>NC_133150.1:13770677-15001988 GCF_048418815.1 Hemitrygon akajei | reverse complement strand
CTATAGTGCTGGAACAAAAGGCCAGGAGGAGCTTACCAGATAAAAGTAAACAGCTGCCTCTGCCTGTCTCTATCTGCGGTGCCATTTTCCAGGACCAGTTGGCATTGACGTGTGGATGATCAGCGGCTCTGTCACACAAGTTCTTCCCCCACTGATTCTCATGCTCTTGGAGGTTAAGGAAGCCCTCCATAACTGCATGGGTTCTGGAGGCATTGATGATGAAGGTCCTGAGGCCTGAGAATGGAACTGGGGTTCTGGCTGGTGATCTGGAGGGTCGTCCCTATAGAAGTTAGTCAATTCAGAGGGCCAAAGTAATGAGGCTATCGAGGTCGGTGGGCATCTCCCAGTTAGACAGCTCATCTTTCATGTCCCTTAAAGGCCGTGATGGCAATGGGCCAGCAGCACTTCCACAATCCAGATGGGCTCCACTGAATTCCACAGTGTAATCCGACACTGAGCATGAGCCTTGGCACATGCAAAGTTTCCGATCCACTGGCCCCCTTCCACAATCCAGATGATCAATAACATGGTGCATCTCAGTGGTAAAATCCTCATATTGGTTACAAATGCTGGTTTTATTGTCTCAGTTAGTGGCAGCCCAGGTCAGACCTCACCAAATCAAGAGAGAAATGACAAAGGCAATCTTGGCTCGGTCTGTAACGCACAGAGATGGCTGGAGCCTGAAGTGCAAGACGCGCTGGGACAAGAAGTTGTGGCGTTGGTTGCGAATCTGTTCAGGCAGCAGAATCTCAGCCTCAGAGAGAGGAAGTTGACTGTTGCGATGCTGCCGTATCGAGATAGAGAGTTGGAAGAGACTGGCAACCAGATGGTCAGAGGTTTCTTGCTACCTCTGGATTGAGTGCTCAGGTCGATGGATGACTTATTTTAGGTGAACATACTCTGCTCGGTTAAATGTTGGTTCACTTATCCTGTCAGGAAATGTAGAGGAGGTCTGACCTGAAAGCAGAGCAGTGAAACGATCACTTTAATAATAAACTGCAAAATAACAAGCAACGAGCAGCCACAAGACAAGAGAGAATGGATACTTAACATGACAAGGCAACAAGGTAACTGTAGGCTAGGAGCAACTGTTTGAGGCTGACTGGTTCGATGGGTGAACCAGGACTGTGGTGAAGGCTGGGTTTAAATAGGCTGCAGGTGATGAGTTGGAAACAAATGGCTGATGACTCTTGTTTGTTGGATGGAGACAGTGAGGAGCTGAGAGGTTCTGATGTTAGGCAAGTTTGGATTTTTTTTTGTAATTTATTTTTTATTGAAGTTCATCATCAAACAAACATTTCCATGAGATGTATTTCAGACATTGTACATATATAGCATATAATCATATATATCACAAATCTCCACAAAGTATTTATCTGAGGTATACACTTATAGAAAAGAGCGGAAAGAAAAAACAAGCAAAAGGAAAGAACTATGTACAAGTAGGGAGTGATCTATTTTTTACAACATATTCATTGATATGTGAAAATAAAATCAGGCCTATGAGGCATTATGTAGTTAAACTATTTTTCCCAGTATGAATCAAATTTTTCCAGCTTATGATTAATAGATGCTGTTACCTTCTCCATTTTGTAAATGTCCATTGTAATTTCCATCCATGTTGGGCTCTCCTGTGATAACCATTTCCTAGTAAGAGTCTTTTTACCAGCCACCAACAGTATATTCATTAAATATTTATCTCTTTTCAACCATTCTTGAGGTATATATCCAGAATATATTGTCTTACCCTCTAAGGGTAATTCACATTTAAAGATGTCTTGTAGGGCATTGTGTATCCCCCTCCAATAGTTTTTGATAACAGGGAAGTCCCAAAAAATATAATGATTTGCATTTTGATTTCCACAATTTCTCCAGCAAACCGGGAGGATACTATCATAATGGGATTTCTGAGAGGGCATAATAAAATATCTTATCAAATTTTTGCATCCAAATTCCCTCCATTTCTGTGAACTGGTGCACTTCCATTGATACCTCCATATTGTTGTCCATTCTTCCTCAGATATAATTAATCCTCCTTCCTTCTCCTATTTTGTTTTAATGTATGAAGTCGAATGTGTTTTAAGATTTGACATTCTTGAAATGATTCTACTACCGTTATCTGAATTATATGCTTTTCTAAATAGCTCTATCAAGCATGTACTTGCCTTGGTTACATTCTTAAGCGTCTTATTAACTTGTTGTTGCATCTGTAAATACCGATAAAAATCTTGTTTTTCTAATAAGTGTTTCTCTTTAAGCATTTCAAAACTGAACAGTGTTCCTTCTTTCATTATGTTGCAAAGAACTGTTAGTCCTTTAGCTGTCCAGTCCTTAAATCTAGCATCCAATTTATTTACTGTAAAATCCGAGTCATATGCACACCATTTAAGAATTGCAATATCTCCCTCTAGATTATATTCTTTTATAGCAGTTTTCCATATTTTAAGAGTCTATTTCACCCATGGGTTATCAATAGTATTTATGTACCTTTACAGGTTGTTATCAGCCAAAATTGCTTGTATGGGGATGGGAAGTACCCGCTCCTCAATGTTTTTCCATTGAGTGTCATATGATGGGTTGCACCAACATATCACAGCTCTCAACTGTGCTGCAAAATAATAATCTCTAAGAGAAGGTAGGCCCCCATCCCCCCATTTTCCTTTGCTAATTGCAAAGTTTTGAGACAAACTCTAGGCCTTTTACCCTGCCAAATATACCTTGATAACATCTTGTTCCATTCATTGAATTGATTTTGATTAACCTCTATTGGTAGGGTCTGAAAGAAATATAACAGTCTGGGCAGTATATTCATTTTAATAGACTCAATCCTTGAACTGAGACTGAAAAAAGGAATCAGGTTCCATCTTGCCATATCTTCCTTACTTTTCTTTTTATATAAAGGCTGATAATTACATTCTGATCATTTTGCCAAAACTTTTGGCATAATGATGCCCAAATATTTGAAAGACTCTGTATGCCATGCCCAGGGATATCTACTTTCAATTTCTCTTGGTGGGCTATAGTAATATGAAAGTAATTGGGTTTTATCTATGTTGATCTTGTATCCTGATAATTGACCATATTGTTCAAAGGATTGCATCAATTTAGGTAAAGAGTATGTTGGTTGCCCTAGATAGATCAACATGTCATCCGTGTAACAAGCCAATTTATGCTCTGTCCCTTTAATAGTAATTCCCCTGCTATCTTCATTTTGTCTAATGTATTGAGCTAATGGATCCAGACATGATGCGAAGAGTAGTGGTGACCATGCATAACCCTATCTCATGCTCCTTTCTAGGGTAAGACTATTTGATAAGTGTCCATTGATTTTAATCCTAGCAGTAGGGTTGTCATATAGTGTCTGTATAGTTTTAATAATTGTGTCTTGGAAACCAAATCTATGTAAAACTCTGTAAAGAAAATTCCAATTAACCAAATCAAATGCCTTTTCAGCGTCCACGCTTATCACTTTCGCTTCGATTTTTTTTGTGTATATGATCCATAATGTGAAGTGTCCTTCGTATATTGTCTTGAGTTTGGCGTTGTTGTATAAAACCTGTTTGATCATTACGTATCAGTATAGGTAGAAGCTCCTCTAATCGTTTGGCCATGATGGAGGTAAATAACCTATAATCTACATTAAGAATGGATATTGGTCTAAATGACCCGCATTCCATTTTATCCTTGCCTTCTTTCGGTATAGCTGAGATTATCGCTTCCTTCCAATTGGGTGGCATTTGTGCCTTTTTTAGAGCCCAGTTCAGTGTGGGGAGTAAAACAGGAATTAACTCATTTTTAAATTCTTTGTACCACTCTGCTGTATACCCATCTGATCCTGGTGACTTGCTTAATTTAAGCCTACTAATTGCAGCTTTTAAGTCAACTTCAGTTATGTCAGCAGTCATCGTTCTATTTTGTTCTTTGCCTAAAGTGGGTAACTCTAGAGAATTCAAGAAGGTGTCAATTTGGGTTATGCTTCCCTCTGGAACTTTGGAATATAGAGTTTTGTAAAACACTTCAAAAGCTTCTTGAATTTCACTTAGCTTATTTTTTTTATCATTTTCATTCTTGGGTCCCTAATTCTACGAATTGTATTTTCTGCTATCTTTTTTTTTCAGTTTCCGCGCCAGTATTTTCATAGATTTTGATCCACTTTCATAACGTCTCTGTTTCAGAAACATTAAATTTTTCCTGATTTCTTGTGTAGCCAAACTATTAATTTCATTCCTAATTCTTTTAATTTCCCCTAATGTATCCTGTGCCAAATTCAAATTGTGTTTTTTCTCTAGTTCCTATTTTGTAATTCCTCTAATGTTTTATTCCTTATTTTTTTCTTATATGAAGATATTGCTATAATTTCCCCTCTTAAGACAGCCTTTAGATTATCCCAAAAAATGGGAGGTGAAACCTCGCCATTATCATTAAATTCTAAGTAGAGACCAATTTATTTTTTAAATTTGTTCCTTAAAGTACTGATCATTGATTAGACTTGACTTTAGTTTCCAAATAGTGTTCTTTGGTTGTAGGTCAAAATCAACAGATAAGTATGTAGGTGCATGGTCACTTACATCTATTGTCCCAGTTCCACAGGTGTTTATTTTGTCTTTGTCTTTTCAAAATGTTATGAAATAGTCTATTCTTGTATATACAGAATGGGAAGCAGAATAATGAGTGTAATCCCTTCTGTCGGGGAAAAGGTCCCTCCATAAATCAATTAAACCAACATCTTCAAAAAGTGTATTAACTTTCTTATGTAAGGATTTTGTTTCATAGGTTTTTCTATTTAAGAGTCTAAATTTGTTTGTAATTGTAAATTTAAGTCTCCCCCACATATCAGGAGACCAGTTTCCACTACCATAATATCAGTAATTTTCTGAAAGAAACCAATATCACTTCCCAGGGGTGCATATATATTCAATAGAGTAACTGAATTTCTGTCTATATTTCCCCCTTACCAGAATATATCTGCCCTCTTTATCTCCCATTTTGAATACTTTTTCAAAATTTAGCTTACTTGAGATAAGAATAGCAACTCCCCTCCTATGTCCTGATTTATATGAGGAGAAAAACAGATTTTTATGCTCATTATCACTTAAATGAGTTTCCTGTAAATATACTACATGGGCTTGTTCTTTTTTCATTTTAGATAAAATTCTATTACGTTTGATTGGATTTAATAGCCCATTGACATTAAAAGAAATAAATTTTACTTTGTCCTTAGCCATCTGTATTTATCTGTCAATGTATCATTGAAATTAGCAGAATAAAACTTAATCGATCTACTCCCTGAACAAATAAGAACCAAGAAACGCAAATAATAACAAAAATTGCAATGATCGTGTGATTCCAAGGCTGATGTCTCTAGTAGATGACCCTGCGTTGAGCTAGAGGAAATGTCCAGTTGTGGGGGATAACCCCTCCTACTTGTGAGTTGAGGGCCCCCATTGCAGTATTCATAAAAAGTCAGTGAACAAATCCATTACACAGAAAAGATTTCCCTGTGTACTCCTATATATACACACACACACACACATATATATACACACATATATGAACACATATATATATTCTCATTTTGATTGGGGAAAAAGGAGTAAGTGAGTGAATAAAGAATAACAACTAAGTAATATAAAATCCACATTATAATAAGTATTTCTCGAGATACGTATATCACCGTCTATTTTTGCTTCCATTTAGCTTCTCAACATTTTTAAAGTTAGCCAAACCTTATGGCTCTTCTGAAGGGGGTGAGGACTGTCTTTGGGAAACTCCTGGTCTCTTCCTGATATATTTCTCTCACCTCCTCCTGTCTCCTGCCTTCTCGATTCTCGCACTATTTCCCAAGCGGAGCGGGATAATTCCTCTGCCAGGCTTTCCCTCGGTTTGATGACACTGACGGGCAATCGTCTGGCCTTCATATCTGTAGTCGCCTCTTCCACTGTCTGGTACAACCACGTCCCGTCTTCATAAATCACTCGAAGTTTAGCAGGGTATGGAGTTTGAAATCTAATCCTTTCTTGCTTTAGTACTCGCTTTACTTCAGAGTATTCTTTATGTTTCTGCAGGACCACGAGGGGGGTAATCATGGTCAAAATATATTAATTTATCAACTAAAAACACCCTCTTCTTACCCCAGGCCCTTCGTAGAATCTCCGCCTTGGTACTGTACCGAAGGAATTTAATCAATTATTATTGAGCGTGGCTTATCTGCTATATCTCGGGTAGGCTTCGGGATGATCGCGCAATGCGCTCTCCCGATTTCCAGCTCCATCGCGTCCCGCAGCAACTTTCCGACAAACTCCGTCATAGTCGAGCCCTCTGCTCCTTTGGGAAAGTTGTAGATTCTGATATTTTTCCGCCGTGATCTTCCCTCTAGGACAAGCAGTTTACCTTCTTGGTGATGTAATATTTTTATCATCTTACTCAGTATCCGTTCCACGTTTTGAACGCGATCTTCCACCTTCTCAATTCGAGTCTCTGCCACCGCTATTTTTTGATTGACATTGGCGAACTCTGACTTAATATCATGTAGCTGCTGCTTTATATCTTTCTGGAACTCCCTTATCTCTTTCAAAATTTCGATCATATTCGCCGCTTCGCCTGAGCGAGGCCCAGTGTCCGCCCCGCAAGCATGCAGTCGGGTAGGAGAGACGCTCGCTGCACTCCTCTTGGCCGCAGGCTCCGCAGTGTCACTTTTTTTATTTCCATTCTTTTTCCCCATTCTTGACCCTCTTTTCAGTTCAAATATTTTTCGAAAAATACTATATTTGATGGGCTAACAGGGCTTAATACGCGTTTTTCCGGAGGAGCTAGTGACTTAAGCTGCCATTCTCAACAATGATGTTACCGGAAACCCATCAAGTTTGGATTTTTTTGTAAATGAATAACTTTTCATTCTGTTTTTGTTTCAGTTGCAATATAATGTGGGAAATGATGAAATAATTGGGCATTCCTAAAGCAGTGTTCAATGTTCAGGTATTTTGACAAGTCTATGCACACATATGTTTAAAATATGTTGCTGTTTTGAATTTTAACAGGCTAAGTTCAAGGTCAAGTTATTGTGAAAGGTATACATACACAGAGACACACAAAATGCTGGGGGAACTCAGCTGGCCAGACAACATCTATGAAAAAGAGGAAACAGTCGACATTTCGGGATAAGACCTTTTAGCAGGTCTTTTTTCCATAGATGCTGCCTGGCCTGCTGAGTTCCTCCTGCATTTTGTGTGTGTTGCTCTGGATTTCCAGCATCTGCAGATTTTCTACACAGAGTATAAGTATCATGAAAAATGGGTTTTGCAGCAGCAGAACAGTATGTTTCAATCATGACAAACACAAATTAATACAGAACTAAATTAATATAAATTGCCATATCAATGAGAACCTGCTTTTCCATTGTGCCACGCCAGAAATCCTGGAGTAAATGTGCAATAAGCAAGGAAATAGCTCAGTCATTAAAACTATACTTATGTTATCTGATCATGAAAATATTGCTGACTGTCAGAATTGTACATGTTTTCCTGGCTAAATTTCATATATTCCAATAATTTTAAAGCTTTAAAAAATGCTTGCTTATCTGTAAATACCTTTGAAATTTCAGAGCTTAACAAAGAATATTCTTTTATTGTTTCATTTATTCCATTTTCTCTGATGTGTGTGCAAGGGATTACGTTTTATTAAAGGTATTCATACAGCATAAAAGATCAAACCTATAATTAAACAAGCTGTAATTATAATATTATAAGGTGAACCAGTGGCTATTGAGAGAGTTAGGCCCTTCATTTGGACAACCACATTGTTCAACAATTAAAATACCAAGAGTAGTAAGATTATTGAGTTATCTTTGGGACTTACCACTACATTTGCTTTGGCAACTGGTAAAAGACAATTAACCAATACGAGTAATCATTACTCAGACACATTCTAAAGTTTTATGGCATTATAATTGGAATAATGCATTTTTAATAACTGGAAATAACCAAAGTGATGATTATAATTCACTATAAATGAACTACAATAGCAGATTCAGATGGGTGTGTTTTATGACAATAGGTTTACTTGATCAGTAAATTGAAACCTAATTGAAAATCTACTTCAATTTTCCCTTCTGCATTAGCAAGGCGGAGTGCATTGAGCTTCAAAAGAACTATCCCACGACTTTCATATTACTACATCGTTAATAAAGAAGGCCTTTGTAGACTTTACCAGAAGTATTAGCAGTTTTATTCCAAGCCTCTTTATGAGTTGTAAGGGTAAAATGTGCCAGAAATATCAACAAGTTGCCTTGTCAGTCTATCTTGTTATCAAGCACTAATATAATTTGGGCTTCCAGTCATAAGATTTGACTTTTACCAGTTTAACTGTACAGTTCTATCTTGAAGAGCAGCTTCACCACAGGAACAGAACAACATAAGAGTCAGCAACCCACCCAAAGTGCTGGAGGAACTCAGCAGGCCAGGCAGCATCTATGGAAAAGAGTAAACAGTCGATATTTCGGGACAAGACCCTGCTTCAGGACTGATCCTGAAGAAGGGTTTAGGCCTGAAATGTGAACTGTTTACTCATATGTCCATAGATGCTGCCTGGTCTGCTGAGTTCCTTCTGCATTTTGTGTGTGTGTTGCTTTGGTTTTCCAGCATCTGCAGATTTTCTCATGTTTATGACATAAGGGTGATTTATTCCACCCAACAGTGTCAATCAGTGGCAATTTACAAAACAGAAAATGTAGAAAAATAGAAAGAAGAGCAGTTTTTTCGGCCCCTCAAGCCAGCTCTGCTGATCATTACAATCAGAGCTACTTCAATGGCACATTCCCACTGTCTTCTCAGGCACCCCTGTGTCTTGTGAGTTGAAAAAGTGTCATTACACGTGGCTGGAAGTAAGTCCCCTGTCTTGTTAACAAAGTCCCTTGTCAGAGAAGATCTAATGACATCTGTGAATAATATTAATCTAAGTGCAAAATAAAATAAAAAATCAAAAATAAGGTTTTTACATTTTGTTGAAATTCTTAACCTTGTTCTTAAACTGGTATTCAACCCGTTTCTTTTTAATTAGCCCAAATTCACTTTTTCCACTTTTAGTCTTCTGATAACTAACTCTGAACACCATGCTTTGTGGATAAATGCATTTGATTTATGTATGGATTGTACAAAGTAAATGAAATGTTAATGTTCTTAAAGTTAGCTACCTATATCATTATTACAAAGATTTGGATCCTGTCTCCTTTAAACTCTGACTAAAATAATTACATAAGATCGACAGGAAATCCATAGGTGGACCTTAGACACATGCAAAGCTACAATAATAGAGAGCTTAACATCAGTCATAGAGAAAACATTAAAAACTATTGCTAAACATGTCATAGGAGGAACCTTAAATATCAAGGTAATCAGGGAAAGGAACGTCAACATAGTTTTTGGAAAGGAAAATTATGCTTGACTCACTCATTGGAGTTCTTTGAAGAAGTATCATGTGGTGTGCAAAAATGTGAACAAATAAATTTATAGAAAACATTTGATTAGGTGCTGCATCAAAAGTATTGCACAAAATCATTGTGCATGATGTGGAAGGTACCATTTTGGCTTAGATAGAAGATTGGGTGGCTATCCGGAAAGGGAGAATGGAGATTCCCTGGAGCATAGGAGTCTGAGGGGTGACTTTATATAGTGGTCTATAACATTATGGGGGGGCATAGATGAGCTCACAGTCCTTTTCCTAGGGTAGATCAGTCTAACCTTAGAAGATTTAAGGTGAGACATAAGGAGATAGGAAAGATTTAAAAGGGACCTGAGGGGAATCTTTTTCACTTAGAGGTTGATGGGTATATGAAACAAGCTTTAGAGGAAGCTGTGAAGATAGGAACAAATACAAAGTTCAAAAGACATTTAAACAGGTACATGGATAGAAAAGGTTTCCGGATACGGACCAAATGCAGGTACATGAGACTAGCTCAGATAGACATCTTGGACAAGTTGAATCAAAGGACATGATTCCATGATGTTTAACTCTACGATTCTATGACTCTATAATGGCACAAATGAGTCTCTTTCTTTGACCGGCAGAGGTATAACAAATGGTGTGTTACAGCGATTGATGCTGGAAGCAAAACTTTCTACAATTTATGAAAATAACTTGATAAAACATTTGAAGGTATAGTCACTAAATCTACTGAGATATAGATGCAGAAAAATTAGTTGTGAGAGAGACACAGGAGTTTCTGAAGAGATATAGATGAGTTACATAACTGAACAAGATCTGGTAAATTGTACAGATTGTCTATGTTGGTAGGGAAGATTAAAAAGAAACATTATCTATATGAGAGACTGTGGAGATCTGAGATGCAGAGGGATCTTGGTGTCTCTTGTGAATGATTCCCTAAAAGATAGCATGCAGATGCAAGATACTGGAAAGCCAACAAACTATTATCATTGAAAATCAAAGCACTGTTTATGCAAGAAATCAGAAATAAAAATAGAAAATATTGATAACACTCAGCAGGTCAGGCAGCATCTGTGGAAAGAGATACAGAATTAATTTTTCTGGTTAAAGACCCTTCATCAGAATGTGCAAAGTGATTGTCACCATATATTGTGATAGAAACTGAATAGAAAGGTTATGGATGGTCGACTTTGCTGAGTCCACGTGTGGAACATTGTGTCCATTTCTGATTTTCCTGTTTAAGCAGATTGTAAAAGCAGTTCAGAGAAGATTTAATTGGCTGATACATAAAATTATCCTGCATTCTATATGTTTAGTTGACTGAGAAGGCATTTAATTGAAACATGAGGTCATGAGAAGTTTTGACACAGTGGGAGTGTAGAGGATATTTTCACTTTTATGAAAATCTCAAACTAGCATTCACTGTCCTAATGGATCACCCAATTAAGACAGAGCTGAAGGAAACTTACTTATCTTGGAAATTTTGAAATGATTTTCCTCAAATGCCAGTGGCGATTTTGAATATTTTTAAGCAAAAGCAGATTGGTTCTTGATAAGCAGGAATGGAGAAAAGTTACTCAGGAACAGGCAGGATCTTTAAGTAAGGATTTTATTTTATTCCACTTTGACAACAATGAAATTACTACAGGTAGTTGTCACATCTTAATAGGGTATCTGATAATGTCACCATGTCCTGTGACCACCATAATTCAATATGTAATTACACCACTTTACTTTTCCACTTTGAACAAGCCATATGTAAGCACATTTTCACAGTCATTACAGATTCAGCCTGCTGACTGGTCTCAGAAGTTGATTTGACATTCTCAGCTGCATCTTTGTCTCTGATGGCACACTTGTTCCTAGAACTGAGGAACTTGAAATCTCTTATCTCGACTCACTGCTGGTCTATGTCTCTTGAACAGTAGTTGACTCAGTGCCAATGTCAGGATTAGATTCAACGTCATGTGTTACTGGTTTCCGCAGATGTTGTTCTAATCATTTGAGCTTTACCTCTAAGGTTTGGAATCCTCTTGGTTATTCATTGCAACATCTTTCACTCTTTGAAGATAAAAGTTTGAATATTTACTGTCCTCTGGGAAATCAATCTTGAAAGGGGACTTGAAGGGCAAACAGGCCCCAGGTACAGCTATATGGAAACTAGGAGCCAAATATTAGTTTCTAGCCCTAATGCTACGAATATACATTCTGTGGCCACAGAATCAAAAACTATGGTGATAAACACAAGTTAATCAAAACAGATATACATCATGAAGGAGTTTGTTTTTCCATCAGTCCCTGACATTTTCCATTGAGGGCTGAGACTAAAAGGAAACCAAAACAACATCTCATTTTCTGCTTCGATACAGTCCACAATCCGATGGTATGAACATCGAATTTTTCAGTTTCAGGTAGCCCTGTGTTTCCACCTCTCCTTCCAACCCACTGTCAGTCCTTCCATTCATACCTCCTTTCCCATAATCTCCCCACCCCTCCATTGCCCACTTTCACCTCACTTCCCCCTACTAACCACATATTTCACCCTTCAACTCCGCTCTCTCTGTTTGTTTCCATCTGCCCTTTACCCTTCCCTTAATGCTGCCCCTGCGCTTTCGATTTACAATTCTGTCCGAGAAGTCCTAATTTTTTTTCAGCTAAATTTGCTTCTGTGGAGCACAGTTTTGTACATAAAGGAAATCAAAAGTTTTAATGCAAATACAATCCTTTATGCACAGCACACATTCTTCTGGAAGTAGTCATGGGGTCATCTACATTATGACATTATTGAACAGTGACCAGAGAGCACATTGTTTCCCTCATCACTAAAGAATGAGGCCACCTAGCAGAGGCCAGCACTCACCAATATTGTGTGATGTCTATTGCAGCATTATTCGATTGTTCATTGGGTATAAGACATGCTGAGAATACCGAAAGAGAAGAGCATATGTGAATGTAACTCAATGGTCGATAGAGAGAGGAGCGGTGGATACCAAGGGCAACATTAGAAGATCCTTTGAAGGATGGATCAATATTAGAAGAAACGGAATTGAGGGAAGAAAGATCAGAGCTAGATATGTACTCAGGTAGTGTGGTTCATATTATCAGTTAGGATCAAGTTTCGAGGAATGTGAAAAGGCCAGGATCCAAACTTAGTCATGGATAGGAGGGATAATTCAGGCAAAAGTGATATTGGTGACGGGTGGGGGAGTATGATAACAGATATAGTGCAAGTAAATGCCCAGCTAAATTCATGAGGGTTTACCTGTCAAATGAATAACACTTATAAATTTGCCAACTACAGGTCAAATCAGGTTGGTCTCTTGCTGACTAAGAGGCAGACCTCAGCTCTCCAATTGAGGCTTGTTTCCATGTGCATTCCCAGCCGCTGGATACACTTCTTTGCATGTAAACAAGACACACAAGGAGAGCACAGATCCAATTTATGAACGTATGCTACTTGATAAAGCAATGTTTTTTTGCCATACAAAAGAAGTTCTAGCCTTTGGCCTTTGATCTGAACATTATATATTAATGCTTTTAGAAGCATAGATGTTTCCTGGGAACACATCCCAGATTTTTTATGTTCTGCAGTTCATCCACAGTCCCCATTGTCTAGCAATGCTATATCATCATCCAGGAATATAACAATATTGTCAAACTATCAGTGACACAACAGTTTCCTCATTTGCATATGGAAATGCTCTCTCAGACATACAGAGAGCATGTCTGTAGGGTTAGTACTTTGCTCTGGGTGTCAGATCTGGGCATCCTGGGAATCTTTCAGTCTCCCTAAAGGCCACATCTGCACCAGGTGCACCAAGATGCAGCTCCTGAGAGACCGTGTTAGGGATCTGGAGCTGCGGCTTATTAGGGAAAGTGAGCGGGAGATGGATAGGAGCTACAGGGAGTTGGTCACCCCAAGGCTGCAGGGGTTAGATAAGTGGGTGACGGTCAGGGAAGGGAAGGGAAGAGCTCAGATAGTAGAGAGCTCCCCTGTAGCCATCCCTATCAGTAATTGTTATCTTGTTTTGGATGCTGTTGAGGAGGGGGTGACCAGACAGAAGACGACCACGGTGATCGGGTCTCTGGCACTGAGCCTGGTTCCATGGTACAGAAGGGAAAGAAGGAGATGAGGAATGCAGTAGTCACAGGGGATTCCATAGCGAGGGGAACAGACAGGAGGTTCTGTCAGCCTGATAGAGATATCCGCATGGTGTGATGCCTCTCAAGCGCCAGGGTACAGGATGTCTCAGATCGAGTGCAGAGTATTCTGAGGGGACAGGGTGAACAGCCAGAAGTCCTGGTACATGTTGGTACCAATGACATAGGTAGAAAAAGGGAGGAGGTCCTAAAGAGAGAATTCAGGGAGTTGGGCAGGAAGCTGAAAAGCAGGACCTTCAGGGCAGTAATCTCAGGATTGCTGCCTATGCCCCGTGCTAACAAGCACAAGAATAGCATGATCAGGCATAATAATGCGAGGCTGAGAGACTGATGTAGGGGGCAGGGCTTTGGGTTCTGGATCACTGGGGCCTCTTCTGGGGGAAGTACAACCTATACGAAAAGGACAGGTTACACATGAATCCAAAGGGGTCCAATATCCCAGCAGGCAGGTTTAGTAGAGCTGTTAGGGAGGGTTTAAACTAATTTGGCCGGGTGATGGGAACTGGAGTGATAGGGCTGAGGAAGGGGAAAACAGCGTGCAACAGAGATGATAGAAAGGACAGGCAGGAGATGAGTCATAATTGCAGCCAGTGGGATGATTTACAGGGCAACAGAGGGATGGTGCAGTTCAAACAGAAAGCAACAAATACTGAACTGAAAGTGTAATATTTGAGTGCATGCAGCAAAAGAAATAAAATGGACGATCTTGAAATTCAGCTATAGATTGGCAGGTATGATGCTGTGGCCATCTCTGAAACTTGGCTAAAGGATGGCTGCCATTGGGAGCTGAACGTCCAAGGATATACATTGTATTGTAAAGATGGGTTAGTAGGCAGAGGGGGTGGTGTGGCCCTGTGTATAAGAAATAATATTAAATCATTAGAAAGGGATGAGATAGGATCGGAAGGTGGAGTCTCTAGCAGTTGAGTTAAGAAATGGCAAGGGTAAAAGGATCCTAATATCAGTTGTATACAGGCCTCCAAACAGCAGCCGGGATGTGGATTACAAATTACAGCAGGAGATAGAAAAGGCCTGACAGAACGGCAATGTCATGATAATCGTTGGGGATTTTAACATGAAAGTGGATTTGGATAACCAGGTCAGTACTGGACTTCAACAGAGAGAATTTGTAGAATGTCTAAGGGATGGTTTTTTAGAAAAGCTTATTGTTCAGCCCACTAGGGCATCAGCTGTGCTGGATTGGGTGTTGTGCAATGATCTGGAGGTGATAAGAGAGTTTAAGATTAAGGAACCCTTAGGGAACAGTGATCACAATATGATTGAGTTCACTTTGAAATTTGAGAAGGATAAAAATAAAATCCAATGTGTCGGTATTTCAGTGGAATAAAGGAAATTACAATGGCATGAGAGAGGAACTGGCCAAAGTTGACTGGAAAGGGACATTTGCAGGAAGGACAGCAGAGCAGCTATGGCTGGAGTTTCTGTGAAAAATGTGGAAAGTGCAAGACAGATATATTCCAAATAAGAAGAAATTTTCAAAAGGAAAAAGGACACTACTGTGGCTAACAGGTGAAGTCAGAGCCAAAGTAAAAACAAAAGAGAGGGCATACAAGGAAGCCAAAACTAGTGGGAAGATAGAGGACTGGGAAGCTTTAAAATCTTGCAGAAGAAAATTAATAAAGTGATTAGGAAGGAAAAGATGAATTATGAAAGGAAGCTGGTGATTAATATCAAAGAAGATACTAAAAGCTTTTGTAAGTATATAAAGGGTAAAAGAGAGTTGAGGGTAGATAGAGAACCAATAGAAAATGACGCTGGAGATATAGTAATGAGAGACACAGAGATTTAGAGGAACTGAATGCATATTTTGCAACAGTCGTCACAGTGAAAGACATCTACAGTATACTGAACATTCAAGGGTTTCAGGGAAGTGAAGTTTGTGCAGTGAAAATAACAACTGCGAAGGTGCTCAGGAAGCTTAATGGTCTGAGGGTGGATAAATCTCCTGGACCTGATGGAATGCACCCTCAGGTTCTGAAGGAAGTAGCTGGAGAGATTGTGGAGGCATTAACAATGATCTTTCAAGAATTGATAGATTCTGGAATTGTACCGGATGAAGGATGGGAAGCAGCAGAAAGGAAAGTACAGCCCTGTTAGCCTGACATCAGTGGCTGGGAAGTTGTTGGAATCGATTGTTAGGGATGAGATTATGGAATACCTGGAGGCATGTGACAAGATAGGCCAAAGGTTTCCTGAAAGGAAAATCCTGCCTGACAAACCTACTGCAATTCTTTGAGGAAATTACAAGCAGGGTAGACAAAGGAGATGCAGTAGATGTGGTGTACTTGGATTTTCAGAAGGCCTTTGACTAGGTGCCACACATGAGGCTGCTTAGCAGAATAAGAGCTCGTGGAATTACAGGGAAGTTACTAGCATGGGTGGAACATTGGCTGATCAGCAGAAAGCAGAGAGTGGGAATAAAGGGATCCTATTCTGGCTGGCTGCCAGTTACCAGTGGAGTTCCAAAGGGGTTGGTATTGGTACCACTGCTTTTGATCATGTATGTCAATGATTTAGACTATGGGATTAATGGATTTGTGGCTGAATTTGCTGATGATACAAAGATAAGTGGAGGAGCGGGTAGTGTTGAAGAAACAATGAACCTGTAGAGAGATTTAGGTAGTTTAGGGGAATGGCAAAAAAGTGGCAAATGAAATACAACGTTGGAAAGTATATGATCATGCACTTTCACAAGATCACAAGATCACAAGACAAAGGAGCAGAAGTGGGCCATTCGGCCCATCAAGTCTGCTTCGCCACTCCACCATGAGCTAAACTATTCTCCCGTCTAGTTCAAATTTCTGGCTTTTTTCCCATATCCCTTGATACCCTGACTAATCAGATACCTGTCAATCTCCTCCTTAAAAACCATCAATGATTGGGCCTCCACAGCTTTATGGAAGAAATAAACGAGCAGACTATTATTTAGATGGGGAGAGAATTCAAAGTGCAGAGATACAAAGAGACTTGGGAGTCCTTGTGCAGGATACCCTAAAGGTTAACCTCCAGGTTGAGTTGCTGGTGAAGAAGGTGAACGCAATGTTGGCATTCATTTCTAGAGGTACAGAATATAAGAGCAGAGACGTGATGCAGAGGCTCTACAAGGCACTCGTGAAACCACACTTGGAGTATTGTGTGCAGTTTTGGGCTCCTTATTTTAGAAAGGATATACTGACATTGGAGAGGGTTCAGAGAAGATTCACAGGAATCATTCCAAGAATGAAAGGGTTACTGTATGAGGAACATCTGGCAGCTCTCGGACTGTATTCCCTGGAGTTCAGAAGTATGAGGGGGGATCTCATAGAAACGTTCCAAATGTTAAAAGGCCTGAAAGATTAGATATGGCAAAGTTATTTGCCATGGTAGGGGAGTCTAGAACAAGAGGGCATGACTCCAGGATTGAAGGACGTCCATTTAGAACAGACATGCTGAGAAATTACTTTAGTCAGAGGGTGGTAAATCTGTGGAATTTGTTGCCATGAGCAGCTGTGGAGGCCGTCATTGGGTGCATTTAAGGCAGAGATAGATAGGTTCTTGATTAGCCAGGGCATCAAAGGGAATGGGGAGAAGGCAGGGGAGTGGGGATGACTGGAAGAATTGGAACAGCCCATGAATGAATGGTGGAGCAGACTCGATGGGCCGAATGGCCTACTTCTGCTCCTTTTTCTTATGGTCTTATAGTTACAGTAAAAATATCTCAAATTTACAATAGAGCAGTCTGAATGTACGTTGCTCAATATAATGAAAGGAACAAAGTCTCCTTCTTTACTCTCTGTATACCCATAACTGTGTCACCACCCACAGCTCCAATCTGCAAATTAAATTTGCTGAAGACACTACACTGATTGACCTAATCTCAAATAATAATGAGACAGCCTACAAAGAGGAAGTCATCACCCTGACACAGTGGAGTCAAGAAAACAACTTCTCCATCACCATCACAAAAACAAAGGAGCTGGTTGTGGACTACAGG
This sequence comes from Hemitrygon akajei, assembly GCF_048418815.1. Classification (NCBI taxonomy): domain Eukaryota; kingdom Metazoa; phylum Chordata; class Chondrichthyes; order Myliobatiformes; family Dasyatidae; genus Hemitrygon; species Hemitrygon akajei. Next base: position 14,984,395 of record NC_133150.1, on the reverse strand, counting down.
AGGAATAGAAACAGGCTAACCCCTACAGACGTCAGTTGATCCGGGTTTGAGAGAGTGAACAGCTTTAAGCTCCTTGGCATAAACATCACCAAGTATTTCACATGGTCTGTACACACCGGCTGTGTGGTGAAAAGGGCACAATAGCGCCTCTTTCACCTCAGGTGGTTGAGGAAGTTTGGTATAGCCCTCCAAATTCTAAGAACTTTCTACAGGGGCACAATTGAAAGCATCCTGGCTGGCTGCATCACTGCCTGGTATGGGAACTGTCCTTCCCTCAATCACAGGACTCTGTAGAGAGTGGTGTGGACAGCCCAATGCATCTATAGATGTGAACTTCCCACTTTTCAGGACATTTACGAAGTGAGATGCATAAAAAGGGCCCAAAGGATCATAGGGGCCCGAGTTGCCCCAACCACAAACTGTTCCAGCTGCTACCACCCAGGAAACAGTTCCGCAGCATAAAAGCCAGGACCAACAGGCTCCAGGACAGCTTCTTCCACCAGGCCATCAGACTGATTAATTCATGCTGACACAAATTCATTTCTATGTTATATTGACTATCCTGTTGTACATAATATTTATCATAAATTACTATAATTGCACATTGCACATTTGAACGGAGACATAACATAAAGATTTTTACTCCTCAGTATATAAAGGATGTAAGTAATAAAGTCAATTCAATTTAAGTGAGCATGAACAAAATTGCAATGTCTAAACAGAAACCTTCTTGACTGAATAATGTGTGTTACCAGTGTGGCAGGGGTTCTCATATACCAGGCCAATGCAGATTTAAAGGTGAAACTTGCAGAAAATGCAACAAAGTACAACACATTCAAAGAGCATCTCAGGTAGACCAAAATAAATGGACTACACAAGGAAGAGAAAAAGACAGAAAGTCAAGTTGCAGTTTCAAAAAGAGCACCTATCTGCATGCTGTTGTTGAAAAATCTGATGAGAGTGGCACAGCACTTGGTAGCCTTGAGATTTACAATGTGAAAACTAACAAGACACAAGCAATATGAAGTGGACTAGAAGTGAACAGCAAATTAATGAAACTGGAATTGGACACTTGTTTCAGTCACTCCACAAAATCAGTTTCAATGGCATTTCAAATATACTGAACTGAAGCCTGCAGGTAACCAACTAAGAATTTACCCTGGACTAAAGTAACTCTTATGGGAATGACATTCATAACAGTGAAATGCGAAAAGCAACAAGTTATTTAGGGCTTGCATGTGTAAAAATAGGAGGGTCAGCACTGTGGAGCTGTGATTCGCTGAGACCAATGCAACTTGATTGGAGATCCATCCATAAGTTGCATTCCACAGCCCCTACAGTAGTCAACTGAAAGCAAATTGAGAAAGGTACTGGATGATGCCACAGCAGTGTTCAAGGATGGCATTGGAAACCTCGAACTTATCAAGGGTAAAATAGTGTTAAATGAAAATGTCATAGCCAAGTTTTACCAAGCCCGTCCAGTTCCTTATACCACCTGTGAAAAGTAGCCACTGAGCTGGCTCCCATGCAGGCTGAAAGTATTCTTTCCATGGTTGAGTGGAGCTCATGGTCAGTGCTGGTGGTGTCAGTAGCCAAGAGGAATGAGTCTGTCAGGATCTGTGGTGATTTTAATGTCACCATGAACATAATACAGAAAGTAGATCAATAACCTTTGCACAGAATAGAGGATATCTTTGCAAACATCTCTGGAGGGAAACCCTTCAGCAAAGTGGACTTAGCTGAGGCCTACCTACAGATAGGTGTGAAAGAAGATTCCAGCGTGTTTTTTACTATAAACACACACAGAGGGCTTTATTGCTATGATGGGCTAATTATTTTCGAGCAGCATCTGCACCTGCACTCTGGCAGAAAGCTAAGGGCAAGGTGCTGCAAAGCTGGCCAGGCACTCAATGCTTCCTAGAAGACATCATTGTTAACAGTAAGGATGACAAGAAACATCTCCAAAATCTCAAGGCAGTGAAGATGAGAAGATCACGGGCTTGGAGCATGACACAACAAGTGTGAATTCTTTAAACCAAGTATCACTTACTGTGATCACACCATTGATGCACAAAGTTCACCCAAGTGTGTTTAGAAAACTCAAGCAGTAGTGGATTCCCCAGGGCAAATGGGCATATCACAGTTGTGACCCACTTTGGGATTTTTTAATCAATATAACAGGTTCCTGCCAAACCTGGCTACTGTGTTCCAACCCTTGAACTCATTACTGCAGATCAGGAAGAAATGGCAATGGATAAAGCAGTGTGAGGTGGTTTTCCAAAAGACAAAGGAAATGGTGATGTTAGACACTATACTCACACATTATGATCCACATCGTTCAATGAAGCTTGCCTGTGTAACCTCACTTCTTGATATAAGTGCAGTAATGTAACATATTATGAGTGATGGAAGTGGATCCCCCATAGAATTTGTATCAAGTTCCCTTACCACTGCAGAGAAAAATTGACAGAAAGGCCTTGCGTCTAGTTTGGAGTGTAAAGTATTTTGACCTATAATTGAATGGGAAAGACTTTATCCTCATTATTGATCATCAGCCCCTAGTGTCCACTTTTAATCCACAGAACAATGTTCCGCCAACAGCAACAGTGCAAATGCAGAGAAGAGCTCTGTTTCTTGGAGGCCACAATTACAAGATGGAATTCAAGAGAACAACTAAACATGGAAATGCTGATGGATTGTCCCATTTACCTTTGGAAATGGAAATACCTGAACGAAAATTACATATGAGGACACTCCTCTTCACGTATTCTCCCTAATGCAACTCAAAAGTCTCCTTGTTATGGCTCAGATGATCGAAAGGGAAATCAGAAAAGACCCCATACTGTTTCAACTCTACATCGCAGCCCAAAGTGGCTGGAACATACAGCAGGAGTTCCAGTTCCCACATTTTTACCGGTGCCCGGTTGAACTTGCCCTTGACAGGGGTTGCCTTATCAGAGTTGTTGTACCTATCAAGCTGAAAGCTAAAGTGTTGGAGAAGCTACATGCCAGTCATCCAGGCATGGTCAAATTGAAAGAGTTGGCTCAAGAATCTGCTATTGACTGGGGACAGATCAGCAGGTCAAACAACTTGCCATGCTCCGTTCAGAATGCCAACACATACAGAAGATGACAAGAGCAGTGCCTCTTCATCCCTGGGAATAGCCTGCTTTGTCCTGGCAGATGATTCATGTGGATTTTGTTGGACAGTTCATGGGTACAAATTTCTTGGTAGCAGCTGATGTAGGTACAAAGTGGCCAGAAGTGTTCCCAATTGCCTCCACTACAGCATCACACACTGTCGGTGCATTGAGAAGCCTCTTCTCAAGGACTGTTGTTTCAGAACACTTAGTCAATGATCATTGACCACAGCTTGTTGCAGAACAGTTTCAGTCATTCCTGAAAATGGATGGAATAAGACATATTACATCTGCACTGAACCACCCAGCTACAAATGGCTTGGCATATGTGTTTGTCCAGAGTCTAAAGAATACACTGTGAGCAATGCAGCATAACATCATACAGTGACACTGAATCAGAAGCTCACCAACTTCCTCCTTGAATATCACAATGCAGCACACACCATAACCAACAACTCTCCATCTATGCTCTTCCTGGACCATCCGTTAAGATCACTCTTGGATCTCCTCAGACAGTCTCAGAAGGAGTATGCAGGACAAAAAGTTGAGACAAATTGAGGGCTTTTCAAATTAAGAGGTTTAATGATTCACTTCTGGACAAGCAGTCCTAGTGAAGAACCACTGAGATGATCAGAAGTGGGTACTTGGAAAGATTAAGGACCGAACTGGACCACTCTCCTACACAATGGAAATTGTGTATGATGTCATCTGGAGATAACACATCGATTGGTTGAGGAGAGCAGAGTCAATTGTTAGAGAAGAAATGTTTCCATAGTGGTTTCCATAACAACTTTCTGCAGTCGTTGAATTAACTCCTACAACCACCATAGAGGAAGCCCCTGACCTGAGATTGTTTCACAGCCACGAGTCTCACCTGCCAAGCACAGTGACTCCCCTTTGTTAGGAAAGACATTATCCCACAAGAGTAAGAAATCTTTAGGCCTGAATAGGACAATTCAAAATTTACTATGTTGTCAATGTCTATATAGTAGTTGGATTACGTCATATACTGTGTATATCTACTGTATATATGGATGACAAGAGAGTAATGCATTACATATTTGAGTTGAAATGCATTCTACATTGAGTTGGAGTTTATAGCTAAGCAGGAAGGAGTGTAGTGTATTTAATATTTCAGTATTATTTGAGTAACATTTCAAATATATCACTTGATTAAGTATTCTTTGTTTACATAGTTCATTACCGGTTATATGTAAAAGTACGTGAATGACATACATCATTAGGCCATCACGTCATTTCTGTACACCTCATTAAAGTAAAATTAAAATAGACAAGTTATCCTGGGCTCTTGTGTTTTTCTTTTGATTAGTTTTATGTTTTGGAGTTTAAAAAATCATAACTCCTGCTCCACCTGGGGCCCAAACAACATTAACCATACTACACAACCATCCCTGCCCACACTTTGGTAAATCTGCCCACCAGACTGTGCTCCCAATCCCTCCATACAAACAGAAGCTGAAGCATGGAGATCCAGCACAAATGTCACACAGTGCTAGTCTGAGGAAATAGACGAGTTTTTATGCAATTGCTTTGATTTTCTGGACTGGTCGATGTACAACGACTCAGCAGTCAGTCTAGATGAGTATGTCACAGCCATTACAGATTTCATCAGCAAATGTGCTGAGGACTGTGTACCAAAGAGAACAAACGCCCTAACTCCAGCCTCGCAAACAGCAGACTCAATGCAACTTGCCTACCACGAAAACAGGTCTACAGAGAAGGCCAGTTCCCTGGCCCTACGCTCATCTCTGGAGCATCTAGACAGTAAAATATGTTAGACTATTGTTTATTAGTTACAGCTCAACCCTCAGTTCTTTAATTCCAAGCAAACTTATCTCTAAACTCCTAGACTTGGGACTTGGCACCTCCCTTTGCAGTTCGATCCTTGACTTCCTGGTCAACAGACCACAATAAGTTAAGATAGGCAGCAAGACCTCTACCATGATTATCCTGAACACTGGAGCCCTCAGATGCCCTACTCTATTCTCTATACACCCCTGACTGCATGGCCAGACACTGCCCTAACTTAATTTACAAGATTGCAGATGACACTTCCGTAGCAGGCTGTAACTCAAATACTAATGAGTCAGAGAAACGGGAAGGAAATAACCTTGCGACCTGATGTCATGGCTGCAACCTTTCCCTCAATGTTAACAAAACAAAAGAGCTGGCCACTGTCAACAGGAAGGGGAGCATTAGACATGCTCTTGCCTACATCAACAGTGACAAGGTCAAGGAGGTTGACAGCTTCGAGTTTCTGGGAGTGAACATTGCCAGTAGTCTGTCCTGATCCAACCATGTTGTTGCCACTACCAAGAAAACTCACCAGCTCCACTACTTCCTCGTGATGCTAAAGAAATTTGGCACGTTCATGTCAACCCTCAGCAAATTTTGTTGATGCAATATAGAAAGCATTCCACCTGGATGCATCACCGTGTGGCATCAGAACTGCTCTGCCCATGACCGCACAAAGCTGCAGAGAGCTGTGGACACAGTGCAGCACATCACGAAAACCAGCCACCCCTCCATCGAACCCGCCTACATTTCTTGCTGCCTTGGTAAAGATTCAAGATTGTTTAATGTAATTTCCAGTACACAAGTGTAAAGGAGAACAAAATAATTATTACTCCAGATATGAACAGTATTCGAGACAAGGTATTCACTATATTTCAGTATATGTGACAGTAATCAGAATCAGAATCAGAATCAGAATCAGACTTTAATCGCCAAGTACCTATGCACATACAAGGAATTTACTTCCGGCAGATGTTGTCTCTCTGCTCATAACAATAATAATGATAATTTATTGATTAGTAAATCAATTTACTAATCTATATCAACGTAGTGCCGAAAACATCAACAGTGGGAGGATTATCTTATGATCGTCTCTGTGATGAAAAAGGATTCATCAAATGAGTGATTAATAGATCAGTATATAAAAAAGTACTTGAGTCAACTTCAGTGCTGTTCAATGCCAGAATAAAATGTATGAGGATGGTTGATGAAAATCAAAGAATGCAGATGCTGGAAAACTGAAATAAAAACAGAAAATACTGGGAAACCTCAGCAGGTCAGACAGCATCCGTGGAAAGAGAAACCTGAAGTGATAACAGTGCAGTCTCTATAATACAGCATGTTATGTCATGGGTTTGTATTTACAATGGTTACTATGTGCCCCAGTTAGAAAGTAGTAGACTCAGAATCAGATTTATTATCACGGACACATCATGAAATTTGTTGTTTTGCAGAAGCAGTGCAGAGTAATACGTAGAAATTCCTATAAGTTACAATGAGAATAGTTAAAAAATAGATAATGCAGAAAGAGCCATATTGTGAGTTATTGTTCATGGTTTCATGAACTGTTCAGAAATCTGATGGCAGAGTGGATGAAGCTGTTCCTAAGACATTGTCTCTGTGTCTTCAAGCTCCTGAACTGTCTCCTTGATGGTGGTTATGAGAAAAGAGCATGTCCTGGGTGGTGAGGGCCCTTAATGAGGAATGCTGCCTTTTGAAAATGTCCATGATAGTGCAGAGGCTAGCACTCAAGGTGCCGCTGGCTTATTCTACAACCCATATTAACCCTCATAGTAAATGTTGGTTTCCATTATAATGTAGACCACTTTTAAGCTAAGTTGTTCTCCAATACGTACGTTTGATCAAAGTTGTACTACATTTTGTTTAAAAATCAAAACAATTAATTTATTTTAAAATGCATTAAGCTGATGTTAATTAAAACATTAACATACAGTAAAATTTACAGGAATAAACAAAAGACTTAACTGATCTTACTTTTATTTAATGAAGGCTAGTGTCCTCCTTCAGATGAATGGGCCAAGGCTGAGGAGCCTCACAGCTGGGTACGTTATTGATCACTCCTTGCTTCAACGGTAAGTCCAGACGTTCACAGGATCATGTAGGGTCTTGTATCTGGTTTCCAGCATTTCTGCACTTCTACAGTGCAGAAGCTACCCATAGAAACCAGCTGTCGGCCTGATCTACCGCATTGCTATCAACCAGGCCCAGAATGGAGACCCAGACTCATTCCTCAAATGCTGCCAGACCTGCCTGTATTTTGTGTTTTCATTTGGGTACAACAAGCAATGTTTGTTAAGTCTTCAGAATGCAATCCTTTTAAAATAACGAAGAAAATATATATTTTGTGATTTCTACCATAATTACAACACTATATTACGTTTCAACTATGTTTCACTTTACCATCTAAGCATACACTTTTGTGGTGAGGAGCAATCAGCCTTCAAGTCATATTAACCTGTTTAGCAGCATACTCCATTTATTCTGTCTTTCTCCATGTTTTATGACATGGTCTACCAGTTTACTTGGCTCAAAGGCTTCAAGTTTTGCAATTGTTCAGAGCCAAATCTTAAAATAACTCTCGAAATGTGTTTCTCAAATAAAGTTCAAAGAGTCTGCAGGGCAACTATGAAATTTATGAGCACAGTAATTTTCTACATTATTTCTCCTGGATTTGGAAACATTGCTGTTTCTTATTTCAGGAATATCTGTGCTTGGCAGTCCCTTGGGTTGGAGCTTGACTTGCCACCACTCCAGGATTAGGCTCTGACGATTTCATTTCCAAAGTTTGCTCTGCTAGAGTTGTCAGTGAACCTGGAGAAAGTTTCACTCAGTTTATGGAAAACAAGTCTGGATCAGTTAACGAAAGGAATAATATTTCAGCTGTGACTGAGACGAAGGAGGAATGACAAATAATTAAACTGTCAATAACTTGTGTCATGAAAAGGCACTGCAATCTGCCTCATGAGTTTCAGTAAACCAAAGGCTCCAGTCCTACATCTCATAATCTTTGTTGGAATCCTAAGCGAGTCTCTTAATTATACTTCTAAAATGCTTTCCATTTAGCAACAGGAAACAGTTCATATCAAGCATGTGATTCATTCCACTAAGAATGCAGCTGGGTTCAATGCAGGCTTATGGGATGTCAGTGTTGATTACTGTCACTTGATTCCCACAAGCTTTTCCCATTTTCAATAAACTGCCTCTGAACTAATACATGTTTATCACAGTACCCAATGTGGGAACACTTCTAATATTGTGAAAACTTTACGGCAGACATGATTCCATCCTAAATTTGACAAATGCGACAGGATAAAGCTTTCAAACTGACTAGCAATCAGGAATGAGAAATATACAGTTCACCAAAGTTGAGATTCTGCCAAGGTTATATTTATATCTGCTAACAACAAATATGGCAAATGCAAGATTTTGAAGGAAACAGCTTTCAGCCTGTATTGTTTTTCCTAGATTTATTTAAATGGATCCAGTTTCTGCTGCAAGAGTGTGAAGTTGCTACGTTCAGCTGAGGTGAAGTGCGGACACTGAAAACAAATATAGATTTTGGATTAGACGCTCATACAATGGAACATCTACCTTCTGCATGGATCTGGTTAATGTCATCAACCACTGGCAGTCTTCCACACTGGGGTGGGGTGGAAAATTTCTGAATCTGCTGCACACTTGAAAAATTTCTGAAAACAAATTTAGCACAAAGTAAAAGGAAAACAGAGAAAAGATCCTGGACATTCTAATTTGTGGACCATCAGAACTTCTTTCAATACACCATAAATCTTCACTCCCCTTGGAGTATGTGGATGCAGACAAAATTAGAAATAGGCCAAAGGGATTATGCTCAATATAATTCATTAACCATGATTGAAGAGAATAACTGAAAACAGTCCAAGACTTTATTCTGGTGTTTTTGAAACCAAGAGATAATCTGGTCCAGGCCATGACATTTGCAACTAAGGTGTTGTAGGTGAACTTTTTAGAGGCACTAGCAGTGCATGTGTGAAACAGAAAGAGGCCACTCAGTCCATCAAGTCTATGCTGGTTCTATGCAAAAGCAATAGAATGGAGATAGTGTTCTCAAATTTCACCCTAATAACTTCCACATCTATTATGGACTAATTGAGAAAATGAATCTCAAGGTTGCATATGGTAATAGATATGTGCTTTGATAATAAACTTACTTTGAATTTACTTTATCATTTCTGCCAGCTTAATCATTCCTAACACTGCCCACATCTTTCCTTCCCCATCCCTTTCAGCCTACAATAGTCCTCGATTCCATAGTCAGCTCATCACTACTCAGCCCATCCCATGGAACTTACCCCAACAACCACAGAGGTATAACATTTGTCTCCTGTGCATCATTCTTCTTCATCATGCAGGAGCCTAACCAAGGTGAAATGAAAATTCATGTGCACCTCCTCCAATTCCATGTGCTGCACTTGGTACCCTTGATGTGGCCTTCTCCACATCGGCAAGATCAAGCACAGACAAGGCAACTGGGTTAGGGGGCGACAGCAGATTGTCCACAACGGTTGTTCCGAGCTTCTGGCTGCATGCCGTTTCAAGTCCCTTCCTATTCGTGCACTGACCTGCTCATCCTCACCTTCTCCACTGATAGGATGAGGTCCAATGCAAAATAGAAGAATATGACTTTGTAATCCACCTGGGTAATTTATACCTTGTGGTATGAACAATGAATTTTCCAGTTTCAGGCAACCCTTGCCTCTTGTGTTCCCCTAGCTCTCTCTCCATCTATCTATCTATCTATCTATCTATCTATCTATCTATCTATCTATCTATCTATCTATCTATCTATCTCTCCCTCTCTCTCTCTCTCACCCTATTTCACTCTCTCTCTGTCTCTCCTGAACATCTTCTGATCCTCTCATTTTTGATCCATTTACCATTACTCCCTTCTCAGCCCTCATTCAGGCATTTTCACCTCCCCTCCTCTCCTGGTTCCATCCACCTACTATGCACACACTTTTACCCCTAGATTCCCTACATCTGGTTCTGTCTGCCCTTTATCTCTCTCTTAATGGTCCCTTCATGTCCCTGCTTATCACCCTCAAGTTTCAGTCTCCAACTTCACCCAACCCTCTACCACCTGGATCCATCTGACCCTTAATTTCCTTTGTCTTCCTCCAACTGCCTCTGCCTCCCAACTCTACTCTTCCTTCATGTTACTCCTTCTGCCCATCATCCCTCAGCCTTCCTTGGTCCACCAATCATCTACTGGCCCTTGTCTCTCCCCTCTCCCTTTCCTCTTTATTCTGGCTACATTACCTCCCCACTTTAAGTGTAGGGTTTCAATCCAAAATGTCAACTGTTCCCTCTCCCTGCAGATGCTACACAACCCACTGAATTCCTTCAGCAGCGTGTTTCTTGTTCCTGATTAGAGCTTCTGTAGTCTCTTGCATCTTTAGGTAATGTACTGTATCAATACAGTTGTAGAGAAGCGTGTCACCACAAAATCGTTCAGCGCCTTCCCCAGCCAGAAGCCCTGGATGAACCACGAGGCCTACAATCTGCTAATGGCCAGATCAGAGGCATTCAAGTCTGGCAAGCAAGAACCTTACAAGAGCTTCAGATACGATCTCCAGAAAGCCATCTCACAGGCCAAGTGGCAACTCCGGACTGAACTTGAATCAATGAAGGACGCTCAACAGTTGTGCCAAGGCTTGAATGTTGTCACCTCTTATAAAGTGAAATCAAGTGACATAGGTGACAACAGGGCTCCACTTCCAGATGAGCTCAATGCCTTCTTTGCTCGCTTTCACCATCAAGACATTGAAGAACCATCACAAACTCCCACAGTCCCCGATGGTCCTGTGACTTCAGTCCATGAGGCTGTCAAGCAAGCATTCTTCAGGATGGTGCGACCCATAGAAAGCATCCAGCACAGACGGGGTACCTGGCCAAGAACCAAAGACCTGTGCTGACCAACTGGCTGGAGTGTTCACTGCCATCTTTAAATGTTCACCACAGCAGTCTGAGGTACTCACCTGCTTCAGGCAGACTTCACTTATACCAGTGCCTAAGAAGAATGTGGTACCCTGCCTCAATGACTATCGTCCAGTAGCACTTACATACATCCACGATGATGAAGTGTTTAGGAAGGCAGGTGGCGATGCATATCAACTCCTACCTCCGAGGCAACTTGGACTGCTCCAATTTGCCTACAGGCACAACAGGTCCACAGCAGATGCCATATCATTGTGTCCTCACTCAACCTTGGAACACCTGGGCAGAAACGATGCATACATCTAGACGTTCCTTATTGACTGCTGCTCAGCTGTCTCAATAAGCTTCAAAACCTGGGCCTCAGTACCTCCTTGTGCAACTGGATATCTCAATTCTTTCACTTGCAGATCCCTGATAGTTTGGATTGGCAAAAACATCTCCTCCACCATCTCCATCAGCACAGGTGCATCACAAGGCTGTATGCTTAGCCCCCCGCTCTACTCACTTTACACTTATGACTGTGTGGCTAAGCACAGCTCCAATGCCATGTTCGTTTTCTCACAACAACACCATCATAGGCTAAATCAAAGGTAGTGACAAATCAGCGTATAGGAGGGAGATTGAAAATCTGGATGAGAGATGCCACCACAACAACGTCGTACTCAATGTCAGCGAGGCCAAGTTGCTGAATATTGACTTCAGGAAGAGGAAACCAGAGGTCCATCAGCCAATCCTCATCAGTGGATCAGAGGTAGAGAGTCAGCAGCTTTTAATACCTCAGTGTTAGCATTTCAGCGGACTGGCCTGAGCCCGTCACATCAAAGGTTCAAAGGTACGATTTAATGTCAGGGAAGTGTATACAATATACATCCTGAAGTGCTTTTTCTTCGCAACCATCCATGAAAACAGAGAAAGAATGACAGTTAAGTGTTAGACCCACAAATTCCTCCCCCCAGCTCCCCCCTCCCACGGGTAAGCAGCAGCGAGCAAAAAGCCACCCCCCCACCCCCCAGCAAAAAAAAGCAAGCTTCGGCATCACCACCGAGCACTCAAGCGTCAGCAAAGTTATAGCAAAGACACAGAGTTGCAGTTACCCAAAGACTTCGCATTTCACCTGGTGTTCGACGTACCGTATGTTCTCTCTCTCTCTCTAATATGGGAGAAAGAGACGTCTCCATTTTCCCAGCGAGCGAGGGAACATAACAATCAACTCGCTGGTTTACGATGTTATAAGTCCGTTGCGTCTCTTGCGTTGCGAGCTCTGTGCCTGAAGATCGCAAAGATCCTAGGTCTCCAGGCACACAGCACATATCCTGGCTCCTCCGACGACACACGGGTCTCCTGTGGTGACACCGACCCTCGATCCGCCCGTCTCCAGAGCCCCGAGATCCTAGGCTTCCAAATTCGGGCCGGAATCTTAGGCCAAGCCTTTGGCATGCCGAACAACGGCTAGTTATGGAATGCCTAGAGCAGGGGTCATTCCTGCAAAGAAACAGAGTCAGCGTGTAGTTTCAGGTCAGGGTCTTCAAAAGAACCCTGAAAGGGAAAAATAGAGATACTAAAGATGGAAATAGAGCTGTTTCTGAAGATGTAACCAAAGGAGTCGCCGATAGGTGCCATTAACCTTCCTAAGTTCCTAAGCACATAAGTACAATTATTTTAAAAAAGCACAACAGTGCCTTCACTTCCTTAGGAGTTTGTGAAATTTCAGCATGACATCTAAAACTTTGACAAATGTATGCAGATGTGTGCAGCAGGTATACTGACAGGCTGCATCACAGCTTCATATGGATCACAAATGCCCTTGAATGGAAAATCCCTCAAAAAAATGCTCAGACCATCATTGATAAAGCCTCTCGACCACTGAGTACATCTACATGGAGCGCTGTTGCAGGAAAGCTGCATCATCATCAAGGACCTTCACCACCCAATTCATGCTCACTTCTCATTGCTGCCATCAGGAAAAGGTACAGGAGCCTCAACAGTCACACTACCAGGGTCAGGAACAGTTACAACCCCTCAGCCCTCTTTGGCTCTTGAACCAAAGAGGATAACTTCACTCAACTTCACTTGCCCCATCACTGAAATATTCCCACAACCTATGGACTCACTTACAAGGACTCTTTATCTCATGTTCTCAATATTTATTGTCTATTTATTTATCTATGTATCTATTTATTATTATTATTATTATTATTATTATTATTATTATTTCTTTTTCTATTTTCAGTTTGTTGTCTTTTGCACACTGGTTGTATGCCCAGCTGAACCAGCCATTCATTGGTTCTAATATGGTCATTGAACTTATTGAGTATGCCACAAGAAAATGAATCTCAGGGTTATACAAACATTTGTATATTGTGACATATATGTACTTTGATAATAAATTTATTTTGAACTTTGAATTTTAAAGGTTTACACTTGCATGTGTAGATCAAATTCTTATATAACATTAAAGCATAGCCGATTTCTTTTTCTTTTTATTCTTTATGTAGGTATACAGAACAGTAACAGGCCCTCTGGCCCAACAAGTCATGGACCCAATTAAGTGCGTGTGACCCATTAACCTACTAACCCGTTTATCTTTGGAATGTGGAAGGAAACCAGACCAGCTAGAGGGGATAGTACATACAAACTCCTTACAGACAACGAGAATTGAACCAGGGTCACTAGCACTGTAATAGCATTACACTACCATGCTGTCCCATTTAGTTAGTGATCCTTGACTAGTTCTTTTTTCCTTCACGTAACAGTCAGGAAATTGAGTGCACTTGGATTCACAGCCATTAACCCTGCTTCAGTTCATGCTGCATTGATTTCATGTGCAGTTTCTTCATGGGAAGACTCTTGTAAACTTCAAAATTACTGTCTCTTTCACATATGATTCAACCTGATTTTTCCTGAAGCATTTTGACTGATGTATTAGCAGGAGAACCACTATGAGCTACAATTTATTCTCATTCTTTATTCTTTGATGAACGAGTATTGGCACCATTTACCTGTCGACTTTTGATATCTCTGTCACACTCCAATGTTTCTTAGGGTAGTGAATCTTTGAAATTCTCCACCCGAAAAGTCTGTGGAGGCTCAGGTACTGAGTATATCCAGGTAAAACATTAGATATTAAGAGAATCAAACGATACGGAAAGTGGTGCTGAGATAAGAGATCAATCAGAATATTATTGACGAGCAGACGAGGAACAGAAATTCCTACTTCTGTTCATTTATTTTGTCTTTAGGTCTTCCCCACAGATGAAAATCCTCTGCATTTGTCAACTTTCACGGTATCTTCATCCATCACACCATTGTAAGAATATGCTCTGTGTTAGCCATATCTCTGTAGCAGAATTTTCCTTTCATTAGGACCATTATTTCCATGGAATATGAAACAGATGCTTGTCACTGTCAAAAGTAACGACAATGATTTGACAATATTGGCAAATAATGTGGAGCAACAATTCCATGAAAAGGGGAAAAAATTGGACTCATGAGATCCCGTGGTTGAATGTGAGCAAAGGGAACAACTAAGAGTTCAGGAAGAAGTATGTAGTATGTAAACAGTGCAGATGTGAAGGATAAGGAAGAATGCAAATGCATGATAAGAAAAGCAAAGACACCATCTGAAAGTCAAAGAACAAATGTGAAGTTGAAAGGAAATGTGAAGTTAAAAAAATGTTAGTCAATTCAATAAAAAGAGAATTTCCATCCCTTTCAACAAAATGACACATTCCAATCACCATTCTGAATGGACCGTTATTTTTCACAACTCCCTGACCTATTTTTTCATCTCCCCCCAACCACTTTCCTTCTTACAGGACTTTCTCATACAACTGCAGAAGGCAACATGCTTCTCCTTTGCGTCACACTTTCCCACCATATGGGTCCTGAACAATCTATCTAAGTTTATCTGCAATACAATTGTAGTGGATTTAAGACAGGGTGTATGTATACATGAAAAAAAATAGAAGTTGAATTCAAAGAACAAAGCTCCCAGTATGGATGGATTGCAATCAATAATTTTAAAAGTTTCTAGTCTATTGCATTCAGTGTTAGTGATGATTCTGCTGAACTGGAGTGACCAAACACAGATTAGGGAACCACGTTGCAATAAATGGATAAGTTTTTCTTCATTGGTATCCATCCTACTATCTTACAAGGATGTTGCATTATGAATTTATAAGCAATAGGCACTCTCGCACTGAAACTACAATTGAACCTGCCTTCCACTAAATCCACTGCAATGCCGAGCACATAGTGCAATAAGAAATGCTTTTCACATGTCAATTTTCGTATTTTTGCCAATTACATTTTTACTCTGTCCACAGTTTCGTATCCCTTCCACCAATAATACAAGGAATGATCTTACAGATTATAAGACCACAAGAACAAAAGACGTAGGAGCAGAATTAGGCCATTCAGCCCATCGAACCCACTCTACCATTCAATCATGGCCAATTTATTATCCTTCTGAAACCTATCCTGTCTTTTCCTTATAAACTGTGAGGCCTTTAATAATTAAGTACCTATCAACCTCTGCTTTTAATATTCTCAATGACTTGGCCTCCACAGTCATCTACGGCAATGAATTCCCCAGTTTGACCACCCTCTGGCAGAAGAGATTTCTCCTCATCTCTGTTCTGAAGGGACATCCTGCATATGATGCATTGGAGTTTAGCAGGAAAATTCACTGGAGCATGTAGCAATTTCAATGAATGCCTTAAAGTCCCAGCAGCAGTCATCTGGCATTAATTCTTAGTCTACTGTTTTTGAAGTATAAGGCACAGAACGAGGTTGTCTTTTGTGGTTTGAAGTTTTAAAGCATCTGCTAAACTTTGAAACCAGGCATGTTCCCAGAAGCAGTGACATGCCAGAAACATGAATGCATTCTGCTGTATCTCGGGATAGCAGTACACCAAAATTCTGGCACCAGTACTGTCAAATGGCAACAGTGATCTTCTGATTCCACAAGAGAGAGCCAATTAGCAACTGTTCTGAGGCTACGTTATTTGCAAAGACTCACATGGAAGTTGTTGAAGCAGCCAGATGTGTTGTGCATAGCAAAGCAGCAGGTTAACAATATTATGTAGACTAATACAGTGCCAGAAAGAACCTAATAATAAAAAAGACAGGTATGATTTTTAGAAAGTCTCCAAGATTTGTTTTCTCTGGAAGTGGTAAATTAACTCTGCACATCAGACATCAAAGATACCAACAAGTTGATCAGAAAATCCCAGTGATTAAGTAGCAACATGGCACAATCAGCACATGCACTCTAAAGCTTCATTGCCTTCTCTTACTTATTCAAATGACAAGGAAGTTATTCTCAATGAGGAATCCACAGGCTATGCTACTGGTTAAAAATCTGTGCCCCTCATCAGAATGTCGAGTCCCAACAATGATGCTGATTTGGAAATGCAAAAGCAGCGAAAGTTGCCGGAAGCAATCCTGAAATGCATTCTTTGATAATAACATATGCTCACTGTGACCTTGCAATGGTGGTATTGCAGTTATCTATCAGTGATAAGCATTGTGAAAAACATACAGCTCATGAGGACTTCACTCACAAGTAAGCTTCACTGCTTTCAGAAGAATTTGAGCACGTGCTCCTCCTACAAATGTTATTTCCAATGCCATTCACAACTTCAATACAACCCAAAGTGTCTTTAAACAACAAAGTGCTGTCACTATTTAATGTAGAAAGTGCAGCAGCCAAGTTGTGGAAAAATAGCATTGTAATTTATTTAGAGCTTTATTGTCATTGCTCAAGACAACAAAATTGCAGAGCTACTCCAAACAGAATACTGGCAATTCTTTTTTTATAACACAATGAATAAATTTAAAATTACTTCTGAGTTATTTACAACAATGTTATGTTTTATAACTCCAAAACATAAAACTCACTGAAAAGAAACATGGCACTGGGAATGGGTGTTTTAGTTTCGTATTTACTTTAAGCCAGACATGCAAATATGACATGGTGATATAATTCTCATACTTATACATATAAGCCATAATGAATTACATAAACAAATAAAAATGCTTAATGAAACAGTATGTTTACATTATTATTCAAATATTACTGAAATATTAAATACGCAACACTCCTCACTGCTTAGGTATAAACTCCAACTCAATGTACAGTAGAGATCATCTATAGTATAGATATTCACAGCCGAGTATGTTTTAAATTGTTCTATTCAGGCCTCAAGATTTAATCACCGTGGAGGCTTCCTTACTCTTCTGGGATAACGTCTTTCCTGACAAGGGGATTACTTTGCTTAGCAGGTAACATGTGGCTGTGAAACAATCTCAGTTTCTGGGGCCTCATTCATGGTGGTTGCAGGAGTTGACTCTGGGACTGTAGGAAGTGGTTCTGACAGCTTTGGACACCTTCTTCTCAAATGATTGACTCTGCTCTCCTCAACTGATCCACAGTATGTGTCATCTCCAGATGACACCAGGCACAATCTCCACTATGTAGAAGAGTGGACCAGTTCTGTTCTTAATTTTTCTAAGTACCCACTTTGATCACCTGTGTCGTCCTTCACCAGGACTGCTAGTCTAGTCTAGCTCCTTGTTTGAGGAGCTTTCAATTTGTCTCCGCTGTTTGTCCTTCATATTCCTTCTGAGATCCTGAGGAGTGTCCTCTATGGTAAGTTTTTCAGGAGTTTCCTTTTCCAAGGTTAAACAGGACAATCCATCAGCATTTCTATCATACATTGTCCACTTGAATTTGATCTTGTAATTGTGTTCTCCCAGAACAGCCCGTCTCTGCATTCATGCTGTTGCTGTTTGTGGAACGCCCTTCTGTGGATTAAAAATGGACACTAGTGATTGATGACCAGTAATGACGGTAAAATCTCTCCCATACAAGTACTGGTTAAAAAGTTTTACACCTCATACCAGGCTCAAAGCCACTCTGTCAGTCTGTGCATAATTTTTCTCTGCAGCAGGAAGGGAACTTGATGTAAAGTCTATGGGGTGCTTGCTTCCATCATTCATAACATATGACATCACAGTGCTTACACCATAAGGCAAACTTCACTGGACAATGTGCATCATAATGTATATGTAGTGTCTAACATCACCATTTCCATTATCTTTTGGAAAACCACCTCAAACTGCTTTGTACCATGCCATTTCTTCTCAATCTATAGCAATGAGTTCAAGGGATAGAGCACAGTAGATGAATTTGGCAGGAACCTGTTATAGTAATTGACAAATCCTCAAAAGGACTGTAACTGTGACTCATCCTTTGGCCCTGGGGCATCAACTATTGTACTACTTGAAATTTCTCAGCACACCAGTGTTATCCTTGTGCATCAATAGTGTGTCCTCAAGTAAGTGATGCTAGGTTCAAAGAATTCATACTTGTTCTGTAGTGCTCTGAGTGCATAATCTTCTAATTTACTTAACACTGTTTTGAGATTTTGGAGATGTTCCATATCATCCTTATCGGTAACAATTATGTCATCCAGGTAATAATGAGCAGCTTGGCAGCCTTGCAGCACTTGGCCCAAAGCTTTCTCCTAGGGCGCAGACACAGACGCTACTCCAAAAATAAGCCTATTATAGCAATAAAGCCCTTTGTGAGAGTTTATGGTGAAAAACACTTCGGACTCTTCTTCTATATCCATCTGTAGGTTGGCCTCAGCTAAGTCCACTTTGCTGAAGTGTTTCCCTTCAGAAAAGTTTGCAAAGATGTCCTCTATCCTGGGCAAAGGGTATTAATCTACTTACAATGTTGAGTTGATGGTCACCACAGACCCTGACAGACGTTGCATGACTGGTGTTGCCCATGGGCTCCACTCAAACTTGGAAAGAATTCCTTCAGCCTCCAGGTGACCTAACTCACTGGTTACATTATCATAGATGGTATAAGAAACTGAATGAGCTTTACAAAACTTGGGTGTGGCATTTTCATTTAACACTATTTTACACTTGATATGTTTGAGTTTTCCAGTGCCATCTTTGGACACTTACGTGGCATCATCCAGTACCTTTCTTTATTCATTTTCAGTTAACTCTCTTGCAGGGGATGTGGCATGCAAATGGTGGATGGATCTCCAATTAAGTTGTAGTCTCAGCCAATCATGATCCCACAATGCAGGTCCTCATGCTTTTAACCACAGAACATGCCCAATGTGGCTTGTGGTTTGCTTTATTTCACCATTACAAATGCCATCCCCAAAGGAGTTATTTCTTCTTCATTATAAGTTCTTAGTTGAATATCTGCAGGCTTCAGTTCAGTATCTTTGAAATGCCACTCAAACTCATTTTGTGGAATGACTGAAACTGCCGAGCCAGTGTCCAATTCCATTGTCATGAATTTGCCATTCACTTCTGGTGTAAACCATATTGCTTGTCTATTGGTAGTTTTCACATTGTAAATCTCAAGGCTACGCAGTCTTGTGATACTCTCATCATTATCAGATTTTTCATCAAATGTATGCAGATTTGTGCTCTATTTAAAATTGCACCTTGACTTTTTAACTTTTTCTCTTCCCTATGCAGTCCATGTTTTTTTTCTTTGCACAATTTGCTCTTTATATGTGTCTTATTATGTTGCATTTTCTGCAAGCTTCGCCATTAAGCCTGCATTGGTCTGGTGTTTGTGAGCCGCTGCCATAATGTTAACACAGAGTGTTTGGCCAGGCAGGTTTCTGTTTAGATATTGCAATTTTGTTCACAATCACTTCCATTCATGACTGCGACTCAATTGCATCTCTGGCTGCTGTTTCCATTGATACAACTATTTCAATTGCTCTTTTAAATATCAGTTGTTCTTCAGTTAGAAGCCATTTTTGAATGATTTCTTGTAAAATTCCATGAACTAAACAAACTCTTAGGTCAATAAGCCTATCACTGAGCTGACAATCTCAGACAACCTCTCCAATTCAGCCAAATATGCTGAAGAGGACTCCTCTTTCTTTTGATTCCACTTATGAATCATTGCAATCAAAATGGTTTCAGTTCTCAATTATCCTGCATTATATTTATGGTATCAATAAAGCTCATTTCGGCTGGTTTGGTTGGAGCAGTTAAACTTCTACGTAAACTGTATGCTCTTCTACCCAATGCACTTAGCAAAACTGATACTTCCTTCACATTTTCTATTTCATTTGCTTTAAAATACTACTCAATTTCCTCAGTATACAACATCCAACTATCTAATGTGCAATGTTTCTTTTCAATTAGTTTTATGTTTTGGAGTTGCAATGATGTCAGGATGAGCAGAGGTACACAGTTTGACAAGAGGCATAGCATCAACTGTGCACATGGAAGTGTGTCGTCTGTGGCTCAGGAATAGATCTTTTACCTCAGAATTCCATTCCAGAGACAAGTGTATAAAATCTAAACTGACACTTCAGTACAATCTGTTTAAAGATCATCATTTAGATGAGATGGTAAGCAAATCTGCCCAGAGGGGGAATGATTTCGGTGAAGAATAGGGTTGCTACCAGACCCCTGGCCATTATTAATCCTTCAATTAAATTTATTACCCTTAGCATTGAGGACATCTTCAAAGGGCAGTGCTTCAGGAAGGCAGCATCCATCACTAGAGACGACCATCATCCAGGACATGGCCTCTCCTCATTCTACCATCATAGAAGAGGAACAGAAAAATGTAGGCTCGCACTCAACACACACAAAATGCTGGAGGAACTCAGCAGGTCAGGCAGGATCTATGGAAAAAAGTACAGTTGATGTTTCGGGCTGAAACCCTTCAGCAGGACGTCAAATTGGATCTCAAACAGGTGGTAAGGAAGGACTCCATTACCTCTGCCCCTCTGACCCTCAACACAGGTGCCCCCCAGGGTTGTGTTCTATGTCCCCTTCTCTACACCCTTTACACCCATGTACTGTCACACACAGCTCTAATCTGCTGATCAAATTCGCCAATGACACGACTTTGATCAGCCTTATTTCTAGTGGTAATGAGACAGCCTAGAGAGGAGGGGTTGACACGCTGACACAGTGGTGCCAGGATAACAACCTCTCCCTCAATGTCCAAAACATAAATGAGCTGATTGTGGATTACAGGAGGAAAGGATACAGGCACAGCCCAATCAACATAAATGGGTCTGCAATTGAGAGGTTGAGTAGTTTCAAGTTCATTGGTATACACATCACTGTTGATCTCATATGTACTGTGCACACTGGCTTCATGGCAAACAAAGCACAACAGCGTCTCTTCCACCTCAGGCAAGTGAAGAAGTTTGGCATGGGCCCCCAAATCCTCAAGACCTTCTACAGGGGGCCTCACTGAGAGCATCCTGACTGGCTGTATCACTGCCTAGTACAGGAACTGCACCAACCTCGATCGCTGGGCACTGTAGAGAGTGGTATGGATTACCCAGCGCATCTGTGGACATGAACTTCCCTCCACTGAGGACATTTATAGCAGCATGTGCAGAAAGAAGGACTGGAAGATCATCAGGGACACCAGTCACCCCAACCATAAACTGTTCCAGCTGCTTCCATTAGGCAAACGCTACCATAGCATTAAAGTTAGGACCAACAGGCTTCTTTCTATAAGCTATTTGACTTTTAAATTTACATGTCTGTACATTACAATGGAGTCATAATGCAAAGATTTTTGCTCCCTCACATTCTGAGATGAATGCAAGACTTAAATTCTAATTCTTATAGCAATTTGCTATGGCTGCTCTGTACTGCTGAGACAAAACCAACAAATTTCATGACTTATGTCAGTAATAATAAACCCAATTCTGATCATTTTCACAAGATGCTGGTAAACTTTTACTGATGGGTCTTTGAAAACATACTGACCTACAGTATGACAGTACAATACATGAGATGCAACAAGATTGACCAGAAAGCACTTCAACAAGTAATCAGGAATGCACAGAAAGTCACTGAGACTCAATTACCAGATATGGAAACCACCTACAACTCATGGTTTTCTGCGGCAGGCTTGCAACATTGTGATGGACTCATCCCACCGCAGTATTCACCTGTTCAAGCTCCTAACATATGTCAGGAGAGACAGAAACATCTCTGCACGGATATCCAGACTGAAAAACAGCTTCTTCCCCAGAGTAGTCATGCAACTGAACAATGTCACCCCTCCCCCCCCCCACTTACCCATAGTCCATAGGCACAATGGAAAATCTCTAAGAGCAATATGTGGATGTGCAATATTTGGGTTTAAATGGGGCAGCTGCCTTACTTTGACTCCAGAGCTCTTTTTTTAAATTTCAGCTTTAATTCTTCATGCTATTTTTTATTTTATCATTTTATTATATAACAAGGGCATGTGCAATATTTGAATAGGGTAGCCGCTGTTCTATAAATTTTAGAGTTGTAACTTGGATGTCATTTGTTGTGTATTTAATATTTCAGTAATATTTAAGTAGTATTGTATATATATTGTTCGATTAAGCATTCTTTGTTGTTTGTATAAGTCATTGTGTGTTATATGTAAAGGAACATAAATCACATATGTTATTACGCCACCAAACCATATGTGGGCACCTCACTTAAAGTAAAATTAAACTAAGACATATATTCCCAGCTCCGTTTATCCTTTCAATTAGTTTTATATTTTGGAGTTACAAAACATAACACTGGAGATGATGAACCCAAGATGACTACCTACTTGTTCAAGTGCAGCAAAACATTTGAGTTGTAAGAAAAAGCAGCGAAGTACATGCTTTTTCAGGAAGGGACAGGAACAGCCAAAGTAATAAAAAGGCAGAAAATAAACTATATATGAAATGGTTCATAAACACCGAGTAAGGTGTGATAAAAATTATGATTTTTTTATAAAGCAGAATTGGCTGGCTTCATCAGCACAGCTCAGGTACCTGGGTTCAATTCTGGCTTCTGCTGCAGTCAGC
This sequence comes from Hemitrygon akajei, assembly GCF_048418815.1. Classification (NCBI taxonomy): domain Eukaryota; kingdom Metazoa; phylum Chordata; class Chondrichthyes; order Myliobatiformes; family Dasyatidae; genus Hemitrygon; species Hemitrygon akajei. Next base: position 14,961,579 of record NC_133150.1, on the reverse strand, counting down.
ATCAAATTTGCACTTTCTCCCAGAGACTAGATTTGAATGTGGGTAAGCATGAGATGTTGCATTTTGGGAGGTCAAATGTAAGAGGAAGAATTCAGTCAGTAGCAGTGTCCTTATGAGCACTGATGTCCAGAACGATCTCAGGGCGCCTGGAAAGTGTCAATACATGTGGATAGGGTGATAAAGAATAGGGTAATACTTGCTTTCATCAATCAGGGCATTAAACAAGCAAGTATGCAATATCTGTGCAGTTGTGATTATGAGTATTCTAGGAGGGCATGTGGAGGCTTGGAGAAGGTGCACAGGGCAGTCGCAAGGATGTAACCTGCAGCAGAAAATATTAGCTATGAGAAGAGGTTGGATTATTTTCTCTGGCGCATTAGAAACTGAAGGGTTACCTGAGAGAAATATATAAAATTATGAAAGGCATAGATAGGGTAGATATTCAGGGTCTTTCTCCAAGGATGCAAATGTCAAACACTAGAAGCCATTGCTTTAAGGTGCCCGTGAGAGTGGGAAAAATTTAAAAGGCAACTTTATACACAGAGAGTGATAAGTGCCTGCAATGCACCATTAGAGAAGGTGGTAGAGGCAATTACATTCAGCAGCTACTTTATTAGTTACCTCCTATACCTAACAAAGTGGTCATGAAATGTCTGTCCGTGGTCTTCTGCCACTCTAGCCCAACCACTTCAAGGTTTGATATGTTGCGCGTTCAGCATAGCACTGTTGAAAAGCATAATTATGTGAGTTACTGTCACCTACCTGGCAACTTGAATCAGTCTGGCCCTTCTCCTCATTAACAATGCATTTTCACCCACAGAACTGCTGCTCACAGGTTTTTTTAAAATGTTTTTTTGCACCGTTGTCTGTAAAATGAACTACCTAGAAGAGACAGCTGTGTGTGAAGGTCCAGTAGATCAACAGTCGACCCACTTTGTCTAGCATCAACAATCACTCCATGGTCAGAGCCACTTCCTTCCCCCATTCCGATGCTTGGTCTGTACAGCAACTGATTCTCTTGACCATGTTTTATTGCATTGAATTGCTGCCACTTGATTGACTGAGTTGATATTTGCATTAACAAGCAGGTGTACAGGTGTACCTAATAAAGTGGCCACTGAGTGTTCAGTAACAACGTTTAAGGGACAATGATCAGGCACAGGAACAGGCAGTGAATGGAGGGGTGTCGTCCGTGTGCAGACATATGGGATCAGTTTAATTTGGCATCATAGGCAGCGCAAAGATTTTGAGTTGAAGAACCTGTTCCGACGCCAATCTGTTCTATGTTCCTCATGCGGGTTTCCTCGCGATGCTCAGGTTTCCTCCCACATCCCAAAGATGTGCAAATAATTAGCCCAAACGGCAACAATGAATTTACTCCAGTATATACCATAGATGCATGGTAGAATTTGTGAAAGAGTCAACGGAAGGGAGGGGAAAATAAAACGGGGTTAGTAAAAATGGGGCCACCTGATGGTTGGCAGAGCCTGAAAGGGCTGAAGAGGCTTTTCCCATGTTGTATCACTCTGTGACTCCATATAAGGTCATGAGGGACAGGGTGAGAAGTATTTCTAGAACATTTGTTGCTTAACCAGGCAAATTGCCCAGGAGGAGTAGTTGCTAATGTGGGTAGGGAATGTTTCTCCAAAAATTCCTGCAGTAGCTGTTCATTCATGGAAAGCCCTTAGCCAATCAGGTCATACTAACGTGATATCTATTAAATATTTTAATGAAAAGGGAAAAAGGAACCTTCCTAAACATTCAAAAAATAAACAGGTTCCTACTTCAGCTAATCCTTAAAATTTACCCCAGACAGCTCCATCAGTAGAACAGATTGTGCAAGCATTCTTTCCAGTCTCTCAAGCCAAGCGCTACAAAGTGAGCTTAGAAATATAACACCGAGAAGGTCAGTGCTGTGTCGACCATTTCCACTCCTACCCTCAGTGAAGTGGCACAAGGTCAGAATACATTCTGATGATGTGGAAAAACAAAAAAGCTGGAAATGACTTTCACCTCCAGGCATGCAGGATAATAAAAATAATCGCAAAGCATACACACGGTCTACACAAGTAACACTTATGCAAAGCAAATAGCAATATGATTTGAAATGTTACTTCCACATTTGCCCGTCCCATCCCTTTTAATTCTAATAACTCGAATCTGAACAGGCAGGAAAAGCCCCAGCTACTTATTTAATCTTTCCCGGCACAGGTATATTGTAAACTGATCATGGTCTTTCTGCACATTGTACTCTAAGTTAAGTACTGTAATGATAAGGCATTCTATCACAACAGTCCATTTAGTGACAGAATGCAGGTCCAATACCGTGACGTCTCCAGTAGCGTACAAAAGTGGAGTCACAAGAGACTGCAGATGCTGGAATCTGGAGCAACACAGAAGGTGCTGGAGGAAATGAGTCTATTTCCTTCCATCAATACTGCCTGACCCACTGAGTTCCTCCATCACCTTTCCTGCTTCTCCAGAATATTAGAAATACTGTTTCTGAAACAGGTTTCCAATCTCTCTTCCTACCTGAGCAGTTCAAAGTAAATCAAAGTTCAAAATTCAAATTAAATTTCTTATCAAGATACATATATGTCACCATTAAATACCTTGAAATTCATTTTCTTGCAGGCATTTACAGGAAAATAAAGAAATACAATAGAATTTATGAAAAACTAGAAATAACAAAGACTGACAAACAACCAGTGTACAAAAGAAAACAGATCACGCAAGTAAAAAAGTAAATAAATAATACTGAGAGCATGAGTTGTAGAGTCCTTGAAAGTGAGTCTATAGGTTGTGGAGTCAGACCACATTGAGGTGAGTGAATGGTTCAGGAGCCTGATGGATGTAGGGTAACAAATCTTCCTGAACCTGGTGGTGAGGGACCTAAAGCTCCTGAGTAGTAACCCTCCTCAAGGTAGAGGCAGAAATGACACACAAATTTCAGAATAGAAAAGAAGCACTTCCCAAGTTGTTTTTAGTAGAAATTCTCGATGCCAGATTTCTCTTCCCAAAGTCATGTGCATATCAATTTCAAGAATTTGAAAATGAAGGAAAAAAACTGCCAAAAATCTGTTATGCTGGAGATCTGTACAAATTTCAAATGGCACAAAACTGTGGCACAGACCAGACAGATCCAGGCAACACACATTTTACAATTTTACTGACTGATGGAGTAGTGGCAGAACAGTGCCTGGCACAACAATTTCCACCAATAACTCTATATTCTACATTCTGTTATGTTTTTTTTCTTTGATGTACTTAAGTAGGGAACAATCTGTTTGGATGGTATGGAAACAAAAGCTTTTCCCATATCCTATTGTATGTGACAATAATAAACCAGTTCCAGTTGAGGAATCTGATTTGAATACTTGGGCAAACTTGGAAACAACAATGAAGAGGCTGGGCTTGGAATAGGAAGGTCATGAAGAGGCAGGTAGGAGACTATTGTTAATGGAATACTGTAACTTTTTGCGGCCATTATTGAAATCCTGCATTAGCCTCAGTTCCTCCTCTTCAGGTGGATACTTACAGTACAAGGTAGTCTAAGTATGCAAAAGGCATGTGATCCTATGCAATTACTGTCAATACGTAGGGAATACGAAATGAAGTTAAGTGGTCTATGCCAAAAAAAAGTATTAAAAAGTAGCCTAGACTTAAGAGTTATGCAGCACAGAAATAGTGCTTCCAGCCTGCGTTATCTATGCTGATCTTTTTGCCCATCTACAATAATCTTATTTGCCCATATTGGAGCTGTATTCTTCTGCAATTTGCTCATTTTAGTATCCATCTAAATGTCTATTAAATGTATATTGTATCTGATTCCTCCATCTCCTCCCACAGCACACTCTGGACATGAACCACTCCTTGTCTTAAAAACTTACCATTCAGAATTCCTTCCTCTCACCTGAAGCATGCTGTTTTGATGGCCCTACATTGGCAAAAAGATTTTGATTATCTACCCTACTCATGCTTCCCATAACCTTATATATTCTGTTTTTGTTCTACCTACAAAAGTGTTCAAACTCTCATTTTCCCACATTATACTCCAACTGCCAGCTTCTTGCTGGGTCGCGTAATCTATGTATATCCATTTCCTTGCTCTGTGTCCTCCTTGTTGCTTGCAAAACCACCTATTCCTTTTATAGCCACCAAAAATTGATACAATACACCCAGTTCTTTTGTGTGAAATTGTACTTTATCTGCCTTATTAGTAACATTACTTCAAGACATAGACTCAACAGATGGGTCAGCTGATTTGGGAGGTCTTTTTGTTTAAATTTGCTATTGTTGCTCATTTGCACAATTAACAATTTTCTGAGTAACAGCCTGCACTGGACATTTTATGAAACACTGTAAGATGCTTCAAAAGGGCCAATTCAGAAAATAATACTGAGCCAAACAAAAACATCAGGCCTGGTGATCGAATACTTAGCCAAAGAGATACGTTTATGCAAGAGTTCTTAGGGAGAGAGGATTAGGGTAGAAATTCCAGAGTTTAAGCCTGGATGATAGAGGCTCCCCAATAATGGGATGACGGAAGTGGGAACATGTACAAGGCCAGGTTGCAGGAAAGTAATAGATTTACTTGGGTTGCAAGGCTGGAAGTTGGGGCAGAGGTGAAGACCTGCAGACTTGAACGCAAGAATGAGGAAGTTAAGGTGAAGTGTTGTCAGCTGTGATCCAGTGGATGTCAGTGGTCACAGGGATGATAGATTAAAGTAGGGACGCTGATATTGTTGAGATCCAAGCACTAATCTCTTTGGTGCCTCCCTAGTTACTGTCTGATGGCTTACTGTAGGACAAACTCATTTACTTCACTCTGGTTCTTGTCTGTCAACCAGTTTTCAATTCATGCCAATATGCTTCAATCAGAACGTGTGTTAATGTTACACGTCAACCTTTATTGTGGTACTTTCTTTCTGAAAATCTGATGTATTACGTCCACCGGTTTGCCCTTACCTATTGTAGCAATTACAGCCTCAAATAAACTCCCAATGGGTTTGTCAAACATGATTTCCTTTCCAAAATCCATGTTGACTTGATCTAATCCCAGTGATATTTTCCATATTAACCTCCTGCATTTTCCTTACTACATAAGTGAGGCCAACCAGTCTGTAGTTTCCTTTTTCCTCTCTCCCTCCTTTTTGAATAGGGCTTGCAATAATCATAAGGGTTTGCTCCGCATCATTGGGAAGAACTCCAGCAGCCCCAGAATTGTCTGCTTCGAGCTGCATTACAATGATTGAAATTCCAGACACTAACAGTAGCCAGGAACAACTCATGATCACAGGAGTAAGGTCTATTGCCATACAGAGCTTCCAATTCCCAAAAGGTTCCCTTGGATTCACCACTGAGCAAACCCCTAGTTGGCCATCTTCCATTCTTTGGTCTCTCTGCTAACTTCAAAACCCAGTCCACTATTTGTTTTTCCTGGTTCAGATCAAAGTCCTCATACAAACTAAGTCATGAAAATATTAAGGGAAACAGCCCACCCTGTATCAATCTAATATGATATGATCTATTTCCCATTAAGTCCCTCTCAGTAAAAAGTTGTTCACAGTCCACTGGACTGGTAATAATTTAGGATCTGGGCTAGAAGATGTGCTCAGAGTTAAGAAAGTTGATGGATGGTAGATTGCCTATTCAGACATCTTGATCTATTACTTAAGATCAGAATCTAATGTTAGAATTACTGTTTTACCAAATCATAGAATTGAATTCTTTTTAAGGGTGGTGTAGGCCTTTGAATGTAAAGCAGCCAAGGAACCAAGAGATGCTGAAGGAGAACAAAGTGCCACCAACCTTCATGTAGAGATTGACATCATACTTTGGTGATGATAGTGAGTGATGTGTGGATGAGAAATTGAAGGAGGTAAGGCATAGTGATTGGCAGATTTCCCACAATTCCTCTTAATTGCAGAATAGGCTACTACCCAATTCCAAAACATATAGTTGTATCACATTCTTAGACATGTGGCTATTCCTGCCCAATATTGTGCTGATGCAGGTGCAGAAAATCATGTATAGCTTCTTCTGGGACAATCGGATAGAACTGGAAATCAGCTCAGAAGAGTTCAGGTCGAGTGAATTTCAAACAGGCACAGTAAGACTTGGGTGAGGAGAAAGCAATTATACACTGGCCTATAATTTCCATAGGTTTTTACTTCTTATAACTAAGGAATTACTGTCTATTATAAAAAGCTAGTAATTTTCTGTACTCTTTAATGTTTCAATAATCAAACTCAAATGCATCCAGCTATTACTTTTGTTCTATCTTGTCTCTGCTTCCCTGTAATATTCACATTGGGCCATCCCCTTCTTTTTAAAGACATTTTGTTATTTAATGGTAACTTTGCTATTAAATACAAAAGAGGTTCAGTACGTAGTCATCTGTTTTTATTTACAGCGTTTCAGACAAAAAAAAACTGTCATACAGATTGCAAGATTTCCCTTTTGGCAGAGTAAAATCACAATGTGAAGCATTGGAAAGACAATATATCTAAATAAATAAAGTCGGCAGAGTAATTTACAATGTATTATGCATGACTTTAATGAAGTCATCACTACAGTGAATATTGGTCATTTAATAAATAAAAAATTAAGACTTAGAAGCATTTTGTGAATAATGAATCTGTTTCTAAATTATTATAGTCCTTTTCATGAAAATACATCTATTTTGATTCATGATTGTCATTTGGTTGAACTGATGTATATTCTTGTTGATGGCAGCAGACACAATTAATCCTGTCCATTCAGTATTGTTTGGTTGCAGGTGAAGTATTGTTCATTTCTTTTGCATATTGTTAATACCTAGAGGCAAAGAATGACATTAGATGTTAGACAGCAAACAAGACTTTAACACAAGAAATAATGAGGTAAGGCATTTAAAATGTTAAACTAATAGTTTTGAAAATCCAAAAATAAAGCTCTGTGTAGCCATGAGAAAGTATCACAAGCCACTCTCTCAGACAGCCAGATTTAATATTTTCTCTTCACCGCTTATATCTTTCATATCAATCCCTCGTGTGGCAATGAATCATTTCAGAAATATTCCCATGTGCAGAATGTATCTCTCAATAATTCGCCCGGGTGAGATATCATTAATGTGCAAGCCAGTTTTAATTTGTAGCATGCTACTTGCGCTTTGCTGCCAGATCCTTGCCCAAAACCAACAAATGATAGTATTTACAGGAAGTCACTCCACAACAGGCAATGGCAAACTTGAACTCCGTTGCCCTTACTAATAGAAAATAACTGTATTCTGCTCAGTTGCAACTGCTGAAACCACCTAGCTCCAAAAATAGGGTTGATTCTAAAAATAATCAGTGCATATTCAAGCACAATTCAACAAATACAAAGTTACTTATTTTTGAAAGTTAGACCACCACATTTAGGACCAAAGCTGCAATGTGTCCTTGCAAGTCAGTGATGAATTCATGCTTCTTTCTAGTCAGTCCCGCAGGACTGAGGATAACCTACTTCCAATCTGCTTTTATTGATTCTGAAGTGGCTATGAGGCCAGTTAGGGAATCCCAGGTTTTTCCACAGATGGGCTAGGTTATGTCCGATCGTGATTTCATGTATTTTTGGCACACTGGCAGCGTCAAATTCAGCCAGTAGTGAAAGTAAATCAATTAATCAGACTTACAATGTCATCAGAACAAAAACAGTAGCAGACCATATATTTTCTGTGGTTGTCCAGCATTCAGTAAGAACATGGCTTGATCCTTGGCCTCAATTCCTCTTATCCACCTGTTAACTTCAATATAGTGCATCCATATCCCACAGAGGTACAGAAAAGAAAGATTCACAGCCTTCCAACTTGATTTTTGCCTCTCCACCACCTCCCACATAATAGGCCAACCAATAATCTGGCTGTTCCATGTGTTTCAATGACATTACCTCTCAGAGCACAGGTGCATTTTCTCCTCAGTCCCCTCTCTGGAAAACCAGCAAGACTACACATTCTCAATGATTCCCAATAGTGTAGAATTCTCTAAGTAAACAAATTGCTTGACCTATATTTAAACATTCCACCACATGAAAATAGTAATGCACGTTCAGAACTTTTTTCAAAGTGCATGCGTAATCAGTTGCAGGTAAGCTATTCTACCTTCATTACTGTTTGCAAGGTTAGAAAATAGTAATAAATCACTTATAAAGAATAACAAATCATAGGCATACTTTTCTCCAAGTTTGTATAGCAATCTAATGTTCTACTCATGAGTTTAAAAATATAACAGAATTAAAGATAAATTAAAAAATTATTGAAATATATTCACTCAAACATTAACTTAAATTTGTAATACCTATATGTCAAATATAATAGTATAGTACTTTCTAAGATACATTATATTCTGGTTATATCAGATATATGATAGGCAAGCCATTATGAAAGAAAATCAGTAATCTTGATTGTATTTTTAAATGGTGTGTGTCAAAGATAGTCAATGATATTGCTATACTTTACTACTAAGAATGTAATCTCTTCACTTCCTCTACCACCAAACTGCCATTTAGTCATCAGTAACATTAGCAACCAGAGTTTCATCAACCTCAGAAATATTTGTTGTGATCAGTCTACTATATTTCCCTAATCCATCATTCCATTTTTGAAATATTCAAAGCCCTTAAAAAAAGAAAGACAGTGGCATTTACCGTAGTTTCTTGAGGGGAGTTCAAACACCAGCCTTCTGATGTGGTGTTGATACTGCAGTACCTTTGAATCTGAATGGTGCTATCAATGGATCATTTAATGTTTAAAGGACTCAAATGACCCAGACTGGTCTATTGCATGTTTTATCTCAAATTGCAACATAATCACAAGATTGATTTTAATCTTCTAATGATTTATTTGGAACTTCTGTTTGCACAAAGTTCAAAGTAAGGTCCTCAATAACCTATTTATCCAAAAATGAATGACCAGTTTTTTGGAGATAAATCCTTAGTGTTCATATATTCACTGTGCAATATTTTAATAAGCTATCACAGAAATAGTTTATAACTAATTAATATCCCCTTTGGTAATAAACTGTAAAATATTATTATAAATCACAGAATATCACATGAATGTATGAAACAGTCATTCCAGTCATTCCTGCCTTTTAATAAAACGGTGAAAATGTAACTTAATGGTGACAACTGTAAAAAAAAATTAACAGTTCCATTGATCTGGAACCAATGTTAATGATGTTCATGTAAGAGTATTATTCTGCCTTGTAAAACAACTACAGGAGGTTTAGTATAATACAAGTTACATCAGGTAACATGAAAATTTCATTAACTGTATGCTGGAAATCAAATTAAGATCTACTTCACTTAAAATCCTAAAAAGATGCCATTCGAAATTTCAGCTTTCAATATTTGACATCCTGGATAACCCAAGAAGTATGTAAAAATCAAACATAATTAATGATATGTTTATCTACTGAAAATTTCAAATGAGATAAGATGTGTCAAGTGATAACTTGTTTCCTTACAAAATTTTCAATTTATAATGTTAATTTTTAAAATGATAGTGAATTGAAAAAAAATCCATGCCCCCTGTTCAACACTGTCATATTAAAAATTACTCATAAATTGAGATTTTAAATGGTCACAATTTATTTGAACAAGACTAAATGTTCAAATAATTGAAGAGGGACGAATGGAGGTGGCAGGATATGGGCTAAAAAGAAAATCTGCAGATGCTGGAAGTCCAAGCAACACACATAAAATGTTGAAGGAACTCAGCAGGCCAGGCAGCATCTATGGAAAAGAGTATAGTCGATGTTTAATCTTCAGAAAATTCATCAGGACTAGTGAAGGGTCTCGGCCTGAAACGTCAACTTTTTTCCACAGATGTTGCCTGGCCTGCTGAGTTCCTCCAGCATTTTGTGTGGTTTGCTGTCATCAGGAGTTAAACAATGTGCACAGGTTACAGAGATTTGGCTTAAATATACTTGATGTGAACACTGGATGCCCAAAGTGGAATATTTTTCATTCCTCAGCAGTAAAATCATTCTCCTTAGTGAGCATTAACATTCACCATGGAGGTCCAACTGCCTGTAAAGATCCCTCACATCTGGAACACCAATTTTTAGGTCCAAGAGCGAGGAATGGCATGAGGTTTGGATGATTTAAGCACCAGGCCAGATTGAAAGGTTCAGGGTGTCAGGGCCAATCAGTTCAGCTCACTGCCTGCTAAGCTTTGCTGGTCTCTGCGCTAAACTGAGGCAGTGGCCTGCAGACTCATGGAATCAGTGATCACAGGCTTCACGGCTGTGGACTCGCTGTCGTGAACTTCAGTTCTGTGCTTGCTTTTGTCATTTGCACGATTTGTTTTTGTTTCCTGCACACTGGCTGTTTGACAGTCTTCTTTTAAATGGGTTCCATTGGGTCTGTTTGCTTTGTGGCTGCCTATAAAGAGATAAATCTCAAGGTTGTATATAGTATACATACTTTACTTACTAAGCATACTTTGAACTTTGTCCAAGTCTCAGACGTGGCAAGTTAATCCCCATTGTATAATAATATTCTGCTCCCTGCTTTGAATTAATTTGTTTTGCCTGAATACTTATGGTTTAGAACATCAGCAAACTGCAAAGAACCCTGTGCCCCATGACAAATAATGCCACATTTTCTTTAAGTCATTCTGCACTCCTCATGAAATTCTAATGTGACTCGTACTTGAAAATACAATCTTAAAGCCAACAGTGTCAATTTCCACCTTCAGCCACTTTCAAATACTTCATTCCGCCACCAGAGCAAACCATTTATTATCATGGTTAATTCTCTTCAGATTCCTGTGCACCTTAACTTTATAGACAATCATTTTACCTGATAAAGATTCTACAAGTTTACTTCAATTACTTTAAAATTATAATATTACCATGCTATTATGACACAACATCAATAGTATTCGAATACTAGGGAGGGGCTTGAGACAATATTTCTGAATGTAACAAAGGGTATGTACTCAATTCACAATTTACACAAAGAAACCCGTTAGTGCTGAATTAAAATTGTGTTGTCTCATAATCTTAAAGACACAAATATTGTATAACTGTTGACTTAGAATTTTTGATGGAATCATTTGTTTCCATCTTCAGTTTTCTTCAGTGTTCAACTTTTAAGATTTCCCCTTGTAAATTTTTTGGACACAGGAAGTCGGTTTTCCTTTTGCCTTCCTTAGTGAATATAAAAATGAGTAAAGATATTTGCTATGCTGCTCACAACACAACTGAAGAGTTCAAAAGTGTTTTTTTTTTAAATAAAGACACCTACTGCATCTTCAGCATACAATGCACAGGCCTAAAACAGCTAACTTCAGAATAAAGCTGCCATCTAGCTAACCACCCTGATGGTTAGAGCTTCAAATCAATTGTAAATAGAGCTATTCCATCAGCTCACATATCAAGAAAAGCCACTTGGATGAGACACTGAATGACTGATGCCATAATGGAGAAAACAGTGCAGACAGATGAGATGTAAATTTTTACCATGATATTGAAAGTTCTAACCTGTTGTTTATATTCAATTACCAATTGACTCTTCCTAGTTTTAAACTTGTAAATCTTCTACTTCCTCATCAACACATTAGGTCTATTATTACCAGTGACATGCATATTTAAATTCGTCCTCATAACATCAATGTTTGAACTTCTTAATGGAGCATAATTCCCGGATTTCTTTCCTGATCTTTTGTTACAGGAACCTTTCGCAATCTAACAGCACAGATTGTTAATTGGTTTCAATCAAAACAAATTGTTACTGTGCTTAATTACTACAGCAGCGTTACTGAGCGCATGAGAATGGACTAGGGAAGATGTAGGAACTACTGCAAGTTAGATTATCTAAGTTAACGGAGTCAAAAGGTCCAGAATGTGTGGGAAGTTATAATATCTGCTTTCCTATCAATTGAAACGTATTTTTACAATGTTGATTTCAACATTGAGATGTGAATTTTTACCACAGCCCCTGTGGAATGTATAAGTATATACACTAGTATAAAAGTTTAGTGTTAGCTTTAAATTAATTTAACAGTATTATTTAAATACGGTGGTTCTGTACATATTGAGTAAATATTTGAATTTATGAGGAGCCACTTACATCCAAAAGGTAGTTCCCATCTGCTTCCTAGGTTGTAGTTTAATCCTTTCTAACAAAATGATGCTAAGCTACTGGATTCACAATTAGGTATCAAGATAAAATTTACTTTTATTAACATTCACAGTGATTGGGTGGCGGCACCTTTTATACAAATAGCCTATTCAAGTGCCTTGGCTGATGTTCAGAAAACTTTCTTTTGTGCGCTGGGACTTCAGAATTGCATCCGGTGGCATTTATTGCTGTCTGCTGGTGGGAGGGTGCAAATGCCCAAACATGCAGTTTTCTACAAAAGTACAATTATTGCAATTAAAATCGTTTCCAAACATCGACTAAAATAATTTGTATCGGAATGTCGGGATGAAATTGTTCAGAAATCACACCCCCATCTTCCTAAACCTATAACCAGGCCATAAGAAGGCACCGCGATATTTCTTAGCATTTGCTTGCTGGGCTAAACTTTCGTATTGGTGCAATAAGCTGACACAACTGTGAGCCGTTGGACATTGTATGCATGTCCTAGGAGAATTACCTGTTCGGTGACAGGAATGGCGAGGGAAACAATGCCTTTGTTAAGTTATCAGTGACTACTCCGCGTGTCAATCGCCTGTTGATCCATTTGAAATGGATTCATTCATTTGCCACTTACTGGTAAACAACACGCAGCCTTCAGTGGGAGAAGGCGGCGGTGATGCGACAAAGAAGCATTCTGCTGACCACCAACTCACCCTGGTGTCTTTGGATCAGGACATGGTGCTGATTGCAGTTGGCGTGCAGATGTGAGCCAGCTGTCGGGATTTCACAGACTGAATCGCCTGGCGGTTCTTAAACTGCACCATGCCCAGTGTGATCTCGGCGTTCCACGTCGAGTCTTCCAGGCACCTGAAGTCAATTTCCTTGTTATCTGCCATCACGATGGTGAAATAGATGTATCTGCCTTTCCTCTCCACGCAGTCCACCGTCTTCATGTTTTCAAAGGCGAGCACCTTGCATTTTGACCGGCTTGCCTTCGGATCGTGGATGCACAGCCCCTCGTCCGTCAACAGGCAGTTTTTCCTTTTCCAAAGCTGCAATAAGCCGTCGCTCCTCTTCTCCAGCTGCCCCTCCTTCAGAACGTTCTGACCGTTCATTTTCGCCGTACTCTGATTCTCCTTTACTGCAAATATTGTCTAGGAACTTGGGATGGAGGATCCTTCTAGTTCATCTCTCTCTCTCTCTCTCTCTGTCCCTCTCTCTTTTCGCTCCTCCAGTCTGCGCTAGCGTGCTGCTCAGGATCTGTTGTAACATGCCCAGTTGGCTTTTTATTTCAATTCAGCGTTTCTTCGCCCAACCCTCCGCTGACGTGTCCCAGATCAAAGGCTCGGTCCTACGCAGCAGCTAGTCATTCGGGCCACTCGCAGTCCGGGAGAGGTTGGGGGTGGATGTAGCGGCAGGACTGTCTGTCTGTGGTCAGGGAAGATTTGGGGCTATTACTCGCCCAAGCGATGGGAAAGCCCCTACTTTTAGTCTCCAACGTCAGCGAATCACCAAAGCCCCCGCCGCATCTGAAAATGCATAAATATTCCTTCTCCTTAATCTAGAGAAATAATGCAGGCGAGCCACGCTCGTGTGCAATTCTTCCCGGGCACCATGTGCTCTGTTCCTGAGAGTTACCGTGTTCTTACAAATAATGCCATTGCCGCTCATTCTAGTTGATGCAAGCCGCACTCCGAAATGTAGGAACGTGCTGCAACCCAATGCTTTTAACATTTGTTTAATTTTGACACCTTGCCCACGGTCCTGTGAGCACCCTGCACTTTATTTAATACAGACCCTTATGTGCTCAGACTTTACCCCAGTTCGTCAGCAGGTAGGGTTATTCGTCCAGCCGATTCACCGTTCTCCCCGTTTTCTCCCACCTCTGAAACTAGTGAAGAAAGCACCGCGTATTGCCCTCATGAGATTGAACGGTGATCGTATGGGCTTTGTCTTTCTTCCGCTACCTGATTCTGCAATTGTCCTTGTTTTAAGGTCGTTTATTCTGGCCTTCCTTCAGACTTCAGCGCATCTGGTGTTTTTTCCTCATCACCTGTACAGCCCTGGATCTTATTTATTGCCCAGGGTTAGGGAGAGGCTTTTGTTTCAAATAACTTGCTTTTTTAAGAAACGAAATCAGCATTGAAGGCTGAAGACCCTTGGCCAGAACAACGTCACAATGATTCTGGTCATTACTTTCATCCCATTAAAACAATAAAAAGGGGAAAAAAAAGTTGGAAATCGTTGGTAGCTGGGGGTGGGGGGAACGATTTAGTGTTTCAGACCAATGACCCTGCAGATTCAACCTTTAACTCCACTGACAGAGGCAGACTACTACAAGTATTTTCTGTTGTCAATTCAGATTAACATCTGCAATTATTTTCTGCTTTGGATTGTTGGGTAAAAGGCATTTTAATAATACTTTGGTGGGGTATGTGGTCACCAATATTTTTAATATGTATTTTATTCTTAATATTTGCAATTGTGTGATAACAGTGTATCAGCATTCTCATAGAACAGGTGGAACGGTAGCATAGCTTTAGCACCAGTGACCACTGATCAGGCTTTGGCTCCCACCGCTGTTTGTACGGAGTTTGTACATTCTCACTGTGACCGCGTAGGTTTCTGCTGCGTGTTCCCGTTACTTCTCACATTCCAAAGACGTACGGTTAGGGTTACTGAGTTGTGGGCATGCTCTGCTGATGCCAGGTGTGTTTAATGAACATTTATTGTTCATCGCTAATTGCATTTAAGAAGCCGCTGATAATAACCAGTCGTGCAGTAAGTACCCTGCGACCCTTCTGATGTATCTGATGGAACGGGCAATGAAGAAGTTTATCTGGATCTATTTCAACTAGGAAAATAGGCCCAGGAATACCAGATGGAATTTAACTCAGGTGAGCTTAAAGAGATGTACTTTGGGAAGTTAAGCATGCAGAGTGAATGACCGGCCTGGTGGAGAACCCGAGGGGCATATAAATACTTAGTTCCTGGAAGTCATGACATATCCAGACAAAGTGATGAGGGAGACCTGCTTTCATCAGCGGGGCACTGAGTACAAGAATTGGAATGTCATGCTACAGCTGTGCAAGACATTGGTGAGACCGCAGGAGTTCCGTTTGCCATACCATAGGAAGGATGTGGATAAGCCAGGGAGAGTGATGGAAATGTTCACAAGGATGTTGTCAGGACTGGAGGGCTTGAGCTAATAGGGAAACATGAATAGATTATGAGTTTTCTCCAGAGCCAAGGAGAGGTGTGGCTTTATAAAAGTTTATAAAGTCACAAAGGGCATAGATAACATGGATTGTCACAGTCTTTTTTTTTCTGAGGCACTGGAGTCTAAAACTAGAAGGAATAGGTTCAATATTATAAAGAAAAGATGTAAAGGGGACGTGAGAGGTTTTCATGCAGAATGCAGTAGGGATATGGAGAAAGCTTCCCTAAGGAAGTGGTAGTGCCAGGTACAATGACAAAGCTTTAAAGAAATTTGGACAGCTGCAGAGATAGGAATACTTCACAGGGATATAGGCTAAAAGAAAGCAAGTACAAAAGGGTTAGCTCAGAAAGGTAGAGTCCATGTGAGCTGAAAGGCCTGTTTCCCTCAATATAACTCTGTGATTCTTTCATCACAGTATAAATCTGAGAATTTTAAACACAATTCTAAATACATATTCCTGCCTATTATTTAATCATGCCACTTAATTGTTGTATTGTTCAAAAGAATTCTTACTTATACGTTGTCTTTTTACAATCTAATTTTACAATAACAGAATGCGCATCTAAAGCGGACGCTAATTAAGTGCTTTTGTTTTCAAAAGCAGTCCCGGTGGTAACACAGGAACATTCCACTAGGTGGAGCAACAGTGCATCAGCCCTCAACCAACAGGATCAGACCACCTCCTCAGTAGCCTCCAGATACGTCTATCTGCCTTAGTTCTGCTGTCCATGAACCCCAAGGTGGTCAACAAGATTTGAGGTGAGTTCTAACACTTCTATACCTGATTTGGTACTGGATCCACTCATTTTCAACTTACTCATGGGAATCACAGTGGCACAGGTAGGGAGAGCTGCTGCCTCACAACACAAGAGACTCAGGATCCGTCTTGACCTCTATCCTTCCTGAATCAGAATTAGGTTTATTATCATTGACATATATGGTGAAATTTGCTGTTATGTGCAACAGTACAGTGCAAATGCATAAAATTACTATAAACCATAAAATAAAGATTGCAAAACAATGGAATAGTGAGGCTATGTTCCTGGGTCATTGGACCATTGAGAAATCTGAAGTTGTTCCTAAAATGTTGAGAGTGGATCTTCAAGCTCCTGACCTCCGCCCTGAGGGTATAAGAAGACAAGGGCACGTCCCCAATACTGAGCTCCTTACTGATGGATGCCACCTCCTCGAAGCATTGCCTCTTGAAGATGGCCTTGAGGATGGGAGACTAGTGCCTGTGATGAAGTTGGCTGAAGCTACAGCTCTCTGCAGCCTCTTGTGATCCTGTACATTGGAGCCTTCATACCAGGTTTTGAAGCAACCAGCCAGAATGCCGTCCACTATACATCTGTAAAAATCTGCAAGAGCACGGAACATAGAACAGTACAGCACAGGAACAGGCCCTTCAGCCCGCAATGTTGTGCTGAACCAGCTGAAAAGCAAATCAAAAACATCCAAACACTAATCCATCCTACCTACACAATGTCCATATCCCTCCATCTTCCTCACATCCATGTGCCTATCTGAACATGTCTCAAAAGCCTCTGATGTATTTGCTTCTACCACCATAGCAGGCAGTGCATCCCAGGTATCCATGACTCTCTGAGTAAAAAAAAACTTACCCCTCACATTCCCTTTGAACCTACCATTTCTAAACTTCAATGCATGCCCTCTGGTATTAGACATTTCAGCCCTGTGAAACAGATACTCCCAGTCCACTCTGCTTATGCCTCTCATAATCTTATAAACCTCGATCAGATCTCCCCTCAGCCTCCGGTGCTCCAGAGAAATCAACCCAAAGTTTTTCCAGCCTCTCATGATAACAAGTGAACCTCTTCTTCACCTCTCCAAAGCCACAACATTCTTCCTATAGTGGGGCGACTAGAACTGTATACAATACTCCAGATGTGGCCGAATCAGAGTTTTATACACATAACCTCTTGATTTTTGAACTCAATGCCTCGGCTAATAAAACCAAGCATTCCATAAGGCTTTTTTTTTGGTGACCTGCTGAATCTCCTCTAACTCCTAATGAAATAGAGCCACTGGCATGCCTTCTTCATGTGTTGTGCTCAGGATAGATCCTCTGAAATATTCAAGCTGCTTCATGTTTCCATCACTGACCCCACAATGAAGACAGGTGTGTATTCCCCCGTTTTCCGCTTCCTGAAATCCACAATCAATCCATTGGTCTTGCTAACGTTGAGAGTGAAGTTTATTATTGTGACGCCACTCAACCAGCTGACATGTGTCACTCTTATACACCTCATCATCTTCTGATTTTTTAATAACCACACTATTGTCATCTACAAACTTACAGGTGGTGGTTGGACTGTGCTAAGCCACACAGTGGTGAATCTCGAGAGAACAGGGGTAGGGTTAAGCAGGCATTCTTGTTGTGCGCTCATGCTGATTGTCAGCGATCCGCTCTGACTCGAGTCTCCCAATGAGGAAGTCACAGAGAGTGGCTCAGAGGCCCAGGTTTTGAAGCTTGTTGATTAATACCAAGCGGATAATGTTGTTGAACACATTTAATCAATAATCAACCTGCCGTATGTTTTATTGTTATCTAGGTAGTCCAGAGCAGTGTCTGAATACTTTTGTTCATTCTCCCTTGCCTGTGTGGATTCCGTTGTGTCTGTGCAACTACATATCGATTAAATAAAAGCACTCATGTGGGAGATGGCTTTAACTGGTGTATTTGCAATGCAGAGAGAGAGAGAGAGAGAGAGAGGGAATGATGCACATGCATAGACAACATATCACAATGTAGTGCTAAGGGGAGGGCATTGCTCTAAGAGAGATGGATCCATACATTACACTTCCTCCCCCTTTAGAATAATGCAACATAAAACTGTATATGTACAAAACATTCAATTTCCCTTTCATAAACCCATATTCCAGATAAATGTGTTTTCACAATAACAGTCCATAACTGGCGTCACAGTTCTACAGATTCAGTCTTTTGGGTGGCGCTCTATTTCTTTCAGGACAGCGCCTCTGGACCTGTGAAGTGGCATCAGGTTTGACAGGTGTCGTATCTAAGACAACGTTCTCGGTTGCCTGTGTTACATTTTGGTCAGGTCTTCAATCTGTTTATCTATTCCAGGCCACCACACATAGCTCTGGGCAAGACTGTTCATCTTGATGTACCCAAGTGTTCTTCATGCAGATTCTCTAACACGCTGGTGCACAGTTTAGAGGGAACCACAACACGAGCTCCACACGTCAGCATCCTTTGACATACCGATATTGGTCTTGTCTCACTGAGAACTCTGGAAACATAGGGCTACCATGAGATGGCCATCCTTGCATGGTGTTGTCATAGAGTTTTGACAATGTTGGCTCATTCCTTGTTTCCCTTTGTATTGCAGAATTTGTTATCGGCAACTGGTCCACCAATGCTCTCTGGAACACTTTTGCTGATCACAGTATGAAGACTTTTCTTCTTCAATTGCCAATAGTGGAAGACGTGACAAGCCATCAGTGTTCCTGTGTTGTCTGGTACTTTTGAACTCTTATGTCATAAGAGCTGGCTTCTAGGAACAATGCCCAACATTGTAACCTGATGACAGACATCACTGTGATTCCCTTCCTGGGATTGAAGATAGACTCAAGGGGATCTGTCACTAGCATAAACCTTTGTCCGTAGAGGAAGTGGTGGAACTTCTTTATTCCCCATACTAGACTAAAGGCCTCTCCGTTTATTTGCGTGTAGTTGCGTTCTGCGCTCGTCAGTGTTCTTGACACAAATGCAGTCATGTTCAGATCCATCTTTCATAGTGTGTGACAAACCGGCCCCAATGGCAAAAGGACAGTTTGATGGGCAGAGATGGGTCACAATGGGTGAGTAGTTCATCGGATGTTATTAATCTCTTTGTTTCCTTGAATGCTCTTTCATATCTTTCTGACCATTCCCACTTTTCTCCTGTCTGCAACAGTGATTTCAATGGGTGCATATTTGGAAACATCGGTAGTAGTAGTATGATCTGAGTTGTGACACATTTTCTGATTTGGGTGCCTGTAACACTGCTTCAATCTTCTCTTGTGACTTATGTAAGCCGTGCTTGTCAATGACATGTCCACAACATGAGATTTCATTCTTGAAAGACTCACATTTCTCTCTCCTTGTGCACAGACCACACTCACTCAGCCTGGTAAGCGCTTTACCAAGGTTCTGGAGGTGCTCTTCATCATTCTTGCCAGTCACAATGATGTCATTGAAATAACCTTGTGTTGCTGGGATATCCTAAGCACTTGATACATTGCTCTTTTCCAAATTGCTGGAGCTGATGCAACGCCAAAGACGAGATGATTACACTGGAACTGTCCCTTGTGAGTGTTGATTGTGAGGAACTTCCTGCTTGACTCCTCAATCTCCATTTTCAGATAGGCTTGTGACAAATCAATCTTTGAAAACCTCTCCCGGCGTGCCAAAATGCAAAAATGTCTTCTATTCATGGCAGGGGATACTACACAGTACACAGCACCGGGTTGATGCTCAGCTTGAAATCTCCACATATGCAAACGGCTCTGGCCTTCCCTTTCTTGATCACCAGGACAATGGGCATGGAGATCAATCGCTCCACTCAACCTTGGAGAGAATTGCAGATGCCTCCAAGCTCTGAAGTTCAGCATCCACTTTAGGACATAGTGCGTAATGCACTGAATGTGTTTTGTGGAATCTTGGTGTTACTGCTTCATTAAATTAAATTCTAGCCTTCATGCCTTTGAGTTTACCAATCCCTTTCTCAAATGTCTTCTCATCAGGGTTAAGTAGCTGTGCCAGTCTCTGGTCAGTATTACCATTTGGTCTGCCATTGCCTGGTGATGCCAATTGAGAGATTTGATTGAGTGTCAGTCTAGTTGGTTTTTTTCCTCAACCATTTACGTCTAAACAGTGCTGACCCTTCACTTTTCAACAAATAAAGCTCTAACTGCTGTGTTTGGCCCGCATACATCACATTTACTTCCAGTTTGCCTTTGAGAGACACATTCTCACCTGTGTAGGCCTTTAGTATCACGGAGTAGTCTTCTCTGATAGTAGCTTAGAAAGCATCTGTTGCAGTCAGCCTGTGAAATTTTAGACAAAGCTGACTCTGTATCCAGCTCCATTTTCAGTTTTACACCAGACATATTTAGTGTGATTCATATTGCAATCTGCAATTCTAGTCATGACAGTTCACCTTTGTCCGACTCTATGCTGTCTGATTCTGTTTTGCGTTCAGTCAATTTATGCATTTGCTTAGTTTTGTGTTTGAGACTTTTCACTCAGCTATGCTTTTTGTCTGCCTTGTGCACTATTTCTATGTGACACTTCCTGCCAACTTTTTCTTAGAACCAACAGTCATTTGCATCATGGGAGGATTTGCCACATTGGAAACATTTTTGACTTTTTGCAGAATTTAGGGACATTTTGGGCATTTCACATTCGAACCTCCTTTTCTGTAGTTCTGCTGCAGTCTCTGACAATATTGCAATGGTCAGTGCCCATTCTAAGGTCAGGTCTCTTTCTGACAGTAGCCTCTTCTGAGTGCTTTGACTATACATGCCACATACAAGCCTGTCCATTTATGCATCAGAAAGTGCATCTCTGAAGACACAGTACTGGAAAAGTTTGCGCCGTACTGCAGTGCATTCAGAAATGCTTTCATCCTTCGACTCGTTCCTTTTGTAAAACCTAAAACTCTCAGCTATTACCAGTGGTGTAGTGCTCAAGTGATTTTGTAAAATTGTTACAATTTCATTGAGCATCTTGCTTGCTGGCTTTTTAGGGGTTACTAAATTGCATAAGAGGCTTATGTTCTAGGACCCATTAAGCTGAGAAGCATGGGGGCTTTCTTTTTTCCTCCATGTTGTTCACATCACAATTCCACCCTCTCGATATACGACTCCCCGCCTTCATTGGCACTATCAAATTCATCAACTTTCCCGACTGAAGACGTCGCCATGTCATTTGCACTTTAACTTTGCTCGTTGCATCTTTCACTGTGTACTATGCAGGCAGTTACTTGTGTGTCCCTTTGTTAGCATCCGTGATAGCCATTGTGCTGTTTAAGTTTCAGTGTTTCATCCCGTAACTGTCGGTGTAGTTCATGTTATTTTCTGACACTCAAGTTCATACCCAATGCCATTTTGCTGTGCCTGTCCAACTACGTATTGATTAAATAAAAGCACGCATGCAGGAGATGTCTTTAACTGGTGTATTCACATTGCAGCGTGAGAGAGAACAATGCGCATGCGTAGGCAACAGATCGATGTACATTCACAGACAACAGGTCAATACGTAGTGCTAAGGGTGGGGTCATTGCTCTAAAAGAAATGGATCCATACATTACAGTCTCCTTCCACTCCCAAAGAAATGCAGGTTAGCAGGTTCATTGGCTGTTGTAAATTGCCCCTAATGTGTAGATAAGTGATAGAAAGTGTGCGTGTGTATGTGTGGAAGGGGGTGGGGCAGAGGGAGAAGTTAATGGGAATATGGTAAAAATAAAAATTATAGTCCGTGTTGAGTTAACAAATTAACATAAGTGGATACTTGATGGTCAGTGCAGATTTTGGTGTGCTGAAGGGCTTGTTGCTGGGCTGTATGATTCTGATGTAGACCATTCAGCAGATCTGCATCCATTGTTACATTTATTGTTGTTTTTATCATTCCCATGTATACTGGTTACTCAGAGCTTAGCGCAAACAAGGAATTTCACTGCATCCTGGCATATGGTAAGCATTTAATCTGATTTATTGCTCTAAAACAGCATAAACATTGCACAATTAATGTCAAAATCCCTTAATCTAATTGGTTTACAAAATGTCCAGTATCTTTTGCCATGCATGATGAATTTACATCAACAAGAACTTAGCAGACGGAAAATGTCAACTCTAAACAACATTCCAAATCTAATGAATGGCAGATGCAGGTGAAAGCCAACATTTGCAATCCACTCTTACCCATCTTGCTGCCATGCACCTGCATAAACCTGAACTAATCAAAAACTCTGTTATCCCTAACATAACTTGTGCTTCATCCCAGCTCTCTGCTTCCTCGACGAGTCAGAGTTGTACAGCACAGATACAGGACCTTTGGCCCTACTCAACTCTGCTGACTATCCATATTAATCTTATTTGCCTAAATTAGATCCAAATCCCTAGACTTATTTCCTGTCCAAGTAGCTGTTCAAATGTCTTTTAAATATTCTAATATATAATATGATAATATTCTAATATTCCACCTTCTGGAAGCTCATATTAGATAACCTCCATTCTCTTGTGAAAAGCTATCCCTCAGGTGCCCTTGAAATTTCTCCCCTTTTACCCTTAAGCCTATACACTCATTTTTTTTGATTCCTTCATGGTAGGAGAAAAGATTCTGACTAATCTGCCTTATCTATCCTTTAATAATTTTATAAATCACAACAAGATTAGATTAGATTAGATTCAACTTTATTGTCATTGTGCCGATAACAGATACAAAGCCAAATGAAATGCAGTTAGCATCTAACCAGAAATGCAAAGAATAGTGTTATTTACAAAATAACAGTGAATAAAAAGTAAGTGCTACAGCTAAACAAACATAAAAGTACCGAGACAGTACAATGTGGGTGCAATACTGCTTAGCGCTGTGATGTGAGGTTCAGCAGGGTCACAGTCTCAGGGAACTGTTGGTGCGGGAGTGGAGGCTCCTGTAGCGCCTACTGGATGGGAGGAGAGTAAAAAGTCCATGGGTAGGGCTTTTTGCCCTGTCCAGGCACCGTTTAGATAGATAGATACTTTATTCATCCCCATGGGGAAATTCAACTTTTTTTCCAATGTCCCATACACTTGTTGTAGCAAAACTAATTACATACAATACTTAACTCAGTAAAAAAAAATATGATATGCATCTAAATCACTATCTCAAAAAGCATTAATAATAGCTTTTAAAAAGTTCTTAAGTCCTGGCGGTAGAATTGTAACGCCTAATGGCATTCGGGAGTATTGACCTCTTCATCCTGTCTGAGGAGCATTGCATCGATAGTAACCTGTCGCTGAAACTGCTTCTCTGTCTCTGGATGGTGCTATGTAGAGGATGTTCAGAGTTATCCATAATTGACCGTAGCCTACTCAGCGCCCTTCGCTCAGCTACCGATGTTAAACTCTCCAGTACTTTGCCCACAACAGAGCCCGCCTTCCTTACCAGCTTATTAAGACATGAGGCGTCCCTCTTCTTAATGCTTCCTCCCCAACATGCCACCACAAAGCAGTGGGCGCTCTCCACAACTGACCTATAGAACATCTTCAGCATCTCACTACAGACATTGAATGACGCCAACCTTCTTAGGAAGTACAGTCGACTCTGTGCCTTCCTGCACAAGGCATCTGTGTTGGCAGTCCAGTCTAGCTTCTCGTCTAACTGTACTCCCAGATACTTGTAGGTCTTAACCTGCTCCACACATTCTCCATTAATGATCACTGGCTCCATATGAGGCCTAGATCTCCTAAAGTCCACCACCATCTCCTTGGTCTTGGTGATATTGAGACGCAGGTAGTTTGAGTTGCACCATATCACAAAGTCCTATATCAGTTTCCTATACTCCTCCTCCTGTCCATTCCTGACACACCCCACTATGGCTGTGTCATCAGCAAACTTCTGCACATGGCAGGACTCCGAGTTATATTGGAAGTCTGATGTTAGATGTTTATGGTAGATGTTCTCAATGGTGGGCAATTGGGTGCCGATAATCCGCTGGGCAGTTTTCACCACACGCTGGAGTGCTTTGCGGTCCGATACAGGACAATTGCCATACCACACTGAGATGCAGTTGGTGAGTGTGCTCTCAACAGTACAGTGGTAAAAGTTCGCCAGTATCCTGGGACAAAGATGAGCTTTCTTGATGCTCCACAGGAAATAAAGGCGCTGTTGCACCTTTTTGATCAGGATGGAGGAGTTCAGGGACCAGGTGAGATCCTTGGAAATGTGGACATCAAGGAACTTGAAGCTTGATACACACTCCACTACAGCTCCATTGATGTAGATGGGGACGTGAGTGTGGCTCCTAGCGTGCCTGAAGTCCACAATGAATTCCTTGGTCTTCTGGGTGTTAAGGGCCAGGTTGTTGTCAGCACACCACGCAGCCAGGTGCTGGACCTTGTCCCTGTAGGCCAACTCGTCATCCCCTCTGATCAGGCCAACCAACCATCAGGCGAACTTGATGATGGAGTTAGAACCATGTACAGGAACGCAGTCATAGGTGAAAAGGGAGTACAGAAGAGGGCTCAGCACACAGCCTTGAGGCACGCCGGTGTTCAGGGTGAGAGTGACCTCCTTGTTCTCTCGGTCAAAGCGAGCGTAGAAGTAATTGAGTTCATCAGGGAGGGAAGCAGAGCTGGAACGGGGCACAGTGCTAGGAGGTTTGAAGTCTGTAATGACCGTGTCAAATGCGCCAGGGGTCTGTGTAGATGAAGTGTTCCTCAATCCTCTGTTTCTAAGTATGTTTAGCCTGAGAGATTCCCCTCCTCAGGTTGGTCCTGGCTGAGCTGTAAGCCCCCCCGGTCTCCAGACCTGAAGGCTGAATCTCTAGCTTTGAGCAGGAGGCTCATCCTACAGCTGATAGCTTAGTAATGCATAGTTCATCCATGGTTTCTGATTGGGGAAAACTTTTGTTTGTTTCTGTGATGACACTCCATCTACACACTTGTTGATGTGCTCAAGGACAGAGTTGGTATATAATTCAATGTCAATCTGAGAGTCTGTGGTGACGTGGGCAGCAAACACACTCCAGTCTGTGTGCTGGAATTGGTGCTGAAGAACCGAGTCTTTACCTAGATTTTTATATATTTTTCAAAATATACCTATTTAACTAAAAAAATTTTTGATCAAATTGATCAAATTATTTCATCCTTTATTTGGAACAATATAAGACCAAGAATTAATAAGTATAATTTAAACAAATCTAAAAAAGACAGTGGACTTACACTTCCTAATTTAAGACTATATTATTGGGCTGTTAATATTCAACAATTATGTTTTTGGCTACATTGGCTCGACAAGAGGCAAATACCAGTTTGGATTGATTTGGAATTAAAAGCTATCAAACAATTTCATTTAACCTCATTATTAGGAGCTCCATTACCTTTACAACTCTCTAAACTTCCAAATTTAAATCTCTACCCTGTTATTAAATAGTCCTTACGGATTTGGTTTCAGTTACACAATTTTTAAAATTTTAAACAATTTAAATTGTCTAGCTCTTTATATCGAAATTTTTTATTTAAACTTTCAATAACTGATCCCATTTTTCTCTTATGGAGAAATAAGGGGATCTGTTTTTTTGCAGATTTATTTTGTGATGGCCGATTGATGACTTTTGAAGAGTTAATTAGCAAATATTCTCTCTGTCTTACACACTTTTTGCAATATTTTTAGGTTAGACATTTTTTACAAAAATACTTATCTAAGTTTCCATATATGCAAGAATCTGATTTGTTGGATACTAGTTTGAATATGAATCCTTTAGTAAGAGGATCCATTGGTAGAATTCAAAATTTATTTTTACTACAAAAAGATAACCTCTCACTAAAGATTAAACAAGATTGGGAGAGAGATCTTAATATGATCTTTGTTAACGAAAATTGGTTGCGAGTTCTGAAAATGGTCAATTCTTCTTCAATATGTGCCAATCACTGTTTAATTGAATTTAAAATTATTCACCGTTATTATTTAACAAAGGAGGGACTATCCAAAATATTTCCTAACATAGACAATTACTGTGATAGGTGTAAAACTGAAGTAGGCACTTTGTCACAAATGTTCTGGTCATGTCCTTCATTGAAATCTTTTTGGAAATCTTTATTTTCTACAATTTCTAAAGCTCTGAAAATTAATTTACAACCTAATACATTGACTGTTCTATTTGGAATAGTTCCGCATCATATTCAGGATATTTCATCTTCAGACCAACATGCAATTGCATTTGTTACATTGTTGGCAAGAAGGGCTATTTTATTAAAATAGAAAGATACCTCTGTCCCTACATTAATTCAATGGTTTTCTCAAGTAATGTCATGTCTTAGTTTGGAAAAAATTAGAAGTAGAACTTTTGATCCTCGATTTGATTTTGAGAGAAGATGGGGCTCTTTTGCCAAATATTATCATTTAATTTGAATTATTTTATATGGTTTCCTTCCAATTTCATTTTATATAAACCTGAATTGGCGGTTGATGATTCTTCTTTATATATATAGATGATGGTAAGACATATTGCTCCGGAAGTTGATTCCTAATGGATTTTTTTCTTCTTTCTTTCTTATTTTCCTTTTTTTCTTTTTCTTTCTCTTGTAGTTAGTGGGGTTTCTTATTTTTAGTAAGATGGGTTTCTCTTCTTCTTTATAAAAAATATTTTTTCTTTATCATATATTATCCTTTTTTGATAAGTTTTTTTCCAGCTTTATTAGTTGTATATATATCAACTTGTTGAAGTTTTGTATCATTTTATAGCTGCAGAGGATTATGTATCAATAAAAAGATTCTAAAACTGAAAATGAAACAGAGTCAACACCCTCCAGCCAGATCTTAATAGACTTCATTACTCACACCTCAGCCTGCAGCGTTCCATTGAGAACAAACTTTGCCTATCCAATCTCTCCTTACAGGAAAAGCCCTCCATTCCAGGCAATATCCTGGTGAATCACTTTAGCACTCTTTCTTTATGTGAGGACATCGTTCCTGTAGCCCAAGTGTAGCCTGGCCAATAGGCGCATCTCCAACATGATATCCCTAATCCTGTAGTCAGTGCCACATCCTATGAAGGCAAGTACACAAAATGCATTCTTCACTCTCCGGTCCAGCTATGTCAACCTTTTCATGAAGCTCTGGATTTTTATCCGTGGTCTCAGTACATCTATACACTTCAGGTGCCTTCCATTAACTCTATGCTGTATATCCATTTAATATCTGATGTCCCAGGATGCATTACCTAATCTTTCCTGACATGTACTTTCTGTTGACTAAGCTATAAGCTGTAGAAGATCTTCCTTAAATTCTCCATCTTTTTAAGTATGTTAAGGATCAAGCTTAATCAATTTTTTTGTTATTTGCCTTGAAATTTTGTTTCATAGCATGCTTACCAAGTAATTTGGAATACTTTTCTATATTAAAGATACCTTAAGTATAGCTAGGAATCCTTTGGTACTTAATGGCATGATCATATGACGTTGGTACCAAGGCAAGAAGATCGAACATTGAACAGAACAGCCCAAACAGGATACTTGGCCCACAATGTATGTGCTGACCATGCAGATTTTAACTAATCCCACCTGCCCAACATATCTGTATCTGTCCATTCCCTACCTGTTCATGCACCTGGCTAAATGTCTCTTAAATGTTACTACTGTATCTGTTCTCACCTTTTGCTCTGGCAGTACATGTTAGGCATCAACCATTCTGGGTGTTAAAAAAAAAAGCTTGGTCCTTGGAATGACTGAGAATTCTGCTCCATTGTCTTATAGACCATAAGACCATCAGACATAGGAGCAAAATCAGTTCATACAACCCGCCAAGTCTGCTCCACCATTCCATCATGGCTGGTTTATTATTTTCCTCAATCCCATTCTCCTGCCTTCTTCCCGTAAACTTTGACACACTTAATCAAGAAACTATCAACTTTTGCTTTAAATATACCCAATAACTTGGCCTCCACAACATCTATGGCAATGAATTCCACAGATTCACCACCTCTGGCTAAAGAAATTCCTCCTCATCTCTGCTCTAAAGGGATGTTCTTGTAATCTGAAGTTGTGACCTCTGGTCCTAGTCTTACCCACTATAGAAAACACCTCCATGTCTACCTATCTAGGCTGTTCAATGTTTGATAATTTTCAATAAGATATCATATAAATGTCACCTCCCCCACCTTACAGCTGTGCCCTCCAGTGTTATCTGTAATACACTGACCAGAACTACACACAATACTTCAAATACAGCCTAACCAAAGGTTTATACATCTGCTAAATGGCTTCTCTATAGTCAATATGCTGACTGGTGAAAGAAGGCAAGTATGCATTTCACCTCTTTTTATCATCCTATCTACAGTGTACTTGTGTTGCCACTTTCAGAGGGCTCTGGATTTGTATCCAAAGTTCCATCTGTTCACCAATGCTCCAGTTATTATCTGCTTTCCTCTTACATTTGACTTCCCAAAGTGCAATGCCTCACATTTGTTCAAATTAAACTCCATAAGCCATTGCCCACTTTTCCAACTTCGACAACCTCACTCACTATCCATAATGCTACCAATTTTTATGCTGTCTGCGAATTTACTAACTGGCATCAGATGGAGACTCTTTAAGGGTATTTTTGTGGTTAGAACATTGACTTTAGCAACCAACCTTCAGATCTGAATATGCATTGAATATTAAATTTAAAAAAGAGCTCAGAACAGTAAAACACAGACCCAACAGACCAGGAAACAGGTACTTAACTGATTGTTTATATGTGTATTAATCCAATCATGCACACACATGGCTACATCAGTAATCAACAATTATAATTATATTGGGTGGGATAGTGGGAAGATCCAGGCATTCGAAACTGTTACATGTAGTTCAAAGGAAGCAGTGTAGATATAGATTTGTTTGAATTGTCCTGAATTTCCTTTAATCTTTAGCACATAAAATGTTGTGTAGTGGTGGGTCAAGCATATGTTTTTCCTCCAAAAGTGTCTCCAACTGATGTCTGCTGTATCTTAGTTTGTCCAATAAAGAGACTGCTTCATCCATGTCTACCAGTCCTTCTCTCTGGTGACTTCATTCATACAACACTAACCAAGTCACCTACATTTTCATCCAAGTAGTTCACAATTTACAGATGTCCCAGGACTGATCCTTGTGTAACACTAATGGTCAAAGACCTCCAGTCAGAACAACATCCCTCCACCACTATCCTTTGCCCTCAATGGCCAAGTCGGTTCTGAATCCAATCTACAAAATCTGTATGGATCCTATGTGCCTTAATATTTGGAACGACCTTCCAAGAGGGACCTCGTTGAAGATTTTACTAAAGTCCATGTGTACAGCATCCATTATCTGACCCACATCAATCAGCTTTGTCACCTCTGCAAAATACTGAGTCAAGTTTGTAAGACATGATCTCCCACACACAAGGCTGTGCTAATGATCCATAATAAGTTCATGTTTTTCCAGATGTGCGTAGATCCTGTCCCTAAGAATGTTCTCCAACAATTTCTCTATTACTCATGTAAGACTCACTGGTGTATAATTTCTTGGTTTGTTTCTACTAGCCTACTTAACAGAAGAACACTATTGGCTGTTTTCCAGTCCTTTCATCCTCCGAAATCAAAGAGAAGAAATTCTAGTTTAGCTGAGAAAAAGATAGACATTAAGGCTGATCTCAAAATTGTACTGAAAAGTAGAAAGACTGTATGATTAAAGTGCAGAATTATAAACATGTAGTCCTGATTGTAATTGCAGCAGAATCTGTCCCAATATTTGTTAAAGGGAGCTCATGAACATTTTAAAGACAAGGATGATGGGAGAGGCAGGAACCGGGTGTAACAAGTTAGTCTAGTGAAATGTAAGCCACTTATTATTCACAGGGAGACACGAGAGACTGCAGATACAGGAAATCTGGAGCAACACACATGGTCTTGGCCTGAAATGTCGAATATTTATTTCCCTGCAGGTTCAGAATCATGTTTAATATCACTGACAATAGTATGTCACAAAAGGTGTTGTTTCGCTGCAGCAATGCAATGTAAAATGTGTGAATTACAATGAATAATACATATGCTTATTGTAATGACATAATAATAAACTAAGCATGAGAGCAAAGAATAGTGAGGTAGTGTTCAAGGGTTGGTTTGTTGTCCATTTGGAATTCTGATGGCAGAGGGGGAAAAAACTGTTCTTGACATGTTGAGTGCGTGTCTTCAGGCTCCTGTATCTCTTCCCTGATGGTAGCAATGAGGAAAGGGCATAGCCTGGCTGATGGGGGTCCATAATGATGGATGCTGCCTTTTTGAGGCATCACTTTTTGAAGATGTCCTTGATGTGAGGGCAGCTAGTGTCCATGATTCAGCCGGCTGAGTCTGCAACAGTCTGCATTTCCCCACCCCCCCCAGTCCTATGCAGTGGCCCCTCCAGATGGTGATGTAACTAGTTAGAATGCTCTTCACAGTACATCTGCAGAAATTTGCTAGATTCTTTAGTGACATACCAAATCACCTTAAAATCCAAATGAAGTATAGCTGCTGACATGACTCCTTTGTAATTGCACCAATATGTTGGACCCAGTCCAGATCTTCAGAGATTTTGACACCCAGGAACTTGAAACAGCTCATCCTTTCCACCGTCGATCCCTCAACGAAGACTGGTGTGAATTCCCTCAACTTCCCGTCACTGAAGTGCACAGTCAATTCCTTGGTCTTACAGACATTGTGTACAAGGTTGTTGCGACACCACTCAACCAGCTGATCTATCTGACCCTAGAGGCTGCCTGACCTGTTGAGTTCCTCCAGTATGAGCTCTGGTAATTAACAAGGAAAACAATGGAAAAGTTGATAGGGATCTCAGGTGAGGTAGGGATGGATGTGGGCAGCGTAAAAGAGATGGAGATCAATAAGCTTGGTGTTTCCAGGTAAATCAATTCTTAGGGTCTTATCATCAAAAGCTATGTGGTAAAATCAAGAGACTGGAAGAATTGGATCAGCCCATGATTGAATGGCAGAGCAGACTCAATGGGCTGAATGGCCTACTTCTGCTCCTCTTATGGTTTAATCTCAGTGACATCAACTAAATGTTGGGGGAAAATCATGTCATTCTGCACCTTCTCCAGGAGTTTGCGCCTCTGTAACAAAAGCCAGAAACTTTAATGTTGTTACACCCTATCCCACTCCATTATTGGTACCGAAACTACAGATATGATTAATGAATGTGTTTTGCATGTTGGCTGACTTTCAGTAATGTTTTATATTTCCTGACATTCCTTGCTGTTCTATGTAAATAACCTGGCCCAAAAGACCTTGGAACCAAAAAGTGTTTAATTTAGAAAATTAATCCAAAAGTTTTAGGATGTTCAGGAAATAACCAATATTGAAAATAAAAGACAATATAACATTGTTAATTACTTTTCATTATTGCATCCAATAAAAATCCTTTCTAATACTAATATATTTTCAGGTATTCATGGTGGTGAGTTCATTTTCAACAATATATTCAGATGCAACAATATTATTAGTGTATCAACTCATGGTATCTTCAAGGGATAATGTAACTTATGGTGTTTATTTGCACAAGTAAATGAAATACTAGTTTGGCAACAAGAAAGATAGATATTCAGGCTGAACTTAAAATTATTGTGAAAATTGGAAAGGCCGTTTGGTTTAATTACAAAGTTGGGCCCAAATTGTTGCCAGCAGTGTGACAAGTAGAATAGGGTATGAGAGGAATGTCTGACAGTAAAGAACACAAAAGGTCTTGGATGGTTGGAAGTGACTACTGAGGTAGTAAAAGCTGGAATTTTAACAAGTATTAAATGAGTCACATTGATTGTTGAGCAGAAGTTGACTTAAAGCCAATTATACCAGTTTATTGAATGTTAGGGACCTAAACACAGCCTAGATGGGCAGGCCTGGAGTTCACAAGATCATGGATAAGGTTTCAACAGCAGTTGAGTCAAGGGGTGGAAATATCTAATATCATTGAAGTATATTTAAGTCTTCCCACAACTGGTAGGAAGCAGTTATGTGAATATAGCAGAAATTAATTCAAACAAGAACCTGCTTCACTTCTTAATGGAAATTGTAAATTGCAAGCAGTAAACTTAAGGTAAAAGCTCGCCTTTGCAAATATACTGTATTGTCTGTGTAGCACAGACTAAGTCTACGTCCACACTAGACCGGATAAATCCGTAACCAAAGCTCTTTTTCTTCGTTTTGACCCTCCGTCCACACTGAAACGGCATTTTCCTCCCACGAAAACGGAGCTTTTCTAAAATGCTCTCCAGAGTGTGTAAACTGGAAAATGCCAATTGGGCGGTGTAGTGTGTACGGGGTAACTGAAGCTTTTTAAAAACACTGTCATGACATGCCAGAACAGATAGTGGCGGCAGCGTGGCATTTCATAGTTTTCTTGAAAGCACCACAACAACAATGGCAGATGGCTTCAGGAGACTGTCCCTAAGCAGAATGTTACTGCAGCTTTGCAGTATGACAGAGAATTTCAACCCACCACACAACCTAACAATTCCAGAACAGACGGCAACAAGACTGAAGCCAGAAGAGTTAGAAATGTACTCACCAAATACTTTGACCCATAACTTACTGAATAAATAAGTATACTCACTTTGCCCTGTTTTCTGTCCTTGCTTGTATGAAGGTGGTTTACCTATTTCTGCAAGTACTTCTCTGACAAAAGATGTGTAACAGCCTAATATAACATTGTATGGAAATACAAGATAACACTGATGAAGACATGTTTTATACATTTAACAAGGTGCTTTATTAATGTATTGCTTGTGTAAGCATTCAATAGATGCAATTGTCACTACTTCCAAAATGTCATTTTTAAGTAGTAGCTTATGTTTGGCATAGACATGAAAATGTTAAAAAAGGAAAATTGTAAGTTTCACTTCTACTCAGGTAAAAATAAAATCACTTTTGCCTGGTAACTCGTTTTATTGCACATGTTAAATACGGCAAAATAATACAGAAAGACATGGCAAAAGTAAAGGCAAACAAGTGAGATAACAGCAAATTTCACTTTTGCCCAGTAACAAGCCTTATTGCATTTAGTTGTAGCTGTCGTCC
Organism: Hemitrygon akajei; assembly: GCF_048418815.1. Classification (NCBI taxonomy): domain Eukaryota; kingdom Metazoa; phylum Chordata; class Chondrichthyes; order Myliobatiformes; family Dasyatidae; genus Hemitrygon; species Hemitrygon akajei. The sequence continues at coordinate 14,928,450 of NC_133150.1, read as the reverse complement.
CTTTCATCGGTGAAGAGACTATGGCTGTAGGAAATGTTTCCAGGGTGACCCCTCTGTGGGAGTGGGGAAGATGTTGGTGGGGCCACCTGGGGGTCTGTGTGTCCGTATGTGTAGCTATTGTAGTGGCTGTGAGGCTGGTATTGTGGCGGTAAAAAGTGGGGGAGCCATCATATTCCTTATCATTGCAAATCCCTCTGCAACAGAGTTAGTCAGTTTTTCAATGTTCATCATCAGCCGGGTCATACTGTCCGTAAACCCCCTGCAGATTGCCTCCATATGCTCCAGAATTTGTTTTTTCAGTTTTAAGTCCTCCTGTGCGAGAACCAACAGCTGTCCGTCGTTTGGCAATTTCCTTTTAAGTTTTTCCAGTCTGTAACTGGACAAACGCGCGCCAAGTCTTTCACGGCGAGATTCGACACCAAACATGTCGCTTGTTTACTGTAGATGTGTCCTGCGCATGCCCAGTAGGAGGAGATTTGCCCAAATACCCATTTTAATGTAGACAGAGGTATTTTCAAAAACGCCTGGTGTGGGTGCCTATCGTTTTTACGTGAAACCCACATTTTTAAGATTATCTGGTCTAGTGTGGACATAACCTAAGAGATGTGGTTTGCAAATTGGTGCCATGAGATGTTTGCATATGCAGCAGGCAAACATTAAGACAATAGGGTTATGTTAATTGGCCTGTGACAATCCAGGGTTTGAGATTTTAGCACCATTGTAAACAGGTTCAAGGAAGTTTGTAAATTATTTGTCCTATCAAAAGTATTTGAACATTCAGAAGTCCTCCCACTGTAGATATGCAATTCAAAGGAAGCATTGCCAACTCAAAGTATTGAAGTAAACAGTATCATTGTAACAAGTGACATTGTATTAAATTACCTTTGATCTTAAGAGTATAAGAATGCGATGCACTGTGAGTTTGTGGGACTCTCCCTAGAAGGTCTCCATATCTGTTGTACTGAATAAAAATGTTCATATCCATAACTTCAGTATCTTTCTATTGACTTCAGTCACAGTCACAACATTTGGGGGTTTGCCCAGGGTACGTTCGTGATCCAATTACATGGCCAGCCTAAGGAGGGAGAACATTTCTGATCATGGTACACCATGCTTAGATCTGCTGAGGCCAATGACCATGGGGTTGTGAAGTATCAAAGAACTTGGTGAGGAGCTGGAGAAGTAGATGTGAAAGTGTAGGGGTGTGGGTGTGTGTGAGTGCATGCGTGCGTACGTGCGTGCATGTGTGTGCGTGCGTGCGTGCGTGCGTGCGTGTGTGTGTGTGTGCGCGCGCGCGCATGTTTTGAGTTACAGACCAGTTGCCAGACAACGCGGGGTAGCTTATTGAGACAGGGCCGCCAGTTGTGAAAGGTGGTCACTGACTGTTTGGGACACCAGAGTGGTGCAAGCATCCTCATATTGTGGGCAACGACGTAAGTGTAGCATGGTTACTGTGAACACTTGGCTAATCTGAAAGATACTGTTCAAGACATGAAACAGTACATGTACCATATAACAGCAAATCGTTTGTAAGTGTGTGTTAGAATCAAGGCCCAGAGTGATAATAGTGCAGAAATATTTTCTGCACTAATATGTATATTTGCAAGAGAGAACCAAGTGCCAAGACTCACACAGTGTACAAATAACAGAACCATGGGAGAAAAAAGATGAATACAGAGAACAATGAGACAATGTTCAAGCAGAGCTGCACAGATTGTTGGAACAGCTCGAACTTTTACAGAGAGGGACGTGCACACACAGGTGAGAAGCAGGTAGAACAGTTGGAACAGTACAAGAATTAATTAGTCAGGGATCTGAGCAATCTGAGAGATCATTGAGATAGGGCCCAGCAGGTGAGTGGCAGCCATGGGAATGAGAGCTGAGGTAAGTGATGAGGGAAACTGGGATTTGCTGGACTGGGAGGTTGACAAGTGGGGAAGAGCCCAAGAGAGGTTATATCCTGTCGGAATGACACCTATTGAGACCATACAACAGCAGGCTCAAAACCCTGATGATTTCAGCCAGCCTCTCACACTCATCAGCACCATCCACAGGCCCTTCACCCCAGGGAAAAAGCAGAGCACTCTATCTGAATTGCACTCACTTTGAGTTGTGTGCAGAATTTTGGCATAAGTTAGAAGAAATGATCAAAGTCCACCAGATGCGCCCCAAAGACATACACATTTTGGTTAAAGCTAAACACCCAAGAAATATGCGGGACAGTATGATCCCGGGGTGCAGGATGGGCAACTAATGGGAATGCCGATAATATGGAGAGGTGTCTGAACTTTAATGAAGAAGTGAGGAAGAGACTGGGAGGAAGTGAAAGTGACTGGGGAATGATATTGTCAGATATTCAGAAGGGTGATGAACCTGCCATGGACTCTGCAGAGTGAAGATACCAAGCCTATGAGGAATACTCAGGCCTGGGCAATCCTAGGTGTGAAGTCCCAGTCTTCTTGAAAATGTTGAAGGAAGGTCTGAGCTCAGCTCACCAGGAGGGTTATACTTCGGGATAACTGTGGAAATCATCTACTCCACAATAGTTTAATGGTCCAGGGAAATAGACTAAAAGAGGGGTAGGAGAGGTCGTAATGTGGCTCTAGTGGATCTACCTACTGCAAGGTCACAAAGAACTTGCTTTGTGTGTCAGCAACTGGGACACTTCACAAAGGAATGCCAGAACAGATATAGAAGAATAAGATGCTGGGGCCTCTCAGGCCATGGCCAGAGGCAACTTCACAAGAAAGAAAGTGTGACAGTCACTCACCAATACAGGCAGACACCACACCTGAATCCTCTCTAACCACGTTTACCGCTGACTAGACTATATAACTACGGTAGTAAAAACAGCATTCAAGTCAGACAAACAGCTGTCGGCAGCCCCCATTGCCAGTCACTGGTTATCCACAGATGTACAGTACACAAGAGCTTTAATAGGGGGTCAGCAATGTTAGTGGACAGAGGAGCTTCAGTATCCATAACAGACCTACCCTTGCCCACAACAGGAGAGACTATTTATCTTACAGGCATTGGGGGGGAGCAATTAGGGCAGAAGAAAGTGAGTTCAGGTCCTTGAGATAGATTGAGTGCGCTATCCAGAAGAATTCAGAGTGTGCCCAGTCATTGAAGGCTCTGTCCTGGAGATAGATGAACTTAGTAATGCAGGTCCTGTTATGGATTCTGGGACAGGATGGATTACATGGACAAGTCAGTGCCAGTGTCAGCAAACACGTAAGATTCACAGAACTGAAAGCATGACCACATGATGAAATTGGACTGGAGCCAGGATGGTGTATCTGGATTATATCAAGGGATCCCAGCGGTATGGTCTGATCACAAATAACATTGCAAACGAGTCAAAATAAACTCGATTAGAGTAGAACTATATAAACCCACACTTACATATCCCAGACACAAGTGGAAGCATGGTTCAGGACTAAAGGATGGACCTAGAAGGATGTGTTTTTTCTAAAGTACGACTCATTGCCCAAGACAGTAAGATCATCAGAATTAGAATCAGATTTAATATCACTGGCATGTGTCGTGAACTTTGTTGACTGTATAATGAAATACATGATAATATATATAGAGAAAAAAGAAATACATTATGTATATGTCTATTAAAAAGTTAAGTTAGAATTAGTGCAACATAACAGCAAAAAAAAAGTAGTGCGGTTGTGTTCATAGCTCTAAATGGCTCAATGTCCATCTAGAAATCAGAAGGCAGAGGGGAAGAAGCTGTTGCTGAATTATGAAGTGTGTACCTTAGGCTTCTGTACCTCCTTCCTGACAATAACAGTGTGAAGAGGGCATGTCCTGGGTGGTGGGGGTCCTTAATGATGAATGCCACCTTCCTATGGCACCACTCTTTGAAGAGGTCCTGGAGGCTAGTACCCATAATGGAACTGACTACTTTTACAAGTTTCTGCAACTTACTTCAATCTTGTGTTGTAACTCCCCCCCCCCCCAATACCAGGCGGTGATGCAGCCAGTCAGAATGCTCTCCACAGTACATTTGTAGAGGTTTTTGAGTATTTTAGTTGACAAACCAAATCTCCTCAAACTCTAAATGAAGTATAGTCACTGTCTTGCCTTCTTCATAGCTGCATCAAAATGTCCAGGTTAGATCCTCAGGGATATTGACGCCCAGGAACTTGAAATTGCTCACTCTTTCTCCATTTCTGATCCCTCATCTTACCCTTCCTGAAATCCACAATCAGTTCTTCAGTCTTGCTGACATTGAGTGCAAAATTGTTGCTGCAACACCACTCAACTAACTGGAATATCTCACTCCTGTACGCCCTTTCATCACCATCTGAAATTCTGCCAACAATGGTTGTATCGTCAGCAAATTTATAGATGCTTTTTGAGCTACGCCTAGCCACACAGTCATGGGTGTAGAGAGAGTAGAGCAGTGGGCTAAGCACACATCCCTGTGGAGTGCCAGTATTATTGTCAGCAAGGCGGAGATGTTATTTCCAATCTGCACAGATTGTGGTTTTCTGGTTAGGAAATCAAGAATCCAGTTGCAGAGGGAGGTAAAGAGGCCAAGATTCTGTAGCTTTTCAATCAGGATTGTAAGAAAGATGGTGTTATATGCTGAGCTATTGTCAATAAACAGCATCCTGACATGGGTATTTGCATTGTCCAGGTGATCCAAGGCTATGTGGAGAGTCATTGAGATCGCATCTGCTGTAGACCTATTGTGGCGATAGGCAAACTGCAGTGGGTCCAAGTCCATGTTGAGGCAGGAGTTAATTCTAGCTATGGCCAACCTCTTGAAGCATTTCTTCACCGTAGATGTGAGCACTATTGGATGATAACCGTTGACACAGCTCACAGTGCTCTTCTTGGACACTGGTATAATTGTTGCCATTTTGAAGCAGTTGAGTACTTTTGACTGTAGCAGTGAAAGATTGAAAATGTCTTTGAATACTCCCGCCAGTTGGTTGGCTCAGGTTTTCAGAGCCTTACCAGGTACTGCTGCCTTGTGAGGGTTATAAACAGGCCATATAATCAGAATTCGATAGATCAGAGATTTGAATTTGAGAAAGCTCAGAAGAGGTTAGAATTTAGGTTGATGTGAGGATAGTTGAATGCTTGCATGTCCATGACCAATAATTTCCAGCATTCTTTGTTTCAAAGTCTTAAGGTCTAAGATTCTGACAGGTGGTTGTCAATAGGGGTTTTAAGATGTTTTGCTGAATATTTAGTCTTTGAGAGAAAGTAACTAAAACATGAATGGTATGAGTTCAAAGGCTGTTGTGTAAGGTGTGACCACAAGTGAGTTGACAGAGAGGGAGAGAGAGAGGGAAGGAGAGAGAATGTATGAATGAGTGAGTGAGTGCAAAGTCTGCCAGGTATTTATTAAATCCGTATTGGATTATTTCAGGAGGATGTGAAATGCATTTACAGGATGTTTTGTCTTAAAAGGCAGTCTATTTAAGAATTTATGTGAGTGTGTGTGTGTGGGGGGGGGGCTTTGTTTTCTTTTTTTGTTTTCTTCTTTTTCTTTGTTTTTTGTTCCTTGGAATGTGCTTATTAAATGTTTGTTCCGACTATTTTTCCAGTTCATTTATGAAGCTTCAGAAGGAAGAAAATGCAAGCATGGGTTTTTGCTTTGCCTAATCTGTGTTTTGAATTTACCTATTTCCTTTGGAAATTGTTATTGGATAGAGAGATCTGGATTCCACACTGGCCATGTGAAATCCAGGTTAACATGATAAAAATATGAGTGCCTCTATTCCAGATATGAGATTCCTACTTTTAGGAAGAAATTAGCATTTGGGAAATTGGTGATTTGTATATGCAGTACTCAAATTAAGAATTTGATATTTATGTTGTTGGAGAGAGTTTGGAACTCTAGGGCAGTGATCTGAAGTATTAACTGCCGATCAAGGTGGTGTCTGTGTAAAACGCTCCTCTGGTCGACATCTTCTCAACAGATCATGAAACAATATATTTCACCTTTGTATGTCTTCTATGTTTGTTTTTCATCTTGAATGTGATTCTGGAGCTATTGGAGCCTGTGATTTGCAGTTTGGAGATCATTTGGGTGTTTGAGAGAGCGTGTGTGAACCTCGTGTCTAGAAGGCCGCAAGCTGATGGTCAACTCCATTTGCCTATTAAAGCATCGAGGGGGATCGAAACATCAAGGCGAATGTGGAAGGTGAGCGCCTGCTGCCTGCCTTTTGATCGCTGGTGGGCTCACTCTGCTGCCATAGAATATAACCCAGGTTTTCTGCATTTTGAATATGGACTTGAACTATAGAGTTTTTATCAACCATAGAGTTTTTTATACTCTAGAGTGTTTCACCTGATCTTTCTCGTTTCTTGTGTGTGGGGGAGGGGGATTTGGGGGTTGATGATCGTGCTACCATTCTTTTCTTTCTTGCTTTCATGGCTATCTGGAGAAAAAGAGTTTCAGAGTTGTAAACTTTGAGAATAAATGAACCTTTGAACCACTGAACATTGCTTTCCTTAACAAAAATGTTCCATAAGGGTATTGTCAACATATGATTGAGTTTTAGGGCTTTAGTTCTTCAGGAAAATCTTTGCAAAGTAGATACAAAGTTGATACAGTTTGTGCCATAAAATGAAATGACTAGCCAGGACTCAGATCATTCCGGCCTCCTAGAAGGCAACTGTCGAACGTGCTTGGAGTCCAGCATGTGTCAGATAAAATGCAAATGAATATTCACCATTGCTGACCATAGAGAACCAAAGGGAAGAGGCAGACGAAGTGAGTCAGCCCATTAACAATCTCATTTTAGGAAATTAATAATGACCATCAGCCTCCTGATTGAGGTGGACCTGCAAAGTAAAAGGAACGGGAACGCAAATGTGGAGGGCACAATGACAGCGTGTCAGCAAGCCATGAGTGGTAATGGTACTTCGTATTGATGGCTGGACCTGGGTGGTAGATGTTTAGTTACATAGATCAGAATTGAAAGGTATTGGGAAAATAGATGGGAAGTGATCCGAGTTACGACATCAAGCTCCAGAACGTCGATGGCAAGGCAGACTGAGAAAGAGAAAGAAGTGCACACAGCGTCTGAAGGCAGCCACCCAGCCTGGTGTGGAATGGACTCAAGTGAGTTGGGCTCTTTCTGTAGTAGGGCCAGTGATCAAAAAAGACAGTCTGGGAGGGGTGCTTCTGGCAGCCATTCCAATAGATACCAGCCCCAGCCCTCCGATAAATTGATCAACGAGACTAACAGTCTTGTCAGATTATTCTAAAATGTACTGTCGTGGAAGGTGAACTGTTGTCTGTGAACCTAAGATAAATTTATCTTGCTGGTGCCCCTGTGTACAGAGTAACTACTGATAGCCACTGCTTAGTTTTAGCTATCAGATCTGGAAGGGGTGAAGGTACGGATATGTAAACCGTAAGAGGGCAGCAGGGAAGGAGGCAACAAACACACAATAACAAAGGGGCATTTAAAGACTGATTGAAGTCAAATAAACATATGTGTCCAAGAAGAAGAAATGATCAATATTTTGGAATGCTTTGTTGCCATCTCTGTTCATTCTTATTGATAGCCAATTAGGGATAATAGACAGTATAGACATACCGGTAGGTACAAAATATGTTAGTTATTGAGAAAGGAATTTGAAGTCAAGAAGGGTCTCGGCCTGAAACATTGATTGTTTACTCCTTTTCATAGACGCTGCCTGGCCTGCTGAGTTCCTTCAGCATTTTGTGTGTGTTGCTTTGGATTTCCAGTATCTGCAGATGTTCTCATGTTTGTAAATTGAAGGGGACCAGGCCATCTCTGAGGCAAGGTTTGATTGCTGCCGAAAGCAACCTTTTGAAGCATGTCATTCCAGAGGATGTAAGTGCTACTAGACAGTACTAATTGAGGCAGATCACTGTGTTCTGCTAGGGCACTGATACAATAGATGCCTCTTTGAGACATGTTGGAACCTCAGACACACCAGCTTGTTGGTCTGTACAGAACTTCAGAAATTGGTCGGGTATGTTGTCTGGGGCCAGGACTTTTACGGGAGATCAGAATATTTGATAGGCGGGCTAATTTCTATCCACAAGTAAAAACAAATTACCTGACAAGAGAGTTGTTAGTTTACAGGGTTCTGATGTACTGTATCTCCCCATAAAATATGAGAAGGTGATATCTAAGTGCTACAAACACAAGAAAATCTGCAGATGCTGGAAATCCAAAGCAATGCACACAAGAGCTGGAGGAACTCAGGAGGCCAGGCAGCATCTATGGAAAAGAGTAAGTAGTTGATGCTTCCGGCTGAGACCCTTCATCAGAACTCAAAACTACTTGTTTTGTTATCAGACTTTATTGTCCTTGTCTGAATAGTTATGGAAAGGTCGAGGAATAGGGGTAAAATATATCTTGCAGCCTGGATTAAACATTATCCACAAACTATGGCACTTGCATACTAATTTTTATGTGGGAAACTGCTAATGTACATCCTGCCCGGTTGATCACATTCTGGAGATACACTAGCACCTGACCTGAGTCACACAATAGCTGACAGGCTCAAATCAAATTCACACCTGATCCCAACTTCCTTTTCCTTGACTGCTTAAACTGAGAACAAAACAAGATTGTAAACAAGGATGCAATTAACATACTAAGCACATAGTTCTGTCATAGATTGTTTTGCTTCAGGGGAAAATACACAGACTTAGTGAAATGTACATTTCCAGAATTAAGCTGACAGTCTATTGTACCTGGGAGGTATAATTGAAAGGAAGACAATATACTGTGAACAAAATACGTAATTTTGTTATTTCAAACCTCACTGAAGGCGCAAAGGTGTGTATCCATGTGTTCAAATCAGGATGTTGTGTAATAACAGGTTTTGGTTTAATTATGATGTTTCCCACGATCAAGAAAACCTGCTGAAATACACATTGTCAAAACTCATAATAATAGTCACATGGAGTGCTTGAGGCCAACTAGTGCACAAGGAATATTACAAATTATTTTTATTTATTCAGTTTTATTACCCTTATTGATCTTTTACCTCTCTGAAACTCAAGTAACAAAAATTTCCTGCTATCTGATGCTTGCAATTTAATGGACAGTATATAATTCAGCAAACACCATTTGCAGGAAAATAGTAAGTTAACACTTAGTCATGGGAGATGATTGACCGAAACCTTGTTCAAATTACGAACAAAAGAAAATCTGCAGGTGCTGGAAATCAAAGTAATACTGAACGCACAAAATGCTGGAGGAACTCAGCAGGCCAGGCAGCGTCTGTGGAAGATAGTAAACAGTCGATGTTTCAGGCTGAGACCTTTTATCAGGACTGGAAAACAGAGATTAGAAGTCAAAGTAAGAGGGTGGCTTGAGGGGTGGGGGAGGACGTAGTGCAAGGTTGTAGGTGATAGGTGAAGCCGGGGTAGAGAAAGGGGTGAAATAAAAAGCTGGGAGGTCGACTGGTGAAAGAGATAAAGGGCTGGACAAGGGAGAATCTGATAGGAGAGGACAGCAGGCCATGGAAGAAAGGGAAGATGGTGGGGAGCATCGGAGGGAGGTGATGGGCAAATCAGGAGGTAAGTGATAGAGGGAAACGTGAATGGGGAATGGTGAAGGGGAAGTGGGGGGGCAATTACTGGAAGTTTGAGAAATTGATCTTCATGCCATCAGGTCAGAGGTTACCCAGGCGTTGCTCCTCCAAACTGAGTGTGGCCACATTGTGGTAGTAGAGGAGGCCAAGGACGGATGTGTCGAAATGGGAATGGGAAGTAGAATTGAAGTGGGTGGCCACTTGGAGATCTCACTTTTTCTGGCGTACAGAGTGCAGGTTCGCGGCGAAGCGGTCTCCCAGTCTACGTTGGGTCTCACCGATGTACAGGAGGCCACACCGGTTGCAATGGATACAGTAGATGACCCCAACAGACCCACAGATGAAATGTCGCCTCACCTGGAATCTCATTTCTGCCATCTCCGGCGGGATTCCTCCACAAAGCACCTCTTTCTCTTCTCCCCACTCACTGCTTTCGTAACTCCCTGGTCCATTCGTCCTCCCCACTGATCTCCCTCCTGGCATTTACCCTCGCAAGCAGAACAAGTGCCACGCCTACCCCTACACCTCATCCCTCACTACCATTCAGGGCCCAAACAGTGCTTCCTGTTGTCCATTCTCACATGTCAGTCTGGCCTTCTCTACTGCCGCAATGAGGCCATACTCAGGCTGGAGGAGCAGCACCTTATATTCCGCCTGGGTAGCCTCCAATCTGATGGCATGAAGATCAATTGCTCAAACTTCTGTTAATTGCCCCCTCCCCTTCTCCTTCACCATTCCCCATTCCCATTTCCCTCGCTCACCTTATCTCCTTACTTGCCCATCACCTCCCTCTGGTGCTCCTCCCCTTCCCTTTCTTCCATGTCCTTCTGTCCTTTCCTATCAAATTCCCCCTTCTCCAACCCTTTATCTCTTTCGCCAATCGACTCCCCAGCTCTTTACGTCACCCCTCCCCCTCTCCTGGTTTCATCTATCACCTCCCACCTTGTGCATCTTCCTCCCCTCCCCCCACCTTCCTACTCTGACTTCTAATCTCTTTTCCCCCCAGTCCTGATAAAGGGTTTCGGTCCAAAACATTGACGGTTAACTTTTTTCCATAGACGCTGCCTGGCCTTGTTCAAATTAATGAGCTTTACTGTGCACCATGAAGTAACACAGGGCAACAGAGAGGTAAAGATGTTTAACATCGAAACATAGAAACCCTACAGCACAATACAGGCCCTTCAGCCCACAAAGCTGTGCCGAACATGTCCCTACCTTAGAACTACCTAGGCTTTACCCATAGCCCTCTATTTCTCTAAGGTCCGTGTACCTATCCAGGAGTCTCTTAAAAGACCCTGTTGTTTCCACCTCCACCACCACTGCTGGCAGCCCATTCCACACACTCACCACTCTGTGCGTAAAAAACTTACCCCTGACATCTCCTCTGTACCTACTTCCAAGCACCATATCTCCTCTGTACCTACCTCCAAGTTTAGGAAAGAAATTCCTTACTTTCGAACCTTGACAGCTGTAGCCTTAAAAGGCTGGTTGATTGTCTGGAAGGAACACAATCCCACTAGTAAACAGGAGCAGGGGTAGGCCTTCTGCCCTACCTCAGTTCCTAAAGCATTCAAAATCATTATGGCTGTTTTATTTTGGCCTCACCTCTTCTTCTGTGTCATTTCTCCATACCCCTCTATTTCTTGATCTGTCAAATATTTATCGAGCTCCTTTAAATACTTAGAAAGTAGAACACAGGGCCTGTAATGGTACCGTAGAGGTCGGGACCTTTGGTTCATGAGGTCTGTGTTGACTGTGGTGCCAAATTAAACTAAAACTGTCCACCTGCACATGATCTAAATCCCTCTTTGCCTGTTCATGTGCTTCTTAAACATAGCTACCACATCTGTTTCTGCTCCCTTCCCTGGCAGTGTATTTGAGATTTCAATCCTGGAGAGTAAAGACTTCATCTACGCTATCGATGCGTTTCAGCCCGCTATCCGTCCCCCTATAGATGGGCACCCCGTAGCGAGGGATTAAGTGAGGAAAACTGAGAAAAATTATGAAATGCCTATACCGCTTGATAGCAGTCAAATGCCCAGGGCACCCTTTTGAACTGCTGCAGGGGGCAGTTTCCCTCCCTGGGCCCTCATGGTTAGCTGATGTCAAGGGCAGCGGACTGTGAACGTCCTCTCCTCACGATGAAGCGTCCATTGGTTCAGCTGCTGGGACACTGGCTTCATCAGTAGAGGATGCTTCTGTGCCCTACTTGGGTCCCCCAACAGCTCTCCAGCATATATGATCCAAATGTCACCTGACGATGTGCCCACCTGTCAGCTCAAGTTCAGCTATTCGCCCATGACAACCTCTGATGACAGCCACGAGCCAGTTTTCTTCCTGCAAGATGTGCATGTAGACTTTGTCTCTGGCACCGGACGTTCACAGTGCAGTGTACATATCCAGGGCCTCTTGCTTGCAGCAAATTTGCTCCTGTGGACCCTGTAGAATTGCAACAAACCATCCAAGTTCTTTAAATTCCATTTCCTTTGCAATGAAGACTAAAGTCGTGCCTTCATAACCACTTGTTTGACCTGCCTCATGTCTTTTTTGTGATTCATGCGCTAGAATACCTGCATCCCTCTGTATTTCCCTCGTGCAGTATTTTTCTATTAGCAATCTGCCTTTTGCCATAGAACCATAGAGCATTACAGTACAGAAACAGGCCTTTTGGCCCTTCTTGGCTGTGCCGAACCATTTTTCTGCCTAGTCCCACTGACCTGCACCTGGCCCATATCCCTCCATACACCTCTCATCCATGTACCTGTCCAGGTTTTTCTTAAATGTTAAAAGTGAGCCCACATTTACCACTTCATCTGGCAGCTCATTCCACACTCCCACCACTCCCTCTGTGAAGAAGTCCCCCCTAATGTTCCCTTTAAACTTTTCCCTCTTCACCGTTAACCCATGTCCTGATTTTTTTTCCCCCTAGCCTCAGAGGAAAAAGCCTGTTTGCATTCACTCTGTACCCATCATAATTTTATATACCTTTATCAAGTCTTCCCTCATTCTTCTATGCTCCAGGGAATAAAGTCCTAACCTATTCAACCTTTCTCTGTAACTCAGTTTCTCAAGTCCCGGCAACATCCTTGTAAACCTTCTCTGCACTCATTCAACCTTATTAATATCCTTCCTGTAATTTGTATAATATAACTTCTCATTCAAAAATGAATGAACTCAACTTACCTACATTAAACTTCATTTGGCAGTTTTTTGCCCAGTTGCTCAATCTACCATTGTAGAAACTCAGTAGCTTTATCACGCCCTTCCACCTAATTTCACATCATTAGCCAATTTGGAAAACTTATGCATTGCTGCTTCCCCCAGATCATTAACATAAATGGTGATCAATTCTGAGCCAAAAAAAAATCCCTGTGATATTCCACTAGTTACCTCCTTCCAGTCTGAAAAGGACCCACTAATTCAAACGGTCAAGAACTAGTGAGGCCTCTATTTTCCAGGGCCTGAATTTAACTAATTGTATATCCTCCTTCTCTGAAATTTATTCTTTTCACTTCAGCAGAAAGCATTTTGGATGCAGTGCGCAGAACACTCATATTCAACATTGCTCCTGTTTGTGCATCCCAACTCGTTGAGCAATGTTTGCTGCCCTTGATATGTGATCACATTATTTCCGTTTGGCTGGCAATGTGCCAATCACATGAATTTCGGTGGGAGGCTATGTTGTGATGAGGATATTTGGACAATGGAAACAGGATACAGATAGTTAAGTGAGTGGGCGAAAACTTAACAAAAACTTAGTTTGAGAGAGAGTGAGGTCATGCACTTCAGTTGCAGGAACAAAAAGGCAGATCCTTGTCGATAAGTGGAGTACGGAGGGATTGAAGTGTTCCTGTACATGGATTGCAAGAAGAAAGCAGGCTGATGGAGCAAGTAGTTAGGAAGGCAAATGGTATGAAAATAAATCAGTCTTTGGAGTTTAGAAGAATGATAGGTGAACTTATTGATACCAATAAGCTCCTGTCAGAAAATGTCCAAGTGTTTCCAGGAGTGAAAGAATCTCAAATGAGGCAACAAAGTCACAAGGTTAGGAAGTGGTCATTTAAAAGTGCAGTACGAAGGAGTTTATCACAGAGTGTGGTTTATCTCTGGAATTATCTACCCCAGAGGGTTATGGAATCTGGATCATTAGGATTCATTAAAGAGGAAGCATTTTTGTAAAGTTAAGGGGAACCAGCAGGGAGAAAAGATGAAATCTGGGGCAGATCAACCAAGGCAATATTGACTGGTCGGGCAAACTTGAGGAAGTGAGTCGCCTACTCCTGCTTCTGTTTTCTTCTGCTCTGGTGTTAAAATGCCTGGCACTCTGACATTATGGACAGGAGTTGGGTGCACATTTTACATTGGGTGTTTCTCTCCTGCCCCATTGGCATTCTGAAAGCTTCCACCGCTATCCCACCAATGTGGGAATTTCTTTATGAACAACCCTAAGATATGAATGCATCATCCGTCAATCAGCGGACTGGACTCTGAGGAATGCAAGAATGGCACCTTGACGTGAATGTAGTTCAGCTGGAAGTGAGAGCCCTGGGGCAGACTTCAGGACTGATTAAAGCACTGGGTCCCAAGGGCACAAAACAAAATGGTGTTCAGCCCTACTACTCTGTGCCAGCTAAGATCCCACAACTGAGCGCGTCCCGTCTGCCTGTATTTAACCTGTCTCCCTCTCTTCTCACTGTCATCAGTCTCCTGGACCAGCGTGGACAGTTTCACTTGCCTGTGGACTCATTTTCTGGGACGCTGCTGCTCATGATCTCAGTACTATTTGGTTTCTTTTTTATTATTGGCACAGTTTTGCTCATTGGATGTTTGTGGGTATTTGGTATGTGTGACTTTTTTACATGGATTCTTTGTTTTCCTGTGGGTGCCTGCGAGAAAATTAATCCCAAGCTTGCATTGTTGGATAATAAATTACTTTGAATTTGAATTCAGTATTGCCTTTATACAAACAGGAGAAAATCTGTAGATGCTGGAAATCCAAAGCAACACAGACAAAATGGTGGAGGAAGTCAGCAGGGGAGGCAGCATCTATGCAAAAGAATAAACGGTCGATGTTTCAGGCTGAGACCCTTCATCAGGACTGGAAAGGAAGGGGAGAAGTCAGAGTAAGAAGGTGGGGAAGGGGAAGAAGAAGTACAAGGTGGCAGGTATTAGGTGAAATCGGGAAAGGAGGACGGGTGAAGTAAAGAGCTAGGAAATTGGTGAAAGAGATAAAGGGCTGGAAAAGGGGAAATCTGATAGGAAAGGACAGAAGACCATTGAAGACCAGCCACTGCAGTTCAGTTTAAGAATAGCTATTCAGCAATTAGCTCTACGTTGGTCTGAGTTATTATACAGGCAAGTCTTGTGACATTGGGATATTTGGCTGCATTGTATGCCACAAGATGCATGCTGTTAGTTAATCTTACAACTTAAAACAGATTCTTTTTAATTACTAAAGGTTAGAAGAAAAGAACCAGAGAAGGTGAATACTCTCGATCATTGAAACAGAAAACCTACAGCACAATACAGGCCCTTTGGCCCACAATGCTGTGCCGAGAATGTACTTACTTTAGAAATTACCTAAGGTCAGCCATAGCCCTCTATTTTTCTAAGCTCCATCTACCTATCCAGGAGTCTCTTAAAAAACTCTATTGTATCTGCTTCCTCCGCCGTCGCTGGCAGCCCATTCCACGCAATCACCACTCTCTGCATTTTAAAAAAACTTACCCCTGACGGCTCCTCTGTACCTACTTCCAAGCATTTCTATAGTTCCTCTAAACCTCCTCTACTTCCTCAAAATTACCTGCCTATCCACATGTCCTCATATTATCCACAAACTTGGCCACAAATCCATCAATTCCATCCTTCAACTTATTGACATATAACGTAACAAGAAGCAGTCCGAACGCCGGATCAATTCAACAATTTTCAGTTCCCTGGCCCTGATTGCCTCAGTTTCACTCTGAGTGTTCAGTCCTATACATTACTATTTCCTTTCAAGAAGGCCTGAACTCTCTCCACTTCTTGCTGGAATACGAACCTGGCCAGTTCCCCTCCATCACTACCTTCCTTCACAGCCAGATCTGGTCTTCACACTCAACAATTTTTCTCTTGGCTCCTCCCACTTTCTCCAAAGCCAAGGTGTAGCCATGGGCACCCACATGGGCCCCAGCTATGCCTGTCTTTTCATTGACTACATGGGGCAGTCAATGTTCCGAGCCTTCACGGGTAACGTTCCCCAACTCTTTTTGCATTACACTGATGACTGCATTGGTGCTGCTTCATGCACCCATGTTAAGCTCGTCAATTTCATCAACTCTGCCTCCATTATCAACCCTGCCCTTGAATTCACTTGCTGAGTTTCTGACCTCTTCTCCCCTTTCTTTTTTGCTCTATCATCGCCTCTGGACACAGACTGTCTACCAGTATCTTTTATATAGCTACTAGCTATCTTAACCATGTCTTCTTCCCACCTGTCACTTGTAAAAATGCCATTCCCTTTTCTCATTTCCTCCATCTCCACCGGATCTGTTCCCATGAAGAGGCTTTCCTTTTCCAGAACATCACTGATGTCCTCCTTCTTTAAAGAACAGGGTTTTACTTCCTCTGTCATTGGTTCTATCCTCACCCGCATCTCCTTCATTTCCCAGGCTTCCACCCCCAGCCCAAAGCATCACCTTTTATTCCTCCCCATAGATGCTGCTTGACCTGCTGAGTTCCTCCAGTATTTTGTGTGCATAACAGAGAAAGAGGAAATACGGAATAGGAAATAGAAATTAAACATACCACAAGGCAAGTAGGAAAGATCAGAGAATTGAGGGAAATGTAGAAATCCCATAGAAAAGGAGCTGAGGCCTGGAGTAGATTATGCCTGATCACTTTGAACGGTAAGGTAGGCCTGAGAGTCAAACTGCTACTCCTGCTTCTATTTTTTTGTGTTCTTATCAAAGCCTAGCCAACCTAACCAAACAAGGTGCAGGCAAACTTGCTGTTCAAGGCTAGAAAGAGGTTACAGTAAGTGCCACTTGCCAGCAGCAACAATTCAAAAGGAATTAGTGGTGGTTTCCTGTGAAAAATCAATTCCCTTCTGCTGAGTTTCCCAGGCAACTATATCTTGGAATACATTCAATTATACACCTTGCAGCTCTTCCTTTCTTCAGAATTAGCTGGAAGTTCACAACCGTTAAAGATGTATTATCAAGCATTTATTGTGGAGGTGCCCTCCTGTCCATTTGACCAGTTAACCAACAAATAGAATAATAATTATTTTTCCAGGTCAACCATAACGAGGTTATTTTAAAATGTACTGAAAATAAGCAAACAATCTCTTTGCCCTTAAAACACAGAAAAAAGTTCTCCATTTCTAGCAGCACACAAAATGCTGGAGGAGCTCAGCAGGCCAGGCAGCATCTATGGAAAAGAGTAAACAGTCGACATTTCAGGCCAAGATCATTCAGGACTGGAAAAAAGGATGAGAGGTCAGAGTAAGAATGTGACGTGAGGGGAGGAAGAAGTACAAGGTGGTAGATGATAGGTGAACCCAGGAGAGGGGGACGAGTGAAGGAAAGCGCTGGGAATTAGATTGGTGAAAGAAATAAAGGGCTGGAGGAGGGGGAATCTGATAGGAGAGGGTGGAAGATCACGGGAGAAATGGAAGGAGGAGGAGCACCAGAGGGAGGTGATAGGCAGATAAGGTGAGAAAGAGAAACAGGAATGGGGAATGGTGAAGGTGTAGGGGTCTATTACCAAAACTTTGAGAACTCGATGTTCTTGCCATCAGGTTGGAGGCTACCCAGACAGACTATAAGGTGTTGCTCCTCCAACCCGAGTGTGACCTCATCACGACAGTACTGACATGTCAGACCGGGAATGGGAAGTAGATCTGAAATGTGTGGCCACTGGGAGGTCCCGCATTTTCTAGCAAATAGAACATGGGTGCACGGCAAAGTGGTGTCCCAATCTACGTCAAGCCTCACCGATATATAGGAAGCCATACCAGGTGCACCAGGTACAGTAGATGACCCCAACAGACTCATAGGTGATGTGTCACCTCACCTGGAAGAACTGTTTGGAGCCCTGAGTGGTAGTGAGGGAGGTGGTGTAGGGGCAGGTGTGGCATTTGTTCCACTTGCAAGGATAAGTACCAGGAGGGAGGTCAGTGGGGAGGGACGAGTGGACAAGGGAATCGCATATGGAGTGAACCCTCCAGAAAGCAGAAAGTGGGGGTGATGGAAAGATGTGCTTGGTGGTGGGACCTCATTGGAGATCTGGAAGTTACAGAGAATTATGAGCTGGACGCAGAGGCTAGTGAGGACAAGAGAAATCCAATTCCTGGTGTGGCGGCGGGAGAATAGGGTCAGGGCAGACATTTGTGAAATGGAAGGGATGTGGCTTGAGGGCAGCATTGCTGCTGGAGGAAGGAAAGCCCCTTTCCTTGAAGAAGGAGGACATCTCATCAGTTCTGGAATGAAAAGTCTCATTTTGAGAACAGATGCAGCAGAGACATAGGAAGTGAGAGAAGGGGATGGGATTTTTACAAGTGACAGGGTGGGAAGAGGTTTAGTCGAGGTAGCTATGAGAATCAGTGGGTTTAGAAAAGAAATCAGTAGATAGACCATCTCCTGAGTCAGAGACAGTGAGATCGGAGAGGCTCAGCAATTATGGGCCAGAGCTCCTATACATTGATGACAGTGTTATATTCTTTAAAGGGGTTATTGAGAATATTCTTGGAACATTTCCTCTGGGGCTTTGTCAATTTCTTATTGTGACAGAGCTCGAAGTAGAATGCATTGATATTCATATTGGTATTGGTTTATTATTTTCCTGTACCACATACCGTTCATACAGATCAAATCATTACACAGTGAATTGAGCTGGAATAAATTAAAACAATAACAATGCAGCATAAAGTGTAGAAGCTGCTGAAAAAGTGCGGTGCAAGTAAATGATATAGTGCAAGATCATAACGAGGTAAATTGTGATGTCAAGAGTCCATCTTATCGTACAAGAGTGTGATAACAATGGGTTAGAAACCGTCCATGAGTCTGCTGGTACGTAAGTGCTTTCGGGCCTTCATATCTCCTGCTCGATGGGAGAGGGAGAAGACAGATTGTCTGGGGTGGGTGGGATCTTTGATTACGCCAGACATGAATAAGACTGCAGATGTTGGAAATCCAAGCAACACACACTTGCTGTAATTGATTTACTTATTTATTTTATAACTCAGCAGGCCAGGCAGCATCTATGGAAAAGGGTAAACAGCATTTTGGCCAAGAGCCTTCATCACAACTAGGAAAAAAGATGAGAAGTAAATCATTTGTCATTTTTTTTCCCCAGTCATGATGAAGGGATTTGGGTCGAAACATTGACTGTTTACTCTTTTTCACAGATGCTGTCTAGCCTGCTGAGTTACTCCAGTACTTTGTGTGTGTTTCTTTGATTATGCCACTGCATTACTGAGGCAGGGAGAAGTATACACAGAGTCCATGGAGGGAAGGCTGGTTTTCTTGATATGTTGAGCTGTGTCCACAATTTTCTTCAGTTTTGTCATGTGCATAGCAGTTGCCAGACCAAGCTGTTATGCATCCAGTCAGATTGCTTTCTATAGTGCTGTAGCGGTGTGCTACACACAGCGCTGAAATAACGACACAGAGTCGGTGAGCTGCAGTTGCAAATGAGGTTTCTTCAAACTTCGCGGCCTCGCTTTAAAGCCTTCCTGATCCCGCCCTCCCCGGGCGGGAATGCTGTAGGGGGCGCGTATTCACAGTCCTGTCCCGCGCGCGGGCTTTTCCCCTTGCTGGTGAAGCAGGCTTGGCGCCCTCTTTGGGACCGGCCTCAATGCCGGCGCGCGCCGCTTTGTGAGCCGGTTCGAGTGCGCTGGGAAGTGGGTCGCCACATAACCCCACCCCCCCCCACCCCCAGAACCGGCGATACACCCCCCAATGTCCACAGTCTGGGTTGGTCTCTGTTTGGGAGGTCTGCCTCTGCGCCACGGTGCCTGAATCTCGATCAGCTGCGCCGTCGGTCCACCGTGAAAACCTCCTCTTTCCCCCCAATGTCCAGCACGAATGTGGACCCGTTGTTTCTGATCACTGTAAACGGCCCCTCGTAGGGCCGCTGTAGTGGTGCCCGATGTCCGCCCCGTCGTACAAAAACGAACTTACAGTTTTGCAGGTCTTTGGGTACACAGGTCGGGCTCTGTCCATGCTGTGAAGTGGGTATGGGGGCCAGGCTACCGAGCCTCTCGCGTAGTCTGCCCAGGACTGCTGCGGGTTCTTCCTCTTGCCCCTTGGGGCTGGTATGAACTCTCCTGGGACGGCCAGGGGCGCGCCATACACCAACTCGGCTGACGAGGTGTGAAGATCCTCTTTGGGTGCCGTGCGGATTCCGAGCAGGACCCAGGGTAGCTCGTCCACCCAGTTAGGTCCTCTCAGGCAGGCCATGAGAGCCGACTTCAGGTGACGGTGGAAACGCTCCACTAGTCTGTTCGACTGTGGGTGGTAGACAGTTGTGTGGTGCAGCTGTGTCCCCAAAAGGCTGGCCATAACTGACCACAGGCTGGAGGTGAACTGGGCGCCTCTGTAATATGGGCTGGTACACCAAAGCGAGATACCCAGGTGACAATCAGTGCCCAGGCGCAATATTTGGAGGTGGTGTCGGTGAGCGGGATCGCCTCTGGCCATCTTGTGAACCGGTCCACGATAGTCAGGAGGTGCCGCGCTCCTCGCAACACTGGCAGGGGGCCCACGATATCCACATGAATGTGGTCGAAACGCCGGTGGGTGGGGTGGAACTGCTGCGGCAGAGCTTTGGTGTGCCGCTGCACCTTGGCTGTTTGGCAGTGCATGCACGTTCTGGCCCATTCACTGACCTGCTTGCGGAGTCCGTGCCAAATGAACCTGTTGGCTACCATCTGGACAGTTGTCCTGATGGAGGGGTGTGCTAAGTTGTGAATGGAGTTGAAAACATGTCGCCGCCAGGCTGCCAGGACGACGGGGCGGGGTTGGCCAGTGGTGACATCACAGAGTAGGGTCCTCTCACTTGGGCCTACGGGG
Organism: Hemitrygon akajei; assembly: GCF_048418815.1. Taxonomy (NCBI): domain Eukaryota; kingdom Metazoa; phylum Chordata; class Chondrichthyes; order Myliobatiformes; family Dasyatidae; genus Hemitrygon; species Hemitrygon akajei. The sequence goes on along the minus strand of NC_133150.1, from coordinate 14,907,841 downwards.
AGGTCCTGGAGCCACAAACCGGAGACTGCAGTCCTGTAACTAGGGATCTCCTCGTCTGCCTGCTGCGCCTCCACCAGTGCTTCATAGTCTACCCCCTGGTACAGGGCTTGGATGTTAGGGCGGGAGAGGGCGTCTGCCACAACATTGTCCTTTCCCGAGACATGCCGGACATCCGTCGTGTATTCAGAGATGTAGGACAGATGTCGCTGCTGGTGGGACGACCAGGAGTTGGATGCTTTCGTGAACGCAAAGGTAAGCAGTTTGTGGTCCATGAATGTGGTGAAGGGCCTACCTTCTAAGAAGTACCTGAAATGCCGGATCGCCAGGTATAGCGCCAACAGTTCCTGGTCGAAAGCACTGTATTTGAGCTCGGGTGGTCGTAGGTGTTTGCTGAAAAACGCCAGGGGTTGCCAGCTACCCTCGATGAGTTGTACCAGCAATCCACAGACTGCCGTGTTAAATGCGTCCACTGTGAGGGCGGTAGGAACGTCCATTCTGGGGTGCACTAGCATCGTGGCGTTTGCCAAGGCTTCTTTGGTTTTAATGAAAGCGGCGGCGGACTCCTCGTCCCAGGTAATGTCCTTGCCCGGACCCGACAGCAGGGCGAACAGGGGGCACATGATTCGGGCAGCTGAAGGGAGGAAGCGGTGGTAGAAATTCACCATACCCATGAATTCCTGAAGGCCTTTGATTGTGTTGGGTCAGGGGAAATGGCGGACCGTGTCTACCTTGGCGGGCAGAGGGGTTGCCCCGTCTTTAGTAATCCTGTAGCCCAGGAAGTCGATGGTGTCGAGCCCGAACTGGCATTTGGCCGGGTTGATTGTCAGGCCGTATTCACTCAGTCGGGCGTAGAGTTGACGGAGGTGGGACAGATGCTCCTGACGATGGCTGCTGGCTATGAGGATGTCATCCAAATAGATGCAAGCCAAGTCCAGGTCGCGTCCCACTGCGTCCATGAACCGCTGGAACGTCTGTGTGGCATTCTTCAGGCCGAATGGCATGCGGAGGAACTCAAAAAGGCCGAAAGGGGTGATAAATGCCGTTTTGGGGATGTCGTCCGGATACATCAGGATTTGATGGTATCCCCGGACGAGGTCTACCTTGGAGAAGATCTGTGAGCCGTGCAGGTTTGCTACAAAGTCCTGAATGTGCGGCACAGGGTAGCGGTCCAGTGTTGTAGCCTCGTTCAGCCTGCGGTAGTCACCGCACGGTCTCCAGCCCCCTGTTGCTTTGGGCACCATGTGCAGCGGGGAGGCCCATGGGCTGTCGGACCGCCGTATGATCCCCAATTCCTCCATCCTCTTGAACTCCTCCTTCACCAGCCGGAGCTTGTCCAGGGGAAGTCTTCGAGCACGGGCGTGGAGGGGTGGTCCTTGTGTCAGGATGTGGTGCTGTACGCCGTGTCTGGGCATGGCTGCCGTGAACTGCAGTGCCAGAACCGATGGGAAATCTGCCAGGACTCTGGTGAAGTCGTTGTCGGACAGCGTGATGGAGTCTAGGTGTGGGGCTGGCAACTGGGCTTCACCCAGGGAGAACATTTGAAAAGTCTTGGCGTGGACCAGTCTCTTCCTTGGCAGGTTGACCAATAGGCTGTGAGCTCGTAAAAAATCCGCGCCCAGGAGCAATTGGGCTATGGCGGCCAGTGTGAAGTCCCACGTGAACCGGCTGGAGCCGAACTACAGCTGCACCGTATGGGTGCCGTAGGTCCTTACTGTGCTGCCGTTCGCGGCCCTCAGGGTGGGACCCGGTTCTCCGTTGCGGGTGTCGTAACTTGTCAGAGGTAAGACGCTGATCTCGGCTCTGGTGTTGTCCCAGACATACAGGAGGCTATCCCGATGTCCAGCCGCCATAGCCATCAGCGGTGGCTGGCCCAGGAACTTGCAGGGCGGGCTACAGCGGCGGGCTTCTGCGCCCCACCACTGGTGGTAGAAGCACCATTGTTCTTTGGTCTCCTCACCCCTGCCTCTGGGGTTAGCGGGCTCTGCGGCCGGGCCTGGTCTGGTTTGCTGCTGGGAGCGTGGCCTGGTGATCTGTGCGACGGACGCCCCACTCTCCTTCTTGGCTTTCCACAGCAAGTCCGCCCAGGCCGCCACCTTCCGGGGGTTGCTGAAATCCGCATCGGACAGCAGCAGGCATATGTCCTCGAGCAGCTGCTCCAGGAATGCCTGCTCAAACATGAGGCAGGGCTTGTGACCTCTGGCCAGGGACAGCATCTCGTTCATCAAAGCCGACGGTGGCCTGTCCCCCAAACCATCCAGGTGCAGTAAGCGGGCAGCTCGCTCGCGCCGTGTGAGTCCGAAAGTCCTTATGAGCAAGGCTTTGAATTCTGTGTATTTGCCGTCCGCTGGGGGCAATTGTATGAACTCCTCAACCTGGGCGGCTGTCTCCTGGTCGAGGGAGCTCACCACGTAGTAGTAACATGTGGCATCCGAGGTTATCTGCCGAATGTGGAATTGGGCTTCTGCTTGCTGGAACCATAGGTGAGGTCGCAGCGTCCAGAAGCTTGGCAGTTTTAACGAAACTGCACGAACAGATGCGGTGTCATTCATCTCCGGTCCAAATATCGTTTGGGCTGTCGGGGTCACCAATTGTAGCGGTGTGCTACACACAGCGCTGAAATAACAACACGGAGTCGGTGAGCTGCAGTTGCGAAAGAGGTTTATTCAAACTTTACGGCCTCGCTTTAAAGCCTTCCTGTTCCCACCCTCCCCAGGCGGGGATGCTGTAGGGGGCGCGTATTCACAGTCCCGTCCCGCGCGCAGGCTTTTCCCCTTGTTGGTGAAGCAGGCTTGGCGCCCTCTTTGGGACCGGCCTCAATGCCGGCGCGCGCCGCTTTGTGAGCCGGTTCGAGTGCGCTGGGAAGTGGGTCGCCACAGTGCGTCAATAAAATCGTGATGGGATGGCTGATGGGGACATGCCAAAATTCTTTAGCCTCCACAAAATTAGAGGCATTGTTGTGCATGTTTTGGGACTCTTGTGGCAGACATTTGAACAATGGCAGCTAACCAACCACAGCCAGCTGATGTTGGTGATGTTGATCAGGGAGGTAGTGCTGATATTATTGGACTTTTCCTCTCTGTGAATTTAGATGATCTTGTGAATGAACTTGCTACCCTCACAAAATCTTCATCGTTCTGCACCTGCTACAGGATGACATGCAAGCAAAATCCTAAGCAGTGGGACAATCACAGAGCAAATCACAGTATAAACTTTGGTTAAGAAAGGGTTAGCCATTACTCCAACCCTTTTCTTAATCCTGTCCCATGCAACAATGCACTAGCAAGCTTCATATTAGAATACAGTTAATCTTCTTTTCTTTCTTGACAAGTCGACAAGATAAATTTAAAAAATGTTCATTTTATATCTGCCTTATTCCAACACTAAAGTCAGTCTAACTTCGGTCTCTGTGCTGAAGTATACAGATAGCACTTACATTTGCACATGTTGAGTTGCCAAGTCCTAGGTCATCACTGATTTGTTCAAACATGCATAAAAGGGATTGGGCTTTTTGCTAAACATCTACAAACAATGTGTGTTTGCTATACAATGCTATCTATAAACAATAAATCCCTGGGACTGCAGACCAAATAAAACATCAAGGAAGCCATTTCTCAGCAAAGTTAGTCATCAGTAATGAAATGCATCATATCCCCAATGTGTCAGCATAGTATTTGGTCATTTGGGGAAGTGTTCAAATCTCAGACTGTTTACCATATTTATGATATGTCAGTTAGTAGTGATCTCTGCCTTCCTGTGTGCTTCAGAACATACACTGAAGATGAAAGGGGGAGAGTTCAAAGAAGATGTGTAGGGTAGAGTGGTAGGTGCCTGGAAATCACTGCCAGGGGTTCAGAGGGACACCAAGGGCTCTTCATGCTTTGCATCACGGAAACATGGCTCACCCCCACCATTTTGGACACAGCACTGCAGTTTGATGGCTTCAACATTCTCTGTAAAGGAAGGACAGCTGAGTCTTTTAAAGTCAGAGGAGGTGAAGAATCCTTTCCAATGAGCTCATCTTGGCCTACAAACATGATGGTTCTGTGTCAGTAATGTTCACCGCACCTGGAATGTCTGGCAGTCAGATGCATCGGCCGAGGTAGTTTTCCATCATCATCCCGATAGTGTTGTACATTGCACCTCAGGCAGGTTCTGGAGGAGCTGAGCAACGTAATCGGCAGGCACAGAAATGCGCACCCTGATGCCTTCTCTATAATTACGGGAGATTTCCACCCCGGCCAACTTGAAAAAGCCTCTGAATAATTACCATCAATGTATCAAAGTGCAAAGTAAATTTATCATCAAAGTACATATACGTCACCATATACAACCCTGAGATTTATTGTCTTGCAGGTGTACTTAATAAATCTAATTACAATAAAGACCACAGCAAAAGGCCAGACAACCAGTGTGCCTAAGACAACCAATCTGTACAAATATAAAGAGAATGAAAAAATAGAATAATAACAATAAAAACAAGCAATAAATATCAAGAACATGAGTTGACGAATCCTTGAAAGTGAGCCGATAGGTTGGGGGAACAATTCCGAGATGAGGCAAGTGAAGTTGAGTGACATTATCCCCTTTGGTTCAAAAGCCTGATGGTTGAGGGGTAATAACTGTTCCTGAACTTGGTGACGTGAGTCCTACTGACAGCAGCATGGCCTGGGTTATGGAGGTCCCAGACGATGGACGCTGCTTTCCTGCAACAGCGCTCCATGTAGATGTGCTCAGTGGTGGGAAGGGCTTTAACCATGATGGATTGAGTAGTATCCACTTCTCTTTACAGGATTTTCCATTTAAGTGTTTCCATATGAGGCTGTGATGCAGCCTGTCGATATACTCTCCACCACACACCTATAGAAATGTTTTCAAAGTTTTAGATGTCATGTCAAGTCTTCACAAACCACTAATGGAAGCAGAGGTGCTGCTGTGCTTTGTTCATAATTGCAATGGCGTGATGGGCCGGACAGGTCCTCTGAAATGGTAACGCCAAGAAATTTAAAACTGCTGACCCTCTCCACCTCTGATCCTCCCATGAAGACTGGCTCATGAACCTCTGGTTTCCCTCTCCTGAAGTCAATAATCAGCTCCTTGGTCTTCCTGACACTAAGAGGTTGTTGTTGTGGCACCACTCAGCCAGATTTTCAATCTCCCTCCTATATGCTAATTCATCGCCCGCTTTGATTTGGCCTATAACAGTGTTGTTGTCAGCAAACTTGAAAATGGCATTGGAGCTGTGCTTCACCACACAGTCATATGTGTAATGCAAGTAGAGCAGAGGGCTAAGCACACAGACTTATCGTGAACCTGTGCTCATGGAGACTGTGGAGGAGATTTTGTTGCCAATCCAAACTGATTGGGTCTACGAGTGAGGAAATCAAGGAGCCAATTGCAAGGAGGTATTGAGGCCAAGGTCTTGAAGCTTATTGATTAGTCTTGAAAGTTGGAAGTTGAATTGTGTACAGGTTGTATTTCCCGAAAACTAGTTCTCATTTCAGTTAATCCATAATTATGTGATCCATAATTTCATACCTTGAGTACTGTCACTCTGTCTGCCACAAACGGTAGGATTTCCCTGTGGCCACCCATTTCAGCTTCCCATTCCGATTCCAACATGTCTGCCAATGGTCTCTACTGCCACAATGAGGCCACACTCAGATTGGAGGAGCAACACTTCATATTCTGTCTTGGTAGCCTCCACCTGATAGCATGATATCGATTTCACTAACTTCTGGCAATTTATTGCCTCCACCCCTCCATTCTTTCTTTTTCCATTCTCCATTCTGATTCCCCTCTCAACCCTTCTCTTCTTCTTACTTACCCATCTGTTGCCCCTCCTCCTTCCTTTTCTTCCATGGTCTACTGTCCTCTTCTATAAGATTCCATTCTTCTTCAGCCCTATCATCTCCCTGCTTCACCCCCCACTTCTCCACACACCCATCTTCCTCCTCACTTGGTTTCATCTATCTCTTTCCGACATTTACTCCTTCAGCTCTCCCACTTTCTTATCGGCCTTTTCAGTCCTCCCTTTCTGGCACTGATGAAAGGGCTTGGACCAAAATGTAGATTGACTTTCTCTCCATAGATGCTGCCTGACCTGCTGAGGTTCTCCGGCACATTGTGTGTGTTTGTGTGTGCTCAAGATTATCAGCATCTTCAGAACCTGTTGAGTTTACAACTCCAGACAGATCCCTAAAACTGGGAAAAAGTCTGTCATCATCCATCTTATCTGTGCCCCTCATGATCTGACATAACTTTGCCCTTCATCCTGCAATGCTCTGTGGAAGTAGTCACAAGATAAGAGCCCGTTGTATTACAGGAAAGATACTAGCATGGAGAGAAAATCGGCTGACTTTGGCAGGAGGCAAAGAGTGGGAATAAAGGGGACTTTTTCTGGCTGGCTGCGGGTGATTAGTGGTATGCCACAGGGGTCAGTGTTGGAACCATTTCTTTTCAAGCTCTACGTCAATGGTCTGGCTGACAGACTTGACGGTTTTGTGACCAAGTTTGTGAACAATACAAAGATAGGTGAAGAAGAAGGTAGTGCTGAGGAAGCAGTGAATCTGGAGAGGGACATAGACAGAGTGGGAGAATGGGCTAAGAAGTGGCAGCTGGAATATAGTGTAGGGAAGTGTATGATCATGCATTTTCATAGAAGAAATAAAGGCATAGACTAATTTCTAAACAGGGAGAAAACTCAAAAATCAGAGGTGCAAAGCAACTTGGGAGTCCTTATGCAGTATTTCCAAAATACTAACTTGCAGGCTGACCGGAAATATTAACTTGCATCCTCACTGGCAAGGAAGGGGAATGCAATACTCGGAATAATTTCAAGAGGACTGAAATATATTAGCAAGAATATAATGCTGTGGTTTTATAAGGCATTGGTCAAACCGCACTTGGAGTAGCGTGAGCAGTTTTGGGCCCCTTAACTAAGAATGGGTGTGCCGACATTGGAGAGGATCTAGAGGTGAATTTTTCCAGGATTGAAAGGGTTAATGTATGAGGAGTGTTTCATAGATCTGGGACTGTAATCGCTGGAATTTAGAAAGAATAAAAGAATGAAACCCATCAAATGTTGAAAGAGGCCACAGCCTCCAAATAGAGAAACTTTGAGAACAGAGATGAAAAGTAATTCTTTAGCCAAAGGGTAGTGAATCTGTAGAATTCATTGTCACAGGTGGCTGTGGAGTCCAGTCATTGGGTATATTTAAAGTGGATATTGCCAAGTTCTAGGTTAGTCAGGGTGTCAAAGGTTACAGGGAGAAGCAGGAGAATGGGGCTGAGAGCAATAATAAACCGGCCATGTTGGAATGGTGGAGCAGACTCAATGGGCTGAATGGCCTAATTCTGCTCTTATAATTCAGCCCTTCAGTCCTAGTGACATCTTTAGGAAACTTTCCTGAACTCTTTCAGCTTAATGAAATTGTTCTATACCTAGGAGACCAGAGCGGTACATAATATTCCAAAACTTGTTTCACCAACAACTTGTACAGTTGCAACATGACTCCTGTACTCAAAGCACTGATCAACAAGACCCTGTGTGCCTGCGTTGTTCACTACCCCGTCTACTGTGTCATCACTTCCAGGAACTGGTCTCTCTGTTCTACAGTTCTTTGCAGAGCTTGATCAATTACTGCGTTAAGTCTTGCTTGGCTTAATTTCCAAAATGCAACGCGTCTGAGTTAAATTCGATCTTTAATTTCCAGGACCACTTGCCTAGTTCATATAAATCATGTTGTAATTTTGGATAACACTCTTCACCAGATTTTGGGTGTTATCTGCAAACTTATGAATCACGTCATGTTAACATCACGTCATGCCATCCAAATCATTAATATAGATAACAAACTGCAGTGTACACAGCACCAATCCTTGTAACACATCCCTGGACGAGGCGAGACCCTTCGTCAGGACATCTTCAAATGGTCCTGACGAAGGGTCTTGGCCCGAAACGTCGACAGTGTTTCTCCCTATAGATGCTGCCTGGCCTGCTGTGTTCTACCAGCATTTTGTGTGTGTTGTTGTTTGAATTTCCAGCATCTGCAGATTTCCTCGTGTTTGCTCCACTATCCAGTGTCTCCTTCCACTAGGCCAATTGGCCCTGAATCCCATGTGATCCGATGTTCAGGGTTAGCCTACAATGCAGGAGCTTGAAAATGGCCTTGCCAACGGAGTGCTGAACGGCAACAGGAAGAAACAACCTGGACAATTGCAATTTGCCTAGGCCATCTGTGAATAACTGATCTCACTATATTTGTATTAACCACAAAACCAATTCATTATTCACCAACAGACTGTATCTCCTCTCTGCTGTTAACCATCACAGCATCTGCATTCCTTACAATGAGAAATAGAGAAGAAAGACTCCCATTTATGCTGCACTTACCCTGACCTCAGGACATCCTCAAGCAATTTACATCCACTTAGGTAATTTTGACGTGTCATGATGTAATGTAGGAGGAACGTGAGCTCTCAGCACACAGCAATGTCCATTTCTCACCTCCCACTACCCTCACATTCAGTGCATTATAATGCATCCTGCCTTCCACGACATTAGCAGATGCCTTACATACATAAAGCAGGACAGCACTCAAAGTTCCCTTCAGTGAGTATTTGAAATATTTTTGGGGGGGGATTTATGTCACGCCATTTGAAGTTACATTTTAGATCTACTTTACAGAGTCTCTAATGCTGTGTTTCTGTGCAGATGGTTTAATTGATTCAGTCCTTGAATCATTAAACTGTAATTACATGTAATCTTTACTCTGTTCCTTTTATAAATTTAGAAGCTAATGCATTTTAAATGAAAAGCAGATATAACTTTGTCCTCTCAATTCCTTCGAAAATTGCACAGGGATGAACACAATGGATGGAATCAAGTTTATTATCACTGGCTAATATACCATGAAATTTGTTGTTTTGCAGCAGTAGCACAATGCAAAGATGTAAGACTACCATAAATTACAATAAAATTATAAATAGTATCAGAAAACGGAATAATGACGTAGTGTTCATGGACCATTCAGAAATCGTGAGACTTTCGATTGGCATTGAATTTTTCAGGTATTTCCTTTTCCCAGGGTAAATGGAACAATAGAAAAGCATTTCCATGAATCGTCCTCTTGAATTCGATCTTGTAATTGTGCCGTCCAAGAGACAGAGTCTATCTCTGTATTCATGCTTCTGCTGCTAATGGAACTCCCTCCTGTGGATTGAAAATGGACAGTATTGATTGATCAGTCAGCAGGGTAAACTCTCCCCTATACAAGTAAGTACTGGCTGAAAAGTTTCACAGCCCAAACCAGACTCAAGGTCTCTCTGTCAATCCGTGTGTAATTCTTCTCTGCAGTAGTAAGGCAACGTGATGCAAAGGGAATGGGGAATTCTCATCCATCACTCATAACAATTGACATGGTTGTACGTATAACATAAGGTGAGGCATCACAGGCAAGCTGCACTAGACAATGTGGATCATAATGTTGGAGTACAGTGGCTGGTCTCACCATTTCTTTTGTCCTATGAAAAGCCATTTCACAGTGCTTAGTCCACTGCCATTCCTTTCTCATCTGTAGTAATAAGTTCAAGGAGTGGAGCACAGTAGCCAGATTTGGCAGGGGTCTGTTATCTGAATGCAGGTGCAGATGCTACTCCATAAAATCTATATAGCGATAGAGCCCTTTTGTCAATACTTACGGTGAGAAACACTTTGAACTCTTCTACCATTTCCATCGGGCCTCAGTCAGAAAGGTTTGCAAAGATATCCTCTATCTAGGGCAGAGGGCAGTGATCTGCTTTCAGTACTAGGCTGATGGTGACCTTAAAATCACCACAGATCCCGACAAATCCATCCTTCTTGACTACTGGGACCACTGGTGTTATCCCTGAGATACACTCAACCTTGGAAAAAATTCCTTCTGCCCCTATGCAATCCATTTCACTGACTACTTTATCATGGATGGTATAAGGTCCAGATGGGCTTTGGTGTGCCATTATCATTTAACACTCTTTTCCATCGAAACGTTTGAGTTTTCCAATATCATCCTTGAACACTACTCTGTAATCATCCAGTACCTTTCTTAATTCACTTTCACTTGACTCTATTACAGAGATGTAGCATAAAAATGGTGGATGTATCTCCAACCACCTTGTAGTTGTCTTAGCAATCACGGCCCCACAATGCTGGCCCTCCTGTTTTTACCATATGCAAACCCTATGTGGCTTCCTGGTTGTTGTATTTCACTGTTATAAATGTCATGTCCACAGGAGTTATCATTCCTTCAGTATAAGTGTTTGATTGGATATCTGCAGCCCTCAGTTCAGTATGTTTGAAATGCCGTTCAAACTCATTTTTGTACTTTACTTTTGTTATGGCCTTTGTATGTGTCCTGTTTTGTTGCATTTTTTACAAGTTTCACCATTAAGCTTGCGTTTGTCTGGTGTATGTAAGCCCCTGCCTTAACGATAATACAATTTATTTATCCAGGCAGGTTTCGATACAGACAATGCAATTTTGTTCATGCTCATTTTCATTCCTGACTGCAACTCAGTTGTGCTTCTGGCTGCTGTTTCCATTGATACTGCGATATCAGCCAGTGTTTTAATTGTGAGTTGGGCCATTGTGGAATGCTTTCTTGTAAGATTCCACAAACTAAACAATCTCTCTGTGCATCGTTAAGCACATCACTGAACTGGCAATTTTTTCATTCAGCCAGATAAGCTGAAACGGTCTCCCCTTCTTTTCAATTATGCTTATGATACTTAAAGCATACTGCAATCAACAATAATCTAGGTTCTGAATGTTACATTTACAATATTAGCAAAGCTCATTTCAGCTGGTTTGGGTGGAGCAGTTAAACTTCTAAGCAAACTGTTTGCTTTTCCACCCATGACACTCAGCAACACTGACACTCGCTTTTCATTTCCTGCTCAATTCGTTCAGTTTTAAAACTTTCTCGTCACCACAACAGTCACGTTCTGTAACTCCAGAAACTAATGAAAGGAAAAGCACAGGAGGCAGGACACAATTTGTCTACTTTGTTTTTCTTTAGTGAGGTGCTCACACACGACATGCTGTCGAAATGACATATACGATTCACGTACTCCTCACATATAAATTATGTAAATAAAGAATGCTAACTCAAACAATATATTTGCAATATTAATCAAATATTACTGAAATATTAAATGCACTACATGTGCCTTCTTCATGAATGCATCAATGTGTCAGGCACAGAATAGGTCCACTGAGATGTCAACAGCCAGGAACTTAAAGCTATTCACATTTTCCAGCACTGATCCCTCAATATGGGCTGCTGCGTGTTTTCCGAAATTCATCTTCCTGACGTCCACAATCAATTTCTTGGTCTTGCTGACTTTGAGTATGTGATTGATGATGCAAAAAACATTCAGCCAGCCAAAATATCTCACTCCTGTACCGTCTGAGATTTTACTAACAGTGGTGTCATCTGCAAGTTTATCGATGGTGTTTTTGCAATGCATTGTCACACAGTCGTGAGTGTAGAAAGAGTACAACACTGGGTTAAGGTGCACCTGTGATACTCGCCAGCAAGCACAAGATTTAGCTCTACATGAACCTACAATATCAAACATACTCATCTGAAAGATAAGCACACTGCCAGATTGTCAGTTAATTCTGCAGGTCAAGTAGTATCTCCCAAGGCAGAGGGGTGGTCAATGTTTTGGGTAAAGATCTTGCATCAAGGTCTTGACTCAAAATGTTGACCAGATCTTTGCCCCCACTGATGCTCCTTGACCTTTCAATTCCTCCAGCAGTCTGTATTCTCCTTTGTTCCAAATTCCATCATCTGCACTCTCCAGGGAGTCAGGTTTGTGTGAGGGTTTGGTTGACAATATAGTGGGGAAGCCCAAAGACAACTGTTATTGAACAGAATAAGTTTACCAGTGTGTGGTTATGTAGAAGTGACCAGCAGCTGCCCAACCTCAGAAGAATGTTCTCTGATTTCCCTGGCATCAAAAAGTTGTATGTAGGGTTAACATTGTTTAATGTGTAGACACAAAAGACAGCAATGCTGTATCGTCCTTCTATACTCATGGTGTAACCACCTACCTCTGATCAGCTCCTGTCTCAGTCCTCTCCCTCACCATTTTATAATCTCCCTTCCCCACTCTCAGTCCTGATGCAGGGTCTTGACCCCAAAGATTGATTATCCCTCTGCCTCCACAGGTGCTGCCTGACCCACTGAGTTCCTCCAGTAGTCTGTTTATATAATGTGGGCCTGCCTCAGAATATGCATCAGATGTGCAAGGTGAACTCCCCAACTGACTGTCTGGAGTGGTACGTTCCGTCCGGAAACAATTACACTTATGTTCCACTTGTGAAAATAACAATCATTTTCAGAAGTGCAGCAAATTAGCACTAATTGCACAAGGTGGCAGTTTGTTCTGTGACTAAATGTAGTAAGAAATATCTCTTGACGTCTCGTCTCATTTCCATACTCTAGTAATGTATCAAGATTCAAGATTAAAATTTATTTCTCACATGCACGTTGAAGCATACAATGAAACATACTGTTTGCATTAAAGCCAGCACACCTGAGGACGTGCTTGGGGCAGCCCACAAGGGTCGCCACACATTTCAGCACCAGCACAGCTTGCCCACAATGCTCGGCAGAACAACACAGAACATAGCTAGCAACAAAACAAGACCCATTCCTCCCTTCCACCCACTCACCCACACAAATACATAGATCTCCAACCATAGGACAGGCCATCTTTGGCCTCCAGCCTCCAGCGGACTTGGTCATGGACTTGCAGACTTTAATCCTTTGACCTCCCCAGGAGAATCGGGCTCCAGCCAATGGACCACGACTTGCAAACATCTGATGGCCCCTCGGGCCTTGATCCTCTGCATCAAACACAGGACCACCTTCCTGTTGATCACTGAACACTAGGACTCGAACTCCTATCCAGTATTCTTCTGATAAGGCTCCAAACTTGTACAGTACTTTAATGCTTTCAAACATGAATAATCTATTTTGTTATTATTGAGCATGCACAGAATTAATCTAACAACATCTGCATTCAGCAAAACAAACCCTTTGTTCATAACTGTTTCTCACCTCAAGCAGAATCCAGGTAAAGGAAGAATGGAAACTAAAAGCCAGAGTGAATAGGTCATTAGCTGGGAGCCGTAATGAGTACCACTGGGATTAAACTGAAGTTTTGTATAATTTAGCACAAAACTGCACTGCACGTGATCGGAAAATCTGCAGATCAACCAGCTCCATCATGGGCACTAGCCATCCAGTTTCAAGGACATCTTCAAATGGTGGTGGCTCAAAAAAGTTACCATCCAACATTAAAGACCCCCATTACATAGGACATGTCTTCTTCTCAGTGCTACTGTTAGGGCTTATTCTGGAGTTATAGAATATAGAAAGTATTAATTTCAATAGCAACCAGTCTTCAGATCTGAATGTGTATTGTAGATTGAATTTAAAATGACAGTGATAATGTATGTTGCCACAGGCCTGTTACCCTTGTCTGGTAGAAGCACAGATGACATGGGAGCTGTGTAGCCTTGCTTGTAGCAAGGACTAGACCTCAAGCCTCGGGCCTGCCTGCTGCCGCAGATCAGGTAAGAGACATGGAAGCATTTACAGCATGGCTATGGCCTGGTCTCTCCTGTCAGTGCTGCCCTCTAATGTTCAACCAGTGGAACTGCATGTGTCACTACACTACCGGGAAACTGTACCATCAATTGTTGGACATTGTTATACAGGGTCTTGGACCATAAATATGTCTTTTTTTCAAGTGAATATACTACTCTGATTGCTATTTTGAATTATGTTACTCACTATTTTTGAATGTTTTGCACCTTGGCCCCAGAGGAACACTGTCTCGTTCAGCTGTATCTATGTATGGTTTGAATGATATTTAGGCTTGGTTTGATCTCAGATGCAGCAGAGAAACATTGGTCTTCCTGGAACTGCAGACTGGGATTGATTGCAAAGCAGAAAACACCCCATTGACCTGAGATGGCTGCATATGCATGAATGCAGCTCAGAAACAGTGATGATTAGCACTCATTTTGGGCGTGATGGTGTGAAGATCTAGGTGTTTGAAAACCATATGTAACTCAAATGAAGCATTGTGAATGCGTTGTAACTATAGAAATTGTCCTGCTGTTACCTTTGATCTTCAGCATATAAAAATGCAAGGTCCTGTTTGGGCAGGGAGCCTCTCTCAAGAGTGACTCCAAATGCTGTCACCTTATGTGTGCTGAACAAAGACTTCTGTACTCCCAGCTGCACGTCTCTCTGGTGGTTTATGTTGACAGTCACAACAGCTACCATCATGGAGGCAGAATAGGATGCACGTCAACTCTGGCAGGGTTTGCAGGCCATTACATCCTACAAAGCAAAATCTAGCATCATGAATAGCAGTGATGTTTCACTCCCAGAGGAGTTTTAACGCCTTTTATGCATGATAAGACTACAGCTACAAGGATCCCTGCAGTTCCCAGTGACCCAGCAGCCTCTGACTCAGAGGCTGGCGTCAAGAAAGTGAACCCTTGCAAGGCACAGGCCTCGATGGAGTACCTGGTCGGGTTCGGAAAGCCCATGCCAACTAAGTGGTGGGGGTATCAAAGACATTTTCAATCTCTCATTGCTACTGTCAGAAGTTACCACCTGCTTCAAAAGGGCAACAATTATGCCAGTTCTAGGAAGAGCAGGGTGAGCTGCCTTGGTGACTGGGAGCACTGGATACAGTTGATCAGGGGTCACCAACCTTTTTTGCACCATGGACCGGTTTAATATTGACAATATTTTTGCGGACTGGCCAACGGGTGGGGGCGGGGGGGGGGGGTGTTAATCACGACCGGAATATAGGTGATAAGTCAACTATAAGTCACTTATAAGTGGCTAATACACTCAATTTTGTTTCTGAAAGGGTTTATCTAACGAATTTAATATGAAACACACAGTGCATATTTTCCTCACATGAATATGCATGAATAAGTCAATTATAAGTCACTTATAAGTCAACAGCGTCAAAACATTTTAAGTAACGTTTGGATATTAAACACAGCACATAGTTTTCTTGTATGAACATAAAAAACCATTGCAACACACCAATATCGCTGAATCAGTGGGAGCCCTGGGCTTGCTTCCCTGCAACAAGACAGTCCCATCGAGGGATGATGGCAGACAGCGATACTCGAAGGGGGTTCCTTATGTCCAGTCTATTCCGCAATTTTGTTTTTGTTGCATTCACTGCAGAAAACCCCGCTTTGCCGAGATATGATGTTGGAAATGGAAGCAACGTTTTCAGTGCTTTCGTGGCTTTACCAGGATATTCAGCCTTGACTTTGAACCAGAATACCGGCAGAGATGTTATGTCAAACATACTTTTTAGCCCACCATCATTTGCAAGCTCAAGGAGTTGATCTTCTTCCCGCGCTGACATGGATGATTCACTGGGGACAGTCACAAATGGGTCACGGACCCATTCCTTTGCACGTCTTGGGATTTGCAGTTGGGAAGTAATGCTTGAATACATATCCTCGTGCACATCATCTTGAAATACATATCGCAGATAAACCAACAATATTGCCTTGTTGTCGACATCGGTAGACTCGTAGACCTGGATAGCATACCATGGTGAATCGTTAAGCAGTTCTAACAGCTGTGCTTCGATGTCCTCCACTATGTCCTTGATTCTCCTCGAAACTGTGGTAGCTGAAAGAGAAACCTGTGCCATCTTGTTAGCTGCAGCTTCTCCCAACAGTTCACGGCACATGTCCCTGCCAGCAGGCAGAATCAATTCTTCACCAACAGTGAAAGGCTTCTTAGCCTTAGCGATACGGCTAGCCGCTAAGTACGATGCGCTCAGAGCAGCAGCGTTTGTGGAGGTGGTGGCTCTCAGCACTTGCTCACGTTTTCTCCACTTAAAAAACTTAACGGTTTGTCTTTAAGTGAAGGGTTCTTGGACTCAAGGTGCCGAAGCAGTTTTGAGGGATTCACTGCCTCTTTAGACAGCTTGTCTCCACATATCACGCACAGGGGGCTTGGAGCGTGTGAGTCACCGGTCGCATTAAAGCCATACTTTATGTACGACTCATCGTATTTTCTGTTGAAGGAAGCTTTCTTTTTTTTTGCAGTCTCGGTCTCAGCTGTCTCTGCGTTATCATCATCGTTAGGCCTACCACCTCTTCCAAAGAAACTCTCAAGCGACGTTTTTTACTCATAGAGTAGTTGTAGGTTAGTGACTGACTGATGACCTTGCGTGGGTAATGACCTGTGTACGTTCAAGTTCAACAGTGGGCGTGACAGAGAATGAGGAAAGGTGCAGCTGACTCATATGGTTTCATACTGCCAAATCATATTGTTTCCTCGCGGCCCGGTAATACATGCTTTGCAGCCCAGTACCAGTCCGCGGCCCGGTGGTTGGGGACCACTGCAGTAGATGACCCCAACATATTTATAGGTGAAGTGTCGCCTGACCTATAGGACAGTTTGAAGCCCTGAATAGTAGTGAAGGAAGAGGTGTAGGGGCAGGTGTGGTACTTGTTCTGCTTGCAAGGGTAAGTACCGGGAGGGAGATCAGTGGAGAGGGACGAGTGGACAAGAGAGTCGTGTAAAACAGAAATTGTGGGGGAAGGAAAGCGGGAAATATGTGCTTGGTGGTGTGATCACTTTGGAAATGGCAGGAGCTATGGAAAATTATATGCTGGACGCAGAGGCTTGTGGGGTGGTAGGTGAGGTCAAGAGAAACCTTATCCCTGGTGTAGCTGTGGGAGGATGGAGTAAGGGCAGATGTGCATGGAATGGAAGAGATGTGGGTGAAGGCAGTGTTGATATGGAGGAAGGGAAACACCATTCCTTGAAGGGGGACATCTCAGTAGTTCTGGAATGCAAGGCCTCAACCTGAGAGCAGACACAGTGGAAACAGAGGACCTGAGGAAATGGAATGGCATTTTTACAAGTGACAGGGTGGAAAGAGGTAGAGTCCAGATTGCTGTGAGAGACAGTGGGTTTATAAAAGATATCTGTAAATAGACCGTCTCCAGAGAATGAGGCAGAAAGATTGCGAAAGTGGAGAGAGGTGTTAGGAATGGACCAAGTAAACCTGAGGGCAAGGTGGATGAAATTGATGAGATCAGCATGAGGGCAGGAAGTTGCACCAATGCGGTCATCAATATAGCAGAGGACGAGTTGGCTGCAATGCCAGTGTCGGCTTGAAACATGGACTGTTCCAGGTACCTGACAAAAAGTCAGCCAAAGTGCCCACCTCTGGTTTGAGGGAAGTGGGAGGAACTGAAGGAGAGTTTCTTTAGGGTGAGGACCAATTCTGTCAGATGGAGGAGAGTGGTGCTGGAGGGAAACTAGTTGGGCCTGTTGCCCAAAAAGAAGCTGAGAGATTTAAGGTCCTCTTGATGGGGATAGAAATGTATAGAGACTAGACATTGATAGTGAAAATGAGCTGATCAGGGCCAGGGAACTTGAAATCATTGAAAAGATCAAGAGCGTGTGAAGTCAGGGGGGATAAAACAGAGCCGAGGTATGCAGACACGTTCAGTTGGGCAGGAGCAGGCGGAAACAATGGGTCTACCTGGACAGTCAGGTTTGTGGGTCTTGGGTAGGAGGTAGAAATGGGATGACAAATACCTGTGTCAGGATGCTATTTATTTACTTCAGCTCAGCATTTAACACAATCATTCCTACAGTTCTGATTGAAAAACTCCAAAACCTGGCCCTCTGCAACATGATCCTTGACTTCCAAACCAGAAGAGCACTATCTGTACAGATAGTGACTCTCCTGACGATCAACACCGGTGCACCTTAGAGGCCCATTGCTCTACTCTTTGTACACCCGGGGACTTCCAGCAAGATGGCGACTGTTTAGCTGTTCCGAACTTTTGCTCCGTCATTTTCCCTACCTTTGCACTATATGTCTCCATTCTTAAACCTTAGTTAGGTATTTTATTAGGTTTCTCTTACCTGCCTGCGAACACATCTATCTTACAATGTCTAACAAAAGTACTAAAACCGGGAAAAAAGAAATGTCTCTTTGTACACCCATGAATGTGTGGCTAAGCACAGCTCAAATACAGTCTCTAAATTCAAAGACGATACAACCATTGTTGGCAGAATTTCAGATGGTGATGAGAGGGTGTGCAGGAGCAAGACATATCAGCTAGTTGAGTGGCGTTGCAGCAACGACCTTCCACTCAATGTCAGTAAGACCAGAGAACTGATTGTGGACTTCAAAAACGGTAAGGAGAGGGATCAGAAGTGATCAACTTCAGGTTCCATGGTGTCAATATCTCTGAGGATCTAACCTGAACCCAAAATGTAACTACAATGAAGGGATGACAGTGGCTATATTTCATTGGAATTTGAGGAGATTTTGAATGTCACCAAAGACACTTGCAAATTCCTACAGTTATACCATGGAGAGTATTCTAACTGGTATATGGAAGGTGAGGCACTGCACAGGATCAAAGTAAGCTGCAGAAAATTTTAAAATTAGTCAGCTCCATCATGGGCACTAGCCTCCATGGTGTCCAGGACATCTTCAAGGAGCAGTGCCTCAAAAAGGCGATGTCTGTCATTAAAGACCCCTTTCACCCAGGACGTGGCCTCTTCTCATTGCGACCATCAGAAAGGAGGTACAGAGGCCTGAAGGCACACACTCAATGATCCAGGAACAGCTTCTTCCCCTCTGCCATCCGATTTCTAAATGGATATTAAACCCATAAACACTAGCTCACAACTTTTAACATTTCTATTTTTGCACCACTTATTTAATTTTAAGGACAATGGGTGATGATGATCATCACAAGCCTGGGTGGAAGGTATGGAGATCCTGAGGTGCCCAGTCACCAAGATCCCACTCTCACCCTCACCGGTATAGTCCAAAGGAAAGCTTATGAAGCAATACATTTGGCACCAGCTTAGCTGCAGGAGCGGTCGGTAGGATGTTCAGCAGCGTCCAGCCATCTTAAGGGCTCCACTCAGGAATTGCTGTCTGGGCTTACTCCTGTAGCCTTCAACTCTCCCGGAGCTGCCCACAAGGCAGAGGGGCTATTTACCCATTGCCGGCGATCTGGTTCACAAGCACCAGGGTGTGTCCACACACCGGTGGGCCTGTGTGCTACGTGTGTGAGGGCCGGACCTCCACCCCGTCCTCTGTAATTCAGCCTGAGTCCGAAAGGAGTTCAGTTTCCGTGTGTCGCCAGCGAGGGGACACTACATGAGGCTTTGCTGTTGGAAAGGCTGTGGACTGGCAGGGAGAGACTTGCACCTTCAGTTCTCCTTTTCACAAGCCAGCAGTGGAAGCTGCAAGTCAGAGGGACAGGCACTACCCATGACACTAGACACATCACAACAGCCATTTTGACACACATATACTGACTGTCACTCATATCTTTCATATTATTACATATTGCATTGCACTGCCACTGCAAAGACAACAAATTCTACAACATATTCCGGTGATAATAAACCCGATTCTGATTATAAGGAACAGGAGCCCAAACACCCAGCCATTTCCCCTCCACTGTCGGATTTCTGAATGGTCAATTAACCCATGAACACGACCTCATAGTTTTGTCCTCTTTTTGTACAACTTACTTAATTTTATCTACCCTGTTGTAATTGATAGTCTGTTTTATGTATTGCATTGTACTGATGCCACAAAATGACGAATTTCACAACATTCAGTCTCCCTCTGGCTATCCATCCCATAGGATGATGATGGTTCCTTTCAGTCAGTTAGTGGGGTTTGAGAAACCCCACTCCTCAGAAAGGAACAGCGTGTGCATGAGTGGATTTTAGGTGAGTAGGGTGTTGCCCAGGTCCAGACCCACCGTCTCGACATCCCCTCCCAGACCCAGATCCAGATAAGTGGTGGGGTCCAAGACGGACGGGGGAAGTTCTGTTGCAGTGAATGGCCAGACCAAGCTTCGATGCAGGGGATGCCCTTTCTGCGCTTCACGGCACGTGTTTGCTAGATGGCCGTTGACCCTGCGAGAGGGTTCATCTGCCCTTCGACAGGTCTTGATTTTCATCCTGCAGGGTGTCTAGCCACCCTCCTCACCAGTATGTCAGTACAGTAATAATAAACCTGATTCTGAACTACATGCTATTAAAAGATGATCATGTGTGTAGTTCAGCTTTCACACCTAGCTGAGAAGAAATATTCTCACACCATTAGCTTGTAAAGTCCCATGACAGAGAGTTACTGTGAATGTTGAACAATGCACTCACGTTAATGTAACCAGGAAATGTGGTCCCTTTAAAGGTATTATCAAGCAATTAGTGTGTGGAAATGTTATTCATTCACAGAGTGTGAGCCTTACAGGCTGTACCAGGGCTTAATTGACCATCCCTAACTGACATTGAGAAGGTGGTGATGAGCTGTCTTCTTGAGCGGAGATGGGGAAATGAAGAAATAGTTTCCTACACATCAACATAGCAAAAGGAAACCAGTTCCAATAATGACTAAATCATTCAGTAAATCTTAAAAAGCCTGACAGTATTGCACTTCCATAAAATGCTGGTAGAACTGAAGCACCATCAATAACTCACTCTGAGACGTAAAAACGAGGTATCGGCTTTTATTGACTGGAAGAAGGAACGAGCAGTGAGTGACCACCATACTACATCCTGGAGACTGAGAGGCCGGGCTCAGACCTCCATCACCTTTATACAGGGGTCTGTGGGAGGAGCCACAGGAGCAGTCAGCAGGGGTCTGTGGGAGGGGCCACAGGAGCAGTCAGCAGGGGGTCTGTGGGAGGAGCCACAGGAGCAGTCAGCAGGGGTCTGTGGGAGGAGCCACAGGAGCAGTCAGCAGGGGTCTGTGGGAGGAGCCACAGGAGCAGTCAGCAGGGGGTCTGTGGGAGGAGTCACAGGAGCTGTCAGCGGGGGTCTGTGGGAGGAGCCACAGGAGCAGTCAGCAGGGGTCTGTGGGAGGAGCCACTGGAGCTGTCAGCAGGGGTCTGTGGGAGGAGCCACAGGAGCAGTCAGCAGGGGGGGTCTGTGGGAGGAGCCACAGGAGCAGTCAGCAGGGGGTCTGTGGGAGGAGCCACAGGAGCAGTCAGCAGGGGGTCTGTGGGAGGGGCCACAGGAGCAGTCAGCAGGGTCTGTGGGAGGAGCCACAGGAGCAGTCAGCAGGGGGTCTGTGGGAGGAGCCACAGGAGCAGTCAGCAGGGGGTCTGTGGGAGGAGCCACAGGAGCAGTCAGCAGGGGTCTGTGGGAGGAGCCACAGGAGCAGTCAGCAGGGGTCTGTGGGAGGAGCCACAGGAGCAGTCAGCAGGGGGTCTGTGGGAGGAGCCACAGGAGCAGTCAGCAGGGGGTCTGTGGGAGGAGCCACAGGAGCAGTCAGCAGGGGGTCTGTGGGAGGAGCCACAGGAGCAGTCAGCAGGGGGTCTGTGGGAGGAGCCACAGGAGCAGTCAGCAGGGGGTCTGTGGGAGGAGCCACAGGAGCAGTCAGCAGGGGTCTGTGGGAGGAGTCACAGGAGCAGTCAGCAGGGGTCTGTGGGAGGAGCCACAGGAGCAGTCAGCAGGGGGTCTGTGGGAGGAGTCACAGGAGCAGTCAGCAGGGGGTCTGTGGGAGGAGCCACGGGAGCAGTCAGCAGGGGTCTGTGGGAGGAGCCACAGGAGCAGTCAGCAGGGGTCTGTGGGAGGAGCCACAGGAGCAGTCAGCAGGGGTCTGTGGGAGGAGCCACAGGAGCAGTCAGCAGGGGTCTGTGGGAGGAGCCACAGGAGCAGTCAGCAGGGTCTGTGGGAGGAGCCACAGGAGCAGTCAGCAGGGGGTCTGTGGGAGGAGCCACAGGAGCAGTCAGCAGGGGGTCTGTGGGAGGAGCCACAGGAGCAGTCAGCAGGGGGTCTGTGGGAGGAGCCACAGGAGCAGTCAGCAGGGGGTCTGTGGGAGGAGCCACAGGAGCAGTCAGCAGGGGGCGTGTCCAGACAGGTATATGTAGTTCACCACAAGAACACAGCAGGCTAGGCAGCATCTACAGGGAGAAGCGATGTCGACGTTTCGGGCCGAGACCCTTCGTCAGCCTGCTGTGTTCTACCAGCATTTTGTGTGTGTTGTTGTTTGAATTTCCAGCATCTGCAGATTTCCTCGTGTTTGCACTTCCATAATAGTTTTGGTGGTTAGTTCAAAGTTCAAGTACATTTATTACCAAAGTATGTATTCGTCTCCTTACAGGCAGCCACAAAACAAAGAAACCTGAGAAGAACCCATGTGATAAGAGACCATCCAACACCCAATGCACAGGGAGAGAAAAAGTGCGAACAATAGAAGTAAGCAACTATTTTAGGAGCTGGAGTTTTAGGACAGACATCACTGCAGCACCAGCCACAGTTCGTCACAAAGCTGAGTAAATATCACATATCACAGCAGCCGGCAATGCATTTCGGCGTAGAGCTGACTAAACGCCATGGATCAGCAAACAGACCCAGCCCTCGCCTCGCCTCCGGTCCTGATACCCTGGCCTTTTCAATCTGGCCTAGCACTTAAATTATCCAAACATTGGGTCATTCCTCACCCTCGGACAGCTCTGCGGCCTGGACCGCACCACCATGTTTCAGCCCATACCTGGACATTTCCAATTCAGCCTGGCTCTTAAATCAACCAGACATCGGGACTTTCCTGACGACTCTGCCTGGACTCTGCTTCAATTATAAAGTAATGTATTATGGAGTACTATTACTTCATAATACCTTAACAAAATAAATTTATTGAAGTTCAGACCATCAATTAGTCAAAAGATTTCTCCTTAATATGGTCATTTACTTATTAAAAACTGTGTTTATAATCATCAAGAGCACTTAAGAAAGATCAGTTATGCAAAATTACATTTTGTTATATTTTGCTAAAGCAGTTAAAACATCGTTATGCTTTAGAAAATCACATGAAGAGGAAACTCTCATTTTGCTACACAAACTACTTACGTAGTTCTTGCCTTGATTTAATAAAAAATGTCCATGAAATTGAGCAATCTTGTGCATCATTGAAAGATGAATTTTAGTCCCTTCTGGGAAATGCAATGACATAAACACTTGCAGCTTACTAACTATATAAATGATGATTACATTTCCTGCTCTTAGTCACGGTCTTTGGCAAAGATCAGGAACAGCCTGGTTCTGATTCAGCTGAAGCCACAGACCGTTGATGGGCACGGCATGGATTTCTCATAAACTGCAATGAAGTAGTACAGGGAGAGGGGTTAAAGCAGAACTATCGCCAGTAAATAGCTCCATAAATTTGATTGATGGCTTTCGGCCTGTACTCATTGGAATTGAGAAGAATGAGGGGGTACTTCATTGAAGCTTATTGTATATTGAAAGGCCTAGATAGAGTGGATGTGGAGAGAATATTTCCTATGGTGGGAGAATCTAGGACCAGAGGGCACAGCCTCAGAATGGAGGGATGTCCATTTAGAAGAGAGATGAGGAGATATTTCTTTAGCCAGAGGGAGGTAATACATTGCCACAGGCGGCTGTAGAGGCCAGGTCATTGGGTGGATGTAAGATGGAGGTTCTTGATTAGTCAGGGCACGAAAGGCTGTGGGGAGGAGGCAGGAGAATGGGTTTGAGAGGAAAGTAAAGCAGCTGTGATGAAATGTGGAGCAGACCGAATGGCCTCATTCTAATCTTAGGCCTTATAAATCGTATGGAATAACCAACACTGGAAAGGAAGAATGAAAATCAGGTTGAATGCTGACATAACAAAGGGCTAATTGTTGACTACAGGAGGAACAAGCCAGAGGCCCTTTAACCAGTCCTCATTAAGGGAATGGAGGTGGAGGAGGTCTGGAACCGTATCAGAGGATCTATACTGGGACCAGCACATCAGTGCCTACACAAATAAATCACAACAATGCCTTTGCTTTTGTAGAAGTCTACGTAGTTTCATCATTTGAAGCAGCGGGAGAGTTTAAAAAGCGAGCAGATTGAGAAGGGGGCGGTCATTTCTTCGGCAGTTTGAACGAGGCACGACTGCACAAGCGCGTGAAAGTCAGCCCGTGAGGCAGTGGGAGAGTTTAAAAAGCGAGCAGATTGAGAAGGAGCGGGCGACGTAGTAGTGGGAGACAGAGTAGGAGGGCTTTGGCTCAAGAGGCTGAGGACGAGCTTGCTGCCAGTGAGGTAAGGCCAGGTAAACTCCTTTAATTAATCTAATTAGCTTAGGAGTAGGTAATGGAGGCAGCTGTTAGGGCAGTCGAGTGCTCCGTTTGCAGTATGTGGGAAGTCAGGGTGAGCTCAATTGTCCCTGATGACTGCCCCTGTAAAAGGTGCATCCCGCTGCAGCTCCTGACAAACCGAGTTAGGGAACTGGAGCTGGAGCTGGATGAACTTTGGATCATTCGTGAGGCAGAGGCAGAAATAGACAGGAATTTCAGGGAGATAGTCACCCCTAAAAGTCAGGAGACAGGTAGCTGGGTGACTGTCAGGAGTGGGAAGGGGAATAGACAGAATGAGCAGAGCACCCCTGTGGGCGTTCCCATCAATAACAAGTATACCGTTTTGGATACTGTTGGTGGGGACGACCTACCAGGGACAAGTTGCAGTGGTTGCGTCTCTGGCACCGAGACTGGACCCTCAGCTCAGAAGGGAAGGAGGGAAAAGAGGAGAGCAGTAGTGATAGGGGATTCGATAGTTAGGGGGACAGATAAGAGTTTCTGTGGAAGAGATTGAGAATCCCGGATGGTCTGTTGCCTCCCTGGTGCCAGGGTCCGCGATATCTCGGATCAAGTTCTCAGTATTCTCAAGAGGGAGGGTGAGCAGCCAGATGTCGTGGTCCATGTAGGGACCAATGACGTGGATAGGAAGAAGCAGGAAGTCCTGCAAAGAGAAATTAGGGAGTTAGGTGCAAAGTTGAAGGACAGGACCTCCAGGGTTACAATCTCAGGATTGCTACCCGTGCCACATGTCAGTGAGGCTAGAAATAGGAAGATAATGCAGCTAAATACATGGCTAATGAGTTGGTGCAGGAGGGAGGGCTTCATGTTTCTGGACAATTGGGCCCTGTTCCAGGGAAGGTGGGACCTGTTCCGATGGGACGGGTTGCAGCTGAACTGGAGGGGGACTAACATACTTGCGGGAAGGTTTGCTAGTGCTGCTCTGGGGATTTTAAACTAGATTTGCAGGGAGAGGGGAACCAGAGTGTTAGAGCAGATAGTGAGGTGGAGGAGGATAAAGGTCATGCGAGAGCTACTAGTGCATGGAGTAAAGCCAAATCTAACATACAAAGAGGCTTTGAGGAAAGAGAAGCAGAATAAATGGTGTAAAGGTAATAAGGTAGAAGGGTTAAAGTGCATGTACTTCAATGCAAGAAGCATCAGGAACAAAGGTGATGAACTGAGAGCTTGGATACATACATGGAATTATGATGTAGTGGCCATTACAGAGACTTGGCTGGCAGCAGGGCAGAAATGGATTCTCAATATTCCTGGATTTCAGTGCTTTAAAAGGGACAGAGAGGGGGGAAAAGGGGGAGGAGGGTGGCATTACTGGTCAGGGATACTATTACAGCTACAGAAAGGGTGGGTAATGTAGTAGGATCCTCTTTTGAGTCAGTATGGGTGGAAGTCAGGAACAGGAAGAGAGCAGTTACTCTACTGGGGGTATTCTCTAGGCCCCCTGGTAGCAGCAGAGATACCGAGAAGTAGATTGGGAGGCAGATTTTGGAAAGGTGCAAAAATAAAAGGGTTGTTATCATGGGTGACTTTAACTTCCCTAATATTGATTGGCACCTGATTAGTTCCAAGGGTTTAGATGGGGCAGAGTTTGTTAAGTGTGTCCAGGACAGATTCCTGTCACAGTATGTTGACAGGCCGACTAGGGGGAATGCCATACTAGATCTAGTATTAGGTAACAAACCAGGTCAGGTCACAGATCTCTCAGTGGGTGAGCATCTGGGGGACAGTGATCACCGCTCCCTGGCCTTTAACATTATCATGGAAAAGGATAGAATCAGCGAGGACAGGAAAATTTTTAAATGGGGAAGGGCAAATTATGAGGCTATAAGGCGAGAACTTGCGGGTGTGAATTGGGATAATGTTTTTGCAGGGAAATGTACTATGGACATGTGGTCAATATTTATGGATCTCTTGCAGGATTTTAGGGATAAATTTGTCCCGGTGAGGAAGATAAAGAATGGTAGGGTGAAGGAACCATGGGTGACAAGTGAGGTGGAAAATCTAGTCAGGTGGAAGAAGGCAGCATACATGAGGTTTAGGAAGCAAGGATCAGATGGGTCTATTGAGGAATATAGGGTAGCAAGAATGGAGCTTAAGAAGGGGCTGAGGAGAGCAAGAAGGGGGCATGAGAAGGCCTTGGTGAGTAGGGTAAAGGAAAACCCTAAGGCATTCTTCAATTATGTGAAGAACAAAAGGATGACATGAGTCAAGGTAGGACCGATTAGAGATAAAGATAGGAAGATGTGCCTGGAGGCTGTGGAAGTGAGCGAGGTCCTCAATGAATACATCTCTTCAGTATTCACCAATGAGAGGGAACTTGATGACGGTGAGGACAATATGAGTGAGGTTGATGTTCTGGAGCATGTTGATATTAAGGGAGAAGAGGTGTTGGAGTTGTTAAAATACATTAGGACAGATAAGTCCCCGAGGCCTGACAGAATATTCCCCAAGCTGCTCCACGAGGCAAGGGAAGAGATTGCTGAGCCTCTGGCTAGGATCTTTATGTCCTCAACCACGGGAATGGTACCGGAGGATTGGAGGGAGGAGAATGTTGTCCCCTTGTTCAAAAAAGGTAGTAGGGATAGTCCAGGTAATTATAGACCAGTGAGCCTTATGTCTGTGGTGGGAAAGCTGTTGGAAAAGATTCTTAGAGATAGAATCTATGGGCATTTAGAGAATCATGGTCTGATCAGGGACAGTCAGCCTGGCTTTGTGAAGGGCAGATCGTGTCTAACAAGCCTGATAGAGTTCTTTGAGCAGGTGACCAGGCATATAGATGAGAGTAGTGCAGTGGATGTGATCTACATGGATTTTAGTAAGGCATTTGACAAAGTACCACATGGTAGGCTTATTCAGAAAGTCAGAAGGCGTGGGATCCAGGGAAGTTTGGCCAGGTGGATTCAGAATTGGCTCGCCTGCAGAAAGCAGAGGGTCGTGGTGGACGGAGTACATTCAGATTGAAGGGTTGTGACTAGTGGTGTCCTAAAGGGATCTGTTCTGAGACCTCTTCTTTTCGTGATTTTTATTAACGACCTGGATGTGGGGGTAGAAGGGTGGGTTGGCAAGTTTGCAGATGACACAAAGGTTGATGGTGTTGTGGATAGTGTTGAGGATTGTCGAAGATTGCAAAGAGACATTGATACATTGCAGAAGTGGGCTGAGAAGTGGCAGATAGAGTTAAACCCAGAGAAGTGTGAGGTGAACACAAGGAAATCTGCAGATGCTGGAAATTCAAACAACACACACAAAATGCTGGTGAAATGCAACAGGTCAGGCAGCATCTATAGGGAGAAGTACTGTCGACGTTTTGGGCCGAGACCCTTCATCAGTCCTGATGAAGTGCGAGATGGTACACTTTGAAAGGACAAACTCCAAGACAGAGTACAAAGTAAATGGCAGGATACTTGGGAGTGTGGAGGAGCAGAGGGATCTAGGGTACATGCCCACAGATCCCTGAAAGTTGCCTCACAGGTAGATAAGGTAGTTAAGAAAGCTTATGGAGTGTTAGCTTTCATAAGTCGAGGGATAGAGTTTAAGAGTCGCGGGGTAATGATGCAGCTCTATAAAACTCTGGTTAGGCCACACTTGGAGTACTGTGCCCAGTTCTGGTCGCCTCACTATAGGAATGATGTGGAAGCATTGGAAAGGGTACAGATGAGATTTACCAGGATGCTGCCTGGTTTAGAGAGTATGCATTATGATCAGAGATTAAGGGAGCTAGGGCTTTACTGTCTGGAGAGAAGGAGGACGAGAGGAGACATGATAGAGGTGTACAAGATATTAAGAGGAACAGATAGAGTGGACAGCCAGTGCCTCTTCCCCAGGGCACCACTGCTCAGTACAAGAAGACACGGCTTTAAGGTAAGGGATGTAAAGTTCAAGGGGGATATTAGAGGAAGGTTTTTTACTCAGAGAGTGGTTGGTGTGTGGAATGCACTGCCTGAGTCAGTGGTGGAGGCAGATACACTAGTGAAATTTAAGAGACTACTAGACAGGTATATGGAGGAATTTAAGGTGGGGGGGGGTTATATGGGAAGCAGGGTTTAAGGGTCAGCACAACATTGTGGGCCTAAGTGCCTATACTGTGCCGTATTGTTCTATGTTCTATGTCATCTAAAGTTTGGCAAAGTTCTCTAGATGCAAAGTAAGTGATTATCTTGTCTGATTGTGCCCAGTGCCCAGTGCCCAGGAATGGAAGAGTCTACAGAAGGTGGTGGATACGGCCCAGTCCATCACAGGCTAAGCCCTCCCCATTACTGAGTACATTTCCAAGGAGCACTGCCACAAGAAAGCAACATCCATCAGCAAGTGGCTCCAGCATCCAGCCTCTGCTCTCTTTTCACTACAACCATTGGACAGGACTTACAGAATCCATAGGTCCCACATGATCAGGTTCAAGAACAGTTATTACCTTAACAACATCAGGCTCCTGAACCAGCATGGGGGATAACTCCACCTCAAAGCTGAACTGATTCCACAACCTGCAGATTCACTTTCAAGGACCCTGCAACTCATGATCTCAGTGTCGTTTATTTACGTTTTATTATTTGCCTTCTTTTGCACATTGGTCATCAGTCTTCATTATGTATAGATTTTCATAAGTTCCATTGTATTTCTTTACTTTCTTGTAAATGCCTGCAAGAAGATAAATCTCAATGGTGACATATACGTACTTCGATAACAAACTTAATTGGAACTTTGAAGTGGAAAAGAACAATAATTTCCAAATGGTGAGAGACTAAAAGGTGTTGATGTTCGGAGTGATGTGTGCGTCCTTATACAAGAATTACTGGATGGTATTATATAGTTACAACAAATAATTGGAAGGCAAATGGTATGTTAGCCTTTACTGTAACAGAATTTGAATACAGTGGAGATGGTTTGTTCCAATTAAATAGGGCAGTGGTGAGACCACACTTAGAATATTGTGTGCAGATCAAGGTATATAATGAATAAAGAATACTTTTGAAATAAAAAAAAATGGTTTGACTACCTAAAGAAGGATATTGTTGCATGAAAAGCTTTACAGGAAAGGTTCAACAAATAATTTATTGCAAGCAGGTTTGCCATATGCGGAGATGTTAGGTAGATTGGCTCAGAATTCTCTTGAGCTTAAAATAATGAGACAGAATCTTTCTGAAATATATGCAATTCTTTGAGGCTTTGTATAACAGATGTGGAACTAATATTACCACTGTTTCTTAATACTCAGGACAGAGACAAGAAGAGACCTCTTCACCCAGAGCTGTTGAATCTTTGGAATCCCCACCAAGAGAGAGATGAATATTAAGCAGATTGAGTACACAAGACAGTAATTGGTACAATTTTTAAAATCAAGGAAAGGAGAGAATGCCACGATGAAGAGGTAGATGATGCACAATCTCATTGGATGGCCAAAGAATTCTCTTCTCCTGCTGCATGCATGCTGCCATTTCTTACTGAGAGGCAGAAGTGAACAGGGTAGAGTTTGAGCAACAACAAACATGGAAACGTGGGCTTGCAGGTGGTCCCGGTAAATCTAATGCCAGGACTTGATTAAAGAGGGAGAACAGCTGCCTCTGCCACCAGACAGACTGATAGAATTTGGAGACACAAGAGGTTGCAAATGCCGGAGTATCATACTGAAAAATGTCTTGATCATCATTAAGTGAGATATTGAAGGTTTAATATTTTAATTTTATTTTTTTGACGAGAAGTAAAAAGAAGGTAAATTTGGCCTGTTCCCCTTAAAAGTTACGCGCTGCAGCTAACAAGAGAACCGGGCCCGTCCATTTAACACGGGTGTGTGGTTGGATCGCTCCAGCGCCGTGCCAATTTGGTGAGATTGAGGATGGCTTTGGGCTGGGAGGCCCAAGCCTATTGTGGCATCAGGGTCTGGGTCCTAGAGCAAGGCCCTACCCAGAACTTGGAAAATGTAAATGCCAGCACAGGTAGACTGGAAGCCCAAGTGTCGGGAATGGAGGCGAGGGTCAGGTTAATTTCACTCACTCCCACATTCCTTTCACTGCAGCGCCAAGGCTGTGAACTGATCTGGCTGCTCTGCTTTTCTCCCCCGCTGGTGTGATTGGGCCTACTCTGGTACTCCAGGAGTGGATCTGGGACTCATTCTGGCTCAGAATTCTGTTGGCTTGCTTCCACTGTTTGCATGATTTGTGCCTTTTTTTCCCTCTCGCTTTCTCTGCACAACGGCTTTTGGCCTTTTTTGTAAATTGGGTTATTCGGATTTCATGCTTTGTGGCTGCCCGTAAGCAGACAAACCTCAGGGTGTATGATTTATACATTCCTTGATAATAAATGTGCTTTGAATCTTGATTTTTTGGACAAGGTAAAATAGAGTCAGCAGGCCAGCTAGAGCCAGTACCTATGGGAGACATTTAGTGAGAAGCAATCACAGCACCACCTTATGGTTGGATCGCTTTAGGATAAAAGAAATCAATTGGTGAACCAGTTCTAAACAGATAAGACACAGGTCTGGTCCAGATAAATTGTATTCGCAAGCAAAACCATAATTGAACAAAGGATGGGCATTCAGGAGAAAATAGTTCAGATAGTTTAGGGACATAAGGTACAGATATTAATGTCAGAGTCCCCTAGATGATCAAAGAGCCAGAGAGTAAAAGTGGAAGGAAAACTCATGATAGATTTATTATAGAAAACTTAGGGGAAGAGATTGAAAGATATATTAGAGGTACAAAGAAATGGCATGATATGTTCTAGCAACCAATATAAAGGAGGATCCAACAATCTTTACAAAATGTGTAAACAATACATAAGTTCTAAGAGGAGAGTTGGAGCTGAACAGGGATCAAAACAGTGACCTACTCATGGAGGAAGAGGGCATGGCCAAATGTGTCTTCACATCGGTCTTTATCAAGATTGAAGAAGCTGCAACAGGCTCAGCAAACGAAGATGTTAGAAGATGTTAGAAACGAAGATGCAAAACTAATCAGGGCTAAAATAGATATATCGGCCAATTTGGATATCCTTGGTTGTTCATAAGAGGGGATTAGTTTACTTCTGATGTTGAAAACACCTTCCAAAATGATAATCAGGGACAAAATTAGGAGTCAATGAATAGAACATATGTAAATCAAGTGCATATTTTTTAATGAATGTAACCATTTAATATTTAAAATCACATTTATTCACAGCCTCAGGGGACCCAATAGAGGCACTTTAAATCATGAAGATCTCCTTTCCTCAAAGACCTTTGCAAACCAGAAAAGATTTCAAAATAACTTGGTGGTTTCATGATCAAAATTGCTAAAATTAATTTTCTTTTTATTTAGTCATATTTAATTAAAATGAATTAAAATTCTCAGATGCTGTGATGAAGTTTGAACTTTCATCTGCCTTGTTATTAATTCAGATCCCTAGATAATCAATCCAGTCCAAATCACCAGTCTTTTTTTATAGAGTGCAAAAGCTCATGGTGACATTTAAGGAAATCCTGAAGCAGTTTGATTGATTAAATAATAGAAGAAAGCATTTACCTGCAATTGAAAGAACACATAAAAGATTCATGTTTGCATCAAATCAAATCAGCGAGGATCGTGCTAGCCATCCCATGAGTGTTGCTACTCTCCCTGCGCCAACATAGCATGCCCACAACTCACTGACCCTAACCGTAACTTCTTTGGAATGTGGGTGGAAACTGGAGCACGCGGAGGAAACCCACACATTCACGGGGAGAACGTACAAACTCCTTACAGACAGCAGTGGGAATTGAACCCTGATTTTATGCTGTAAACTAATGCATGAACCGCAGCACTACTGTCCCAACCCATTTGCAATTTGTTGGAAAAAAAGAAGTGGGTTAAGCACAATGGGCTTCTCTGGTTTCAATGGTTGGAAGGTGATCTTACTGAGACACAAAGAACTCTTAAGGGGCTTAAAGATATCAATGATACGTGCATGTTTCAACTGGTTGAGATTTATCGAACCAGAAGCCAGTCTCTCAATTAAGAGTCAATCACTGAGGAAAAACCCAAGGAGAAATTTCTGCACTTAGAAGATAATAAGACAGACAGACATACTTTATTGATCCCGAGGGAAATTGGGTTTCGTTACAGTCGCGCCAACCAAGAATAGTGTAGAGATATAGCAATATAAAAACACAAATAATTAAATAATAATAATAAGTAAATTATGCCAAGTGGAAATAAGTTCAGGACCAGCCTATTGGCTCAGGGTGTCTGACACTCCAAGGGAGGAGTTGTAAAGTTTGATGGCCACAGGCAGGAATGACTTCCTATGACGCTCAGTGTTACATCTCGGTGGAATGAGTCTCTGGCTGAACATACTCCTGTACTTAACCAGTACATTATGGAGTGGATGGGAGTCATTGTCCAAGATGGCACGCAACTTGGACAGCATCCTCTTTTCAGACACCGCTGTCAGAGAGTCCAGTTCCACCCCCACAACATCACTGGCCTTACGAATGAGTTTGTTGATTCTGCTGGTGTGTGCTACCCTCAGCCTGCTGCCCCAGCACACAACGGCAAACATGACAGCACTGGCTACCACAGCCTCGTAGAACATCCTAGGCATCGTCCGGCAGATGTTGAAGGACCTCAGTCTCCTCAGGAAGTAGAGACGGCTGTGACCCTTCTTGTAGACAGCCTCAGTGTTCTTTGACCAGTCCAGTCTTTGGAGATTTCTACACAAGATAGCCATAGAGGCACGATCACTGGTATATTTAACACAGTGAATTATAGGTTTTCAGATATTAATGAAATCAAGGTACAGTATATGAGGTTGAAGCAATAAAATACTTTTGAAGTAAAGGATCAGCCATAACATGACTGAATGGTGGAGCAGACACGAAGAATCGAGTAGCCTACAACCGCTTTTATTTGTTATGCTCCTATATAACGTGGAATGTAACTGAACTCCTGATTGGATGATTTGTTTCTTCAGGCAACAAGCTCTCAGACCTTGTCTTTCCACGTGGCTCCCCATTCTGGGACTGAACAGGTTTGAGTCTATCGAGCATCACAACAAGATGTAGGCTCATCTATTGATCCCCAGAGGTCACAGATTTAGCACAGTTTTCAAAGAAACCAGTAGGTGAAATGAGAGTTACGTGTTTTTATTTTACACAGTGAATTGTTGGCCAATAAAGCTGTGATGATTGTAAAATAGTAATTCTCAAAAGAGGGTTAGCTAAATATTTGAAATTTTCGCTCCGTTGAAAAAGAGCAAGATAACTCTTCAAGTGACTACATAGGGTTAATTTACCTCCTTCAATGCTGTACAATTCTACAACTTTACCACCTATTAACAATAAAATAAAGAAGCTCAGAAAATGTGTTGAATTTATCTGTAGTCATTGGATGAGGAGTTAACACTTCTTATTTACCCCCTGTTCAGATTGCTGTAAACAAAACAAAGAATATTTTAAACATGTCAGCACACATTACCCACCTTTGTGATCCCACACATTCAGATCCATTGATTTCAGTGCGTCAGGTGAGTACAATTCACAGCTTATACTCATTCATGCATTAAGCACTTGTGATCAAAGATGAATATCTACCCACATTAATTACAGATGACAGATATTGAAAACATATCCATATCACTCATGAATAACATGGAAGTTGCTGCAACACACACAAAATGCTGGAGGAACTCAGGAAAGCAGGCAGCATCCATAGAAATGAATAAAGGTTGACGTTTTGGGCCGAGACCCTTCTTCAGCACTGGAAAGGAGGGGCCAGGATCAAAAGGTGGGAGGAGGGGAAGGAGAATAGCCAGAAGGTGTTTGGTGAAGCCAGGTGGGTTGAATAGTTAAAGGGCTGGGGAGGAAAGGAATCTGATAGGAGAGAGGATGACAGAAGGAAAGGAAGGAGGAGGGGTCCCGGGGGAGGTGATAAGTAGGTGAGCAGAGGTATGAAGCCAGAGTGGAGAATAGATGAAGAGGGGTTGGGAGAGGGGAAAAATTATCAAAAAGAGAAATTGATTTTGATTGGAGGTTGGATTAATAGAGAGGGACGAATGGGCAAGGGAATCACAGAGCTGTGTTTTGAAGTTACCGTCCTGTTCACATATACATGAATTCTGCACTTTCTTTATGTAACTGAGCTAAGTTATATTGACTATCCTGTTGTACATACTATTTATTCTAACTTACTATAAATTGCACATCGCACATTTAGTCAGAGACGTAACGTAAAGATTTTTACTCCACATGTGTATGAAGGATTTAAGTAATAAAGTAAATTCAATTCAATTCATGACTGCTTAATTAAGCCTTATTTTAAAAATGGGAAACATAATAGAGCTGTAGCAAAGGAAGTTTTGCTTTTATCAACACAAGATTTTAAAGAATGTATTCTAATTTGTATGTTCAGCCAATTTTCACCAACATTTGTCCTGTGTTGTACTTGGGGTTTACCAAAAATGCACCTGTGCTTTTTACAATGCTACATTCCATGTTATTTTATAAACCAATATGTGATTTATAATTAATTCACTTCTGAATATCTAAGTTACATATTTAAGGCTATCTCACCCCTATATTTAATTGAAGGAAGAGTTATTCTTAAACAACTGTATCAATGAACGTCATTACTTTCATGATTAAGTTTCAACAATTTCAAGGTGTATTTGAAGAAAGGAGAAAAGAGGTGTGATTGTTGGAAGCAAATCAGTTCATCTGCAAGGTATGAGTTTGTAGAATCTGCATGTTATGACTTTGCCTGCCTACGATTCAGCAAAATAATGGGTGACTGTTTACCACACCACCATTTTCCTGCACTAAACACATATATCTCCATTCCCTTCTGTCTTGGAATGTATAGAAAAACTCAGAGTCACTGAGAGATAAACCTAAACTTGAGAACAAATGAACTTTTCAGTAAAGGTTCTAATGATAAATCTTCCCACTAAGCATTCACAAGACCTAATTAATTTTTAAAATTTTTTAATTCATTTTTCACAGTTGTTTCTAAGGTCAGAATTTATTAGGAATCATTAGATTCCACTGGTGAGCTGCCATCTTGAAACTCGGCAGTCCTCCTGCCGAAGGTATTCCCAGAGGTGCTGTTCGAGCAATGGTGAAGGGAAGGGCGACATATTTCCAAGTCAGTGTGGTACAGTTGCCTGTATTCCTATCTGCCCACTACCCATGTTCTTCTTGCTGGTGGAAATTGTGGATTTCTGAGGTGTTGTAACGTAGGCGAGGAGAGTGAATGCAATGGAATATGCCTGTAGAAAACTCGGCAGCTCCTGTGCACTGACGGTGGACAGAATGTCAGTCTGGGTAGTGGGTTCAGCAGCTGGATGATGAAGAGCCTCTTGAGGGTTTTTGGAAATGCATTCATCCAGACAAATAGAGGGAATTCTATTATGCCCTGCATTTGTGTCTTGGGGATTGTTAAAAACTCTGGACTGCAAGAGGTTGAGTTACTCACCACAAAATACCCAATCTCAGGCCTGCTGTGGCTTGTCTAGTCGAGGTTTTGGTCAATGATCACCCCTGTTGGTGGGGGGGGGGGGGTACGGTGTGATAAATGTCAAAGGAATGTGATTATACATGACAGTTTTTTGCCACTTGTCTGCAAGCATCCGAACGTTGTGCATGTCTGGCTGCTGGCAGACTTGAGCTGCCTCATCTGCTGAGTACATGCAAATGGAATTGTCCATTACGTAATCAGCAATGGACAACCTCTGCTCTGATTTCAGCATTTAGGAGAAATTTGGCTAAGTACACAGATGGGAGGGGTATGGAGGGTTATGGTCCAGTGTAGGTGAATGGGGCAGAATAATAGTTCGTTCAGACTAGATGGGCCAAAAGGCCTACATGTGAGCTGTTTTGCTCTATGCTCTATGAAAGGAAGGACATGAATGAAACAGCTGAAAATGACTGAGTCTAAGACACTGCCCTGAGAGATCCCTACAGTTTCTAATTATGAAAAGTGTGACTCTAAGCCCATCAATGCTTCCATATGTGTACATTATACCAGTAACTTCTACATCTAAATGATCGCGTATAAACTTAAATGTATTATTTAACATAATATATGGTCAATATCTATAAAATCTAATCTAAATACAAATTACCTTCATAAATCAGTTGTAAATGAATACTTCCACAATCCAATGTTACAGTATATTAATAGGTTAAATCACAGCATCGATATTTCTGGAATGTGGGACTCTCCTTACTAGTCTAGTGGCTTTCATAACAGTAGTACATCCTTGCTTTGACATTTTTCATTTCCTCTGCTGAATCTAAGACTATTCATTTTTGGATTTTGTATCTTTGGGCTCATCTGTACGATGTTCTTCCCCAGCATGGTTGATCATCTATTTCACAACCTTTCCTGATTTATTTGCATCCTTTTAAGCAATCTGCAAATGCAATTATCCTTCCCACTCATTTCATTTGCTTTGTTTTGCAGATTCACTTTCTTCATGATCACTGTGGCTTCTTGATAAATGTGATCTATAAATCCTAAAGCTCACTGGTGCAGTGAAGAGTTAATATGATATGAACCAAGCATTTCGTAAAGGAGAACCTTGTAAATATTCATTTGATTGCCTCTATTTTAAATGCAAGTTCGTTATATGTGGAATGAAAAGGTGATGCACAAGGCTGATCTCCAGGAGATTCCATTTGCCATTGATCGTCTTATCCAAGAGAGTCTCTTCTTCTGCAACACCCTCTCCAACTGCAGTGTAAATGAATGAGCTATTATTTCTTTCATTTAATGTTCTCGAGAAATAAGAGGTTTTAACAATCATGACTCACCACTTTTATTCACTTGAAATTATTTTAAGTGCTTCAATTCTGATTTACTTCAGATACGGAAGAAAATTCCCTCCTGAGAAAAAGTGATCTTGCCAAAAAATAGTGGAGTATTTCTTATTGCTTTTATCACAAATGTACATGCAGTCAGAGGAAGCTGGGCCTAAGTATTAATATACATAGCTTGAAATTACAGCGGACTAGTTCAGAAGCCAAACCTATAACTTTGACTTTTAAACTTTCCGTTAATATCCAAAGCTCAAAAAGTCAATATAATTTATCATCAAAGTACATATATGACATCATATACAAGCCTGAGATTCATTTTCTTGCGGGCATTTACAATAAGCACAAAGAAACACAACAGAATCATTGAAAACCAGCACACAAGACGGACAAAAAAATGTGCAATATACAACTGTGCAAATACAGGAGAGAAAAACAAGTAACATAATAATAATAAATAAATAAGCAGTAAATATCAAGAATGAGCAATGAAGAGTCCTTGAAAGTGAGGCCACAGGTTTTGGGAACCATTTAGTGTTGGGGGTGAGTGACATTGAGTGAAATTATCCCCTTTTGTTCAAACGCCTGATGGTTGAGGGGTAATAACTGTTCCTGAACCTGATGGTGTGGTTGCCGAGGCTCCTGTACCTCCTTCTTGATTGCACCAGTGAGAAGAGAGCATGACCTGTATGGTGGGGGTCCTATATGATGGATGCCACTTTCCTGTGACAGCATTCCTTGTAGATGTCTCAATGGTGTGGAAGATATTGCCTGTGACGGACTGGGCTATATATATCCAAACAAGAGAAGATCTGCAGATGCTGGAAATCCGAGCAACACACTCAAAAGTCTGGAGGAACTCAGTAGGCCAGGCTGCATCTATGGAAAAAAGTATAGTCGACATTTCAGGCCAAAACCCTTTGGCAGGACTGTATCCATTACATTTTGTAGGCTTTTCTGTTGAAGGGCATTAGTGGTTCCATACCAGGCCATAATGCAATAAGTCAGTATACTCACGACCGCACATCTATAGAAGTTTATCGAATATTACATTATGTACTCAGTAGCCACTTTATTACATACCTCTTGTACCTAATAAGGTGGCCACTGAGTGTATGAGTGTATCTTCTGCTCCTGTAACCCATCCACTTCAAGGTTCAACATATTACGCTTCCAGAGGTTCTCTTCTGCACGTCGCTATTGTAGCAAGTGGTTATTTGAATTACTGTCGCCTTCCTGTCAGCTTGAGCCAGTTCTGGCTTTTCACATTAACAAGGAGTTTTCACCCTCAGAAATGCCACTCACCAGATGCTTTTTCTTTATTCACCATTCTCTGTAAATCCTAGAGATGGTTGTGTGTAGAAATCCCAGGAGCTCAGCAGCTTCTGAGATGCTCAATTCACCCCATCTGGCACCGACAATCATTCCATGGTCAAAGTCACTTGGGTCACGTTTCTTCCCCAATCTGCTGTCTGGTCTGAACAACAATAGAACCTCTTGACCATGTCTGCATGTTTTTATGCATTGAGTTGACACCGTGTGATTGGCTGATTAGATATTTACATTAATGTGCAGGTGTACCTAATAAGGCGGCCACTGAGTGTATCTGTAACACAAATTGCTGGAACATCAAGCGGTCCATGGGATTGTGAATGACAAAGTGGGGGAACTGCACATTGACTTTTCCATCAAACCAACTGTATATCACTAAGATCATTGGAGTTCACGCAGACTAAGGCAAGATTTTGAGAATGTGGTGAACTACATATACCTGTCTGGACACGCCCCCTGCTGACTGCTCCTGTGGCTCCTCCCACAGACACCGGTATAAAGGCGATTGAGGCCTGAGCCCGGCCTCATTCTCCAGGATGTAGTGTTGTTCACTTTTCCAGTCAATAAAAGCCGATATCTCGCTTCTTACGTCTCAGAGTGAGTTATTGATGGTGCATCAATTTTATTGACTGGAAGTTAAAACATGGAAACCGTTTTACGTCCGGAAAAATTGGATTTGGACCCCCAAGACCCTGAAGCAGCTCTTGCCTTTGAACTCTGGCTTGCATGCTTCCAATCATACTTGGAGGAGGTTCGTGCAACTGACCCCGCTGTTAGGCACAGAATTCTCCTCTCGAGAGTCGCCCCAAAAGTTTATTCATTCATCAGGGACCTCTCGACCTACGAAGGGGCGCTTGATGCCCTCAAAAGACAGTACCTGCGGCCGGTGAACGCCGTCTATGCCAGACATCGCTTGGCCACGCGCAGACAGCGCCCTGCGGAGTCGTCCGCCGAATTTCTCCGAGCTCTACAGGCACTTGTGCAGACTTGTGACTGCAAAACGCTCACGGCGGAACAGCATGCGGAACTCTTGGTACGAGACGCCTTTGTGACCGGAATTAGGTCAGTGTATGTGCGCCAGCGGCTGCTGGAAAATGCTGAGCTTACTTTACGCTCGGCGATCGAGATGGCCGACATGCTGGAGGCTGCTCTGCACAAAGCTGACGCTGTCCAGCCACGCGATTCCCCGCCGGTTCCGTGGACACCTCCGACTCCGCCACCACCGGTTCCTGCGAGCAAATTCGCCAACGCTGCTGCCAGTCGCGGTTCCGCGCACTCCCCGAACCCGACCAAGCGAAAGCTGTGTTATTTCTGTGGGCTTGAGAAACATCCTCGAAACCGTTGCCCAGCTCGAGAAGCGACCTGCTCCAGCTGCGGAAAACCGGGTCATTTTGCCAGAGCCTGTAAGTCTAAACCGCGCGCAGGGTCGAGCAGCGCTGCGTTTGAGACGTGGGGGCCGCCATCTTCCATGTCCGGATGTGGGCGGCCATCTTTGCCGGCGTCACCATGCCCCGCCCCTACCTACCCGTGTGAGACGTGGGGGCCGCCATCTTGCATGCCCGGATGTGGGCGGCCATCTTTGCCTGCGTCTCCATGCCCCGCCCCTACCTACCCGTGTGAGACGTGGGGGCCACCATCTTGCGTGCCCGGATGTGGGCGGCCATCTTTGCCGGTGTCACCGAGCCCCACCCCCAACGCCGGTGTTTACCGGGCACCAAGACGGCATTTCAACTCTGGCCACCGTAACCTTCGACCAAAGCGCTCCGCACCAGCTCGCAAGGTCAATGATGGAGATCCTGGTGGAGGGGCACAGGACTAGCTGCCTGTTTGACACGGGCAGCACTGAGAGTTTTATTGACCCGGACACAGTGCAACGCTGTGGACTCGTGACACGGCCGGTAAGTCACAGGATCACCTTGGGTCGCATTCCACAGACATCCGGGTGGGTTGTGTAGCGACATTGATGGTGCAGGGCACAGAATATCGGAACTTTGCGCTACTGGTCATGCCTCGACTGTGCGCACCTGTGCTATTGGGGCTGGACTTCCAGAGCCACCTCGAAAGTGTGACTATGGCATATGACGGGCCCCTCCCACCACTCACTGTCAGGAATCCTCAGTTTTGTGGGACTTCGCCATATACCCCGTTATCGCACACACATACACACCGAACCACACCATGCCGATAGCTGTGCTACTGACACTACTTGCAGCCTCTCCACCCTCAAGATCCCTCCCCCACCGCTGTTCGCCAACCTGACCCCCAACTGTAAACCGGTGGCGACTAAAAGCAGGAGGTACAGCGCAGGGGACAGGGCCTTCATTCAGTCAGAGGTGCAGCGGCTGCTCGGGGAGGGGATCATCGAGCCAAGCACAAGCCCTTGGCGGTCCCAGGTGGTTGTTGTTCGGACTGGGCAGAAAAATAGGATGGTTGTGGACTATAGTCAGACCATCAATAGGTTCACGCAGCTTGACGCGTACCCCCTACCCCGCATCGCGGATATGGTCAACCAGATAGCTCAGTACAAGGTGTACTCGACAATAGATCTGAAATCCGCTTATCACCAGCTCCCCATCCGCCCAGAGGACCGCCCCTACACCGCCTTCGAGGCGGGCGGCAGGCTCTATCACTTCCTGTGCGTCCCCTTCGGTGTCACCAATGGTGTCTCAGTCTTCCAGAGGGAGATGGACCGGATGGTGGACCAGTACAACCTGAAGGCCACATTTCCCTATCTGGATAACATCACCATCTGTGGTCGCGACTGGTCGGATCACGACGCCAACCTCCAATGATTTTTCCAAGTGGCCGAGGCTTGGAACCTTACTTATAACAGGGACAAGTGTGTGTCCAGAACCACCCGACTCGCTATCCTTGGGTATCTCGTGGAAAACGGGGTCATTGGCCCTGACCCCGACCGTATGCACCCCCTGTTAGAACTCCCTCTTCCCACCACTCTCAGAGCCCTCAGACGGTGCCTGGGTTTTTTTTCCTATTATGCCCAATGGGTCCCTCATTACGCAGACAAGGCCCGCCCCCTGGTCAATTCTAGCACTTTTCCCCTCTCTGCCGAGGCCTGCGCGGCCTTCAGCTGCATTAAAGGGGACATTGTCAAAGCAACGATGCATGCGGTGGGCGAGACCATTCCCTTCCAAGTAGAGAGTGACGCCTCTGACTTCACGCTGGCTGCTACCCTCAATCAGGCAGGCAGGCCAGTAACATTCTTCTCTCGTACCCTTCAAGGCCCTGAAATTCGGCACTCCGCGGTGGAGAAAGAAGCCCAGGCCATAGTGGAAGCTATTAGGCACTGGAGGCACCATCTCACCGGCAAAAGGTTCACCTTGCTGATTGACCAGCGCTCGGTTGCGTTCATGTTCAGCAACCAATAGCGGGGCAAAATCAAAAATGATAAAATTTTGCGGTGGAGAATAGAACTCTCCACCTACAATTATGATATCCTGTACCGGCCTGGCAGACTCAATGAGCCCCCTGATGCCCTATCCCGGGGAGCGTGTGCTAGCGCACAGCTCGACCAGCTGTATGCCCTTCATGCACATCTTTGCCATACGGGGGTCACCCGATTTTACCATTTTGTTAAAGCTCGGAACCTGCTGTACTCCCTGGAGGACATCAGGACGATGACCAGGGACTGCCAAATCTGCGCTGAGTGCAAACCGCACTTCTACCGTCCTGACACGGCGCAACTTGTCAAGGCCACCCGCCCTTTTGAGCGACTGAGTGTTGACTTTAAGGGCCCCCTTCCCTCCACCAACCACAATGTCTATTTTCTCAATATTATTGACGAGTACTCGCGATTCCCCTTTGCCATTCCCTGCCCCGACACCACTACCACGTCCGTCATAAAAGTCCTGCGCCAGCTCTTCACTCTGTTCGAATATCCCTGCTATATCCACAGTGATAGAGGGTCCTCCTTTATGAGTGACGAGCTGCGCCAGTACCTGCTAGCTAGGGGCATTGCTACTAGTCGAACCACGAGTTACAATCCCCGGGGGAATGGACAGGTGGAGAGGGAGAATGCCACAGTGTGGAAGGCCACACTTTTAGCCCTTAAGTCAAAAGGGTTGCCGGTCTCTCAATGGCAGGAGGTCCTCCCCGAGGCACTCCACTCTATCCGCTCCCTGTTATGTACGTCCACCAATGCCACCCCTCACGAACGCCTATTCTCTTTTCCCAGGAAGTCTGTCACTGGGACCACCCTACCAGTTTGGCTGACATCCCCGGGGCCAGTGCTGCTCCGGAAACATGTGAGGAGTAATAAATACTCCATGCTGGTCGAGAGGGTTCACCTTTTGCATGCTAACCCCCAGTATGCCTACGTGGTCTTGCCTGATGGACGGGAGGACACGGTCTCTGTCCGCGACCTGGCGCCCGCAGGAGCAGCAGACCACTACCCCGTACACTCCACGGTAACTATGAACCCTGTACCCGAGGTGACACTGCGCACACCGTGCCCCACACAGACTCCTCAGGACGCTCATGTACCAGGCATCTCGTACGTGTATATTCTGGGCGCCTCGCACACACATGAGGGATCCCTGACACCTCCAGTTAGGCCAGAACCAGCACAACCTCCGTCTCCTGTGCAATCACCACCTCCGGCACCTGTGCAATCACAGCCAGAG
The DNA here is from genome assembly GCF_048418815.1 of Hemitrygon akajei. Lineage (NCBI taxonomy): Eukaryota > Metazoa > Chordata > Chondrichthyes > Myliobatiformes > Dasyatidae > Hemitrygon > Hemitrygon akajei. The sequence continues at coordinate 14,864,907 of NC_133150.1, read as the reverse complement.
CTACGTAGATCGCAGCGACAGATTCTACCACTTGATAGACTTAACCTGTAAATATACTTGTAAGACAGTTTGCCACCTGGGGACTCTTTTTAAAACAAAGGGGGGTGAATGTGGTGAACTACATATACCTGTCTGGACTGCTCCTGTGGCTCCTCCCACAGACCCCTGTATAAAGGCAATTGAGGCCTGAGCCTGGCCTCATTCTCCAGGATGTAGTGTTGTTCATTCTTCCAGTCAATAAAAGCCGATATCTCGCTTCTTACGTCTCAGAGTGAGTTATTGATGGTGCATCAGAGAAATAACTTGAAACTTCTGAAATTGCATTGTGTGGTAGCATCCGTTAGTCTCATGAGACCATGGATCTGCGGCTGGAATGGTTTCCAGGGCGCAGGTCTGGACAAGGTTGTATGGAAGACCAGCAGTTGCCCATGCTGCAAGTCTCCCCTCTCCATGCCACCGATGTTGTCCTAGGGAAGGGCAAGAGCCGATACAGCTTGGCACCAGTGTCGTCGCAGGAGTTTCCAAAACGAGGTTGAAGACAACGTCAGACTGCCTCAGGGACTCCAGCTCCAGATTTGTCCTCAGGGTTTACTCCCGAAGCCTTTCCCATGAGTGGGTATGGCCGCAGGGCAGCGCAGGTTTGAAATCAGAGTTTTCCCTCTCTTAGATGGACTGCCTTCCCAGGCTGATGAGCTCCATTTACCTGAAGCACTGGTTTTAAGGCGCCAGGACCTGCCTTTGCCCTTTCTCCTATCAGTAGAAACAGTTCCACTGGGCTTAGAGGCTAAGCCACACGAGAAGGCCAGGAGTTGGATTTGGTTGTCAGAAGCTACTTGAGGTGCATTTTTAGGTAGTGGGAGCTTGTCCCCACTGCCACTCCTCGGCTTGACATTGTATAATTGCAATGAAATGTTACTGGATTACAAATGACACTGCACTTGAAAATGTGGACAAATAAAAACATAAGATTGGGTGGGTTTGATAGGGTTAATGCTGAAAGGGTGCTTCCATAAATGGAGATATCTACAGCTAGGTCAGAGTGATTCATTAGTTAGTTAAGAGTCTCCTACTTAGGGTGGAGTTTCTTTTCTTAGTGAGTCATAAGTCTTTGAAATGTTGTACCCTACAAAGACATGGAAGCTCAGTGTATCCAAGGCCAAGATGACAGAATCTTTATCTGAGGAGGAGTTAAGAGTTATAAGGAACATGTAGAAAAGCCAGATCTGATGAGCCATGATTTCATGGAATGCAAAAGCAAGGACTCCTCGTGTTCCTCTTCCTTAGTTTCTGAAACTAGTCCTGGCCTTGGTAAAACTCTGCCCCTGCATCAATGGCTGCTATTCATTATGAGCATAAATGTGACACGGTATTGTAGCAGTGACATTAGTCCTGCAGAGCAGACTGATTGACATCATTACTGACTGCCAGTGACTTCCTAGTGTGACTGCATCATACTCTAGGAGGGGTGAAGTTTGCCATGACACATTTTGACCATGCGTTTGTTTCTAGTGGAAAAAAAAATTGATTCCAGAGCTATCGTACATAAAAGCTTCAGCCCGATAACTCAATGTACATTGCAGTCTCCCACAGCAGTGGCCAAGTTATTTGTGACTGAAAACAGAAGAAACAATCCTAATATGTGCAGGCAGAGTGGGATACGAGTGCACATCAAGGCAGGCAAGATGTAACATCGCACCATTGCAATTTTATTCTCCACCCTGTAATTAGGTGACACAAGGCAAGCACCAGCACTTACTGTGAAGAAGACTTGAAAGAATTGAAAATCTAGAATATGAGAAAAGAAAAGTCACAGCGTTTTTTTTTCTGTGTATGGAAAAAATGTTGAGCTAAATCTGCTTTTACATTGTTTCCAATGTCAATATTGTGCCCAATGCCAGCAACAGATTTTTGGCACAGGTTGAACTACACTGAAGGGGTTGCAGCAAGAAGGGATGTGAATTCTGCACGAGAAACATTGCAGGCGGAAAGGAGTGCCAAGCATTGTTCAACACAGATCTGATGGTACAGTCAAGCTCTGACTCCATCACACTGAGCACTGGATCCCCACAAGGCTGTGTGCTCAGCCCACTGCTGTTTACACTGCTAACACGTGACTGTGCAGCCAGATTCAAGGGGAACCTGATCATTAAATTTGCTGATGATACCACAGTGGTGGGGCTCATCAGCAAAATGATGAAACAATGTACAGGGAGGAGGTCAAACACCTAGAGAGCTGGTGCAGTGACAACAACTTGATGCTTAATGTCACCAAAACCAAGGAGATGATCGTCGATTTCAGACGGTCTCAGCCTGAGCACACACCCCTCAGCATCAGCGGCTCCACAGTGGACAGAGTGGAAAACATCAAGTTCCTTGGGGTGCAGATCTTAGACAATCTCACCTGGTCCAGAAATACTACTGGGATTGTGAAACGGGCCCAGCAGAGATTGCACTTTCTGAGGAAACTTAAACAATCTTCACTCCCCACTAACATCTTAACCACATTCTACAGAGGCGTGGTTGAGAGTGCGCTGACTTCTTGCATCACAACCTGGTACTCCAGCTGCAGTGCTGCCGACAAAAAAGCCTTGCAGAGGGTGGTTAGGGGAGCAGAGAAGGTTATTGGGGCCTCCCTACCTTCTGTCCAAGATCTCTTTCAGAGTCGATGCCTCCAGAAGACACGGTACATCACTAAAGACCCCTCACACCCTCTCCATAAACTGTTTGTTCCTCTGCCATCAGGCAAACGTGACAGGAGCATCATAACAAAAACCACAAGGCTACTAAACAGCTTCCTCCCACAGGCAGTCAGACTGCTAAATAGCTGCTCTACCTGACTCTGCTTTGGACACTTTTAACTTGCACTGGACACTTATAACTTGATTTTAACCGACATGTGGCTGTTGTGTTTCACTATTTATTGTTGTGTTTCACTATTTATTGTTGCGTTTATTATGTTATGATTGCACTTGCCCCTGGGAAACGCTGTCTCATTCTGCCCTGCAGAGCTGGTGTATGGTTGGAATGACAATAAAGTTTTTGAATCTTGAATGCTTCAGTTAGTGCCCCTCTTAATTGCCCATCAAAGTATACCCAGTATCCGGAATTATCATCTTCCCACTACACCGCCAGTCCATCCAACTCTATTTAAAACCATCTCTGCTGGATGTTGGATTGATTCATCAAGTATCTGGCCTCTGTTGCTGAAGCAATTTGCTGTGAGATTAAACCTTCATGGGCAATCCATTCGGCACACTAGGAGTACGGACAGACAATGTACAAGGAGACGTGAGTGTGTTGGAGGAAGCCACAGGCTGCAGATGCCAGGATTTTGAGGAGGAGATTCTATCTGAACCTTGTCAAGGGACATTGACAATCCAAGGACACGATTAGGTCATATTTCCAGTAGCTACCAAGATCATCCTGGTCATGAGTTTATGTAAATCAGGATTCTTTCAGGTTTATAACACCTTGTAGTTTTCCTTTGTCAATTGAAAAAGGTTAATCACTGAAGCTCTCAATCTGAAGGAAGCTGATTACATTTTATACACCTTAGCCAGAGAGCAGCAGATGGATTAAGCTTGTGGCTTCACTCCGTTTGCTGCTTTACCCTGGGTTCCAGGCATTATCAGCTCCATCTGTACCACGATTCAGGCACCGTGAGAGAGTTCCATCCAACAGTGTCCAGCCTGTGTGAGCCTAAACGTAGAAGGTAACTCAACAGCCAATATACTGGTACCATGATGTTTTCATTCTACCACCCCCCCATGACCCCATGACGCCTGTGTTTAAGCCACCATGACGAAGCAAGCATTATTTCCGATGACTGATGGATGAGATCATTCACTGATGACATCGCTCTGACTCCAGTGTCCAACCCATAGACACGTTGCCAAAGGTCAGACAGTGTAAGCTATACTGTCGTAAGAAACACATTGTGATCGCTGTACTGGGCAGGCCCCGAATAACCATTCAATACTTGTCACAGTGGATGTCAAGATTTGTGGTGATCTACACTTTGATGTGTTTCTTCACCATAAGGACTCAGTTTATTCCATCAGGTGATCTGTGACCAATGACCGACTAGGAGGAAATGAGGTAGGGTGGGAGGAGAAGGAGCACGAGAAAAGAGGAAGCAACTGGACGTGTCATTTTATGATGAGGTTACCTGTGATGAATGGATTGGATTGTACCTCCGGTAAACCAAATCCTGTGCCTATCCAGTAACCCCACTAAATCCAGGGCTTGCCACTGCTGACCCCTACTTTGCCATCCTCTGTTGATGACCATCGTATCATGTGCTTCTTCTCTTGGCTAAAGCAGAAACCTTTAGAAAATAAACATTCCAAATAAAATTATGCATATCATTCAGAAACTTCAACTATATGTCTCCGTATTTCCCTTCCATCTACCTTGCCTAAAGTTCCTGTGCAGGGATAGTCTCTTAGAACACAGAACAGTACATGCCCTTTGGTCCCCCAAATCTTGCGCCGACCTCGTAACTCACTCCAAGATCAATTAATCTTTCTCTCCCACAAAGCCGTCCATCTTTCATTCATCCACATGCCTAAGGGTCTCTTAAATGTCCCTACTATATCTGCCTTTACCACTGCCCCAGGCAGTATATTCCATTCACACACTGCTCTCTGTGTAAACAAACTAACTCTACCACCACCACCCTATAATTCCCTCCAATCACCTTAAAATTATGCCCTCTCATATTAGCCATTTCTGCCCTGGGGAAAAGGCACTGGCTGTCCACTCTATCTATGCCTCTTACCATCTTATAAACTTTTATCAAATTACCTATCATCCTCCTTCCCTCTGAAGAGAAAAAGCCCGAGCTCACTCAATCTTTCCTCATAAAACATGCTGTCTAATCCAGGCAGCATCCTGGTAAATCTCCTCTGCACCTTCTCTAAAGCTTCCACACCCTTCCCATAACGAGGCAATCAGAACTGAACACAATCTTCCCAAGTATTTGCTGGCATTAACTGGTAGTTTCTTTCTTTGAAGAATCCTTTAAGCAGCATATTGCTAGGTTACCTGATTTCAAACTGTATTTTCTCAGTGTGAGCAGCACCATTCTGCACTCCCTGGAAAGACAGGCTATACCAGGCACACGCAGAAGAATCATCATTTAACGCTCTGATGAGTTACAGCCGCTTCAGAGACATAGCAGCCTAGTGATCAATTAGGTAACAGATTGCTGGAGTGTTCTGGCACCCCACGTGATCTTTCAAACTATGTTTGTGCAACCTCTGCGTGTTTTATATTTGCCGGGAAACTTCCTGGCCGGCTTATCAAAGTGGTGTTTGCGCACAACACTGTGGTGTATCCAGTAGAGTCACTGCCTCTCAGATCAAACAACCTGGATTCAATCCTGACCTCCAGTGCTGTCTATGACTGCATGGGTTTTCACCAGTGCTCCTATTCCTTCTCATGACGGGGAAAAAAAACTTGGGTTGCCAGAGGAAATGGACACTCTAAATGTCTCTGAGTGTGCAGGGGAGTGATGGAAACTGAGAGGAGATGATGGGCGCGTGGAGAGAATGAAATGAGATAAGTGTAGGATTTGTATAACCAGGTGCTTGATGGTCAGTGTGGACTCAGTGGACTGAAGCTTCTACTTCCATACTGTGTGATTCTATGACTCTATGACATTGCCATCAGTACTTTTCAATAAGCTATCCAAATTCTTCTCCTGCAGCAGAATGGACATGATTTCCTCTGGAAATCTGGAATCCCAAACAGTTTCTCTCTTCGCCTGGGCTGCCGGCCATTTGAGCCAAACAATCCATTTCATCCAAGTTCTGCATATTGATGGTCAGTGGTGTAATGGTAAGAGGTACTATTAAATCAGTTACAGAAGAAGTTCTGCAGGTGTTGGAAATCCAGAGCAACACCCACAAAACACCAGAGGAACTCAGCAGGTCAAGCAGCATCTATGGAAATGAACAAGCAGTTGATGTTTCGGGCTGAGACCCTTCTTCAGGTCTGGAAAGGAAGTGGGGGGAAATGCCAGAATAAAAAGGTTGGGGGACGGGAAGGAGGAAGAAATCAGATGCCTCCTTTTTACTGTCACTGTCTGACTGGGTAGCCAAGGTCCCAGCCATAATCATCCTGTCTAACTCACGGATCACCCAGTAAATAAATTGGTAAATCGGTTTATTATTCTCACGTGTACCGAGGTTCAGCGGAACACTTGTCTTGCATCCCATGCGTACGGGGCAAATCTTTACAACAGTACAATGACAGAATGCAGAATAATGTGTTACAATTACAGTGCGGGCAGACAGCAAGGTGCGAGGGCACAGACATGCCAATCGCAAGAGGTGTGGTTGCAGCAATTCCCATAGCCCGCAACCCACTTATCCAGCCCAGTCACTCCTCTAAGACCCACTTCTCTGAGACACCAGCCCCTCAATTCACTGCACCGCTTGATTAAATAGTTTATAATGGCTAATTAGTATGGTCAAAGAGCTAACCTTTTTGGTAAAATTAAAAGGAACAAAGAAGTGTTTGGAAATTACAGATATAGAGAAGACCTGTAGCAAAGTTAGAGTCATCAGAGCCCCCGGGCTCAATGCTGACCCTGGGTGTGGTGTGTGATGCGACTGCATGTTCTCCCTATGACTGCATGGGTTTTCCCTGGGTGCTCCAGCCCCTCCCACACCAAAGGCATGCGGGTTGGTAGGTGAATTAGCCACTGTAGATTTCCCCTAAGGGTAGAATCTGCAAGGGAATTAATGATAATGTGCAGAGACTGACAATAAAGGGATTTACGTGTGATTAAAGAACAAAGAACAATACAGCACAGTACAGGCTCTTCAGCCCACAATGTTGTGCCGACCCTTAAACCCTGCCTCCCGTATAACCCCCCACCCACCTTAAATTCCTCCATATACCTGTCTAGTAGTCTCTTAAATTTCACTAGTGTATCTGCCTCCACCATTGACTCAGGCAGTGCATTCCACGCACCAACCACTCTCTGAGTGAAAAACCTTCCTCTAATATCCCCCTTGAACTTCCCTCCCCTTACCTTAAAGCCATGTTCTCTTGTACTGAGCAGTGGTGCCCTGGGGAAGAGGCGCTGGCTGTCCACTCTATCTATTCCTCTTAATATCTTGTATACCTCTATCATGTCTCCTCTCATCCTCCTTCTCTCCAGAGAGTAAAGCCCTAGCTCCCTTAATCTCTGATCATAATGCATACTCTCTAAACCAGGCAGCATCCTGGTAAATCTCCTCCATACCCTTTCCAATGCTTCCACATCATTCCTATATTGAGGCGACCAGAACTGGACACAGTACTCCAAGTGTGGCCTAACCAGAGTTTTATAGAGCTGCATCATTACCCCGCGACTCTTAAACTCTATCCCTCGACTTATGAAAGCTAACACCCCGTAAGCTTTGTTAACTACCCTATCTACCTGTGAGGCAACTTTCAGGGATCTATGGACATGTACACCCAGATACCTCTGCTCCTCCACACTCCCAAGTATCCTGCCATTTACTTTGTACTTTGCCTTGGAGTTTGTCCTTCCAAATTTTACCACCTCACACTTCTCTGGGTTGAACTCCATCTGCCACTTCTCAGCCCACTTCTGCATCCTATCAATGTCTCTCTGCAATCTTCGACAATCCTCAACACTATCCACAACACCACCAACCTTTGTGTCATCTGCAAACTTGCCAACCCACCCTTCTACCCCCACATCCAGGTTGTTAATAAAAATCACGAGAAGTAGAGGTCCCAGAACCGATCCTTGTGGGACACCACTAGTCACAGCTCTCCAATCCGAATGTACTCTGTCCACCATGACCCTCTGCTTTCTGCAGGCAAGCCAATTCTGAATCCACCTGGCCAAACTTCCCTGGATCTCATGCCTTCTGACTTTCTGAATAAGCCTACCGTGTGGTACCTTGTCGTTAGTGTGAATGTGTGGTTTAGACACATAGACTCAATGGGCCAAAGGGCCTGTGTCCATGCTATATTTCTCTATGTTCTCATATATTTCTCTATGACTCAATATTTGTTCTGTACAGTTAATGTGGTGCCTTTTCTTCACTCTTTAATTCCCTAGGATTCTCTTAACACGCATTGTATTGACAATACTGTGAACGATTCACATAGCATGGCTGATGTTTGCTGACATCAGTCACCAAGCCAATGTTGTCATAAATCATGCAGTGCATGTTTCCTCTAGCATCGATTGAAGCAGAAATTACAACTTCTGTGGGCAAACTACATCCTTCACAAAATATCTAAGTACCGTAGATTCCGGACTACAGAGCGCACCTGATTAAAAGCCGCTGGCTCTAATTTTAGAAATAAAATCAATTTTTTAAATGTACAGGCCGCACCGGATTTTAGGCCGCACCAAATTTCCGGCGGACCGGATTTTCGGCGCACTGGATTTCCGGCGGACCGGATTTTCGGCGCACCGGATTTTCGGCCGCTTGTAATATGAGATATTTACACAGAAAGATATTACACGTGTTGGGCTTCAAATTCTGCCCTGTGTTCGTTTTGGAAGAGAGACAACCAACACCGGATTACAGTGCAGCGTGGCTTTATTGCAGAACGCGTTTTGCCTTCCCCTTACATTCTGCTCTTATTTATACTCCTTTTTCCCCCAAACCAAACCCTCGCTACACATATTTGGTAAGGCTAAACTTTGTTATACCTACCGGTATTTGGTAACATCGGACACTTGTGTCCTTATTGGCCCGATACCATTCACACACGAGTTTTACTGTTTTTTTGTTTACTGAATCGCTAGCAGTTTCGGTGCAGCGGAATCCTCAGTTTCGCTCCCTCCCTCCCTTGTACTGCTGTCTAATATCACGTGAGCCATTCCTGACCTGAGGCGGCAGTCCCAAATTAAATCTCCACCGTCTCACCATCGATTCATGTATGCCAAGATTACGCGCAGCAGCTCGATTTCCTTGTTCAACCGCCAGATTGATTGCCTTTAACTTAAAAGCTGCATCATATGCTTTTCTTTGAGTGTTTTCCATGTTGATGAGGGTGAGTACAAATGGCTGATTTACAATAATTTGTGAAGTGCGCTTGATTTATCGTACAATTTCATTGGACCTCTGTGAACTACTCATCAATTTTATTGGTCTACTGTTACGAGGCAAAATGTTTTGGCGGCATGGGAAAAAACCTTCTATTAGCCGCACCTTATTATAAGCCGCTATGTTCAATGCTGTTCAAAGCATGGGAAAAAAGTAGCGGCTTATAATCCGACATCTACGGTACTCATTACATAATGTCTAGAAATGCAAGGGGAATGATAGGATCAGCACTGTCTGCACACAGCATCTCCTATCCTCATGTTTCTACGGACAACGTTATACTACATAATTCACTGGATCTCCCATCACATGCAGTTTTTTAATTCACAATCATTTGTGTTCTGCATGCTGTGATCAACTTGCAACTCACAGTGGCCTGGGGCCACAGGAGCAGATCAGGCCAGTTTATCACAATGGGGGAACAGCTTGTCTCCAGTGGACACTTCCCTCGTGTCCATTTCTGTAGCTGTCATGAGAAGTGTATCTGATGCACTGGACTCCCGATGGTCAGTGAGCTATGGATTAAAGTTCCAATAGTGACAACTCATTTACATGATAAATATCAGTGCAGAATATTTCATTTTTCTTCGCAAAATTTTATTGAAAATATGGTTCTTAATCCATACATTGCACAGCACTGTAGTAATTTCATGACATGTGAGTGAGTGAGTGAGTGAGTGATGATAAGCCTGATTCTGATATGGGTCTCTATTGTGGACCGAGAGTGAAAAGGTGGCAGGGAGAGTGGAATCATAGTTGGGAAAAGAAGAAGGGTGAGAAGAGGGAGCGGGGAACTCCAGAGGGACATTCTATAATAATCAATAAACCAATTATTTGGAATCAAATGACCTTGCCTGGTGTCTCAGGGCTGGGTATACCTGCAACCGTGCCACCCACTACCCCTGGCACAACCCTCCTGCAGCATGCCCTCTCACCATTCCTAACATCCTTTGCTCCCACCAGATTTACAAACTCACCCTCTGCTCCACATTGACAAATATAATACTGTGTAGAGGTCTCAGGCACTCCAGCTATATATATGAGCCTATGACTTCTGCTCAGTTCTGTCTCTGAGAACCAAAAAGTGATGGACACCGATTTCTAGATATTTCTTTATGACATCATTGGAAAGTGAAACATTTAAAGTATAATTTTCTTAACAATTGATTATACTTTATTTCATATTATCCAATTTTACTATCTATAAGTAATATTTTATTTTATAAAATCTTTAGACATCCGATTGAAGTTTCACCTCTCGCTTTTAGAACAGTAAAATAAGAAATACAATTGACCTAATTTCTACAAATATGGTATAACACAATTGTTATCTCCTTACCTGTAAAGGTCATAGAACACTACAGTATAAAAACAGCCCTTGCGGCCCATCTAGTCTATGCCAAATTATTCACCTGACTGTTAATCAACTTGAAGTTAACAACACAGCTTTGCAACCAAGCTCTGTCTATGGAGTAGACTACCAGCCTTTCTTACTGCTCAAGATGTGCACCATAAGAAAATAGGTTATTTAATTGGGCTTGTTTCAAAACTGTCTAAGTTGCTTAGTTCAAAGAAGTTTGCAGACCAGATGAATAATATCACAAACAGGAGAAAATCTGCCGATGCTGGAAATCCAAGAAACACACAAAATGATGGGTCCTGCTCAGGGTCTCATCCCAAAACATCGACAGTACTCTTTTCCATAGATGCTGCCTGGCCTGCAGAGTTCCTTCAGCATTTTGTGTGTGTAGGAATGATGGTGTTAAACACTGAGCTGTAGTTCATGAACAGCATTCTGACAAAAATGTTTGTATTGAAGTGTGCAAAGGATATTTTTTCAAAGTCTTAATGGTGCGAGATTAATTGTGCTTTAGATGAGGCCTTGAATTTTTGCAGCAGCAGACACTTGGGGTTGGGGTGTGGGAAACAAGCATTTATTGACCTCCTACATACAATTGATGAAACAATTGGTTCATCCTTTTGACAGGGTTTGTCTTCCTAGTTCAGCCAGGAGCATCACTTAGCCAGCAATCACATTTTTTTGGGTCAAGTGGCATCTGTGGAGGCAAAAGGTGAATGTTGGTTAACACTCACTAGACTCACTGGTTCTTCCTGTGTTCAGTTTCTTGTTTCACATTCCATCGCCTGCATTCTTCCTTGTCCTCGACCAGTTTCGTTTCCCTGCTCTTGGTGGGCATGCTGTGCCGCTGATTTAAAGTGGTGTGAGTTGATCGCATTCTCTTTGTCTTGTTGACATTGAGGTTGGAGTTTGTTAACCTAGCACTGGGTCTCAAGCTCTTCCATATCCTCTCTGTAGGCTGCCTCATTATTGTCGGTGGTGAGCCCCATCACGGCTGTGTCACTGGAAAACTTGACGATGTGATTACTCGGACATTTGGCCATGTAGTCATGAGTAAGCACAGTGTACACCAATGGGTTCGGTGCCCGGATGAGCTCAGTGAGAATAATGGTGCCCATGTTGAGGATGATGGTCCTCAGGTTGAGGTTCCAAATTGGAAAAGGCCAATTTTGATGGTTTCAGAAAGGAAGCCCTTGGGATTCTCCCTCACCATGAGAAACCTCTTGCCTTCCTTCAGCCCTGCTGATTTCCTTAAGTGTTCTCTGGCATTTCTTATACTCCTCAAGTACCTCATTTGTTCCTTCCTGCCTATAGCTGCTATGCACCTCTTTCTTCTTCTTAACAAAGGCCTCAGTATCTCTCAAAAATCAAGATAATGTGTTAGTCTTCTCTTTTATCCTGATAGGAACGTACAAACTCTGCACCTTCAAAATTTCACTTATGAAGGCCTCCCACTTACTAAGCTCACCTTTGCCAGAAATAACCACATTTAGCAAATCCTTTCTGATACCATCAAAATTGAACCTCACCCTGAGGACCATCATCCTCAACATGGGCACCATCATTCTCACTGAGCTCATCCGGGTGCTGAACTCATTGGTGTACACTGTCCTTACTCGTGACTACACTGCAGAACACCCAAGTAATCACATTGTCAAGTTTTCCAGTGACACAGCTGTGATGGAGCTCACCACCAACAATGATAAGGCAGCCTACAGAGAGGATATAAGACCATAAGATATAGGAGCAGCAGTAGGCCATTCTGCCCACCAAGTCTGTTCCACCATTCAGTCATGGGCTGATCAAATTCTTCCCCATACGCTTTGATGCCCTAGCTAATCAAGATCCTATCTATCTCTGCCTTAAAAGCACCCAATGACTTGGCCTCTACAGCTGCTCATGGCAACAAATTCCACAGATCTACCACCCTCTGACTAAAGCAATTTCTCCACATCTCTTTTCTAAATGGGCGTCCTTCAGCACTGAAGCTGTGCCCTCTTGTCCTAGACTCCCCTACCATGGGAAATAACTTTGCCATATCTAATCTGTTCAAGCCTTTTTACACTTGGAATGTTTCTATGAGATCCCCCCTCATTCTTCTAAACTCCAGGGAATACATCCCAAGAGCTGCCAGACGTTCCTCATACAGTAATCTTTTTATTCCTGGAATCATTCTCGTGAATCTGCTCTGAACCTTCTCCAATGTCAGTATATCCTTTCTAAAATAAGGAGCCCAAAACTGCACACAATACTCCAAGTGTGGTCTCATAAGTGCCTTATAGAGCCTCAACATCACATCCCTGCTCATATATTCTATACCTCTAGAAATGAATGCCAAAATTTCATTCGCCTTCTTCACCACCAACTCAACCTGGAGGTTAACCTTTAGGGTATCCTGCACAAGGACTCCCAAGTCTCTTTGTATCTCTGCACTTTGAATTCTGTCCCCATCTAAATAATAGTCTGCCATAATAGAATTCTAATAATAGAATTTATTTCTTCCACCAAAATGCATGATCATATACTTTCCAAAGTTGTATTTCATTTTCCACTTCTTTGCCCATTCCCCTAAACTATCTAAGTCTCTCTGCAAGTTCATTGTTTCTTCAACACTACCCGCTCCTCCACTTATCTTTGTATCATCAGCAAATTTAGCCACAAATCCATTAATCCCATAGTCCAAATCATTGACATACATGATCAAAAGCAGTGGTACCAATACCAACCCCTTTGGAACTCCACTGGTAACTGGCAGCCAGCCAGAATAGGATCCCTTTATTCCCACTCTCTGCTTTCTGCTGATCAGCCAATGTTCCACCCATGCTAGTAACTTCCCTGTAATTCCACGAGCTCTTATTCTGCTAAGCAGCCTCATGTGCGGCACCTTGTCAAAGGCCTTCTGAAAATCCAAGTACACCACATCTACTACATCTCCTTTGTCTACCCTGCTTGTAATTTCCTCAAAGAATTGCAGTAGGTTTGTCAGGCAGGATTTTCCTTTCAGGAAACCTTTGGTCTATCTTGTCACATGCCTCCAGGTATTCCATAATCTCATCCCTAACAATCGATTCCAACAACTTCCCAGCCACTGATGTCAGGCTAACAGGGCTGTACTTTCCTTTCTGCTGCTTCCCATCCTTCATCCGGTACAATTCCAGAATCTATCAATTCTTGAAAGATCATTGTTAATGCCTCCACAATCTCTCCAGCTACTTCCTTCAGAACCTGAGGGTGCATTCCATCAGGTCCAGGAGATTTATCCATCCTCAGACCATTAAGCTTCCTGAGCACCTTCTCAGTCGTTATTTTCACTGCACAAACTTCACTTCCTGAAACCCTTGAATGTTCAGTATACTGTAGATGTCTTTCACTGTGACGACTGTTGCAAAATATGCATTCAGTTCCTCTAAATTTCTGTGTCTCTCATTACTATATCTCCAGTGTCATTTTCTATTGGTTCTCTATCTACCCTCAACTCTCTTTTACCCTTTATATACTTAAAAAAGCTTTTAGTATCTCCTTTGATATTAATCATCAGCTTCCTTTCATAATTCATCTTTTCCTTCCTAATCACTTTCTTAATATTCTTCTGCAAGATTTTAACGCTTCCCTGTCCTCTATCTTCCCACTAGCTTTGGCTTCCTTGTATGCCCTCTCTTTTGTTTTTACTTTGGCTCTGACTTCATCTGTCAGCCACAGTAGTGTCCTTTTTCCATTTGAAAATTTCATCTTATTTGGAATATACCTGTCTTGCACTTCCCTCATTTTTCGCAGTAACTCCAGCCATTGCTGCTCTGCTGTCCTTCCTGCTAGTGTCCCTTTCCAGTCAACTTTGGCCAGTTCCCCTCTCATGCCATTGTAATTTCCTTTATTCCACTGAAATACCAACACATTGGATTTTATTTTTTTGCTTCTCAGATTTTAAAGTGAATTCAATCATATTGTGATGTTCTTCATACAGTAACCCTTTCATTCTTGGAATGATTCCTGTGAATCTTCTCTGAAACCTTTCCAATGTCAGTATATCCCTTCTAAAACAAGGAGCCCAAAACTGCACACAATACTCCAAGTGTGGTCTCACAAATGCCTTATAGAGCCTCAACATCACATCCCTGCTCTTATATGCTCTTATATAATATGGAGCCAGTGATCATTAATGGAGAATGTGTGGAGCAGGTTAAGACCTACAAGTATCTGGGAGTATAGTTAGACGAGAAGCTAGACTGGACTGCCAACACAGATGCCTTGTGCAGGAAGGCACAGAGTCGACTGTACTTCCTTAGAAGGTTGGCGTCATTCAATGTCTGTAGTGAGATGCTGAAGATGTTCTATAGGTCAGTTGTGGAGAGTGCCCTCTTCTTTGTGGTGGCGTGTTGGGGAGGCAGCATTAAGAAGAGGGACGGCGGGCTCTGTCGTGGGCAAAGTACTGGAGAGTGTAACATCGGTAGCAGAGCGAAGGGCGCTGAGTAGGCTACGGTCAATTATGGAAAACCCTGAACATCCTCTACATAGCACCATCCAGAGACAGAGAAGCAGTTTCAGCGACAGGTTGCTATCGATGCAATGCTCCTCAGACAGGATGAAGAGATCAATACTCCCCAATGCCATTCGGCTTTACAATTCAACCGCCAGGAGTAAGATATGTTAAAGTGCCGGGGTTAGGATTCAATGTATTTAAGTAAACTACTTCAGAACTTTTTAAAAGCTATTATTAATGCTTTTTGAGAGGGTGATTTTAGATGCATATCATATTTTTACTGAGTTAAGTATTGTATGTAATTAGTTTTGCTACAATAAGTGTATGGGACATTGGAAAAAATGTTGAATTTCCCCATGGGGATGAATAAAGTATCTATCTATCTATCTATCTATTCTGTACCTCTAGAAATGAATGCCAACATTGCATTCGCCTTCTTCACCACTGACTCAACCTGGAGGTTAACCTGTAGGGTATCCTGCACAAGGACTCCCAAGTCTCTTTGTATCTCTGCATTTTGAATTCTCTCTCCATCTAAATAATAGTCTGCCCGTTTATTTCTTCCACCAAAGTGCATGACCATGCACTTTACAACATTGTATTTCATTTGCCACTTCTTTGCCCATTCCCCTAAACTATCCAAGTCTCTCTGCAGGCTCACTGTTCACTCAACACTACCCACTCCTTCACCTATCTTTGTATCATCAGCAAATTTAGCCACAAATCCATTAATCCCATAGTCCAAATCATTGACATACATTGTAAAAAGCGGTGGTACCAACACCGACCCCTGTGGAACTCCACTGGTAACTGGCAGCCAGCCAGAATAGGATCATTTTATTCCCTCTCTCTGTTTTCTGCCGATTAGCCAATACTCCACCCGTGCTGGTAACTCACCTGTAATTCCATGGGCTCTTATCTTGCTAAGCAGCCTCATCTGTAGCACCTTGTCAAAGGCCTTCTGAAAATCCAAGTACACCACATCTACTGCATCTTCTTTGTCTACCCTGCTTGTAATTTCCTCAAAAAAATTGCAGTAGGTTAGACAGGCAGGATTTTCCTTTCTGGAAAATATGCTTGCTTTGGCCTATCTTGTCATGTGCTTCCAGGTATTCCATACTCTCATCCCTCACAATCAATTCCAACAACTTCCCAATCACTGACGTCAGGCTAACAGGTCTATAGTTTCCTTTCTGCTGTCTCCCATCCTTCTTAAATAGTGGAGTAACATTTGCAATTTTCCAGTCATCAGGTACAATGCCAGGATCTATGGAAGAGCTTGAGACCTAGTGCGAGACTAACAAACCCCAACCTCAATGTCAACAAGACAAAGAGAATGCGATCAACTCACACCACTTTAAATCAGCGGCACAGCATGCCCACCCAGAGCAGGGAAACAAAACTGGTCGAGGACAAGGAAGAATGCAGGCGATGGAATGTGAAACAAGAAACTGAACACAGGAAGAACCAGTGAGTCTAGTGAGTGTTAATCAATATTCACCTTTTGCCTCCATCGATGCCACTTGACCCAAAAAAACGTGATTGCTGGCTAAGTGATGCTCCTGGCTGAACTAGGAAGACAAACCCTGTCAAAAGGATGAACCAATTGTTTCATTAGTTGTATGTGGGAGGTCAATTAATGCTTGTTTCCCACACCCCAACCCCAAGTGTCTGCTGCTGCAAGATTCAAGGCCTCATCTAAAGCACAATTAATCTCGCACCATTAAGACTTTGAAAAAATATCATTTGCACGCTTCAATACAAGCACCTTTGTCAGAATGCTGTTCATGAACTATAGCTTAGTGTGTAACACCATCATTTCTGCAGTCCTGATCAAAAAGTTACAGAACCTGGGCTTCTGTATACCCTATCCTCGTTATATGCGTCTTCAGACAATGCAGATTTACAGTTGTGCGTCGAACCTATTTCTACCAACTTCTTCTTATATGCATCCAAAACTCACAGTTATGCGAGGCTGTTGGGATGAGAAGCACCGCTTCACATGCACATGCCTCACAGTCTCACTCCCAACAGTCTCGCATTGGTTTTGGCGATGTGTGGATGTGCAAACTTGCGCTCTTAAACTTTTTACCTACGATGCACTGATTTTGCGCTTGAAATATTTAGCTATGCCTCTTAAGCATCCTATGTCAAGTCCTGGGCCATCAGCCAAGCTAACAAGAAAGCATGGGTCACTGGTCAAATCTTTGAAGATTGGTTTGCTGAAGGTGATAACAACAATAAAGAAGAAAGTGTCCGGTTGCAGATGAAGGATTTTACAGTGAAGCAACTGGCAAAAAATTTTTTTGTAATTTTTTTTATTGAAGTTCATCATCAAACAAACATTTCCATGAGATGTATTTCAGACATTGTACATATACATCATATAATCATATATATCACAAAATCTCCACATTGTATTTATCTGGGGTATACACTTATAGAAAAGAGTGGAAAGAAAAAACAAGCAAAAGGAAAGAACTATGTACGAGTAGGGAGTGATCTTTTTTTTACAACAGAATCATTGATTTGTGAGAATAAAATCAGGCCTATGAGGCATTATGTAGTTAAACCATTTTCCCAGTATGAATCAAATTGTTCCAGCTTATGATTAACAGATGCTGTTATCTTCTCTATTTTGTAAATGTCCATTGTAATTTCCATCCATTAAGGCTGGGAAACACTTGGCACAAATGGCGATGGATGTGGACCCAAGTTTAGAACGGAGTCAGCATTTCAGTCATTCCCTGCAGTCAATCCTTCTTCCCTACAAGCAAATTTATGCTAAAAAACAAAATGCTGCCAAGCGAACAACCCTCACCATTTTCTTCAAACCGGTGTCATCTCCTGCTGCTGGCAGTTCTGTGAGTCTTCCTTCACCCATTGTTGTGCTTGATGATCCTGACAACCCACAACCATCCACCTCATCCATAGAGCCATAGAACACTGGGGCACAGTACAGGCCCTTCAGCTCTCCATGTTGTGCCCACCCATATAATCCTTAAAAAAAAGTACTAAACCCACATTACCCCATAACCCTCCATTTTTCTTTCATCCATGTGCCTGTCCAAGAGGCTCTTAAATACCCCTAATGTTTTAGCCTCCACCACTATCCCTGGCAAGTCATTCCAGGCACTCCCAACCCTCTGTGTAAAAAACTTACTCCTGATGTCTCCCCTAAACTTCCCTCCCTTAATTTTGTACACATGCCCTCTGGTGTTTGCTATTGGTGCCCTGGGAAACAGGTACTGACTATTCACCCTGTCTATGCCTCTCATAATCTTGTAGACCTCTATCAAGTCCCCTCTCATTCATCTACGGTCCAAAGAGAAAAGTCCCAGCTCTGCTAACCTTGCCTCATATGACTTGTTCTCCAAACCAGGCAACATCCTGGTAAATCTCCTCTCCACCCTCTCCATAGCTTCCACATCCTTCCTATAATGAGGTGACCAGAACTGAACACAATATTCTATAAGTGCGGTCTCACCAGAGATCTGTAGTTCCATGTAAAGCTGCCCAACACCACAACAACTACTCATCTCCCGGAGCGAACACACCTGCCACTGTTGGTGAGTACTGTACACCCTAGTATGTTAACTTTCTATGATTTACTACATTGAGTATTACCTCAAATTGATGAAATATAATACGAATGTTGCCTTGTGGTACTGCTTTTGTGTCGTATTGGTATGAAAATGTGAATAAATTACAGATAAAACATATTTAGGAAGCCTTCTGGAATGCATCCTTGTTTTCTCCATTTAAATAGTTATTCACATTATGCGTCGACTGCGGGGAATGTATCCCCCGCATATAGCGAGGATAGATTGTACCTCTCTTTGCAACCAGATCCTTGACTTCCTATCTGGAAGGCCACGAACTGTGTGGATTGGTAATAATATCTTTCCTCCTCACTGACAATCAACACTGGAGCACCTCTAGAATGTGTGCTGAGCTGAATGCCCTACTCTCTGTACCCATGACTATGTGGCAATGCATAGCTCAAATGCCATCTACAGATTTGTCCATGATGCAACCATTGTTGGTAGAATCACAGATGGAGGTAAGCGGGCATACAGGAGGAAGATGTGCCAGATAGTTAAGTGGTTTCTTGAATATCAAGTTCACAAATTTATTGTAATTGCTCCCCACCTTCACCATTTCCATTCCCGTTTCCCTCTTTCAACTCATCCCCTTACCTGCCCATCACCTCTCTCTGGGCTCCTTCCCCTTCCCTTGATTCCGTGGTCTTCTGTCCTCTCCTATCAGATTCCCCCTTCTCCAGCACTTTATCTGTCTCACTTATCAGCTTCCCAGATCATTACTTCACCCCTCCCCCTCACCTGTCACCTACCACCGTCTTCCTCCCTTCCCCACCTTCTTGCTCTAACTTTTCATCTTTTTGTTCCCGGTCCTGATAAAGAGACTCGGCCAAGCACACTGGCTATTTACTCTTTTCCACAGTTGATGCCCGGCCTGCTGAGTTCCTCCAGTATTTTGTATATTAAACCTGATGCTGGTGAATCATTAACTAACTGCAGCTTCCGCACTTCTGTGTTTCTAGTTCACATACCTCAGCAGAGAGGTTTCCTTAATGAAACCAAAATAAAACGTCAAAGACCGCCTTGACAAAAAAAAAGAATTAGATGCACAGTGGTTTAACATCTCCCAAACAATTTAAAGACAATTATAATCTCAAGGAACATGCAGGCATTGAGCTCCTGTGAAGCAGACGTGTTTATCAGCATAATGGCATAGCGCCACTGTAGTCTCGTCAGGAAATAGCACAGAGCTGGAGCAAGCAGGATGCCCCAAGGAACTTGCTCATCGTACAAGATGTTCATGGCAGATCCTCTGCCTCGATCCTTATTTTCTTCACGTGAACCCATGTTAAAAATGTGGTTTTATCCAAGGGCTGAAAGAGAATTTCAAGCTTCTCTGACATCATCACCACATGTTTTCTGGAAGAGCAGGTCCTGCTGAAAGGTCTCAGCCCGAAACATTGATCGTTCCCTTTGCCATAGATTATGCTGCCTGGCCTACTGAGTTCCTCCGGCATTTTGTGTGTGTGTGTGTGTGTTTCTTGCATTTCCAGCATCGGCAGATTTTCTCTTGTTTGTGATAAAATGTCCCAAACAGCTTAATAGAATTTTACGCATTGCTGACCCTCAGATCATTTCATGTCACGAGTAAACATGTTTACTTCTGTTTCACACCATTTGGCCTCTTTTGTCCCTCGTGTCAAAAGTCATATCTGTTTATCTTTAGAAAAATCTTTAACCGCAGTTGAGCAAAGCCTCTAATGGTGTCACTCTTCAGGTTTTAAATCTTTGCGTGAGAAATTGCTGGGTGTGCTACTTGATAATATCTCAGTGAGGGAAAGAAGACATCTGAGCCCTGGTTATCAAGGTAATCTATATCCTTGGCTAACTACTGAAGGATTGGGAAACCATCAGCACAGTGACAGAGAGTGAAAAACGACCGGACAAATTCAATGCAAAACCACTTACAGAATGAGAGATAATGAGCTGGAAAAAGTAACAGCAAAGGTACGTGAAACTGCATTACTTTCCCCTAATACGACAACTAAATCTCAAAGCAGTGGCACTCCACACTTACGAAGGTTCACATTCAGTAACTGAGAGTTGATTAGCAGTTACTAACATCTAGTATGTCTTACACTTGCTCTTAGATGTGAAACAGAAGGGCTAATCTTTCTGGAATGATCTAGGGATAAGCCTACACAGAAAAACACCCCCACAGTGCTTAACATACTTCAACAGTGAGACACGATATGAATCCCTTATCTGCTCATCTGACGGCTAGTCAGTCACTACCTCTGGATTTGAAAGTTCAAAGCAAACTTATTTTCAAAGTGCACACATGTTACGATAAACAACCGTAAGATTCATTTTCTTGCAGGTATTTATAGGAAAAAAGGAAATACCTTAGAATGGATCAAAACCTATGCAAAAGCAAAGGCTGACGAACAACCAAAGTATAAGAGAAGATAAATTGTGCAAATACAAAATAAATAATACTGAGAACGCGAACATGAATGAACTCTCGTCTCAGTAAGGAGCTGGACCCACCGCAACTTGCCTATCACCACAATAGGTCAGTGGCAGACGCAGTCTCAGTGGTTCTCCTCATGGCCTTGGACCACCTGGACAGTACAGATTCTTATTTCAGGATGCTGTTTATTGACTATAGTTCAGCATTTAACACCATCATCCTGACAGTTCAGATTAGAATGCTCCAGAACCTGGGCCTCTGTACCTCCCACTGCAACTGTGCTACTTTGTATTTACTGTGAGTGCTCGCAAGAAAATGACTCTCAGGTGTGTATATGGTGACAAATATGTACTTTGATGATAAATTCACTTTGAACTTTGAACTTGCAGAGTCCTTGAAAGCGAGCCTGTAAGTTGTGGAATCAGTTCAGGGCTGTGAGTGGAATTATCCGCACTGGTTCAGGGGCCTGATGGTTGTAGCGTAATAACTGATCCGGAACCTGGTAGTGTGGGATCCTGTATCTCCTGCCTGATGGTTGTAGTGTAATAACTGATCCGGAACCTGGTAGTGTGGGATCCTGTATCTCCTGCCTGATGGTTGTAGTGTAATAACTGATCCGGAACCTGGTAGTGTGGGATCCTGTATCTCCTGCCTGATGGTTGTAGTGTAATAACTGATCCGGAACCTGGTAGTGTGGGATCCTGTATCTGCTGCCTGATGGTTGTAGCGTAATAACTGATCCGGAACCTGGTAGTGTGGGATCCTGTATTTGCTGCCTGATGGTTGTAGCGTAATAACTGATCCGGAACCTGGTAGTGTGGGATCCTGTATCTGCTGCCTGATGGTTGTAGCGTAATAACTGATCCGGAACCTGGTAGTGTGGGATCCTGTATCTGCTGCCTGATGGTTGTAGTGTAATAACTGATCCGGAACCTGGTAGTGTGGGATCCTGTATCTCCTGCCTGATGGTTGTAGCGTAATAACTGATCCGGAACCTGGTAGTGTGGGATCCTGTATCTGCTGCCTGATGGTTGTAGCGTAATAACTGATCCGGAACCTGGTAGTGTGGGATCCTGTATCTGCTGCCTGATGGTTGTAGCGTAATAACTGATCCGGAACCTGGTAGTGTGGGATCCTGTATCTGCTGCCTGATGGTTGTAGCGTAATAACTGATCCGGAACCTGGTAGTGTGGGATCCTGTATCTGCTGCCTGATGGTTGTAGCGTAATAACTGATCCGGAACCTGGTAGTGTGGGATCCTGTATCTGCTGCCTGATGGTTGTAGCGTAATAACTGATCCGGAACCTGGTAGTGTGGGATCCTGTATCTCCTGCCTGATGGTTGTAGCGTAATAACTGATCCGGAACCTGGTAGTGTGGGATCCTGTATCTGCTGCCTGATGGTTGTAGCGTAATAACTGATCCGGAACCTGGTAGTTTGGGATCCTGTATCTCCTGCCTGATGGTTGTAGTGTAATAACTGATCCGGAACCTGGTAGTGTGGGATCCTGTATCTGCTGCCTGATGGTTGTAGCGTAATAACTGATCCGGAACCTGGTAGTGTGGGATCCTGTATCTCCTGCCTGATGGTTGTAGCGTAATAACTGATCCGGAACCTGGTAGTGTGGGATCCTGTATCTCCTGCCTGATGGTTGAAGTGAGAAGAGAGCGTGACCTGGACAGCAGGGGCCTTTGATGATGGATGCTGCTTTCTCGGGGCCGGGCGTCCTGTAAACGTGCTCAGTGCTGGTGATGACGAATTGGCACGTAGGAGGGAAATTGAAAATCTAGTTGAATGGTGCCACAAACATGTAGTGAAGTGTTAAGATCATGCAGGCCTCAGAGCTCTACAGTGCAGCAGTGGCCCTGGCTCTATTACATTTCTCTAATACCTAGACTACCAGCGCAGGGATTGCAAAGCACTGAAGAAAACAAAACAAATGCGATCTCCAAGAACATTCCAGACTTACTGGAAGGACAAGTGAACCAATATCAGTTGCCTCCTTCAGGTCAACATCCCTGGTGCAGGGAACCTACGTAAGTCAGCCCACATCATTTCCCTGGCCACCTCCGGACTTCCAAAGCAGATTCTTTCTTTCAGTAAACACGCGGAAATCTGCAGATGCTGGAAATTCAGGCAACGCGCACAAAATGCTGGTGGAACGCATCAGGCCAGGCAGCGGCTATAGGGAGAAGCACTGTCGATGTTTCTCCCTATAGATGCTGCCTGGCCTGCTGCTGCGTTCCACCAGCATTTCGTGTGTGTGTTCTTTCTTTCAGTTCTGTCTTGGAAGGACGTTACAAGGAGAAGAGAGGCATAGTTTCAAAGATGTGCACAAGATGATAGAAAACTGAAGAAAAAATGAAACTGCAGGGGGAGTTACTCAGCCAAGAAAATCTGCAAATGCTGGGAATTCAAACAAAGCACACAAGATACTGGAGGAACTCAGCAGGTGAGGCAGCATCAATGGAATAGAGTAAACAGTCAACGTTTTGGGCTGAGACCCTTCGTGAGGACTGGAAAAAAAAAGTTAGAATAAGAAGGTGGCGGGAGGGGAGGAAGAAATACAAGGTGGTAGGTGATAAATGAAACCGGCAGAGGGGAAGTGGTGAAGTAAGGGGCTGGGAAGCTGATTGGTGAAAATGATACAGGGCTGGAGAAGGGGTAATCTGATAGGAGAGGGTAGAAGACCATGGAAGAAAGGGAAGGAGGAAGAGCACCAGAGGGAGGTGACGGGCAGGAAAGGAGATAAGGTGAGAGAGGGAAAGAGGAATGGGGAGTGGTGAAGGGAGGGTCAATTGCAAGAAATTTGAGAAATTGATGTTCATAGCATCAGGTTGGAGGCTACCCAGACAGAATATAAGGAGTTGCTCCTCCAATCTGAGTCTGTCCTCATTGCGGCAGTAGAGGAGGCCATGGATTGACATATCAGAATGGGAATGGGAAGTGGAATTAAAATGGGTGGCCACTGGGAGATTCTGCTTTTACTGGTGAATGGAGCGTTGATGCTCAGCAAAGCGGTCTCCCAATCTCCGCCGGGTCTCTCCAATATACAGGAGGCCACACCAGGAGCATCGAACACAGTGTGTGATCCCAACAGACTCACAGGTGAAGTGTTGCCTCACCTAGAAGGACTGTTTAGGGCCTTGAACAGTAGGAGGAGGAGTAAGGGCAGGTGTGGCACTTGTTCCATTTCAAGGATAAGTGCCAGGAGGGATGAATGGATAAGGGAGTCGCGTAGGGAGTGATTTCTTTGGGAAGCAGGAAGTGGGGAGAGGGAAGGATATGCTTGGTGGCAGGATCCCGTTGGAGGTAATGGGATTTACAAAGAATTACGTGCTGGAGAGGCTGGTGGAGTGGTAGGTGAGGACTAGAGGAACCCTGTCCCTGGTGGGGTGGCAGGAGAATGGGCTGAGGGCATTTCACGCACATCTGTCTCACCCCATCCTCCTGCTGTCCCACCAGGGATAGGGTTCCCCTTGTCCCCACGTACCATCCCATATATACGTATGTTCACCCTGACTGCACAACGTTTTACTCCAAATCCTGCACATTATTGAGAGAAAAAGTATTATGCAGAAGTACAATGGTGGTCCGTATTAAATAATCATAGAAAGTGGAAAACTTTTGTGCCAGTCACAATGAACTTGACAGGATTAACTAGCACAGGGGCTAATCACTCTTGTTAAGGCAACTATTAGTACATATTGGTGCTTGAGAAAGGTAGTAGTCCAAAGTTCCACGGCATGGAGCAGAGGCCTACAAGGCTCATGATATCTATGCTATTTGTAAGTCTGTGTGGCTGCTGACTGCAACCCCCCCCCCACCCCCCAGCAGTCTAAACTTTAAGGAAAAAATTGTCCCATTCTAATTCTGCCTTGGATAAGTGTTCTACAAAGCAGTATGGATTCACATTACTAAGCCTGAACTTTTAGTAGTTCCCTCTGCCACAGGGCTTGACCTCTGATCTTCAGGTTTGCTTCAGTTCTAGCTGCTGGATCTCTTGCATTACTGGGACATGCACCAACTTCTCCTTGGCCTGCCATTCTCAAGGTTTGAAATCAATAAGAAGCTGATGGACTTTTCTCTTCGTTAGCTCTTTGGCTAAAATTGCTGAAGGAAATCACGTTGGGGCATTTTGACAAACTTACAGCAGCTTCTAATTGACATAAGATGCTAAAGTAACTCTGCAGGTCAGGCACCATCTAGGGAGAGGAACAAACGGTCGTGTTTTGGGTCAAGGTCCTTCCTCAGGACTGGTAAGGAAGGGGAAAGAAGCAGGATAAGAAGGTGAGAAGAAGGGAAGGAGAACAAGCTGGAAGATGATAGATGAAGCCAAGTGAGGGAGAAGGGAACTGAATGGGAAGAGGGGGAACAAAGTGAAAAGCTGAGAGGCGATAGATGAAAAAGGTAAAGGGCTGAAGAAGAATAAATCTGATTGGAGAGAAGGGAAGGAGGAGGGACACCAGAGGAATGTGATAGGCCGGTAAAGAGAAGGGGTAAAAGGGAGCCAGAATAGGGAATGGAAATAAAAAGAGAGGGGAAAGGGAGAAGAAATTACCAGGTTAGAAAAACCAATGCCTATGCCATCATCTTGGAGATCACCCAGATGGAATATGAGGTTTTGCTCCTCCAGCCTGAGAGTGGTTTCATCGTGCCAGTAGAGGAGGCCATGGGCCAACATGTCAGAGTGGAAATGGGAAGTGGTATTAAAATGGTGGGCCACTGGGAAATACTCCCTTTTGTGGATAGAGAGAAGGCGGTGAGGTGCTGTGAAAGTGGCTTCAGATATTCTAAAGCTCAGAATTTGGCTTTCCCTCTCTTTATTGTGAGCCCTCAAACTTAAGATTCATCATTGATGGCAAGGAAGCATTTTCAGGCCAGGCCACCAGAGGCTTGTGCTAATATTACTTTGTGACTGTGTGGGCTATCATAATTATATGTCTGGGTGCTGTGTGTGACCACTTGCGCTGTGTTTTTCACCTTAGCCCCGGAGGACACCAGAGCCATATACATGGGTATGGTTGAATGACAATTAAACGAGGATAAAACCTTAGTTCTGATACATACCATGGAACTATGTATAAATTAACAAAAGACATTTTGCCATCAGTCTCCCGTTTGAAGAGCACATTCACATATTCATAATGCAACTACTGAGAAATATTGCAATCAAAACCATTCTCATTTTCTCTGATGAAAATATTTTTCTTCTGTATTTTAAGGCTGGGAATGGAAATAACTCAACATTTGCATGCAGTACGTTTAAAATTCTGCATCATTCGTTGATATTATCTTTAACAAGGAAGAGATGAGTGACGTTACTGGTTTGATTACAGCTGGCCTGCTTTCGGCTGAATCTCTCCCCCACTGGAGCTGAGGCTACACGGACAGCAGATGGCGCTGTTTCAGAATCGCAGCGGAGAGAAAGCCGGTTTCTCTTGAATTTGACATTTCACGAAGGGTAAAATTCACATTGGAAATTGAGGCTTTTAAAATATGCATTCTTGGACAATATCAAGGAGAATTTGATTTCCATATTGCATGATTAGAGGGAGGAGGGAGAGCTGTCACAATGTCTTGGTTTTGTCCTGTCATAATATTTTTCACCACTAGGTGGGGGTGGTGCACTATTTTAAAGAAATGTGAATTTATTGTTTACTTGCCGCTGATTTCGCATCTATACAGTAGAGAGAGGATTGAATATTCTGACCACCCATACATACTGTAAACAGGGCATCTTTTAGATCCAAAACTTTCTTGATAGTAGGAGGCTGAGCATAATAGTGGAAGGATGTTTAGTCTGTGACCAGTAGAATACAAACAGGGTTTGGTGTTGGGACCTTTGATGTGTGTGATAATAATTAATACTTTAGATTACCATGGATAACAAATGTTGTTTAAGATCAGATGAAAAGTTGGGCAGAGCATTGGCAGATGGAATTTAACTCTGAAAAATGCGATGTGATAATTTTCAGAATCAGAAGAATGTTTATTAAGGCCAATTTACATAATGTGAGATTTGTTGCTTTGTGGCAGCAAGTTGCTAAAAATTTCAAGACAAGTAGGTAGTGCAAACCAAAAGAAGAATGAGAGAGTGTTCGAGGACCATTCAGGTATCTGATGGTGGAGGGAAAGAAGCTGCTGCTGAATCATTGAGCGTGGGTCTTCAGGTTCTTGTTCCTTCTCCCTGATGGTAGCACTGAGAAGAGGACATGTCTCAGATTGTGAGGGTTTTAATAATGAAGGCCTCTTTATCCCTGATGGTGGGAGGATTGTGCCCATGCTGGAACTGGCCCTTGCAATCCTGTGCACTGGAGCCTCCACACCAGTCCCCGATGCAACCAGTCCCACTGCACATCTCTAGAAATTTGCAGGAGTCTTTGGTGACACACCAATTTTCATCAAACTCCTGATGAAGTAGAGCCATTGGCGTGCCATCTCCATGATTGCATCAGTGAGCTGGCCCACGATATAGATCCTCCAGGATGCTGACACCCAGGAACTTAAATTGGCTCGCCATTTCCACCGCTAAACTCTCATGAGGCTAAACCACAAGACACAGCAACACAATTAGCCCATTCAGCCTATCGAGGTCTGCTCCGCTGTACAAAGATGGCTGATTTATTATCCCTCCGAACCCTATTCTCCTGCCTTCTCCCCATTACCTTTGATACCTTTTAACGTCTTGCTGCTGTAGACTGAGGTTCCACTTGCTTCAGAAGAGGAACGATCATGCCAGTGTCCAATAGGAGCAAGGTGAGCTGTCTCAACAACTATTGCCAAATAGCACTTGCATCTACCATAATGAAGTATCTTAAGAGGTATCTTACGATAAGAATTATCTGCTGCCTGAGCAAAAACGTGGACCTGCTGCTGCGCAGGTCTGCAGCGGTCACAATCTCGTCGGCTCTCCGGTCGGCTTTGGTGTACCCAGAAAACCACAAAACGCATGTCAGGACATTGCTTGCTTACAGCTTGCCACTCCGCTCCATCATCCTATCAACAACCTGGGCCTCTGTACCTCCCTCAGCCACTGGATCCTTGACTTCCTCATCGGGAGACCACAGTCAGTGCAGATCGGAGGTAACATCTCCTCATCGCTGACATACAACACATTCACATCTCAGAGATGCAGGCCGAGCCCGCTGCACTGCTTCCCCTACATCCATATCTGTGTGGCACCTATAAATTCACAGAAGACAGCACTACCGTTGATAGGAGGTGCACAGGAGTGAGACAGATCAGTGAGGTGATGCCGCAGCAACACCCTTGCGCTCAACGTCTGCAAGACTGCGGACTTCGGCCAGGGGAAGCCCAGAGAGACACACCTACCATGTGAAAGGGGCAATTTTAGGATCGTCTTGGCAGATTTCATTATGCAGGGAGATTGGGAAAATTAAGTCAGAATAGAAGGATGTCACTTTAGAACAGAGATGAGGAGGAATTCCTTTCGCCAGAGGGTGGTGAATCTGTAGAATTCATTGCCATGGACAGCTCTGGAAGTCAAGTCATTGGGTACATTTAGAGCCGAAGTTGATAGGTTTTTGATTAGTAAGGAAATCAAAGGTTATGAGGAGAAGCCAGGAGAATGGGATTGAGAGGGAAAATAAATCAGCCATGATTAAATTATAGAGCACACTTGATGGGCTAAACACCCTCATTTTCATTGGCTATGTGGAACAGTCCATGTTCCAAGCCTTCCCTGCTAATGGTCTACAACTCTTCCCCTGCTACATTGACGAATACATACTGAGCTCGTCAATTTCATCCACTTTGCCTCAGATTTCCACCCTGCCCTTAAATTCACCTGGTCCATTTCTGACACCTCCCTCCCCTTTCTCGATCTTTCTGTCTCCATCTCTGGAGACAAACTGTCATCCAAAACTTCTTATAAACTTATCGATTCCCACAGGTATCTTGACTATACTTCTTCCCACTTTGCCTCCTGTAAAAATGGCATCCACGCTCACCCCGTTTTCCTGCCACCCTAACAGTGATAAAGTTCATCTTGTCCTGACCTACCACGTCCAACACGTCATTCTCTGCAATGTCCTCCCCAGTCCTTTACCTTTCCTTCCCACCTGACTTCACCGATTACCTTCAAGCTATCCTCCCTCCTTCCCCCAACCTTCTTATTCTATCATATTCCCCCTTCCTTTCCAGTCCTGAAGAAGGATCTCAGCCTGAAACATTGACTGTTTACTCTTTTCCATTGATGCTGCCTGGCCTGCTGAGTTCCTCCAGCATTTTTGTGCATGTTGCCCTGGATTCCAACATCTGCAGACGTTCTCGTGTTTATAATTTTTCTCTTATGATGCAGATGTAATGGAATTAATATACATAGGCACAGTGCCAGCAAGGACAAAGGCCCTATTTCTGCCTGACTCTATAACCCTCGCCACCTTCTGAAAACACATCACAAGCTCGAACTTCCTCTATCCCAATATGTAAACCGTCTTGCTGAAAACAAGTTCTCACTTTTCTAAAAGTGAAATCTAATATGTTGCATGTCCACTTCTTCTGTATTAATCATGGAAGGAGAAGCAGTTAAGTTTCAGGTCCACAACCCATGATCCAGGCTCAGAGAAAGGGTTCCGGGCCTGAAACTTTGACTGCTTCGATTCCCACAGATGCTCCTGGGCTTCCCTTGTATTTTGTTAATTTATTTCAGATTTCCAGCACTTAGAGCTTTCCTTTGTGTCCTAAAACATGCAGCCTAAAACTGGGAGGAGCGGAAGTGCCAAGGAAATGTAACACGAATGGAGAAAAACGATGGCCAAAGCCTGGAGACTGAGGCCTGTTCTGGCATTGGGGAATTGTCCACATGTGTAGGCGTGTGGGAGGGAGAAGCGGGAAGGGAGGAAAGGGCTTGATTTGCTGTTGTTCTATTTTTGCTAAGCACCGCGGGTATGCTATGTTGGTAGCAGAATGTGTGGTGACACTTGCCACCTACCCCCAGCACATCCCAAGGTGTGTTGGTTGTCAGTGCAAGTGACACATTTTATTTTATGTTTTGATGTACAGGATGATGCAAAAGTCTTAGGCACATATATATAACTAGGGTGCCAAAGACCTTTGAACAGTACTGTATAGTGGTTAAAACAGGAAGGTGTTTGGAAAGCAAAAATACAAGTACTTAGTTTTGTATTAACTAAGTAGTATTAAGTGTTATTTGGTAACTGGAGAGACAGTACTGTGCAAAAGTCTTAGGCACCCTAGCTATATATACGCCTAAGACAGAGCTATTCATGTGATATATAAATTTGAATCTCAAAGGTTGAAAGGTTCATTTTATTATCAAAGTATGTGAGCAGAATACATAGTTAGAGATTTGTCTTCTCCACATAACCATAATATACAAAGAAAACCATGGTAGTGGTTGAAAGAAATACACCAATCCTCCCCCTGCATGAAAAGAAGAAACAACAAAAACTTGCAAACCCCAAACCCCACCCCCCCAACCCCTTCCCTCACACAAAAATTAACAGATCCCCCACATGGAGGAACAAACAGCAAGAACATCAAACCCCAGATCCCCAGCCCACCAATTGGCAACAAGAAAGAGTAGGCAAGAACATGGAGAAAAACATCGAACTGTGAGAGGTCAGTATGAACTATAGTCCAATCCATAAATCCCGGAATTTCAGAGGCCCCTCTGAGGGCCACGACTCAAACCCAACAGCCTCTCCGAGAACCGCTCGCTCTCCTCCACGCCTGCCTCAGCGTTTCAACTTTCCTTGGTGTTTTGATCAACAAGAAATGTAGTCGATCGCAGCCCCTCGTCTTGCCTCTGAGCTTCTCCTCGAGTTCGCGTTTCTCACCCGGAGTTTTCTCAGGGACAGCAGGGTGCGGGCCCACTCGATCGAACTACAGACTGTAAATCACAGGCTCCAATCGTTTCAAAAACAAAATGAAGATAGAAAGAGCAAGTAGAAGACGTAGAAAACTGAAATAATTGAATATCTGGAAGACGTCACCCAAGGAATCATTGTTTACTAACATCATCTTGACTGGAAGTAACCAGAGGAATCTGAAACTGTTATGTCAAGCAGCTAAGAATCTTAACAGGCAACTCCACATAATTATAATTTGGATGGATTATAGTGGTGGACTGTTACAACCTTATAGATTCTATAGATTTGTTGAGAAGGCCCACAAGAAAGTTGATCTCAGGGTTGTAACTGGTGACATATACATACTTTGATAATAAAATTTACTTTGAGCTTTTAAACTTTGGACTTGCTCAGGAGGAAGGGATAGTGCTATCGGAGCCTCACTGTGGGATTTGATTCTGTAAACTGCTGACTGGAAAGGCTTACAGCGACAACAGAATCAGGCTTCCACAGAATATACAAACATGGTCATTCTCAATCACAACAAAGCAGGGCCAACTTGTGACATCCATAACTTCAGCTTTGTGCAATGTGTCAGCAGGGGTTTTTTCCTGCTACAACTGTGCTCATTTCTTGAGAATTCTGGAACAGGATCAAAGCAGTTTTCTCTTTTTTTAAAAGGAGCACTGCTTAAGAAAATAAATAATTGCATTTCACAATAAAATCCTTCAACATTCAAATATTTGTTATTATTTTCAGTGCACTTAAGGCCTTGAAAACAGGAGGCAGAGCTCTAATTATTCTGGCGCCTTCCATTCTGTCTACCAGGCACATATCCAACTTCTCTCGGCACATCCAATCAATTCTATTTCCCTTCTCCACCAGGTAATTTTAAAATTAAAGCAAGAACATTACCTGGGGCAACTGCGACCATGAATTCAATACAGTAATCTTGAGACGTTCAGGCACTTCACAAGAGAATTATGCCAAAACCTGGATCTCATGAGACAATGACCGCACACATTTGAATCTTTGCTCCAACTGTCTGTGTGTGCAATTATACTGGACTCCTGTACTCAAGAGGCATTGCACCAAGGATTGAGGTCAACTTCAGCATTTGTTTAAGGGCAATTGACTTTACCTGGGCTCTGACCGGGATTCCATGGTTTCCATGTTTTCTTCAAAAGACAGGCTTCAAGTGTAGTTCTTGGAGATTGTACCTCCACCACCTCCAGTTGATGCCAATATCCTCAGGTCACTGACTGATCCAATCTGCAGTCAAATCCTTTTACCCTCTTCCTGACCGATACACTCAACTTTCTAAAACCCTATTGTGGAACATTTTCCCAACTGGCTGCATCGTGGCCTGGTATGGAAGGTATTTCCAGAAGTGATGGACACTGTCCAGTCCATTACAGGCAAAGCCCTCCACTCAACTGAGTACATTTACATGGAGCACTGCCACAGGAAAGCAGCATCCATCTTCAAGGACCTCGCCATTCAGACCACAGGCTGACTCCCTTCCAAGGACTCTTCACCTTCTGTTCTCAATATTTATTACTTATCTATTTATTATTATTGTTGTTTTTTTTCTCAGCTGAAGCTGCAAAAATCTGAGGTATGAGCATAGCCAAGAAACATCATTTCTTAATTGCTAGGAACCCTCGGACTACTGTAGTGGTGTTTAGTATTGTGGCTTTCTGGAAATTTACGTTAAATATTGCAGTGTAGGTCTGATTGTTTATTGCTATTATGTAGTGAATTTGGAATGATGCCAGTTGCAGATGTTACTATTGAGACAATGTATTAGACCAAAAGTTCATTATCTCTGTGTTTGTTGGTAATACTGTGCTAGGGTTGGTAACATTCTGCTGCAGCAAACTTAGTTTCAATGTCCTGTACAAATCTTTTTCATTGTTCCTGAACTGATAATTCTGTTTACTTCGACTGCTGCATTTCATGCATCTTTTTAGTCTGGCTTTGTATGTACCAACCTTTTGTTTTAGTGTATCTATGAATTCTACAACGCTTTTTAAATTATTATCCTTATTTCTTTTTGTGTTTGCACATCTTCTCAGTTGTTTGTCTGTCCTGTTGGGTGCGGTTTATCATTTATTCGATTTTACTTCGAAAATGAAATTAAGAAAATGAACCTCAAGGTTGTATATGGTGACATGTATGTACTTTGATAATAAATTTACTTTGAACTTTGAAGATTCCCAGGTCGTGCCCTCCTCTTGCTACTTCTGTTGGGCAGGAGGTACAGAAGCCTGAGGTCTCACATCACCAGCTTCATGAATGGTTAAAGTTTTTGAAGATTAGCTTTATTTGCCACGTGTACATCGAAACATTGAACGTACACTGAAATGAGTCAGTTTGTGCCAACAGTCAGAGCACAGTGCTGGGGCAGCCACACTTCCAGCGCCAACACAGCATGCCCACAACTCACTAACCCTAACCATACCTGTTTGGAACGTGGGAGGAAATTAGAGCACCCAGAGGAAACCCACGGGGAGGATGTACAAACTCCTGATAGACAGCCTCAGGAATCGGATCTCGATCAGTGATCACAGACACCATAAAGCAATTGCACTAATTGTTACTCCTCTGTGCTGACCGTAATTATCCTGCAACCATCAGGCTCCTGAACCGGCATGGATAACTTCAATCACCACCACTCTGATCTGATTCCACAGTCTACAGACTCACTTTCAAAGACTCTACAACTCATGTTCTCAATTTTTTTTTTGGTTGGACAATTTGTCTCTTTTTCATATTGGCATTTCGCACTTTTGTCAGTCTCTGTCCATGTATAGTTTTTCGTAAATTCTATTATATTATATTATTTTCCCATGTAAATCCCTGCAAGTAAATGTATCTCAAGATAGTATATGGTAACAGACTGTATATGTACTTTGAAAATAAATTTACTTTAAACTTTGTTACCCTTCCAACTTCACCTATCACCCCAAACATCTTCCCGTCCGTTCCCCATAACTCCCGGTGATCCCCACCTTTCTCTGGCTCCCTCCTCAGTAATTCCACCCAGTAATCCCAGATCCCCCATCCAGAACCCACCGATGGACTAACGTCCTCTTTGGTTTCAACTCCCAGACAACAGGACCGTGTGAAACTTCCAGAGTGTACAGCCTGTTCTATCCAAAAAAACACCCACTGCCTCACGTGGGATACAGTGTGATTGCTGGGAGCCCCACACAAAACTGACACACGGCCCCAAGCTGTGCAGCTTCAGTACATCTCAGGTCTTGTGTAATTTTTAAGCTCATTTGTTAATATGTTAATATGAATGAACCTTCAGGTTTATTGGTCAGAAACCTCGATCCTGTTTGCCTCTTCTCAGTTGTTGCTGAACCGGTGGAATATTCTCAGCAACTTTTTGTTTTCCTTCGGATTTCTAGCATCCACAGAATGTCACTTCTGTGCCAGATTTACTTAATTTGGTAATACATTTGGCTTCATGTGTGCCATTTTGGTTCCCAAAGCAGCAAGTGAATTTTGTTCTGTGAAGCAAAGAGAGGTATGTGACGATTGCTCTAAGTTTAGACTTTGTCACTGTTGATAATAGTTTTAGCCAGGCACAACTTAAAGCACATGTGGGAAGGCAACAGACAGCATTGTGTCACAGCGTACTTAGCTTTGCTCTGTCGTGTTGAATATGAACATTTGGACTTGTTGTCTTATTAACTATGTGGAATCCAAATCCTGTGACACATTCAGGACAGCATCCAAAAGCCAGCCATGGTTAGACTGGTGCTGGAGATGTTACACGGGGGGGTGGGAACTGCTGCCCCCCTCACACCTTCAGTGACCATGCTTTCATCTCGGCCTCCTTGTTGCCATGTGGCCCCCCCACCCAATGTGACCCGGTTTCCATGGTGACCCAGAGGCATGCAGGTTGAAGGCCAATTGCTCCACGTGTATGTGCGAGATAAAATTCAGGATCGAGATTGATCATCATTCTTCAGTAAAGGAGAACAGAGCGATTGTCACTCCGGATATGATGCAGCATGAATAAAATAATACACATAGAGAAACCAAAAAAAAAAATCAATACATACAAATATATACAAGCAATCTTATAAAACACAATATGCAAGTAACTGTTTGAGTGTGGACATATCAGAATAAGTTACATTTAGAAACTGATTGGAAGTACACAAAGTGACACGACGTTCAGGAATATCTGAACATTAAATAACTCTGACAGGAAGTGATAAAGTGACAATGTTACTCTTGGCAAGACAAACTCTTCTCAGCAGCATCAGGGCATTTGAAAGCACAGTAGACAGTGACTGTGTCAGAGCAGGTACGAGGTGTGGAGTGGCAGTGTGGGGGGGGGGATAAAGGGTGCTGAGGGACTGTGGAGAGATGTGGCTGATATGGATGAAGTGGTGGTGGGGTGGGTTAATGGGTGGAGGTGTTTATCAGCTTGATGGCTTGGGGGGAAGTAACTGTTTTTGAGCCTAGTGGTCCTGGTGTGGGTGCTAATTAGTCTCCTCCCTGATGGGAGTGGGACAAACAATCCGTGAGCAGGGTGGGTGGGATCCTCATGACACTGCTGGCCTTTTCCCCGCAGTGTCCTTGGTGGTGGGTAGACTGGTGCTGGTGATGCTTTGGGCAGTTTTGACTGCCTGTTGTACAGCCTTCCTGTCAAACTGATGGGAACGTGGAGAGACAAGGTTACAGGGAGAATTAGTGGGGTAATCTATGTGTGGGAATAGACTAGGAGGGCCGAATGGCCTCTGCATCAGAAAGAAACAGAGAAATTCTTTATGGAAGCAAAACGTTGAAGCTGAGATGAAGTGTCACAAATATAAATAAATATTACATAAGTATATAAAAAGTGAATGATACACAGAAAATAGTGGAAATGTGCAACAGGCCAGTCAGTGTCTGAAGAACATAACAGGATAAGACCTGAGCGAACTAGGTTCATGATTCATGTACAATATCCTCACCTGAACAACAAAGTTAAAAAGCTGCAGATGCTGGAAATCTGAAATTAAAACAGAAAATACTAAGCAGGCCAGGCAGCATCTGTGGAGAGAGAAACTAAGTTAACACTTCACATCAATGACTTTTCATCAGACTCCCCACCAGAACAGTTCAGTTTATAAATGCAAACACACAGTTTAACTTGGAGCAGTGGGCACAGAAGTACAAATATAGGAGATAAGGCTGAAAGGAAAGTGGAATGAGGGAGCTCTTACTGTCCTTTGACAGAATTTTAAGTTGCCGTAGGCAGAAGTTTCCCATTCTGAGGTCCACGGACCTCTTGGTTAATGGTAAGGGTCCATGCCATAAAAAAAGTTGGGAACCCCTGGTCTAAGGCACTGAGTAGAGAACAGTTAATTAGGTCATTGGTCTATAGCTACAAACTTATTTTCATCTTAACAAGGAGTTTGGAGACCTGGAAGAATTGAGCAAAATTATAGTCAGTAAAATGACAAACCCAAAGGTTCTTTTCCTGAATTATTCATAACATGATAGAGTACAGCTCCAATAATCCCACCCATTCAAGACCTTGGTGGTACCAGACTGGCCTGGCATCTTTTCAGAACGTTTAGATGTTGTTCATTGTTAGTTGAAATACAGTTTTAAACAATCTGGCACCTGTTATGGAATATTGAGGGGGGAAAGCTATGAAGGGAGCTGAGCACAAAAATAATCACAAAAAGAAGTTGAGAAATCTAGTTTATTATTGCCACACACAAACGGTGTACTGGGGTGCAGTGAAAAACTTCGTTTTGCCTGCTATCCATAGAGATTGTTTAATTACATCAGTACATCATGGTGGTGCAAGGAAAAAGCTAAAATGCAGAATAAAATGTTAGAGTTATAGAGAATGTGCGGGGCAGGCTGACAATAAGGTGCAAGGCCACATCAAGGTAGATTGTGAGGTCAGGAGTCCATCTCATCACCCAAGAAGTCTATTCAGTAGTATTTTGTAGCTCGTTGGGAAAGGGGAGGAGAGAGAACGTTCAGGTCGGTAGGTTGCCGGCTGCTTTACTGAGGCAATGAAGTGCAGACAGAGTTCATGGAGGGGAGGCTGGCTTCTGTGATGTGCTGTGCTGTGTCTACAACTCCTTGCAGTTTCCTGCGGGCTCGGGCAGAGCGGTTGTCATACCGAGCCATGATGCTTTCTATGGTGTGTCAGTAAAAATTGGTGAGGGTTGACAGGGACATGCCAGATTCCTTTGGTCTGACTGAAAATGTATAGAGCGAGATATGATATGTAACCAATCAGAAATCCTGAAGGTTCGTTATCCCCAAGTTATCCCCTCCAAAATTTGTCTGCTCCCATACCCCACCCAGGACACTCTCCTGAGTCTCACCACAGCCTGAAGACTCACCGGGGCAATGCCACCCCAAGGCTTATCAGATCCCTGGTTCCTGCAATCCCCTGAAATTTACCCAGTTCAGTGGAGAATTTATTATAATACTTTGTGAGATCATAAAAAAGTAACTAGAATTACGGGGGAATAATAGATGACATCCAATCTCTGAAAAATCCACCAGTCCCACA
Source organism: Hemitrygon akajei (assembly GCF_048418815.1). Lineage (NCBI taxonomy): Eukaryota > Metazoa > Chordata > Chondrichthyes > Myliobatiformes > Dasyatidae > Hemitrygon > Hemitrygon akajei. Next base: position 14,827,586 of record NC_133150.1, on the reverse strand, counting down.
CCCTCCAAATACTGAATATGCTGGATTACTGGAGTTTCTTGTTCCAAATAATTCAGATAAAGAACATTCGCTGCTGTCTTTTTGCCATCTTACTCTGTTCGTTTTCAAAATGGAGAATAATATTGTGCACTGGTATGTTCTTTTCCTTGCTGACAGTCTCTAGTTAGCAGTACCATTTTTCTACTCTGCCCTATCACACACAGTTTTCTCTAACTTTATAGGGTTTCTCCTTACCACTCTATCCCTTCTCCTTCAAACACTGTTCAGTGGAAAGTTTTATTTACATCCTGAGGTATTCAGTTTGTCCAGACTCCTCTCATCCAGAAGCAATGCCCCAAATATTTCTTTGAATAGCAGAAGCCCCAATTACTCAGCACATTTCATTGTGTAACACGCTACTGTTTAAACTGTTTCCATTTAAGGCAGTTTTCAATGACCGGGCCTTTTGTGCTTCTGTGGTTGGATCTTTAAGCAGGATTATTCAAGTGCAGTTAACCCAATCATGGGATAGAATTCATATACCCATTTTAGGAGAAGTATGTGAATTACATTTCATGGTCTGAACTTTACTACTAAAAAATATTTATCTTTTCATGATTTATTGACAGAAACAGAAGTGAAACATCATTTGTATATGGCACATTCACAAACAAATATATGAGCAGTTTATGTATATTTTAGAAATATTTAAGCCTGCAAGAAAACCAGTAATATCTAAAATTCTGTCTGTGTGGTGGTGTCTGTTGATTCAGAGCAAAGACTGACAAGATGCTTCTAATATGGGATTGATATTTGTACATCGTTAGGGAGTCCGTAAGAATCCAATAAAGGACAACGTGCTATCGATGGAGGTGGTTGGGAGTTGGGCATTGCTGACACAAGTTAGCTTGTGACTTGATGCCATTTATGAGCTACCTCCTCCTAGAGAAGAGACTTGCAGTAGTGAGGGTTGAGTGTCGAGGTGGCTGTTGTTGAGTTGCTAGCAATGTGTAAACAAACAATGAGTTGTGAGTTAGCATCTTGACAAGTGGCCACCTTGGGGTGAAAGACCAGTCAGATTTTTGCTGCTACTGAACGTCCCTCATGTAACAGCCTCTCAAAATGTCTCACTGAAGGGAAGTTTGGGAATGAAATATTAGTGACTTCCACACTTTGTATGTCAGAATCAGATTTAATATCACCAGCACATGTCGTGAAATTTGTTATCTTTTGCAGTAGCAGCACAATGCAATACTTAATAATAGAGAAAAGACTGTGAATTAAAGTAAGTGTGTATATATAATAGTCAAATTAAGTAAATAGTGCAAAAAAAAGCAAAATTAGTGCGGAGGTGTTCATAGGTTCAATGTCCATTCAGAAATTAGATGGCAGAGGGGAAGAACTTCTCCCTGTATCATTCAGTGTGTGCATTCAGGCTGCTGTATTTCCTTCCTGATGGTAGCAACAAGAAGAGGGCAGGTTCGAGGTGATAAGGGTCCTCAGTAATGATGCCACCGTTTTGAAGCACCATTCCTTGAAGCGATGGATACTATGGAGGCTAGCGCTCATGATGGAGCTGAGTAATTTTATAGCCCTCTGCAGCTTACCTCGATCTTGAGCAGTAGCCCTCCCCCCATCATACCAGACAGTGATGCAGCCAGTTAGAATGCTCTCCACAGTACAACTGTAGGAATTTGCAGATGGTTTTGGTGATATACCAAATCTCCTCAAACTCCTCATGAAACAGCGACTGTCTTGCCTTTCTTATATCTGCACCAATATGTTGTGTCTAGGATAGATCCTCAGAAATATTGACACTCAGGAACTTGAAATTGCTCGCTCTCTCCACTCCTGATCCCTCTATGAGGACTGGTTGTGTTCCCTCGTCTTACCCTTTCTGAAGTCCACAATCAGTTCTTTGGTCTTGCTGGCATTGAGTTCAAAGTTGTTGCTGTGACACCACTCTACAAGCTGGTATCATCAACAAATTTATAGATGGCATTTGAGCTATGCCTAGCCACACAGTCTTGGGTGTGGAGAGATTAGAGCAGTGGACTAAGTACACATTGATGAGGTGCACCAGTGTTATTTGACATCGTGGTGGAGATGTCATTTTCAATCCACACAGGTTGCATTCTTTTGGTTAGAAAGCCAAGGATCCAATTGCAGAGGGAGGTACGGAGGCCCAGGTTCAGTAACTTTTCAATCAGAACTGTAGGAATGACGGCATTAAATGTAGAGCTGCAGTCAACAAACATCATGCTGACATAGGTGTTTGTACTGTGCAGCTGATCCAAGACCACATGGAGAACCAATGAGATCACGTCTGCCATAGATCTATTGTGCTGATAGGCAAATTGCAACGGGTCCAGCTCCTTGCTGAGTCAGGAGTTGATTCTAGCCATAATCAACATCTCAAAACGCTTCATCAACATGGATTTGAGTGCTGCTGGACAATAGTTGTTAAGGTAGCTCACCCAGCTCTTCGTCAGCACTGGTTTAATTGAACATATTGAATTGCTTGGGGATTGATAATGAAAATAGTAATGTATCCTGAAAGTATTGATGTATATTTTGATGTATAAAGTACACACTTTTTTGAAAAAAGACTACTACCACTATGCTAGAATTACCACAACATTAACAACAGCACCAGCAACAGCTAGATAAAACACATTTTCACTTAATTGACACAATACCATAAGACCATAAGATATAGGAGCAGAAGTAGGCCATTCAGTCCATCAAGTCTGCTCTGCCATTCAATCATGGGCTGTTCCAATTCTTCCAGTCATCCCCACTCCCCTGCCTTTTCCCCATATGCTTTGATACCCTGGCTAATCAAGAACCTATCTATCTCTGACTTAAATGCACCCAATGACTTGGCCTCCACAGCTGCTCATGGCAACAAATTTCACAGATCTACCATCCTCTGACTAAAGCAATTTCTCTGCATTTCTGTTCTAAATGGACGTCCTTCAATCCTGAAGTCATGGCCTCTTGTCCTAGACTCCCCTACCATGATAAATAACTTTGCCATATTTAATCTGTTCAGGCCTTTTAGCATTTAGAATGTTTCTATGAGATCTGCCCTCATTCTCCTGAACTCCAGGGAATACAGCCCAAGAGCTGCAAGATGTTCCTCATACAGTAACCCTTTCATTCCTGGAATCATTCTCATGAACCTTCTCTGAACCCTCTCCAGTGTCAATATGTTCTTTCTAAAATAAGGAGCCCAAAACTGCACACAATACTCCAAGTGTGGTCTCACGAGTGCCTTATAGAGCCTCAACATCACATCCTTGTTCCTATATTCTATACCTCTAGAAGTGAACGCCAACATTGCATTCACCTTCTTCACAACCGACTCAAACTGGAGGTTAACCTTAAGGGTATCCTGCACAAGGACTCCCAAGTCCCTTTGCATCTCTGAATTTTGAATTCTCTCCCCATCTAAATAATAGTCTGTCCATTTATTTCTACCACTAAAGTACATGATTATGCAATTTCCAACATTGTATTTCATTTACTACTTTTCTCCCCTTTCCCCTAAACTAACTAAATCTCTCTGCAGGCTCTCTGTTTCCTCAACACTACCCGCTCCTCCACCTATCTTTGTATCATCAGCAAATTTAGCCACAAATCCATTAATACCGTAGTCCAAATCATTAACATACATCGTAATAAGCAGCGGTCCCAACACCAACCCCTGTGGAACTCCACTGGTAACCAGCAGCCAGCCAGAATAGGATCCCCTTATTCCCAATCTGCTTTCTGCTCCACCCTTCTCCTTAAAACCTGCAGAGCTTAGTTTCCACTCATGATAATTCCTGTTGTGCCTGTTAGACCCATCCACCACAGAAGCTGCCAGAGGCAATTTGGGAGAGAACAGAGGTGCAGCGGCCGTGCTGGAATTCGTGCAGGAATAGGGGCTGGCCCTACCATCTTTGCTGCTCTCCAGTGTCTGTTCTGTGAAAGACAACCTGGATTGTGTTCGACTGCAGCTGATCCAGCGTGAGATGAGGAACTGCTCCATGCTTGGTCTTGCGGAAATGTGGTTCCAGGACAATATCCCATGTACCATAAATCTTCACACCTTGCCACTCAGGGACCTGTGCAAATATTACTTTTTGTGACTGTATGTGCTATCGTAACTGTATCTGCTGTGTGTGACTGCATGTGTTGTGTTTTGTACCTTGGTTCAAGAGGAACAATGTTTTGTTTAGCTGTATACATGTGCACGATTGAATGACAATTAAACTCGAACTTGTTAATTAAACATTTTACTGGAAATAATGGGGGAAAACTCATTTCTTGGTTTCTGACAGTAAATACATATCAAGCACAGATTACAGCCAACTTAAAACATATGGGTCCTGAGAAATTAGGATATTTTTGACCAAATATGTTCAATCATTTAAAGGAATTCATGACTGAGATTTCATTTAAATTATGCCAATATAATTATGCTCTGAGTAAAATTATCTGTTATCCTTCAGTATAGCTAAGAAATGTAGAGAATGTAGGAACAATTATGCAAAAATGTATAATTCCAATTGCTGTAAAATCATTCCCCTCTGCATTTTGTATCAGAGAGACGACACTTTTAAAGTTACTGTCAAAACTCAGCTGGATTGATTACGGAGGAATTGAATTCTGGAATGCAGACTAGTCCACACTGATGTAATATAGAGTGCCTTTTCTGTCTTTGACCAGGGACAAATTTCAAAATTCACTACTTAGGGATATCCATTGCATTTGCTTTCCATTTTAAGACCCAGCCTGTAGTAAGCTCCTTGTAAGGACAACATTAGCCTGAGAGCCTTTTCCCTGTGAATCTAAGAGTACAAGACAAATGCACAGTGGGACCCATCTTCTAGAATTCACCTAAGGGTCCTTAAAGTCCAAAAAACATCTCACAGATTACCAGAGGTTTCAATTAAATCCAGAAAACTCCATGCATAGGGTAATCAGTACCACAGATCTGCAATCCCAGCAAATATTTTCTAATGTCCGGAATATCCCAGAAGTGTGCTGATCACAATGGGCCTGAAGGACTATCGAGTGAAGGTAAGAGGTGCAGAAATCTGATGGATGTTTACTGTCCTAGCCCAGTAGGCCTCTTTCTCATGTTTTCTAAGCTTGCTTTCTAAACACATAGCAGCTGCCACAAGTAAGATCAAAAGCAGATGTGAGTAAACATCCAACCCACAGCTTGCTCAGTTTCAGGTCATAAATGGAAGTCAGTCTTCAGTTCCGAAAATGTAAATGGAAAGCAATGACACTTGAAAGCAATTTTTTTCAAACATATCGCTTCTTCAGAAATTTTCTTTGCTGTTCTATTTGAAGCTGAACAGAAATATAATTCCAGACTGCTTATACCATGTAGCAATTTGGAGAAACAAGAAACTGATTTTTATTGGATATATCATGTTTATTTGCAAAGTAGTACTGATGTTTTTCAATAGTTCAACTGAGCTAAAAATGTTTTGTTGATTTTTTTTTGTTTTTGTACTCAATGTCTGAGGTTTCTCACCTAAATGTCCAACAACAATCAGCTAGCATTGATGGATTCCAGTTGCCCAGATACCATTTCTCCATGACTGCAATGTCCTGGTGAAACCTTTCACCATGTTCATCACTGATAGCACCAAGATTTGCAGGGAAGACGTCTAAATGGAAGTGCAGAGAATGAAGTTTTAGTGACATGGTGCTCTTTATGGTTCTGTATGCTTGAAGCATGCTTTCAACCATCTGCACATAGTTTGGTGCTCTGTAGTTGCCAAGGGAATTTTCAACAACATCCTTGGATGCCTTCCATGCGATTTTCTCTGGTCCCACTGGAGTTCTTTGAATTGCCTGCCATTGATGACCTGTTTGATTTTTTTGGCCATCAAAACTGCCTTCCTTAATCTTGGCACCAGTTATTCTGGGAAACATCTGTCTCAAATATCAAAATCTGTTACCTTCCTCGTTCATTGCATTCACAAAGTTTTTCATAAGCCCCATTTTACGTGAAGAAGAGGCAAAAATATGTTTGTTGGGTCAATGAGTGGCTTATGTGCCATATATTTCTTCCCTGGAACCAACTGCTTATGGAGTGGCCAATTCTTTTTAATGTAATGAGATTCCTTAGCACGCCAGTCCTGGTTGCAAATGAAACAACAGTACTTGGTGCATCCAAGCTGCATTCCTAGTAGCAGCACTCTTACTTTCAGATTACCTCAGATGCTGCCGTTGTAGCTGCTGTACTGTATGTGTTTCAACAAGACCCAAATTTGGGTCATCTTCTTTCATGTGTACTGCACAGCCAATTGGTATTGAAGGGTGGACATCGTCATTGTGTAGCAGCCCAACCTTAAAACTGAAGAATCAATAAAAAGATGCCATCGTTGCGGGTCACGCTGAAATCCAAAGCACACCCAGGTATGCCTGGACAAGATAGAAAATGCTTCCGCTTACATTTAAGCGGACTTGAATTATGACAAATAACAAATAAATGTGATTCCAAAAAATAGTATGTGATAGGGAAAATTCATGGTGATTTTCATGACCAGCAGCCCGAAATCCATAAGATACACCCAAGAATATTCAGGAAGCATGATTTTTGTTGTCCAATGTAATCAGCTTGAAGTTAAAAATATAGCTTTGCAAACAAGTGGAGACCCTCTATCTGTGAGAAGTAAGATGCTTTAATACTGCTTGGGATGCAGGATAAGAAAATGGGTTATTTCAAACAGGCAAGGTGACTCTTAAGTTGCTTAGTTCAAAGGAAGCTTGCAGAACAGATGGAAATATCATTTTGCATATCAATAACTGATGTGTTTATGGTTGGAATGGTTTTATGAGCTTAAGCAAATTAGCTTCACAGCATTGATTGAAATCTATGGCTCCAAAAAATGCTTTTTGTTAAGGAGGTGAGAGGAAATTTCGTGTGTGTGTGTGTGTGTGTGTGTGTGTGTGTGTGTGTGTGTGTGTGTGTGTGTGTGTGTGTGTGTGTGTGTGTGTGTGTGTGTGTGTGTGTGTGTGTGTGTGTGTGTGTGTGTGGTTACCCAAGTGGGAGAAAAGGGGTATACATGTATAGAGCAGTTCACGCTTAGTAGGAGTGGGATAAGAAAAATCAAGAAGAAACGTGGAAGAAACGTGGGGTGAAGTAGAATCTATTCTTCCAACTTCAATTTCTGCAATGGACGACTTGTTTACTTGCATCATGCTATGTCCTCTTAGCTTATAGGAACTGTACCTGTTTTTTGGAAATCCTTTGTGCTTTATCCTTTGCAATTTAGGAATGGTTTATGTTTAAGAAATGCTTTATGTTTAGGAAATGCTTTCTATTTTAGAAATGGTTTGTGATCTGGAAATGATTAAGATAGAAATCCTCTGAGTTTTAAATATATTTTAAGAGTGTTGTATGAATTTAAGCATGAGTCACTGACAATAAATGAACTGTCTTTTAAGCTATTTTGTTAGCTAGAAGTATCTTCTCCCCGGTAGGGAGTGAGGATCCACTGCTTAAATAGTGGATATTGGCAAATAAACATGCCATGGAGAATAAACAAGGAAGTGAACTAGTCTGTGAAGTGGCGGAGTTACAGTATAATCTCCCTTTAGTAAGAGAACTCACGGCTATTTATATTGCTGGCCAGAAAGAACAACAATCTACAAATCAGTAAATTCAAATGAATTGAGGACAGTGGAAGCAGACAAACTAACTGTTACTGTTCTTGCCATGTGCTTGGGAATGGAGGCTGCCATTTTGTGAAGACACTCTATTCTCTATTTTGTGAGCTTAACATGCTGGGCTTGATCAATGTTTTAAAGAAGACACAATGATACTTCAGGTGATCTGCAGGACTGGAGATAATTTCCAAATAAGAAGCTATTTGTGAGCTGTTCTTCATTTGGATATAACATGCAGGTTTGTGAACGTTGGGAGTTGTTGCCTGCCTGGAGTGATTCGAGCCCGTCGCTGATTGAGAGCGAAGAGCCAGAAATCATCGACCATCACTTGATGGGAAGAAGGCAATGAATGGATGCTGACTTGGACCAGAGCCAGTAACAAGGTGTTAAAGGTCAGACACATGACCTGTGGCCAATGACACTGGAATGCAATATTTGAATTGATAAGGAATGGATATAAAAGTGGATGCTTTGTGTGTGCTGGCAGTGGTAACTTTGAAGAATAACCATCGCAGATACAAGCGTAAGCAACCCTGTGTGAGACACGTGGCAAGGGAATCAGGACAGCGAGGAACACCTGGCCAGTGTAAGCTCCTTTGCCCGGGAATTCAGACACTTTCTAGTTTAAATAATACAGGTACCTGTCAGTAAATACAGATCTCTCTGTGCCTCACAAATCATTGTTGTAAGAGGTATCATTTTTACAACAACATCCAATAAGGTTTTGTGCTCAGTAAACCTACTGCCATCACAGGAGAAAAACAAAACTTTACTAGGAAATAATGATAAATATATGGCATTATTAATGCAGAATTCACTCACCAAGTCAGCCAAGTGAGTAAGAGATGTAACACACACCAGATAATGCAGACACCATTTTGTTTACTTTAAGATTTTAATTGCATTTTTGTTTTTATGCATTTTTAGTTAAGTCCACTCTATACTGTATTTAATTGTGTAAATGTAAACTGTAATAAATAATTTTTCCAAATCTTGCTAGATTTTTGATGTTGCTGATTGCTTGTTGATTATCAAAGTTTATCAGGAATGTTTGGGGAGTACCCTCTTCCTGACACACCTCAGAGCCTAGCACCTGACAGACCACGCCATTGGCCTCTGCACTTGGAGGAACAGGTGCATTCTGGTGCTACCAGTGGGGGTGGTGTTGGTTGGACTAAGTGGAGCTGAGGGAGGGGGCATCCAGGGCAACCACTCTAGGCTTCAAATGTGGCAAATCATCATAAATGGTTTGCCACTTTCACAGTTATGACAACTTGCCTTAAGCACCACGTGATCTCTAAAGTCCTGCTCTGTCACCATAATCTGACGACAGGGCAGCCATTTTAGCCAGTTGCTGAAATGGTACTCACCTATTTTTTCAGATTCAATTACTTTGGGTATGTCAGGGCAGAACAATCCTCTCTTACTCATTAACAAGAGAAAATCTGCTGATGCTGGAAATCCAAGCAACACACACAAAATGCTGAAGGAACTCAGCAGGCTGGGCAGCACGGGCCCAAAATGTCAACTGTACTTTTTTCCATAGATGCTGCCTGGCCTGCTGAGTTCCTCCAGCATTGTGTGTGTGTTGTTCTTTTACTCATTACCGAGATAATACTCTTACACTCTCCACTTTGCAGTGCAGCAGCTGTTTTCCTCATTGCCAGAGATTCCATCTCTCATTCTCCAACATTATGACGAGCTGCCGCAGTGAAGTAATTTAACATCCTGCTTACTGGAAATTATGAAACTGCTTTTCACAAGCCCTCCAATTTAAAGAGCAGCCAAGTTATAAATTCCCCAGGAAATATACATCAGGTGCATGGAGGCTATAGACTCTGAGTATTAGATCTCTATCCTTCAGTCCAACCTGATCAAATGCTTGTGATGAGATGAGAATTATTACCACAAAATAATTTAAGAGCTTTACTTTGTATTAGTTAATATTCAGGAGTGATTAACTTTAAAAGTCAGGGGCCATCAAGGTGATGTGAAACAGATGGGCTTAAATTTATTTATGTAAACCTTACTGAAACTACAATATTAATTTGCAAGAAATCTCTTGCTTACACAACATTCCACAAACCGTTGTATAATAGCCCTGCATGCTTTCCAGCTTCAGTATATACTTCATTAGGAGTCTGAAGAGATTTGGCATGTCAACAAATACATTCAAAAACTTCTATAGATGTACCGTGGAGAGCATTCTGACAGGCTGCATCACTGTCTGGTATGGGGTTGGGGCTACCACATAGGACTGAAAGAAGCTGCAGAGGGCTGTAAATTTAGTCAGCTCCATCTTGGTTACTAACCTACAAAGTACCCAGGGCATCTTCAAGGAGGGGAGTCTCAGAAAGGCAGTGTCCATTATTAAGGACCTCCAGCGCACAAGGCATGCTCTCTTCTCATTGTTACCATCAGGTAGGAGGTACAGAAGCCTGAGGGCACACACTCAGCAATTCAGGAACAGCTTCTTCCCCTCTGCTATCCGATTCCTAAATGGACATCGAGCCTGTGAACACTACCTCACTTTTTAAGTATATATTATTTCTGGTTTTGCACAATTTTTAATCTAGTCAATATATGTATACTGTAATTGATATTTATTTATTATTATTTTATTTTTTGCCTTCTTCTAGATTATGTATTGCATTGAACTGCTGCTGCTAAGTTAACAAATTTCACGTCACATGCCGGTGATAATAAACCCGATTCTGATTACAGTCAGCCCTCCGTATCCGCGGGGGTTTGGTTCTGGGACCCCCCGCGGATGCTGAAGTCCCGTGTATAAAATGGCGAAGTATTTGCATATAACCTACGCACATCCTCCCGTATACTTTAAATCATGTCTAGATTACTTATAATACCTAATACAATGTAAATGCTATGTAAATAGTTGTTATACTGTACTGTTTAGGGATTAATGACAAGAAAAAAAAAGTCTGTACATGTTCAGTACAGACGCAACCATCGTAGCTCTTCTGGGAACGTTGATGCCGCCTCGGCATCAGCCGATGCCGATTCTCCTGTGATCTTTAATTTCTTGTGGCTGTAGCCCTTTACGTAGCTAGCCAGCCATCCCTTACTAGCCTTAAAATCCTTCCTCTCGCTCACAACACAAGTAGCGACCGAACGAGACAATGCTGAAACAACGAGTGCTGGAGAGAGAACCAGTTTTTTTTCTATCCTGATCCGCGGTTGGTTGAATCCGCGGATAAGGAGAGCCGACTGTACTCTATTCAGTGCATTTGAACATCCTTGAACCAACTGAGCTCTGATTATTTTTCTTTTCCTCCTTACTCTGTCCTACGCTAATTCTTTCCCAGTTCTTTGAGGAATACCATTGTTATCCCTCACCTCTTTTTATATCATACAGGCTCCCAAATCCAGACTGTTACCTGCTGAAAGTAACTTCATTTACTTGTGTACAAAATCTCTCCACCATCCCATCTCTGAAACCTTCCCTGGCCCACCCTCCCACACTGAATATGTTTTTTTATTTTCCGCCATCACTCGGATATTTACCAAATATTTAGACAGCTTGGTCTTAACTTTAAGAATACAAACTTCAACCTCATCGTCACACTCTCTCTGCCTTGCCAAATTTTGCTCAAGCACATCTATTTCACCAGCCTTTCACTAACTCTGCTTTGGAGACAAATTTGGATGAATGCTTTAGCAATTGCCAAGGAAGCATACTTGCTTCTCCCCTGTTTAGTATAAAACACCACTTTGTTGAAGAATTTAAAGCATTCAGGAGAACTACCTGGATTTTGTTAAAGAGTGCTCAACAGTTAAATTGTCGGCTAGTTCCTATTGCTTATTATTGTGATGCAGAAAGAGAAATTGAGCATATCATTTTCAGCTTCCAACTATCTCATTACCTTCGCATTTCCCTTGTATCCCTCACACAAGTTCTCTCTCAGTTGCTCATTCAGTTTGATTATTTTGCCACTTAGATCACAATCACAGCATTGGAACCACCCGGCAGAGCCTCACACAATCCCAAGGGGAATGCGTAAATAGGGTCAGGATTAATCCTAGGCTTTTGAATCTGACTCTGTGAGGTAGCAGTAATATTGTGTTAGCAAAGATGCTGGAAGCCATTTTGATGCCTAACATTTCATTTTAAAAAGTAACCAGCTCAACAGGGTCACGTAAATCAAAACACAAGAAAATCTGCAGATGCTGGAAATCCAAAGCAACACACACAAAATGCTGGAGGAACTCAGTAGGTCAGACAGCATTAATGGAGAGGAATAAAAAGCTGACATTTCTGGTTGAGACCCTTTATCAGGACATAAACTCCTTGAGGCATTTAACTTTCATTCACGCAAATAAAAACAACCATATTTACCTATCATCTTCCCATATTCCTAGTGGTTGACAGCATGCAGATCAGCTATGGAATAAGTGGCAAGATAGAGTCGATGGGGATAATCTTTGCATCCAATATAAATGTTACTTTGGAGGCCTTAGATATCACAGGCTAGTCATTCAGCATCAAAAGAATTAGGCTGGAGCACAAGTAAGAGGGTGGGGAGTGGAACGGAAGAACGGTAGGTGTTAGGTGAAACCAGGAGAGAGGGAGGGGGTGAAGTAAAGAGCTGGAAAGTTGATTTGTGAAAGTTAAAAGGTGGGGAATCTGATAGAAGAAGGTAGAAGACCATGGAAGAAAGAGGAGGAGGAGGGAGGTCATGGTCAAGTAGGGAGATAAGGTGAGAGAGGGAAACAAGAATAGGGAATGGTGAAGGAGGTGGGGTAGGGCAATCTACATCGGGTCTCACCGATATACAGTAGACCACGCTGGGACCACTGGATACAGTACCCTGACAGACTGACAGGTGAAGTGTCACTTCTCACCAGGAAAGACCATTTGAGGCCTGAATGGTAGTGAGGGAGGAGGAGTAGTGGCAGGTGTGGCACTTGTTCCACTTGCAAGGATAAGTATCAGGAGGGAGATCAGTGGGGAAGGAGAGTGGACAAGGGAGTGATTCATGCAGAAAGTGGGGGAGAGGGAACGATGTGCTTGGTGGTGGGTTCCCGTTGGAGATGGCACCTTTCCTCCCACCCCCTGACCTTCTGCTTTCCGCAGGGATGACTCCCTATTCCTTCCAGGTGAGGCGACACCTCACCTGTGACTTTGTTGGGAGTCATCTACTGTATCTGGTGATCCTGGTGTGGCCTCCTGTATATCGATGAGACCCGATGTAGATTGGGTGATCGCTTCATCCGAACACCTACACTCGGCCTACCAGAAGAAGCGGGATCTCTTGGTAGCCACCCATTTCAATTTTACTTCCCATTTCCTTTCCAACGTGTCAGTCCATAGCCTCCTCTACCACCACGATGAGGCCACACTCAGGAGCAACACCTTAAATTTCATCTGGGTAGCGTCCAACCTGATGGCATGAACATTGATTTCTCAAACTTCCGGTAATTGCCCCCCACCCCTTCACTGTTCCTCATTGCTGTTTCCCTCTCTCACCTTACCTCGTTACCTGTCCATCACCTCCCTCTGGTGCTCCATGGTCTTCTACCCTCTCCTATCAGATACCCCCCTCCTCCAGTCCTTCAACTCTTTCCCCAATTACCTTCCCAGCTTTTAACTTCACCCCCTCCTCCCCTCCCAGTCGCATCCATCACCTTCAATCTTGTACTTCTTCGTCCCCTCCCTGAACCTTCTTAATCTGACTTCTCATCTCTTTCTCCCGTCCTGATGAAGGGTCTCGTCCTGAAACATCAACTGTTTGCTCTATTCCTTAGATACTGCCTGGCCTGCTGAGTTCCTCCAGCATTGTGTGTGTGTTGCTTAGCATCAAGTAAATAATTGCTGAGAATCTCAAGGGTACATTGATTTTTATTTTGATTTATTTGTAGGGCACTACTAAGAGGATTTTGAAACACTTTGCTTTCTGGAACATTTTATCAAGGCTTGACCAATTGTCTATCAATATTTATTTTGAGCTTGACCAAAGTTTGTTAAAACTGCTATGCTATCTTGTTTGACCCCTTTTTGGAATCAACAGTTGAAAGTTGCCACCCTCCCAAATAACTGCTTTGTTCACTTACACTTCTCTTCAAGTTGTAGCCAAAATAAAAGGATATTTGTGAACTGGTAACTCAAAACTTGGTCAGTGTCAATGATCTTCAGGAAAAGAACTTTACACTTATCATTTTCTTGTCACTGAATGTTATTATGTTTGATAAATGATTCATTAGTGAGCAATGGATAATTAGGAGAGTGGGATGGAGTGAGTCTGTGGGGGAAACAACTTGACCTTTCCCAGGACATCTATTCCCAATGAACAAAATTTTCCTTGTTCTTATTTATTAGAAGTACGAGAGCAACTGAATAGATTGCTTCAACTCCTGTTTTCACTTCTTTGGAGCAATATATGTTCCACAACCTTATATTGGACCAGGATACCCTTTAAAACTCTGAAAATCATTTCCACCATTTGAGGCAAAGGAGTAAGAAAGGTGTACATGAGAAAATTTTTTCTAAATTCTCTACCTTCGCTGGCAACCATTTTCTTCAAGCAAAAGGGAAGACTATCCCTTATGTAAAGATCATCTGAATAAGCTCAAGCCATTCAAAAACGTGAATCTAATGACCTCTAACTTAAGTAGATAAGTTCAATATTTTGAGCAACTTCATTTCAGCTAGCTATTTCTTTATTGCGGTTGAAATATTGATTTAAAAAAGTTGTGGTCCCTTTGATACATTCAATGGCATACTAGTTTTGAAACTAATTATCTCTTCTATACAAAGATTTTGAGCATCATTAAAATGGGAATACATTTGTGTCTATTAGAATGATTAAAAAATGAATAAACTGCTTTGAAAGTATCCTGTCAGACTCATTTAAGAACGTAGATGACTTTTAGTACCATTATGCATCATTTAAGAAATTCTCGATCACATTTAGATTCTAAAAACCCTATTCCAACTGAATTGATGATTGTTTAGACAATCACCTGATTCCAGTACATGATTGTATTATAGACAAGTCAAGCCAGATATGATCAGAGAGAACAGAAAGCACTGATAATCTTGCTACTTTGTTTTTGTCTCTCCTCCCCTCACCTTTTAAATCTACTGCTCATCTTTTTTTTCCTCCAGTCCTGTCAAAGGGTCTTGGCATGAAACGTTGTCTGTACTTTTTTTCCATAGTTGTTGCCTGGCCTGCTGAGTTCCTCTAGCATGTTGTGCGTGTTGCTTGGATTTCCAGCCTCTGCTGTTTTCCTGTTGTTTGATCTTGCTACTTTGGCTGTTGTTACTGTATATTTCTTTATGCACATATACATGTTGGGTAAATACTGAATGATGGCTGTTAGCCGAGTCTTAGTTAATGGCTTGCTTGCCATCAGTAAAAGATTTTAGGTTCAAGATTCATTCCAGAAACTTGGTTAATACTGTTGAACAGTACAGATAGAGGTGTCCGCTCTCCTGCTTGCAACATTTAACTTTAAATGCTGGATGTTCTCTCAAGAGCTCATAAATTAATCCCATTTTGAGGAAGGCAGTAAGAATGATATACCCCCAGGCTTGGTGACTACTATTTTAACTCAATTAAGATCACAAACAAAGGTCATCTGGTTTCTGTATGATGCTGTTTTGAGAAATTTGCTTTGGGCAAATTAGCTGCAGTGTTTCCCACCTTAAAACAGTAACCAGACTTCAGGTGAAAGGTCATTGTATTTTTCCCCTCTGTACAGATACTTCTTGACCTTCCAAATATTTACAAAACTAGTTCAAATGTCCATCATCTGCAGTACTTTTTAACATTTTATTGAGTGGGTCTGCTCTTCCCCTGAGTAAAAATGACCTGGTCAATGACCATCCTCAGGGTAGTTAGTTCCAGCCATGCATGTCTAATTCATGGGAATGCAAGACACCCTTTAATACTGAAAGATGCACTGCTACAAACATGTTTCTGCTGGACTAACTTGAAAGGTATTCCCCTCATCGTCTCCACTGTAACCTTCCGTATAATATCAGACTTCCATTAGTCCTCTCCAAATTAATCCTTCTGTGCTATATTTGACAAGTAAGAACAAGTTAGCAATAAAAAATATGAAAAGAGAGGGATGCAGCTAAATTTATTTCTAGAGTTTGTCTTTAGTTAAAACCTCAACCACCACCCCATCCCAACAAAGCTAGTGACTCCTCTAATCCCCATACATGACCAGGTCTTCATACTCAGTATTGCTATAAATGTTATTCATAAAACGTTAAGTGCATATACATTCAATATATTTGTGTCTCGCTGTTGAGTTTTGGAATTGAATGAGGAGTATGAAAAGTTTTCATGATGTAAGGGTAAAAACTTGGTCAAGGCTGGGAAGAAGGGTCTTGGCCCAAAACATCAACTGTTTATTCATTTGCACAGATGCTGCCTGGCCTGCTGAGTTCCTCCAGCATTTTGTGTATGTTGCAAATGGTAATTATTCTTGGGCAGATGACAATTGAGATGAGAAAGTGAGCAAAATAGCTTCATAAGTGGAAAGAGAATGTTGAGGACAGAAGAGGATGCATGGGCTAATATTCTAAACCTGAGGAGCAGTGCCTTCCAATTCAAAGACACTCCCTCTGACATTCACAAAGGGCATTTCTGATGTGGCTGTTCATCTCACTACTTTGTTGCCTTGTCTCACAGAAAAATACATGTCAGCCTCAAAAATAGAGAATGGCCCTGTGCCACAATTCCCTGAAGTTGGAATCTCTAAAAGGCCACAATCCTCTGAAAGAAGGAATTGTCCCTCATCTCCATCTTATAAAGATATCCTTCTTACTATACCCTCTAGTTCTAGCCACTGCCACTTAGCAAAGCATCTATCTTGTCAAACCTTTTTGTTTGAAGAATTTTGTTTCAATAAGATCATTGTTCTTCTAAACTCATGTCATCTCCTATTCTTCTAACCTTCAGAGACTATAGTCCAAGTGTACTCAGCAGTTCCTCATAAGATAATGAGTTCATCCAATGATTAAGCTAGTAATTAATCTTTTGAACTTTATCTATACTTCCAATGGAACTATATGTTTCCTTAAACAAGGAGACCAAACTTGATTTTTATTATTTTTGAGGTTTCACCAGCCCCTGTGGAATTATTTATTTATCTGTTTGTTTGTCGAGATACATCGCGGAATAGGCCTTTGGAACCACACTGCTCAGCAAACCCTGATTTAACCCTGGCCTATTCACAATTTACAACTGGTACACCTTTGGACTGTGGGAGGAAACCGGACCACCAGGAGGAAACCCACGCAGTCACAGGGGACATGCAAACTCGTTAAAGACAGCGGCAGGTCACTGATAATATAAAGTGTTACGCTATCCATGCCACTATACCAAGACAACCCATTTTTGTACACCATTCCTCTTGCAATGAGGCCAACAAATATTTGCCTTCCAATTATGTGCTATTTTCCTGCATTCCCTGTTGAGGGCACAAAGATTTCTCTGATAGCAGTATTCTGCATTTTTGCATTATTTTAAATATTTTGCAGCTTTTTCACTCTTCTTACCAAAATAGGTGACTCATTTTCTCACAGTGCATTCCATCTCCAATCTTCAAGCATATCCCTGGCCAAAGGATTAGAATGGAGGCAACATTTGATATGTGCCAAGTTGTTCTCTTTGGAAAATCTTTCCCAAGTCTGAGGGGTGAACCTTTTCATATCTCGGTAAGGACAACGTTATGGTTTGAAAATGGAGGAAAGCCTTGAAGTACCATTCTCATTCTTGGAATTTCAGTGCAAGGACTTAGTGAATTTTTGAAAATCCATCTTCTGTGTCTTAGACATCTAGGCCTTTGAATGACAAAGGAATTAAACATGTAAAAAAAAATGGTTTTGAGACCTGATTTCAGACTGATGCAAAGCTTTGCATAAATAAGATCATTAGTAAAACTTTTAAAACACTTTAATTTTCCAGCACAGCTTCTAACACTGCTGTCCCAGCTCCAGTAATGTGAGTTCACTTTTGTCCTTGAGTGCTGTCTGAGTGGTGCCTGCACATTTTCCTTGTGGCCTTGTTGGTTTCCTGTGTCGTTGCAGTTTCCTTCCAAGTTTCTGGGATTTGAGAGTAATTGGCTGTTGTAAAATACCCATTGGATAGATGGGCTGCAGGAGAGTCAGAGGAGTTAATGGGAATGTAGGAGAGTAAATTACAAGGAAATCAGAGAAGGAATGAGATTTGTAGTGCTCAGAGCTAGCAAAGACTTGATAGGTTATGTGGCATCTGTCGGAGTGGGTTGAGAGAAGGTTCACAAGAATGGTTGTAGAGATGTAAGGGTTAATATATGAGAAGCATTTGATGGCTCCGGGCCCGCACTTGTTGGAGTTTAGAAGAATGAGGGGGATCTCATTGAAGCCTATCAAATACTGAAAGGCATAGACTGGACATGAGGGGATGCTTCCTATAGCAGGGGAAGTCTACTACCAGAGGTTACAGCCTCAAAACACAAGGACGTCCCTGTAGAACAGAGATGAGGAGGAATTTGCAAGAGGGTGGTGAATCTATGGAATTCATTGCCACAGACAGCAGTAGAGTCTGAGTCATTGGGTGTATTTCAAATGGAGAGTAAAAGATTCTTGATTAGCAAGGGGATCAAAGGTTATGGGGAGAAGACAAGAGAATGGGGTTAAGAGGGATAATAATTCAGCCATGATGGCAGAGCAGACTCAACGGGCCAAATGTCCTAATTCTACTCCTATGTCTTATAGTCTTCTGTTGGAAAGAAATATAACAGATCAAATGATAAATATCAACAGAGCTTCATCACCCATGTGTAGTTCTACACTTCTCACTGAAGAATTCACCCACACAAAATCTGTCTACCCATTTTATGCCAATGAGGTGTTGGTATTTCCTGCTCAACTGTCTGAGTGAACATCATTAACCATTCATAAAAGTCACTTCAGTTTATGTAGGTAGGCTTATTTGTGGTAGGTGAGATGGGCACACCACTGACCATGAAAGTAATGACAGGAAATTAGAGCAATTATTTTTGACAACGACTCTCTACACTTTAACACAAGGAATTAGTAGTCAGGCCACCATGCTAGATGTCTATTATATAAAAGGTGTAAATCTGCCAGACTTGGGCAACATTTTATTCCAATTATGAGCTATAGTCCTGCATCTCTTCTTGTAAAAGTTAGCTTTTACGGAATAAGAGCTTATTTAAAGATTTTGAGTAAATGGTACCTGCAGCCTTGTCCTCAGACATCCATTAGCCATCATCAGAAGCATAGCAACACTAAGCCACAACAAGCACCATGGCAACAAAATCGCACTGCTTCCTGCAGCAAGGCATCTGAGAACGACTTTCCAGAGCGAGACAGAAGTGTATTTTGGTGATTTTTTTTATTCCACTGATTGCATATGGATGTGATGAAATAATGCAGCTGTTAAAGGGGATAGAGAGTGAAAAGGTTTGTTGACACCTCTATTCAGTTATTGTTTTATCCATTTGAGTAACACAGGTATAATGGTCATGCACAATAATAGTTAATCCAATTCCATGATTTATGTGTTGTAATTTTGGTTTAGTAAGTGTTTCATTATCAGGAATGAAAGAAATAGCTTCAAAATTATGACAGCTGGTCTTGGATAATTACATTATGCTGATGGTTTAAGGGTTATTTCACTGCTGTTCTGTAATAATTGAGAATATAATTGTCATTTTATTGTTTTTAAACCAGTGGTTTGGTTAGTACAGCTATAACTCAAATGGCATCTGGTGCAGACATCATGTTGACTTATTCTGTGGTCTGTCTCCTGCATTGCGTTGTGACTGTTTATAACTCCTTGGGTGACAATTCATCTGAAACCCGCTTTCAAGCTTAATCAGGATGTCCTGCACAAACATTGGGTCGGAAGTGGAAAAAAAAACGGTCAGGAATCAGGAAATATTAGATCAGGAAACTGGATACTCTGGAGCGCTTCGAAAATGGTTTTAGCAATTGTGTTTGAAAAGCTGCAAAATTTCAGAACAATAGCAATCTAATGGGGAAGCTGGATCACTTTGCTTGTTGATTCATTTCTAACATCCAGACCTCCGATCTATAGAATTGTCCTGGTTCTCCGCCTAAACTTGGGCATCAAATAGTGTCAAGAACAGCCCGGCAGCTCTGTCCTACTCCCCGCCCCCATGATTATTAATATATACATTTGCGTCTGTAACTTGTCTCCACAGCCCCTGCAAAAATAGTGAAATTGATTGAAGCTCCTTCAGTTATCACAGGGAGCCAGACTTGGAGTCAACTGTTTAAATATTTAATCTTCTCATTAATCACAGGAAGAAGAAATACATTCAGTAACTTATTGTAAATGTAAGTGAAAGCATGTTTCAGTTTTTAAATAATCAATACTTCCATTTAAAGAGTCAACTAAAACATGTTTGCTGTCCAGCATTAGAGAGCCCCGTGCCATCCAGGGAATACCCTGCACTTTGCAGAGGGAGGCATTCAAGTTCTTTGACAGACTTCTCTGCAAGTTCAGATTTAAAGGCCAGGATTTTACCAGCTGTGAAAGTAATATGGCAATTTATGACCAGAGCAGGTTTAACAGGAAGGAAATGATGAAAGTAAGTGTCAACCGTCACATTTCTGTCAATTGAATCAACATAGAAGATCAAAACAAAGATCTCCTTACATCCAGACCAAGAATCTGGACAAGTCGTTAAATCACAATCTTTTTTTTTAAACTTTTTTTTTATTGTTTTCAAATAGTTACAGAATAAATGTGCATGAAAAAAAAGTGTTACCCAGCCCCCCCTCCCCTCTAACATCCCTATTAAAAAAATAAGAAAGAAAGAAAAAAAAGGGAATGCCTGGATGTTGGAAGATCCCCACATGCTCCACAGAGTTCTCATTTTTTTTAATATATGTTAAAATTCTTTTTCTTTTTACTGGCCCATTAAGCCCATTAACATTAAAACTTAAAAAAATTAGTAGATTAGTCTTTTTTTTATTATATTACTCCAATCTATAATAATACCTAATCTTTCCACTTTCATGGTATCCTGGGAAATCTTTATAAAAATCTCCATGTTGCTATGTGTGTCCCCACCAATCATCCAGGCAAAAAGATAGAAAAAAATTAAAATATAAAGGAAAAAAAAATACCCCCCTACTAATGTTGTGGAAAAAAGACACAACATTACCCCCCTCTACTGTACGGGTCATGGCAACCGCCATGATTACACACGTGAATCCCGCAGTAACCGATCCACAGCCTCCCAGCCCCCCCGCAACATAAAAAAGTATATGTATAAGAAGAGAAAAAAAAATACTGTTCTCATTTAGTATTTCTAAAATTTTGCTTTTCTCTTCTATAATATCCATAAATGTCCATCGCTTCTGTTCCTTGGGTCTATCTTCATCTTTGTTAAATCACAATCTTGTGGTTCATTCCTGACCTTGATGCTGGGTGTGCAGGATTTGCATATTCTCCCCACGACAATGGGGATTTCCTTTGAAGCTTGATTTTCCTCCCAATCTCAAAAATGCGTGCGTTAGTAGATAAGTTGGTCTCTGCAAATCACCTTGTACATATACAAGTGGTATATCCTGGAAAGAGTTGATAAGGATATGGGGAAACTAAAAAAAAGTTTAAATGTAGGTTCAGTATAAGTCAGTGTTTACAGACAGTGGGTCTCAGGACCTGTTTCTATAATGAACTGTATGTCCCTCAGTTTATGAATCGTCGATAAAAGTTTTGTTTTTCCCATTTATACAATCATTTGAAGATGAATGCTTTCATTTGCTGTTTATGAGGAAGTGTAATATCAATAATCTGATTCTTACTCAGTCGTTGGGTCTTCTGTCAACTGAAGTTAACTTGCTGCTTCCTATTTTGTATGTTAGTTTCTGTAACGTTTCTGCAATAAATGATAGAACATTAATTCTTTAACTGAATAATAGGTGGAGATTTAACTTAAAACTCTGCAGTCTTCGGACAACCCTAACTGAGGAGGTCAGAGGTTTTGATGACTTAATTATTTTATTAACCTTTGATGACACAAACTTTCGGAGTGTTGTGGATAGTGTGGAGGGCTGTCAGAGGTTACAACGGGACATTAATAGGATGCAAGACTGGGTTGAGAGGTGGCAGATGGAGTTCAACCCAGATAAGTGTGAGGTGGTTCATATATGATGGCAGGATATAGCATTAATGGTAAGACTCTTGGCAGTGTGGGGGATCAGAGGGATATTGAGGTCTGAATCCATAGGACACTCAAAGCTGCTACACAGGTTGACTCTGTGGTTAAGAAGGCATACAGTGCATTGGCCTTCATCAACCATGGGATTGAGTTTAAGAGCCAGGAGGTAATGCTGCAGCTATATAGGACACTGGTCAGACCCCACTTGGAGTACTGTGCTCAGTTCTGGTCACCTCACTACAGGAAGGATGTGGATACCATAGAAAAGGTGCAGAGGAGATTTACAAGGATGTTGCCTGGATTGGGGAGCATGTCTTATGAGAATAGGTTGAGTGAACTCGGCCTTTTCTCCTTGGAGCGTCGGAGGATGAGAGGTGACCTGATAGAGATGTATAAGATGATGAGAGGCATTGATTGTGTGGATAGTCAGAGGCTTTTTCCAGGGCTGAAATGGCTAGCACAAGAGGGCACAGTTTTAAGGTGCTTGGAAGAAGGTACAGAGGAGATGTCAGGGGTAAGTTGTTTTTTATGCAGAGAGTGGTGAGTGCGTGGAATGGGCTGCCAGCAGCGGAGATGGAGGAGGAAATGATAGGCTTTTTTTAAGATTCTCTTGGATAGTTATATGGAGCTTAGAAAAATAGAGGGCTATGGTTAAGCCTAGGTAGTTCTAAGGTAAGGACATGTTCGGCACAGCTTTGTGGGCTGAAGGGCTAGCATTGTGCTGTATGTTCTCTATGTTTCTCCGTTTCTAATCATTATTGAATTTGACTACTACTTTGGTAAAAAACCTAAAAAATGTTAAAATTGTTAATTTGTAAAGTTTAATTACAATTAAACAGCTGCACTTACGGGCAATTGATATGAGCATCCACACATTAAATGAAATCCTAATGCAAATTTAATGTGTAGATTGCAAGATTTTTTTTTTGTCTACGTTTTATTTCTGTGTTTCACCTCTCCTTTTTTTTGAAAAATTCTGGGTTTGAAATCAAGCCCTCATTTCTGAAGATTTGGTCTTTATTTCCGCACATCTCAAAGCAGAAATAAACTTCTGTGCAGTTCCACGTGCTCAGTTATCTGTCTGCTTCTCAGCTGTGATTGCTTCTCTTTTAAAGAATCTGGCAAGGCACTTACATTATCATGCAAGTTGTCATAACTCTTTCATCTGCATATTTTGAGCTGGTGTTACTGTTTCAGTCATTTAATTCTCATTTTCATTCTTGGTACGAAGGAATCCAGACTGAATGAACTACATCAAAGCATGCAGTTTCTTTTACCCTGACTTGTTTTTCTCAGACGGGGTGAAAGCATTCTGCACATTTATTTATATACACATGCAGAAACAGAGTCATAGAGCACTACAGCACAGGAACGGGCATTCTTACCACTCTATCTATGCCAAACTGTTTCTCTGCCTAGACCTATTGACCGACCATGGACTGTAGCCCTCCATACACTTCTCATCCACGTACGTATCCAAATTTCTCTTAAATGTTGGAATCAAACCCACATCCACCACTTCTGCTAGCAGCTTCTTCCACACTCTCACCACACCCTGAGTGAAGAAATTCCTCCTCAGATTCCCCTTAAATATTTTACCTTTCACACTTAACCTATGTCCTCTAGAGTTAGTCTCACCCAACCTTAATGGAAAAAGTCTGCTTGCATTGATGCCGTATCTATACCCCTCATAATTTTGTACACCACTGTCAAAACTCCCCTTATTCTGATATGCTACAGGAAATAAAATTCTAACCTATCCAATCTTTCCCTACAGCTAGAGTCACCGAGTCTCAGTATCATCCTTGTAAATTTCCTCTGTACGTTTTCAATCTTAGTTTGAAGTTCCTTTCATACAGTTCCTATGGCAGGAAAGGATGCCGTTCACTGGTCCCCGAGGCAGGAAAGGATGCCGTTCACTGGTCCCCGAGGCAGGAAAGGATGCCGTTCACTGGTCCCCGAGGCAGGAAAGGATGCCGTTCACTGGTCCCCGAGGCAGGAAAGGATGCCGTTCACTGGTCCCCGAGGCAGGAAAGGATGCCGTTCACTGGTCCCCGAGGCAGGAAAGGATGCCGTTCACTGGTCCCCGAGGCAGGAAAGGATGCCGTTCACTGGTCCCCGAGGCAGGAAAGGATGCCGTTCACTGGTCCCCGAGGCAGGAAAGGATGCCGTTCACTGGTCCCCGAGGCAGGAAAGGATGCCGTTCACTGGTCCCCGAGGCAGGAAAGGATGCCGTTCACTGGTCCCCGAGGCAGGAAAGGATGCCGTTCACTGGTCCCCGAGGCAGGAAAGGATGCCGTTCACTGGTCCCCGAGGCAGGAAAGGATGCCGTTCACTGGTCCCCGAGGCAGGAAAGGATGCCGTTCACTGGTCCCCGAGGCAGGAAAGGATGCCGTTCACTGGTCCCCGAGGCAGGAAAGGATGCCGTTCACTGGTCCCCGAGGCAGGAAAGGATGCCGTTCACTGGTCCCCGAGGCAGGAAAGGATGCCGTTCACTGGTCCCCGAGGCAGGAAAGGATGCCGTTCACTGGTCCCCGAGGCAGGAAAGGATGCCGTTCACTGGTTCCCGAGGCAGGAAAGGATGCCATTCACTGGTTTGCAGCATCCCCTCCAATGCTGGTTACACCTAACACCTACCAGTCTCTATCCCAACAATATCCCCTCAAACTGTTTTTCTCCTTCTTGGTCCTGTTGCAGGGCCCCAATCTGAAGTCAACATACACTTCTTCCTTCCACAGATACTGCTTGATCCTCTGAATTCTTCCAACATTTGCATTGTTGTTCCAGATTCCAGTAAAATACCATGAGCCATAGGAGCAGAATTAGGCCATTCGGCCCACTAAGTCTTCTCCATCTTCTCCTCATGGCTTACTTATTATCCCTCTCAACCCCATTCTCTTGCCCTCTTCTTGTAACCTTTTGTGCCCTTACTAATCAAGAGCTTATCAAACTCTGCGTTAAATATACCCAATGGCCTGGCCTCCACAGGCATCCATTGCAGCAAATCTGACAGATTCACCACCCCCTTGCTCACAAAATTCCTCAT
The DNA here is from genome assembly GCF_048418815.1 of Hemitrygon akajei. Classification (NCBI taxonomy): domain Eukaryota; kingdom Metazoa; phylum Chordata; class Chondrichthyes; order Myliobatiformes; family Dasyatidae; genus Hemitrygon; species Hemitrygon akajei. The sequence goes on along the minus strand of NC_133150.1, from coordinate 14,802,706 downwards.
CTTTGTTCTAAAGGGATGTCCCTCTATTCTGAGGCTGTGCCCTTTGATCCTCGACTTCCCCACTATAGGAAATAGAAAATGTCCTTTCCATATCCACTCTGTCCAGGTCTTTCAGCATTGAAGAGGTTTCAATGATATTCCTCTTATTCTAAACTGTAGCGAGTACAGGCCCAGAGCTATCATTCTCATGAACTCCTCTGTACCCTCTCCAATGCCAGTACATCTTTTCTTAGATAAGGGACCCAAAACCACTCATAATACTCCTAGTGTGGTCTGACCAATGACTTACAAAACCTCACCATTATATCCTTGCTTTTATATTCTAGTCCTCTTGAAATAAATGCTAACATTGTGTTTGTCTTCTTTACCACCAACTCAACCTGCATTTTAACCTTTAGGGAATCCTACACAAGATCTCCCATGTCCTTGGATTTCTGAATTTACACCCCATTTAGAAAATAGACTAACCTTTAATCCTTCATTCAAACAAAGTGTATAAGCATACACTTCCAAACATTTTATCCCATCTGCCACTTCCTTGCCCATTCTCCCAATTTGTCCAAGTCCCTCTGCAGACACCCTGCTTCTGCAACGCGCCTCCCCCCCACCTATCTTCGTACCATCCACAAACCTGGTCACGAAGCCATCTGCAATCTGTTCTCATTTCAAAACAAATGACTTTCTTTGATGGAAGAAGAAAACTAGGAAGTGAAGTAGCAAAGGGATTTTGCTGAGTCGTCGAAGACAGCAAAATCAGTTACAGAGGTGAAAGAGTACTCAAAGACTGATGCTATTTAATTCAAGGTACCTGAGATTTGAAGGGTGGTGTATTGTGCTTCAACATGACAGGGCCTTAATCACAGTTTGAGATACTACATTTTTTTTGCACCAAATCTTAGGAAGAATATAAAGGGGTTGTGTGTTGTTGTATAGATATATCAGAATGAATGCAAAGCATAAAGGTTCGTTCCTCTCCAGAGCATCATTTAAAATGATATACCAACTGAAGACGGTTGATCCTGATAAGCAAATTTCTTTGTCTCTTTGCCTCATGTCTGTTGGATGCCCAATATCTGAAAATTTCAAGAAAGTTGTTTTATTTTCTAAATTAGATAATGATCTCAATGTTCCTTCTATTCTGCTTTGGGTTTTTTTTTACATACAAGTTGTCAATCAGACTGTAGTCTTAGCACAAACGTGAGAAAATCTGCTGATGCTGGGATTTAAAGCAACACACACAAAATGCTGGAGGAACTCAGCAGGCCAGGCAGCATCTATGGAAAAGAATACAGTCGACATTTTGGGACAAGACCATTCGTCAGGACTCCTAAAGAAGGGTCTCAGCCCGAAACGTCGACTGCAAACTCTTTTCCATAGATGCTGCCTGACCTGCGGAGTTCCTCCAGAGTTTTGTGTGTGTTGCTGTAGTCTTGGTACGTGTTTTCTTTTGGAAACTCAGGTATGTGCCAATATATCCATTTAGCAGTGGAGTTTTTCAAAAAGTGCTGTGAAATTTTCATGTTTGGTGAAAAGAGCTAAAAGTAACATGGAAAAAAACAAGGGACAGTTTTCCTGACACTGTAGCACTGCATTAGACTGTCACCTTGGCGTACAGGCCTAAATCACTGGAACTTATAGACACAAACCAGTGTTCTCAATGAATGCCATATACAAATATTTCCTATGGGGTACCCAGCCAATTGTTCAGGTCACATCCCTTGTACACATTTTGAGGTGAGTGTATGAATTCTGCTGAGTTCTGTCAGAGAATGGATTCAGCAAAGCTGTATCAGTAGACAACTTCGGGTTCAAAACAGCTGAAAAATTTTATTTTAACAAAAGCAAAAGCCTTAGCGTTTACTGTTGATTTGTTCTGTGATTGATTGTGCAGCTTCTAAAATGTAAACAGCTTTTCCAATCAGCTCCACTACCTTAGCAACACAATGAAGGTGGAGACGACTCATTGCTCTGGTGTGAACTGTGGAAAACATTTCAGTAATTAGCATAGCACTGCTACCGCCTACTCTCGTATCAACAGATCTATTACATGTCCCATCAATTCTGGCAGAAAATGCAAACAGTGATGGTGAAGTGAAACTTCCCAAAGATACTGACCATCCAGTCAGCTCAAATTGCTGTCAAAACATTTACCTCTGATAATTCATCGCATTTATTCAATCCACCATCTGTGATACAAAGAATAAAATATACTAGCCAAATAATAAATGCACCAGTTTCCCGTTCAGTTAGATGAACAAGCTGCCAGGAAAAACCTTATTGTGGGGTGCATGGTGTACTGTGTGTAGGCCTCCGTTAGTCACGATAGACTATGGACTTGCACCTTGGAAAGTTTGCAAGGGTTTGCAAGGCCTTGGCAAGCCTAGGCAAGGGTTTTTTTTAATGGAAGACTGGCAGTTGCCCAAGCTGCAAGTCTCCCCTCTCCACACCACCGATGTTGTCCAAGGGAAGGGCATTAGGACCCATACAGCTTGGCACCGGTGTCGTCGCAGAGCAATGTGTGGTTAAGTGCCTTGCTCAAGGACACACACGCGGCCTCAGCCAAGGCTCGAACTAGCGACCTTCAGTTAACTAGACGAATGCCTTAACCACTTGGCCAGGTGCATGGTAGTGTAACCATAAAACCATAAGAGACATGAGCAGAATCTGGCCATTCAGCCTATCAAGTTTGCTCCACATCTCATCATGGCTGACCCATTTTCCCTCTCAACCCCATTCTCCCCGTAACCTTTCACGTCCTGACTAATCAAGAACATATCAACCTCCACCTTAAATATACCCAATGACATGACCTCCATACAGATTCCCCATCCACTGGCTATAGAAATTCCATCCCAACTCCATTCTACATGGACGTCCCTCTGTTCTGAGGCTGTGCCCTCTAGCCCTAGGTTCCCCAACTATAGGAAATATCCTCTCCACATCAAATAAATCTAGGCCTTTCAACCATCAATAGGTTTCAATGAGATCCCTCCTCATTCTTCTAAGTACCAGTGAGTACAGGCCCAGAGCTATCAAATGCTCCTCATACAATAACTCTTTCATTCCCAGGATAATTCTCGTTAACCTCCTCTGAGCCCTCTCCAACATCAGCACATCCCTTCTTAGACAAGGGGCCTAAAACCGCTCACAACACTCCAAGTGAGGACTCACCAGTGCCTTATAAAATCCTTGCTTTTATATTCTAGTCCTCTCAAAATGAACACTAACATTGCATTTGCCTTCCTTACCACTGACTCAACCTGCAAGTTACCCTTCAGAGAATCCTGTACAAGGTCTGTCAAGTCCTTTTACACCTCAGATTTCTGCTTGCTTAGAAAATAGTCTACATTTTTGTTCCTTCTCCCAAAGTGGATTACTGTAAACATTCCAACACTGTATTCCATCTGCCAATTCTTTGCCCATTTTCTGCTAAACTGTCTTTCTGCAGCCTCCCAGCTTCTCCAACACAACCTACTCCTCCACCTATCTTCATATCAGCCACACAACTAGCCACAAAACTATCAATTCCATCATGCAAATCACTGACATTTAACGTATAAAGAAACGGCCCCAACATCAAAACCTGCAGAACACCACTATTCACTGGCAGCCAGCCAGATAAAGTTCCCATTATTCCCACGCTTTGCCTCCTGCCAATCAGGCAATCCTCTATCCTGTAATACCTTTCCTGTAATACCATGTGCTCTTAACTTGTTAAGCAGCCTCGTGTTCGACACCCTGTCAAGTACCTTCTGAAAATCCAAGTACTCAACATCCATTGATTCTCCTTCATCTATCCTGCTTGTTATTTCCTCAAAGAATTCTAAGAGTTTTGTTAAGCAAGCCTTTCCCTTAAAGAAACCATGTTGACTTTGGAATATTTTATCATATCTCTGTAAGTACCCAGAAACCTCATCCTTAACAACCATCTTCCAAACCATTAAGGTCAGGCTAACTGGACTGCAATTTCCTTCCTCTGCCTCCCTCTGGAACCATGCCAGAATCTAATGATTCTTGAAAGATCATTTCTAATGTCTACATGAGGTGTAGTTCATCTGATCAAAGTGACTTATCTACTTGGATTGCACTACCTGTATGTATAATCTATATTTTCATTTATATTTATCATTATTATTGTTATGAGCAGAGAGACAACATCTGCCGGAAGTAAATTCCTTGTATGTGCATAGGTACTTGGCAATTAAAGTCTGATTCTGATTCTGATTCAGACCTTTCAGCTTCCCAAGCACCTTCTCTCCAGTAATAGCAATTGTACTCATTTCAGCCCCCAACACTCTCAAACTTCCAGCATATGGCTAGTGTCTTCCTCTGTGAAGATGGATGCAAAATACTTTTTCAGTCCATCCTCATATTTCCTTGACCCCCATTATTACCTCTCTAGCATCATTCTCCAACGGTCTGATATCTACTCTCAGCTCTCTTTTACTCTTTATCTGAGAAATCTTTTGGTATTCTCTTTGATATTATTGGCTAGCTTACCTTCAAATTTGAAACAAGAGAGAAACTGCAGATGGTGGAAACCAAGCAACACACACAGAATGCTGGATGAACACAGCAGGCCAGGCAGCATCTATGGGAAAAAGTACAGTTGACGTTTCAGGCCAAGACCCTTTGGCAGGACTGGAAAAGATAGCGGAGGAGTAGATTTAAAAGATGGGGGGAGGGGAGAGCGAAACACAAGGTGATAGGTGAAACAGGGAGGGGGAGGGATGAAGTAAAGAGCTGGAAGTTGATTGATGAAATAGAAACAGGGCTGGAGAAGGGGTTATCTAATAGGAGAGTGCAGAAGTTCATGGAAGAAAGAAAGAAAAGGGGATGGGGAATGGTGAAAGAGTGGGAGGGTGGTCACTACCAGAAGTTTGAAAAATCAATGTCCATGCCATCATGTTGGAGGCTATCCAGAGAGAATATAAGCTGCTGTTCCTCCACCCTGAGTGTGGCCTCACCATGACAGTAGAGGAGGCCATGGATTGACATATCAGAATGGGAATGGTGCTCGGCAAAGCGATCTCCCAATTCTCCATAACCTCCGCCATCTCCAGCAGGATCCCACCACCAAGCATTTCTTTCTCTCCCCCCTCCCCCCCAAATTTCTGCTTTCTGCAGGGATCGCTCCCTACACAACTCCCTTGTCCATTCATCTCTCCCCACTGATCTCCTTCCTGGCACTTATTCTTGCAAGCCAAACAAGTGCTACACCTGCCTCTACAGCTCCTCCCTCTCAACCATTCAGGGCCGCAGACAGTCCTTCCAGTTGAGCTGACACTTCACCTGTGAGTCTGTTGGGGTCATTTACTGCGTTTGGTGCTCCTGGTGTAGCCTCTTATATATCAGTGAGACCTGATGTAGATTGGGAGACCACTTCACCAAGCATCTACGCTCCATCCACCAGAAGAAGCAGGATCTCCCAGTGGCCACCCATTCCAATTCCACTGGCTATTCCTATTACGATATGTCAATCCATGGCCTCCTCTACTGTCATGATAAGGTAACACTCAGGATTATATTCCAGCTGGGTAGCCTCCATCTTGAATGCATGAACATCAATATCTCAAACTTCTGGTAATGGTTCCCTACCGGCCCCCCCCCCCCCCAACTCCTTCACCATTCCCCATTCCCTTTCCCCTCTTTCACCTTATTGCCTTCCTCTGGTGCTCCTCCCCACCTTTCTTTCTTCCATGGCCATATGTCCTCTTCTATCGGATTCCCACTTCTCCAGCCCTGTATCTCTTTCACCAGTCAACTTCCCAGCTCTTTACTTCCCCCCTCCCCGCACCTTTAAAATCTACTCATCTTTTTTCTCCAGTCCTGAAAACTTCAACTGTACTTTTTTCCATAGATGTTGCCTGACTTGCTGAGATCCTCCAGCATTTTGTGTGTGTTACCTTCAAATTTCATGTTTTCTCTCCTTATGACATTTTAATAGCCTTCTGTTGGTTTTTAAGGGCTTCCCAATTCTCGAACTTCCCACTAATTTTTCCTCTGTTATATGCCTTCTCTTTTGCTTGTGTGTTGGATTTGACATCCATTGTCAGCAACAGTTACCATCCTGCCTTTAGAATACTCTTTCTCTGGGATGGATCTATCCTGTGCCTACCGAATTTATTGAAGAAACTCCAGCCATTGCTGTTCTGGCATCATCCCTGTTAGCATCCCCTTCCAATCAGCTTTCTGACTCCTCTTTCAAGCCTGTGTAATTCCCTTTATTCACTGTAATACGGATACATCCGACTTCAGCTTCTCCCTTGGTTTACGGGATACTATTACAGCTCAGGATGTTTGAGTTCAGAGTTCAATTCTGGCACCATCTGTGAGAAGTTTGTACACCCTTCCCATGAGCACATGGGTTTCCTCCAGGTGCTTTGGTTTCCTCCCACGGTCCAGTGATGTACCGGTCAGCATGCTTATTGTTCATTGTAAATTGTCCTGTAATTAGGCTAGGGTTAAATAGTTGGTTTGCTGGGTGGTGCAGCTTGCCTGTTCCACACTTTATCTCAAAGTAAATACTAAATAAGTACATGACAGAAGGGGACTGTCCAATCTGACGTGTATTATCAATTTAACTGTACCTGCTGAGGACAAGGCACTTGAGCACGGCCCATTTCATAAATCACGGTTACATGGCTTTGCATGGATAGAGGACAAATTTCATTCTGAATAAAACGACCCTCAGCACTTTCCCTGTTGCCGGCAAAATTATTCTCCCTGTTCAGTTCCTGCACAACTCCATTTTGAAGGCACTAAATCTGTTTCCAGCGCCCTTGCATGCATGAATTCTGGATTATAAAATCTCCGACATAAAATACCTTTCTCTCGCACCTTAACTCCCCAGCCCCCTCCACCTTCTTGGCTAAAAATAAATTTGTCCTCCCTAGTCCTTAAACTACCTCTGATTGCCTGTAATTACACTAGCTGTGATCATGCTGACTTAACCCCCTCTTAACTTACTTTATCCAAAGACAATGCCCTGTAGCTTTCTAGTCTAACACTATAACTGAAATCTTTCATTCCCTAACTTTGCTAGTTAGTACACCAGAGAATAGGAGCAGAGACAGGCAACCAGGCCCCTCAAGCATGCCCTGCTATTCAATATGATCATGGCTGATCTATGCTGGCCGTAAGTCTCCTCAAGTTTACAGCTTTTGATTCCTCAATGTTTCAAATTTTAATTCAACTTCACCATAAATACGTCTAATATTTTGAAATGTATCAGGAGCAGAGAACTCTGGAGACTCACCAACATCTGTGAGAGAAAAAATTACACCCACTTTAGTGCTAAATAATTGATCCCCTATGTCCCCTAATTCATGATTCTCCATTAGTGGGTACATTCTAAATCAATCTTGTCAAGCTGCCTAACGACCTTATAAGCCCATGCATTATTCTTATTGGTGTCATGAGATCTATAAACGTTGGAGTGAAATTTGATCAAACGATCACGAGCAGCCAGTTTGTTGACAGAAAGTCCACCATAACCGCAATCAAATTCATAGAACCTGATCTTCGGTCACAAGTCATTGGATAGTACCAACCCACATCAACATCAGGTAGACATAGCAAGTCAATCACCCAACTCTAGTCAAACACATGCTGCCATTGGCTGGTGTACTGCTCATCGCTGGCAACCAGTACCTTGGTAATTGCCGAGGTGGGGAGCGAATCCCTCCTGTGCAATTTCTAGTGCAGACATCCTGCCATAAAATGGCTTGCTGTTTTGGTGAATTGCAATAGATTTCACAGAGTCCATGGGTGCCCTTTCAGTCTTTTTCTGAGATCCTCAAGAGGTTCTGCAGCTAAATACTGTTCAAACCAGCTGCAGACTGCTCTGCTTATACACAGAAGTGATCATTTCGGTTTCCTTCAATATACCCTTGAAAAGGCCTCCTGTTTGGCAAATCTGAAGCAGTCCTTTGTGCAGATCTCTGTCACAAGATTTCATACTCTCTGTGCTCATTCACTATTTAGAAAGTCAATTGAATTTTGAAATGGAATGACAAAGTCCTGTGAGCTACTGTGTGTTCCATCCTAATTATTTTGATGCTGAAAGACTAGCCTCTGATATCTAAATCCTCCAAAGTACCAGCAGGACACTTTGAACACGTATATTGGATGCACAGATTATCCCTGTCGACTCTGTCTTGCCACTTATTCAATGGCTGATTTGCAAGCTGCCAACCACCAGGTATATGGGAAGCAGATAGGCAAATATAATTAATTTGTTTGAGGGGGTGATAAATGCTGACAAGAGGCTTATGTCCTGATCAAGGATCTCGGGCCAAGATGCCAGCTCTTTATTCATTTCCATTGATGCTGACAGGTGAGTTCCTCCAGCATTTTGTTTGAGTTACTCTGGATGTCCAGCATCCGCAGAATCTCGTGTCCACGGCCCATTTTCACTCCTACATAATTTTTAGTCCACATGGGTTTCTGATGATCCAATGTATTCTATTTATATTCAGATGAAGAAACAGATCAAAATAATTGACACTGAAACCACCATATTCAGGAGGAACAAGAATAGCTGGTAACAGTCCAGAATGGGTCCAGAACCTTAGGCTTGCATTTCTAATCCTGTCTGAAAGGAAAGAATGTATAGATGCTGATTGAGTTCCTTGAGGAAGTACTGGAGAACCAACAGAGTGTATATTATGAGGCAGTTACACTAACAAAATGTGACTGAGGGAAAATATGAATAATAACTACCATGACCTAGAGAGTCCAAAATTTGTAAAGTCTTTTGTTTTCCTTTAAGTGCAATTGCCCTATTGAAATAGAAAAAGTGAACACAGGGCACAAACAACACATGAGAGCTTCTTCCAAGTGTATGATAAACGTGCTTCTGGTATGTAGTTTCTCTGGCTTTCACTTAGTTTTACAATTACACACGTCTGTCAACCAGTACAGCAGAAAAAGCTGATGTCTTTTGTGTTCTGTTAAAATCATTATTGACTGAAATTTCTGACATTAAACACAAGTCAAATTCATTTTATCCTCTTCTTGTGACTATTGTAAGAGACCTTAGTAAGTTTTTTTTTGAAAAAGCTGAACTTAACATTTTAGGCTCATTGACACTGTAGAACGGTCATGAATTTGGATTGTGTTTAATGGTAAGAATTCTGGATGTTAATCATCTTAACAGAAGAGTATAGGTCACTGACTTCCTGTTATGAAACGCAATAGAGAACTGCACAGGAAGTGAGACATGGCAACTCTAGCCTATGCTTTCTTCATTTTGAACTCATCTAATGCAGGTCCATTTAGAATAATTATACCTTTGCTGATTAAACTTGATGTGGTCTGAGGCTTGGTTTGGGAAGTTACCTTATTTCTTTTCCATCGAGGCAGACCCATAAGCGTGAAATATTGAGATTTTTTTAAATGAGCTGAGCTGTGCTCCGATAATACGTTGTTACAGTAACACAATGAGAAATTGTAATCAGGAGGAAACATTGATGGATGGAAATGACTTAATGATTCAATTATGATTATCAGGGCAAGATAATGGCTTATGATTCCTCTTTGCAGCACTAGACCAATGCATGTAGTGCTATTAAGAAAATTAATCAAGATTTATATTCAGGATAACTTGATTGTTCATGTATTCTGTAAATGAAGTTCTGCAAATAAAGTTCTTAATCAAAAATTAAACCTACTTGGGAAGTAGGTATAATGTTGGTACGATTCTAGTCACAGTTGTGTCATTTTTAAAGTGTAACTTATTAATTTAATTATTTTTAAAGCACTGATTACTGCACATCATAATTAAATTGTTTAGTATATTGTATGAAATAGGATTACAAGTGCTTTCACACACAAGAGAAAATCTGCAGATGCTGGAAATCCAAGCAACACACACAAAATTCTGGGGGAACTCAGCAGGCCAGGCAGCATCTTGGGAAAAGAGTACAGTTGATGTTTCGGGCCAAAACCCCTCAGTATTTTTGCCTGAAACATTGACAATACTCTTTTCCATAGAAGCTGCCTGGCCTGCTGAGTTCCTTCAGCATTTTATGTGTGTTCAAGTGTTTTAGTTGTCAAATATTTGAACATAAGTGAATTTATGAAGTTTTCTTCCAATTTCCATCCTGTTGTGAAAATTGTAAGAACTGTTGTAACACACTGCAGAGGGATCTTTACTATTCATGCTTCACAACACCAAAGATTAAAAATTGGATAATGACGCGCCTGTTTTGCTTCAGGTATTAACAGTTCAAATTCTGATTTTATTCAGAATAGATCATGCTAGCAACCAATTCACAGGAATAGCTAAATTGGAAAAGATACTTCAAGTGTGATTCATCTTAGCATGCCAGACCTCTTCCAGGCATCAGTCAGACACCAAGTGACTACATATTCTGCCCACAATATCAAAGTGAAGAGTAGATGTTATTTTAGTGAGGATTGGAAATAACATCTCGTTCTTGGTGACAATCAATACTAGCGCACCTTGAGGATGCCTACCGCTCTACTCATGACCATATGGCTTGGCACAGCTCAAATACCATCCATAAGTTCACAGATGACACAACTGTTGTTGGCAGAATATCAGACGGTGAAGAGAAAGCATTCAGGAATGAGATGGATTGGCTGGCTGTGTGGTGTTGTAACAACAACCTGGCGCTCAACATCAGTAAGATCAAGTCATTGATTGTGGACTTCAGGAAGGGGAAGTCAAAGGAGCCCACATCGAGGTGTCAGCAGTGGAAAGAGTGAGCAGTTCCAAGATCCTGAGTGTCAAGATCTCTGAAGGTCAATCCTTGGCCCAACATGTTTTTGCAATTATGAAGAGGACACACCAGCGGCGACATTTCATTACGAGTTTAAGGAGGTTCGGTACGTCACCAAAGACTCTAGCAAATTTCTACCGATGTACAATGGAGAGCATTCTAACTGGTTGCATCACCATCTGGTATGGAGGGGCCACTGCACAGGATCAGAAAAAGCTGCAGAGGATTGTAAACTCAGCCAGCTCCATCACGGGCACCCCACCACCCAGGACATGCCCTCTTCTCATTTCTATCAGGAAGTAGATACAAGAGCCTGAAGACAAACTCAGCATTTTAGGAACAGCTTCTTCCCCTCGCCCTGAATGGACAACGAACCAACACATGAACCTAGCAAAATTGATTGTACTTTTTATGTACTGCTGCCGCAAACAATATATTTCACAACATTCGGTGATAATAAACCTGATTCTGAAACGTTGGAGTTCAAAGTTCTGAAATACAGTTTCAGTCAAACGCTCTCCCCTCACTCCAACTCACAAGTGTCCCATATCAGTTGAGAGTGGACAGGAGAGACATGTAAATGCCAGAAGTGTCATGGAGAATGCAATATTTCTTCTAAAATCAGAATTCTGTCACCTGAACGACTCAAGGATACCTGCGGGATACTAAGCAGGCATAAAAACTTCATTGTGTTATGCTAAACACAGTCAACAGAGTGTAGCAGCTGGTATCAGAAGATACAGACCCAGTTATATCCTGAAGAGGTACAAAAGAATGAGGAAGACTATTATGTGACATGGGTGAAGATAAGCTCTCCCCTCACCCCAGCAAAACCTAAAAGGATGCTAATAGGTAAAAGGAAGCCTTCACTGAGGAATTATCTCCACAAGGAATTGTTAAACCACACACAAACCCATGACCTCTCCGCACTACAATGCTTAACGCTATGTAGCAGTACATACCACCAGACTCAAGGACAGCTTCTATGCCACTGTTACCAGACTCTTGAACATACCTCTTGCACCATAAGATGGACTATTGACCTCCCAATCTACATTGTTCTGATCTTGTACTTTATCATTTACCTGCACTGCCACCTTTTGGTTTATTTTACACTTTATTCAGCATTGGTATTGATTTATCTTATTCTAGCTCTGCTATAATTTGATCATTATAAACAGTATACAAAGTTGTCACTGTACATGTGACAATAACATATCAATAGCAATTGACTGCACATACCTGTATGTGGTGCAGACATCCGTCTGTACTGACTTGTGGTGAACTACATATACCTTTCTGGACACGCCCCCTGCTGACTGCTCCTGTGGCTCCTCCCACAGACCCCGGTATAAAGGCGATTGAGGCCTGAGCCTGGCCTCTCTGTCTCCAGGATGTAGTATGGTGGTCAACTACTGCTTGTTCTTCTTCCAGTCAATAAAAGCCGATATCTCGCCTTTACATCTCAGAGAGAGTTATTGATGGTGCATCATGACTACAACAAACTATGAATAAATCCTTAATTCCAGAAGTTCAATGACTTGCTACAAAATTTGGCATTCCTGATGATGGCTGACATGTGCACAAAATATATTTGCATCAATTCCTCTCTTCATTTCAAATACAGGCCAAAATCCAGAAATTTTTGAACTGCTGTACAACATCGATGATAATGAGTCAGCACTGTCTTCTCAGCAACTAAGTGGCATATGCTTAACAACATACTTATCTCTCAAATTGATCTTAATTGGGCAGGAAGATGCATTGAAAGGAGCATTTGAAGTCATTGAATCAACCGTCATTCAGCTAACCTTATCTCCTCTTCTTTTCCCAGTAAAGGGAGCTCCACTGCAACTTATATTTCATGAACCAGAACTAATCTACCCTCCCACTACCATCCCCCTTTCTGAAACTCAGTCCTCTCCCATGGTGTGTCCCTCAGTGATGATTTGCATTCAATCTGTCTTTCTCCTGTGGGGAGAGTGCATTTAATCATGATCCAGTGATTGCTAGCAGTGTAAAATGCTGGCAGCTGCTTTCAGTTGAGTCTGGATAGATTGTGGGAGTAAACCAACCTAATATTGTTTCAAGTTTTTTCAGCCAAGTGTGTGACTCAATTTGACACAGACTCCTTTTGCTAAAACCACTGCAGTGTTGAAGACACACACAATGTTGAGGAAAACTGATCCTGATGAAGGGTTTCGGCCTGAAATGTTAACTGTTTATTCATCTCCATAGATGCTGCCAGATCGGTTGAGTACCTTCACCATTTTTTTTTTGTGCTGCTATGCATTTCCAACATCTGCAGAATCTTTTTGTGTTCATGGAAATGCAGGTGAAATCCAGTTTTAAGGCACAATGCATTTCTTAACATCGAAGAAATGTGTGTCTGGAAATTTGATCATCTATGTCCAAGGTTTTGTGAACCAACAAGTCCAATTTCAAAAGAAATTAATACACAATGGAAAATTGAGGATCTTACTTAAAGAAAATTTTCAGCCCTCTGTTCTTTCCTGAGTTAATGTATGGAGGATCCTGGATACATGGAGTTGCACCCAATATAATCCTAAAAGCCACCATGAATTTCTCAGTGGTACGTGGCTTTTCTGCAGACTTTCCATAGACTTGCTTCTGTATGGCTTAACGAAGCTTCTTTGAATAGGTCACTGAAAGTACAGGGAACCTTATACAAACATACACACTAGCTGATTTTAGCAACCTCACCACCTTATCTCTGGAGATGCTATTACTATCTCTACCATCAAAGCCACATTCCCCTAGTTCTCTTGTATCACACACAAAATGCTGGAGGAACTCAGCAGGCCAGGTAGCATCTACGGAAATAGTAAACAGTCAATGTCTCAGCCCGAAACATCACTCTTGTATCTTTTACCTGCATATTCTGCACTGCTCACTGAAACAACAATTGCAACTATCTCATTTCCATTGATAACTGCTAGTCCGGAAGTCATTACATTTAGATATGTTGGGTGGGATTTTTATTCAAAAAGTGATGGAAAACATGAGCCTGTTGTGAATGGGGAAAATGTTAGAAGCAAGAGAATTAGAAACCCACCAAGTCAATGGTTTTGTAAAAATTACACCATTTGATTAATCAGTTAAGAGTTCTTTTGAAGACTAAACATATGGATGTACTAAGACTTCTGGCACTTAATACAGCACCACATCAAAGGTTATTGTGGAAAATAAAATTGCATGGTGAATTGGTGTAAATAGAAATCGGCTAATAGGAAACAGGATCCGTTTTAGTGTTTCTTTTCTTCCTCTGGTTGGCAAAATATAACAAATGGTGTGAGATGAACATCACTACTGGCACCACAGCTTTTAACAATTCATTGCATGACTTATATAAAAACACCCAAATATGATTGCTGGTGCCAAGATGGGTAGAAAAGTAATTTATGAAGAAACCACAAAGGGTAATGGGCAAAGTAAGTGAGCAAAGATCTGGTAATTGGCGAAAGTATAAAAGTGTTCATTTTTGGCAGAACACATCAAAAGGAATGTTGTTATCTCTGTTACGAACCCCGTAACTGGGTCACTTACCAGCAAAGATAGAGAGGTCCGTTGAAGTCTGATGGTACTATTTTTAAAGGTCTTTATTTATCAAGAGGCACAAAAATAAGATTAATACAAACATTCAGATAATATACGTCGTCAATACTCAATCTAAAAGAGCGGGTATAGTAATAATCATCAATAAGAAATGGCTCTATCGTTTGTCTAGGGGATAATAGATTGTCCGATGGAAATATAAAAGTCACTCATTTCATGCAGGCTTCAGCCTTTGGGGACCGCTGGGTTTTCACTTGTTGGAGAGAGAGAGATTTGTGAGAAAGGAAACTTGCCCGGGTCGTTGATGAGGCCAATCCGTTGAGTTGGGGGAGTTGGTTCCCCATTGTTAGGTCAAGAAAATCGTTTCTGTGGTATCAGCCACCGGCTCCCAGGCAAGGGAACCGAACGCACGTGGCTTTCTTCAAATGGCTTCCCGCTATTACGGGATCGCTAGCGTGTCTTCTGGTGCGTCTGAGGGGGCTGTTCCTACAGCCCCTCTTTTATCCTGACTTGCAGGGTTGAAGATGTCAATCAGGTTGGTGGGTGATGCAATCTCTCCCGTCACCCAGCCCACTTTGCCCAGAAGGCTGTCACGTAGTATAGGATCGCAATCCACAAAGGTGTCTCCAAGAAACAATGGCCAATGTCGCGTTATTTTGCATCTCCAGGAAACGAGGTATCCGGCATGTCTCTCTCCCATGTCCTGGGTCCACTGTCCATGTCCCATGTCCCATGTCCAGTGCTCTTGCGATTCTCGCAAAGGAGGGGGCTGCGGGCATAACATCTCAATGATTGCAGTTTTCTGAGACACAGGGAGATCCATGTGTCCTGGTGCACGATTTACAAAAGGCTAATACAAATGTGCAGCAAGTAACTTGCAAAATGAACAAGATGTTATCATTTATTGCTCGAATTGAAGCAGAATGAGGATTATCATCATTGACCTATGCCATGAAATTTGTTGCTTTGTGGCAGAAGCACAGTGCAATGTATGAAATATCATACAAGTTACAATATATTCAAATATATAGCAAATAGTGCATTATGAGAACAAAATAGTATGGTAGTGTTCTTGGGCTATTCAGAAATCTGATGGTATGTGTAAGAAAATATAAGAAAATGTAAGGAAATGTGTAGGAAGGATGTGGAAGCATTGGAAAGGGTACAGAGATTTACCAGGATGCTGCCTGGTTTAGAGAGTATGGATTATGATCAGAGATTAAGGGAGATTAAGGCTTTACTCTCTGGAGAGAAGGAGGATGAGAGGAGACATGATAGAGGTGTACAAGATATTAAGAGGAATAGACAGAGTGGACAGCCAGCACCTCTTCCCCAGGGCACCACTGCTCAGTACAAGAGGACATGGCTTCAAGGTAAGGGGAGGGATGTTCAAGGGGGATATTAGAGGAAGGTTTTTCACTCAGAGAGTGGTTGGTGCGTGGAATGCACTGCCTGAGTCAGTGGTGGAGGCAGATACACTAGTCAAGTTTAAGAGACTACTAGACAGGTATATGGAGGAATTTAAGGAGGGGGGTTATATGGGAGGCAGGGTTTGAGGGTCAGCACAACATTGTGTTTCCTAAAAAACAGAAACTGAACATGCTCCTGTACCTCCTCCCTGATGATAGCAATGAAAAGAAAGCATTCCTGGATGGTGAAGGTCCTTCATAATGACATTGCCTTTCAAAGAAGGTGTTGAAGGTGGGCAGGTTAGTAACCGTGGCAGCGATGGCTGAGTCTACAATCCTCTGCAATTTTTTCCCGATCCTGTGCACTGATGCTTCCATTCCATACACTAATGCAACCAATCAGAATGTACATCTTTGATAACATACCAAATCTCTTCCGACTCCTGATGAAGTATAGCTGCTGGTGAGCCTTCTTTGTAATTGCATCAGAACGTTGGACCCAGGATAGATCTTCAGAGATGTTGATGCCCTGTAACTTGAAACTGCCCAGTACTTCTATTGCTGACCCCACAATGAGGACTGGCACGTGTTCTTCTGACTTCCCCTCCCGAATACAAGAGGGATGTTGTATCATTAGCATAATGACACAGCCGAAGTAACTGCTGGAGTACTGTTAACAGTACAGCATTATTTCCCTATGTATGTCAAGGAAAACACAAACTCATACTTGGAATGGCTGCATTTATTTATTTAGCGATACCGTGCAAAATTGACCCTTCCAGCCACCTGAGCCCAGTAGCCATGACAAACCTTAACCTAACCATGGGTCAATTTACAATAATCAATTATCCTACAGATCTGTTTCTGAACTGTGTGTGAGGAAACTGGAGAACACCCATCTACTTCACAGACAGGATGCATACAGAACACGCCAAACTGTAACAGCATCACATTACCCACACCACCACCGTGGCACCTTAGATGTTCTTATCTTGCATGGTTGGACAAGCTAGGGCTGTACATTGATGTCCTGTTTAGAGATAGCTGGTAGGGTGAGTGACTATGCTGGTGTTTTGTTACCCTCCACCTCACAGATGGAACGCACACAGGTATGTGCCCTCCTTGTCTTCATCTGCTTAAGCTGTGCACAGGAATCTTGATGTGAATCCCTGTCCATATCCTCTCACTTGCAACGAGTAATTGTGCTGGAAATAAAATACATTAAGGTCTTACAAGCCCAGCAATGAATTGTCCTCATGTGTACAGTCATAGGCTTCCTAGGAGGACTGGCATTAGCTGGCTGGGGTGATTGGGAATTACCGAGGAGTGGCAGACCTGTGGTCCTACTAACTTCTTATCACCTCCTGTTGTACATGATTTGGTTCAGTTTTTTTGGAAGAGTTGACCATGAGGAATGGCACAGACAGGACAGCTGTTGTCTAGATTCCCTTTACTAAAGCCTTTGACAAGGTCCTAAATAGTAAGGTGGTCCAGAAGGTTAGATTACATGGATCCAAGGTGATCTGGACAACTGGATACAAAGTTGTCTGGGTGATAGGAGCCAGAGCATGGAAATGGAGGGTTGTTTTTCTGACTGGAGGCCTGGGACTAATAGTGTGGCATAGGGAGTATTGCTGGGACCAGACAAGTCATTTTTATTGATGATTTGGATGTGAATGTGACGGCATTGTTTGTAAATTTGTAGACAACACTAGCGTTAGAGGTATACTGGATACAAACATTACCGGGGATTACAGGATGATGTAAATTGACCGGGGAAGTGGGCCAAAGAACAGCAAATAACTTAATGTGTACAAGTGTCGAGTGTTACTTTTTGGCGAGTTAAAGCTGGATGGAACTTCCCTAGTAAATGACAGGGCCACAGATAGTGTAGAAGATAGACCTAGTAGAAGTAGCAGTCCTCCAAAAGTGGCAACACAGGCAGAGTGGTAAAGAGGGCATTTGGTATGCTTCTCTTCTTTAGTCAGGGCAATGAGTACAAGATTTGCCATGTTACAAATCTGCAAGACATTGGGTATATATTTCCTCTGGGGCTCAGAGGTTTATGAAATCAGGTGTAATCGTATGAACAGACTCTCCGACCTTGGGCAGAAAGACCATAACACTACAGGGTATAGATTTGAGGTGTGGTTTGCAGTGGGGTGGGGAGGAAAAAGGTTAATGGGATCAAGTGACAATCTTTTTTTAAAAACGCAATGGATTTGTGGAATGTGCTACTAAAGTGGTAGAGGTGGATACAATGACAAGACTCAAGGCATTTAGATAAGTGAACAGATAGGGAAAGGTTTGAGGAATGAGCCAATCATACTCAAAGTGGAAAAAAAGTTTCCAGCTACTATGTTCTGTTTTGCTGCACGCCTTACTTCAACCCAACAGCAGACTGTCCAGTCAATTCATCACCAGAATTGAAGCACAGCACTAGGTAACACGTCTCTATCGACTACAAGGGCTCTTAGCATTCATTCCCCCATTGAGTGATGAAGTGAGCACTAAGAGTATCAATTATCACTTGAGGGTTCCCAACATGAGAAAGTTTATATTGCCCTACTGAACTCTACTTAGGCAAACATTAGTGCTGTACAAACACAGGCAACTCCTGGCATTAGCACTAGGATGGGAACAAAATACTAAGCTATTAATAAAGGGCCAATCTCCCTAGTAATGCTGAAGACTCCAAAGATGATCAAGCTTAGTTACTGGATCAAGTACAGTCCAGTGACAAAATATGGTGGCATCAATAACTGCCTGTTGGACGAATCCAGCTGAAATAGTTAAATGCTGGAAGTTGCAAAAAAAAAAAAAAGGAACCACCATCTACAGCCAGGAAATGTTCAAGCCGATTTACGAAAAGCTGCACAATCCAAAGAGGATCAAGTTCTAAACGTGTTCTGGAAAAGAAAGCAAACTCATTCTGCAGGAGAACCAGGTGGCCTTTATTGAAATGCAAGACACTGCTTTCATGTAACATGGAAAAGAAAGTTTAGAAAGTGGTCCAAAAACCCAACAGGTAATCAAATTAGCAAAACAAGTTGTACTTAAAAAAAAACATGATATATAGTCCTCGCTTTTTTTGTATATACTACAGAAAGCAAGCTAATACCAAGCCAACATTTGGGAATCATCATGTGTTGCATTGCTCCAACCCAAAAATCTACCATTTATTTATCAGAGCAACATTTATACCAAATTAATGGTAGGATGAATCACAGATTTAACTCCATGCATCGATACCTCTTTTTTTAAAAAGAAAGCAGATTTCCTCAAAAGTAGAGCTGATAAACTTGTTAGGCATGTTTGCAGTCCAAGCTTAGGTTATTGAAAATCAGAAGTGTTTCTCTTATTTACTTGCCACTACAACTTTAAAGTCACCCGAAATGTGAAAAAAGTCAACAGTGGACTAAATTGGAGTAAACTTCAGGTGCTCGATGGTCACCAATTTTATCATGTGAAACTTTGAAGATTTAGCGAAACAAACAGCCAGATCAAACACCTGAATTAACTGTAGCTAATAAACCAGATTAGAGACATCACATCTGAATCGAACTGACACCTGGCTAAGCAATTCTAGCAACTAAGAACTTAAAAAAAAAATGGATAGCTCATCTACACTGCAGCGCAAATATGCAATTCTACAGATGCATGCATACAAGGGAAAAAGAACACAGAGGTGAATAAATATTGTAGTGTTGAGAAATGCAGCTGCCAAGTTCATGCTAACACGAAGTGTGTAATTAGTCATAAGCAGATTCAAAGCACTAAAATTAGATTTTGGACGGGAGTCATTATTGATTCTGGTTTTCACGTTAGTATATTTAATCTGAAAGCACTTACTTTGGAAACAACACAATAACATGGTACATGTAGTAACCTGTGCCAAGCAACGCAAAAAAAAGTGAGAAACATTCCTGTTGTTTATATATACACAATGCTGTAATTTGTATTACTACTGCTACTGCTACAGCAATATCCAGAATTCAGCAAATACTGTAGGCAGGGCCTCCTCGTGTTCACATAGCTTCCAGGTTCAGCACAAGGCCCTTTTACTGGGTGTTGACAAGTGCACCAGCTCCTTGACCATAGCCAAATCCCTTAGGTCCAAAATTCTTACCGTAACAGCCTAGAAGAACATAAAAAAAAAATTCAGCTTTGGTGAGTGGGAATTTGTAACGTACATGAAAACAATTCTACACCAATACAAAAAGATTGAAATTAAGTGATTCTAGAAGCAAGAAAGAATTAATCGAATACATTTACTTAAAAGGGGAACAGGCTCATGAAATAATGTTTCCCGTATTTTTAAGAATGTGACCACTTATTGAGAGCTCTCCTCCTACAGATTCTTCCCTGCCCTGCATGGTCGCCATAGAAAGCATCCTATCTGGATGCATCAGAGCTTGGCATGGCAACAGCTCTGCACAACAAGAAACTGTGGAGTTATGGACGCAGTTCAGCACAACTCAGAAACCAGCCTCCCCTCCATGGACTATCTATACTTCTTGCTGCATCAGAAAAATCAGCCAGTATAATCGAAGACCCTACGCACCCAGGACGTTCTCCTCTCCCTTCCCCCTTCCTTCAGGCAGAAGATACTGAAGCCCAAATGCAGGAGCCACCAGGATCAAGGACAATTTCCATTCCACTGCCTTGACACCACTGAACGGTTCCCTCATACAATAACATTAACTGGCTCTCAATCAATCTACCTTCTGATCCTGCACCAGTCTTTCTCTGTAGCTGCTGCACTTTCCTTCTGCATTCACTCAGCATTTGACCTCGTTCTACGTCAACGTACCGACTTGATCAGTGTGAACAGTATGCAAGACAACCTTCTTACTGTATCTCAGTACCGGCATCATTAGATGAACCAACTCCAATGATTTCTCCCTGTTTTGCCAATCTTACCAAAGGGAAAGCAGTGGTCCGGGACCAACAAGCCAATTAAGCCCAGGTATCTTTCCCCTCAAGGCTTTATCATCTCATCAGGTCACTTGTTAGCTGTTGACTTTTCCCCCAAAGTGCTGTCAGCTACTTGACAATCCTCCATGCTATTAGAATTAGTTTGTACGAACTCTCTATTCCAGCACATACTAAGTGGACTTGCTGTGAAAGTATGTTTCACAGTTTTTGAAAGTATACTTCAAAAACTGACTAAAGAAATCACACTGGAAAATACAGCATCTGTGTTGTGCTCCTCTGCTTTCCATGGAGTTTGTGATGTGCTGCCTTCTACTGCAGCTCTTCTGGGAAATACAGTTTTGACAGTCCTTCAGTTTTCAGGATTAACTGGCAGAATAGACAAGTGAAAACCAGCACAGATGTACTTGGACTGTCAGAAAACTTCAGAAGAAGTCACAGAAAAGATGTAAAAAATTCACGCACAGTATACTGGAAGGAATGTATAGAATACCGGCAGACAGCACAAACAAATTTTAGTATGACAACAATAAACTAATGGGGTACCACAGGGTTTAGTGATTGGGCCTCACATTCACAGCCTTCTGCAATGATTTGAACAAGAGACAAAATACAGAATTTCAGTTAGTTGATGGTAACAGTTCATGCAGACGTTTTTAAAATTATTTAGGCAGACCAAATGGGTGGATGAAAATTTCCACCATCATACAAATACATTTAGGGTTAAAAGTGACAAACAGTTAATTGCTATTGTCTGCATTTCTGAAATGTAAGATCACAGCACGTCATGTGAAAGACAGCAATTAAAAACAAAGCAAACCTTTGCAATAGATCTCCCCATCCTTATCAGCCAATGTTGTGGACTCCAGGCCTTTCCCACAACTAACACAGCGGAAGCAAGCCTTATGCCAGGACTAAAATAGAGAAAGACAAGGTGTAACAGTAGTTGAAAAAAATTACAATAAAATGTAGGTACAGCATGTATGCTAGTATTATGGAATCAGTACATATCTTTCCATTGACAATGAAAATGCTATCTGGGAAAAGGGGGGGAAATCAGAATTAACACTGTCTCATATCATAAACCTTATTGACCACAAATCTGAGATTTGCTCAATATTATACATCAGATTTATTCAATACTTTTGGATAAATGTTCCTGACCGCTTAAAGAGTAAGCTCATATCAGGCAGTATCTGTGGAAGCAAAGAGTCAACTTTTCCCTGCTAGAATCCTTCTTCTGAACTCAACCCAAAACACTGTCTACTTCATTCCATGGATGCAGCGTGACCTACAGCTACGAGCATCTGCAGTCTCTTGTTTCCTCCAGATTAGTTTCAGCTGGAAGGAAAACCTATAATTACCTCCCTCATTTTTTAAAGAGATGGAATTGTATCAGAGCCAAATGACATGTTCAGACACAAATCCGCTCTAGTTAGGCAGTTTTTGCTGTATACTTCAAAATAGATTACTATTATTTAGCGATGTTCTGCGTTAAACTGCCCTTTGAATTTTTAAGCTGATACTCATATCAAATAGTTAAAATTAAAGTAGTTTTATTTTTGTCAATTTGCACTTTTTGATTAAACAAATTTATTTTCAACAAGTATGGCTAGTTTAAAAATTTAAAGTGTGCAGAAAATTTAATTACCTGGCCAGCTCCAATAACTTTCTCCGCAGCGTAAACTGATTGTCCACACCGATGGCACTTTTCTGAACTGCCAAATTTCTGGGCAAACTTTGATTCATTGACATTGGTCGTTGGGCAATGAGCCTGGGGTCTGAAAACAGAACAGGCGTCAACAACAAGCATTAACTGAAGCCAATCTGCCAATAATTTGTCTTCCCATTTACCAAACACCTATCCAGATAAGCATCAAAGTTTCATACCCTGACTCTTGGGGAATTGTGACCTAGTTTTCCCATTTATAACTTAATTAATCCAGATAAACTTTAATATATGCTCAGTGGCCACTTTATCAAGTACACTTGCTCCTTATGCAAATATTTAATCAGCCAATCATTTGGCAGCAACACAATGCATAACAGCATTGCATACAGACATAGTCAAGAGGTTCAGCTGTTGTTCAGACCAAACAGCACAATACGAAGAGATGTGACTTTGACCATGGTACGATTGTCGGCGCCAGGTGGGGCTGTTTGAGTAGTTCAGAAACTGCTGATCCCTTGGGATTTTTGCATAGTCTCCAGAGTTTAGAGAATGAAATACAAAATTAAACATGCAGCAAGCAGTTCTGTGGGCTGAGAAGACTCAGTACTGAGAATGCCCAGTACAGTTCAAGCTGACAGTAACAATAACCACACATAGAACAGTGGAGTACAGAAGAGAGCACCTCTGAACACATTGAACCTTGAAGTGGATGGGTTACAGTAGCAGAACCTAATAAAGTGGCCACTGAGTGTATGTCTGTAGTACCCAATGCATGAAATGGGAAGCAAATGGAAGATTCTTTCTGCAGCAAATAATTAAATGCCCAATTTAACAAGGTGAGAAGGATCACTCCTCTAGAACTGCACAAGGTAAAGAAGCTTCTTCTCTACAGTCATTTGATTGTGATATAATGATGTTAACTCATTAATACTCATGAAACTATTCCATCTCTTATTACACTATAGTGTTAAGAAAGCTTCCTTTCCACAAGCTGAGCATTCAGCAAGGTATCCAGTGTCAGGAGCTGAGACACCATACCCTACCCACCCATTCATTCATCTTTACACCATGACTGGCTGCCATATGCAGATCAAACACTTCAACTTCAATGGAGTCACAGACTTCTGGAAAAGAAAAGCTTTCTTCCTCTCCTCCATTTGAAAAACTTAAAAGGTTTTCAATTTTCAAATATTTTTGATCACTTTTAAATTTCCCCAATTAACAGAGATATATGCAAGAGCAGTGTATGAAAGTGGCAAGCTATCAAGATTCAGTCAGGGTCAGTTGGAAGCCAAATCCCAGGATCAGGCACAAGTTATAGAGACTGCTCAAAGCCACCAAAGTGATGAATTGGAGCGGTTTCCTACAAAAATTAAATAAAAATACAACCTAACTGAATGGATTGAGCACAATCTAGGCCAATGCAGAATGCGAGGTCACATGGGAACTTTAAATGACAGCATTTAAAAGCCACTGAACTTGTCCTGTCCATCCAAATAGGAACAGGGATTGTTTGTGCAACCCCATGAACTTGTCTTTACACTCAATACAATAATAGCTGATTCTAATCTAAAATGCATTTCAGCATTCAGTCAACCAGCTTCCTTAATGCTTGGGATTCCAAAGCTTCACCATTTCAGCCTTGAATTTACCACATCCCTCTGCGTAAAGAATTACCGCATACATGCTTTGAGTTTACCCCTTATTTTTCCACACCCCAGCAAGCAATGGATTAATTCTCCTTTCAGTCAATCTTCCCATCCCAGGAATTTATTCTGTAGATCAACTGGGCATCCATTCGATTTATCAGTTCAGCACAAAGATTTAA
Source organism: Hemitrygon akajei (assembly GCF_048418815.1). NCBI lineage: Eukaryota > Metazoa > Chordata > Chondrichthyes > Myliobatiformes > Dasyatidae > Hemitrygon > Hemitrygon akajei. The sequence goes on along the minus strand of NC_133150.1, from coordinate 14,778,538 downwards.
CAGCTCTGTATAGAACACAAGTCGGCAAGGAGATTTGAAGTGGAAAGCTGAAGGAAAGACTGGATTAGGGAAAAGTAAATATAGGTGTGCAGTTGGGTGTGCATGTGCAGATGATTCATGTAACATAAGTAGAGCAAGCAGGCAAGTCTTAATGGGAATGTAAAGTGAGAAAGTCAAGCTGAGGTTGTGGAATTCTTTGAACCAGCGTGAATTGTACATGGACTTTGTTCTCTATACCAGAGGGAGGATACACTTTAGGTTCAGCATCAATTTACAAGACCAACACCATTTTAGAAATACTGGAGTTCTAGGATGAAATTTTAACAAACAAGAATATCTTCTACAATGAAGGCACAATGGAAAAAATTTTAAGCAGTCTATTGTGGTAAGGAGCAGGTTACCTAGAAAAACTGGAGTAAGACAGATGTAATTCTTCCAAATACTTGTTCAGGTTGAAAACACTGAAGCATGTAGTGTATTACTAAGCAACTCAAAATCACTGAACAAACTTACTGCGCGGGTTTTATTCCAACCCTTGATCCGGTATCCGTGCTCAGAACACCGGCACCCTGGCCGTAGCCATAACCTTTAGGTCCATACTTTTTCCCATAACACGATTTGCAGTAGATTTCGTTTCCATGCACAGCAAGTGTAGTGCTGTCTAGGTTCTTTTTACAGGCCACTGGGAAACAAATAAGAGATTGTCAGATGGAATCTTTCAGCACTTCCTGCAATATAACCCAAAAGCAAGTAAGGGCAAAGAACTGCTTGCACATCCAGCACTTCTGATATGCCACTACTTTAATTAGAAAGGTGTCCGGATTTAATTATACATTATCCCCTCCTCCCACACAATACCAATTTACAGTTGAAATGATCACTTAAATATTCCAAGCTGCCACCCATTCTCTCCCCTCTTAAAGTGGTTATTCACTCACTTCAGAAAGGGCAAGATGAGGGAACACAAACCAATTCTCAGAGGGATCAGAAGTGGAGAGAGTGAGCAATTTCAGGTTCCTGGCTGTCAATATCACTGAGGAACTAACCTGGTCACAATATATTGATGCAGCTATAAAGACGGCAAGACAGCAGCTATACTTCATTAGAGTTTGTCAACTAAAACACTCAAAAACTTGTACAAATATACCATAGAGTAGTCTGACTGGCTGTATCACCAGCTAGTATTTGGGGGGTGGGGGGGGGGGGGTAGTGCTTCTGTACAAGATCAAGATTAGTTGCAGAAACTTGTAAGATTAGCCAACCAGCTTTGTCATGGGTACTAGCTTCCATAGTACCCAAGACATCTTCAAGGTGTGGTCCCTTAGGAAGTTGGCATCCATCATTAAGGACCCAATCCCCCCCCCCCCCCACCACCACCCAGAACATCAGGGCATGCCCTCTTCTCATTGCTACCATCAAGGTGGTGGTACAGGAGCCCGAATGCTCACACTCAGCGATTCATGAACTGTTTCTTCCTCTGTGTCATCCGATTTCTAAATGGACGTTGAACCCATGAACACTACTCCACTGCTTTTTTTAAAATTTGTTTTTGTTGCACTACTCATTTTAAATCAATTATTTAACAGACATGTATATACACTTAGTGTAATTCGGTTTTTCTTTAATTTATCCATCAAGCATTTCATTGTACTGCTGCCGTACAGCGATCAAATTTCACAACATGTGCCAATGATATTCAACCCAATTCTGATTTTATATTTGTATGAATGGAGTATTTCCATTACTATGGAAACCAACTTATGGGGTATATGGCTTTATATTAATACTATGTAACGTATCCCAGTAACAAATGCGAAATTCGAAAGGTTACACTTGAGTGCATTTCAATCTTGGGTTGGCAGTGCAAGTGCAGGATATTTATGGGATTGAGTATCCAGAAGAGAATATTTTAAATTTCTATGTTGCAGCTTTATCACATTAAAAAATTCTAAATTACAGCTGCAGTATAAACAATTTTAGTTATGAATGGTAATTTAAGGGCCCCAAAGGCTTTATCATAAAAAAATTTCCAGAGATTTGTCTTTAGAATTTTGTGACAAGTTGCAAATAGATGACAGAATTTTTTTGTAAACATGAACCACGACGAGTTCAAGTCCATGAAACATGTCGAGGTCAAGGATCCATGGAGTACACTCCAAAACAGATCTGGCAGAGGGCTAGAATTTTGGCACCAACTATACATCGTATCAGCATCGTGCAAACCCTTCCTTCCAGCTCTTTCACCAGTGTAGAATCTGATATGTTCAGCTATAACCCCCTGCTAGTGATAAACATCTTTGTTATAAGCACAAGGCATCTTCCTTTTTAGGTGAAAAGTGCAAAATATTTTTACGCTGGTAATACTAAAGACTAAAAAGTCCTAGACAATCAGGAGACATGAAACCACAGATGCAGGAAACTTTAGCAACTCGAGAGTCAGGCAATATACCCACAAAGGGAAATGTATATTCAATATCTCGCAAGACTGTCCATTTCCCTTCATTGATGCTGTCTGACTTGCTGAGCTGCAGTTCAAGCTTATTCCTCTTCTGACAACATTAACACCTGCATTTTTTTGTATGAACTTTTGTTTAGACCTTACTACTTTTTTGCTTTAACTGTATACTGCAGTTGCCAAAATAATAGAAACTTCAGGAAGTTCCAAGTTTTGTATTGTTAGAGACAATCCCTTGTTAAACCGGTATTCAGATACTCTCCATTCCTAAAACTATGTTCTCGTACTTGAAATAGTTTATTTAACATTAATAATTAGTCAACATTCACTATTTCATTCAGCTGCTAAAATAGCAACTATGGCAGAAATAATAAATCACCAGTTTTAAGAAATTCACTTCCATTGATGTGAATTATGCTTGAGAATTCCATACTTGCAAATCATTAAACACTTTTCTACAGATAATGTAGTTTGGTTTTCTCCACAAATTATATAACATTTTATCTCAAAATAAATCAAAAGATCTAATGTCACAAGTTTCCATACAATTAAGCTTTCCATTCCTCTTCATGAGGCAATTTCAATTGAGATAATTAAAAAAATATTTCAGGGAAAATTAATTAATAGGTGATATCTGTTACATCACATAATAACATGTCCAATCACTTAGCTGGTTAAAGGATAGGATGAACAAATATTTGGATATAGATTAGTTGAGCTGGACTGCCTTCCAAATTCACTGCTTTTAATAAGCTGCTTATGTGAAAAATCTAAAATATTTAACCCAGGCAGTCTTTGTTCCCTGAAACATTCCAATGTCTTGGCCTACCTTTCAACCCATACAAGGCAGTCAGGCAGACTACGTTTTTACCAATTATGGTTAGTCTTAGGCATTTTATGTTGGCATGCTTTACATGAAGACTAAAACTGAAAAAAAAAATAATCACCAATTGGAAGACTTCCCAGCAACTGGATATCCAGGAAAGAAAAATATATTTAATTGCTAGGTGTCCTAATATTTAATCTGCTAGGTTTGTTTCAACAGAATCTGACCTTAGAAACAGACATTTTTTATAAAAAAATTCTTACAGCAGTCAACTCTCTAGGCTTCAAATGCACCCAATTCTATACTAGGCCAACTGTGATCTGGAAATAGGATCTAAATACATTTGTATCAGTGAGGACAACACCCATTCTCACCAAGGAGATGTACAAATAAAAAGTTTGGATAAATAGCCACAACCACACAGGATCACAAGTACAATTTGAATTCCAAATATTTCAATCAAATCACCACAATATTATGGTGCTCAAAAATACAATCCTTCCCAGCTGTTTAGGATTGGTTTGGGTGCCAAAAGCAAGTATATGGGAACAAATTTTGCCAAATCAATTTAAATACAGGATATTTGTAATTAACAGCCAATGCCAGACTAGTTAATGTGGCAAGCATTTTATTGCACCCCAGAGGACTGAGATTAGTACAACAAAACTCTTAATCCACAATCCTGCATTTAGAAATTCCAGTGGTTCAGCATTTTGTCCTAGGCTCACTTCAAACTCACAAAGCTTACTGGAAAAATCATACTAGTATGTTTTGTCTAAAAGTGAATCGAGTTGCAGAATTAATAGAACATCCAGTAGTCTGGAAAGTCTCCTAGACCAGCGCCAGAGTCCCATCTACTAAACTGCATCTACTAAAGATTAATATCACAACATTGGAAATTCATAATTGACCAATTAGTAAACACTGATAGGCCAGAAGATGAGATTCAAAGATGTTTTCAAAAGCAATTTCTTCTAATAAAATATCAAGTAATTAGCAGTCAGTTATTAGATTAAATAAGAATCACTTGTCTGGTCTATCAATGGAAACTGAACTGTGGGAAATGTGCAATGGTCCCACCCACCTCATGGATTTGGATGGGATACTCAAAACAAATCAAAACTGTTGATTAAAAAAAAAATGTAAAGCAAAAAGAAAATCAATAATATGATTTTAAAAGACCTGACTTAACAGACTGGGCTTTGACTTGTAAATATAGCATGATGCAATGTATGCATTCAGTTTTTAGCAATCCCAGACAAATAAAAAAAAACCATCGGACCCGGAGGCTCAAAAGTTATTAATTGTTTGTAAGCAATAAAACTGTGTACAAGCACTTTCAACTGTTGTACTTGTTCCAAGTTTTAAAAGTATTTCCTCCCCCTCTCCCAACCCAAATCAGCTTACTATTCCTTCCCCTCTTCACAACTTTAATGGAGTCCCTACACAAGGTACAGTTAGGCTACATCCACACTAGACCGGATAATTTTGAAAACGTCGGTTTCGCGTAAAAACGATAGGCGTCCACACTATGCGTTTTTGAAAATACCTCTATCCACACTGAAATGGAGATTTCTGCGGATCTCCTCCTCCTGCGCAGGACACATCTACCGAAAACAAGCAATATGTTTGGTGTTGAATCTCGCCATAAAAGTGCGCGTTTGTGTAGTTACTGACTAGAAAAACTTAAACAATGGACAGCTGTTGGCTCTCGCGCAGAACTTACTCAAACTAAAAAACAAATACTGGAGCGTACAGTGGCAACCGACGGAGTTCACGGACAGATTGACCCGGCTGACGACGAACATTGAAAAACTGTCCAACTCTGTTGCATTAATAAAGCACCTTGTTAAATGTATAAAACATGTCTGCATCAGTGTTATATTTCCATACAATGTTACACTAGGCTGCTATACATCTATTGTCAGAGAAGTACTTGCATGAATAGGTAAACCACCTTCATACGAGCAAGGACAGAAAACAGGGCAAAGTGAGTACAGTATACTTATTTATTCAGTAAGTTATGGGTCAAAGTATTTGGTGAGTACATTTCTAACTCTTCTGGCTTCAGTCTCATTGCCGTCTATTCTGAAATTGTTAGGTTAGAAAACAATGAAATAGCGTGCTGCCGTCTGATAGCGTTTTCAAAAGTCTCCGGTTACCCCGTCCACACTGATCTGCCTGAGCAGCGTTTTCAAAAATATCCAATTTGGAAAGCATTTTTGAAAAGCTCCAGTTTCAGGAGACGAAAACGCCATTTTAGTGTGGACGGAGGGTAAAAACGAAGAGAAAAAGCTTCAGTTATGGATTTATCCGGCGTAGTGTGGATGTAGCCTCAATTGATGCAAATTAGTGTCTGATAAAGAGCTGTCATAAGAAATTGTATAGCTTACCAAGGGCTTATTGAAGAAAGGGGAAAGGGAATTAAAATCTCCACTATTTCAACATCTCTATGTGTACAAAAACTGAATATTTAATTAGTAAAATCTAACCATTCAATATTCCAGTTACAAGTTTACCTTGCATACAGAGAGAATGGAGGTAAAGGAACATTTAAGGATCTGTGACATTCACAGACTAACGATCCAAGTTTTGCATGAATATTTAAAGTGTTCATCAGGATTTACTTCGTGACATTATTTTGCAATACAGACAACCAGTTCCTTCCCAACACTGGGACAAATACAGGAAATGAATACATATTCCTCAGCTAGTTGGTTTCAATGATGTAATGTAAACAGGAGCAGCTCATAACATCAGTAGACTAGAATGCTTTGGCAAATAACATTTTGGCATCTCACTGTAAGTAAACTGAATTCTGCCAAATAGAGGAGACAGTGGGTTGAAACAATGGTTTCTTCAAGTTACTCAAATTGAAAATGAGATTTGGACTCAAGGTCAAATGGTAACGACTACCTGTTACTCCGATATTAATTTTCTGTTACGCCAATTATAGTTTGACTTGTCAAAGGTATGGCATTTTCTTCACATTACTGACAAAGCAGATTAAAGATGACTAAAAGTGTATTCACATGGGACAGAATTCTTCACAGGTTAATTCAAATGATCAACGTTCTCCTACTTAGGACAGAGTAGAAATTTTGCACATAACCCAAGAAGTAAAATTAATATCTCCAAACAGAAGATAACACTAACTTCCAAAAAAATTCTGGCTTTGAGGGAGAGGCACTACAGAGAAGCACTTCCATTTCTTCCAGCTGAAGTCGTTTTGGATATTACTAATCAATAGGATAGTGGCTTTTAAGAAAGCAGCAGAAAAATATTGACATGCAAAAGCTGCTTAATGCATTAAACTACTAATTAAAATGTAATTAGAATCTTGCAGAATTCTCTATTACCTGCAAATAGTCAAAAGAACTTGGAAATGATAAATCACTGGGATTCTTTACAAAAGTGGACAATTTTACAAATACAAACTGAATAGCACATGCATTTAAGGTGAAAAGTGGTGACATTTAACAGGTGTATAGGACAAGTTTTCTTAGGAAACAGTGCTATGTGCTTAATATGGGCCGTTGGGATATTGGTGGCAACGTATACAATTGTGGCATCTGAGAGCCTTTGAGACATGAATATGCAGAGAACAGAGGGATACAGATCATGTGCAGGCAGAAGAGACTTCGTTTAATCTGGCATCATGTTCCATATAAACACTGTGGGCCAACGGGCCTACTGCTGTCCTATACTGATCTATGTTTTATGAGTAGTTTAATTACTACCCCCAATTTTAATTCTGTAGGAAAATAGAAAATCTTTGTTTTGCAAGGTTAACTGTTATCACTTAACTAGGCGTACAGATAAAGTGAAATTTCGCTAACTACTTACTACAGCGGAAGCACGACTTGTGGAAGAACTTCCCATCACATTGCACTTCCTCGGCAAAGTATACAGTTTTCTGGCAAACGCCACACTTGTTTCCACCACCAAAGTTCGGCATTCTACAAAAAAAAACAGACACTGCTTCAAAATAATGCAAATATGGGAAAACTGAAATAAAACAGTTCTTGCAATTGTCAATTGTTCAAACAGCATCTATGGAGAGTGAAACATTCAATGATCCAGAGCACGTCTTCCTGAATATTTTGGTTATTTATGAGAAGAACTGAAATTTGGAAGTTATTTTCTTGTTGCACAATTATTCCTTGGAAAATAACTGCTTCACTACCTCTTTTAATAAATCCATTTTGAAAAAGCCCACCATGATTCAGTAATGCATCATTCAGCAATGCATAAACAACATTGGCTGGCATAGAGGTAAATGATCTATGACATAATGCATGCAAATACATTACTGTTGAGGAAAGAGAATGATAAGCTGACGATATCTTTTTGCAGAACAAAAGTATGTTGATTTTGGGCACACATGAAAATCAGATTTGGCTATGATACAGTCATTCAGAAGCAGAAAATTCTAGCTGGCTCAGAACTCAATGCAAGGAGTATATTGTGTAATGCCCCATTTGTTAAAATCCCTTTCCCAACCAGCTTCCAGCGCAAAAATGCTGTAACGCAAATTACTGTGGGTGCGGCTACCGGTTGGCTGTGTTCATTCAGGCATACGAGAATACCAAACAGATTCTCGGTTCACTCCATTAACTACCACCAGATAGGGAACGAGAAAAAGCAACAATCATGAAAGAAAATGGGTAAATTGACATCCAAGCAAATATTAAGAATAGAGATCAAGGTTAAAAACAAGTAACTTTAACTCAAAAGAACTGTCACCTACAAGAATGAGCATTTCCTTTCTGGTCTGGCCAAGTTAAGCAGATTTTTTTAAAAAATAGTCCTATGCTTTGGTATTAGCCCCACATGCACAGCATTAACAATTAGATTGCAAAGTCAATTTCTTCAAACAGAAAAACTGGTTACTATTTGCATATGTTAATGACAGAGCATTGTAAACAATTTAAAAATCCATTCTATTTAACCACTGATGGACATCCCCAGCTCAATTTGTTGGATGATTTACATTAACAATGAGCACATTCCCAGTTTTGCTACCAATGTCTGGCTTTTTGGTCAAGTTCAAGCATGAGATGCAGGAGGGTTTGCTGGGATTTCTTAGCAATGATGCTTTGTCTGGTATCAAAACTATAGTTCGTGTTGGTGAATGGATGCTTAAAAATTTAAGTTCATTTCACAACATAAATTAACCATTTTATACAGTGTCCTTAAGTTAGGGATGGTCCCAATTAGTTTGTTTTCCAGACAATTGCATATTTAATTTCATAGCTTATTACAGTTAGAAGATATTGGGATTATCAAAGCAAAGATTTTGCATCCAAAGTTTTTAAAAAATGGACACCTGTGCGATAGGGACTTAAATTGTTATCTACCTTGTTATTCCACTAAATATCAGCAGGGATAAAACTGAAGTCAACTATAACTGACCTGCAAATCGCTAATGTGAAGAATTATGCAAGGTAGATAGTACAAGTCATGATGAAACCAACATGAACAATATTTCCCCCCAGAATAGTTAGTGATTTTACTGATGTGCCAAGCTTCAACATATATATATATTTTTTTAAAAAATCAAGATTTTAACTCTACTTGTGATGAATTCTGTGCTTTTCAGAACTGGTTAATCTATTTTGTAGAACAATGACTTGTTGTTCTGTCTTGTCCACATTGCATGTCAACAAGGCAGAGCGATTTGTGCCTCAGGCAAAGTATTTTCATGCCTTTAACACAAATACTTTTGATCTAAAAGGACAAGTCTTAGAGGAAAGTATTCAGGTTCTCAAGTGCAACTCCAGGCAAGCCAACTTTAACCATTACAGATGATCCTCTGGATCTTAAATGACAATTTTGGAATCAGCCCTCCTGTCAATCCCAATTTCATGATATTTTTATTTATCATATTTTCATTCCCTACCCCCTAAACTTGTTAGCTCTCACACGCTCTTCAACTTACCTCTGCTTCTAGTTTAGAAATCAATTATTAAACTACCAAACAGCAAGCCTTCAGGATGAAAGAAGAAACCCACACAGCCACATGAAAAACATGGAAGCTCCATACACGCAGGTCTGGTAGTCAGGATTGAACCCAGGTCACTGGTGTTGAGATCACAGATACCAGCATCACCACTGCGCAGCAGTTCTCATCTAGGATGTCTAATTTTGTCAGAACTGGACAATGACAATTAATGGGTTTCTAAATTAGAAACAGAACAAAGCAGAATGCACAGAAACCATCGACACATTGTAAAGCATTTTCAGAACATGGAAATGCTCTAACCTAATGGAAATTCAAATACGTGCTGTCATGCACAGGTTATATGAGGGATGTGGCAGAGATTCAACTTCCAGTTTTATAGAATACCCAAAACGCAAACAGGTTGGATTAGGGTCAAAACAGCTACTACGAAACCCTGGCCAACTATGCACCAATGAATTCAAGCACTGATACAACCAGATGAGATGGAAAAATTAATGATGAGCTGACCGGTATTGCTCTCACAACAACTGACCGGTGTTGGCTTAAAATTTTTCATTCTGAATTTCTCATGAAAACAAATGACTAAATTGCAATCAATCATCCCACATAAAATATCGCACTAACCAATAGTCCAAAAGGAAACCAGGCTTTGATGTTGTGCCGATGGCAATGGCACGAGTGCTTTTAGCTGCTGTTCTTTGTTAGAGCATCAGCTTGCGTTGTCAAGCACCAGGAGCATGATCTCAGCTTCAACAATCATTGCCAATTGAGCTTTGATCTATTTGAAGAGTTATTTTCACAAGACTTAGAATATCATCTATGTATCTCTATTGTGCAATTTTCTTGCGAGGCTGAACAAGCACAGAGCTCCCTTGATTAAAGAAATCTTAATGACACAGAAGTTGCAAAGCTTGTATCCACATTTCCTTGTGTCAACAATTGCAAGAAATTGTACAGAAGTCCCAAAGTTCAAACAAATTTATCTTCAGCATGCCAGAACAGATCCTATGCATGTTATATTTGAAAATCTGTTTTCTGTGCACAAACTATGCCACAGGCCCAAAGCTTCACTCATGCACAAGATCCAAAACAAGACATTCCTGATAACAGACCACGGGCAATGCATTCTGAATATACAAGTCTCGTACATCCACTGGTTCCTTTTTCCTACAGGGCATATTAATTCAATGAACTCCAATAAGTTGGTCAAACAATTTCACATTTCATGAAGAGGATGTGTCCAGCAGTCTGTGCAAAACAAAATGCATTTGACACAAAGAGATTTTTAAAGGTTTTCTTTATTTAGAGATACAGCATAAAATAGGCCCTTCCAGCCCAACAAACTGCACCACCCAGTAACTCACTTACTTAACCCCAGCCTCATCACAGGACAATGTACAATGTCCAATTAACCTCCTAACTGGTACATCTTTGAAAGATGGGAGGAAACCCACATGTTCCAAGGAGGAACGCACAAACTCCTTGTGGATGGCATTGAAATGGAACTCCGACGCCCAGCACTGTAATAGCATTCTGCTAACTGCTATGCTACTTTGATTAATTTATGGAACTATGCTGTCCAACTCCAAAATATTAAACTGATTCAAAGGAAGACCCACAAGTTTGAAATGCGAGTCAAACTTTGTGTTTTACCTTAAGCAAGTTGTGCACATCACATGGTAGCGTAATGACATATGCAGTTAATGCATTTTTATATACAATTAAGCAACAAATGCTTAATCAAACATATTTTACAAAATTACTGAACTATTAAATGCACAACATGCTACAGATAGAACACCTAACAGTGATTGAATGCCAGATAAAATTAACCCCTTTTACCTGTAAATTATGTGTTGTGATAAAAAATGCTACATGATCTACTTTATTCTTAACAGATGTGCAAATTTCACTTCAGGCCTAGCGTGATCTCAAGTCAAGTCATTTCGACCATAACTGCTGGTACAGTACATAGTTAAAAATGAGACAACGTTCTTCAGGACCATGGTGTTACGTGATACAGTACAAAAACTAGACTGAATTACATTTAAAAAAAACGGAGAAAGCTACACTAGACTGCAGACCTACACTGGACTGCGTAAAGTGCACAAAAACAGTGCAGGCATTACAATAAATAATAAACAGGACAGTAGGGCAAGGTGTCAGTCCAGGCTCTGGGTATTGAGGAGTCTGATAGCTTGGGGGAAGAAACTCTGGTCGTGAGAGCCCGAATGCTTTAGAGCCTTTTTCCAGAGCCTCCCTTCCAGTCTCATACCAACAGGCTCACAGTACAATGTGCAGGCTCATAGAACCTCCTGTACTAAGGGAGGACAGTTAATCTAACCAGCTACAAGCTGGAGTTTGTGCCAAGATAGAGACAGAAAAAAAATCCCTTTGGAATTTTGTAAATTTCCTCTGCCTCTTCAACAACATCTACTGCATAAGCCCCAAGACCCTCAGTACATCGAAGGTTAATAGGAAAGGAACAAAAATGACACAGACAAAGAAACTACAAAGACAGAATGGACCCAGAAACTGGTGAGCACTTTTTAAGATTCTGTTTGGCAACAGTATGTAAGCAAGTTGAAAGCTGCTGACATCGGGAGCCGATAGTGTGTACACAAAAGCAATTTTAGTATATCTAATACTGAATTTCAAAAGTGCTTTATGATCCACAATCCAGAAGTGTTGTACTTGCTGTTGGCTCTAATACCCCCAAAGCAACAAGTTTTATGGACCAACATTCTTCTTTAAACTCCCCATTAGCTCCAATCCATGACCTGAAGCTTTGGCCAATTTAATCCATGGCATTGAATACTAAAATGCAGTTCAGCCTGGGCTTCTAAACCCAGCAAATAAAACTCCAAATCTGAGAGAATTGGAATAGGGACAACAGGATAGCTTTTGTGCAATAAACAAACTGCTGGAGGATCTCAGTGGGTCAAACAGCATCTGTGACAGGAAAGGAATTGGTAATTTGAAAGGTCAAAACATTGCTCCAGGATATTTGCATTATCTAGAAATAAAAGTCAAGCATTTAGTGTTCGAGGACCCCACCATCACCATCCAATATGATAAATGATCAAATAAAGTCATCAAGTACCTTGGAAAATGCTACAGGTTCAAAATGGAAAACTATGTTAAAGTTAATTAATTTGTTTTTTAAAAATTCAGGAAATACTAAACTGTTAGAGTATACCACTATTCAAGAACCTGCACAAATGAAACAATGGCTCTTTTCCCTTGACTTATTGGCACACAAAGTTTTGTATTGTTACCAGGCAAAATTACCAGATTTCCCCACAATGCACTGACTGTAGGCTCAAAAGGACAGTATCTCCTCATTGAGGGTGTGTAGTTAATAATTTATAGTTTGATGCTATTTAGTGTAAAGCCAGTCAAGAGACATTAAAAATGACAATACATGCTGCTCCTTTATACAAGATTTGATTCTTTGCCAGCTGCCTCACCTATGAGCAGACAAGGATTTACCACAGGAATCTCAGTCTTAAAAGTAAAAGCAGAAAGTGATCTGAAGATTTATGAAAAATCTTTCACTCAGTTCAAAATAGAAAGGTGTCAAAAAAGAGAACATTACTTCAATAATTAGGATAGATTTTAGATTTCCTCTGTATTCTTGTTCTTTGCACTTTGTTTCAAAGTGGAACAATGTTGTCTGACTACTAGTTATACAGTACCACATTCTAGGCAAATTGCGTCTAGACATGTTAATACTGATCCTTCATCCCCGCACACTCCCATTTTATCATCTCTGTAAACAAGTACTTTTACCTGCCTTTAGAATAGTCAGGAAAAAAAAAATTAACCCACCAAAATATTTCCCTTCATCTACTCTGTTGATATACTTAGGATAGGTATAGGTGGGGAGAAGTTGTTTCAAATTCACCCAAAAATTACAGAACTCATAAATAACAAAATCACCCAAAAGATAAATTCTTACAAGCACTCATTTATCAAATTGGTGGACTGAGCATCGATGCATATGAAAGCTAAGCAACATTGGTTTCATTTCCCAATGTGGTGTAATATTGAAATAAACAGATTTAAGTGTCATTTCTGTTCTCATGTGAGCTAAGTGACTTTAGCAGGTGATGCTGTAAGCAACACTTCCCAGATATTGCAGCTATTAACACAAGTGGGAGTGTCATCTCAATCAGAAATCAGGATTTTCTGATTTTCAGCAACCGTGATCTATCACACAGACGCAAGAGTATAAATTCAACAGCGCCCTCAAAGGACCAAGAGTGATTTTGTACAAATGGTTCATAAATTTTCAGAGACATCTTAGTGTGCTCTCACTTTTGGAAAATTTTTTGGGGGATTCACGACATCCTGCAGATGATTACCAGTTTTAAAAAATTGAGGTACAGTGCAGTATGTATATTAGCATCAAACTATAAAGGAATGGAGGGTTATGGGCTGAGTGCGGGTCGGTGGGACTAGGTGAGAGTAAACAATCGGCACAGACTAGAAGGGCCGAGATGGCCTGTTTCCGTGCTGTAATGGTTATATGGTTAATAGGTCCTTTGAACCTCATCGATCTGCAAACCTCCATTTAATCCTTGCCTAATCACAGGTCAATTTACAATGACCAATTAACCTACCAACCAGTAGGTCTTTGCATTGTGGGAAGACATCGCAGCAGCTGGAGGAAACTCATGTGGTCACGGAGAGAACGTGCAAACTCCTTACAGGCAATGGCGGTAGTTGAACCCGGGTTGCCTGTACTGTAAAACATTGTGCTAACCACTATGTTACCATTCTGCCCTGAAAAGGAGAATGAACACAAATGACATGTGCCTTTTGATTTTGTGTTCTATATTTGCTTGTTTTTTGTTGCTATTTGCATGATTTTTTTTTTTTAAAAACACATGGGTGAGTTTGATATTTTTCTTTGAAAGGGTTGGTTCCATGGTTCTTCTTTGCTTCATGATTGTCTGTGGGGGAGAGGAATTTCAGGGTTGTATACTACATGTATACCTTGAAGGTAAATGTACTTTAAAAATCACAGGAGAAATTGCAAGAACCAACAAGAGTCTATCTTCAGTAAGGAAGAAATCCAACATTTTGCACACTACAGATATTTCTACCAGGGGTTAATCTTTTAATTTTAAAAATTGCATCAAATCCAACTAATGTAAAAAATGTACACTTTATAATGCATCATTTTAAAGCATCAAGTGAGACAGTGTAGGTGCTGTTAGATAGCAACCACATCTGTTGATCTTTAACCAACATTTAACTAATGCACTAAATAAGAAACCAGATGAGTCAGCCTCATAAGGAAGTAGTCAGGGTCTGCATTAAAAAGATAACTCGACATAAAAGGACTTGCTCATCCACAAGCTTACTTCTAAATAATGATGTCATGTTAATAGAATGAAATGACTTGTACTGGGAATTACATCACAAATTCTTTGAATAAAAGTAGTTTTAAAGACATATTAGTCATTTTAATTCACAGGTCACCACATTTGTTTGTGGTAGTCAGATACTTGGTGTCTTTTGGAAATTGGGCATCTTCATGCACACTAAAAACACTTCATCCCACTCAATTACACAATCATACAAACGCCTTCCAACTGCATTTCTTTCTAACCCCAAAAATGTTTTTGATAATGAAGCAATTTAGTGGTACAATAAACACCATTCCAAAGTTTTGAGAGCCCGTGGGACAAAATCCTGGGTTCTGGCGATGTACATTTAGAATTTTATATTTTGTCAGAATGATAGATGCTCTGTTCTTGCACGCCAGCCTAAACAACATGTCACCATCAAGGACGAAGAAAAAATAAATTAAAATCCATGCCCACAAATCATCAGTTCATCACTACATGTGCCCCCATTTCAAAAACGAGAAAAAAATGACGCCTATTCTAAAAAGTCAACATAAATCAAAACCACTTGATTCATGTAAGCAGCTCCAGAAGCTTGGAAAACATGTGCATTCTTTTTGCGATTGACTTAGCCAAAACAAAATACATTAAACAAGAACAGAATTCTATTTGTGAGCTGGGATTTTCCACACCCACACTTTCTAGCCCACCATTATGGGCCACACTTTATTTTATCGGGGAAATATGGAAAGGAAGAGAACAGCAGCAGCCGGGGCAACAGGTGGCAAATGGCAGCAGGGCAAAGCTTATGATTTATCCACAGTAAAAAAAAAATACAGAGGTAAATGAGCATCACTTATCTCAAAAGATAATAGCATGTTCATTATACTCCAGTCTTGAAATTTCAGATACGATAGGAATGCACCTCTTCCCCAAAATATTACTGCGTTGGATCCATAGAGATAGTGGAACGAACAGCCAGCTGAGTGAAGCAACAGAGAGGCTTGGCCAAGATTGCAAGGAGAAATTCCACTCACTCTCACCATTGAAATGTCTCTGATCTCAGCACATTCATCAAGTGAGGTACAGTGTCCTGCCACAGCACAGTAGGTTCAGTACCAGAAATCAGGTCAGGGCTGCTGTCAGAAAGGCTGATCCATGGGGAGCAACTGACGTTTCGGGCTGAGACCCTTCATCAGGACTAAGGACTGTTAGTCCTGAAGAACCGTCTCAGCCCGAAACGTCGACTGTACTTCTCCCTATAGATGCTGCCTGGCCTGCTGCGTTCCACCAGCATTTTGTGTGTGTTGCCTGAATTTCCAGCATCTTCAGATTTCCTCATGTAATGATAAATCAGGCTGTGTGGGTCCCAGAGGAGGAGTAGAATAATTCAAATCTACCTTAATGGAAGATTTCAACCCTATTCTAGAAAACAGATAGGCTATTAGTGAAAAATGGTGAGGATGAAAACACTGGTACACGTAGGGACCAGTGTCCTTCTGAATGCCAATCACTGCAAGATGACATCCAGGTTCAGTCAGCATATATTGCTGAGAATTTGAGCAGAAGAATGAAGACAAATTAATTCCAATTAGAAAGGAGTACTGCCACAATTGCAAATGGTACATCTGAGTTAGGACTGGTCTCCCTATTCAAGGAAGAACATGCTGTGAAAGATCACCAGACTGATGTCCGGAATAACACTTTGCCCTAGCAGGAGAGATTAGTGGGGATTGGGTTACAACATGGTATGGTCACTCCTTTACACCTCGCCCTTTGAAGCGTCCAGCAAGATTGAAATTGACGAGGACAAGAGAAGAAGGCGAGCGGGTGTTCAACATCTTCTGCCTAATCATCATCTCGCTACTGCCGGAGGAAGGGGCAGGAGACTTGGGCCCCATACTGCAAGGCTCAATCACAGATAGCGGCTGTGGGATTCTGTTTTTGGGGAAGGACTCTGCGGCCTGATGTCTAACGTCCTCCGTGCTAACTGCTGTCTGGGTCTTTATTTGGGGAGTGCTCTGCGATTCATGTTCCATGTGTTTCTGGTTACGCAATTTGATCAAGGCACTTTGGCACGGAACCATCTCTGTGACTGTGGCCTGCAGTCAACAACACAGCACCAAAATGAACTGACCCACTGCCTGTCACACATGGACCATTTTGTGGACTCTGTGGTTTAATGTTTAATATGCCGTGTGTTACTTGCTTGATTTTTGCACAATTTGTTCCTTTTTTGCACATTGGGTTTTCCTTAAACAGATTCGATGGTTTGTGGCTGCCTGCAGGAGGACACGTCAGAGTAGTATTCTGCATACATACTTTGATAATAAATGTACTTTGAAAATTTGCTATCTTAACTGGCAAGAGGTCCTAGTTGCACCATAGGTTTCAGTTAGTAAATAATGAAAAGGCCATTACCCTATACAGACTGGACTCTGGGTAGGAAGCTCCATTTTTAAAATGGAGATATTTAAATCATGAATCATCATGATTGTAAACAAACAAATCCAGTTCAGGGTAATTACTGCTAGCTAAGGGCAAACAATTCATGACTTTGGACATCTCCCTTGCATCACTTTTTAACTTCCTCTGGATAATAGTGGTGTGGCTAGAAAAGCTATCGCCTTGCAGTTTCAGCAGTCTGGTTCAGTCCTGACCACCTGTACAATCCACATAGTTGGTAAGTTCAGTAATTGCATGGGTTTCCGGCAGATGTTCCAGTTTCCTTACACACCCAAAAGACAGAGGTTGGTAGGTTAACCGACCTCTATAAATTGTGTCTAGTGTAAGATTGAGTGCTACAGTATTTGAGAAGACCAATAGTAGAATTTCCAGGGTGGACTTGGCTAATAAAAGTAGGCATATTTAAAGGTGATTGGATGAAAGTATTGGGGGTGGGGGTCAAAGGCAAGTATTAGGTGGTAGTAGAGGCAGCTAAATTAAGGGCATTTAAGAATGTCAGATGGGAACATCAATGATAGAAAAGTGGAGGGTTATGCAAGAGAAGAGTTAGATTGATCTTAGAGTAGGGCAAAGAGTTGGCATAACACTGTGGGCCAAAGGGCCTGTACTGTGCTGTAATGTTCTATAATACGTGTAAACTGGCTATTATTCAGAGAGCCACAGGGCCTGTGTTAGTGCTGTACAAGTTCATAACCGAAAAGGAAAACAATCTACTATACTGGTCTCTCCAAAATGTTCATCATTCCTTTTCCCTGACATTCTGGCAAACCACACTCCACATTCTACAGCATTTCATTTTTTCTCCTAAACTGGTGCACCCACAATTGTACAACCCTTTAATTGTGTTCCATCCAGCTATATAAAAAGGCTTGCAACACATTCTTGCCTTTTTTTAAAAAAACATATTACATGCCTTTGGCCTAGGATGCCATTTTGTCATGTTCTCACAAGGTCTGGTCCACGACTGTTCCCCTGGCATAGGCAAGCTCTGGCACAATCCTTACACCAGAAATCATACACTTTCTGCTCCATAACAAAGTACAATTCATTAGAATCAAAAAGCTATGTCCGAATAAAATACCCAACAGAAGACATTGAAACCACCATCAATCACTACTCTCTACTTTTTCCTACTTAGTCCTAATTACATGGGCTTTGAATCATGCCAGTAGATAGTTTTGTGGAACATTTGCAAGTGCCTTCTGGAAATCCACATACATATCAATTATTCCACAGATAAATTCTGATCATTCACAATCCAATGGTCCAAAAAAAAATCCTGATTGTTCTGCCTCTGGCTCAGAAGGTCCTGTTTGCAGGCTCCCTTTCCAATTAGCAAGCCCTAACTTCACTTTCAACCCGCTTGCCCTCAATGGAAGAGTCTACAAAATCATATGACAGGCATTATTATAAAAGCAAATTAGAAGTTTATTGGGTCCTAGAAATGGTATCCAATGGTCCAGAGTAATTGCAAGTCTGGCACCAAATTCCTTAACAAATCAGTTGCATTTTTTCCAACCCTCCACTGAATCTGCTTTTGATGAAAGAACATCAGTAACTCCTGCACACAAGAGTTAAGTTTGTCTTGAATTATAATCACCGAAGTTCCTCACTATTATCGGATGACAAACTGTCTAGTCATTACTAATTTATCTCCCAATCTCTCTCCCTTTTTGGAATAGGATACACTGTAAAATAAGCAATTCTCCAGTCTTCTGGCACTTCTCCCAAATTCAGGGAGCATTGCAAGTTTGTAGCCAAAGCCTCTGCTCTCTCCAGCTTTAATTGTCTTTAAAACCACTGATGTAAACTAATCTAAACCAACTGACTTTTTCCCCCACACAAAATAAACAGCTGCCAGCAGTCTAAAAGTCTCTTTTTCATCTACTTCTATCCAATTTCTCCCTTTTTTTCCCCCAACATGGGAAAGATCCTCTCGTAAACAAAAGTGCACAGAACTCTTAGTACCCAAGTTAAGCTCTGCCTCCGCAAGATTACTTCGGTCCAAGAGCAGCTCCACCCTTTCACTACTTCACTTTTGCCCATCTCCAAAATATTTCAGTGTTCCCCACATTCTCTCCTCCCTACTCTCTAGGAGTGTCCTTTGTAATAGTTAGCCCATGTTGAGTTCTTTTGAAAGTCTCTAATCCCCCGGGAGCTCTCGCTTTCCATGTCTTTATAGTACTTGTTGAAAACGAAGTTGGATCCAGGCTTTTTTTTTCGTTCTTGGGCTAGTTACAAGTGATTATTAAAGCAAGGCGGTTTCTAAAGTTCTGAATATGCAATTCAATCAAGTTAACCCGGTCTATAATAGAAGGTTCATCATGTTGTCAGTGACAGTGGACCGAGACCGGTTTAAGCTCCGATTCATCGGAACAGCCCCTACCACCGCACATGGCTTTAGGGGTGTCAATGCAACACTACCGTTCAGCTTCCTGTCAACGTCTTATTATTCAAAAGTCGCATTACTCTTCCCCAGGGAAATACAACTTCGCAGAAAGTGATCATATTCGCCACATCCAAAGTTTTACCTAATATAGAAAGCAGACCAAAAGCTGACAGCTGCTCCCTACAGCAGCCAGACTACCAACCGATTTGTACGCGATTTTAGCTCAGAACTCATATCCCTCACACCTAAAAAAGTTTCTGAAACGTTCCCCCGAGACGCCGACAAAGAACATCGATCGCAAGCCAACCTCAAAGCACCTGCCATTTGCACCTGAATTAGTTCCGATGCATCTGCAATAAACAACAAAGTTTACCTGCTAGTCTCAGTGCGTCCCGAACCCTCCTCGTACAGCGGGAACGGCGCTGAATTTAAGGCGGAACCGCGGCCAAAGACTACGCCTTGCCCCTTTGCACACAGCACTAAGGATGACGTTATCAAACTGTCTGAACTTTTAATGCCAAAACATGTCTTGTTTTCTCGTCTCTTTTCAAACATACTGCAAATTGAACTTTTGCATTTAAGGTAACTTCTTTATTCGTATTTGTTAATTACAAGTATTTAAATTTACAATGAAAAATTGCCATTTTCCATTGTCTCTGAAGAACATAAGGTATTGTCTTGTTACCATTTATTAGGTGATTGCTTCTTGTTCAAGTTGTTATCCATGAGGAATAGTTTATGCACAAAATATACTTTTCCCCTTAGTTTACTGTTTCAAGACAGGGTAGATTAATTGGGCACTCTTCTACACATTCTTTCTGCACATCAGCCTTTTCCAGGCCAGCTACATAACCTTTAAAGTTCTTGCATTCATTCACCACTGCTCCAAGGTGGTCTTCTACCATTCCTCATCCACCCTTTGCACTAAGTGTCCTGCTATTCCCTGTCACACTAGTGCTGAGTTTAATTCCCCTGGATTCACCATTTTCTTTCAGTTCTCTTCCTTCTCCATCCTCAGCTCCAAAGAGAGGCACAAGATTCCTGAACTCCCAGTTCACCATGATAAAAATAAATTCTGCTTCTTGCCTCAAACCAAATTTCTCCCTAGGATCCCCTCCTTGTATATGAACATATACTCCTCAGCATCCTCTTTCCCCCCAACTCACACCCACCCTCATCTTCATCTCTAGCCCCACATGTTCAGTGCCCTGGTAGAAGATCATTGAGTTTAACTCTTTCATCATATTCAGTAACTGCTCCTTTTACCCATTTCCTTACTACAACTGATCTTTCAAATCCTCTTCTGAGCCTCAGTGCTAACTGAGATTCTTAAACACAAAGTACACTGCAGATGCTGTGGTCAAAGCAACACTCCTGACGAAGGGTCTCGGCCCGAAATGTTGACTGCTCATTTCCACAGATGCTGCCTGACCTGCTGAGTTCCTCCGGCGTGTTGTACGTGTAACCGATAGTCTTGCCTTCTGCAGATATCTTCAACACTATCAGATTGAATTTCCCTTTCTGCCCAACTGCTGCCTGTTATTTAGTATTCTTTTCCTTTCTAAAACTGTCCTTCTGGGTTTGTGAACATGATTTCAGCTGTGAAATCAGACAAATAGCTACGTCAGGATGCTGTTTATTGACTCTAGCACAGTGTTTTAACACCATCATTCCTACAGTCCTGATCGAAAAGCTAGAGGACCTGGGCTTCTCTACCTCCCTCTGCAACTGGATCTTCAACTCCCTAACTGGAAGACCACAATCTGTGTGGATTGGTAATAACATCTCCAGCTCGTTGACAATCAACGCTGGGGCATCTCAGGGATGTGTGCTTAGCCCACTGTTCTCATTTCTCTATACCCATGAATGTGTGGCAAGGTGCACTCAAATGGCATCTATAAATTTGGTGACGAGAGGGTATACAGGAATGAGGTATACCAACTGGCTGAGTGGTGTCGCAGTTCAATGTCAGTAAGACCGAAGAGCTGATTGTGGACTTCAGAAAGGGTAAGACGAGCAAACACACACCTGTCCTCATTGAGGAAACAGAAGTGGAGAGAGTGAGGAATTCTGAGTTCCTGGGTGTCAAGATCTCTGTGGATCTAACCTGGTCCCAACATATTGGTGCAGCTATAAGGAAGGCGAGACAGTGGCTGTATTTCATAAATAGTTTGAGGAGATTTGGTATATCACCTAAAACACTCAAAAGCTTATCAGATGTATCGTGGAGAGCATTCTGACCTGCTGCATCACCATCTGGTATGGGGCGTGCGCGAGGGTGTGGTGGGCTACGACACAGGATTGTAGCAAGCTGCAGAGAGTTGTAAAATTAGTCAGCTCCATCATGGGAACTAGCCTCCATAATACCCAAGACAGCTTCGAGGAGCAGTGCCTCAGAAAAGCAGTTTCCATCATCAAAGACCCCCAACAACCCCAGGAAATGCCCTCTTCTCATTGTTACCATCAGGAAGGAGATACAGAAGCCTGAAGGCACACACTCAGCAATTCAGGATCAGCTTCTTCCCCTCTGCCATCCGATTCCTAAATGGACATTGAACCCGTGAACACTACCCTCACTACGTTTTTCAATTTGTTGTTTTTGCATTACTTACTTTAACTATCTGATATTAATATTACAGTAAGTATATTTACTGTATTTATTTTTTTATTATTTATGTAATATTTCACTGTACTGCTCCCACTGTTAACAAATTTCATGACATATGCCAGTGATATTAAACCTGATTCTGATATTTGAGATTAGCAGACAGAAACCCATTATCTATATGTTGAGTTGCCATGTCAGTATCTGCGAATATGGAACTATTTTCACATTTGCTACTACTGCCTCTGAACTCTCAGATTCCAAATTTGCCTTTGAATATTGAGTGAGCTGCAAATGAAATAGTGGGGAGAAGAACACCAGGTATTTTAGCATTACCATAAACTGCATTTATTACTGATTCTGTTCTGCTTCCTGGCCATACGGCTGTTTGAAATCTTGAACCCCTGACTAATCCTGAATTAAGCTTCCAACCCTGTGCACAAGTACCATTCTCTTCAGAATGGGCACTCTCCTTTGGAGCTCTCCAATATTCCAACAGGAAGCCTTCTGTCCTTCATTTTGAGTATTTAACCGGTATAAAAATTCTAGCCATCAAGCATTCCATCCTTCCTGATTTTGGCTCCTAGTCTCTCATCAATTCAAATTAAAATATTTTTTCTTATTTTCAAACTCCTTCATGGTTAAATTGGCAACATTTTAACCTCCTCTAGACCTATACTCTTCCCTCCTTCACTCCAAATGCTCAGATCTTTGGCCTTGGCCTTGAGTTTTCACTACTGTCTTTCACCCAGCTATTGGTACTTGTGCTTTCATTATGCTGAATATCTGTAACACCTCCCCCACAGCCACACCCCCTCCCCGCCGTCTCACCCTTCACTTGCTATCATTTTTAAACCCACATTTTTCTCAAACAGTGTCCCTGGATTTTCTTTATCACTCCTTGATCATTTTTGCTTTCAGAAGTAATTTTCCTATTAAAAACCTATTTTATGCAAGCTGCTGCTGATTACAAGATGAAAGCAGTCTTTTTTATGGTTTATCGTGAATTCTATTGTGTTTCTTAGTTTTGTGAGAGCCTTCAGGAAGATGAAACTCAAGGTTGTATATGGTATACATACTTTAAGAATAAATTTGAACTTTGAACTTTGGAATATGGTTACTTAGCCAACCGAAAGATTTAATATCTAAGTTGAAGTTTTAATACTTATTTGTGAATCTTGGAACTGGCAGTTAATATATCACAACAGACAATTATTATTTAGCATCTGGAATCAGTAATACATAGCTTCAAAGCACACAGAAAGGTTACTATGTTCATTTACTTCCAGCCAGCATTATCCTGCAACTTTGAAATAAATAAAAATTACTGTGCTCCATCTGAAAAGGTCAAGATTGTCTACTCTTACCCATAGATCTCTGCCAACAAATTAATCTTATTTTCTAACACAAATGGTCCATTAAATTACTCTCAGTAGCAAAGTTATTGTATTCCATTCATTGAGCATATTATTGGAAACTACAAGGAGCTGATTAGGAATCCAGTTGGGTCATTTGAATTTTAGGCATTGAACGAAAACTCAAATATGTCTTTACTGTGATCTTAAAATTCATTTCCATTTGCAGTATGATGCAAGCAGATTTAGTTATTTTTTGTGGTAAAAATGTAATGTGAAATCAAAGTTTGTGAACATTTTTCATTTGCTCCGTCTGCTTTATGTCTATGAAATCAATGTACAGATGAAGTCATTTATTTGCATTGACTAAGTTTGCATTAAGCATGTCTGACTAAATTAAATGGATGCAATGGCTTTTTTTCTTAAAAACCTCTATGACTCAATGCTAATTGCCTTTCTGTTGACTTTATTCCACCCAGTTTTCAAGAAATGGAAAAACTGGGTGAAATGCATGCAGAGGAAAAGAACTTCTGAATCTGAAAGACCTGATGATGGTGAAAAAAATACAAATATAGTATATGCTTCCAGTTTTGGTCACTTTCCTACAGGAAAGATGTAAATAAGATTGAAAGAGTGCAGAGAAAATTTACAAGGATGTTGCCGGGACTTGAGGACCAGAGTTAGAGGAAAAGGTTGAAGAGGTTAGGACTTTATACCCTGGAACGTAGAAGATTTGATAGAGGTATACAAAACTACGAGAGAATACGTAGAGTAAATGCAAGCAGGCTTTTTCCACAGAGGTTGGGTGGGACTACAACTAGAAGTCATGGATTAAGGGTGAAAGGCGAAATGTTTAAGGAGAACATGAGGGGAACTTCTTCACTCCGAGGTTGTTGCGAGTGCGGTGTCAGTGCAAGTGGTGGATGCAGGGTTGATTTCAATATTTAAGAGAAATTTGGGTAAGTACATGGATGGGAGGGGTATGGAGGACTATGGTCTGGGTGCAGGTCAATGGGAGTAGGCAAATTAAAGGTTCAGCCTGTTTCTCTATTGTTCTATGACTCTATGACTGTACGTCTGCTGAAGAATTTTAACTTTCCCTTCTCTGAGCTCCTGACTGTAGTTTACTCAACATAAAGTGAAATTTGCCGTAAGTCAAGTTTTCCAAATCACCAGGACTAGAGATTCCAACAATCTCACCTGTTTTCAAGAATGTAAGTGGTTGAATCAGGAATATGACTTTTGGCTCTTTATACTTTGACCTACTATTCAATAGGTTTACAGCTGATCCTTCACGTCAGTGCTACTTCCTCTGATTCCTTGAATCCGTTAACATTCCACAACCTACCAATCTTTGGGGTGTTTGCAATCTACTCAATAATTGAACCTTTGGTTTTGATTTCCAAAGAGTCACTACCTTCTGAGAGAAAATAACTTCTCACTTCTGTCCTGATTGGCTTAACCGTATTTGGAATTGTGACTCCTGGTTTCAGGTACCCAAGCCAATGGAATATTACTCTTGCATTCGCTCTGTTAAGTCTCAAAAAGCTTTTATATACTTCATGGTTCATGCATTGCTGTATGAAAGTACTAAGTGTGTAAAAATTATTTCCTTGTTGACTCTATCCAATTATTTTATTATTTTCCAACATTTTCCCGGCTACTGCTGCCTGGCTAATCAAATTGTAGTTCCTCATATTTTTTCTTATCTCTTCTTAAATAGTGGGATTACTGTATATTTACTACTTTCGAGTGGGAACTTTTCTAGAGTCTGGAATTTTGGAAGATGACAAATTGATAGCTACTTCTTTCAGAACCTTGAAATTCAGATAATCAAGCCCAGCAGGTTAATATGCCTTTCTGGCATATTAATTTCTCTACTGTTTTACCATGTAACTCTCCTACTGCTCCTTATTCACTCTTGACTTATAGTTCTCAACTATTTTTGGGAAGTTTTCTGTGTCTTCAGTAAAGACATACAAAAACCATAAATTTAGGTATTTTAGCATTACCATAAACTACATTTATTACTGATTCTGTTCTGCTTCCTGGCCATAGGGCTATTTGAAATCTCGAACCCCTGTCTAATCCTGAATTAAGCTTCCAACCCCGTGCAAAAGGACCATTCACTTCAGAATGGGCACTCTCCTTTGGAGCTCTCCAATATTCCAACAGGAAGCCTTCTGTCCTTCATTTTGTGTATTTAACTGGTAGAAAATTCTAGCCAGCAAGCATTCCATCCTTCTTGACTTTGACTCCTAGTCTCTCATGAATTCAAATTAAACTATTTGTTCTTATTTTCAAACTCCTTCATGGTTAAAATGGTACTTTCCTATATCCCAATAAAATAACTTTTTCTCAACCCGTAAGACACTCACAATCAGCTCCCACTACTGTTTTCTGTGATTTGCAAATTCTCCATCCAAAATGATTCTACAACTATATTTTCCAGGCAAAGATAAATTCTACTGCTTTTATCTCCATAGTTATTATCAGAGATCCTACTCCTCCTGCTCCATTTTGCTCATCTTTTCAAAAAGTTAAATATTCTGGAGTATTTAATTCCCAGTCCTTGCAATCACATCCCCATAGCGGCTATTATATCATACTGATTTGTTTCTGTATTGCAAAGGGTTACACTTGTGTTTCCTTTAACATTTATTCTGTTTCTCCAGTAATAACTGGATCCCCTGACCAGTTCCCACTGCTCCATGCTGAATAGACAACACACTTTGTCTTTGTTTATCCCCAATAATGGCCCACCCTATCCCTGAGAGTGGAATTGG
This sequence comes from Hemitrygon akajei, assembly GCF_048418815.1. Taxonomy (NCBI): domain Eukaryota; kingdom Metazoa; phylum Chordata; class Chondrichthyes; order Myliobatiformes; family Dasyatidae; genus Hemitrygon; species Hemitrygon akajei. Next base: position 14,752,334 of record NC_133150.1, on the reverse strand, counting down.
AATTAGTTTATTATTGTCACTAAGCTGATGTGCCGTGAAAAACTTGTATGTCTTGCATACTGTTCATACAGAACAGATCATTACACAGAGCACTGAGGTAGAACAAGGTAAAACAGCAACAGAATTCAGAATGAAGTGGAACAGATATGAGAGTGTGCAGTGCAGATAAACAATAAAGTGCAAGATCATGAGGTAGATAGTGAGGTCAGGAGTTCATTTCATTGTGTGATGGGGGCAATTCAGAACTCTTATAACTGTAGGGTGGAAGCAGTCCTTGAGCCTGGTGGTACTGCTGTTAGGGTTTTTGTATCTTCTGCCTGTTGGAAGCAGGAGATAGAGAGAAGGTCCTGGATGGGGAATGAGCCAGTAAGATGTATAGACAGAGTGCACGGAGGGGAGGCGTTAGCATGATGTGCTGAGGTTTGTCCACAGCTCTCTATCATTTCTTATGGTCAGGGTGAGAACAATTACCATACCAAACTGTGATGCATCTGGACAGAATGTTTTCTTTGGTACATCAATAAAAACGAGTGAAGGTTGATGGTCACTTGCCAGATTTCTTTAGCCTTCTGAAGCAGTAGAGGCATTGGTGAACTTTCTTGACCTTGGCATCTACATGGTTGGACCACCAGAGGCCATTGATGACCTTCACTCCCCTTCACTCCCCTCACTTCACCCTACTCTCACCCTCTGCAAGCAGAGGAACAAACTATGAATGTCAAAAGTTTGTGAAGCTCATCCCACTGCATACAATGTCTCAGATCGTATGCAGAGTGAAACTCTGTGGTAGTGCTCACAAACACTGTAACCTGCCAGGAGAATTCCAAAAACAATACCTTGACATCATGGTCTACAAGTAAAATACAATGTTCGAAATAATTCAGAACGCAAACACGAGGAAATCTGCAGATGCTGGAAATTAAAGCAACACACACAAAATGCTGGTGGAACACAGCAGGCCAGGCAGCATCTATAAGGAGAAGCACTGTCAACGTTTCGGGCCGAGACCCTTCATCAGAACTAACTGAAAGAAAAGATAGTAAAAGATTTGAAAGTGGGAGGGGGAGGGGAAAATGCAAAGTGATAGGAGAAGACCGGAGGGGGTGGGGTGAAGCTGAGAGCTGGAAAGGTGATTGGCAAAAGGGATACAGAGCTAGAGAAGGGAAAGGATCATGGGACGGGAAGCCTAGGGGGAAAGAAAGGGGGAGGGGAGCACTAGAGGGAGATGGAGAACAGGCAAGGAGTGATTGTGAGAGGAACGGGGGGGGGGGGGGGAGATAATAAATAAATAAATAAATAAATAAGGGATGGGGTAAGAAGGGGAGAAGGGGCATTAATGGAAGTTAGAGAAATTAATGTTCATGCCATCTGGTTGGAGGCCACCCAGATGGAATATAAGGTGTTGTTCCTCCAACCTGAGCGTGGCTTCATCTTGACAGTAGAGGAGGCCATGGATAGACATATCAGAATGGGAATGGGACGTGGAATTAAAATGTGTGGCCTCTGGGAGATCCTGCTTCCTTAGGCGGACCGAGCGTAGGTGTTCAGCGAAATGGTCTCCCAGTCTGCGTCAGGTCTCACCAATAAATAGAAGGCCACACCGGGAGCACCGGACGCAGTATACCACATCAGCCAACTCACAGGTGAAGTGTTGCCTCACCTGGAAGGACTGTCTGGGGCCCTGAATGGTGGTGAGGGAGGAAGTGTAAGGGCAGATGTAGCACTTGTTCAGCTTACAAGGATAAGTGCCAGGAGGGAGATCGGTGGGAAGGGATGGTGGGGATGAATGGACAAGGGAGTTGTATAGGGAGCGATCCCTGCGGAAAGCAGAAAGAGGGGGGGAGGAAAGGATGTGCTTGGTAGTGGGATCCCGTTGGAGGTGGCAGAAGTTACGGAGAATTATACATTGGACCCGGAGGCTGGTGGGATGGTAGGTGAGGACAAGGGGAACCCTATCCCGAGTGGTGTCGTGGGCGGATGGGCTGACAGCAGCTGTGCGGGAAATGGGAGAAATGCGTTTGAGAGCAGAGTTGATGGTGGAGAAAGGGAAGCCCCTTTGTTTAAAAAAGGAAGACATCTCCTTCGTCCTGGAATGAAAAGCCTCATCCTGAGAGCAGATGCGGCGGAGCCGGAGGAATTGTGAGAAGGGGTTAGCATTTTTGCAAGAGACAGGATGGGAAGAGGAATAGTCCAGGTAGCTGTGAGAGTCTGTAGGCTTATAGTAGATATCAGTAGATAAGCCGTCTCCAGAGATGGAGACAGAAAGATCAAGAAAGGGAGGGAGGTGTCGGAAATGGACCAGGTAAATTTGAGGGCAGGGTGAAAGTTGGAGGCAAAGCTAATGAAGTCAACGAGCTCAGCATGCATGCAGGAGACAGCGCCAATGCAGTCGTCAATGTAGCGAAGGAAAAGTTGGGGGGTGGGGCAGATACCCATATAGGCTTGGAACATGGACTGTTCCACAAAGCCAACAAAAAGGCAGGCATAGCTGAGACCCATGCAGGTGCCCACGGCTACACCTCTGGTTTGGAGGAAGTGGGATGAGCCAAAGGAGAAATTATTGAGAGTAAGGACTAATTCCGCTAGACAGGGGAGAGTGGTTGTAGAGGGGAACTGGTAAGGTCTGGAATCCAAAAAGAAGCGGAGACCTTTGAGACCTTCCTGGTGGGGGATGGAGGTATATAGGGACTGGACATCCATGGTGAAAATAAGGCGGTGGGGGCCAGGGAACTTAAAATCATTGAAAAAATGCAAAGCGTGGGAAGTGTCATGAACATAGGTGGGAAGGGTTTGAATAATAGTGTTGAGGTATGCAGAAATGGTGGGGCAGGAGCAAGCTGAGACAATGGGTCTACCTGCAATAATTCGGAAGATGTGTAGCTTGGGTGTTTGATGGTTGGGTTGAGTTGTTCTCCGATCTTGGCAACTTACTTGCAAGCATTTCCTTTGTGGTGAGTCCTCTGAATGCTGGGATTATATACTTTTCAATCAGCCATTTGGTCGTCATTTCAGAAACTCAGTTGTGATGTAGGGAGGAAATCACATTGCTGATTGGCTCTGTTGTGAACTTCATGTGTTGTAGTCTGGAATTTTGGCCAGATCGGCTCATAAACGGTTGATTTAAAAAGTATACGAAGACCACGCATTCAGAGGACATATCTCGGTCAACAGTGCATTGATTATGTCTCCTCACATGGTGACAAAATGTTTGCAAGTAAATTGGCAAGATTGGAAAATACAATGTGGTTTTTTTTTTGTCTAAATTCCATTGTTTAATTGTATTTGGATGTTGTTTGGAAAAGGCTTTTTGTTGAGGATTGTGCATACCTTTAAAAACCCAGTGGAGTTTCCTTCTAATGACAAAATAACTCAGTGCCGCAGGTCAGGATATGTTCTATTTATCAAAACTGATTTCTGTTTTCTGTTTCTGCTTGGGCCTGTTCAAGCCAAATGTTTTTTAGCGGTTCTTTATACCATAACCAACAGCGCTTCTTTATTCAGCTGCTACCAAGAAAATTAGAAGCATTTTCCAGTCTAAACACTGCTATCTTATCCATTGGCAATGTGTGATTACAAGCCCTTTGTCCTCCTAATAAAAATAAACTTACAAAATTAAGCAGGCTCTTTCTAGATGTCTTCCCCATTTTTAAATATAGAAATAGCCATTATCTTGTTTGAGCTCAAAATCTAATTATTGCACTATACCTTGCAATTTCCCTTTATGTCAATTCTGACGTACACAGTTCTTTAAAGAATGTTTTCCTTTTGGTGTTTCTTATTCATAGCCCCTCTCCTTACATTTCCACTGCTTTGAAATCAAGAATAATTTCACAGCTTTTTTTTCTAAGTTAAGCTTAAATTTAGTTGTCATTCAACCATACATCTGTGAGATGGTGATGATGATGGCTGGTTCTTGGCTTGCAAAGATCAGGAGGAAAGAAGAGTCCTCAGGAGTGAAGGCACGATCGGTGGTGACTGCTGACTCTGGAGCAGTTGCAACATGGGATGGGGGTGCTTGGGTGGCAGGATCTTGTATACAGCTTGAATACACTTGTATACAGCTAAACAAAACAGCATTCCTCCAGGACCAAGATGCAAATTACAGTACATATGGTCACACACAGCACACAACACCACAAATATGTGTACTTACAATAGCACATATAGTTACTAAAAATAATATTAGCCCAGGTCCCTGAGGGTCCTGGCCTGTAGATTGATGGCACATGGGCTGTTGGCCTGGACCCATGTTTCTGCAAGAACAAGCACGCAGCAGTTCCTCATCAAATGCTAATGCAGCTATGGACAAATGCGATCCAGTTTGTGTTCCACCGAGCAAACACTGGAGAACAGCACCGATGAGAGGGGCCAGTCCCAACCCAGCAAGGATACCAGCACACACGCCACATCCCTTCCCAGAATCTACCTGCCTTCAAACCTTTCTTTTTCCAATTTACAACCTTCTGGATTTTAAATCTTACATTGCATATCATACAAAATGACAATAATTGTTCCCCTCCTTTCCTGTTTTCATTCTATCTTGACAAGATTTATGAAGGAATTTGGTTTTTGCTTTCTTGATTAAGAAAAGTTAATTTTTCCTAGAACATTATGAAAAATTTGTACTGAAAAGCAAAACAAATGCTTTTTTAACCATGGGTAATGAAAATTGGTTTACCTTTATAGATTAAAAATAAATTATTTCATTTTATGCATTGCCCGTATTATTTCAAATGTGGAACATATTAAATATATCGTTGTAAAGGTCAACATTATAGACTTTACACATGAAGAATCAATCAATGTAATAACCTTGGAAGCCTGACCTTTTTACTTGATTCAAACAAGTTATAAAGGCATATTTGTCAATGAGGTTACATGATCCTTCACAACTTCAGCTTTCAACAGCATCTCTGAAATTAGTGATTTATAATCACAATGCTGAAGGCATTATTGTAAGAATGCAACAGTGACATTTATTTCTGTTTATATCTTGCTTTCCTGGTGATTGGATTGTAGAACACTAGGTTATCACCTTATCACCCTCCACGCATCCATTGTGCCGGGCGTTAGAAGAACTGTCAGGTGGTGTCTCTACCACAATTTAAAGAGTTAACATAATTTACTAAAAGACATAACTTTCCTTTTTTCTCTCCTTCTCCCTTTCAGCCCCTAGTTTACATTTACATATACGGCTGTAGAGAGGACGGCTTTAATGCAATATGTAATAGAAAATAAAAATAACTAAATAATTGTACTTTTGCTTTGTAAACAATAGTCAGAAAGTGATAAAACACTGCAGTACAGAAACAGGCCCTTCAGACAATGCCAAACTATTAATCTACCTAGTTCCATTTGCCTGCACCAGGACCATAGCCTTCCCATCATCTACCTATCCAAATTTTCCTCAAAATGTTGAAATTGAATCTGCTGGCAGCTCATTCCACACTCTCACCACCTTTGGAGTGAATAAGTTGCCCCTCATATTAAACAGTACACCTTTCACCTTTAACCCATGATCTCTAGTTCTAGACTCACCCAACCTCAATGGAAAAAAAGGCTGCTTGCATTCACCCTACCTATACCTTTCATAATTTGTGTACCTCTATTAAATGTCCCCTCAAACTTCTATGTTCTGGGGAATAAAGACCTATTCTTGTCAACCTTTTCCTCAAACTCAGATCCTCAAGTCCCAGCAATTGTAAATTTTCTCTGCACTCTGTAAATCTTATTGCTACCTTTTCTATAGATAGAAAACACAACAGTACTGTACACAGTACTCCAACTTACGCCTCACCAACGTCCGATACAACATCCCAACTACTGTATTCTCTTTAATTTCTGATGGTCAAAAGCTCTCTTAATGACCCTATCTACCTGTGATGCCACTTTCAAGAAATTATGAAGCTATATTCCCAGATCACTCTATCACACTCCTCACTGCCTTACCCTGCTTTGTCCTTGCGAAATGCAACATCTCATACTTGTCTGCATTAAGTTCCACCTGCCATTTTTTCACCTGGTCCAGATCCCACTGCAAGTTTTGATTGCATTCTGTGCTCTCTATTACATTCCCAATCATGGTTTAACCTGCAAATTTGCTTACCACCTTTACTACATTATCATCCAGATGATTGATATAGATGACAAACAACAGACCCAGCACTGAAACCTGCGGCACACCAATATTCACAAGCCTCCATTCAGAGGGGCAACCATCTACTGTCACTGTCCAGCTTCTCCCGTGACGCCAATGTCTAATCCAATTTACTACCTCATCCTGAAACCTTCCTGACCAACCTTTCAGGATCTTGTCAAAGGACAGGCCTTGCTAAAGTCCACATGGACAACATTCACTGTGTTTCCTTCATCAACTTTCCTGGCAACTTCCTCAAAAAACTCTATAAGATTGGTCAGACATAATTTATCACGCACAAAGCCCTGTTGACTATCCCTAATCAGTCCCTGTCTATCCAAATACACATATATACAGCCACTTAGAATACTTTCCAATAACTTTCCTAATATTGCTGTCAGGCTCACCAGCCTATAATTTCCCTGTTTATTCTTAAAGCCTTTGTTAAACTACAGAATGACTTTTGCCGTCCTCCGAAGACAATGTTGACCCTTGATAAACCACATGATATCATGTACCTTATGTTCCAAAAAGCTTTTGAAAGTATCACAATTTACTTTCAAAGGCATGGGTTTTTAGTGCAAAGGCATTAACCCAAGGGTAATAAGCAGTGAACTTTAATAAAATCCAGATGAAGGGTGTGTGCTTTTCCAAGGAACCACAACTGTTCCCAATTTATGTCAGCAACCAGGACTTTGAACATGAACCAAAAGTGATCAGATTTGCAGATAACATTGAATTAAAAGGAAAAAACAAATTGAAATTCACAGCCACACCCAACTTTACATGGAATCAAGAACATACATTTTCGTATGCTCCAGAAGAACGAATTAACCAAAGTTTCTCATTAAGAGATTTCATTAACCAGGCAGTGAAGATAAAAATGTGACAAAGCATGCACTTCTGTAAGGGTTATAAGGAAATAGGTTTCTCTGTTCTTACATATGACAGCCTTAATTTTTAGTAACAATCAACCTACTATTCAGGGAATTGCATGAAACTCACCTGGAGACTGCCACCAGTTCCACAAAACCAGACACAAAGGGGTGCAATTGCTTGTCAATCTGAATCTCTTCCTTGTTAGGCTTATCGTGGTGATAGTCTTGCTATTTTGGCAGCAAATTATGGGCTCATATATTTTTGAATAATTTTGCTTCTGTGAGCTGTTATATCCTGTGTTCAGTGGGGAACTGGGTTGGATGGGAATGAGGAAAAGACAGAGGACCAACCTGTGGTCCTTTAAATGGGATAGCGACTCTGATGGATCACATGGTCTCCTTTAGTTACTTCTTACCATAACAGCACCTCATTAAAGGAAAGCACAAAGTTGGAGATCACTATGTCCAAAATAATAAACACAATAAAAATTTTGGGAATTCTACATAGTTTCCAAATGGGAAAGAGGAATTAATAAATACAAAAGATTCTGCAGATGTTGGAGACCCAGAGTAACATGACTAAAATGCTCAGCAGGTCAGGCAGCGTCTATGGAAAGGCATAGAGTCAATATTTCAGCCTGATATCCTTAATTAGGACTGGAAAATAAGGGGGAAGAAGGTAGAGGGAGGGTAAGGAATACAAGCTAGAAGATGATAGGTGAAGCCAGGTGAGGGGGAAGGTGGCTGGGAGGATGAAGTGCGCAAGCTATGTGGAAAAGATAAAGGTTGAAGAGAAGCAATCTGTCAGGAGAGGAGAGTGAACCATGGGAGAAAGGGAAGGAGGAGGAAAGTGACAGACAGGTGAGGAGGTAAGAAGGAAGCCAGAATGGGGAATGGAAAAGGAGAGAAGGGGGAGGGGGAAAATTACCAACGATTAGAGAAATTGACGTTCAAGCTGTCAGGCTAACCAGACGGAGTAAGAGGTGTTGTTCCTCCAAACTGAGAGCTGCCTCCTTGCGGCAGTAGAGGAGGCCATGGACCGACATGTCAGAATGGGATTAAAATGGTTGGCCACTGGGAAATCCTGTTTGATGCAGGTGAGTGAAGATACTTGACAAAATGGTTCCCCAATCTACGTTGGCTTTTACCAATGTAGAGGAGGCCATGCCGGGAGCACCAGATACAGTGATGATGATGACATCGAATCAGGCCTGAGAGGCCAGCATCAGGCATTCTCATGCCTTACAAGGCGCGGAATGAAAGACTGTGTGGCGCACCACCCCTCACACAGACATTTTGCAGTATTTTTCTTTATTTTACGAGGTCGAGTTGCGAACTCAACACTCAACCTGGCACAGATGGAAAGCATACTTGGGAATGGCCCGACTGGATTCAAATCCGGGAACCTCCGTTCTGGAGTCCGGCGCTGATGTCACTGCACCACCAGATACAGTAGATGACCCCAAAAGATTTGCAGGTGAACGTTTCCTCACCTGGAAGGACTATTTGGGGCCCTGTATGGAGGTAAGGGAAGAGGTGAATGGGCAGGTGTAGCACTTTTGCTGCTTGCGTGGTTAATTATCAGGAGGGAAATCAGTGGAGAAAGATGAATGGACAAGGGAGTCACAGAGAGAGCAATCCCCACGGAAAGCAGAGAGTGGGCGGTGTAGGTAAAGATGTGTTTAGTGGTAGAATCCCAAGTCCCATTGAAGACGGTGGAAGTTGCACAGAATGATGTGCTGGATGCAGAGGCTAAGGGGTGGTAGGAAGGATACGAGAAACTCTGTCCTTGGTAAAGTGGCATGACGTTGGGATGAGGGTTGATGTTTCGGAAATGGAGGAGATGTGGGTGAGGGCAGTATCAATGGTGGAGAAAGGGAAACCCCATTCTTTGAAGATATTCTGGAATGGAAAGCCTCATTCTGAGAACAGATGTGGCAGAGATGAAGGAACTGAGAAAAGGGAATGGCATTTTTACAAGTGACAGGGTGGGAAGTCAAGATTACTGTGAGAGGGAGTAGGTTTATAAAAAATATCAGTAAACAAATTGTCTCCAGGGATGGAGACAGGGAGATCAAGAAAGGGGGAGGGGAACTGGTTAAATCTGCTCTACAAAATCCGAAGGGCAAGGAGTTCATGGATGTCGACATCTCTGAAGAACTATTCTGGGCCCAACATACTGATGCAATTATGAAGAAGGTGTAGCAGCAGCTGTAGAACATGGAAGAATACAGTGCAGGAACAGGTTATTCACCCCACAATATTGTGATGAACCAGCTAAAAAGCAAATCAAAAACACCCAAACATTAATCCCTCCTACCTACACCATGTCCATATCCCTCCATTTTCCTTACATCCATGAGCCTGTCTAAACATCTCTTCAAAGCCTCTAATTTCTTATTATCACCCATCACAAGCTTTTCTCATGTCCTGAAGAAGGGTCTCAGCCCGAAACGTCGACTGTTTATTCCTTTCCATAGATGTTACCCGAGTTCCTCAAGCATTTTGTGTGTGTTTTCTCACGTGCAATGTTTTGCAAATGGCCTCCTCATGATCTTACATTTTCACTAGAAACAGAAGTTGGCTGCTTAGTGTCAGTTGCCTGCGTGCCATGGTTGGTAATTGATGCCAACGTGCACCCAACTGGCACACGGTTCTAAATCAAGTAACGGCAGCCCCCATGTTGGGAATGGTATTAGCACAAACAATGTAAATGCCTGTTGGAAGTACACAGAGTAAGCAGATTATTATGTGTTGCCAGTTTGATGCCAGCATTGCCAAATCACATCTTAATCCTCCAGCAAACCATGTTAGAAGACTATTCAGCAGCAGGTAGGATCCAATCCACTGCTGATTCAAAGTGATGCTCAGCTGTTCACAACCTTGAAGTTTGTACTTCAAAGAATATTGAGCACAATGTAATATTGAGAATTTCTTCATGGATTTAGGCTCAGTTCTTGTTTATTTGACTGGAGATCTTTATACATCAGAGCAGACCCTTTCTTCCAAAATTCAAAATTCCTGGTCTCCCTATAGGCCATCCCTTTGGCTTCTTATCCTTCTTCAATTGATCCTTTAAAAGTGAGAATTAAACTCCCAATCTTTGGGTTAATCTATACCCAATGGGCTCATTTCTATTTATTTCTATAATTTACAACTACAATGTAAACATTACAAACCAATCTTCCATCCTTGGACTCATGTTACACCGCACACTGTCGGAGCAGTGCTGCCAGGATAATCAAGGACACGACCCACCCAGCCAACACACTTTCTGTCCCTCTTCCCTCCGGGAGAATTTCAGGAGCTTGAAGATACGTATGGCCAGATTTGGGAACAGCTTCTTTCCAACTGTGATAAGACTGCTGAACAGATCCTGACCCGGATCTGGGCCATACGTTCAAAAAATCTCAGACCTGACTTGCACTACCTTACTTTCCCTTTTCTATTTTCTAAATATGATTTATAATTTAAATTTTTATTATATTTACTTTGATTTGTACTCCAGGGAGCACGAAGCGCAGAATCAAATATCACTGTGATGATTGTACGCTCTAGTATCAATTGTTTGGTGACAATAAAGTAAAGTAATGTGAATGTTTCTTAAGCATTGCTGTCATACCTGTTTTAAGCATATCCCTGGCAGCCTATTCCTTGCACCTAGCACAAAATGTTTAAAACAAAGCACACAGGGTTAAATCAGCCCATTTGGCAAAGGCGAGAACACAAAAGCAAAGGTGAGCCATGGTAGTAAAGGAAGTACAGCGACAGGAGGAGCAGATGAGGTATGCAAGGGCAGTGTCTCAGGCTAATCAGAGACAGCGGACAAGGTGGGAAAACATTGAGAAAAAAAAATTCAGCTGGAAGGACTTGCGGGGAAAGGAAGGAAGAAAGATTAGCTTCCAAATAAGAGATGTTTATGATGTTCTCACACTCCCAAAAATCCAAACCAGTGGCTTGGTAAAGATCCAGCTTGTCCAGTCTGTGGAAGAAGAGCAAGCCTCAAGCACATTCTCTCGTCTTGCAAAGTAAGCCTCACTCGAGGAAGATACACATCGAGGCATGACCAGGTCCTCAGCTGTTTGGCATCCAATGTGAAGAAGCAAAGACTGAATAACAACTCTAAGCTCCATATGACTGGAAGAACCATCACCCCTGTGTCCGGCAAGGACAGTCAGTGCCACCCTCAGTGACACGGTTGGTGTCAGACATACTAGAGCCGCAACAGGGCTGTCAACCTTGACAAAAGGCTAATATTTCCCCTGGAGATAGGCACTACCACCCTCAGACCATGTTTGGTTTTGCGGTCCAGCAGTCTGAAGGATATAGTAATCTCAGAGCTCACAGTGCCCTGGGAAGATGCAGTCTGCAAGGCGCATGAAGGGAAACATGTAAGATACGCTGAGCTGGCCACAGATGCTAAGCAGCATGAATGAAAGGTGTAGATTTTTACCTGTAGAGGTTGGCTGCAGAGAATTGGTGACTACGTCCATGGACAGATTGCTGAAAGGATTGGGACTCCGAGGCCAGGGCCAGCAGCAAGCTATAAAAGAACACTCGGAGTAGCTGAGTGAAGCAGCCATTGGTTACGGATGAAGAAGAGTGACCACAGCTGGATCTAAAATGGCCCATTGGTGACCAGATGTGGAAGGGGGTTTTCCTACGATGCTGGGTCACACTGTTGGGCCCTCTGGAGATGTAGTGGGCTTAAACTGATGAAACATCGAAGAAAGGGGTGCCCACTTGATGACCCTGGGAAGCATCTGCCACCCACCAAGCCCCACCTCAAGGTCTCTAGGCTATGACCTGAGGTAGGACCTGCCTATCAAAGGGCTTGAAACATCTAGTCCAATGAGCTCAAACATTCAGGATGTTCCCGTTTCACCAATAGAACATAGAATAAAGAACGGTATAGCTCAGGAATAGGCTCTTCAGTCTATGTCTTTGGTGACCATGATGACAAACTAAACTAGTCCCTTATGCTGATATGTGATCTATATCCCTATGTTCCCTGCATATCCATGTGCCTATCTAAAAGGCTTATTAATGCTATTGTCATACCTGCTTCCACTACCGTCCTTAGCAGCCCATTCAAGGTATTTAATAGAACAAAACTCGTCTTGCACATGCCCATTAAACTGCTGAGAGTTTCCAGCATGTTCTGTTTTTATTTCTCCATTTTTAGTCCTTTTCCTGACACCTAACCCTTTGTTGGCTATGAGTTCAACTACCTTCCTTGATAAGAAATTTCCTCTAACTACTTCAGCCTTACTCTACAGAGATCCACTTTAATTAGACAGTCTTTTGATAATCCATGATAGTTTCATAAACTCTTCTCTTGATTACTTTTAAATGAAATTACAACCTGATTCTTTGTCCTGTAATCAATTGTCTTCCACAAACTAAAAATGCAGTGAGACTTTGTAACCTACTTTCTACATTTAAAAGAACTTTAGGTGATTAGACCCATCAATCACAAGACTGGAATGCTTCCAATTTAATATCAAAGACTTTTAATATGCACACGCCAGGAGGCTTTGTGATGTTGACATTGTGACACCTGTTGAAAGATACTGAGCAGTTATTTTTCCATATGGAAATATTTTTTAAGGATGAAAGATCTAATTATAATGTACTGTGACAAATGTAGGAAAAGAAGTTTGTTTCAGTGCTTCCCCTATAAATTGTGAATTGATCTTGTTATTTTCTTTGCAATTTAACAACTAACTGTCTGCTTGTATTTTATACTGTATGTATGTAACATGTTTCCTAATGGCCAGAGAATGTATATGCAGTTGTTCAGTGTGTCCCCTAGAGATTACTTTGAAAAAATTCAGAAAAGTTCTGGAAGCTTCTCGTGGCATTATTTGAATTGGAATTTCTTATTGGTTGACTCTTATCTGCACATTTGAATGGAATTTTTCTTAACTATGTAGTATAAAGAGTGCGACACGCGGCAGTGCCATCTTAGTCTCTTTATCTTTTTGTCTTTGCTCTGCATTCTGCTTCTAGCATCTGCTTCTGTTACCGTCCATTTTCAGCTGTCTTTGTTCAATTACTGCTTAGTAAAATTATCATGAAGCAACAAGTTTTGTGCCTCTTTCCTGACTTCTGATAGAACCTTGCAATAAAACATCAGAATCCAATGCCATGTTCGGTGTCAGCTAGAACATTCTACTGAAAACCACAATGTTTAGAGCTGTGGTTTCCATAGCACTCACTCAAACAATTTCACCTCTCCATAATTGTTGCTCCATCCACTTTTCAATTCCCAGAGTCCCCCATTAACCCTTTGCATTCACCACCATCTCCCAGTCATCTCTCTTCCAGCCTTTCAATTCTACTTTGTTTACAGGAGTTTTCTCCTTCTTCTGAGCTTCTAAAGAGCAGTCAGCGACCTGGGTGCTAGTTCCCACAGAGTACACGAGGAAACATTTGGGGCTTATTCACGTTGGGGAGGTCCAGGAAGTAGAATCATCCAGCTCAGGCCTGACTTGTATTGTTGAATACCCCACCTTCACACCTCACACCTGCAGTTAAGATTGGATCATGAAGCTCAAGACACAAAAGTCCAAAAGACATGCAATTATTTCATTCAGATGACGCTGCATCCAAGCATTTTCATAAAAGTACCCTAAAATAGTGAATTGGTGAGTGATCCATTGAGCTGGTCTCTGGTAATAGAACCCATACCCTGTGTGACGTATTATCCCATGGCTACAAGAAGTGGGAAGGGGTGGGTGGGCTGCCACTGTAAAGAGGTTTATGTTGTGATTATGTAAAACTATTAGCCTTCTGAATCCCATTTAAGAGCTGAGCAACTCAAAAAAAAGGGACACTACCACCAAAGGTTTCAACCAAAGCCAATGCCTTGTGCAGATAAATACTGCCTTACAGAGGCAGGGAGAGAATTCTGTTATAACTACAAGGCCCTGTCTCACAATAACTCTGGAAGGCAATCACCATGGAAAAATTTCAGTGTGATTACCTTCCAGCAATCCTCCAAAATTTCTAGTGATGATCCTTTCACTAGTAATACTGAAAGCCAAATGGAGAAACATCAGATATGAATTCCTTGCATCTTCACTTTCATGTGAAAGATGCACTGTTTCCATGGCAGCCTGAAGCAGCTGAAGTGATGGTGGACGCAGAGAGCTCTGACAGACTGAATCCGGCCTCATCTTCAACCAGTCATGCTCATTATAAGGCAAAAACACAGTCTGGAAAATCCTATTGAAAACGGTGTTTGGCATCTGCCAGCTAATTTGAAAGTATGTAAATAATTGCAAAAAGAGATGATAAAGTTGAGAGAAGGTCATAAAATGGGACTAAGTGGATTATCCTTTCATTGAACTGTTACAGGGAGTTTGGGCCAAGCATCTTTGTTTTATTATGTCAAATATTAATAATTTATGATTCTCTTTGTAGATCATAGTAATAAGCCTGTGTTAACCCCAAAGCATAACCTGCACATGATGATGGATGGGGTCAGCAAACAAACACTGCAATCTGTTATTCTGTATTCAAGTGGCTTGGAAGTGGAACATTGGCACACACATGGGGATGATGTATTACTAATCATCTACAATGTTCGTGAAACGTGATCCTTTCTAATAGCAAAACTGTGTCACAAACTAAGGATGCACCCATTTGTGCAGGTTGCAATAGAAGGCAATTATAACACAACATGATGATTTCTATTGCCGGTCAGTTTTGTCACTATTCTTTGTGACTTCCCATCCAAAATAAAGCAACTGTTATTTGGCTAAAACAATATCCTGCGTAGTCCGTATGAAATACTACCAATGATATGCTTAAACATTTAAAGTCACTGAAAGTATATCAATTGTTATTTAAATGATTATCAATTTAAATTTAATGATTTAACAACCTCTACCACGGTTGCTGGCAAAAAAAGAAAAATTACTGATAAGATAGGGTCTTTTAAGAGCCTCAGAAAGATATCTGGAGCTTAGAAAAATAGAGGGCTATGCGCTTGGCAGTTTATAGAGTAAGTTACATGGTCGGGACAACATTGTGGGCTGAAGGGCCTGTAATGCGCTGTAGATTTCTATGTTCTATATCATATAATTAAATCAAAAATCAATATGAGGACAGTAGGATCATAACTTAAAATGCAAGGAAAACAATACTGCATATTTATGGTATTTGAATATCAGTAATAGTGCAGCAAAATTAATTATCCTTGTGAACTATGAATACAGTAATAAAACATAGAACATTACAGGACAGTACAGGTCCTTTGGCCCACAATATTGTGAAGATATTTTACCCAGATCTAAGATCAATCTCGCCCTTCCCTCCGACATAGCCATCCATTTTTCTATCAGCTATGTGCCTATCTGAACGTCTTTTAAATGCCCCTAATGTTTCTGCCACTACCATCACCCCCGGCAGGGTGTTCCATGCACCCACCACTCTCAAAGACTTACTGCTGACATCTCCCCTATACTTTCCTCCAAACACCTTAAAATGTTGCCCCCTCATATTGACGATAATTTATGCTTTCTGGCATCGTTACAAAGAAAGAAATTTGACGGTATTGAATACATTTTGGAAGAATATCCTATACCCATACATCTCCAGGAAAGCTAATTCAAGATAGAGCTAACATGCAGCCAGTTTCTTTACTGATGTGTTTCTACATCAGTCTGTTTGGGAAGGTAGAAATGAGTTCAGATCATAATCCATTAGGATTCTGCATTCCTCTGAAAAACGGTGAGAATCAAACAGCGTAACTCTCTGACATTTACACTGAGTCAGTGGAAAACTTTGAACATTCAATAAGGGGAATTTTCATATGCTTCATTTATGATTCATAGCTGTGTTAAAGCCAAAGGACAGTGCATTTTCCATTGCACACTAATAGTAGGCAAAAAAAAACCACAGCTTTGATTGGAATTCACAGAACAGCAGGATAGCTGAAATACCAAATTAACAGTTTATAAATGAAAAATGTTAAACTACCTTTTCAACTTATAAGGGTAAAGGTTACGAAGGGCACTACTGTGATCACCAGCATAAACACAACAGGCACCTATTCTTGGAGCACAAGCTTGTATTAAATGAAATGCATTCATTTGTTTATGAGTCCCAATGCATATGACTGATTATTGTAAATATTTAGTGAACGTTTCTATTATGTGTGCTGTATGGTTAATGTATATGTCAATCTTAAAGAGTCTGTGAGATATAAACTGCACAAGTTGGATAAATATCACACCATACTGAAGAGCAAAACAAGAAATTCACGCAGAAAGAAACCAGTGTGGACTGGTTTAACACAAACCGAGACAACATAAAAGGAATAAGTTTTATATACAAAAGCCATGCAAGTCTAGAATTCAAATGTTTCACAAATGTAGCAACACTGCCGATTGAGTTGTGTGAACTCTATCTGCCTCATGAGGTACAGCTCTCATATCTGTATTTCTTTGAATTCCCCAGTATGAGAAGAATTTGAATGCTCATTTTGTCAACAATCTGTTATTTTAACTTACAGTTGACCAGGGAGTGCAATGAATTCAGCAGCATGTAAAACTGTAATTTCTCCAATTTTAATACAATGAGTTAATATTTTTTGCAGAGGGGAGCAACATAACAGCATTATTCTCCTGTTTTCCTCGTGCTTCTTTAGGACACTGTGACACCGGGTAAGTGAGATGTTCTTAGTCTCCTGTTAATGCTGCCTTTGGACAGAGATGGGAACGTGTTGACATTTTGCTGAACCGATTATTGTTCTACATCTGCTCTCATGTTGTGGGGTGAACAATCAAAAGTCTGCACAATCCAGTCTTTACAGCTCATTCTGGGAGTTTATTGGAGCCAGTTTTCATTGTTATCATCAGCTGCACACGTTTTTGCAAACATGAAAATTACACCCATTTTGTGCATTGAACTACTTAACGAATGAGGAATCTAGGGAGATTAGTTCTTATTGTCAAAAGTATCATAATAAAGGAAAATGAGTGTATAGTAGGAAAACCTGTATGGAGAATGAAGAATAATTGAATAGCTTGTTGAACTTCTCTTATTTAATATAACTCTATTTATTAGACTGGGATACTTTCTCAAATCAGTTATAAGGAGGACCATAAATACATTTAACCCTTCCGTTTAACTCTCTATCATGTAGTTTATCACCCAGTTTATGTTTAAGCACATACAATGGTTAAATAAGGCAAATTGACCTTAGTTACAATAACAAATTCAGATCATATTGACATTTACTTAAAAGAACTTTCATCAGGATAGATACCTAGCCAACAGAGAAGCCCCAAGAGCTTTTATGAGAGATGGAAGCAGTTCAATGACCACACACAAATAGAAGTTTATAAAATTATGAGGCCTCAACGGAGTAGACAGCTGGTCTCTTTCTCCAAGGTTTGAAATGTCTAATACTAGAAAGTATACATTTAAAATGAGAGGGGGAATATTCAAAGGAGATTTGCTCTTATTGTACAGAGAGTGGCAGGTGCCTAAAATCTGCTTCCAGTGGTACTAGTGGAGGCAGAGACAATAGAGGGATTTAAAAGGTTCTTCAATAGGCACGTGACTATGGAGAGAATGGACAGCTATGGACCATGTGCAAGACGAAGAGATTAGTGTAACTAGGCGTCGATAGCTTAATTAGATCAGCAGAACATTGTGGGGTTAAAGGGCAAGTTTCTGTGTTGTACAGTCCATGTTCTATGTTCTAAATGGTCAATGTGAGTGCACGCACACTCAGCACACGGTGCAGACATTGCATAATTCAATGTGTCCCCATAACTCACCTGAAAACAACTCCACCTGTCAGGACTCCTACCCAGCATTGATTCCTGTCGCCCCATCCACGCAGATCCAGTGCTATTGGAAATCCTGCACCCATATCTTACACGCTGCACACAATGTCAGTTTATCAACCATGGCAACCCCCTTATCTAAACAGATCACACACCAGAATCAGGTCCATTATCACTGAGAAACTTCATGAAGTTTGTTGTTTTGTGGCAGTAGTACAGTGTAATTCATACAAAATACCTTAAGTTACTATAAGGAATATAAAAAAGTCATGCAAAATGAGAGAATAACACCATTCATGCTACACTTTGATCTGCCTTGCTGGACAATATGATGAAAAATTGGAGACAGTAGGATCTGTTTGGAGTAAGACAGGTACACTTGTCTCAATATCACTGGGAGACCCTGCTGGCCTTTAATGGGCCAGTACCTGATGGAGACTCAAGTCACTGTAGATTATATTATGCTCACTGCTAATTCATCTTAAGACCCTGCTCACCTTCGACATTCAATCCCTTCTGACTTAGAAAATTTATGTTTGAAGGGCATTTTTGTCCATCTTTTTATTGACTCTGCATCACAATCTTACCCTTGTCCTGTTTCCCTGTTCAATGCTGCCACCTGGTCGGATTACGTGGCAAACCAGGGGAAGATGCAACATCATTTGATTTCAGAGCCACCTGCTCACGGTATGCTCGTTAAGGGATAGTGTGAAAATGATGTACAAATTGAGAGATAGTAGCACAAATGACTTGGAGTTGCAATGAATATGCAGGTGTAAGCTTATCAGAATGTTAAACAGTGCTAGTGTAAGCAATTGAGAGCATCCTGACTGGCTGCATCACTGCCTGGTATGGGAACTGTACCTCCCTCAATCGCAGGACTCTGCAGAGAGTGGTGCGGACAGCCCAGCGCATCTGTAGATGTGAACTTTCCACTATTCAGGACATTTACAAAGACAGGTGAAGGATCATTGGGGACCCGAATCACCCCAACCACAAACTGTTCCAGCTGCTACCATCCAGGAAATGGTACCACAGCATAAAAGCCAGGCCCAACAGGCTCTGGAACAGCTTCTTCCACCAGGCCATCAGACTGATTAATTCACGCTGATACAATTATATTTCTATGTTATATTGACTGTCCTGTTCTACATACTATTTATTACAAATTACTATAAATTGCACATTGCACACTTAGATAGACGTAGCATAAAGATTTTTACTCCTGATGTATATGAAGGATGTAAGTAATAAAGTCAATTCCATTCAATTCCCGGTACACAGATTGGGATGAAGATTCAGATGTCAGAAGAAAGTGCCCAATGATCCAGATTTTGATGGACATATCTTGTTATACCAGCCATTCACATACACATGATATGGATGTGGAATGTGAATCACCCTCCGAACTAACAGGGTATCTGATGAGGTAAAGTGCAAACTGAGCCTCATGAATCAGCATTGCTTTTATTCTAAGACTTTAAAAGTATTTAACAATTTTTAAATATCTTTCATGCTCAAAAGCACTTACATTTTTGTTAAAATAAATGTAAATATTTAAAGAAGATAAAAGATTACTTAGAAAATAAATTCATTAAAATGTATTAAAACACTAAAATAATTAAAAACATCGAAGTAAAAATGTAAGCAACTCATTTACTTTTCTTGCATTTCTCAAATCTAATCTATGGGACAATCCCTGTTCAAATGAATGGCACTGTCCTCCCATAGTAAGTTTGATCTACAATAGGTTCTGTGAATGATTCCTCAGCAGAATTCTGGGAAATCCGGTTAGATCTTGATTCCATACTGTGTTACAGAGTGACCAATGCACTTCCTTTCTTGGTTAGGGGTAGCTGATTTGGATTGGTAAGCAGGCCTAAGTCATTTGGTTCTACAGTATATCAAGGTGTTCAACGTGTACAGAATTTGAAATTCACACTTTCCAGCATGGCAGTTATGACCAAATCCCTTCACATGCATGTAGAACCAAACAGAACTCAGTATTGCAAATACTAACTGAAGTCAAGGCATGTTATCTACAGAACATGGATTTTGGCAAGGCATTTGACAAGGTCCTTCGTGGGAGGTTGGTCACTTGGCATTCAGTATGAGGTAGTAAATTGGATTAGACATTGGCTTTGTGGGAAAAACCAGAGAGTGGTTGTAGATGGTTGCCTCTCTGACGGGGAGCCAGTGACTAGTGGAGTGCCGCAGGGATCGGTGCTGGGTCCATTGTTGTTTGTGTAACACTTGCCCAACAGGCTGGTAAATGTCTAGGGGAAAAATGTCCAGCCACTCACCAACCCCGCCTCCCGTATACGCAGGTGCTGTGGGAATCAAGTTTATGCCGCGTCACACACACAATATCAAACTCACACCAGATACCATTATGGAATATACTTTGAAGATTTTAATAAAACTAAATGAGTACTAACAATACAGTATAATGAAGGAAAAGAAAAGAAAGTAAAAGGTGCCAAACTTATCAAAGTTCAGTCAGTTTAGTGCACATTGTTGGAGCTCAACCATCGAACCATTCGACCCCTCGTCGCTTCCTCTGACCTCCACGTCCTTTCACCTGGGACCACACTGGTGGTCGACCGAGCAGTGCAGCACACATCCACCTTCTTCAGCGTCTTCTTCCCGACTCCCCGAAAAGACCGCGAAACCCAGCTCCACCCAGCTCCCAGACCCACAAGACAAAATAACATTCCCCCATTGGTTACCAAATGAATACAATCCCCGTTACCAGCAATTCTAAAGCTAAACAAACTGCAAGAGAAAGTACTTATCATGACAAAGAAGCATTTCTACTCCTAACAAAACAAAAAAGCCATTTTGATTAACATACGCAGTACATTGTACATTTGTCATCTATGTCAATGGTCTGGATGATAATGTGGTTAAATGGATAGAAAATTTAAAGATGATACCAAGATTGGGGAAGTAGTGGATGGCAAGGAAGGCTATCAGAGCAGCGCAATCTGGATCAGCTGGAATAACGGGTTGAAAAATGGCAGTTGGAATTTAATGCAGACAAGTGTGAGGGGTTTCACTTTAGTAGGACCAATCAGGATAGGTCTTACATAGTGAACGGTAGGGCACTGAAGAGTGATGTAGAACAAAGGGATCTGGGAATATAGATCCATAATTCATTGAAAGTGGTATCACAGGTAGATAGGGTCATAAAGGAATCTTCTGGCACTTTGGCCTTCATAAATCAAAGTACTGAGTACAGGAGATGGGATGTTATGTTGAAGTTGCATAAGACATTGGTGAGGCCTAATTTGGAGTATTGTGTCCAGTTTTGGTCACCTACCTATGGAAAAGATGTAAATAAGGTTGAAAGAGTACAGAGAAAATTTACAAGGATGTTGCTGGGAATGGAGTACCTGAGCTATAAGGGAAGATCGAATAGGTTAGGATTTTGTTGCTTGGATGATAGAAGATTGAGGGAGATTTGATAGAGGTATAGAAGATTATGAGGAGTACAGACAAGGTTAATGCAAGCAGGTTATTTCCATTGAGGTTGGGTGGGACTACAACTAGAGCTCATGGGTTAAGCGTGAAAGGTAAAAAGTTTAAGGGGATCATGAGGGGAAATTTCTTCACTCAGAGGGTCACGAGAGTGTGTAATGAGCCAGCACAAATGATGCATGCAAGCTTGATTTCAATGTTCAAAAGAACTTTGGATAGGTATATGGATGGAAGGGAAATGAAGGGCTATGGTCAATGGGAGTAGGCATTTTAAATGGTTCAGCATGGACTAGATGGGCCAAAGGTCCTGTTTCCATGCTGTACTTTTCTATGACTCTCTGATTCTATGAGTTCACACAGGCAAATTATGTTAATCCTCAAGTTACACTGATCCTCAAATGTACAATTATGTCTGAGAAGCATCATGTGCAGATTGATTTGCAAGATATCACAACAATACAGTCAACACACACAAAACGCTGGTGGAATGCAGCAGGTCAGGCAGCATCTATAGGGAAAAGCGCTATTGATGTTTCGGGCCGAGACCCTTTGTCAGGACGACGAAGTGTCTCGGCCCGAAACGTCGACAGTGCTTCTCCCTATAGATGCTGCCTGACCTGCTGTGTTCCACCAGCATTTTGTGTGTGTTGCTTGAATTTCCAGCATCTGCAGATTTCCTCGTGTTTGACAACAATACAGTATTCAGTACTCCACTGATCATTATGATTGTTAAAGTACCATCCTTAGCGAATGGCAATAGTTCTCAGAGGAGGAAACCTGCTCTCCTCTCTCAGGAAAACACCGTTTGTTCTTCTTCTGCTGTCGGTACATCAATAATTATGTCTATCCGCTACTTTCCCCATTTGCTGTTGGGATATTCAAGTATAGATCTGAGGCTACAAGAGCCTTGCGCTGATCTTTAATGTATAGTATAGTGGTGATTCACCCTCCACAATGATATATGTGATAAAACAAGGTGATATTTTTACCTGATTTGTAATTGAGAACCTAGATTCAGAGTACAGGATCTGAAATCTGAGAAATTCGAATTCAGTTATTTAAACTAAAGTCAAATAAGGAATATGTACCCAGTAATAAAAAATGATACCTAGTTCTTTAAAATCCCATCTAGTTCATTTATTATTTTTTCAAGGATGGAAATGTGCTGTTTTAACTGGTCTGTTCTGAAAATAGCTGATGCTTTACTACCTTCTGAAATAGCTTAGAAAGCCACTTAGTTGTCACCACAACCAACTTCTTAAGAGGAATGTAGGAAAAGACATTAAATGCTAAACTTTCCAAGGATTCCCACATCTCATTCATTAAGCTTACTGAAATTACATTAAAATTATTTCTTCATAGACAGTCTGGACTGAATGGTGGGGGAGGGGGCTGGATATATAAACCATTTACATTTTCTTTATTCCTTCACTTCTCTTTTTCATCCAAACCTTCAGCTACTCAGTACATGGAGAAGGAACTAGCTTCCCATGTTGGTAGACCACTATAAATCCTTAAACGAATTGAGGACTACAAGAATGAAATAGGCTGCTCTGCCTGCTTTCATTCCACCATTAGACTTTTGGTGTAGTATACCAGTTTGTATGAACAATCCAGGGATGCTGCTGTCAGGACAGGCAAGTACAGTGATGGCACATTGTGGTCTAGTTTGGTAAGGTGCTCAGTTGCCAAAATAGTGGAGATACGAACTTGGAGTGTGTTTGGCATTTGGGAGTAGATTAGATAGGTCAAATAAGGTACTACTTTCACCCATGGAAGAAGAAGGAGATAAGGTACTACCTCCACCCAGGGAAATGAGAAGGAGGTAGCTTAGATTGGAGGATTAGAAGGAGGTGCTCCAGTTCCTCACAGTTCACACACTCTGCAAAATGTGTCCCTGTAGCAGAACTCTTCTCTCTTCACATAAAGGCCGATGCAAAAATCTGAATACAAAGCCTTATTAAAATTTAAATGCTCTATCTGTCTTCTAGGATTATTTAATCTCCTGCCTATGTCCTACCTGTTTTAAAACCAACAGTAGGCAGGTTTGTGGAGATGATGTTTGGCGCTGTGAAAAGTTATAATTCCTTTTGAACTCCTGGCACAAACCAGCCTGGTTTTAGGTATAAAATTTCTTCCTATGATTCAATGACAGAAAGGAGATGCACACTATAATTTTTTTTAATATTTCATAGAATGTATCTCAAGGTTGTCAGATATTTTTTCCTACAGCTTAGTTATCAGATGGAGGTAGAAGGCAGTTCAGGGGAATGCTTGCTAAAATAACAAGCCATTGAATTCATTATAGCTGTATACTTTGACAAACTATGATGGACTTTTCACCATTAAGGATGCACATTATTTAATAAAATGTGATCTTTGGAATTTTAGGCAAATGTTACAACTCAAATTTTAATCTCAAAGAATAGTTATGGCCTTTTATTATCATTCTCACAAGATCACCCTGTCTAAATCACTAAAAGGACCCCAACTACAGAAATTCCTCCTCATTTCTGTTCTTCATGGATATCCTTCTATTCTGAGGCTGTGCCCTCTTGACCTGGACTCTCCCACTATCAGAGGCACCCTTTCCAGGTCCACTCTATCTAGGCTTTTCGATATTCATTAGGTTTCAATGAGATCCTTCCTCATTCTTCTAAACTTCAGCAAGTACGGGCACAGAGCCATCCAGCACCTCGTACATTAACCCCTTCATTTCTGGGATCATTCTCTGGTCCCTCCCCAATGCCAGCATATCTCTTCTTAGATAAGGGGCAGAAAACTGCTCACTGTACTCCGTGTGGTCTGACCAATGCATGTCATTACATCCTTATTCATGTCAAAGTGACAGCATTCACAAGGACTTAAACTTTCAGATTCTCCTACCTCCTGGAGTTGCATGTATTTGCCTTAACTGTTAAAGTAAGCCACAGATGTTCTAAGTTCAAAGGGAACCATCACCAAATTTCCTTCTCTTATCTCAGCATGGAGGAACAAATGAGCACATGGCTGTGTGATTGAAAGGCTCGCCCCAGGGCACCATCGACTGCATGGAATTTTGCAGGTAGTGTGTTTTAACTCAGAGAGATGCCATGAACAGATTCCATCCCCTCAATGTCAATCTGTTGTGTCTCCTTAGTGCACCATGCAAGTCAGTGGTCATTATGGCAGCAATTGTTATGCCTTCATTCCTCAGTAGTCTAGATTTCCAGGCACCCCAATAAGCTGAAGGGTGGTTACTAGTACCTGCTTGACCGCATTGTGCCAAAGGTCAATAATGATGCAGGGAGTGCCATGAAAGCTTAGATTGTGTGATAGAGAAGATCAGTGCCAAGCTGGAACTGTGATTCCATTCACTGCAGCACTGTGGAAGAACCCTGTGATGCTCAGCAGACTGTGTGTTCAGGCTCACGTAACTCTGAGCCTGGTTATCATGGCAACTCAGCCCATGCCACCAAATGTGCAGCAGTCAAATATGGCCAGGAGGAGGAAGAACATGAATAAAGGCAATAAAGAGGACAGTCCATTTCTGGCCAGAGTAACCAAAAATAACACTTTAAGAATTTCTACTCCAACACTACAAAAAAAAAATCACGATCCAAATTCCCCATTCACAATCTGTCCCACATTTCCCTTTTGTTTGTTGACCTTCAACAGCATTCACTTGGTCAACATAAAGTGCAAAATAAAAGCCAACCCATAATCAGACTACATTTCTAAAATCCAAGCATGCAGATTTGAATGGAAGCATTGTCAAGTCTCATTGTCCATTCGCATTTCTGCTTCAGCCTGTTGTGGTGCTCTTCTGCTGTGCAGAAAGGCTGGTGGAAGTCTGTTGAATTGCAGATGGCCACAAGCAGCAAAGTCTCTTCCATGACTGAAAGCCTGCCCTGTCTGTTTTCTGCCAGTTCACTGTTGCTCCCTGGGTAACTTATCACCTTATTTTGCAAGGATGAGCAAAGTGTGTAAGTTGCTATTATCCATTGCGTTTGGGTAATGTGCCCGTCATCGTTGAACATCGAAGAGTGTGCACAAGCTGTAGGATGTGAGCGTGAGGCACAGTGCAAGTGAGGTATAAGTGTGTGAGGATGCAGTGTAGGATTATTATGAAGGATATTGATTGCAGACATGTGAATGATGTGTATATTGTACATTTAACAATAAGCCTATTCATACAATTGTTGGCATAAGGCAGCGTAAAAAATGCTTTTACTGACTAATGATGCATGTGATATTTTTCAACCAATACTAAGTTATTTCCTCAGGACCTGAGTCTTAATGTTGACCACAGAAGTTATCTCTCCCTATTATATTTGGGAAGACTAACTGACTCTCCATGAATTCAGGACCTCTCTTCTATATTTATCCTTCACTATACTGTGCCATTTAATTCTTCCCAGGTCAGAATAATTTCTGGAGTCGTTACTTTACACTGAAGCCTCAATCTATTCTGTGCTGGTTGCATATAGTAATTATATACAACACATACAAAGGCTGTTTGATGCTGATCAGGGACCAAACACGAGTAATTCCATCTCATGATCCTTATTCCTGTTTTTAAAAATTAAGCAACTTCACCAAATCTGGAAACAAAACAATGTAGAAAGTCTTCTTTTGTTGCAAACCCTAGTAAAGCATATGGGTTGTTTATGAAATTCAGTTCCTTTTGAGGTTATTTGACCCACGTAACTGAAGGATGCTGTCTGCAGCCCCATATTGGGACGTTATCTTACGATGTGGATGAGCTCAGATTGTTATGTACGGCCTGAGGATGAAACGCAGGGAGCTGTGTAAACAAGGTCATTTTGTGAAATGCAAAGTCTTCAACAATACTGCCACCAAGTGGAATTCTGTATGGATCTGTTCGTTTCTGAATGCTGAATGCCACACAGATGTACACTGCCTGTTGCAGCCACCCAATGTGGAGATGCTGGAGGCGGTGTGGCATGGCGGGTATCCATGTTGGTGCATAGCATCTGCCATATCAAGACACTTATGTCAGAATGCCGTTTCTGGATTTCATCTCTGCAATCAGCATCACGTCCCACAGACCTTGGTGAGCAAACTCCCACTCCTCGGTCTCTCTGAGCAACTGGATGTCAGACTCTTGGGATTGCACATCTCACACAACCTCTCCTGATCCCAGAACACATCCTTCGCAATCAAGAAAGCTCTCCAGTGCCTACGCTTTCTGAGGAGGCTGAAGAGAACTGGACTATGCACATCACTACTCGCGTGCTTGCAGAAATACACAGTAGAGAGCATTTTTGAACATGAGAAAATCTGCAGACGCTGGAAATCCAAGATACACGCATAAAATGCTGGAGGAACTCGACAGGCCAGGAGGCATATATGGAAAAGAGTAAACAGTCAACACTTTGGGCTGAGACCCTTCATCAGAACTGGAAAGGAAGGGGAAAGTCAGAATGAGAAGGTAGGGGAGGGGAGGAAGAAAGCAGCACCAATGCAGTCATCAGTGTAGCATAGGAAGAGTTGCAGAGTGATGCCAGTGTAGGCTTGGAACAAGGACTGTTCCATGTAGCCGATGAAAGGGCAGGCAGAGCTGGAGCCCATGCAAGTGCCCATAACTACACCTTGCGTTTAAAAAAAGTGGGAGGAGCTGAAGGAGAAATTGTTGAGAGTGAGGACCAGTTCCACCAGCTGGAGAAGAGTGATGGTGAAGGGGAACTGGTTGGGTCTGTTGTCTAGGAGGAAGCAGAGAGCTTTAAGACCCTCCTGATGGGGATAGAAGTCCAGTGAGAAAATGAGACCATCAGGGCCAGGGAACTTAATGTCATTGAAAAGATCGAGAGTATGTGAAGTGTCGCAGATGTAGGTAGGAAGGGACTGAACCAAGGGGGATAAAACAGAGTCGAAGTATGCAGACACAAGTCCAGTGGGGCAGGAACAATAGGGTGACCTGGGCAGTCAGGTTTGCAGATCTTGGGTAGCAGGTAGAAACGGGAGGTGCCGGGTAGGTGAACCATGATGTTGGTGGCAGTGGATGGGGGTTCTGCAGAGTCAATGATTTCAGTGATGGTGCGGGAGACCATGGCCTGACGTTACTTAGCGGGGTCCTGTTCAGGAGACAAGTGAGAGGGTGTGTCTGAGAGTTGCTGTCTGGCCTCAGCAAGATTGAAGTCAGTCTGCCAGACTACTACAGTATCCATCCTCCCCCCCCCCCCATCTGCGGGTTTGATGGTGAGGTTGGGATTAGCGTGGACAGAGTGGACAGCAGTGCTCTCCCTATGCTACGTTGACAGCTGCATTGGTACTGTTTCCTGCACCCATCCTGAGCTTGTCAATTTCATCAACTTTGCCACCAACTTCCACCCTACTTTCAGATTTCCTTGTTCCAGTTCCGACGCCTCTCTTCACCTTCTGGATCTCTCTGTCTCCATCTTCGGAGACAGTCTATCAACTGATTTTTTTTATAAACCTACTGACTCTTGCAGCTATCTGGACAATACCTCTTCCCACTCTTTTCTCAATATCTCCGTCGCTGCTGCATCTGCTCTCAAGATGAGGTTTTTCATTCCAGAACAACTGAAATGTCCTCCATTTTCAGAGGAAGTGGCTTCCCTTCCTCTACCATCAACACTGCCTTCACCTGCATCTCTTCCATTTCACACATATCTGCCCTCACCCTATCCAGCCACCACCCTTCCAGGATAGGGTTCCTCGTCCTCACCTCCCACCCCACAAACCTCTGTACCCAGCACATAATTCTCCGTATTTTCCGCTATCTCCAATGGGATCCCACCACCAAGAACATTGCAATGTACCTGTGATGTACCTTCACCAGTGAATCTGTTGAGGTCATCTACTGTATCTGGTGCTCCTGGCGTGCCCTCCTGTGTATTGGTGAGACCTGGCAGAGACTGAGAGACCACTTGATCGAACACCATTGCTCTGGCTACCACAAAAAGCAGGATCTCCCAGTGGCCATCCATTTCAACTCTACTTCCCATTCCCATTCTGATATGTTGGTCCACGGCCTCCTGCTACTGCCATGATGAGGCCACAGACAGGCTGGAGGAGCAACACCTTATATTCTATCTGGATAGCTCCAACCTGATCATATGAACATAGATTTCTTGATCCTCTGGTATTAGCCCCCCCCCCCACTTCACCATTCTCGTTCTCCTCTCACACCTTCTCCTCTTATCTACCCAGCATCTCCCTCTGGCACTCTTCCCCCTTCCTTTTCTTCCATGATCTTCTGTGCTCTCCGACCAGCTCTTCACTTCACCCCTCCTGCCCTCTTGGTTTCACCTACCGCCTACCACCTTGTGCTCCTTCCTCCCCTCTCCACCACCTTCTTATTCTGATTTCTCCCCCTCCTCTTCAGTCCTAATGAAGGGTCTCGGCCCAAAACATCAACTGTTTACTCTTCTCCATCGATACTGGCTGGCCTGTTGAGTCCCAGAGAGCATCCCTATATGCTGTTTCAGTGCATGATATACAAACTGCACTACAAAGGGGAGCCAATCTGCTCAGTGCATGAGAGATGCTGCAGCAACCGTCACAGAGTGATTCTGTCAGTAAATGTACGGAGTGGCAGGAATGCTGTTTTTGCTGTCTACCAAAACCAGCCCATTCAAAGTACTTCATGGTGATTGGCGTGATTGCTACTGGGCAGTGGTTGTTTGGGACAGGGATGATGGTGGCTGATTTGGAGCATGTTGAGACAGTAGCCTGAATGAGTGAAGTGTTGAAGGTTACAGACAGAAGTCCTGGGAAACTTTCAAATATAAATCAACACCTCTTTGATTCACAAAATGTTCATAGTACATGACTGATTATGCAGATATGCTCTTGATTGCCAGCTAATTTCTGTTCAGAATCGGTTATGTGGAAATTTATATGCACCATGCCAAAAACAAGTGTCACACAGTTTGAAAATTGGCTTAACTCTGGGTAAAGCAATTTTGTTAACTTATCTTGGTGTCTTAGCATCCACTGGGAAAGCTGGTTCATGATCTTTGGTGGGATATTTTGCTTGCATTAGCACCTTTTTTTTCCCTGACTAAAACTACTCCAAATGAAGCACATTAGTGCAACACACTGATCTTGTCTCCAGCAATATTTTCAAACTCACTGATCAATAAGTGACTTTTAAAAGTGAAAATTGAACAAAAATATAGATAATGTTAGTTGTCATATTGCTGAAATCGGATCTTTGCCAATTTCACTTGACACGTATGTCAACTATTTATGTTGAAGTGCCTGACATTTATCCAGTGCCTGTTGCACAGTATTCATACATTGTCCATTACCCCCTTAGTAACGTAAGTTGGAGCTTAAAGGTGAGACCTACAAGCTACATGGAACACTTTCAATTCAACTGGAATTCATTGTGTTACTTCCTTCCTTTCTTTGTTATTTAATGGAATACTTTTGTTCCCTTTGGGTAACCTGACTGTTTAGTATCCACATCTCTCGATAGACTGATCAATCACATGTGTAAATTGAACAGGGACTGCTTTCTCCAACACTTTAATATGAAGAGAGTCTCGGTGATGGCACTCCAGTGATAACCTCCCAAGAGGTTATGCCATGATCTGCAGCAATGCCAGCAGCTGCCATACCAATGTCACTTATCTGAACAAAGAAGGATATAATTTCCCCTAAATGAGGATGTGCAAGAGTTGTTATACTTGTTAATGACAAGCAAAAACTAACTAATACAAAACATCAAAACTCATTACTTTTAATGGAGACCTGGCCTCCAGCTGGAACATATTGAGATTGCAAAAGACTAGGAAGACTTGTTGATGCCTTCATTTGTTCCTCCATGGGAACTATTACCAGAACCACATGCCAGTGAGTGATTCAGCAAGGGAGCTAAATCCCACTAAATGAAAGTGATTGTGGAAATGTGACATTCCCAAGGGATTCTTCTCTTTTGCACTTTCGTTGAGTCTGCAATAAATGGATTTAAAAATGCTCCTCGAAAACTTCCTAGTCTGAAGTCATCTAGAATATTCTGTTCAGGACTGTTGTCCCTTCTAAGAAAGAATTTACTTATGATAAGATTTACCAGACCGAATCCTATGTTAATGATCTGCCAGCTGAGCAGGGAATTAGAAGTATGGGTCTATGCTTTTCCATGTCTAGACAAATAGGACTGAATTCATACAAAGTGTTCAAACGAGTTGTCCCAGTAGATATAGGAATAATGTTTCTCCGTTTGGGCTGACCAGAACCAAGACACACCACCTCAAAAGAAAGGGTTGGCAATGCTGGGTGAAGGATAGTGAATCGTTGGACATCTCAGCCCAGGAAAGCTGTGGAGTCTTGGTTGCCGAGTATGTACGATATTGTTACTGAGTTTTTGCAAAGAAGTGTTCATGGCCACCAGAGTGAAGTTCATGACCCCCTGTCTCAACATAATGTACTGCTGAGGTATGATAGTGGACTCCACTATGCTTCTTCTCATTTGGTCAGGTAGACCTGACAGCACACTTAACTTCACTATCTGCATCCATATTGTACATTTAATCGAACCTAGAGACTGGGAGATGGAAAAGGTCATCACATACTGTATATGATCAGGGATGATCTGACTGTAACCTCACTCTTATCAAGAGAGCATCCTCATTATCGTCTTCCTTTAGGTCCTTCAGAACAGATGTGCTGTACGGAGCTCCATGGCCCCACTATAAAATGAGAGTGTCTTCTATCTCCTTGTCACCTCTGCAGAATCCATCCAGCGGTTCATCTGGTAGCAATGTCCCATGGTTGGAAGAACCAGAGTAAGCTATACCCCTTTAAGAGCTGCCGGCACAGAGGCTAAACACTGTAAGAGTGTGCAATAAATCAGTAGAAAACATCACACTGAATCTGACATTGATAAAAGTCATCAGCCTTAAATGATAACCCCATTCCTTTTGCTGCCTGATCTGAGGAATATGATCAGCTGTTTCTGTTTTCACAGTATATCACTTTAAATACTGTAAATGTTCTTGGGGTTGCTGTTGATGGTGAAGGTCACTTTTGGAGGCAGAGTTACTTACCGCAATTCATACAGTCCATTGGCCCATGCTGAGCTTCATGTATCCTTTAGCACTAAACCTATTTTGTTCTTCCTGCAGTGCTTTGAACTCAGCCCAGATTCTATTACTTACTTTTACAATTTACAATGGCCAATTCACCAACTCACATACCTTTTGACTGTAGGAGGCACCCAGGAGAGAGAGCCCTGTGAGGTTACGGGGAGAAGGTGCAGACTCTGTACAGGGAGCACCAGAGGTCCAGATTAAACCGGGGTTGCTGGGGCTATGAGTCAATCACTCCCATCTTTGGGACTTCAACAGGATCTGACACTGACCACTGCAAAGTCCATTTAGTGTCAGGTTCTCTGTGCACGCTAAGTTAATAGCAAGAGCTGAATTACTGAGATTGAATTGGCAGTGCTTTCTTGATGACTGATTTTCCATGTTCACCATCTGTACATTCCACAGAATCAGTGTGCCTCACAGTGGTGGGAGCAGTGAAACTACTGGCTTTCATTCTCACCTCAACTACAGTCTGAATGGAGTTTTGCACGCTCTCACTGTTTCCTCTGGACCCTCCAGTTTCTCCTCACAGCCAGAGATGTGTGTGTTGGAAGATATATTGGATTCTGTAAATTGTGTAAGTGATTGATAGATTCTGGAGGGAGTTGATTAGAATGTGAGGAGAATAAAAATTTGGATGAATGTAAGGCTAATGCTGACGGTCAGTTTGTATTTGGTGGAACAAAGGGCCTAGTTCCATATTGTATCTATAAGAAGAGAGATAATAGCATAAGCTGGGCACTGGGAAGATTAAGGGAGTATGGATTAAAGATGTAGCTATCTGATTGCTTGTTTGTCATTGTATTCTCCCTGTTTCTCTGGCTTCAGTTCAAGTTCCATTAGTTCATTGATTCAAGTTCAAGTTGAAGTTTAATTGTCATTCAACCATACACCATAGCTAAACAAAACTTAGTTCCTCTTCAGATAAGGTGCAACACACTGTAAATACAGTCACACAAAGCACCCAGCACCTATAGTTATGATATCAGAATCAGATTCAGGTTTATATTAACACTGGCATGTGATGTGAAATTTGTTAACTTAGCAGCAGCAGTCCAATGTAATAGAGGAGGAAAAAATAATAATAATAATAGTTAAGTAAATCAATTACAGTATAGGTATATTGAATAGATTAAAAAAGTGCAAAAACAGAAATACTGTATATTAAAAATATGAGGTAGTGTGCAAGGGTTCAATGTCCATTTAGGAATTGGATGGCAGAGGAGAAGAAGCTGTTCCTGAATCGCTAAGAGTGTGCCTTCAGGTTTCTGATGTAACAGTGAGAAAAGGGCATGCCCTGGGTGCTGAAGTCCTTAATAATGGACACTACTGTTCTGAGACACTGCTCCCTGAAGATGTCCTAGGTACTTTGTAGGCTAGTACCCAAGATGGAGGTGACTAGATCTACAACACCCTGCAGCTTTTTTTTGGTCCTGTGCAGTAGCCCCTCCATACCAGACAGTAATGCAGCCTGTCACAGTACATCCATAGAAGTTTTTGAGTGTATTTGTTGACATGCCAAATCTCTTCAGACTCCTAATGAAGTATAGCCATTGTCTTGCCTTCTTTATAACTACATCAATATGTTGGGACCAGGTTAGATCCTCAGAGATCTTGACACCCAGGAACTTGAAACTGCTCACTCTCTCCACTTCTGATCCCTCTATGAGGATTGGTATGTGTTCTTTTGTTTTACCCTTCCTGAAGTCCTCACTCCCGTACGCCCTCTCATCACCACCTGAGATTCTATCAACAATGGTTGTATCATCAGCAAATGTATAGATGGTATTTGAGCTATGCCTAGCCACATAGTCATGTGTATACAGAGAGCAGAGCAGTGGGCTTAGCATACGCCCCTGAGGAGTGCCAGTATTGATCATCAGCGTGGAGGATATGTTATCACCAATCCGCACAGATTGTGGACTTCCAATTAAGAAGTCGAGTACCCAGTTGCAGAGGGAGGTACAGAGACACAGGTTCTGCAACTTCTCAATCAGGATTGTGGGGATGATGGTATTAAATGCTGAGCTATAGTTGGTGAACAGTAACCTGACATAGGTGTTTGTGTTGTTCAGGTGGTCTAAAGCCGTGTGGAGAGCCATTGATATTTTATCTGCCGTGGACCTATTGTAACAATAGGCAAATTGCAATGGGTCCAGGTCCTTGCTGAGGCAGGAGTTCAGTCTAGTCATGATCAACCTTTCAAAGCATTTCATCACTGTCGATGTGAGTGATAGTCATTAAGGCAGCTCACATTATTCTTCTTAGGCACTGGTATAATTGTTGCCTTTTTGAAGCAAGTGGGAACATCCACCTGTAGCAGTGAGAGGTTGAGAGTACAGTCACAAAATAATATTAGCACAACTCCATGAATGCTATGGCCTGGTGGTGCATAGAATGTTGGCCTGGAGCCAAGTTTCTCAAAGAACAAGCATGCAGCAGTTTTTCATCTTGTATCGTGTCAGCCATGGACAAAGGCAAGTCAGCTTGATTTACAGGGAGTGAACACTGGAGGGCAGCATGGGCCAGCCCCAACCCAGCTTGGACTTCAGCATGCCCAACAAGTCTCTGTTCTCTCCGTCACTGCCTCTGCCGTCTCCTCGCCTAGGTGGCTGCAGGAGGGTACACCATGACGTGTGCCTGGTCTGTGCAACAAACCGGTGCCACACAGCTCCTCTGCTGAAGGAATTAACGAACCAATGAACCGGACTCACTGCATTCCACGCCAACAATATCCAACAAGGTCCAGTGACCACAAGAAGGACATTTAAGACAAACATCTGCACCATTTATTGGATCCAGAGAACTGTGACCAGGCATGCTATCACCTTACTGGAAGACACTATGATGACGCCTTCTACACCAGTGCTTTCAAGGTGTCCTCCTTTTTCCCTAACCATGGTCTCCACTTAAGCATAGTTGCCCATAATCTTAATTCTATCCATTCATTCTCAAAAGTATTTCCAGCATTACTCTACGTTCACTAAATTGTAATTTTATGTAAAGTACATGACTTATGGCCACTGATGGCGTAGTGGCATCAGCGTTGGACTCCGGGGCGAATGGTCCTAAGTTCGAATCCAGCCGGCTCCCTTGCACGCTTTCCATCCGTGCTGAGTTGAGTGTCGAGCTAGCAACTTGACCTTGTAAAAAAAAACTGGAGAATGTTACAGATCTGCCACATGATGATGAGCAATCACCAAAAAGATCGGACCAAAATGCTTGTCATGACGGCGACCCGATGACCCCGCCAGGAGTTAAGGATATTGTTCTTCTTCTTCTACGTGATTTATAACATCAAACCTCAATGGAAATATTTGGTTCAGGTCATCAGCACCTCCCTCATACTGAGTATTCTTTTCTCACACAGCTGCAACCATCTGCTGCATTCAGGAAGCACAAACGCTACCAGGCAAGTGTAAGGAGCATTTATACACTCAGTGTCCACTTTTACCTATAAAGTGACCACTGAGTGTATATTCGTGGTCTTCTGCTGTTGTAGCCCATCCACTACAAGGTTCGATGTGTTTTGCATCTGGAGATGCTCTTCTGTATGCCGCTGTTGTAAAGTGTGATTGTTTGAGTTGCTGTTGCCTCCTGACACCTTCAACCATTCTGGCTATTCTCATCTGACCTCTGTCATTAGAAGGCGTTTTTTCCCACAGAACTGCTGCTCACTGGAAGGGTTTTTTTTTTGTTTGTTTTTTGAACCATTCTCTGTAAACTCTAGAGACTGTTGTGCATGGAAATCCCAAGAGATCAGGAGATTCTGAAACTCAAACCACCCTGTCTGGCAGAAACAATGAGTCCATGATCACAGTCACTTCGATCACATATCTGATACTCGGTCTGAACAACAACTGAACCTGTGTCTGTGTGCTTTTATGTGTTGAGTTGCTACCACTTGATTGGCTGGTTAGATATTTGTGTTAATATACAAGTGTACAGGTGTACCTAATGAACTGGCCACCGAGTGTATGGCTTAAAACAAAAACACAAGCATGCTGGTAAAACTCAGCTAGCCAGGCAGCACCTGTGGAAAAAGACACAATCAATATTTTAAGTCTGCAACTGTTCATCAGAACTGGGAAAGAGAGAAGCATCCCTTTTTGCATTGCTCTCTCTCTCTCTTCGACAATTCTGATAAAGGGTTGCACAATCAAAACCCTGTCTCTTTCTTTTCCCACAGAAGCTCAGTGACCTGCTTAAGACTTTTTTCCCAAAATTTTCTGCTTTTGCTTCAGTTTTCCACCATTTGCAGATTTTTGATTTGCAGATTAAACTGTTTCCCAGAAAATCTGCCAATCAGCCTTTGCAAATAACAACTATGAGTAAAAAGTAATTATTATTTACCACTGTTTTGTCAAACTCCTTTCATACTGAGTGAACCAATTACTTTGCAACATTCGGTAGGTTTAGTAAGGCGCACAATCAGAAGCTACCTAATCTTTCATTGCTGCAGTGGAAGCCCAGACTTCAGTCATGTCAATTTAGCTTGCTGTCTTTAAAAGTGAATCTTTCTCTAGCCGTGTAGTAGCCATTGACTTGCTCTGTACAGAAGCACTGGGACAATCATAGGAACCCCCACAGAAGACCAACAGAAGACAGAAATGAAAGGGTGATCATTTAAAATTCCATGCATTGAGGCATGATTTGGTTCATGAATTATTCAGAAAGTGTTAATTTGTGGTGTTTTTAGTTTTGTTTAGTGGTCCTGAAGATGACCGATAACAAAGGAAAAGTGAAAATGTGAAACTATTCCTTAGTGTGTTTAAGTTATGGTTTCTTATGTTGAACTGAATAATTCTACGTATATCATCCAGGCAGAAAGTGGTTGTTTAGATTGTTACTGCAATTCCTCATCTTCCTTTTGTTTCTCCTTTTCTTTCCTCATGTCCTTCCTTTCTTGCCCTGCTCTGTCTGACTTCTGCTTACTCTGTGTAACCTCCCTTCTCCTCACTCTGATACACCCTCCAGCTCTTTCTCCCATTATCCTCTTCTGACAGCTCAGCTTACTCCAGTTCGAGCCTATACCAGGTCTTCGCCTTCCCCCCTCAGATCTCCCTGCATCTGACATTGAATGGCCTGGCCTGAGTCCACATCTCAACAGGTTCTCAGTGAGTGCTTCTTCGATGGCCTCTTCCTCCGTGCCTACGTATTCCTTTTGCAAGGAAACCACCAACCCCTCACCTACAACCCCACCCCAGTGACAATTCTCATGTCTTCAATACTCTTCTTCCTCTTGGATAGCCCTCTGGCCTTTTCCCATTTCTTCACCTATTCATTTCCAGTTGCCAATACAATATCAAATGCCTTGACTTCACCACCTCCCTCATCATTGCCAACACACCACCTCAGAATGGGCAGCTCAACACCCACTTTGCACCAGTGCCAACCAAATCATCAAATCTCTCAGACAAGTGTGGTGCCATTGTGGCCTGGCACACTGACCTCTAACTTGCAGAGGCCAGACAGCAGCTCTCAGACACTTCCTCGTATCTCCTCTTGGCAATGATACCATCAACAAATACTGGGCCATTGTTTCATGGAACATTACAGGTCTCAACACATCAGGAAATAGCCCCTCTGCAGCCTCCAATCTAATCGTGCCCCCACCTCACACTGTTCGCTTCTATCTCTTACCCAAGATGCACAACCAGGACTCATTTGGTAGATCTACTAATTTTTGCCGGCTGTTGTCCCACCAAACTTAGCTCTTCACACTTCAACTCTATCCTATTTCCCTTTGTTTAGTCCCTTTCCACTGACATCCAGGACACTTCTCATGTCTGCCTTCAGTATGAAAGCTTTGGCTCCATACACCTGATTTTCACCTTGGAAATCCAGTCTTTATATTCTTCCATCCCCTATTAGAGAGGTTGTAGGGCTTCTGCTTCTTGCTGAAGCAAAGACCCAGTCAGTTCCACTCCACTAGAATCCTCATCTGCCCAGCAGAATGTCCTCATGCTCAACATTTGATTCCACCCACTTTCTATAAGTCAGTGGTGTAGCCATGGGCATCCACAGCTATGCCTGGCTCAATGAAGGTCATTGTTTCAAAACCTCTTTGGCTCCCCTATCTACCTCTTTCTTTGCTACATCAATAGTTGCTGCTTTCTGCACATATCCAGAAGTCATCAAAGTCATCACCTTTGCTACTAACTTCTAATTTGACCGCAAATTTACCTAGACCATTGTCACTTCTCTTCCTTTCCTGGATCTCTGTCTCCATGTCAGGTGTCAAAGTAGCCACTGATATTTACTTTTAAACTACCAACCAAAGCTACCTCAATAACACCTTCTCCCTGTAAGGTTGGCACCTGTTTTTCTCAGTTTTCCCAGTTCCACTGTACCTGCTCAAAATGGGGTTTTCCGTTGTAGAAGACTAGAGAAATTGTACACTGTCCACAATGGTCATCTTGAGCTTCAGGTGGCATAGCATTTCAACTCCTCTTCCCATTCTCGCTCTGAACTGTCTGTTGAGGCCAAACACAAAAGTGAAGAACAGCACTTCATATTCCATCTGAGGAGTATACAACCCAGTGGTATGAGCAACGAATTTCCCACTTTCAGCTACCACATTCCTTTTAGACTCCCACTGGCCCAGCTAAATTTCCTCTCCCTTTGTTCACTTTTCCACTTCTCGAACTCCCATCACCCTCCTCCCCTTGGTTCACCACCCTTCTCCCCCTGGTTCCACACAGCCGTTGATTTCCTCTTGCCTACCTTCCCTTTCCCCATTGCTTCCCAAATGGCTTCAGCTGCAACCTCACTTGGTTGCATCTGTCACGTACCAGCCCCTGTCTCAACCTTCCCTCTCGTACTGATCCAGGCACACTCTCAGTCCTGATACAGGAACTCAAACTGAAGTCTTTTCCTCGGAGACGCTGCTTGATCCTTCGAGTTCCTCCAGCAATTTGTTTTCTGCCCAGATTTTAACATCTGAAGTCACTTGTGTCTCTGCTTATACTTCCAGATTTTCTTAGTTCCAAGGGAAGGCCTGGCAGTTTAGACTGTAGACTGGCAGCAGCTTGTTTGCACACAACCTTTCAAGTCAGGGAAACGTTCTTGCCACATCACACCCCCACTGACTTCTTCAGCGTATAACATCAGCAGAAAGTACCAAACAATGGCATAATTATACAACAATCAGAAATAAAAAAGTCAAACCAGTACCAATGTTCAATTAGTTGCTGATCTCTTCAAGTAGTTTGCTTGGTGGATCTCTTCATGCAGCTGAATTAAGTTTAGTCATGCAAGATCAAAGAAACACAAGAGCACTGGCAAAAACATAAGTTATCAGCACTGGTATAAAATTGCTGTAACACGGATGGCAAATATCATGATCTGCTTAGTATACATATCTTACAGTTCACTGATACGGCATGCCAGCTAGCAGAAGTGCATAAATATACATCACATGTTACTTTTGTCCTCACTTAGACGCGGTCATTGTCAAATCACCATCGCATGAGGATCGACATCATCCATGACAGCCTCTGCAGTGCTGAGCTGTTCTTGGCTAAGCACAACCGTGCAAGTTGCTGAATGGCACAAACGCAAGTCAACATGTGCATTCGTCATCCGAACTCCAAATTGGAAGTAGTTAAGTAACGGTAACGCTGAAGAAAAACACTAAGCCATCAAACTTCACGGACGTTGTCAAAACCTCCCCAAGAAATCTCAACCCAATTTAAATTTTTAATAGATTTGCTCCTTCCTAAAATCGATCGCAAATCTAATAATTCTTTCTTATAACATAATTGATACTCCAACTTCACAATGATAGCAGAAGTCAGAGTGACATCTATAGTACAAAAGCAATGGCCGAACAAAGCACTCATGCCATCTCATTATTTACTTCTCCTTTCCTTCAAAGCACTTTTCTTTATACTCTGCCTTTGACCTGGTGCTTTAATTCAATGGAATAAGGAAGTGTAGAGCTGACTGTGCTCCGATTTGGATATGAAGTGACTCTCACTGTCCCAGAGCATGGACCACACAGGGACATCTCATATTCATTAATGCAAGAGTAACTCTGGCCCTGCCTGTTCTTTTTTGGAATTAGAATTGGAATTGGATTATTATTGTCACGTCTACTGAGATACAGTTGAAAAGTCTGATGTTCATACACATCAAATCATTATACAGTGCATTGAGGTAGAAAAGGGTAAATCAATAAGAACTCAGAATAAAGTGCAACAGCTACAGAGAAGGTGTAGAGCGGTAAAGAAGATAGTGCAAGATTACAACGAGGTAGATTGTGAGGTCAGACAGAGTCAGAGGCCTTTGTTAGCTGAGGATGCAACCTTGTGGAACACCATTTTTCAGAATAACCGTGGACTAGGTGTTGCTGCCTATTATTACTGATTGTGGTCTGTTGGTCAGGAAGTCAAGGATCCAGTGGCAGAGGGAGTCATCCCAGGGTCCAGAATTTGGTGATGAGTTTGCCTGGTATTACAGTACCAAAGGCAGAGCTGTGGTCAATAAACAATAGTCAGACAATAGGCGCCTTTACTTCCAGAGATGCTTCTGATACTAAACATTTAATGAAACTGCACTTGAGGCAAATTGGCCTCTCTCTTCGTATCTGGGTGAGAATGTGACTGAGAAAATACAGAGTCTTATGAGTTACTTGGACGGTAAGCAATTGCATGACTGTTGCAGTATAATGTGAGGTTATTCCCTTTGATGTTAAAAACAGACAGTAGATTATTATCTGAATGCCGCTAGATTAGGAATGGGAAGATGCAGCAAGATTTGGATATCCTTGTATACCAGTCTAGGAAAGTAAACACACAAGTGGAGCAGGTGGTTCTCAAGGCAAGTAGTATGTTGGCTGTCTTAGTAAAGAGAGTGAAAGGTCCTATTGCAAGTTCTTTAGGGCTTGGTGTAATGACACCTTGGATATTATGTGCAGTTTCAGTCTCCTTATCCTTCAGAATAACCTTGTTGTAGAGGGAGTGGAGTGACCGTGTACTGGTCTAATATCTTGGATGTAAAAGTCCGAGTTATGAAAAGATATTGGATCAATTGGGCTTATACTTCTTAGGGTTTAAAATGACGAGAGGACGCTTGATGGAACTGTACAAATGAGATAAGGAAAGGTGAGTGAATGGCCCCTCTTTCATAAGGGGGAAGTCAATTTAAGACTAGAACACCCATGTTCAAGCAGAGGTTCTGATCTTATCAGAATCAGAATCAGATTTATTACCACCAGCATGTGTTGTGGAATTTGTTAACTTAACAACAGCAGTTCAACGTGATACATAATATAGAAGAAAAATAAATAAATAAGTATATCAATTACAGTATATGCATATTGAACAGATTAAAAATCGTGCAAAAACAGAAATAACATATATTAAAAAAGTGAGGTAGTGTTCACAGGTTCAATGTCCATTTCGGAATTGAACAGCAGAGGGGAAGAAGCTGTTCCTGAATCACTGAGTGTGTGCCTTCAGGCTTCTGTACCTACTACCTGATGGTAACAATGAGAAAGGGCATGCCTTGTGTGCTAGGAGTCCTTAATAATGGACGCTGCTTTTCTGAGACACTGCTCCCTGAAGTGTCTCCCTGGGTACTTTGTAAGCGAGTACTCAAGATGGAGCCATCTAAATTTACGACCCTCTGCAGCTTCTTTCAGTCCTCTGCAGTATCCCCCCCTGCATACCAGACAGTGATGCAATCTGTTAGAATGCTTTCCACGGTATATCTGTAGAAGTTTGAGAGTGTTTTTGTTGACATACCAAATCTCTTCAAACTCCTAATGAAGTATAGCCGCTGTCTTACCTTCCTTATAGCAGCATCAATATGTTGGGACCTGGTTAGGTCGTCAGAGATCTTGACACCCAGGAACTTGAAACTGCTCACTCTCTCCACTTCTGATCCCTCTATGAGGATTGGTATGTGTTCCTTCATCTTACCATTCCTGAGGTCCACAATCAGTCCTTTTGTCTTACTATGTTGAGAGCAAGGCTGTTGCTGTGTCACCTCTCAACTATCTGATATATCTCACTCCTGTACACCCTCTCATCTCCATCTGAGATTCTACCAACAATGGGTTGTATCATCAGCAAATCAGCATCCACAGTGAAACATCATGGAAAGGACTAGAAAAAATAAACTGGTGAAGAACAAGGTGGTAGTACTGGCTGTTTCCTCCAGTCTAGAGACGTCTGTGAAATTAAGATGTTAAATTGTAATCTACAGAGAAGGGGGATGTGTAAATAATCTGTCTTTATAAATGATTTCACAGCACTAAGATTTGATTTTAATGCTATTTTTGACTACTTAAAAGCTTATTGAAAAACATGAAGCTTAAGTTTCTCAATCAAAGTTCACAGTCTATATCAGGCCAGTCTATATCAGGCCAGTCTATATCAGGCCAAATCTCATCCAACTAAAGTAAAGGTTAATTAAATTTTGAACTGATATCTGTAGTGCTGTTACTTGGCCACAACAGATATTAACCACATTTACTTTAGATCATCTCACAAGACTGGATGCAGTTTGGATCTTGCATTCAGAAGGGGCATTCATAGTCTGTAGGACCACGGGGAGAGATGTATGCAATTGTATAATTCTCATATTCATTGTTTCTTGCAGAAGATCAATTTGTTTTTCCATTCAATTATATCAGAGCAAGTGAATGAAAGACCTTACCTTTCATGACCTCATGAGAATGTTGCCTTGTGCATGAAACAGGCTCCTCCAGTCTCTCCATAGAGTGACGAGAATGCCTCATGTATTATTTGCTGTTGCTCCAGAAATATCCTGTTGTTAAGGAGCCCCCAAGGTACTCAACCCACCTACCTATTTCCAGCTGAACAGAGCTTGTTGGATCCTGTCACTCCCCCGCTTCTGATTTATCACAGACAATCCTTTCTTGGCTTTTTTTTTCTTGGTCATGAGCTCAGTGCAGCATGAAATCCCAATCATCTGATTTACCACATCTATCAAAGTGAGAGTCCCTGCATTGGTTCGCTTATGTAGTGTGATGTTCCAGTCTTTAAAGAGGGGCCATACTTGTCTTCCAGCTCAACAGGACGGGGAAGTTCTTGTCCAAGCTTTAAGATGTGGGCATTTAACATTTCCTGTATGTGGGGAGATGACCATTATTCATTACTAAAAAGATCAGTGAGCAATAGGGCTGCATTATGTAACTTTGTGCTATGTCCTTGCTACAAGGTATCCCCAGGGTCACTTCAGCGATGTTAGCAGAGCTAACACCTGTGCTTTGACTTTCCCTGGTATATATTGCATCTCATGTTCAGGTGGAAAGAGGAGAGCCCTGAGTGAGGGTAAAGGCATTTGTTGAGTAGGGAGGAAATCTCTATTCACTTAGTGATATAGCACAGAATAAGCCCTTCTGGCCCTTCGAGCCATGCCATCCCAGCATCACCGGACAAACCAGTTTAACCCTAACCTAATCACAAGACTGTTTACCATTCCTGGGTAGTGTCTCTCCCAAAGGAGGCATAAAGTGCTCCCTCCCTCCGCCAGCCTGCAGGTCACCCTTAGCCAAGGCGTAGCACCTACTTAGCCCCCGATCAGTGTCACATGAAGCCATGGGAGCAGGCGGTGGATGGTCGTATGAACAGCTGTTGCAAATCACAAGTCCTGGTTATGCGGCCACAGTCACCAGGCAGACAGTCTCTGAAGAGAATTGATGAAGGCTGGGGTCACTCGTCCTGTAAAGACACTGTCCAGGAGAAGGCAATGGCAAACCACTACTATAGAAAAATTTGCCAAAAATAATCACGGTCTTGAGACTATGATTTCCTCCGTCATACAACACAGCACATAGTGATGATGATAATGATTTATAAAGCCATTTAACCTACCCGATACCTGGACTGTGGGAGGAAATTGGAACACCTGGGGAACATCCATGTATCCCACATGGAGGATGTACAGATTCATTTCAGAACAGCGCTAGAAAAGAGCTCCTAACTCCAGAATGCCCCAAGTTGTAATAGCGTCATGCTAACTGCTGTGCGAGTGTGGCGCTCAGATGAACAAATGTAGTTCTTATATGCCTGCTACTTTTGGTGATCCCTGTACATCTATAAGGAAGAGAAGAAATTTCCAAAGCTCCTGCAGAATTAATATGACGTCAGGTGACTATGCACACTCCAAGGAAGCTGCGTGATTTATGTGGTACTGTAAGACTTCAATAATCTGACACATCCAAGATTTTGGTGGTACACGTTGAGCAAATTTTCCAGATATTGGACGTTATTCCCCATTAATCCCCAACACAATCTTTGAGTCACTTTGTTTTCAGAAGTTATACACAGTATTATACATTTTGCAGAGAACCCAGTAAGTTTAAATGGTGTACAGGAAAAGAGATCCTGGTCAGCTTAAGGAGAGCATGGGAAATGAGGTCCCAGTGAGTGGAAGACAGCATTCGAACCAGGGCCTCAGTGAGCAGAAAGGAGCATTGGAACAAAGGCCTTGGTGGGAGGAAGGGAGCATTAGAACAGAAGCCTCAGTGAGTGGAAGGAAGTGTTGGAACCATAAGACCAAAAGACTCTAAGACATGGGAGCAAATAAGGCAATTTGGCAAATTGAGTCTGCTCTGCCGTTCCATCATGGCTGATATATTATAATTCTCAACCCAAGTCACTTGCCATCTCCCCGTAACCTTTAACACCCTGACTAGTCAAGAAACGATCAACCTCCACTTTAAATATACTCAAAGACCTGGCCTCCACAGATCCACCAGACACTTGCTGAAGAAGTTCCTCCTCATCTCTTCTAAATGGACTCACTCTATCCCGAGGCTGTGCCCTCTGGTCCTGGACTCACCCACTATAGGAAACAATCTCACCACATCCACTTCAATGAGATAGGTTTCAATGAGAGTCTTTCCCTCATTCTTCTAAACTTCAGCAAGAGTCGGCCCAGAGCCGTCAAACGCTCTTCACATGTTAACCCTTTCATTCTCAGAATCATTCTGGTGAATCTCCTCTGCAATGCCAACACATCCTCTCTTAGGTAGGAGCCCAATATTGCTCACAGTACTCCGTGTGGTCTGATCAATGCCTTATAAAGCCTCAGCATTACATCCTTGTTCTTATATTCTATTCCTTTCAAAATGAATGCTAACATTTCATTTGCCTTCCATACCAATGACTCAACCTGCAGCTTAACCTTTAGGGAATCCTGCACAAGGACTCACAAGTTCCTTTTCACCTCTAATTTTTTTAATTTTTCCCCCATTTAGAAAATAATCTAGGCCTTTATTCCTTCTACTAAAGTGCATGACCACACACTTCCCTACTCTATATTCCATCTGCCATTTCTTTTCCCATTCTTGCAATCGTTCTAAGTCCTTCTGCAGACTCCGTGCTTCCTTAGCACTACCTGCCCTTCTACCATTCTTGGTACCATCTGAAAACTTGTGCACTAAGCCAACAATTCCATCATCTAAATCATTGACATATAAAGTGAAAAGAAGTGGCCCCAATACTGACCTCTGCAAAACACCAGCAGTCAACCAGAATAGCCCCCCTTTATTCCTGCCAGCCGGCCAATCTTCCATCCATTATAATATCCTTCATGTAATGC
Organism: Hemitrygon akajei; assembly: GCF_048418815.1. Lineage (NCBI taxonomy): Eukaryota > Metazoa > Chordata > Chondrichthyes > Myliobatiformes > Dasyatidae > Hemitrygon > Hemitrygon akajei. Next base: position 14,707,396 of record NC_133150.1, on the reverse strand, counting down.
TTATGATCTTATACCTTGTTAAGCAGCCTGATATGTAGCACCTTGTCAAAGGAACTGGGGCTTGGTGAGTGGAAGGGATTGCAGGCAACAGGCCCCTAATGACTTGGATGGAAGCAGGAGAAGTGGGGCTTTGGTGAGACAGAAGGTGCAAAGGAACTACGGCTCCAGTGGGTAAGAAGAGAATAGGGCCACAGAAACCCAACTGATTTACAGGGGAGTCTAGGAACAGGATTCCAGGTGAGCTGGAAGACAACATGGGATCCAGGGCCCTAACAAGTAGAAGAGTGCATGACAAGCATTAACTGCTAATTCAGGTGCTGAAACATCTAGATTTATGAATGGCTGGGAAGTGAGTTATCAACATTTTACTAGGTCAGGAAACTTTAAGTTATATGACATATTGCAAATTTTGTGGGATACTCCAGAGCTGTTTTTGTCAGGCTTGGAATGATTTAACTAATTTCTAAACTATTTATTGAGCAATCACTTTTCCAAATGCATTATGGCATTTAATTTCATATTAGAATAGTAAGCTCCATGCATAGCATTGAAGTTGAGTATCAATGCTGCTGGACTGAAGAAGGTGTGAGGAGGTGCATTGAGCAGGAATTGATGGATGTCTCTCTAAGAAGATTGGGGGAGAAGTGATCAGTTAAAGTGAACATAAAGGCAGTGAGGAATGGGAGTGGTGTCTAGAGAAACATCTGGTCCTCTAGCTGCACTGTTTCCAAGGAGAGAAATGGCCTCAGTCCCATTACCCCTCCTATTTCCTTGTAGCCTATCAACTTAATTTAACCACCTACAGCATGTGTCTGCTGAAGCTCAGTAGGAGTGGTTCCTCACCCTTGCTTCTGACTTCAGTGGCTTCCTCCTGCCACACATGCATAATGTCCACTGCAGCCTTCAATAGCGGGGACTGTGATCTACTGGCTAACCCTTACAGCTGCCAACAAGATGCCCAGCCAGTTGTCAATGAATCTGAGGGCAGCCTTCGTATATCTACTTTCTATTCAGCTCTTTGAAGAATAGATAACATAGCCATTGCAATATAACTTTAAATCCTCTGATGACATTGAGTTGTATGCTTGATCATTGTTGACTTTCAGACTAACTGGTGAGCAAAAATATAAACTTATAGGACTGTAGAATCATATACTTGAACAGTACAGAATCTGACCCTTATGACTCACCTCATCCATACTAAATATAACGCCTGAGTAGGCTAATCCCATTTGCTTGACATGGACCGTGTATCATTTTATGCTATTTCTAACTAGTTATTGGACTTATCCAAATGTCTTTTAAATGTTGTAATTGTATCTGCCTCTACTACCTCCTCTTGGAGGCTTCTTCCAGATAACTACCACTCTTTGTACGCAGAGCTTTCCTCTCAGGTAGCCTTTAATTTTCTCCCCGTCACCTTAAGCCTGTGTCATCTAGTTCTAGACTCCCCTGCTCTGTCTATCCTATAGAGAGGCCTCGGTTGGTCAAGGTTGACCGTGGATGTTGCATTCTAGCTGTCTAGATACACCAGCCAGGGCATTGCAATCCGAAGAACGAGCTGTTGCCCACGTAGCAAGCTCCCCCTCTCCGCGCATCTGATGAACCCAAAGGAACAGCAGAGACCGATACAGTTTCCCTATGAGTGAGTTTAGCCACAGGGCAGCAAAACTTTGAGATGAGAGTTTTCTTTCTCCTGGAAGAGGTGCCAACCATGACTGATGAACCCCATCATAGATGCCCCCCAAAATTTTATGGAACTCTATCAGTTCATGAAACTATATCAGTTTATGAAACTATCTCAGCTTCCTATGATCCAACAAGAATAAACCAGCCTACCTAATTTGTCTCCATAACTTCAGCCCTTCATTCAAGGCAACATTCTTGTGAATCTCTTCTGCACACTCTCCATTACTACCACATCTTCTTTGTAGTGTGGTGACCAGCACCATACATCCATGCAATGTACCTCCATTCCATTATAGACAATAGCCAATGAAGGCAGGCATACCAAGCAGCTTCTATATAAGCCTGTCCACTTGTGTGACCACTTTCACCCCAAACACCTTTCGTACTTTCATGCTCCGAAGCCTCCTGTCACTTAATTCATATGCCCCATTAGAATGTGACTTTTCAGTGGTTAGATTTGAAGGAAGAAATGGTTGCCTAAGGGTATAGCGGGACAAGGATCAGCTGGAAAGTTGGATGGTGACTGATAGAATTTAATCCAAAAAAGTGCATTAACTCATATTTTTCTGGATTAAATTCTATGTGCCTGCATCAAACTTCAAGATCCTTAAGACAACTTTTTTCACTATCAACCACTCTACTAATTTTTGTGACATCTACAAATTTATCCGTCAGACCACCAACAATCTCATTGGGCCTGGCACCAATCACTGCTGTATTGCATTTCCAGTCATAAAGAAGTCCATCCACCACTATCACCAAGCCAATTTAGATCGAGTTTTTCAACACATCCTCGATCCCAAGTGCCTTTTGTTAATGGAGAAGCTGAACTAAATTTGTTCCAACAAAGGTGCTGCCAAAAACAAAATTGGCAATCGTAACTAAAGCTATGAGCCCTTTCCTCCTTGCCCACCTTCCTCTTCATGGCACTGTGCCTCATCTAATAGAGCTGCTGCCTCACAGTTGCTGTGATCCTGGTTCAATTCTGACCTCTGATGCTGTTCATCAGACTTAGCAAATTGATGGACCTGCTTCGGACTGTATGATTCTCTGGACCAGAGTCTTAAAATTACTATTAAAATTATTCTTATAAATACCTATTACAAGCTCAGCAGATGTTGAGGATGACCTGTTAGGATGTCTTTCTTTGTACTTGGATGGTATTTGTTATTGCTAAGAGCTGGCATCAATTGCCTGTCCCAAGCAGTATATAGAAGAATAATGCATTCCACAGGTTGTTTTGTAAGAAGTTCTTGGACTTTGACCCACTAAAAACAAAGGGAATTTCCACTCAGAAAGCAGATCATGGAACATTTTAATTCATTTTAAAAGTAAATGTTATGATCCATCCAGAGAAGTGATTATTTTGTAAATGGTGCAGAACTTAAGCAAATTTTTCCATGCCTGACAGGAAATCACGGTAACGACCATAAGAATTCATGAAGTGTTATGATAGCTCACATCTTCATATCCACTGGCACATAGTCTACTGAACTTCAGCAGTGCATATGCAAGTTTTTTGGAAGATGCAAATACACTGCTTTCTGAATCATCACCACTCATTCTATGAATTATATAGAACTCTTTGATGTTTTTTCTTCTTTCTCGATAATCTAACAGATACCATCAGAAGTAATAATGCTCCAATATCTCAAAACACTTGATGGTCACACAGAAACTGAATCTTTAAATCTGATAGAAAGACTAAAATGATCAATGGAATTTGCAGAGGTGCTCCGCTTCATTCTCTGTGACCATTCCTAATCTGAAATGCACAATCATACAACAAAGGTCAAGAGCACTGGTTTTGAATCAGTTACTAAAAAACTCACTGGTGCTTGGAGAATCTCTGGAATGCACTTGGGCACCATATATAATCTCTGATTTACTTTCCTTTACATATCCTTTCAGGGCATTAATAAAACAAAACTGGCAAAATTAATGGCACTGAGGACCAATAAATCTGATATTCCTGTATTCTAAGGGTTCGAAGGAGGTGATTCTAAAGATAATGGCACACTGTTGTTAACTCTCAAAGTTCCATCTGTTCTGAAATATGGAAGGCAGCAAATACAACATAACTTGTTATGGAAATGGGAGATAAAATGGGTAGGAACAGGCAACATTCTATCAGGGGCAAGGAAAATGCAGAATATTATTTTAAAAATGGCAATGTAATTTACATTACATTGGACCACAAACTTGTCGTTGGGTTTGGAGGCTTGCGTGCCTCAATAACTCGGAGAGCTATGTTGGCTGGAGTCACGGCTTTATGCTTTGGATCACCCATTCCAAACAGCTCAAAGGGTAGAGCCCAGACTGAAAGTGGCCCACTGGCCCTCCAAGCTGGGGGTTCAGCTCAGGGCTAATAACTCTGGTAAAACAAAATAAAGAACCCTTCTACAAAGAGTGCAACAGTATTCCTGAGTCTCCATTTGCATGAATGACAATAGTGAAAACCAAGAGGAAGCTATTGACATGATAAAGGAAGCCCTGCACACCGCCAGAGATGGAGGACCTTCTTTGCTGCCCTAAACATCAGTGGCATAATGGGCAGTAAGTAATAAAATTAAGTTGGGCCAAAATGGATTCATGAAGAGGAAATCCTGTTTTCTGATACTGTAACTTGAAAATAAATAAGGGGGAAATCAATGGATGTCTTGTATTTGGACTTTGAGAAAAGCTTTGGAAGATTGCCACTTAAGAGGATAATACACACAACGTGCTGGAGGAACTCAGCTGGTCAGGCAGCATCTATGGAATGGAATAAAGAGTCTATGCTTCAGGCTAAGACCCTTCATCAGGACTGGAAAGGAAGGAGGAATGGGCCAGAATAAGGAGCAGGAGGGTGGGAAACAGTACAAGCTAGATGGTGATAGGTGAAGCCATGTGAGTGGGAAGGTAGGTGAATGGGGCGGGAGGGGTGAAGTGAGAAGCCAGGTGATAGGAGGAAAAGGTAAAGGGCTGAAGAACAAGGAATCTGATAGGAGAGTGGACCGTGAGAGAAATGAAAAGAGGGTGGGCACCAGAAGGAGGTGATAGGCAGGTGAAGAGAAGAGTTAAGAGGGGAGCCAGAATGGGGAATAGAAAATAAGGGGAGGGAGTAGAAATGACCAGAAGTTGGAGAAATCAATGTTCATGCCATTAGGCAGGAGGATACCCAGACAGACTATGAGATATTGCTTCTCCATCCTGAGAATGCCCTCATTGTGGCAGCAATGGTGGCCATGGGCCAACATTTCAGAATGGGAATGGGGAGCGGAATTCTCCTTTGAGGAGGCACCAGACAGACTGGGTCTGTAGTATCTTCAGATGAACCATAATCTCATAAATACATGCAACTTCCTTGCAGGTTGATGGGGTGTAACGCAGAGGTGATGTTTCTACTGGCTGGAGCCTCTAGAACTGACTACATAGGTTGGTAGTGTGGTAAAGAAGGCCTATGTAATGCTTGTCGTTTATTAGTCAAGGAATTTGGGTTCAAGGGTCAGGAAAAAAAAGATTCTGCAAATACCAGTATTTCATTCCTAGTTTTGAAATACTTAATACCAGAAGGTATGCATTTAAGGTGGGTGGGACAAGTTCAAAGGAGAAGTCTGGGGCACTTTTGTTTTTACACAGAGAGTGGTGGGTGCCTGGAATGCCCTGGGGGTTATGGTGGAGGTCAGTACCATAGATGTTCTTTGTGCAGAGGCCCATGAATGTGCAGGAAGTTTAAGGATATGAACATTGTGTAAGCAGAAATGATTAGTTTAGTAGGGTATTTGATTGCTAATTTAATTAGTTTGGCACAACACTGTAGGCCAAGGAGATTTTTCCTGGGCTGTACTGTTGTTCTATGTAGAATCAAGAGGCCCAATCTCAAAATAAGTAATATTATCAAAATTAGTAACCAGGAATGTTGAGTTTCATTTATAATGAATACCAGTTCATACTCCAGCCAAACTCTTTGAAGAAATATTGTTGTATTGTCAGTTATGAACTCAGCTCAGTGGCCTTGCGTTGGCATAAACACAAAAGTAATCACAGGACCTGGTCTGACGCTGGAATATCATTAGCTAACCAATTTGAAAATCCCTCAGGGATGTTCCCTCTCTGGGCTGAGTGATAATGTAATAAGAGTCCAACAAGAGTATCTCCTGAATCTAAAATTGAGATAAATAACTCCTCTGTCCACACTCCCCCAGTTTTCGGATAGAGTCAGGCAGAACTTTTCTCTCCCTCCCCCCCCCCCCCCCCCAACACACAGTAATATAAAAGTCAGACCTCTCCAATACAATCCGTGCTGCCACCCAGTCCAAACTTCGAGGCCGGGCCATGACTATTACAAGTCACATTTTGATCAAAACATTGAACAATCGCAGACCAGCAGTGTTTGAAAGACGGAGCATTTTGATCAAAACATAAAACATAATCGCAATTTTCCTCGGTAAAAGACGGACAATGAAGTAGCTGCTAGATCTTTAAACCGCCACATTCGCAGAGAGCCCCCCCCCCCCCCCCCCCCCCCCCCCCCCCCCCCCCCCCCCCAAATACGCAGCTCGTCCCGAATCTGAAGCTTCTGGTTTCATTGTCTTCCACAAGTGGATCTGGCGGCTGGTCGAGAGGGAGACAGAAAGCGCGGGGGCGGTGCGAGCTCCGGGAAGGAGGCGGAACCCAGTTACTGCTGCAAGGTAAAGGCTTTATAGCGCCGAACAACCGACCGCTGGTTCCGACGCGACCAAATGTGTACGTGGGGCTGTTGAGTCTTTTAAAGACAAACGTAAGGAGAGATTACCGTGCCCGTGGGGTACTGATTGTACTGAGGTCTGCCTTACGACCACCAACGGCGGCGAGGACTCGGACAGGAATTTTGTGGCAGCATTGTTAATTTAAAAGGTAATACTGGGGAAGCGGAATAAAAGAAAGAAAATTGCGACATATTAAAATCAGTGCGGTGTTTGTGTGCAGTCACACAATGGAAGGGGTCTGTGTAAACAGCGCCCTCGCAGTGGTAGAGACGGGGGGTCAGTGTACAGCCACGACCGATCCAACCGCAAATGTGTTGCTCTCCATCGGAAACTTTAAGGCTGCTTTCCCCTACAGTCCTCTGAATAAATAAACGATACCACTAATGAAACTGCCATGTAAATAAGGCAAAACATTGACAAACCTGTTCTAAACTCTCCTCAGTTCCAGCCGTGTGTATGTTTGCAAACCCATTCTACTGCGCTGTTTCCCTTTTTGGATCATTAAAATTGTATTGATCCCCATCTTTGTTGATAATGTTTGTAGTCATTTGCAACGTGAACATCGACAAACTGAAGTGTATTTCTTTGCATTCTTCTCAAAGAAGCATCGAACTACAATCACGTCAAAAGAGAGCACGCAAGATAAATCTAAATATGTTACTCAGAGCCTGAAAAGCTATGATCCTAATGGGACTGCACAACGTGGACCCCAACTTTACAAATTAATTTTAATTGCAAGGTGTCCATTCATTCTTTTGTGGACCTTCTTCTATAATTGGTGCTGAATGTACTCCAGTTTGTTACTTTTATTGCAGCTATTTTAAAATTTAATCTCCTATATAAAATGTGTATGCAAATACTGCAAGATTTATTACTTGCAGCTGGAAATAACTTTGTTTTGTTTCTGTTGGGTTTTATAATTGAGGACATTTTTGTGTAGACATCCTTAGGACTGCAATGTAAAATGACAGTAAAGAAGCTCTTTGTGTTTGAAACTGCTTTTACTCTTGTCTGGTAAATAAGTGGACAAAACTTGTATTTTGTGGTTTGTGGTTGTGTTTTTTTAATGTGTGTCTTTTGCATGTTTGAATATAGAAGCTAATGGCTAAGTTGCATATGTGCTGCAGACATTCTGTATTCTATGATAGAGATGTCATGATACAATAGAACAATGCATAATCCAGGTGGAAACGCATTATGTTTTTCAAATCATTTTTAACTATTAAATGGAAGTAGCAATTTGAAATTTTTTTTTGGTTTAGTTTTTTGTCAGGTTGCACATCAGAAGCGGCTGTTGCATTAAATTGCTCGAGCTGAATTATACAGGTCAGTGTAGTAGGTTGGGTGCCTGGTATGCACTGATTAACTGATTTCAGCTAGGGTGTTTTGATTTTAAATGATGCCACAATTGGCTCTGCCATAACTTCCCATTGAGGGGTGTGGACAGAATGGGACTTGATTACACTAAGCCCCTGTGCTCAGTGGTTCAATGCTCCTAATCTTGGCTTGCACGTAAAGAACAGTGACTGGCGCAAGTTACTACAAGAACACTTGTTTGTTGATGGATCTCTATGGGATTGAATGGCAGACAGCAGAAAGGATTTAATATAGCCAGTTGATGCGACAAACTTAAATCTCAAGTGACAACAGCAATCAATAGTATGATTTTATTTTAAACATTGCAAAATAATAATTCAAAACCAGTTCGTTTACTTTAAACTGTATGCTTAATAAATGGTCAATTTGTTTTACTCCCTTGGGCAACTGTAAAACCAATTTCTGATGAAGTAAGGATCTTCGGTTTTATTGTATTTTCCATTCTAAGGGCAGTCAACGCAAATCTATCTCTACATTTGTTAATATTTTATTCCTTGTCCTGGCTTTGTAGTTGGTAGGTCGGGTTGTATACCTTTCCATAATGAAAGGGAGTATTTTAAGAAATCAAGATTGAATATGCTAGCTCTTGAAACTGACTCATAACATAGAGAATTGATTTTATATCTCCTTGGTCAGGGAGAATTGTTTGAGAAAGGGGTTCAGGTCATTGTCAAGATGTGTATCTTGGAATATTACTGTGATCTTATAATGCTCTAAGAAATCTGGTAAAACATGAAATTATTTAACTTGGAAGTCAGCCAATCATTGGAAATTCACCAATATAAAGTGTGCTCTCCTGTCTGCCAGCTCCTTAAAAAGCCTATCAGGTACCGCTGTTCCATTCTGATGCCCACTACACAACCTTGTCTTTTGATTGACATTTTCTAACTCTTTACATACTTTGTTCCTTCTTTGCTTTCGCTTTCTCATGGGCTGCTTGGTAATATTTCCTGGTCCATTCTTCAACACCCAAATGTGTGAATTCTTAAAGCTGCTAAGAAGCTTTTACTGCTGCTGAGTATCCAAGAAAATCACAGCACGTTTACTGCAGAAAGTCTGATTACCTCAGGAGTGGATCTCTGCCTCATTGCCATGTGCCACTAACATGGCAATAGTAGAGTCAATCCTGATTTTCATCTTTGGAAGTCAGATTGACTCATGGATTTGTTGAGAATCGATATTTTTTCAGCAGATCTCAGAATGCCAATTCTGGAGAATCTGAGACCTTTTAAGGTCATAAAAATAGAATTCCAGGGGTATACAAGAATTCCCTAAGCTTTAAAAAATGTAAATCATTCCAAAATGAACAAGGTTTATTTGTCTTCCTGAGTTAAAAATGTACAGAAAGAACATCCATGTACTGTTGGGCATATATTAGAACAAGAACAGAATGGATCTGCTTACACTTTGTAGCAGAATGCAGGATCAATATCCGGTCCAGAATTAATGCTGCAATATGAAAAAGAACATAAGAAATAGGAGCAAAAAAAGGCCGTCTGGCCCATCAAGCCTGTTCCACCATTCAAAAAGGTCATTGACTATCTGGCCATGGATTCAGCTTCAGCTACCTGACTTGACTATGGATAGAACTTCATTCAGTCTCCTCACCAAGGCCAAGTTAAATATTGGCTAAAGTAGTACTTGGGATTTAACATCTTATCCCTCCTGACTGCCAGAATAAGTTTTTACAGTGGTTAGCTGGCTAGGTAGGGGCTGGAGTTTTCAGATGTTTACAAATGGTTCTTCGACTATGTTCCTGAGAACCCAGTTAAAATTTAATTTGGGTCCCTGGAGGGTTTTCCATCAAGTGAAATGAGGACATGAGTTCCAGGCTCCAACAGGAAACCTCGTGGTCTTCCTTTATGTATCCTCGACAACCCAGCTGAGGTTTTGTCCACATGATCAACCTGCCAGCTGGCAGCATCAATTCGTTCTGGCACATGATCATTGACCCTCCCAGGAAATCAGTTTATGCTTGCCTTAAACTGGCAGATGAGGCCAGGACATCTGTCTGTGGATGTTTTTGCACTTGACTTTCTCGTCCCTGTCCTATATCTGCTGAGAAACTCATTTTCATCTATATTTTTACAAACCTTGGCACAGAGTATCTGAGACATTGACTTGGGATTTAGGGTTTGTAGTGCATCGTATGGATTACATAAGTGGAGCCTTAACCTGGACCACATAAAAGGTTGGCTAAAGGCAGTTGTAAAACAATACAAGCTATTATCAGGAAATGTATAGATACAGTTCCTCTAATTTGTTTGATATTAATGCTTCCTAAAACCCTTTCTCATAAACTATTTTAAGTGACCATGGCCGACCATGTACTTATGAGTAATCATGTGACATGTCGAAAAAGCTTCTGAATTCACTAAGTAGAAGTCATTGGCCTTGGAATCTTGCCATGTGATGATAGTGAATGCTTAGTGCTTGACTGAAATTTCTCTTTTCACACGTAGCAGAGATAAAATGCATTAATGTGAGCACAACCCAGATTATTACCTCTTTAGCTTATTTACTTTTAATACATTTGTTAGAAAATGTTTACGTATAAGCCTTATTTGCCACAGCTTAGAATTATTTCCCCCTATTTTATTTGTGAGGTAGCTATATTTCGATCAAAACGATTTATGACATGCTTTACGAACACATAATAGCTTAAATTAGTACTCGGGTATGTATTTTTTGGTGGGGATCATGATCAGAATCAGATTTATTATCACCGGCAGAAGTCAAGCGATTTGTTAACTTTATAGCAGCAGTGCAATGAAATACATGATAAATATAGAAAGAAAAACTGAGTTACATTAAGTACATATATGCACATTAAGCAGTTAAGTTAAAATAAGTAGTGAGGTAGTGTTCATGGGTTCAATGTCCATTTAGAAATTGGATGACAGAGGGGAAGAAGCTGTTCCTGAATCACTGATTGTGTGTGTTGAGGCTTCTGTACCTTCTTCCTGATGGTAACAATGAGAAGAGGGCATGTCCTGGGTGGTAGGGATCTTAAATGATGGATGCCACCTTCCTAAGGCAGCACTCCTGTACGAAGGTCTCTTGCATACTTCGGAGGCTGATACCCATGGTAGAGCTGATTAATTTTACAAGTTTCTGCAACTTATTTCAGTCCTGTGCAGTAGCACCCCCGCCCCCCCACCCTGGCGTACCAGACAGTGATGCAGCCGGTGAGAATGCTCTTCACGGTACATCTGTGGAAGTTTTGAACTATGCTATTTGACGAACTAAATCTCCTCAAATTGCTAATGAAATATAGCCACTGTCTAGCCTTCTTTATAGCTGCATCAGTATGCTGCATCCAGATTAGGTCCTCAGAGATATTGACATGCAGGAACTTGAAATTGCTCACTCTCTCCACTTCTGATCCCTCTGAGGATTGGTTTGTGTTCCCTCATTTTATCCTTCCTGAAGTCCACAATCAGCTCTTTGGTCTTGATGATATTGCGTGCAAGATTGTTGCTTTGACATCACTCAACTAACTGGGCTGTCTCATTATGTTCGCTGTTTCGTCAACATCTGGTTGTATCATCAGCAAATTTGTAGATGCTGTTTGAGCTATGCCTAGCCATACAACCATGGGTGTAGAGAGAGTCAGGCAGTGGGCTAAGCACATATCCTTGTGGAGCACCAGTGTTAATAGTCAGCGAGGTGGAGATGTTATTTCCAATCTGCACAGATTGTGGTCTTCCAGTTAGGAAGTCAAGGATCCAGTTGCAGAGTGAGGTACATAGGCCCAGGTAGCTTTTTGAGCAGGACTGTGGGAATGACGGTGTGAAATGCTGAGTTACAGTCAATAAGCAGCATCCTGATTGCATTGTCCAGGTGATTCAAGGTGGAGAGCCATTGAGATCACATCTACTGCAGACCTATTGTGATGATAAGCAAATTGCTGTGGGTCCAGGTCCATCCTGAGACTGGTGTTGATTCTAGCCATGACCAATTTCTCAAAGCACTTAATCACTGTTAATGTGAGTGCTACTGGACAATAGTCAGTGAGGCAGGTGAGAACTTCTGACTGTAGCAGTGAGAGATTGAAAATGTCTTTGAATACTCCCGCCAGTTGGTTCGTACAGGTTTTCAGAGCCTTACCAGGTACTCCAGGCCCTCCTTCCTTGCGAGGGTTCACCCTCTTGAAAAACAGCCTGACGTCAGACTCCCAAGACAGAGATCACAGGATCATCGAATGCTGCAGGGATCCTCGTAGCTGTGGTTCTCTTCTCCCTTTCAAAGTGAGCATAAAAGGCATTGACTCGTCTGGTAATGAAGCATTGCTGCCATTCATGACGTTGGATATTTCTCTATAGGAAGTAATGACATGCAATCCCTGCGAGAGATGACGTGCATCCGATGTCGCCTCCAGCCTCTCCCGAAATTGTTTCTTGGCCCTTGAAATCACCCTCTGCAAGTCATACCTGGTTTTCCTATACAGACCTGTATTGCCAGACTTGCCACAGATCTAGCCCTCAGCAGATTACGAGCCTTCTGGTTCATCGGAGGCCTTTGGCTTGGGAATGTACAGTAAGATTTTGTAGGCACACACTCATCCACACAGGTTTTAATGAAATCGGTGACAACTGTGTGTACCCATCCTGACTCGAAGATGACTCCCTGAAAACAGTCCAGTCCATTGATTCAAAGCAGTCCTGTAAGTGCTCCCTGGTCCATACGTTCTTGGTCCTCACTACTGGTGCTGCAATTTTCAGTCTCTGCTGATACTCAGGGAGTAGAGGTGCAGCCAGGTGATCAGACTTACAGAAGTGTGGGTGTGGACAGCACAGTAGGCACTCTTGATCTTAGTGTAGCAGTGATGCAGTGTGTTATTCCCTGCCGTACTACAAGTGATTTGTTGATAATTATTTAGTGACTTTATCCAGCTGGCCTGGTTAAAATCCCCCAGCATGATGGGGAATGCTGTTTCACACCTGTTGGTTACATTGCTCAGTTCATGTAGAGCCTGTTTGACATTAGCCTGAGGTGCAATGGACAACACTACCAAAAAGATCGATGAGATCTCCCGTGGCAGGTAAAATAGCTGGCACTTAATTGCAAGATATGCCAGGTCAAATGAGCTATATTAGGACGTCACTGGCACATTAGTGCACCACGAGGAGTTGATCATGAGGCAAAGACCTCCAACTCAACTTTTGAGAGATTTGACTGACCTATCCTGATGATGAATTGTGAACCCATCGCTGCATCTGGCAAGGAAGGGGGTAACCAAGATTCTGTAAAACAGAGGACGCGTGTGTTCCTAACGTCCCTCTGATCTGGCACCGCGGCTCTGAGATTGTCAGTTTTGTTTACCAGGCACTGTACATTTGCCAGCAAGATGGTTGGTACTGGGAGTCAAAAACCTTGTTCTTTACAATGCACCATTGGACCAACATGTCGACCCCTCTTTCGCGAGTGACTGTGCTGGTGGCAGTCCCGTCTATTTCCGTTGGTTTAAAGCAGCGATGGATCGTTCAAACTTCATTCCTGACTGTACACATCATAGATGCAGTTTTGGTTCTCAGCTGTAGCAGGCTAAAATGAGAATATTTCATGTTTTCCATTGTTTTCAATGAGAGCTGCCATTAGCATAGTCTATGATGTTGTCACTCCGGATGTAGAAGCTTCCAGATTCCCAATTCCAGAGGGATTAACACCACTTGGTTGAAATATAGTAAGGTAATTATTGATCAGTTGCATTACTCTCATGTGGGATTAGCAGATTAGCTCTTGTAAGATTGGACACATAATACCAGTATCTGTATAACTCCTTAAACTTGTGCCATCCAATAATACCATAATGGATCAAGTTCACTTTACCATCTGATCTCCACACTCCATCAATTCCCTGACTGTAAAACCTACAGATATCAGCTTTAAATAACTGAGCCCTCTGGTAAGAGGCCATGACCCTCAGTGTAACAAAATTTCTTCCCTACTGAAACTCTTAGTCTGAGACTTGTCCTTTAGTTTGAAGCTCTTAATCTTCATCAAATAGCTTTTCAACATCTATCTATCCTTCGAACCCTTTTTACATTTTTTATGTTTCAATGAGACTGGCTCTCCCTGGCTATATACTATGTACTCTACAGACTATATACTCATGCCAACTCCTTTATTCCTACTTCCAGTCCTTTAACCAGTGCACTACCTAATACATAGATCCATAAGCCATGTTTGTTTTCTGTAACATCTTGCCTGATGTATTATTGAATCTTTCTAAAATCCACATGTATTATGTCTCCTTGCTCTCTACTTTGAACTAACAAAGTCAATAATTAAAGAGACAAGAGACTGCAGATGCTAGAAATCTGGAGCAACACAGGAAGAAGCTGGTCAGGCAGTATCTATGGAGGGAAATGAGCAAATCTATTCCAGGTTGATTCTTTCATCAGGACTGGAAAGTAAAAAAGGGTGATGGTCAGTATAAAACGGGAAGAGAAGAGGTGGAAGAGCTGATGAGCGAATGCAGGTGAGGAGGTGTGATAGGCTGAAGATGGAATCTGATAGGAGAGAACAATGGACAATAGAATAAAAAGAAAAAGGTGGGAGGGGTCCAATGGAAGGAATATTTTGGATGATGGGGAGGGGTAAGAGAAGGTGTCGGGGACGACTAGGACCATGAAGAAGATAAGGAAGGACTGAAAGGTTGGAGACTTCCGAAGTGGGATTTAGGATACTGAACCTGTAATTTACATCTAGTCTCAACTCGACAGTGAGGGAAGCCATCAGCAGATGTGATTGTGTGGGAATGGGAAGTTGAATTAAAATGGCTGGCCTTTGGGAGATCTTGATTGGTATGGCAGATGGAGCAAAGGTGCTTGACGTAATCATAAGATCTGTAATTACATGATTTCCCTTTCAGAAATTATTGAATCAAATTATGCCTTTCTGAATGTCTGTTTATCAAGTCAGGTAACAGATTTCATCATTTTTCCTCACAACTGATGTTAACTGTCAACTGGCCTGTACTTCCCTGTTTCAGTGCTCTCTTTATGGTTGTATTTGTGATTTTCAGCCTATTAAGACAGTTTCAAACTGCAGTGAATGTTAGAGGTGCTTCATGGATGCATCTTTTGCCATCTATTTTATAATTTTGTGTTGCTGGTCTTTTAATTTCTCAATAACTTTCCATTTACTGATGCAAATTAATCTTAAACCTCCTAGTCATTACATCCTTTGTTCCCGGGTATTTCTGGGACATATATTGTAGTGGGGTTGAGTTGTTTTCCAAATTTGGCAATCCATTTGCAAATGTTTCTTCATCATACGAGGAGACATTATCAGTGTTCATGACCAAATCAGTAACAGATTTCATCATATTTCCTAACACAAATGAACAGTGCACTGCTGAACTCTCCTCAAATGGTGATGAAACGTTTGCAAATGGATTGCCAAGAATGGAGAGCAACTCAAGCTACACGTTTTCTGAATTATTTCTACATATATTGTGCTTTGTAATAGATTCAAAATTTGTTCAATGCTTAAGTAATTTCTTTAATCCTCTTTATAGTTTCTCTTGCATCTGCCACAAGCCCAAGTTTATTTTTATTGCTCTATTTATGTGGTTGTAGGAGAGCCTAGTATCTTTATGTCTTGCTGGCATATACTAATTTTCTCTTGCTCTCTTTACCAGTATTTATTCATCCTTTATCAGTTGAACAAAGACCAGGACTTGTATTTATATATCACATTCATGACCTACCTAAGTTCTTAATGAAAAAGTAGTGTAAAAAGTGTTGTGATAACATCTGAATAATATATTGTTGACTCCATTCTGTTTAGTAATATTGATTAATGGCCAATTATTGGACTGGAACACCAGAGATACCTCTGTGCTCTTTGGAATAGTGTCATGGGACCTTTTGCTTCTACTGAAGTGGGCGGGCCCTTGTCTTAACTCCACATTTGAAACGTAGAACGTCCTACCATTCAACACAGGAACTTCAGCCTAGAATTTTGTTTAGTTTCAGACTCTGGAGTGGGACTCATACTGAGAGCATTCAGATGCATGAAGCAAGAGGTCCATCTACTGAGAAATAACGGATATGGAAATTTGATGATCAAAGTTATTCATGGAGATAGATTAGGGCTCAGACTCTCAAGGAGGAAAAAATGAAATAAAATGAAGAGAATTAAGAACATTTTTGATGCGATGTACATGACCAAGTTAGATTGCATTTCCAGTTGCGGGTGTGTCATCAGACTATTATCATCCAATGATCCTTTTATTTTCATATAGATGTACAAATCTGGTGACATGTGAAATTTGTCTGTATGCCTGAAGGTCCCGGGAAGACAGTGATGGATACAAGTGTAGGTATAGGATGAGATGGATCAGATAGATGCAGAAAGGAGAGAAATGGTGCTTTTAAGACTGGAAAGTCTCAGCAATCTAGAACATAAGGTGTCATGGTAGCGTAGTGGTTAGCACAATGCTTTACAGTATCAGTGACCTGGTTTATTCCTGCCGCTTCCTGTAAGAAGTATGTACCTTCTCCCCTTGACGACATTGGTCTCCTCCCACAGTCCAAAGCCATACCAGTTAGTAGGTCAATTGGTCATCGTAAATTGTCCCCTAATCAGGCTAGGATTAAATCGGGGGATTGCTGGGTGTGCAGCTCGAAGGGCCGCAAGGGCTTATTGCATGCTGTATCTCAATAATAAAACACAGAACGCTAGAAGCACAGTACAGGCCCTTTGACCTGTGGTGTTGCGTTGACCTTTTAACCTACTTTAAGATCGATCTAACCTTTCCCTCCTATGTAGCCCTCCATTTTTCTATCATTTATGTGCCTGCCTAGGAGTTTCTGAAATTCCCCTGATGTATCAGTCAGAATCAGCATCGCCAATACCACCTCCCCTGGCAGTTCGTCCCATGCACTCACCACTCCGAGAGAGAGGGGGAGAGGGAGAGATATAGATAGATATTACCTCTGACATCCCGTACAATTACCTTAAAATTATGACCCCCAGTATTAGCCATTTCCACCTGGGGAAAAAGTCTCTGGCTAAAAACTCAATCTATGCCTCTTATCATCTTGTGTACCCCTATCAAATCACCTCTCATCCTCTGTCACTCCAAAGAGAAAAGCCCTAGCTTGCCCAACCTACCCTCATAAGACATGCACTTTAATGTAGTCGGCTTCCTGGTAAATCTCCTCTACACTTTCTCTAAAGCTTCTATATGTGTTCTATAATGAGAGAACCAGAACTGAACACAATATTCCAAGTGTGTTCTAACCAAGGTTTTATAGAGCTGCAGCATTGCCTTGTGGCTCTTGGATTTAATCCCCCGACTAAGGAATGCCAATAAACCGTGTGCCTTTTTAATCACCCTACTGACTTTCATGAGAACTTTGAGGGTTCTGTGGATGTTCACCCCAACTGTTCAGAGGTCAAAAGATTTATTATTAAAGTATGTATATGCTATAGAGCCTTGAGATTCATCTCCTTACAAGTAGCTACAAAACAAAGAAACACCAGAAGGACCCACTTTGGGGGAAAAAAAGAGTCAACCACCCAATGTGCAAAGAGGAAGAAATACAAACCGTACAATCAATAAAAGTAAGCAAATGGCATTCAGAACTGAAGTTTTACAAAAGACACACAGTCAGTTACCGCTGCAGCTGAAGCAGGCCACGACTTCTGTTTGGTGTAGAGCCGAGTAAACGTTGCGAAGCAGCAAGCAGAACTGCCCCGTCCTTCGCCTTTGGTCCCACCCTGACCTTTTCCCTCTTGCTCAGCGCTTAAATCGTATCACCATTGGGCCGTTCCTCGCTCTTGGACGGCTCTGGGGCCTGGACCCTGCTGCCACAATTTGGTCCGTACTTGACCTTCCCAGTACGGCCCAGCACTTAAATCAACCAGATATCGGGACTTTCCTCGCTGCTCTCTCTGCCCCGGCTTGCCTAACTCCACCTCTGCTTGCCTCTACATTGTTGGTGATCAAGATTAAAGATTACTAATAAGGTGTTCAGTAGTCTTATTTGTTTTGTATTTTGCTGCCAATAAGTAGTCTCTGGGCATCACCAGTGCTATCTTAAACCTCCAGACTGCTAAGTATCTTTCCATTGACCCTGTATTCTGTCTTCAAATACAACCTTCCAAAGTGAGTCACTTCACACTTCTCTTCAATCATGACTTAATTTGGGGAATGAATTGCTGGATTATGGAAAACAAAACTCTAGGTGCCCAGTGGTTGGGGGCAGATTGGGGGTGGTTCTAAAGCAAAATAAGTGACTATTACAGAAATTTGACCTACCATCACATACTCAATGTCTTTTCAAAATTGCAGTTAGTGACTTGTTGCATTGTTTTCTTCATTTAAAAAAAACTATAACACTCAGAGGGATCTCTGATTGAAGTAGATTAAGTGTCTGAAACTCTTTTGATTGTTTCCCATTCTGGTTAAAGGGACAGTCAAATCTGTGGCAGTAGCTTTTTGCCAAATAGTAACTTAGTTGGAGATCATAGTATACAGAAATATTGTAATTTACTTGGAAGTTATTTGACACTGACTCTGGATGGAATAAGCATGTCAGATCTTTTTGTAGAATTCATTATTGATCTGTAAACCACTACACTTAACTTAATGGCACTTTTTGTAGAGCTTATTGAAGGTCTGTAAATCTCTGCATTTAACTTAATGGGAGGGAATTTTTCTGGAAGAGAGAAGATGATTGGTTACTATTTTGTGAACACCATCTGCATTCTTTACAAACAAGAAAATGCTGGAAATGAAAGCAACACCGACAAAATACCGGAGGAACTCAGCAGGTCGGGTAGCATCTGCGGAAAAGAGTAAGCAGTCAACGTTTCAGGCTGAGACCCTGAGTCCTGATGAAGGGTCTCAGCCCAAAACATTAACTGTTTGCTATTTTCAATGAGTGTTGCCTGGCCTGCTGAGTTCCTCCAGCAATTTATCTACATTCATTATGCATGTTTGTGGGTATTGTGTGCTTTTTTTTTACAGACATGTGGTCTGATCCTCCTCTCCTGCGCTCAGTACACCAGCCAGCATTGGTGCTGTTGCACTCTTGTTCATAGAAAGTGGGTGAATCACTTAGCACTTTTATGGTAGTGAGGGGGGGACTGGTCATCTCAAGCAGATCTTTTCCTTAGATTGAATTTGTTTTTGTCCTAGAGGAAGAGAGTGAAGATTCGCTAATCATTTCCAGGAAAGGCAGAGGTGTTGACAGGGGAAGAGAGTGAGTAGTTTGAGATTACATTCTCAAGTGTTCAGAAGAATGAGAGGAAATCTCTTTGAAATTTACAACAATATTTAAGTGTTTGAACAGGCTGCATGCGGAGAGGAGTTTCCCCTTACCAAGGAATGTAGGAGCAGCCGCATTTTCACAATAAGGGAATGACCAAATAGGGCTGAGTTGAGGAGAAAGTTCTTCATTGAGAGGCCAAGGAAGCTTTTGAATTCTCAAATCGCATCGTGCGGTTCATTCAAAAGAAAGATAGATTTCTTTGCATGGAGGAGGGAATTAAGGGTTTGGGGAGAGTGGAAGTGAGACTGAGACTGAACCCCTTGTAAGTGAATGACAGAGCAGGAGAGAAGGAGCTAGCCCTTTGCCTTTTTCTTCTCTTCTTGTGATCTGCACCTGGAATGATGAGGTCATGCCTACGTTTGAGAAAAACGGGAGTTTGTGGTTGGTGATGAAATGAGGGAAGCCGATAGTAGTTTTGTGGGAGAAAGTATTGGGCAGAGGAGTCGGTGAGGCTGGTATTGTGGTTGAAGTGGGAGAATTAAGGAGCAAGGCTAGCCACAGGATAGGGTGGCATGGTTAGCAGAGGTATCAACATGAGAGAAAGATCTGTGAGATTGGAGGGGATAGGGAGAGTTTTCCGGTTTGGGAGAGGATGTGCTTTTAACTTATTTGATACCTCCTAGGTCAATGCAGTGCTCTCCCAGAACCATAGTGATGGACGTGCTTAAAACCGTACAGGGAGTAAAATTATTTTGTGCATCCTTGTTTGAAGAATCATACTAAAATTGCACAAATAATTCACACCAGCCTTCCAATGGATGTGATTTAAGCAGGAAACAGTCACGAACACTATTTTATCATAGAATTATAGGGCCACAGAAATGGGCCCTTCTGGCACACATGCCTGTGTGGACTGTGAGTCTTGTCTACGCTATTTTTATTTGTTTATGTTAGATCATAAGAACATAAGACATGGGAGCAGAACTAGGCCATCTGGCTGACTGAGTCAATTCCGCCATCCTATCATGGCTGATTTATTGCCCCCCCACCCCATTCTCCTGTGCCTTCTCTCTATAACCTTTAACACCCCGACTAATCAAGACCCTAGCAACTTCCGCTACAAATATACCCAATGCCTTGGCCACTGCAGCCATCAGTAACAATGAATTCTCACAAATTCACCACCCTCTGGCCAAAGAAATTCCTCTTCATCTCTGTATTCCTCCATGCCTTTTCTATCCATGTACCTGTCCAAGTGACTTTTAAGCATTCCAATTGCATCTGCCTTCATTGTCTTCTCCGGCAGCTTGTCTTCTCTGGGTTAAATCAATTAGTGATCATTTCACGCTGAGAAATCTCAGGTGGAATGGTGGTTCATAAAGTAACATTCTTATAGATCTTGAAAATAAAAAAAATCTGCAGATTCTGAAAATTTGAGATACAAACAGAAACTGCGGGAAATCCTCAGCTGCTGAAATGTCATCAGCATAATGAATGGCAGAGTTAAAGTTTCAGATCTAAGACATTTACCAGACAAAAACTGTTCTGCTGAAGGACCTCAGATGTGAAATGTTAAACTTCTCACTATTCACAGATGCCACCTGATCTGCTGAGTGTTTCCAGCATTATCAGTTGTGATAAATCTTGACTGCAATGCCGAGTAGTGTCACCGGTGATATCTTGTGGTACCCTGTAGTATACTGACCGGAAATGTATGTGATGCTTGATGCTTAGTTGTGTTCAACATAGTTGCATGATCCTTCTACCCTTGTTATCAGTGGCTTGGTCCAGGGCACAATTCTTTACTGCCTAAGTCTTCAGGGATCTGTGACTACATGCTCCAGGGCCTCTTTATTCCTGTATGCTTCTTAATTTCCTATCATTTGTTTGTTTTTTCCCAAATGTATTACATTGCTCTTCTCTGGATTAAATTCTGTTGACCACTTCCTGTCCTCCAATGTTTTTACTCGGTGTTAACTTCTTTGGCACTTTGATAACTTTGATGTTCACAGAGGAAGGTGAAGGGTTGCTGGCATAGATAGGAATATAGTGTTGAGGTTACAGTCAGAACAACTATAATCTTCCTCTGTGTCAGAATGTGTCTTGGAGGAGGGTGTTGAGAAGTGTCCTGCTCCTGCACCTAAAAACCTGCATTTTCATGCAAGGAAAACTGATGTTCATGCATCAGCTGACTAGGACTAGATCGCAGCGTCAAGTCCAATCTTTTCTGGAGTCACTTAAGTGATAAGACACCTTTGTCTTTGTTCCTTTGCTCATCATAATAAGGTTATTGATAACCCCAAAATCAGTCATCAACATATAAGTCTAGCGGAAATATTTGGCAACTGCAGAGAATCTCCTTTAGCGCCTGTTTACCGACTTTTGTTCAGAACTATAAAAAGCACAATCTGCTGCTGGTAGTTCTTTGTATAAGCATCACACGTGAAGGTTAGTCAGTTCCTCATAGCTTACTGATGGCATTTCACAGCTTGCTTTTGGGAGCTGTGCTGACATCAGCATTAATCGACTATAAAGTTAATTAATTTTATTGTCTATTTCTGCCTAATTGCCTCTGGGTTATTTGTAGATCCTCTTTTGCATCCAGATAACTCAGAGAAGTCCCTTCACTGTCAGTGTCAGTGTTAGAGGAAAGAGAATGAACAGCCTGCATCGTTCAGTGAATGGGTGATAAACCATCCATCATAATTCAGTCCCTTCCCACCTACATCCACAACACCTTTCAGGCTCTGCAGCTTCTCCTTCCCTTCCAGTCTTGAAGAAGGGTCTTGGCCCAAAATGTCGACGGTTTATCATTTCCATGGATGCTACCTGACCTCCTGAGTTTCTCCAGCATTTTGTGTGTATTGCTTTGGTTGATTATGCTGTTATTTCTGCTAATATTTTTAACAACAATGAGAAGTATACCGTGAGTTCAGAGCTTAAATAAATTTTGCAAGATAAAGGGCTTTTGCTTTTTCAGGTAGCTTTGCTCAGCAGAACAACTTTTATTGTCATAGAATTCACGTACTTGTGAAAGGCCAATATTTAGTTACTATAAGAGTCCTTGTGTAACAGATCAATAGAAGATTATCACTTATTTTAAATTGGTAAGACCTTTTTTGATTAAAATTGTCTAATAATAAATGAGAAGAAATAGTTTCAACAGAAACAACTTAATTTGGTATTCAAATCATTGAAATATTTCCATGGCTTTTTAAATTCCAATTATGTCAGTTGTGAACAAATTTAAGTGTACTGACACAGTAGTGTATCAGAATCAGAATCAGGTTTATTATCACCTGCATGTGATGTGAAATTTGTTAACTTAGCAGCAGCAGTTCAATACAATACATAATCTAGCAGAGAGAAAAAATTAATAATAAATAAAATAAAAATAATAATAAATAAGCAAGTAAATCAATTGCATATATTGAATAGATTTTAAAAAGAGTACAAAAACAGCAATACTGTATATTTTTTTAAAAAAGTGAGCAAGTGTCCAAAATTCAATGTCCATTTAGGAATCGGATGGCAGAGGGGAAGAAGCTGTTCCTGAATCACTGAGTGTGTGCCTTCAGGTTTCTGTACCTCCTACCTGATGGTAACAGTGAGAAAAGGGCATACCCTGAGTGCTGGAGGTCCTTGATAATCGATGCTGCCTTTCTGAGACACCGCTCCCTGAAGATGTCCTGGGTACTTTGTAGGTTAGTACCCAAGATGGAGCTGACTAGATCTACAACCTTCTACAGCTTCTTTTGGTCCTGTGCAGTAGTCCCTTCACACCAGACAGTGATGCAGCCCTTCAGAATGCTCTCTACGGTTTTTGAGTGTATTTGTTGACATGCCAAATCTCTAAACTCCTAATGAAGTATAGCTGCTGTCTTGCCTTCTTTATAACATCAATATGTTGGGACCAGGTTAGATCCTCGGAGATCTTGACACCCAGGAACTGCTCACTCTCTGCACCCCTGATCCCTCTATGAGGATTGGTATGTGTTCCTTCGTCTTACCCTTCCTGAAGTCCACAATCAGCTCTTTCGTCTGACTGATGTTGAGTGCCAGGTTGTTGCTGCAGCACCACTCCACTAGTTGGCATATCTCACTCCTGTACGCCCCCTTATCACCACCTAAGATTCTACCAACAATGGTTGTATTGTCAGCAAATTTATAGATGGTATTTGAGCTATGCTTAGCCACACAGTTATGTGTATACATAGAGCAGATCAGTGGGCTAAACACACTAAACACTGAGGTGCGCCAGTGTTGATCATCAGCAAGGAGGATATGCTATCACCAATCCACATAGATTGTGGTCTTCCAGTTAGGAAGTCGAGGATCCAATTGCAGAGGGAGGTACAGAGGCCCAGGTTCTGCAACTTCTCAATCAGGATTGTGGGAACGATGGTATCCAATGCTGAGCTGTAGTTGGTGAGCAGCATCCTGACGTAGGTGTTTGTGTTGTCCAGGTGGTCTAAAGCCATGTGGAAAGCCATTGAGATTGCATCTGCCATTGACCTATAGTGGCGATAGGCAAATTGCAGTAGGTCCATGTCCTTGTTGAGGCAGGAGTTCAGTCTAGTCATGACCAACCTCAAAAAGAATTTCTTCACTGTCAATGTGAGTGCTACCAGGCATTAGTTATTAAGGTAGCCCAGATTATTCTTCTTAGGTACTAGTATAATTGTTGCCTTTTTGAAACAAGTGGAAACTTCTGCCTGTAGCAGTGAGAGGTTGAAAGTGTCCTTGAAACTCACACTAGTTGGTTGGCACCGGTTTTCAGAACCTTATCAGGTACTCCATCGGGACCTTCCACCCTGCATCGGCCTCTGAGACGGAGATCACAGGGTCATCAGGTGCAGGAGGGATCTTCACTGCTGTAGTTGTGTTCTCCCTTTCAAAGCGTGTATAGAAGGTGTTGAGTTCATCTGGTAGTGAAGCGTCACTGCCATTCATGATACTGGGTTTCAATTTGTAGGAAGTAATGTCTTGCAGACCCTGCCAGAGTTGCCGTGCATCCAATATCGCCTCCAACCTCATTCAAAATTGTCTCTTCACCCTTGAACTAGCCCTCCGTAAATCATACCTGATTTTCTGGTACAGGCCTGGGTTGCCAGACTTGAATCCCACAGATCTAGCCTTCAGTAGACAATAAACCTCCTGGTTTATCCACGGCTTTTGGTTTGGGAAACTACAGTAAGTCTTTGTAGGCACGCACTCATCAATTCAGGTTTTAATGAAGTCGGTAGCAACTGCAGCATACTCATCCAGGTTCAAAGATGAATCACTGAATACAGTCCAGTCCACCGATTCAAAGCAGTCCTGTAGGTGCTCCTGTGCTTCCCTTGTCCATACTTCTTGGTCCTCACTGCTGGTGCTGCAGTCTTCAGTCTCTGCCTGTACTCAGGGAGTAGAAGTATTCATTTCATGGAACTTCTATTTAAATGACAACTCACTTGGGATCATTAACATCTTTGGTCAGTGAGAGTCCAGCCAAATTAATTGAGTCTCTGTTGTTGAGAGCAGGAACAATGGTATTTGTATCTGTTGACAATCAACTAATTATCTTGAGCTGATATCATAAGTGTAAAAATGTTGTAGACTTTTACATAAGAGGGGACTTTTCATGAGGGTTGTGAAAAGTACTGTGTAGAAAATCACACAGATAATTTAGCAATGGTGTAAATAATGATTTATTTCTATTAACCGGAGCGAAAATCAAACATGTTGTCTAAAGATATACAATCTTTATCTCTGCAATTTTTCTCTTTTGTACTTTGCTTAACCAAAACCTAAGTGTAGGTAGTTTACTCTAAAATAAAAATGTTAATTATGGTAAAATGTAATTATAGTTTCAAGTTTTCAGCAGCAGATTGAAGTTAGTGCATTGATTTTTCAAAATTGGAAATTATATATTTCATGTTCATCAAGTTTAATTTTTGTTTCACTGCTTAGATTTTATCTTTACCGAAGTATGTATTAAATTGCAGTAGTTCAGGTTTGTTTAGAATAGATATTATGAATAATTTCATTCATTTGTAATCATTTATCATCCTTAATATGAAATTATCTCTAACGGAGATGTTAAAACTGTGTATACTTTACTTGTCTTGTGCATTTGTTTTAGCTCTAAAATAAAATGCTTGTGCTAAGGCCTGGTTTTGTATTTCTTCTAGTTTATAGGTCATTTTTATTATTTCATATTTTTTCTTCCGATTGCCTCCTTCACCCCACTCAACCTATTTACCCCAATTAGAAATATTAGCATTGATACAAAATGAGAGCTAATTCAGCGGAAATTTTTGAATGGCTGCCAAATTTTGTGTCTTTGTCAGGTCAGTAATTTCTTACTAATTTATTACTGAATCTTTTTCTTCTTTTTGACGTTGCTGTTGTCATGAGGCCCTCGCACGAGCCTCTTTTGCTTTCCTGCAGCCTCATTGTATCTAGGCTCCAGCTGCCTATGCAGTTGAACCAGTCACAATGAGCAGCTTTGGAGTTAAAATTCATCTTTTGAAAGTAGGTTCTCATTAAATCATAGTTAATTCCAAGTGTGACTAGAAGTACATCTTGTAAAAGGTACGTGTTTCCAGATAGCAGTCTTCAGAGGATGTTTTGTTTTGTTTAATTTACTCCATTTGGGTACTGATATGTAGTTTTATAAGAATTTTGTTATTACAATGATTCATAGCATAAGTCAGCCTTGGTTTACAAAACCTCATAATTAATTTTTTTAGTGAGACTAAAACCCAGATATTTTATAGAGAATTTTAATGACAGAAAACATTCAAAAAGCACAAATCTGCTTTGAGCTCTGTGGCAGTAAAATTGTTTCCTCAATTAGGTTATCAATGGTGAATCCAGAATATTGATAGAGAAACTTCTGTTTTTGCTTCATTTAAGCAGACTATGGTTGCCGGGCCAGAGTTTAACTCGGTGGTTCCAGACGATTTGTGAAAGGAGCTTTGTTGCTTAATTCGATGAGGGTGTTTCCTTTGCAACTGCTGCAGTAATTAATGAGATCTTCCTAAATGCACACCACTGATGTGCAATGAGACACAGTCACTGAAGAGATTAGTATTCTTGAAATGCCATAAGACCTCTATTGTAAACTGCAGCTGCACAGCAGTCCTCATAGTGAAAATGTAAAAGCTGACTGGTGCCAAAATGCAAATGAAGTGGGATAAATATTTAGTAGAGATTAAAAACATGAGACTGATCATCTTTGAACTTGACTTTTTTCCAGTCTTATGAGGACTATCTTCAGTGAAAATATGCAGCAAATTTTCATGGATGAAATTGGAGGATAAATTGAAATGGAACTTGGTAGTCATCAGCTTTCCAATAGTAAGTAACCTATGTGTAACTAATTTGAACAATTGCAAATAGAGTATAAATGAACTCCGTAAGTCGAATTAATTGACTTTTAAATGCTCATTTTGTTTTGACCTTTTAATGTGAGCTATTTGTAAAACCAGAAATGATTTGCTATCACAATAAAGACTTCAGCCATGTAAGTATCTAAAACTGTAGACTTAGAGATGCTATATTTAAAATTATTGGTTTTCCATTTTTGGCAGACAATTTGTCTCCATGATTGAGCAGGTTTTTTTTTTATAAAGGGGTCTTTCTTAATCAAAACTTGTATTTCAAAATGCATCTAATAAAGAAATCTCTGCCACTTTACAGAATTGTAAGGATAATGAAGGGCTCAAGCACTTGAGTTTAAGAAGGATAACTGCATCTTTATCAAAGAAGTTAGTTCTATGGGGAGTTGTTGCCAAGTGGTTTTCTAAATGCACAACCAAAGTAGTATATAACTCTGGAGCCAAATTTGATCTGAATTTGAAATACAGCAGTACAAGATCCCCTTAGGGGAAACTCTTACAACATTTGGGGACTATTCTGTATGGTGTGTGTTCAGTTCTATTTAATGACTTGAGGAGGTGGATATTCCAGTTTTAAATTTTCCAAGACCGGCAGTCTTTTTGTACTTGTGAGCTCCCATTTCGTGAGCGAAAGGATCTTGGTTCACAGGTTTCACTGATAAAGATTACCTTCGGTTCTTACACACATACACTTTGATTCAAGTTAAAACATCTAACTGTAGGTGAATCAATTTGATTTCAGGTGACCAGCATTTTGTGTTAATTATTTAGGTAAGTTCAATGATTATATCTGAAATGATATTAATGCTCTGAGAAAAATAGTTACTTTGAACCTACATAGTACTTTTGTAGGACAAATGTGCTTCCAAAAGTTAGATTAATTTCACTGTAGCATCAACAATTCAAACCTTCTGTCAGTGCAACCTTATGGAGTATTCACTATAAAGATTTTCATTTTTATTGCAGTGCACCATCAGCCAACACATGGAAGTAACTTTTCTTTGTCTGGTCTATGTAATTCACAAATAAAACATTTGCCATATGTACTTAATTTGCTTTCATACTCTTATTGGAGTGTACAAATTTTGCATGAAGAATAATGCAAGTTAAGTTTAGTGATTTTCCCTATCAGATTAGCAGGGTATGGGGTTTCTTCGATTGCCCTGATTTATTTTGAGACACCGCGAAGTTAATGAATACCAAGGACTAGCAACAGTGCAGTCCTCCCATACTGGCAACATCTGGTTTATCTGCTATTGCCCAGCAATAGATTGGAGAAAAATACAAACTGCAGATGCTGGAAATCCAAGCAGCACACACAAAATGCTGGAGGAACTCAGCAGGCCAGGCAGCATCTATGGAAAAAAGTTGACGTTTCGGGCCGAAACCCTTCAGCAGGACTGGAGAGAAACAGATGAGGAGTAGATTTGAAAGGTGGGGGGTGGGGGGGGGGAGGGGAGAGAGAAGCATCAGGCAATAGGTGAAACTTGGAGGGGGGAGGATGAAGCAAAGAGCTAGGAAGTTGATTGGTGGAAGAGACAGAAGGCCATGGAAGAAGGAAAAAGGGAGGGGGGAGGAGCACCAGAGGGAGATGATGGGTGGGCAAGGAGATAACATGTGAGAGGGCCACGGGGATAGGAAATGGTGATGAGGAGGAGGCATTACTGGATGTTGGAGAAATCAATGTTCATGCAATCAGGTTGGAGGCCACCGAAACAAAATACAAGGTGTTGTTCCTCCAACCTAAGTGTAGCCTTATCCCGACAGTGACGGAGGCCATGGATGAACATATCGGAATGGGAATGGGAAGTGGAATTAAAATGGGTGGCCACTGGGAGATCCTGCTTGATCTCGCAGGCGGAGTGTAGATGCTCGGTGAAGTAGTCTCCCAATCTACTTCGGATCTCACCGATATACAAGAGGCCACACCAGGAGCACCGAACACAGTATATGACCCCACCAGACTCATAGGTGAAGTACTGCCTCACCTATGTAGGGCTCTGAATGGTAGTGAGGGAGGAAGTGTAGGGGCAAGTGTAGCACTTGCTCTGCTTGTAAGGATATGTGCCAGGAGGGAGATCAGTGGGGAGGGACGAATGGTCAAGGGAGTCACGTACGGAACAACCCCTGTGGAAAAGCGGGAAGTTGGGGTGGGCGGAGGGAAAGATGTGTTTGGTGGTGGGCTCCAGTTGGAGGTGGCAGAGGTTTTGGAGAATTATATGCTGGATGCAGAGGCTGGTGGGGTGGTAGGTGAGGACAAGAGGAACCCTATCCCTGGTAGCATGGCAAGAGGATGGAATAAGAGCAGACGTATGTGAAATGGAAGAGATGTGGTTGAGGGCAGCACTAATGGTAGAGGAAGGGAAGCCCTTTTCTTTGAAAAAGGAGGACATCTCCAATGACAGTTCCCTTCCCTTTCTCGATCCAACTTCCACTCTGCCCTCAAATTCACCTGGTCCATTTCCAACACCCCTCTTGCCTTTCCTGATCTCTCTGTCTCTATCTTCAGAGCACCGATGTCTATTGTAAACCAACGGACTCTCACAGCTACCTGGACTATATCTTGTCCCACACTGCTACTTGTAAAAATGCCATCTCCTTCTCTCAATTCTTCCAACTCCGCTGCATCTGCTCTCAGAATGAGATTTATCATTCTGGAACAAAGTATATCTGGTGTTTTCTATTTCAGATGTTCAGCATCTGCAGCTCCTTTTGATTTTCACTCAAAGCAGTCCTGTTTTGGCTAAATGGAGAAATGGTGAAAAAAATAGCACATTGGTAGTTTCCTTAGACAAGATGAAAGAAAAGTGGAGCTTTGCTTTGGAGCGAACAAGCTGTACCAAGAGAATTTGATGCTAATACTGAAAACTAGGGGATAGAGCTCTACCTATTGCGAGGATGTACATTAATTGATCATTGCACATTGTTCAGTTTCTATTTGTGGTTCTGAAAATGTAGCCCATGCTTGCATACAGGAAAATAACATTCAGGGCTGAGCTGGTAAGAGGAAAGCAATATTTTCCCTCAATAAGTGGGGCGATACTAACCACCAATCCTGTTGATATTTAATAGCATTTCCAGTGCTAATTCCACTACCATCAACAACCTTGAAACACTATTGACTGGAAATTTGGCTGGATCAGCCAGAAAACACTTATCAGCTGGATGTCTCGTGGTGTCTAACTTGCCGAATGGCACCTCGAAACATTTCATCATTGACAAGGTAGGAATATGATGGAAGATCCTTCAGCAAATTCTTTTTTCATCGATTATTGAAAAAGCATTTGACAAAGTAGGCAGAGAGACCCTGTGGAGGATCCTGCATATTTTGGATTAGCGAGCATTATGGTCAGACTGATCAAGAATTTGTACAAGGGAATATGCTGCAGGGTCAGCCATAGCAGACAGCTCACCAGTGGCTTTTAGGTGAAGGAAGGGGTCAGATAAGGGTGCCTGATGTCCCTTTCCTGTTCTTTCTGGTCATCGACTGGATCACATCTCCAGTGTAGGAATGGAATGGGATCCAGTGGACCCTATGGATACAATCGGACAATGTGGACTTTGCTGATGATATAGAAACTGAACAATGTGCAATTATCAACTCAGTTCTGGTCACCTCACTACAAGGTGACATGGAATCTATAGAAAGGGTACAAAGGAGATTTACAAGGATGTTGCCTGGATTGGGGAGCATGCCTTATGAGAATAGGTTGAGTGAACTTGGCCTTTTCTCCTTGGAGCAACGGAGGATAAGAGGCGACCTGATAGAGGTGTATAAGATGATGATGGGCATTGATTGTGTGGATAGCCAGATGCTTTTTCCCCGGGGCTGAAATGGCTAACATGAGGGGACGTAGATTTAAGGTGCTTAGAAATAGGTACTGAGGAGATGTCAGGGGTAAGTTTTTCACACAGAGAGTGGCGGGTGTGTGGAATGTACTACCGATGGCAGTGGTGGAAGTGGATACAATAGGGTCTTTTAAAAGCCTCTTAGATAGGTAACATGGAGCTTAGAAAAATAGAGAGCTATGCAATTTCTGGAGTAGGTTACATGGTCAGCACAACATTGTGGGCCAAAGGGCCTGTAATGTGCTGTAGATCTCTACGTTGTATGACGTTGCTCTCCTGCCCCATACCCACAAGAAAATGCAGGAAAAAACAATGGACCTGGCAACCACATCAGTGCGAATGGGTCTTAATATCCACAAAGATGAAATTGAAGTCCTTAAGATCAACTCAACCTGTATCAACTCAGTCACTCTCGAGGGAAGTGAACTTGAGGCGGTAGAAGCCTTCACCTACCTGGGCAGTATCACTGACAGGCAGGGTGGCACTGATTCAGCAAAGCTCGTGCACCCTTCATCCGGCTCCGGGACATCTGGTCAAGGATCCGTCACGGTGCACTAAGACCAGGCTGTTCAACTCCAGGTTGCTCTTCTCTGTGGGGCTGACTTGGAGGGCAGCAACACTGATCCATGGCAAAGGACACACCAGCTGGTAGCGGAAGAAGAATTAAGTAAAAGAAGATGGGAGTGGATCGAACACCAGCTGTGTGAGCCAAGCACTGATGTGGAATCCAGGGAAAGCAGAAGGGAGGCCAGCCAATGAACACCTGGCGACACAACCTTGACGCTGACACCAAGAAAAGAGGCTACGCCTGCGGTTTGAGGAGACTTGGTATGGCCAAAGGCTCATGCAAACTTCTACAGATGTACCATAGAGGGCATTCTAACTGGTTGCATCACCATCGGGTATGGAGAGGGGCTGCTAAACAGGATCGACAAAAGTTGCTGAAAGCAGTGAACTCCACCAGTGCCATCAAGGACACTACCCTCCCCAGCATCGAGGACATCTTTAACAGGTGGCGTCCATCATTAAAGACCCCCATCATGCAGGACTTGTCCTCTTTTCTACCGTCAAGAAGGAGGCCCAGGAGCCTGAAGATGCTCACTGTACTTTAGGAGCAGCTGCTTTCTTCCCTTTTGCCATCAGAGTTCTGAATAGACAATGAAACCGTGTACATGACTTCAATATTTTCTGCTCGCTTTTTCCACTGTATTTAATTTTTCAAAAATATAGTTCTCATTGTAATTTATAGTTCTTTATTACTATGAAATGCAATGTACTTCCACCACAAAACAACCAATCTCACGAAACACGTGCCAGTGATATTAATCCTAATTCTGATTAGCCCACGACAGAGGACTCTGGCAAGCTGCTGTTGCCTTTGCCCCAGTAGGGGTAACAGGCTTAACTAACGAACTGAAGAAGACATTTGACAAAGCAAAAGAGTCTATTTCATTTTAATTTCATCCAACATTCCTTTACCTGCACAATTTGTGCAACATGGCTGGAGCAAAATGATAATTACTGAACATTCCGTTACTTGTCCAAGCAGGAATTTCAGATATAAGTTGCCAAAAACTAAGTTATTAAATTACGTGGTGTAAACCTTTCAAAGAAACCATCATTCATTTTAAGGATCCACTTGGTCATTTAAAACTTTTGAATTCGGACACTCCCCAGATTTAATAGCTTAAATGCTGTTTCTGATTGTATCTTGGGATTCAAAGGCTGGCATTATAGCACATGAACAATGTCCCAATAGTGTTCTGCCACTTTAAACATTGTCTAATTATTGTCATTATTTATGATAATAGGTCCCGAAAGGAACAGTATTCATTTGCAGTCTCTCATGAAGTAGGTTTTAATTTTTGACTGAAGTATTGAAATCTGGAATAATTTTACAGCTAGCTCCTGTTTCTTGTTTACCATTCAAATTTCAGTAAAAGATATTTACTCCCCCTTCCCCCTTTTTCTGTTCCCCACTCTAGCCCCTCAACTCTTCTCACCTGCCTATCACCTCTCCCTGGGTCCCTCCTCCTACCCTCCACATTCCTCTCCTATTGGGTTTCTTACTCCTCACTCCTTTTTCTTTCCCACCCACCTGGCCTCACCTGTCACCTTCTAACTATCCTCATTCCCCTTCCCCCACCTTCTTATTCTGTCAACTTCCAGTCCTGAATAAGGGTCTGGGCCCAAAACGTCGACTGTTTATTCATTTCCATTGGTGTTGCCTGACCTGCTTAGTTCCTCCAGCACTGTGTGTGTGTGTGTGTGTGTGTGTGTGTGTGTGTGTGTGTGTGTGTGTGTGTGTGTGTGTGTGTGTGTGTGTGTGT
This sequence comes from Hemitrygon akajei, assembly GCF_048418815.1. Lineage (NCBI taxonomy): Eukaryota > Metazoa > Chordata > Chondrichthyes > Myliobatiformes > Dasyatidae > Hemitrygon > Hemitrygon akajei. Next base: position 14,674,805 of record NC_133150.1, on the reverse strand, counting down.
GTGTGTGTGTGTGTGTGTGTGTGTGTGTGTGTGTGTGTGTGTGTGTGTGTGTGTGTGTGTGTGTGTGTGTGTGTGTTCTACGCAGATAAAATTGCTGTATTTGTGATGGCCAGCAATAAGGATTAAGTTCTGTGAGGCAGTTCACCTGATATCTATATATTAGGATGAGGGTTTAGGTATATTTCGAACATTGTCTGATTCCAAGGTTTAAAAAAAAAGTAGATAATTAAGCAGTTTTGAATGTTTTAATGGGTCTTATTTCAATAATTATAGCCTGAAACTGATTGAGGCTTTACTCTGCACTGCTTCTGCTGTTCTTGTTCGAAGTGAATAACAGAAAAGATCCTGTGTATTTGCAATGCGGCTTTGGCACGGGAGTATTTTGATTCATTTCCCTTTGATGATCAAAACATAAAAATCTCAGATATAAAAGTGTCAATTGATCTTGCTTCATTTTCTATTTCCAGAACTTGATGCATGGATGTACTTCTCAATTGTCAGGCTTCTCAATTCCAACCTGTAATCTTTGGCTTTCATTGAATAAAAATTATTCAATCATGTGAATAAAAATAATTTTTTTTACCAGTTTGATTTTCCTTAGCTTCCTGAAACTTTGAGCATTACCCTCTTAACATCAAAAAATGATAGTGACTACAGGCCTGCATCTTTTCTTGGCATAATTTAACCCTTTTGTTACAGCTGTAATGGCAATCCTAACTTTTATTCTCCACAAGGCTAGTAAATTCTTCCTGAGTGTCCAAAACTGCTTTCAGAACTATAGATTTTTATAGACAAGTAATATAACTTGAGCCATCCAGTTTTGCAGTCCCTCACATACAAAATTCAGAGTTTTATATCATTATGTTCTGAATCTGCAGTCACTTTAATGCTCACAGATCTGATTCTGTGAACCTCCTAACTTTTTATTGTTTAGGATATATTGTGTTCTACCTTCTCAGATTAAAAACATTTGGTTTACGTATTTGCTTACATTGAAATCTATTTGCCATCAATTATCTTTGGTTTAATGCCTCTATCCAGTCTGATTACAGTGTTACTAACATCATAATTAGCAACTCTCAGGTGATATTTGTAATATTAATCCATATTAGTTATATCTGTAGACTACGTCAGCTACTATATCTGTAGACTACATTGTCCACTACATCAGCCAAATTTCTAAATAGTCAATCTGCTCTGTCAGACAGGACATTTTGTTTTTAGAAATTACAACAGGCACTTTCTAAGGAATTGGAAGTTGAATCATTTCGTTCTAAATTCTCTCCTCCAATAATTTTGCAACATCAGGCCAGCTGGACTTTTATTTCTTGGCTAGTGTTGCCACTTCTGTTATGTCAGAGAGGTGTTCTGTTTTCCAGTCAGAAATAAATTTTGTAGATGAAGAGGAATTTGGGAGATTGTGTCTGGACACCTACAGTGCCCTCAGCCTCTTCATTTGAAACTCTGCTCTGGAAACAAGCTGCTCTGTGGGTTTCTCATTCTATATTTGTTTTAATTTGCTGAATCACTAATCTATTATTAAGGAACCCACCTTGGTCCTGACCTGCTACTTTTTTACACAGTTGCAGAGGTATAAATATATTGGATTGAAATATCCTTGAGAATTTCTCCTTGTATTACTTGTTATCCTCCCTGTCAGTTTTATCACCTTCATTGCCCCTCTCTCTCTCTCTCTCTCAGTTGTCAGAATCTGTGTTAACTTTTCTCTCAGGTTGAATTCTTACTTCTGTAATTCTTTAATGTTTTAATTGTATGTTATTCTTTATCATGAGCTATTCTAAAGAATCAGCTGGCAGTATAGGTAACTGTTTGTCATTTCAGATTTGCCTAGTTTACCATGGATTGTAGTTTATTATTGCACTGAAGAAGGTTTAGCCTGATTATAGAATCTGGGTAGTAAATGTGCCGTATATTCGACACAGGCAGTACTGCAGATTCTGGAAATCTAGAGCCATACACGAGATGTGCTGGAGGAGCTCAGCAGGTCAGGCAGTATTTAGATAGATAGATAGATAGATAGATAGATACTTTATTCATCCCCATGGGGAAATTCAGCATTTTTTTCCAATGTCCCATACACTTGTTGTAGCAAAAACTCATTACATACAATACAATACTTAACTCAGTAATAATATGATATGCATCTAAATCACTAGCTCAAAAAGCATTAATAATAGCTTTAAAAAGTTCTTAAGTCCTGGCAGTTGAATTGTAAAGCCTAATGGCATTGGGGAGTATTGACCTCTTCATCCTGTCTGAGGAGCATTGCATCGACAGTAACCTGTCGCTGAAACTGCTTCTCTGTCTCTGGATGGTGCTATGTAGAGGATGTTCAGGGTTTTCCATAATTGACCGTAGCCTACTCAGCGCCCTTCGCTCAGCTACCGATGTTAAACTCTCCAGTACTTTGCCCACGACAGAGCCCGCCTTCCTTATCAGCTTATTAAGACGTGAGGCGTCCTTCTTCTTAATGCTTCCTCCCCAACACGCCACCACAAAGAAGAGGGCGCTCTCAACAACTGACCTATAGAACATCTTCAGCATCTCACTGCGGACATTGAATGACGCCAACCTTCTAAGGAAGTACAGTCGACTCTGTGCCTTCCTGCACAAGGCATCTGTGTTGGCAGTCCAGTCTAGCTTCTCGTCCAACTGTACTCCCAGATACTTGTAGGTCTTAACCTGCTCCACACACTCTCCATTAATGATCACTGGCTCCATGTGAGTCCTAGATCTCCTAAAGTCCACCACCATCTCCTTGGTCTTGGTGACATTGAGACGCAGGTAGTTTGAGTTGCACCATATCACAAAGTCCTGTATCAGTTTCCTATACTCCTCCTCCTGTCCATTCCTGACACACCCCACTATGGCCGTGTCATCAGCGAACTTCTGCACATGGCAGGACTCCGAGTTATATTTATGGATGGGAAGGGCCTGATGAAGGGTCTGCACTTGAAACACCGACTGTTTATTCCCGTCCATAAATGCTGTCTGACCTGCTGAGCTGCTCCAGCACACTGTGTGTATTGCAGTAAGTAATATATTTCTCCTCTTCATAGGGGATTAGGAATTGTTATTGATGCTTTTTTTTTGCAATGTAGGTGGAGATTTCATTCCATTGTCGCTGTTTTCTACTGCAGGGGAGTGTTTGGGGGACTTTAGGGTCTGCAAATTTTTATTTCTTTTTTATCATGCAGGGGGAGGAGTTGATGCCTTTCATCAACTCCATGGTCTTTCTGTATTTCATGGCCATCTGGAGAAGACAAATATCAGATTTGTATTGTACACACATAGTTTGACAAGAAAAATGAACCTTTGAATCTTTTGATTGGCGCATGGAGCTTATGGTTGCAATGAGATACGTATGGGAAGCAAGCTTATTAAACTCTTTCTGTCATATTTTGTGCAGCCTGCCCCTTGTTGGTTCTAAAATGTATGGCTCAAGATGATGGTTCTGGACATGCATAGAAATTTACAGTCATTCTCACATTCTTAACCCGATCTCTGTGGAGCTTAAAATATATTTATTTTTGTCCTGTCTTAGCAATTAATCCTTCTGTGTTTGCTACTACCTAGAGGAGTTCCTCTTGGCAAGAGTCACTTTGTGTAGAAGAATTTACTCTGATTTACATAAAAGAATTTCGTTGCCAATCACTATTGAGAGACTTTACGCTGTTATCGAACTGAAATAAAGACACAGACCTCTGTATACGGTTAACCCTTTTATTATGTACTCATGGGGGAGTCGTTGTCTTATGATTCCGACAACATTTGGTTACATCTTAGATTTATACAGTAAATTTGGGCAATAGCCAACAGCTAAACATACTTGGTCAGCGATTTCCAAAGCACTTGTTAGGTATCAACAAGTCTACTAATATTCCTGCACAATGTACTAAATTTAGATATACATGTCTACAGTTAGTTCCTCCATTTGCTACTTGCTAGACAATCCTGGAAAAAGATTAACAATCCCTCACTGCTGGCATGATCTACGTCTGGCTGTTGTTAGCTCACACAAGCAAGGCAGCGTCTACCTCTTCTCCCGTCACCCTCACCGCCCAGATCTGGAGCGATACCTAGCTAGTCAAGCTTGACAACGACGTTTAATTCAAAATTAATCTTAACTTCATAATTTTCTTCCACACTTTGTCACTTTATCATTTCCTGTCAGAATCACCTTGTGTTCAGATACTCCTATACCTAGCATTACTTTATGTACAATCAGTCTTTGCACATAAGTTAATCTTATATATATATATATATATATGGCTCCACTCAACAGTTATTTATATGTGTTTTATAGGATTGCTTTTATATTTATATTTATTGTGTTTCTTATGCTTATTCTGTTTTTTTTATGCTGACTTGGATTGGGAGTAACAATCATTCCATTCTCCTTTACACTCACGTACAGAAGAATGACAATAAACAGTCTTGAACTGCGAATTTCCAATAGTTTCAACGAGACCAGAGGCTTATTAATGATTTGCACAGCAGTTCTTAAATGTGAGAATCAGAATCAGGTTTATTATCACAATGACATTTTTTTATTGTTTTGTGGCAGCAGTAATAGTGTAAGGCAAAAAAAAAACACTGTATGTTACAAAACCAAATTATAAAAGAGAGATAGCAGGTGTTCATGGACCATTCAGAAACCTGCTGGCGGAGGGAAAGAAGCTGTTCCTAAAACACCAAGTGTGGGGCTTTGGGCTCCTGTACCTCCTCCCTGATGGTAGTAATGAGAAGATGGCATGCCCTGCACGCTGAGGGTCTTTAATGATGGACGCTGCCTTCTTAAGGCAACTGCTTTTTGCAGCTTTCTTAGGGTTTTTCTTTTTCTTGTGATTTAGAAAGGTGTTTTTTTTTCCCCTTGGGGTTAGAAATTAGTCAATGTGCAATATAATGGCAATGGAATTGAAGTCAATTGTAGCATATTTCCGAAGCAGAAAAGTAGGTTAACCACTGACTGTGTTAAGGAAATGCAACCGATGTTCCCGCTGATTATTTTTTACAGCTGTGTGGTCTGATCATTGCTCTGAGCAGGAAATTTTTACACCGATCATTGCTCTGAGCAGGAAATTTTTACACTGTCTGATCGTTGCACGACACTTTAATAAAAATATAAAAGAAAACTCCATCTGTGCAGCAACAAAGGCTACGTGCATGGGAGCATTTCAGTTACCGTGTACCATGCACCTGTGCAGCTTAGAGGGAAGAGTGAATGCAACTGAGGACTGATTTCTATTGCATTTTTTTTGATGCCCTCTCTCATTTCTGGTGATCTTGTCCCTGATCACAGAGCCAGTGCTTTTCCTCTACACCATTTCCCACACCCTTTCCTTTGTTTACCTGGCATATTGAGTTTTTTACTTTTGTCTGTCTGCGTCCATCTTTCAGCAACTGCTGTTGTATCACACGCTCCAAGTTGGATTAACATTTACTTGTGAAAGTTTCCCTGGTTTCACATTCTAATATGTCATTGTGGTCTGTTATTTTCCACACTAATTTCTGTTCTGTTTCCTGGTTTTATGCACAGGTTTTACCTCCCCATGTTACTGTCATGGCTAAAAAACAGTTCCTAACACATAAAATAAAGTTTAGCAAAGGATATAAAGAGCCAGACTTCTATCTAGTATCTGGTCACCAAAGCATCTAAAATTTAACTAGTTTATTGAACCTTTTCGGTACAAGATCAAGAGCCATTCGTGAGTACTTGGTAGTACAGTGTTGCCTAACAGGCATTAAATAGTGGTCTGATGAGAAACGAAGACATTCACTGCTGATTATTTTGGTTACATAATGGTAACATTGTCTCGGTGATGCACACATTGCATGAGTCACCAGAAGAGATATGTCCTGGAATATATTTTGTCAAATGAAATTTCGTATTCAAAGGCTGAGAGCAAATTTTGAGAGTTGGTATTCCTCTGTGTTGAGAGTGGTATACAATTTGTTATAGCCCAAGGTGGCTTAGCTAGTCAGGGGAACTAATCATATATCTCAAAGAATCTATGTGTATTGCCTTTCAACAACACATTCGGTAATTATTTTTTTGTCTTTAAACCCAGTCTTGGGTTGAGATTTCTCCTGATTTTTATTCATATGTATCATTGAGTTGGGGGCACTTGGGATTACTACAGTATGGTGAAAATGTATATATGGTTTTAACAACTTAACTATTTAAGATACATGTGTATATATAATTAGAGTAATTCCATTTTTTCCTGTAATAATCATTGTACTGCTTCTGCCAAATTAACACATTTCATGACATATGCCAGTGATATTAAACCTGAATCTGATGGTTTGCAGTATTTCAAAGAGTTGCATTCAATATACCAATGGGGTTTCATATGGTAAGTAGGGAGTGCTGGGTATAATGAGGACATGTATTGCAATAGGGAAGCTTACTGAAAATTATGCCCTGGAGATTCCAATTCTCATGCAAAATAATTTAAAAAGTAACTTTGTATTTAGTATTGTAACCCCTGGGTCGCCTCAGGCATCGCTCAAACTCGTTCTAGTCTAGGGGGAGCAGCCTTCGGCCCCGCCAAACTGGGTAATCAGCTGGTGTGGATGCTGTGTGATGTCCCCGCCTCGCTCAAAAAACAGACAGTACACCTTATGCGATTAAATGAGTACAATTTATAAAGATTACTATAACTAAGCGATTACTAACGATACAGTATATATGAATAAGAGAAAAAAAAAGAAAAGGCGCCAAACTTATCAAAGTCCAAACCACTTCGTGCACAACCGTTGGAGCTCAATTACTGAAGTCTTCTGGCCACCATTCGATCCCCTCCGACTTCCTCGACCCGCCTCCTGGGACCCCCACGGTGGTCGACCAGTCGCTCCACACTCCTCTGTCTCCGTCTCCTCTCATCACCGAAAACCTTGGGCCGGGGACCGTCGCCCAGCTTCCAGCATCCCGTCCTCTCTCTCTCACTCCATCGCCCCGACTCCCCAAAATCCCCGCCAACAATCAGTTTACAGTCCCAAACAAGCTTCCAGCACTTATCATAACAAAGACGCTAGCATTCCTACTATTAACACAGGCGCCAGCATTCCTACGTTTAACAAAACAAAGACGCCATTTTGATTACATACACAGTAACAAAGAAAAAGAAAAAAACCCCGTTACAGTATGAATGACCATTGGGATGGAAGAAAAACATATTTTTCCTTAATTCAAGTTTGGATGAAAAATGTGTGCCTCTCCGTTCCATTACAGAGAACAGTGGCACTTATTAGACTGTCGAGAAATCTTTAAGCTTTAACAAATATTGGAGGATAGCTAAGCCTGGCTAGAACTTTCATCAGGGCTTCCTATTTGGAGAAGCCAGTCAAATTATTGAATACTACATACAGGTCCTGTCATTTTTTAGGTTTCTGATACTGTTCCAAGATTTTGTGAGCAAGGACTATCATGTTTTTTTCGTGTGTGAGATTTTCTGAAACAGGATCTCCTTTGCAAGGGGAGGTAATCAGTTTGAGACAGTGCGGGTCAAGATTTTTATGCTGTGGAGAAAAAGCCAAAGTCTTGACAGTTGCAACACTCCGATTTGTCTCCTTTCTTAAAGATTGCAACTACAACAGCATTTCTCAAATCAACTGGGATCTTCTTAGTGTAGCAGATTTAAATAGAGGAATTGTGGAGTTTCTGTACCTTATTGCCTTCATCCGATACTTCCATCGATCCCACAGTCTTGTTATTTTTTAGTTTGCATGTTGTTGCATCATAGTTTTCTGAGGAGGGCAATCAATTCTCCTTGAGCACTGAGGGATGGTTTGATAGCGCATCATCCTAAGTTGGCAAAGCTCAGGAGAGTCTTGGAGTTATTCCTTCTATATCACTTTGATGCTTTCTTTTTCTTTGAAGAGCATCTTTGGCCTGGAATGTGTTGGGATCTTAGGATCTTGGATCGTAATTATCCTTGTAGCCTGGAAAAAGCTCGGTGTCATTTTGCCAGCATGTAGCTCCATCTACTTTCCCTCCTGTTGATTGATACCACTTCATTTTGATAACACGAATTGCCTCCATTTTGACTTCAACATTGAGTTGTTGGATTTAATCTTTTCTTTGCTGGTTGAGATGTTAATCTGCCATATGCAATATAATGCATTAATATTAGTACCATTCACAACAAACACTCGAGTTTTGTTTCTCAATGTTGGATGTGTAGAATCATGAAGAATTATTGCTTGGAAACAGGTCCTTCAGCCTATTGAGAAAACCTACTTTATTCTACTGTCACCATTAAACCCCACTAAATCCCACCACTCATCTGCACCCTAAGGGCAATTCAAAGCATCATGTAACTTACCATCCTGCACATTTTTGGGACATAGAAGTAAACTGGACAACCCAGAGGAAAAACGTGCAGTCACGGGGAGTACTGTACACAGACAGTACTAGTGGTCAGAACCAGACTGCAACTAAGTAGTCAATCTAGTTGAATGGGTCAAAAGGCCTTGCCTGGTCCTAATCAGTTACAGAGTCAGAAAGTAATAAAAAAAACCCAGAGGCAAGCCCTTCAGTCCCACTGGGCCATGTATCCTCCCTGCTCATCCCAGTTGCCCCCAATCAGTCTAAAATCCACCAAACCTTTCCTCTCCATGTATGTGTCCAAATTCTTCTTAAATGCTGCAATTGTACCTGTTTCGAAGACTGGCTCAGGCAGCTCATTCCAGATGCTCATTACCCTCTGTGTAAAAAGAAGTTAAATCTTGGGTCATTTTAAAATCTGTTCCCTTAGGTACCTCTGCCCAACCCCGAGGACTGTCCGCCTTACCTGTACCCCTCATGATTTTATGAGCTTCTATGAAGTCTACGATGGCATCACCTCACACTTATCTAAGTTGAAATCCATTTGCCATTCTTCAGCACATCACTCTAACTAATTTATAATTCATTGTAACCTGCTTTATATCAACAAGTATCATAATTTAGTATCATAATACTTGCTAATTGTGCTACGTACATTCACATCTAAATCATTTATGTATGTTATGAATATCAGAGGTCCCAACACTGACTCCTGGGGCACCCCACTAGTTGCAGGCCCCCAGTCCGAGAATTAACCTTTAGTCATCATTGTCCTCTGCTTCCTATCACTGAGCCAATTCTGAATCCACCTCGCTAACTCCTCCTGAATCCCATGCAACACAATCTTCCTAATGCATGACCTTGTCAAAGGCCTCACTAAAATCCATATAGACAATATCCACTGCCCTACTTTAATCTACTCCTTAAGTTATCTCTTCAAGAAACTCCAGAAAATTAGTCAAATGTGACCTTCCTTGAACAAAACTGTGCTGATTATTCCTGATCAGTCCTTGACTATCCAAATGGTGGTAGATCTTGTCCTGCAGAATTCCTTATAGTAACTTCCCTACAAACAAAGTCAGGGTAACTGGTCTGTAGTTCAGTGGGTTGCCTTTGTGAGCCTTCTAACAGTAGAACAGGATTAGCCATTCTCTAATTATGTGGAACTTCACCAGTGGCTAACACCAAATCAAATATCTCTACAAGGGCCTCCATGATTTCTTCCCTGGACTTTTATAAAATCCAGGGGTGCACTTTGTCAGGCCAGTAGCGTTCCTCACCTTAACCACTTCAAGGCTGCAAATGATGATGGCTGGTACTTTGCTCGTGAAGATCAAGAGGGAAAATGTGCCTGACTGAAGGACTTTTCTTCCCACCTGTTCTGTGTGGGTTTATAGTGAGGTTCAGTGCGCACGGACTGATTCTACTCTTTAGGCTGGGAGATGTTGCACAATGGCACGGTGAGCTGCGACGACTGCGGAGACCACAAGGCTGTAGATTGAGTATCAGAGTTTTCCTTCTCCTGGACAGACTGCCTGGCAAGGCGAACGAGTCCCATCCGCCCGGGTTTGGAATCGTAATTGTCCTTCTCCTAGGCTGGTTTCCAGCCAAGGCTGATGAGCCCAGCCTGCCCACCCAGTTATAACCACTGGACACTTGGTTGCCCCATGACATAGCAAACTCAGTAAGAACAAGGACGCCACGTGAAGGCTTTGCTATGGGCACAGTGGTGTAGGAGAGGCCATATGTGAGTGGCAAGCCGAACAGTGGTCCTGCAGCAAACACTACACCTGGGAAGGAGAGGCTATGGAAGACGCTTCAGCTTCCTTAAGCGAGCAGGGTGTCTAGGCCATGACTTGCCCAGGCTGCAAGTACCTCCTTAGTAATAGGCATATGACCCAAGACCTCATGACTTATTACATTCATTTCTCTGGCATCCATGATATTCCTATACTGTGGCGACCCACTTCCCAGCGCACTCGAACTGGCTCACAAAGCGGCGCGCGCCGGCATCAAGGCCGGTCCCAAAGAGGGCACCAAGCCTGCTTCACCAGCAAGGGGAGAAGTCTGCGCGCGGGACGGGACTGTGAATATGCTCCCCCTACAGCATTCCTACCTGGGGAGGGCGGGATCAGGAAGGCTTTAAAGCGAGGCCGTGAAGTTTGAATAAACCTCTTTTGTAACTGCAGCTCACCGACTCCGTGTCGTTATTGCAGCGCTGAGTGTAGCACACTGCTACAATACTTCATTTCTTGTTTAATTGATAATTGAGCTGTTTAACATTTTGTAAGTTATAATATTTGGGTAACATAATTTGCTAAAGTATGTATGTATTTGGTTGAAATGTAATTATGTAAGATGGAATTTGCATTCTGTTTACTGCCGGAGAAATCACAATTCCTCAGCCTTACCAATAATTAAACTGGGGATATGGGCAATGATGTATGAAGTTGGTCTTCAACATATTTAAATCAAAACATGGATACACTGTAAATGCATCATACAGACCACAACCATCAGGTCTCCATCAATGCTCTGCTTCTTGATTCTTCTCTAACCTAAATTCAACCAACATTTTCACCATAAACGATTATTTCTTTCTCCCTCATTGTTTTTGTTCTATTTCTTGGATTACATGTGTGCTCATTTTGACTTTGAAACTCCACTTTATTGTTTCTTTGCATCCCAAACACCTGTGTAAAGGAAAGTTAGGGGTCAATTTATCTCCCAAAAATGTATAAGTTAAGATCTTATTTAAAAACAGTTTAATTGCCAATGGTGGCCTCATTATTTAGATTGTTAATAATTCCTATACTTTCTTTGCTTTCCATTGTATTAATTATAATCTCCTACCAACCTCCCACACCCCCTTCCCTCCTCGCACACAATAAAGCCTGTTGTTGTTTACTTAATTCATTTTACCGAGGATGGTATTGCTAGTAAGATCAGCATTTATTGACAATCCGTAATTATCTTTGATAAGGTGCATTGGAGCCAGCCATCTTGAAAAGCCTCAGTTCTTTTAGTAAGGGTATTACCATTCTGCTGTTGGATGGTGAACTCCAAGATTTCAACATGGAGAGCATGTAGAACTGACAGTAATTTTCCAGATCAGGGTAGTGATTGATTTGAAGAGACACCTTCTGATAGCAGTGTTCCCATTGTAACAGCTGCTCGTGTTCTTCTTTTTGCTGATTTGCGCAGTGTAGTTGGAATTGACCAGGAAAGTAATTTCAGTACATTTTGTGGATGGTATTTGGTGCAAGTTGCACCAAGGAGGAAGGTGTTGGATGGGGTACTGATTGAAAAAGCTGATTTGTTCTGGATACTATTGAGATAACTCAAGTTGATGCTCTGGATGGGGAATATTCCGAGCTATGTGCCCTTCAGATTGTAGAAATCCTTCAGATGTGAGTAGATGAGTCACTTCCACAAGAATCTCAGCCACTGACCTTGTGGAAATTGGATTTACGTGACATGTCCAATTGAGTTTCTGTTTAATGATATTGATGGTGGGCACTCAGCATTGGGGTGAGAGGTTTATGTGATTCAGAAGCTTTATCCTAGATCAAATTATGTTTAGTATATCACTTATCCCTGGATAACTGTATATCTTTATTGGTTTCTTCTCCAGCCAGTACCTCCATTAATGTTATTACCCTGGTAAAAATGCAGGCAGAGTAATTTTAATTTTTGATTATTTGCCATCAGTATTTACTCAGCCTGCTTTGTTTCTCATTTATTTGTCTCAGCTCAGTCATGTTTTGTTTTCCTTTTGTTATTTATGTGTCTGCAGAACCATTCCTTAAAATTCCTTAAGAATTTTAATTTGGCAAGGTTTTTCTATATAGCCTTGATTGTTTTTATATTCTTGTCAATTCTCCTTGTTTGCTGTCAATATTTGATTGTTTTTTCTCATTCTTGTTCTACAAGCATAAAGTTATTTAGTACATCACTGAAAACTGAAATCATTAACACATGTTTGTTGCATGGGATGAAGGCAAGGAAACGGAGAGTCAGCTGAAGAACTGCAGAGCAGACGACAGGGAGTAGATGAGCAGTCCAGGACTTGAGTTCAAATTTAGTTCTCATTCAACCATACATGAATATAGCCAAACAAAACAGCGTTACTCTTCGGCCGAGGTGCAAAGCACAGTATCAACAGTCATACACAACAAAAGGCACATGTGATAGAAAACACACAGAAGTTGTCAGTTAAGTGCCATCACACAAAAAAAAGTAGTCCAAGACCCTGAGTCCATGAATGTTGCAGCAATCTACAATTGTACACAGTACAGTTTATCTTCTGCCAAGCAAATAATGGAGAGCAGCACTGACTCCAGCTTGAGAGCCTCTGGTCGAGCGTACTCACTCCAACACCTGTCTGTGGACGGGCTGTAGACAGGAGACGCCAGCATCTTGAATGACAGACTGAAACCGTATCTGTACGTATCTCACATTTTTCTTAAATTTTGACTGATGAGGTAGCTACTTGATAGATGAAATCTGTGTTGCTGTCAGTGCCATTCCAGCAAACCCTTTCAACAATGGTCACAAAATGCTGGACCAGCTCAGCAGGTCAAGCAGCATTTATGGAGGAGAATAAAGGGTCAAGGTGTTGGGACAAGATACGTCATTGGAACTGAAAAGGAAGGGGGCAGAAGCCAGAATAGGAAGGTGGAAGGGTGAAGGGGTACAAGCTGGCAGATGATGTGAGACCATTTGTGGGGGAAGGTGAGAGATGATGGATGGAAGAAGTAAAGGGCTGAAGAAGGATTCTAACAGGAGAGGACAGTAGACCACAGAGAAAGGGAAGGAAGAGGGGAACCAGAGGGAGGTAATGGGCAGGTAGGGAGAAGAGAAACGGCAAGAGAATATCCTGAATGGAAAAGGGGAATAAAAAGAGGGAGGAAGGAGGAAAATATTGAAAATTGAAGAAATTGATGTTTATGACATTGGGTCAGCAGCTACCTAGATTGACTATGAGTTTGGCCTTATTGTGGCATAGAAGACAGTGAGACGTGTTTGAATGGAAATAGGAAGTTGAATTAAAGTGGCTAGCCACTGGGAGTTATTTCCCCATTTCACACATACATTAGTTCCTTATATTCTCTTGCCACCACCAACCCCCCAGCCGTGTTAACCTGTTTTTGTCTTTTGAATTAAACCAGAGAACCAGAAGGACACCAACAAGATCACTGTTATATTATGGAAACATCACTCCATGAAGGCCTGGTTAAGGTCAGGATCAAACCTAAATAACTGAGCTATGCGGAGATATTCAATGAATTAGAAAGAAAAATGAAACCTGGAACTGCAGGTGATGGAATTTTAAAATTAAAACAGAAAATACTGGAAATGCTAATCAGGTTAAGCCCCGTTTGTGGTTCTCTTATTCATTGAGTTCTGATGAAGGTCTCAACCCAAAAGAGCAACTGCTCATTTCTCTCCATTCATGATGTATGACCCTCTGAGTTCCTCCAGCATTGTGTGTGTTGCTCCAGATTTCTGCAATCTGCAGGCCCTTGTATCCGATAAATGGTCAGTGAGTGAATGTGAGCAGAATGTACGAACATGAACAAAGCAACTTAGATAAAAATTTTAAAGAAAGATTAAAGATTAGCTTTATCTGTTGCGTGTACATTGAAACATACTGAAATGCATCATTTGTGTCAGTGACCAACACAGTCTGAGGATAGTGCCAGGGGCAGCCAACAAGTGTTGCCACACTTCTGGTGCCAACATAGCATGCCCACAACTCGCTCATCCTAACCGTGCGTCTTTGCATTGTGGGAGGAAACCCATAAGGTCACAGGGAGAATGTACAAACTCTTGTACAATGTCCTGTGTATGTTACTCAAAATGGTTTTTTTTGGTTTGTTAAGAGTAGGAATGCTTCTTTGTCTGATAAGTGTTTCTCTCGCAGTTGTTTTGCTTTATACTTGCTGATATGGTAATTGTATTCATTTGTTAACCAATGGGGAATGTTATTTTGTCTTGTGAGGCTGAGCACGTGGGGAAGGGGTTTTCGCGGGCTTTTGGTGGGGAGTTGGGAGGAAGACGCCGAGGAAGGTGGACGTGCGCTGCACTGCTCGGAAGACCACCGCGGGGTCCTAGGTGCGAAGACATGGAGGTCAGAGGCAAGCGACGAGGGGTCGGATGGTTCAATGGTTGAGCTCCAACGATGTGCACTAAACTGACTGAACTTTGATAAGTTGGCACCTTTTGTTTTTTTTCCTTGCATATATATTGTATTGCCTAATACTCTTTTAATTTTAGTAAACTCTTTAAAGTGTATTTCATAACGGTATTTGTTGTGGGTTTGATACTGTGTGTGCGCGCGAGGCATAAACTCGATTCTCACAGCACCTGTGTGTACGGGAGGTGGGGTTGGTGTGTGGCTGGATCTCCTTTTCCCCATGACATATACCAGCCTGTTGGGTAAGTGTTACACTCTTTACAGACAGCAGCGGGAATTAAACTCCGACTAGCAATTGTTGGCGCTGTAAAGGAAGGAGGATGTAAAGGATGCATAAGTGAAAGAATGTAGGAGTTGTCAGATGCAGAAGAGGAAGACATGCTCAAATGGTTTGGCTGGACATGACCTCCACCAATAGAGGGGGAAGAAAAGAAAAAGGAGAACATAATTAAACAACATGAGCCACATCACAGATACAGGCAGAGAAAGCGGGTTATATTAAGTTGTATAATTTAATATTGAAGTAGACTTCAGTGTGCCCAGATGGAAGGTGGTTCTCTTCACAACAACAGCGGAGTCCACAGACCAATTGGCCAGAGTGGGAGTGGGATGGGGAATTAAAGCTAAAGAAGAGAAACTGAAAATACAACTGCAGATGCTGTGGATCAAAGAATACATACACAACGCTGGAAGAACTCAGCAGGTCAGGCACCATCCGTGAGCCAACGTTTCGGGCTGAGACCGTTCATCAGGAATGGGGGGGGAAGAGAGGGCCGAAGCCCAGTAATAGAGATAGGGGAGAGGGTAGGGCCTAGAGGCGTCAGGTGGAAAACAAATCAGAGGAAGGATAAAGGGGGGAGGGGATAAGCATGAAAGAACTGTAGAGATAAAGGAGCAGAAAGTTGAAAGGGGAGAGAGGCAGAGAGGGACCTGGGAGAGGGGGAGGGGGAGGGAATTACCGGAAATTGGAGAATTCAATGTTCATACCACCAGGCTGGAGGCTACCCAGACGGTAGATGAGGTGGAAGAAAAACTGTTTGTGGCAGCAAAAAGGCCACTGATTGAAAGGCAAATATTTAAGTTTATTGGTAAAATTGAAGTAAGATTGTGTATGCCATAGCCTGAAAGAATAATGCAAACAGATTCAAGCACTTAATTAGAAAAAAGTAGGGTAAAAGGATAAAAACAAAGGAGCCATTATTTATTATGGTGAATGACTGCTGGCTCTGGATTGTCAAGTGTCTGGAAGTACTGGCAACAGTTTGACCTGTGATCTTCCCCAATATAAAAGTCATCTACCAAATACAAAGCCTGAGCAACCTGCTCTAAGTATACAGTACTTCATGCACTGTAACTTAATTCTGCATCCCTGCTAAGTCTAATGAATGGAAAATTGTTTGGAGACCTCGTTATACATTAAAATCCATAGTATATTATATGACTACTTAGCTCTAATCAATTTGTGTTAATGTTTATCCTTCCCAACTTGCCTTGCGACATCTGCAGCATGCTACCACCCACACTGGACCCCCTACAATTCACCTACCGACACAAATGATCGACAGATGACGCAATAGCCACAGCACTACACACCATCCTTACACATCTGGAGAAGAGGGAAACTTATGTGAGAATGCTGTTCTTGGACTACAATTTGGCATTCAACACCATAGTTCCCTTCAGGCTCAACAAGAAGCTCAGATTCCTCGGTCTTCACCCTGCCTTGTGCAGCTGGATCCTGGACTTACTGTCAGATCATTGGCAGCTGGTAAGAGTGGACTCCCTCTGACCCTCAACACAGGTGCCACCCACAGTTCCAATCTGCTAATTAAATTTGCTGATGATACTACATTGATTGGCTTTATCTCAAATAATAATGAGGCAGCCTACAGAGTATGTCATCACCCTGACACAGTGGTGTCAAGAAAACAACCTCTCCCTCAAAGTCACAAAAACCAAGGAGCTGGTTGTTGACGACAGGAAGTATGGAGACATGGATCTGGGATTGGGAGGGTAAACAACTTCAAGTTCCTCAATATACACATCACTGAGGATCTCACGTGGTCTGTACATACCAGCTGTGTGGTGAAAAAAGCACAACAGCGCCTCTTTCACCTCAGACGGTTGAAGGAGTTTGGTATGGGTCCCCAAATCCTAAGAACTTTCTACAGGGGCACAATTGAGAGCATCCTGACTGGCTGCATCACTGCCTGGTATGAGAACTGTACTTCCCTCAGTCACAGGACTCTGCAGAGAGTGGTGCGGACAGCCTAGCACATATGTAGATGTGAAATTCCCACCATTCAAGACATCTATAGAGACAGGTGTGTAAAAAGGGCCTGAAGGATCATTGGGGACCCGATCCACTCCAACCACAAACTGTTCCAGCTGCTACCATCCGGGAAACGGTACTGCAGCATAAAAGCCAAGACGAACAGGCTCTGGGACAGCTTCTTCCACCAGGCCATCAGACTGATTAACACGCTGATACAATTGTATTTCTATGCTTATGTTGACTGTCCTGTTGTACATACTATTTATTGCAAATTACGAGAAATTGGACATTGCACATTTAAACGGAGACGTTACGTAAACATTTTTAATCATGTATGTGAAGGAAGTAAGTAATAAAGTTAATTCAACTCAATTCTTTACAAGTACTTGTCTTTTTTCAATTTTATTGATTTATCCAGTCAAATCTTAAATCATTTACTCCCTCACTGAATAACCCTGGGAGTGAATTCCACTTCCTTCCGTTTGACCAAGTCTCTCTTCTCAGTAACTGAGGCATATATCCAGCATTTCCTTTTTATTTTAGACTTCCAGCATCTACAGTATTTTGCTTTGACAGTCTTTGTTCTTGTTCATTAACTGCAGAAAGTAATCTGCTTCAGTCAGCTGTGCCATCTTCTATCATTTTCATAATAATTCTGCCAATGGATTTTTTTTTTACTTCATTGAGATAGATGGGAAGATAAATTAGCTTTATTCATTACATATGTATCAGAACAATAAACAACAGTCCAAGGATTGTGGCAGGCCGTGTGCATGTATCAACACGCTTCCACCACCAGCATAACATGCCCACAACTTACTAACTCTAAGCCATACTTTCGAATGTGGGTAGAAACTGGAGCACCCAGAGAAAACCCACACAGTCATAGGGAGAATGTGCAAACTCCTTACAGACACGTTTGGGAATCCTCACCCTGTTGTTCGCTTGCACTGTAAAGCCATAAATACTACCGTGCCACCCCATCGACTATTAAATTGACTATGTGGATTTACAATATACACTCTATCTCTGGAAAAGGCAAAGCACTTTAGTCTTGAGCACTACCTTTTACCATCTTACTAGTAATGTCATAAACAAGTTTTAACTATGCATCAATGCGTCATTGAAATTAGATTACTGATGTCATGTACTTAATTAATGTCACTTTTTGTGCTCTGATCAAAAATAGATTTGGCCACAAATCATTTCAAACATAATAGAATATGTGTTCAGCTACTAAACATCCCAGATCTTCAGAGGTTTACTTTCCTTTGGAAATACCAAAATCATCAGACCTGATGCAGAGTTTCAACCCAAAATATTGACAATACATTTCCTCCCATAGATGTTGCTCAACTTGCTGAGTTCCTCCAACAGATTGTTTGTTGCTTCCCCTTCTGATGCTTGTAGTCTGTTCCATCTCAACTTTGCTTGTGTCAGAAAACGTTGAGGAGGCTTGACCCAAAATCAAAGCGGCAGAGACAAGCTTGCTGTGAGCGATAACCTTAAGTATAGTCTACAAAATAACAAACCACAAGGGGCAACAAAACAAAGAGAACAGATACTAAACCCAACAGGGAATAAGGTAACTAAAGGTCAGGAGCAAGTCCAGTTGGGTGAATGAGCGAACAAGGACTGTGGATGAGAGCTGGGATTAAATAGGCTGCAGGTCATGAGTTAGGAACGAGTGGCAGGAGTAGCTGTGAGGAGCCTGTACAGGCTTGACACATTTTTCTTTATCTTCTAATGTGTCTTTGTCATACTCATAAAACCTTTGGGTCTCTGTTACCAAAACAAAAAGACTACATTATAATAATTATGAACTTTAATTTTTGCTTTAAAGCTGATGCTCGTTAAGGATTGTGGCCTATGACTGCTCCTTTGGGCTGTAGTAATATTTGTAGAAATTCCAGAGAAGATGTCTGTAAGGAATCCTAGTATAAAGAGGTCATAAGTTGCATTGAACTATTTGTGTCTTCTGTGTACTGTGTGCATTTTGTTGGATGTTTGGAGGCACACAAAGGCATTGCGGATAGGATGGCGCAGAAGCTGATGTGCACCATCAATTGAGGTGAGTTGAGGTGTGGACTGAAGATTGTGATAAGATTGTAGCATTTTGAATAAAAAAATTGTACATAAAAGAACAGCCTGATTTTGCTGCTGTATTGGAAATTTCGGGAACGTTGCAGGTTTGGAATGTATTTCAGGAAAATAAATAGCAACTACTTAGTCATTCTGAAAAACCAATCTCAAGTGTGTTATTTTTTGGGTGAACACAGGCAGGGAGATCTTTGACTCTTGGAAATACCCAGTTTAAGTTACCAAATGTCCAAGATGTAACATTCGATTGAGCAAGCAGGATTTTCACATCTAGGAAAATGGCCTCCAAGATGCAAAAGCAGCTTCAGTTAGCACAGCACATTGGTGTAGGTGAAGCGAGTGGACCCCACCACAGGAAAGGAGGCGATGATTGTAGCATCGAGTTCAGGCCTTATGAGAAATTGCTTTGGTGGAAAACCTTGCTGTTGTTGCCATGGGAACCACTTGCTCAAACCTATTGATTTAGATTTGCGAAATGCATTAATTGTTCTAAGTGAGGGCAGACAGCCTCCCTATCTACGCAAGGCTAGACAGAATGCAGTGAACCAGAATAGTGGCAGTTAAGCAAAATCCCACTGGATGGGAAGTAATTACAGCAGCATACCACAGAAGAAAGGTTTACACAACAGGAGATTGATGGGCAATGAGCGTTTGATCACTATATATGCCGCGGGCGGTGATTCTGAAGTAAAAAGTGATTTCAGAATTAGATCGATGATTGATACACGGTTTGAACATTGGCACAGCCACAGACTGATCCAGTAGAGAAGAGATTAGGGAAGTTTGGGTAGGTGCCACTGCAGAAGCATTTTATAGTTAAGAAGGTACTTTGATGAGATCCTGAGCATTGAAACATGTGGCCAAGGGAAAAGTTGCTAATTACATTAACAGACCAACCTTCTAAGGAAGAGGAAGGTTGAAGGAGCTGAGGGTGGATTGGACAAATGTATTCAATTTAACTATAAAACAATTAAGTTTGAACAGGCGTCTGCTACAGTATAATGATACGTCAAGTTTCAACAAATGTGCTTTCTTCCATAAGTAAGTAATTTGGGTATGTCTGCAAGTATATAAAAATGGGCTACAGCCAATAAAAGAGAAAATTGAGACCATCATTAAAGCCAGGAAATATGGAAATATTGCTGAGCTCACATTGCTTTGGGCATGATTGTGTACAATGCCTGGTTCCTACCTTGTGTTGGCACAGTGCCTCCACTACATCATCCATTAAAGAAAGATGGACATAGCTGCTGGAGTATGGCTCAGCAAATATCCTGTAATCTATTCATGGGAGTTCTCAGCAGTGGTTGTTTTGGTACTTTACAGCCATGTATTGAAACTAGCTTGTGATGCTTCACACTGTGGACCAGAGCAGTGATTAGATTTCACAGATAGCTCCTATCAGACATGCATCGTGTACACTGACCAAAAACCCAGGAAGTTATACACAGATGAAGAAAGGAGAATTGACGGTCTTATTTCAAATGAGACAGTTTCACTCCATCTTGCCAGAAAGATAGTTTATTCCGGTTGCTGACCTCAAAGTTCTGCAAGTGAATTTTGTTGGAAACCGGGAAAATGTAATGTATCACATTTTGGCATTTGCATCATGTACACAGTTAGCAAGGAAACAAACTTGCTGTGTGGCCATTACGTGAACATATCCTCACACATTTATGTATCAGTAAAGTGGCCGTTTATATGATGAATAGTTTTAGAGCATCATTTAAGTAAGAATGTCCTGATTTGTTACTTTATTTCTGACAGATTGGTTCTGTCATTTTGTTAGTGCAAATTCTGATGGTAACTGGCATCTTGGAAGTTTTTACTTTAGTGTATGATTTTGCTGGTGTCCTCTGACAGTTAGCTACACGAAGACTTAGGGATTCGCACCATTTGCTTGTCATACAGTTCACTAATCTAAAATCCAGTCTCCTTGAATCCTTTCCAGTGCTTCTGCTTTAATGCTTGACAAGCTGGATATTATGTTTCATATGTGGTTTTGGGATTTAGTTGTGTGTATATCCATTTCTCTAAATTTGCTGTGCAGATTTTGGTAATTGCTTCTTGAGCTATAATTCCTTGGCATGTGCTTTTTACTGAATAATTTTCGAATCTAATAAGTGTTTTCAATTGCCCTAGTACAATGGCAGAATCTGATCAGCTTACTCCCGATGGGCACTCCTGGGTCTCCACAAACCTTACTGCACTTGGATGCTTTCCATTTGCGTTTTGCAATGGTCATTTCTTTTGCACTCCAGAATTTCGTGACTGTTTATTTGCTGGAAATAATCTCTTTATTAAAGTAAATGCTTTGTTTGTTATGATGGCAATCATGGTCAGATCACAAAAGATGGCGGGATAAAGGAACTTAGTTAAAATCTTCACTTTCTTATCTGTTTTAAGATGTTTGACACGTAGAAAGATTATTGCTACATAAAGCCAGTAGTGCTTTTCTCTCCTTTGTCTAATCTTCTTGTCTTTCTCTGAAATGTACTTTATTTCAGAGGAAAATAGAGAAATTTGACAATCTAATCTCTTTGATGTTTTTGGAGTAATATTTACTTAGTAAACAATTTGAATTGTGTTTCTACTACAGTTTGCGGCAAGGAATTTCACATATATGATACTTAGGCTTGTTGCTACCCTGTAAAGCGTATGTTATATTATACTTGTCTGGTTCTTACTCACAGGCACTTATGCCCCCTATATTGTTACAAAAAAAAGGACATTGACTAAGACTGCATGCTGCTGTGTCAGGAATTTGGCATGTACTCTGTTCCTTCTTTCTGGTATTCCCACAACAGTGAATTGCTTTTGGGTCAGAAAGTGGGCGAGAGTGTAAAATGAGCTGGAGTGAGCAGTGCTGAGATGTGAGTTTCAGGGCTGCTTGCTGGCTGGCACGAGGATTGTGACCCATTGCTGGGGACAGGCAGCACTTGTGCCCTATTTTGAAAGACCACTGGGATTTTAGGGGTTCATGCCATATTTCCTGCAGAGTGGCACTATCACTAGTTCACTTCTCTGCATCTAGTGCCAGTACTGATCCCGTTAGCATTTCCACTCATGGCATGGAAACACCAGTGCATAGAAGATGGCGCATCACAGGCAGAGCTCCCCCCACCATTGAGCATTTTTACCCAGAGTTCTGCCACAAGAAAGCAGCATCCATCATCATGGATCCCCACCACCCAGGCCATGATCTCTTCTCACTATTACCACTGAGCAGGAGGTACAGAAACCTTGGGTCCCTCACCACCGGGCTCAGCACCAACTCCTATGGAACACTACTAGTCAATGGTCACAAACAGAAAAAGCCCCTTTTATTCCCACTCTTTGCCTCTTGCCATTCCACAGATCTTCTATCCAGGATAGTATCTTTCTTGTCATATAATGGGTGCTATCTTGTTAAGCAGCCTTATGTTTAGCACCTTGTCAAAGTCCTTCTGAAAATCCAAGTTTACAACATCCACTGGCTCTCCATCTATCCTGCCTGTTATTTTTTTCAAAGAAAAAATTACAACAAATCTGTCGGGGAATATTTCCCTGTCAGGAAACCACGCTGACTTTGGCCTATTTTATCCCGTGCCAAGTACCCCAGAACTTCATCCTTAATAATGGACTCCAACATCTCCTGAAACACTGCAATCAGGCTAACTGGCCTATAATTTCCTATTTTTTTCTGCCTTCCTCCCTTCTTAAATAGTGGAGTGACATTTAAAGAGTTTTGCACATTGGTTGTTTGTCGGTATTTGTTTATGTTTTGTTCATCATAGATTACAGTGTATTTCTTTATTTTCCTATAAATGCCTGCAAGGAAATGATAGTATAAGGTATCGTATATCTACTTTGATCATAAGTTTATCTTTGACGTTTGACTCATTCCTGTTTTTGCTATCGTGCCGTATTTAAAAACTTAATTTAATTATGTTCATAATTCTCTAATTCTTATTTTGATTAACTTTTAGTTTTCGTGTCTCCGTTTCATAGACTTTTTAGTCTGAAGTGCACAACCTTGGATGTACTAAATTATCAGTTTTTCATCTGAAAGAAGGATGTTTTTAAGCAATGACTTGTCTCTTCGTTGCTGTGAATCAAAGAGTAGAATTTCTTCAGTATCCTGCCAACATTTCATTCCCCCTTATTTATAAAACTTTAAAAAGAGGTTACCTGGTCTTTCATTAAGTTCCCTTTTAAGTAGATTATTGTGTTTACTTACTGAACACTTGAGGAATAACTTATTGTTTGCATTGCTGTTTGGGATGATGATGAGGCACTTTATAAAAATACCTGATTGTAGGTACGTAATCACATTTAAAATTGGATTGTTTCATGGTGCTTGGTGACACTCTTTACCATTATCACTTAGCTGAGGTCATGAGTCTCTTTTCAGCACTATTTTGTAGTGTGTATTGGCTCTGCCTTCAGTCTAGGAAGAATTTCTGTGTGTAGGAAGGAGAAGTGAATACCTACTCTGGCTGAACCAGTCCTGGATTATCGACGTTTCTGGATATCCAGAGGGGGAAGAAAATGAGGATTGTGCTGTAATAGCTGATCATTCCGCATCTTGTTGGTTCAAATCAACAGCAGTTTACTGTTATGCAGCAAATTACATCAGTTACCCATCTCATCATATCGGTCACTTCATGCAAGATCTATCAGTGGAAGGGTCTGTGGATCTCACATTGGCCTCATTAGCCGTCTCAGATCCCAGAAAGCAAGAGAAAGTTCGTTCTCAATCCCAAAGGACTACTGAAGAAGTAAATGCAATTTAGCGATGTATAGTAATACTTTTATTGTTCTTCTGACCTGACCTCATGAGTGTTTTGTGGCTTGGAATTTCATTGGTCCTCAGGAGGTTGATCAGAATCCAATCAGCACAACTCCTTGTCCCTTTCTATGTTATTGTGTTCCTTTAGGTGTGACCACCCACCCCCTGCCTTTCCCAACTCTGAATGGGGGGGATGCCCTGCACATTGAAAGCTGATGGCCAGGATCACTTTAATACTAACAGTACTGTGACTAAAAGTGGCAGGAGTCCAATTTGGAGGAGCTGGGTGTGTGGCAGGAATGGGCTGGAGTACATGGGGGCAATGATGGTGGCAGGCACTCGAGTCATCGGTGTTAGCTGCTTTTGGTGATGCTCTACATGGTGCAGAGGTGGCATCCTATTCTGTGCCTGTGCAGTGGAAGTCATTGGGGCCACCTTCCATTTCATCATTGGATCTATGGGGGTTGTAATGTACAAGTCTTTAGTCAAGGAGAAATGTACCTCCTATAGTCCTCATGACATAGGTCAAGTTTGGTGTGCCTGTGTTGAGCTGTGGATGGAAGTGCAGGAATCAAACACCAAGTATCCCTACTTGATGAGGTTCTGCATGTCCTGATTTAGCATTAGATCTGCTGGCCTCATTGCTACACAATGTGTCACAACCAGGGGTCATTTTTAAAAAGAGTTTTTTTTGTCAGTTAGTTAGGTGGAAATTTTTTTCCCCCTCGGTGTCATCTTATGCATTTGCTTTTTCCTTCGACCATTTACCTTCTATGTCTAATTGTTTGTCTTTGCACTAGGTCTGGTTTTGGCTGCAGTTGAAAGCTCATTAACTCGGAGAAATGCAAACTTTAGTTTGCTGAAACTTGTTTTAAGGAGATGGCCGCAAACGAAAGCTTAGGTGCAAGAAGTATGTGCTGAAGGACATAGAGAAGCTCAATGCATCATAAGAAAGAGTAGCAGGAGTAGGCCATCTGGCCCATCGAGCCCATTCAATAAAATCATGGCGGATCTGGCCATGGACTCGTCTCTACCTACCTGCTTTTTTCCCATAACTCTTAATTCCCCTACTATGAAAAAAACTATCCAAGCTCGTCTTAAATATATTTACTGAAGTAGCCTCCACTGCTTCATTGGGCAGAGAATTCCACAGATTCACCATTCCTCCTCATCCCTGTCCTAAATCTATTCCCCCGAATCTTGAGGCTTTGTCCTCTAGTTCTAGTCTCACCTGCCAGTAGAAATAACTTTCGTGCCTCTATCTCATCTATCCCCTTTATAATTTTTTATGTTCCTATAGAATCTTCTCTCATTCTTCTGAATTCCAGCGAGTACCATCCCAGGTGACTCAATCTCTCATTCCAGCATGAAGACTCTGTAGGGAGTGACTACTCTCCAACTTCCAATCGAACACTGGCTGCGCCCTGTGTACAGCTTCTCACATGCATTATTTAAGGACACATTGCAAGAGAGTGTTTTGAATGGTACAATGAATGCAGCAAAAGATGAGTACTAATTATCTATAAACTACAAATGTAATACATTTGAGATATTTAAAATGCAATGCATTGTGGGAGCAGAGTCCGCTGATCTTGGAAGCAGATTTTCCTCAGTCATTGATGATTGTGTGGTGGAGTTGCCTGTCATTACCTGAACAGTAATTACCATTGATTTTACTTCTCTGGCTTGTTCTATTGCCACTTAAGAACGGTGTTAGTACATTAGAATGTGCTGGGACAGTATTTCTTTCCTTTCATTTGTCAATAAAGAATGTAACAAATAGAATTTATTGAGTCCCCAGGATCAAATTCTGTGCAACTCTAGAAAACCAGATCCAGTGATACAGAGTTTGTTCATCATATCAGTAATTGCTTCTCCCTTTTCCTACTTTGAGCACCTGCTGGAAGATCAGGGTTTGATTCCTGCCGCTGTCTGTAAGGAGTTGGCACATTCTCCCCATCAGCCAGCGGGCCTTCCTCAGGGTGCTCCAGTTTCTTCCCACGTTAAAAAGACTAACAGTTAGGGTCAGTGAGTTGTGGCCGTGCTGTGTCCGTGTCAGAGGCGCGGCCACACTTGCAGGCTGCTCAGCACAACCCTCGACGATTTGATTTGATGTGAGTGACACATTTCACTGTAGGTTTTGAGGTACAAATAATGCTAATCTTTCTTTCTTCTTTCAAGCCAGCGACTTCCTCATCTCTTGTTGTTAATATTCAAACGCAGTGGATTCCATTTAATTGGGACACATCGGGACCGGTACATTTTGACCCAATTAGCCGAAATTTCATGGAAGTAGTTAAAAATGTATATAAAAAGACAAACTACCATTTAACTAATGCATTTAAATGAAATACAGAACAAATTAGACCCCTAACAATACAACCACAGTACTATAAAACTGTGTGTAATAGTTCCTAATAGTTGTTGCCGTGTTCTTTTCATTGACTGTAATTGAACAAAATCAGTGCAGACTCCTACTGCAGATTAATGGATTGCTTCACACAGAGCTTCCAACGATCACGTCCTCCGTATCATCATTTTCATTCTAAAGTTCAAGGTGATTGTTGATACCTTTAAATTCTTCATAGTTTCTAATTTGATGAAGTAGTGAAATCATTTCATTTTCACTCCCGGCTGTTTCTGGCATTTCCAAGCCCGAATGCTTGAATCTGCAGAGAGCAAACCAGTTCCAAATGGATTTGCTGCTTATTTCTTGCCAACCATCAGTGACAAAAATCCTGCTTTTTGAATTCAAACATACGCAACTGATGCTATTTTAAAAAAACGTTAAGCGCGGTGTGCTGTCTTAACAGCCACACAAGTGCATGAGACTGATGCTAGTTAGAAAACTGTTCAGTAACAGCCTCCTGTCACAATTAAGTGATGCAGTGTCCCAAATAAGTGAAGGGAATCCTGGTTGTTCTTGTTCGTTAAAATTTGTCCCAAATAAGTGGCTGCCCCAATTAACTAAAATTCACTGTACAGTCAGCCCTCCTTATTGCGGGGGATTGGTTCCGGGACACCCCGCAGATACCAAAAACGCTGATGCTCAAGTTCCTTATTTAGCTGATCAGTGAGGTGATCTTTAGGACCCAGCAGAACCCTGAACCTTATTTAACCTGTCTCAGTGCAGTGGACATTAGGACCCGGCACAGCTCTGAATCCACAGTGTTTCTGTTCACGAAACTAATCACGATCACAATTGAAAATAAAGTGGAAATAACAAAGCGATTGGAAAGAGGTGAAACGCCATCGGTCATTGGAAAAGCATTAGGCTACAGTCAGTCAAAGATCGGAACAATTTTAATGGAGCATGTGAAAGGACCTGCCCCGATGAAAGCTACAATTATTACTAAGTAACGCAGTGGTTTAATTATTGAAATACATGCGTTTCTTAAGTGTTTTATATGCCTAGAAAGGTAAAATGTGTACTATATACAAAGACAAACGTTTGACTAACTGACGCTACATAATACCGGATGTACCTGTTCCGACTTCAAATCGACTTAAAGACAGACTCAGGAATGGAACTCGTTCATAACCCGGGGACTGCCTGTACTTTTAAATCATCTCTAGATGACTTACAGTACCTAATACAATGTAAGTGCTATGTAAATAGTTGTTATACTGTATTGTTTAGGGAATAATGACAAGAAAAAATAGTCTGTACGTGCTCAAATAAGGAGTGCTGGAGAGAGAACTTCTGGGTTTTCATGATCTGCAGTTGGTTGAAACCGCGAATAAGGAGGGCCAACTCTATATCCTTTCTTTCCCAATATACTCCTTCATTCCGAATTCATTGTCAGCGGGATGCAGCCTTACACTGTAGATACAACCAGGTTGCGTTCTCATCACGTATTTGGCTCGGGTGTGAAGTGTAATTGTGTCCTTCTTCCCTCTGCTCAGTATTCCAGAATCATCTTATAATGTAACAATAATCCTTGGCTTTTTTTTTACAGAGGGCTATCTAATTAAACCATTCCCCTTCCTCATCCACTTCAGCAACAAGGCTGTTTGTCACTCAGATTGAAACTATTAGTTTAACTTCCTCAGTTTTCTCACCCAAGCTTGGCAGGCTAAACATAATCTTGTTTTAGCCCTTGGTTCATAATATTTTCCTCTATTCTCTCCATATATCATCTATGAATTCACCTTGAAAATGACATTCGCATCATACTCACCTGATCCTATTCCCACTAAACAACAGGCCACTCACTGTCCCTTCTGGGCTGCCACATTATTTGATTTATCAGTGTTCTCTCTTTTGTACTAAGCCCCTCTCGAGATTTGCCTCATCTCCTCAATAAAACGATTGTTGACCCTTTGCTTTTGGTCCTACCTTCAACCTCTCTTTCGTCTCAAGTCTTTGAATGTTTTGGACCCTTTTGTATCCATGCCCATCTCTCCCAGAACCAGTTATTTAAATTCCTTCCATTAGGTTTGGCTCTCTGCCTCAGCACTGAAATGTTTCCAGACCATTTTTAACATGATCTCAAGTTTGGGAATCCTAACCAAATGAGTGAAGACTCTATGCCTGCAAGTCTGATGGGAGAAATGGCTTCCCCTTAGTAACATCGGGAAACTCAGCAAATCACTGCTCCACTCTTGATTCTGGTAATGGAACATATTGACAGTACCTATTTCTTGGCATGTCCTGGACTGAAGAGGTATACATGAATCAATCAAGTTGACGTGCAACAGCTTTTTAATTTAATCCCACACTTACTGTCTCTCATCAGTAGTTACCACTTTATATAAGTAGTTGAGTATTATGTAAATGTTCAATTTCTTTCACTTCCTCAGCAAAATCCACAAATTGTATTGGGAGAGATACAATGGAATGAATCATTTCTTATAAAAATCCATAAATCCACAATATTATTCAACCCAATAAATTGACATCTGGAAAGCTTTGAATTGCACTATATAGACTTTTTCTTCAGTCGTTGAAGGGTTTATTCAGTCAATAGGAGAAACGTCTGTTTGCACTGAATGCAAGATTTAGTATTGCATGTACACTGTATTTAGCATCAGAAATTTAGTGCTACAAAAGCCATTGGAGTTAATTTTTCAAGAGCCCGATGCAATGCGTATAAACTACAATATTGTGTATCTGCATTCAATGTCAATTTTCAGTGCTGTTTTGCATTAAAAGATATACATATTTGGAAATGGATTTAGATTTCTGATGCACTACTAGGCTTCAGCAACAGAGGGCGGTGTCTCACTAAATTACCCTTTTGGAACGAACATTTCAAAATGTAAGACTGTGAGGCAGGTGCAATCATTCCAGGAGAGGAAATGAAAAAAACAAGGATTCATTTAAAAAGCAGCATTATGCAGATTGCTGTAGCCATATGCAAGGCTAACATGATAAAAAAAAGCTAAATAAAATATTGCCTTCCTGAATAAAGCTAAGGAAAATACAGTCCCATAGTGCAAATATGCCCTTTCTATTTTGAAATGCAAAGTCCAACTATGGATGTTAATGTTAATTCTTAACTGAATCTGTTGATCCTGCTGATGATATTTGAGCCTGTTGCAGTAGCACAGTGTTGAATTATTATTTGATCATTATTGGGTGTTGTGCCTTCACAGATGCAATCAGATGCTGCATTTGTATCCAAAGAGATAATGGTTTACGAGATACGGTAATGGTTTATTGGAAAGGCAGCACATTTAAGCTATATGCACTCAGCGGCCATTTTATTAGGTACCTCCTGTACCTAACAAAGTGGCCACTGAGTGCATGTTCATGGTTTCTGCTGCTGTAGCCCGTCCACTTCAAGGTCCAACATCCTGTACATTCGGAGATGCTCTTCTGCACACCAGTGTTCTAACGAGTGGTTATTTGAGTTACTGTCTCCTTCCTGTCAGTTTGAACCAGTCTGAACTTTCTCCTCTGACGTCTTTCCTGAACACAGAACTGCTGCTCACTGGATGTTTTTCCTTCAGCACACTGTTCTGTGTAAATTCTACCGATGGTGGTGCATGAAAATCCCGAAAAGATCAGCAGTTTCTGAGATTCTCAAATCACCGTGTCTGGCGCCAACAATCATTCCATGGTGAGTCACTTGTATCACATTTCTGCCCCATTCTGATGTCTGGTCTGGACAAGAACCGAACCTCTTGACCTTGACTGCATGCGTTGAGTTGCCACACGATTGGCTGATTAGGTATTTGCATTAACGACCAGGTACCTGTGCACCTAATAAGTGGCCACTGAATACATGCTGAGTTTTTGAAGTGGCAAACTGAATGTTCTGTATATTGTGCCATTGTTGAACTACAGACCTGTCGCATGGTTCTCTTGCCAGATAAGATCATAATATGAACACAAATGGATACACTTTGAACGCAGTGTTCATGCTTAGGAATGCATAACAGTATTCCACTTTTGCTAAGAACAGTGAAGTACAAATGACATCAGTATACACACTTAATAACAGAGCTATAAATATTGTCGAGTAATTGTGTATCAAAGTGTTCCAGATCTCCTGACTTGTTTAATGTTGAATAAACTTTTCTCCCATAAACACTAGAGCCAACTTAAACTGGCCAATTAATCTGCTAACTCAGAAATATTTAGGATGTAGAGCATGAGGAAATCTCCCTACAGTTAGCAATGAAGGACCAGAAGATGAAGATCAGACGTTGAAGGGAACACAATATTACGGAGAAATGTCAGCAGGAGAGTATACCTAGCAATCCTGTCTGACTGTGTACTCTCTGTATCACATGCCTATGCACTGTGAGGTCCCTGTTACTTCAGGCTAATTTGCCGCATTCACACCCTGTGTACTCCTGGTTTAAAAAAAAAAGTTTTAAAACAGTTTCAAGTGTTTGAATGACTACATGTCAGGCAAACTGGACTGGTCATTCTGTGTTGGAATATGCACAGACGGGGCTGCAGCTATGACTGGGCGGCTGTCTGGTTTCACTACCCGAGTCAAAGAGGTTGCTCCTGAATGCCAGTCTACACATTGCGTCATACACAGGGAAATGCTGGCTAGCCGGAAAATGTCACCTGATTTTAATAGCGTATTGAGTGACGTCGTTGAAGTTATCAATCACATCAAAGCAAAAGCCCTTAACTCACGTCAGTTTGAGCAGCTTTGTGAGGAAATGGATGCAGAGCACAAACACCTTCTCTTACACACTGAAGTCAGGTGGCTATCGAGGGGGGAGAGCCCCGGCCAGGGTTTTTGAGTTAAGAGAGTCGCTACAGAGATTTCTTTCAGGAAAAAAGCCACCACTGGCAGCACACTTCAGTGACGAGGAGTGGATAGCAAAACTCGCTTATCTGTGTGACATCTTCAGTGAACTCAGTTTGACACTTCAGGGGAGAATGACAACTGTCTTCAAGTTGACAGATAAAGTGTCTGCTTTCAAAGCCAAACTGGAACTGTGGGGACGGCAGGTGGACAAGGGCATATTTGACATGTTCCCAACATTAACTGGGATTTTGGGAGAGACTGAGGCTGCACCGTCCTTCTCACAGCTGGTGCGCGATCACCAATCTTCGCTGTTGGCAGAATTCGAGCGTTACTTACCAACCGCAAATGACCCAAGACGTGCAAAGGAATGGGTCCGTGACCCATTTGTGAATGTCCCCGGTGAATCACCCATGTCAGCGCGGGACGAAGATCAACTCCTCGAGCTTGCAAATGACAGTGGGCTGAAAAGTACGTTTGACATAACATCCCTGCCGGCATTCTGGATCAAAGTCAAGGCTGAATATCCTGATAAAGCCACGAAAACACTGAAAACGTTGCTTCCATTTCCCAACATCATATCTCTGCAAAGCGGGCTTTTCTGCAGTGAATGCAACAAAAACAAAATTGCGGAATAGACTGGACATAAGGAACCCCCTTCGAGTATTGCTGTCTCCCATCACCCCTTGATGGGACCATCTTGCTGCAGGGAAACAAGCCCAGGGCTTCCACTGATTCAGCGATATTGGTATGTTGCAATGGTTTTTTATGTTCATATGAGGAAAATATGTGCTGTGTTTAATATCCAAATGTTACTTAAAATGTTATGATGCTATTGACTTATAATTGACTCATCACTATATTCATACAAGGAAAATATGTGCCGCATGTTTAATATTAAATTCGTTAGATAAACCCTTTTAGAAATGAAATTGAGTGTATTAGCCACTCATAAGTGACTTATAGTTGACTTATAACCTATATTCCAGTTGTGATTAACAACCCCCCCCCCGTCGGCCGGTCCACAAGAATATTGTCAATATTAAACCGGTCCACGGGGCATAAAAGTTTGGTGACCCCTGCTGTACACTACCAATTGTGTCCTTTTGAATGGTCAGTTAAGTGAGGCACCTGTATGCCTGATGAAAACTTTTGAGTGTGGTAGTTGCTAGCAAGCAGCCATCTTTGTACCTTGCTGCCAGCTGGTTCAAATACGCAAAGACTGAAGCGACGGCAGATGTTGGAACGTGGAGCAAGACACAAAACACTAGAAAAAAGTCAACTGTCCATTTCAATCTGAAACGTCACCTGTCCATTTGCCTCCATAGATGCTGCCTGACCTGCTGTGTCCCTCCAGCATTTTGTGTGTTGAATTAAACACGTGTTGGGTGTTGCTTGCAGTGTTGCTGAAGGCGCTGTAGTGACCAGTAAAATTAGACACAGCCTAAGTTTTTGGCAAGTGGGGTTTAAAACATAAATAGGGTTGTAAATGGACTAACTTTATAAACATGAAATCAAGTAACACACACAAAATGCTGGAGGATTAAAGAGTAAGCATTTTGGGCCAAGACCTTTCATGAACAATTTTGCCCCGAAACATCAACCCTTTATTCCTCTCTATAGATACTACCTGATCTGCTGTTTTATTTTGTATGTGTTATTCTGGACTTCCAGCATCTTCAGAATCTCTTGTGTATAAAACATGAATTAAAACTGGATTCCTGCTCCAGTTGGTCTCACTGTGTACTAGGAATTATGAACTGCATTTTCTATTGGATATGGCACATTTGGACATTCAGAATAAAGGGATAAATGGCATAGAAAGGGTAGATAGTCCAAACCTTCTTCCCAGGTGGAAATGGGAAATGTCAAATTGTTGAGAGTATAGTCGAAGTTGAGAGAGCCAAGTTTAATGGAGATATGAGACAAGTTTTTTTACACAAGTTGTAGGTGGCTGGAATGCACTGGGGGGGGGGGGTGCAATTGGTCTGTTCCTCTAGTTTTCTACGTTCTATGATAAAGTACCATATATGTGTTTATTAAGTAAATTTAGGGGGTTGCATGAGAATGGGGGTGGTATCATGCTGGTGTGGACTGAGATTGGTACATAGATAATGGAGAGTAGAGGATGAAGATCACTTTCAGTTTGAAATTGGTATTGTGGACCCACCTCTTCAAACCTTCTTGTACTGATTGGGCTGGGGAGAGTAATTGTCTATTTCTAAACCTGCTGATGATACAAAGCTGGGCACCCCACTCTGGATCTAAATGCAACGAGACATCAACCATCTTGACTTTAACACTTCTCTCTCGAATTCTGAACTCACTATTTCTGAGTGTGCTGCTCTCCACCCACTTCGCACTAATCCCAACCTTACTATCAAACATGCAGATAAGAGGGGGTGTTGTAGTAGTCTGGTGGACTGGTTTCTACCTTGCCGAGGGCAGATTGCAACTTTCCAACACCACCTCTTACTTATCCCTTGAACAGGACCCCACTGAGGTGTACCAGGCCATTGTCACTCCCACCATCATCGACCTTATTAACTCTGGGGATCTCCCATCCTCAGCTGGCAACCTCTTATTTCCCCTACCTGCTCCTCCTGTTTCTACCTCCTACCCAAGATCCACAAATGTGACTGTCCAAGTAGACCCACTGTTTCTGCCTGTTCCTGCCTGACTGGTCTTGTGTCTGGGTTCCTCGACTCTGTTTTATCCCTCTTGGTTTAGTCCCTTCCTACCTATGTCCACGACACTTCACGTGCTCTCCGTAATTTCAGTGATCTTCCTCCTTTGACTTCTGCCACTTCCTTCAAGTCCAAGGTGTAGCCACGTGCCCTCGCATGGATCCTGTCTTTGCCTGTATTGTTGTCAGCTACGTGGACCAGTCGACATTCCAACCCTTCAGGAGCATTGCTCCCAACTCTTCCTGCACGACATTGGTGCTACTTCCTGCACCCACGCTGAGCTCGTCAATTTCATCAACCTTGCTTCCAACTTCCACCACTCACTGCCCTCAAATTTACTCGGTCAATTTCTGACACCTCTCTCCCCTTACTCCCTCTCTCCGCTTCCATGTCTGCAGACAGTCTATCTACTGATACCTTTCATGACCCCACTGACTCTCACAGCTATCTGGACTATACATCTTCCCAATCTGTCACTTGTTACTTCTCTCAGTCTCCGCAGCATTGGCTCTCAGGGTGAGGCTTTTCATTCCAGAACAACTAAGATGTCGTCCTCCTTCAAAGAAAGGGGCTTCCCTTCCTCCACCATCAACGCTGCCCTCAACTGCTTCTCTTCCTTTTCACCCTCACCCCTTCGTCCCACTGCTACACCAGGGAGAGGGTTCCTCTTTTCCTCAGCTAACACCCCACTAACCTCCCCATCCAGCATATAATTCTCAGTAACTTCTTCCATCTCTAGCAGGATCCTACCACCAAACACATCTCCTCCCACCCTCCCCCGCTTTCTGCAGGGATTGCTCCCTACACCACTCCCTTGTTCACCTGCCCCTCCCCAGTGATCTCCCTCCTGGTACTTATCCTTGCAAGCGGAACAAGTGCCACACCTGGCCCAGCATCTCCTCCCTCATTCAGGGCTCCAAAACAATCCTGCCAGGTGCGGCAACGCATCACCTGTGAGTCTGTCTCCAGCGATCCCGATGTGGTCTCCTGTATGTCAATGAGACCTGACGTAGATTGTGAGACAGCTTCGCCTACGCTCCATCTGCCAGAAAGGTGGGATCTCCTGGTGGCCAGCCACTTCAATTCTACTCCTAATTCCCATTCTCACATGTCAGTCTGTGGCCTTCTCTACTGCCGCAATGAGGCCACACGCAGGCTGGAGGAGCAGCACCTTATATTCCGCCTGGGTAGCCTCCAGCCTGATGCAACGAACGTCAATTTCTTGAACTTACGGTAATTGCCGCTCTCCTCCCTGCCTCTTCTCCTTCACCATTCCCCAGAGACAGAAGATTTTGCAGCTGCTGGAAATACCGAGGGAGTGCGCAGAAAATGATGGAGCAATTCAGCAAGTTAGGCAGCATTTACTGAGGAAAATAAACAGTAGATATTTTGGGCTGAGGTCCTCTACCTGCCTTGCTGAGTTCCTCCAGCATTTTGTATGTTTTGCTTAAAACACTAGAAGATTGAAAGGTGTTGGTGTTCAAAGGGATCAAGGTGTCCTTTGTACACAAACTATTGAAAGGTTACCTGTAGATACAACTTGCAGTTGTGTTGGTAAATGGCATGTTAGTCTAGATACTAGAATGATTTCACTTGATGAATATATACAGGGCCCTGATGAGACCGTGCCTGGAGTGTGGTTACAGTAGGGCTGCCCCTACGTTATGGAGAATATGGATAGTTTTCTGATTAGGCTGATATTGTTTAGAGTTTAGAAGGATGAGAAGTGATATTGAAGTCGGCAAAATTCTTGGGGCAATTTTTCTCCCCTAAATCGTGTATCCAGTACTTGGAATCACAATTTTGCAGTAAGGCCTACCACTCAGGAATGAGGTGAGAAAGTGTTTTCTTTTTGTTCATTGAGTGGTGAATCATAAAGTCACCGAGACAGTGACTCACACAGCACAGAAGCAAGGCCTTTCCCCCAAACAGTCAAAGATTAGGACAAAAATTCCCACCTAATCTAGTCCCATTTGACCCAAATCCCCCCAAACCTTCCCAGTCCACGGAAGGGTCTCGGCCTGAAATGTCAACTGTACTTTTTTTCCATAGATGCTGCCTGGTCTGCTGAGTTCCTCCAGCAGTTTGTGCTTGTGTTGCTTGCAATCCGTGTACCAGTCCAAATGTCTTTTAAATGCAGCTGATGTACCTGCCTCAAACATTTCCCCTGGCAGCTCATTTCATATACGGACCACACTCAGAGAAATGAAGTTTTCCCTCAGGTACCCATTAAATCTCTCCCCCCTCACCCTAAACCTATGCCTTCTTGTTCTTGATTTCCCCAACCCTGGGCAGATGGCTCTGTGCATTCTCTCTATCTAATGTTCTTTTTATTGATGAAATCAGGATTGAGGGGTTGATAGTTTCAGCAGCAGCAAATACGAATGAGCAAAGAGACAATTTGGAGGATGTTCTTGTGAAGCCAGGAGTTGGATCTCTTTCAGGAGATAGCTCAGCAGTGGCAATTTGCTCCTTCGATTGATTTTCCTTCACTTTGAGGTGGGATTGTTTTGACCCAACTCACTGTGCCGTCCACCATCAAGAAACTGGCATCCATCATTAAGGATCTTCATCATCCAGTACTCTTCTCAGTACTACCATCAGGGAGGAGATACAGGATCCTGAAGACACACACTCAGTGTTTTAGAACAGCTTCTTCCCTTCTGCCATCAGATTTCTGAATGGTCCATGAACACTACCTCACTAATTTGCTCTTCATGCTCCCCTTTAGCACTTATTGCTTCTTTAAAATTTTTCGTATTGTTACTTGTAGTAATTTTTTAAATGTATTGCATTGTATGCTGCTGCAAAATAACAAGTTTCACAACATACTAAACTGAATTCTGATTCTGTGTCACTAACCAATGAAGCAAGTGAAACAGGTTCACCTCCCTAGTTGGACAAACTGGCCTGGACATCACAGTAATGCTTAACAGCTCACCATAGTGGTGAGTCTGAGGGTCAGCCTCTCATCGGCCTGTGGCCACTGGGTTCCCTGCATTAGATTGTATAAATTTCGGGCCTATCGGTTTTGAGCTTCAGCACGCGAATAGATAACTTGTGAAACGAGTTATCAAGGGAGGGCATATAAATAGTTTGAAAAAGCAATTAGCATGGTTTCCATCTAATTGGAAAAGAAGCTAATGGCTAGCAGGTTCATCAAATGGCTGAGATTAATCAGAAATTGAGGTAGCTATTGGGCCCAATGGCAAACATCTTTTTGAAGACCTGTGTTTCCATAGCAACAGCGTTTGGATATGGGAATAGAATGAGCTTCCTGAGGCTTTTCCAATTGCACAGTTGTTTAAGGTACTGATTAAACCTTGACTCGGTGGTGTCATAAGGTTGTATTCCAGCACTCCTTTGATGTACACAAGCTTAATTTTACAATTATTTTTGATTGAATTCTTAAACCGTGTTTTAACGTAAGCGGTGAATGTATCCAGTATTCTAGCTACAATGATAAAAGCAGGGTGAGAGAAGCACACAAGAAAAATGGTTAATGTTTACAAAAGCAGTGGAAATGAGTACGTAGTATGGTAATTGATCCTATCCCATAAATGCTGATTTTTGTAACACTTAATAAACTGCTTGTACAGATTGGTGAATGTAAGATGCAACATAAAGCTAGAGGTTCTTTAGCATTCTTTTTGCTGGCTGTGTTTGCTTATTTAATATTTCCATTCCCTGGTTTATCACTGTATTTTTATTTCTTTGGAAAAATATACAGCAGCCATGCATGCTAATAGCTACACTAACATGTTACATTTTGAATTCATTATTATCTGATCAGCACTATCTTAAAGTGTAAAATTGCTGGGAAAATATGTTGTCCAGCTTCCTAAGTTTTTCCAGCCTACACAATTCAGTGAGTGTGATCAGCGGTAAAACTTCGCAATGATGGTGGCCCAGTAGCGTACTGCATTACAGCACCAGTGACTGGAGGTCAAATCCCGCCGCTGTCTGTCAGGATCATGTGAATCCTTCTCGTGACCACGTGGGTTTCCTCTGGGTGCTCCAGTTTCCTCCCACGTTCCAAAGATGCACGAGTTGGCAGGTTAATAGGTCATGTGGGTGAAATTGGCCAGAGGACCTATTACCGTGCTGTAACTCTAAATAAAGAAGTAAAAATAGAAATAAATGCTCTTGATTTTCCTCGGACGCTGTTGGACAGCTAATACACTAATACATGGAGTCAGACGGAATGGCTTTCTATGCCATATGTCAGACACCACCTTCTGTGTCTTTTGTCCATTTGTCACTCATGAAGAAGCAAATCATCGTCAAGCTTGTGGGGCCTGGCAATCAGTCTCTAGTGGCTCTAGTAGAACTCTCTGCCAACAATGCTTTTACAGCTCCCTTTACTCCCACACCCTTACAACCCCCTCAATTATTCTTGATAGTTGGCCCTCCCTTATACTCTGTATTCAACCTCTTGACCTGACTTAACCCCTCTGTACATGGTCCAGTGATCCCTTTTGCAAATCTAGATCATACTTCTGGTCATCAAGTTCCACCTCTGAGCATCTCCTTTCTTCCCCCACGCGGGACCCTAGATCATCTTTGTTTTTACTGCAAAGATTTTTCCGAGTTTAAATGTTATTCCGTTGTATGTAAGATTTTAGGCCTTGAGTTTTGCTGAACTATCCAGTGGAGAGTCTTCTTTTGCCTGCTGCAAATAAATAGCACAATGTGCCTAAATGTGTCATTCAGCATCTAAATTGCTTTAAAAGAGGTCACAATATTTTATTAGCTAGTTTTCCCTGGAAACTGAAGTAATTAATTTAGTAAATAGCATATATTGCCATTTAGTTCCATAAAAGAGATGAACAGTGGTAATTTCCAAAATTGTATCAGTTACAAAGGGAACAATTTTGAAACTCTACTTTTATCAAAGATCACCAAAAATGCTTTCATTTGGAGGTTTTCTGATTCCTTTCATCATTACACATTCTTGGAATTGTAAAACTGGAGTTTTTGCACTTCAATCATTGAACTCTCTCCTTAAAATTATGCCCTCTAGTTTTTGTTGCTCTTTCCTTGTGAAAAAGACCCTGTGACCTGCCATCTGTACCTCTCATGATTTTATACACCTCTCTAAGGTCATCCCTCTAACTCCTAAGTTCCAAGCGATGAAGCCCTAGCCTGTCCAGATTGTCCCTGTTGCTTAGGCTCTTGAATCCCGGCAGTGTCCTTGTAAACCTTTGTGCTGTTTGCAGTTTTATGCTTTCTTTCCTCTATCAGGGGCAACCTGATACACGTACTCTAAATGTGGTCTCACCAGCGTCTTGTAGAACTGCAACATAATGTGTCAGCTCCTCCACTCATTGCCCTGACTGATGGAGGCCAGTGTATCAAATGCCTTTTTCACCACGCTGTCAACCTGTGACACTGCTTTTATTGAACTATATATGTGTAATCCTAGGTGCCTCTGTTCCACAGTACTCTCCAAGGTCTGACTATTCGCTGTACAAGTTCTACCCTGGTCTGGCTTCATGAAATGTAACACATAATACTTACTTTAATTGGCCACCAGTTGACAATCCTCCATCCAACTTACCTGGAGGATTAAGATTCTTCTTTACTGTTTCCTTTAATTATATTTACTGAATCTGAAGCAAATGCAATTGGAACACAAAACCTAGTAAATTGAATGAGTGCTGGTTTGTGGGAAATTTGAAAGAACTTGTCAAATTTTTTTGATTTTGGAAATAAGGAGGAACCTATTAAGTGGTCACTGAGTGTAGGCTGAATTTAAAAAATAATAACTTTTTTCAGGAGCTTTTTATCCACTAGTCATTTGCCTCTAGAATGGCACAGGGGACTAAGCGCCATGATTAAATCAGGTGGGATTAGGAGGGTTGTGAAGAATAACGCTTAGAGGAAGAAGAAAATGAATGCATTTCAGAGGAGTGAGTTGGTGAAGTTGATTCTTGGCTGAGCTCTGGTGAAGGATTGTTAAGTTCCAAGTGCATTGTGTAAAGGGAAGAGTGTGTGAAATGGGGCTAATTTGCTGGGCTGTTTGGGGTAAATCCTTAATAAATAGCAATAGCAACAAAGAGTAGAGCGAAGACTTTGAATGAGTGAATGTGAAAGTGTGGGCAAGTGTTGGCAGATTATTTTAGTCTGGGTCTGTTGTGTTTATACCAGGTTGAGATTTCACCTATGTGTATGAGGCTGAGGGAGTAGAGAGGCCAGTTGGCTTCAAGACTGAGTAAGTATGATAGATAGTCTTGTAAGACTACAGAAAGTTGAGGAGACTGCTGGGCATATTATAGGCAAAGCCCTCCCCACCATTCTGTACATTTAAATAGTGCATTTCCACAAGAAAGCATCCAAGCCTTATGCTCTTCTCACTGCTACCATTGGGCAGGAGGTACACAGCATCAAGTACAGGATCAGTTATCAGGCTTCCGAACTGCGACGGATAACTTCGATTACCACTACTCTGAACAGATTCTATGACCCACAGACTCACTTTCCAGGAGTCTTACAGCTCTTTTAAAAAAAAAAATTTGCACAGTTGATCTGCTTTTGCACATCATTTATTTGTCAGTCTTTGCTTATGTAGCTTGTTGTTAATTCTATTGTATTTCTCTTTTCCTATAATTGCCTGCAAGACAATGAATCTCAAGGTCTATATGGCAACATGCACTCAATGGTCACTTTATTGGGTACCTCCTGTACCTAATACAGTGGCCACTGAGTGTATGTCTGTGGTCTTCTGCTGTTGTAGCCCATCCACCATCTGAGATGACCTCCTGAACAACACCATTGGTGTGCACGTGGTATTTGAGTTACTGTCGCCTTTCTGTCAGCTTGGCCATTCCCCTCTGACCTCTCTCATGAACAAAATATTTGTTGCCTTGAAACTGCCATTCACCGGATGTAATACCACAAAGATGAAAAAGTCCAAGCTACACGCACAGAATGCTGGATGAACTCAGCGGGCCAGGCAGCATCTATGGAAGAGAGTAAACAGTCAATGTTTCAGGCAAAGGGGTCTCGAGACGTCGACTGCTTACTTTTTTCCATCGACGCTGCCTGAGCTGCTGAGTTCCTCTGGCATTTTCTGTGAATTCACTGGGTGTTTTTGTTTCTCGCACCGTTCTCTGTAAACTCCAGAGACTTGTGCGTTAAAGTCCCGGAGATCAGCAGTTTCTGAAATATTAAAACCACCATGAAAA
Organism: Hemitrygon akajei; assembly: GCF_048418815.1. Lineage (NCBI taxonomy): Eukaryota > Metazoa > Chordata > Chondrichthyes > Myliobatiformes > Dasyatidae > Hemitrygon > Hemitrygon akajei. The sequence goes on along the minus strand of NC_133150.1, from coordinate 14,634,019 downwards.
ATCATTTCACGGTCAAAGTCACTTAGATCACATTTCTTCCCTATTCTGATGTTGGCCTAAACAACAACTACACTTCTTGACCATGTCTGCATGCTTTTATATACTGAGTTGCTGCCACATAATTGACTGTTTAGATATTCACATTAACCAGGTGTACAGGTGTACCTAATAAAGTGGCTACAGAGTGTGTATGTAGTTTGATAATAAATTTGCTTTGAACTTGGAACTTTGAATATTTTTTAAAAAACTACATCTGCTAAGGGTGAATTTGACTTGTACGGATAAGTACAATGATCATCATAAACATGGTAAGGTTTGAAAGGTCTGTTTTTCTGCTCAATGATACAAGTCAATAAGAGAGTGTCTGGAGTGATTCTGTGTCTATGGGGTTAAAGATGGGGAACATGCAGACACGGGCTGACGAAGGTTTGAAATGTAGCAGCAAACAGATGGTAGCAAACTAGGAATCTGTTCACACATTCTGATTATGGAGAAAGCTAATCACATGGAAAAGAAAACTGGGTTGAGTGTAAAACTAGCTGCAATCACCCACTTAACATTACCACTCAAGATGTTTTACACTTTTAGACTTGCTTCCTCTGTGCCTTGCCTATCATAACCTGCACATTTTACTTTCCCATTGTAAAGTAGAACTTAAACTATATTTTCCCAGAACTCACTTTTGCAAACTATTCAATTGTTTTCTAAAGCAAGGAATCCATTAACATTCTTACTGTTTATATAAAAGATTTTTGACTCAAAATCATAGATAAAGATAATCATAGATTAATTCATTGATTTTGGTATTTTACAATGAAGCAGTTAAAATACAGTTGGCCCTTCTCATCCATAAGTTCCGCATGCGTGAATTCAGCCAACCACGAATCAAGAAAACCCGGAAGTGCTTTTCCAGCACTTGTTGCTCGAGCATTGTTCGCCTTGCATCTCGTTCATTCGCTACTTTGTTCCTGTGAAAAAATGGCTCCTAAAAAGCAATTAGGTGGTCAAAGCAATTCCTCAAAGGCTAAGAGGGAGCATAAAGTGCTATCTCTCGCCGAGAAAGTAGAAACATTAGATCTTTTGAAAAGTGGCATGTCGCTTTCCGAAGTGGGCCGTAAGGTCGGTAAGAACGAATCGAGCATTCACACAATAAAGCAGAAAGAAGCTGAAATTCATGCAAGTGTTGGTGCTGCCCCTACGATGGCAAAAATGGTCTCTCTGGTTTGTGTAAAGTGCTTGCGAAGACTGAGAAAACATTAAGTGTGTGGCTAGAGGACATGTCACAGAAGCATATCCCTGTCGATGGCCAAATTATACGTGAAAAAGCTCTTAGTCTCTATGAGCACTACTGTGACAGGGTTGATGAGAGTGAGAGAAAAGAGTTTAAGGCTAATAAGGGATGGCTGGCTGGCTATGTAAAGCGCTACAGCCTCAAGAACGTAAAGATCACGGGAGAATCGGTGTCTCGTTCATTCACTGCTTGTGTTGTGAACGAGAGGAACATGTACAGTGTATTTTTCTTGTCAATATTCCCTAAACATTACAGTGTAACAACTATTTACATAGCATTTCCATTGTATTAGGTGTTATAAATTCTGTAATCTAGAGATGATTAAAAGTTTTACTCGTTTGATTATTGTTCGCCTCGCGTCTCATTCATTCACTGCTTGTGTTGTGAGCAAGAGGAACATGTACAGTTTGTTTTTCTTGTCAATATTCCCTAAACATTATGGTATAACAACTATTTGTATAGTATTTACATTGTATTAGGTATTATAAGTAATCTAGAGATGATTTAAAGTATACAGGAGGATGTGCATAGGTTATATGCAAATACTACGCCATTTTATATAAGGGACTTGAGCATCCGTGTTTTTTGGTATCCGCGGAAGGTCCCGGAACCAATCCCTCGCAGATAAGGAGGGCCGACTGTATGTCTTTTAATGCTTTGTATTAATATTTACTTTGCCCCAAAGTTGTAAGGTAGTGTTCAGTAGTTTTGCTCTGAGCTGTGAACCTGTGCCCCTACATTGTCCACTGATGTTAGGGTTCAGTGCAAAGTCTTGGTAAAGCTGGACCACATCAGATATGTTGGGAGCGACCTCAAATGAAGGCAAGTTCAGCAATGCCATTCGCCACCGATGTGCCAGTGCAACCTTTGGCTCATCCTGGAAAAAGTGCATTTCAAGACCAAGACCCCAGACCAAGCTCAAAAGTCAAGGTCAAGAGGGCAGCAGTGACTCCTGCCTTCCTGCACATTCTCTGAGATGTAGACTATGTATCCCAGAAGAAGGCAATGGCAAACCACTACTGTAGAAAAATTAGTCAAGACCAAACATGGTCATGGGGAGAAAAAAGAATAAAAACAACAGTCATCCCCGCAGGCAACAGTCGGATTAAAGATAGATGGAAGACCATAATTGTCCACATCATACGACATGGCACATTATGATGAGATTATGTACAGCAGGCACCTTGAGGTACTGGATGTATACCACGAGTGTCTGTAAAATCCACCAAGTTTGCTGGAAGGATAACTAAACCAATGTAAGCATCTTCTCTCAGTGCAACACTTCCATCACGGAAACTGCTCTTACTCTCATTTAACTATATTGGACAGACCAGGCTATTTGTACCAAATTCCTGAACTTAATGAGCTCCACCATATTGTAGATTAAAGATTGTAAGATTTGCTCAACATTTTGTTGTGGAAGTGCAGCATCCTAGCGATCTGAGAAAACTAGTTCCTGACCACTCAAAGTGGAGAAAGAGCATTCAGATTGGCATTGAGAGCCTCGGAGCCATGCATCTGGAGCCCTGTTCGAATGGCGGTAACGGGTGCGAGACCTCATAAACTACCCGCCTGCTTGCCCTGTCTCTCACCATCTGCCTCCATCTGTAGAGTGTCTAAACTTACCAGACTGGCCGCATTAGCCGCCCAGAAACCCAGAGTGGAAGCAAGTCCTCCTCCGTTATGAAGGATTGTCTGAGACGACGTCATGAGTGACAAATGTAGTTCTCTAAGTTGAAAGATGTACAAGAAATGGAGAACAGAATGAGTGTGAAATTGGGAGCGGTACAAACCATTATCTTCCCTGGACAGCTTTCAGCATGAAAGCCATTTTATTTTCTCAAGAATTTAGTCACAAATTGGTGTTTAGTTAATTTCAAAAACATTGGATGTGTTTGCCTGAAAATGTGTAGATCAGACAATCATGGGAATTCTGTTCACTAGTTTATAATAATGAATCTATGTAATTAAATCCCTTCTTGCTGGCTAAATATGAGCAATGGAGTGAAGGTTTCCTGAAATGTAGGCAATGCTCGTCTAATTCTATACTCATTGACTGCCACGAGAGGGTGCTCAAGCACACGTTCATGATGCAGACTTGCACAGATGAGAATATCAGCAGGTAAATTATTGTGTTCATTTAACACAAAACGTTGTCTGCTTTAGTGAACTTTTTAAACATGTGTTTAAGTATCAAATAAATGAGCACATGAGCTCTACATTAACTATATTCCAGTATCTCTTAAAGAATGTGTTCTTACAATATTTCAGTTCGGGACCTAAAGGAATGGCTTACTGCTTGTTCAAGACCCAAGTTATATTTTCCTATAAGACTTCAGACCTACTGTTGGTGACCCATCCCATGTCAATGGTTTCAATGACATAGTTACCATGAAATTGGATTAATAATGTTGCTATATATTGGGTAACTAAGCTTTTTTCACCATAACTTGTAGGAGAGAATACCAATTAGATTTGTGTTTGTTTATTTAAGGTCAGTGAAAGGTATCATTCATGTTTACAGTCAGTACAACCTGGGGATCTGTTGGGGACAGCTCCCCAGGCATCACCAAACATTCCAACACCACCATAGCATGTCCAGAATGTTCGGCAGAACAACACCGAACACAATGAGAAACAAAACAGCCTCAACAAAACAAACCCCATTCTTCCTACTCAGGCAGACCTCCAACCCCAAGACCGGCTGCCAGGCCTTCAGCAGAGTCGTGGACGATGGGCCTCTGACTTTCCCAGTGGCCTCCAAACTCGTAGACCCAGGCCTTCAGCCATCGACCTTAACTTCTGGATTTCTGATTGACCTTTGGGTTTCGATCTTCAGTATCTACCCCAGGACTAGCCAGTGAAGAAACCCCAAACACCAGGCCTTGAATTCTGGTCTTGGAGCCCTAGGAGGTCACTGGCTCTCGTATCCCCAGCTTGCGTAGATATTCGGTCCCGGGACCAACCGACCGGGGGGCACACTAGCTAAACAGGTGACCACCAGCCCTTGTCCATGCTTGTTCTCATCCACAGTGCTTGTCAGCCCGACATCCAGGGGTGGCCGTTGTCCATGACACTGGCTTTCGCGTGTGGAGTGAAAACCTAGACACTGGATTTCTTTGCTCAATGTGCTCATCACTGGCCTTCATGCACAGAGTGTATGCCTAGAGGCCAGATGTCCTTCATCACCCATCCTCGGCACTGGCTTCAAAATGCAGAGCTTAGAGTGGAGGTCTAGACTACAGGCCAATCTCTAACTCCCCCACACCCCTGTCCCTAAACCCTAACCCGACCTCTAACTCCCCTGACTGTCCCCAAAACCATCCCTACGAACTTAAAAAAACAAGTAAATCTGAGTCATGTTCTCACAGACCACATCTCGGCACTAACTTGACTGGAAGTTTAGGATTTAATTAGGAATGTGAACAGGCCCTCTGAAAGAAATCCTACAGACATTGTGTGGGCAGGAACAGGACTGTGAATCCTAGACTCAGAAAACAGGAATGTGGGGGATGAAATGAATTTTTGTTGAAGAGAACTGTGATATCAGTAAGGCAGAGCAGTGTTCCAGCACAGAGACAGACTGACCACACCGATTCAGACAGACAGCTAGCACACGTACACGCATACATTCTTCCCTGCAAATTCTTCTTCAGTCTCCTTCCTTCATAACCACCTTCCTCCTTTAACTAGCCCTCCTCTCTGCTTTTTCTCTTCACCTCATCACTTTCTTCTACCTCCTTTCTCCCTCACTGTTCCTACTCCCCATCTCCCCTCTCCACAGTTTCTCTTCTCCCAACAACTCATTGTCTCTCCTCTCCCTCACTATCTTTCTCCACCCCCATCGCACCACAGTCTCTCCTCTCCCAGTAGGTCACAGTCTCTCCTCTCCCTCACCAGCCCCATCTCCCCCTCTGTAAGGGTCCTTGATGATAGATACGACTTTCTTGAGGCACTGCCTTTTGAAGGTATCCTCACGATGGGATATTTATGCCTGCGAAGGAGACGGCTGAGTCTAAATCGAATGCTTTCTCTGATGCATCTGTAATCATTGGTGAGAGTCAAGGGGTACATGCTGAAGTTTCTCAGCCTGCAGAGGAATTAGAGGTGCTGGTGTGCTCTGTTAGCCCTATCATCTATGTGGTTGGACCAGAATAGTCTGTTGGTGATACTTACACATAGGTACTTGAGCTCTCATCTATCTCCACGTGCTCTGCCCTGCTTCACAATCTATAGGAACCATGTTTAAGTTGGGTTGGGGGAAGCACGAATTCATGTTAACTGTCAGAAGAGCCAAAGCAATTTCCTGATAGTTACTGAAATGATTGCTGAGAGATCTTTTTCTCTACTTCAGTCCCAGGAGCTCGAGATTCATTGGCTTGCACTCTAATTCTGTGGTTCTGAAGTAGTTGAATTGTTCTGTGTGCGGTCTGCAGACTGTCATGGATGGGGCAGAAAGGAGGATCGCTTGGAGGAACTTTCCTTAACCTGAAAACATCACAAGGAATAGAAGCAAGAGAGTCAGAATCAGGTTTATTATCACTGGCATGTGACGTGAAATTTGTTAACTTATCAGCAGCAGTACAATGCAATACATCATAATACAGAAAGAAAGAAAAAGTAAATCAATTACAGGAAATATTTCTACGTATATTAAATAGATTAAAAATAGTGCAAAAACAAAAGTAATATATATTAAAAAGAAAGTGAGGTAGTGTTCATGGTTCAATGTCCTTTTTGGGCATTAGGACCAATCAGCCCATCAAGCCTGCCCTACCATTCAGGGTTATTGTAGCTGATGTGTGTCCCGGTCCTCAATTCCTCACCCACACCACTTTAGCAGATCCTTCAGTGTCTTGCCTACCTCTGTAGGTAACTCCAGTGACTGACTCTTCCCAACCCTTCACAGTCACTCATTTCCTTCTGAAGCTCAGGGAAGTGTGCTTGATTTGGGATCCGCTGCCAAGTAGGTGGTGCAGCTGGCCCAGCAAAGTTTGTTTTAACCCGAAGCTAAGAAAATCTGCGGATGCTGGAACTTTAAGCTACACGCACAAAATGCTGTGGAGGAACTCAGCAGGCCAGGCAGCACCTATGGGGGAAAAAATAGCAACTAGTCGTTGCTTTGGGACGAGACCCTTCATCAGGACGGGAAAAAGATGAGAAGTTAGAGTAAGAAGACGGCGGGGGGGGGGGGGGGGGGAGGTTGTAGGTGATAGGTGAAACCGGGAGAGGGGGAGAGGTGAAGTAAAGAGGTGGAGAGAGGGAAATCTGATAGGGGAGGGTAGAACACCATGGGAGAAAGAGAAGGGGGAGGAGCACCAGAGGGAGGTGATAGCCAGGTAAGGAGAAGAGGTGAGAGAGGGAAATGGGAATGGTAAAGGGGACAGCAATTACTGGAAGTTTGAGAAATTGATGTTCATGCCGCCAGTTTGGATGCTACCCAGACGGAATAGAAGGTGTTGCTCCTCCAACCTGACTGTGGCCTCATCGCAGCAGTAGAGGAGGCCATGGACTGACATGTCAGAATGGGAATGGGAAGTTGAACTGAAGTGGGTGGCCGCCAGGAGGTTCTGCTTTTTCTAGCGAAGCGTTCTCTCAATCTGTGTCGTATCTCACCGATTATACAGGAGGCCACACCGGGAGCACCGGATAGAGTAGATGACCCCAACAGGCTCACAGGTGAAGTGTCGCCTCACCTGGAAGGACTGTTTGGGGCCCTGAATGGTGAGGGAGGAGGTGTAGGGGCAGGTGTGGCCCCTGTTCAGGTGGCATGATTACAGCCTTGTTGCTGGGGGTGTTGGCCTGGGAGGGGGCACAGACATCCTACCTGTCCTGCAGAATATTTAGAGGTCATTAATATTTTCCCAGTGTTCTGAGTTGTCTACTGTAGGTCCTTCAAGATTCACAAGCATACAGGAGATGGAGGTTGAGGAAATCATTTTTTCTTAGACCATGAACTTGGTGCTGTTGTGAGGTTTGGCCTTTCCTGACCTTTTCTCTGTCAGCTTAAGACTGTCCAGTGCAGTCCTGCCAAAGGGTCTCAGTCCGAAATGTCGACTGTACACTTTTCCATAGATGCTGCCTGGCCTGCAACAGTTTATAAGTGCAATCATTTATGATGTTGAATTATACCAGGGATAATTCCCATGCTCTTGTCAGAAAATGGGCCATGGGATCTTTTGCATCATTGAGGGAATTGGCAGGAACTCAATTTAAGGCCTTGCCTCAAAGATTGTATCTCCTTGGAAACGCATAGAAATGCTGGAATGGATGATTATGCTCAAGTCTTTGGAGTGGGATTGTTCCTGGAAGATCTTGATTCTGAGTCATGAATGCTGCCATCTGATGCTCGACTGAAGAAAGGCTCGACCAATGAAAAAATTAATGCTTCTAAAAGTTTTTGACAAAAGGCAATTGTGTAAAGAAAATAGTTACAAATCTAAGAGCATAGTTCTTGCTTTTCATTCTCCCATTTGAAAGACCATATTGTCTTTGTCCAGCAGATGTAAGGGATTTAGGTTGTCACATGGGAGATACAGGAATGTTGACAGTATTGTATGCGGGTGATTGATTGGATAGAAATCACGACAATATTTCTGTGAGAATTTATGACTTTTCCCCTCTCGACGATTCGTTATAGTGCTCAGAAATCCATATGCACAGCAGATGGCCTTATTCACAGACCACATTAGACTGATGTGTTCTGTCAAAGCAATAGCACTGGATTTTAATTTAATTATCTATTTAGATTTTTATGATTATTTTAGATTTACAGTAGCTTTTCAACCTGTGTGCAACTTAGATTTATGAAAAATACATTGTTCATTTCTTTCAAAGAAGAATGAAATATGACAGAATAACCAGCAGTGGTAAAGCAACTTAGCCTGGAAATTGGATTAGAGGCATGTGGTGTACTGCACTTTGCTTGTGCCTAATTGAGGTCACTAGAAAACAAATGGTTTTCAGCCATCCTTGCTTGAGGAGAATGCTGTCAAAGCTTCCTCCCACATAGAAGCACTGAATGATGACCTGTGTGTTTGTCTGCAGAGCTTCGAGCGACTGTGTCATTCACCCACTGACCACTGGGGTGCGCTCAGCTCAATTAAAGAGTACATGCCATGTGGCACTGGGGGTGTTAAGAGACCCAGGACGAATATGAGATGAGAGGGTGCGGTGAAGACTGAGGTCGGTGGGGAAAATGGAGCACTTCCCTCCTGATGGGCTCCGTACTCCCGACTGCGTCCGGTGCCTCAACTGTTTCTGAGAGGAATGGAGGTATCAGAGATCTTGATCACAGTGTTGTTTCTGCACTCCATGATGCAGACATCTCAGTGATGCCTGTGTACAAAGGAGGAGCACAACAACATTAATGAACGGAGTTCATGAATGTACAGTTGATGTCCCAGCGATGGCCTCTTATTTCAAGTATGCTTCCCATATAGTTCTGTATGATATGCCACACCCTACTTTCCAGTAAATGAACAATGAAGGTCATAACTACAAGATACAATTAATCCAAACTAGCACTGAAGTGAATTGCAATTTAGAATACCTGGTTAAGAGTTCCCAGTGTGCAAGATTTCACTCTCACATTCAGACTCGGGCTCAGATTAACTTCATTTAAGAACATAAGAAATAGGAGCAGGAGTAGCCCATCTGGCCCATCGAGCCTGCCCCACCATTCAATAGATCATTGCTGATTGGCCATGGTCTCATCTCCACCTACCTTCCTTTTCCACATAACCTTTAATTCCCCTACTATGCAAAAATCTATCCAAGCTTGTCTTAAGTATATTGTCTTAAGCTTGTCTTAAGCAAGTAAGCTTGTCTTAAGGTAGCCTCCACTGCTTCATTGGGCAGAGAATCCCACAGATTCACCACTCTCTAGGAAAGCAGTTCCTCCTCACCTCCGTCCCAAATCTACTCCCCCGAATCCTGAGCCTATGTCCCCTAGTTCTACCAGTGGAAACAACTTTCCTGCCTCTATCTTATCTATCCCCTTTTATAATTTTATAATTCGTCCTCATAGTCTAACCTCCTCATCTCTGGAATCAACCTGGTGAACCTCTTCTGTACCACCTCCAAAGCCAGTATACCATTATTCAAGTAAGGAGACCAGAATTGCAAGCAGTACTCCAGGTACGGCCTCACTAGTACTCTGCACAATTGCAGCATAATGTCCCTTCTCCTAAATTCAATCCCTCTAGCAATGGAGGCCAGCATTCCATTTTCCTTCTTGATAGCCTGCTACACCTGCAAACCAACCTTTTGTGATTCATGCACAAGCATTCGCAGGTCCTTCTGCACAGCAGCATGCTGCATTTTTTAATCATTGAAATAAAAAGCTGTTCTTCCATTTTTCTTTCCAAAGTGGATGACCTCGCATTTACCAACGTTGTAATCCATCTGCCAGACCCTTGCCCACTCACTCAACCTACCTATATCTCTCTGTATCTTCTGCACAATTTGCCTTTCCACACCATTTAGTATCATCCAGAAACTTGGATACACTACACTTGGCCCCATCTTCCAGATTGTTAATGTATATCGTGAACAGTTGTGGGCCCAGCACCAACCCCTGCGGCACACCTCTCATCACTGATTACCAACCAGAGTTACACCCATTTATCCCAACTCTCTGCTTTCTATTTATTAACCAATCTACTATCCATGCTAATACATCACCCCCAACTCTATGCATGTTTATCTCATGGATAAGTATTTTATGTGGCACCTTCTCGACTGTCTTCTGGAAACCCAAGTCAATGACATCTGGCTGTTCCCCTCTATCCACTGCACTTGTTATATCCTCAAAAGAACTCCAGTAAGATTATCAAACAGGACCTGCCTTTGCTGAATTCATGCTGCATCTGCTTGATGGATCCATTTCTTTCCAGATGCCTTGCTATTTCTTCTTTAATGATGGCTTCAAGCATTTTCCCGACTACAGATGTCAAACCTGTAGTTACCTACCTTATGCCTACATCCTTTTTTGAACAGTGGCGTGACATTTGCAGTCTTCCAATCCACCGGGACCTGCCCAGAGTCCAGAGAATTTTGGTAAATCACCAGCAAAGCCTCTACTATAATTCTGCCATTTCTTTCAGTACCCTGGGAAGCATTCCATCAGGACCAGAGAACTTATCTATCTGTAGGCCCACAAGTTTGCTCAGCACTACCTCTTTAGTGATAGCTATTGTACTGAGGTCCTCACCTCCCATCGCATCCATAACATCTCTCTTTGGCATGTTAGATGTGTCGTCCACTGTGAAGACCAACACAAAATAGTCATTCAAAGCCTCGGTCATTTCCTCATTACCCAATATCAATTCTCCCTTCTCATCCTCCGAGGGACTGATACTCACTTTAGCCACCCTTTTCCACTTTATATAATGATAAAAACATTTACTATCTGTTTTTATATTTTTTTGCGAGTTTATTTTTATAATCCAGCTTCCCTTTCTTTATTGCTTGTCTGGTGATACTTTCTTGCTTTTTAAAGTTTTCCCGATCTTCCAGTTTCCACTACTCTTGGTGACTTTTTATGCACAAGCTTCTAGTTTGCTGCCTTCTTTTATCTCCTTAGTTATCCAAGGCTGGCTCTCCCCACCCTTACTGTCCTTGCTTTTAACTAGAATATGCTTATGTTGACCACTGTGAAAAGTCTCTTTGAAAGTCGTCCACCGTTTCTCAATTGTCCCTCCTTATAGCTTGTGATCCCAATCTACACTAGCTAAATCCTCCCTCATCCCATTGTAGCCTCCATTGTTTAGCACTAATACACTGGTTTTATATTGCACTATTGCACCTTCCGTTTGTATCAGAAATTCAGTCATACTGTGATCACTCTTTCCAAGAGGATCCCTAACTACAAGATCACTAATTTTACCTGTCTCATCGTACAGGACTGGATCTAATAAAGCATGTTCCCTTGTAGGTTCAGAAACATGCTGTTCAAGAAAGCCATCACAGATGCATTCTATGAAGTCCTCCTCAAGACTGCCTCGACCAACTTGATTCACCCAATCTATGTGGAAGTTGAAGTCCCCCATGATTACTGCTGTTCCATTCTTACATGCCTCAGCTATTTCTCTGTTTATTGCCTGTGTTACTGTAACGTCATTTTTCGGTGGCTGATAGACAACTCCCACCAGTGATCTTTTTTTTCCCTTTACTATTCCTAATTACTACCCAGATGGATTCAACATTCTGCTTCTTAGATCTTATATCATCTCTCACTATTGCCCTGATCTCATCTTTAATTAAGAGTGCTACCTCACCTACCTGCCTATCCTTGGATATTTACTTCCCTTTCCTCTCCACCCTGCAACCATGTCTCTGTAATGGCCACTAAATCACACCTGTTTGTACCGATTTGTGCCACAAGTTCAATGACCTTGTTTAGAATACTACAGGCATTCAAATAAAGTGCCCTTACACTCATTGTGCTTTTAAAGTCTTGTCATCGTTTACTCTTTTGCACTTGACTTTTCTTCACTCCACTCTTACTTTTCTCCTTTGTATCTTTTGTTTTTTCCTTAGCTTTATCCACACTTTTCTTTATCAGATGGACATCGTAACACAGTAAATGCATCATTTGTGTTGGCAAACAACACGAGCGGAGGAGGGCTGCCCTCAAGTGTTGCTACATTCTGTATTCCTGCACCAACATAGCATGCCCACAAAGCTCGACAGAATGGCAGAGAACACAACAAGCAACAAAGCAAGCTCTGTTTCTCCATATCACCCACCCAGTCCTCCAACCCCAGGAAAGATTTCTAGGTATGGGTGCAAACAGTTTAATACTTTAACAAAATATTTGTGTGCAGAAAAGCAAATGGAATTCTTTTCTAATCCAATATCTAGACAAACGATTCTTATCTGTAATTGAAGTTTAAAATTTTAATACATCAGATGTTAGGAGAAAATTGTGGGACTATCTAATTACTAAGCATTGAGTTCATTGGCTGTTTTGCTGATGCCAGCTGCTGTATGAAATCTTTAAATTCCAAACGATTGGCAGGCTGGTTCAGCACCTGGGACCTCACAGCTGAGAATAAACACTCAGTGTCCATATGCATAATAACTTTTGCAAGATGGTACTACGGGTGAACCATCGGGATGTTCTGCGGTTTACGTTCAACACTTCAAAATATACCTCGTTTGAATTACTCCCACTGTGATCTGCAGCATATAATTTCCTTTTAATTAGTGTACTTTTAAATCGACTAAATGAACTGCAGATCTTCTGAAGGGTTTGGCAGACTTAACTCTCAAGCAAGCAGGTTTGTCACATTTAAGCGGATGAAGGATCATTGCCATAGCGGAAGTAAGGTGGGGTGGGGTGACTCAAAGACAGGCTGAAACACAGAGAAATGAGGCCCCCTCTACCCAGCATCTTGTTGGCAAATGTGCAGTCACTAGTGAACAAAATTGAGGACCTGAGGGCAAGATTGCTTTATTGGAAGGAAATGAGAGATTGTTGTGTTCTGTTTGACCAAGACATGGCCTTCTCCCAGCACGCTCGATGTGGTGGTCAGAATCGAAGGCCTGTCACTTCACAGGATGGACCAAACTGCTGATTCGGAAACGGCAGAATGTGGTGGTGAATGATTCGTGATTAACTCTCAGTGGCACTCTGATGTGATGGTTTTTTTTGAATGCGTGTTCCCCCAACCTTAACGGATAATGAGCAAATGCCTTCAGTTCTATTTAGCTAGGGAGTTCTCAACCGTGATCCTCACCAGAGTTTACGTACCACCAATGGCCCACTATAAACAATATTAGAGCTACTGCACGATGCTGTCTCCAAACAAGAAGCAATCCATCCCAACACATTTCAAGTGATAGTTGGGATCTTCAACCAGGCCCAGTTGCCATTAGCAAATAACCTGTAGCAACAGAGGTCCCAAAACACTGGACCACCATTATAAGGAGTACCTACTGTTCCATGCCCAGAAAGCATTTGTTAAAATGATGACTTGGCTGTCCTTCTACCTGTATATGTGGTAACTTGCCTCAATGACTGTTGTCCAGTAGCACTTACATCCATAGTGATCAAGAGCTTTGAGAGTTTGTTGATGAAACATGCTTGAGAAGTGACTTGGATCCACCCTGGCTTGTTCACAATAGATCCACAGCAGATACCATTTCCTTGGCTCTTCACTCAACTCTGGAACATCTGGACAGCAAGACACATACATCAGGATGTTCTTTATCAAATGCAGCTGGACATTCAAAGCCATAATCCCCTTAAAACTAATCAATCAGCTCAATACCTCTCTGTGCAACTGGATCCTCAATTTCCTCACCTACAGACCCCGGACAGTTCAGATTGGCAACAACATCTCCTCCACATTCTCCATCAGCACAGGTGTACTACAAGACTGTGTGCTTAGCCCCCTGCTCTAATGGGTTTACACTTACGACTGTGTGGCTAAGCACAGCTCCAATGATATATTCAGGTTTGCTGATGACACCATTGTTGTAGGCTGAATCAAAGATGACAAATCAGCATATAGGAGGGAGATTGAAAATCTGGCTGAGTGGTGTTCCAACAGCAACCTCTTGCTCAATAATCAACTCCTTGGACTCAATGTCAGCAAGTCCAAGAAATTGAATATTGACTTCAGGAGGAGGAAACTAGAGTCCATCAGCCAGTCCTTGTCAGAGGATCAGAGGTGAAGAGGGTTAACAACTTTAAATTCCTCGGAGTTATCATTTTGTAGGACCTGTCCAAGCCCGGCATATAAGCACAATTACAAAGCAAGTATGGAAGCATCTCTAATTCTTTAGGAGTTTGTGAAGATTCAGCATGACAACTATAACTTTGATGAACTTGTACAGATGTGTAGTGGAGAGTATATTGACTGACTACATCACAGCCTGGTATGGAAAGACCAATGCCCTTGAACAAAAAATTCCACATAAAGTAGTAGACACGGCCCAGACCATTATGGGTAAAGCCCTCCCCACCATTGAGCACATTGGCATGGAGCATTGTCAAAGCAAAGCAGCATCCATCATCAGGAACTCCCACCACTGAGGCCATGCCCTCTTCTCACTGCTACCATCAGGAAGAAGGTACAAGACCCGCAGGATTTGCACCACCAGGTTCAGGAACAGTTATAACCCCTCAACCATCAGGGTCTTGCACCAAAGGGAAGAACTTCACTTGCCCCATCACTGAAATGTTTCCATAGCCTATGGACTCACTTTCTAGGAGTCAATATTTATTGCTTATTTAATTAATATCATTATTTTTTTCTTGTATTGCAGTCTGTTGTCTTTGGCAGACTGTTTGAATACTCAAGTTGATGTGGTCTTTCATTGAATCTGTTATGGTTATTGTTCTAGTAGGGATTTATTGAGTATGCTCACAAAGATTGAATCTCAGGGTGGTATATGGTGACATTATGTACTTTGATAATAAACTTACTTGAGTCTTTGAAATTTCTTCAGCTCAGCTTATGAATCAGAATCAGGGTAAAAGCGCTGGATATTTTCCCTTTCTGGTCTAAACTGCTGCTAAAATCAACAAACTCAGCACAAATGAGAGGATCAAATCTCAAAAGTTGATTCGTACATTCCAGTTCATGATCGTGTTGTCAACTGAACGGGCTTACTGAATCTATAGCTGAACTTTATTGAACAGTAGTGCAGGAAAAATATGTAGGAATCACATTTAGTTAATTTTAAATGGAAGATGACCGTGAATAAATGCACATGTTGCACCCTTCAGTGGATTTTCCTCAAAATAAAACTTTTGCTGCCAGTATTGCACCAATTTCAGAAATGCCAATCATTTGATAAAATACCTATCATTTGGTGCTTTGAAAAACCTTCTTGTCTTCTGCAATGTTATGCAAATTAGTTATGGATTACATACATAATTTGAATTTTAGATTCCTAATTTTCTCTTTGTGCATGCAGTTTTTGTTGAAGATAACCATATTAAAAAGTTTCTTTACAGGAGGCAGCATGTAAGCATTATCATAATAAATTATTAAACAATGTCTTTATTGTTTGTTTCTGTTATATTACATGCTATCATCAATTGTTCCACCAGTAGTGAAAAGAGTGAGCAATTCTAGGAACAAGCATGCCAAACAAAAAAAACAATTTACCTTTGAGCATTTCTTAGCAAGTTTTAAGTCTCCAACAAATAAGGAAATCTTGGAGAGTTTTTTAAAAAATTATTTCATCAAATATGATGAGCAGGGAAAAAATCTACTGATGCTGTCATTCATGAAGATGATTTGCAGTGTGCTGATGCTTAGTGACATCATTCCTTGTGTTTTTATTGATTTCCTCCTTATCAGCAAAATCAATTTGAGCCTCATCTGGGTTTGCTTCATTGGACAACATCCACTGTAAAATATGCTACTGTCAGTAGCTGGTTCAGATCTGTTTGTACCCTCACAATTTCCTAAATCTGGTGCTCCTCATTTCCTCATCAAAGTAAATTTTACTCTTCTACTGCTATTGAATGTTACATTAAAATAAAACGAGGTCCTGCTGCACTAAGGTTCCCCAAAACCATTACAAATTATGGAATGTTCTGCTCTAAACAGGTGTGCTTTTGCTGATAAAATCCAGTTTGAGGGTTGATGTGATGAAAAATTGGGTGCTTGCATTAGACAATGTTCCTGGACCATGACTGGCAGCTTTTGTCAATCCTCATCTTTGTCCATCCAATAATTCCATTTTGCTAGTCAGAAACACACCTGAAGGCAGATTTTCACAGGATTGAGCTGCAGTTTGGGAATTGCTTTTGACTTTGGAGTTGTATTGCTGTAGGGAATGGTAGTGCAAGTGTTCGGTGAGTTTACTTGATGCTTCATAATGTCCATCGGTTCTTTTGTGTTGCTGCTCAGTCAGGCAAATCACAAAGATAGAGCTACCAATAGAATATCCTTTACTAAAGGTGATCAGTACTCAACTACCACAGTATTTAGTACATAAGTGAATAAAATGTCAAATGATCAATTGCTCTTTAACATTCACACTCGATTATAGTATTGCTTTCCTCCCTTAAAAAGAACAAACTTGCACCAGACAGCAACTATATTAATACACTTATTAATCTACTTATTTTCTCATTCCGTAAACTACAAGAAGTTGAGCTTAAAATCTCCACAGTATATACTCCCACGATTGCTAATTTTAAAGGATCACCTTTCCAATCAGCTTCATACTGCTTTTCTCATACTGCGTACAGATTTTACGAATATGCTGTTTCCACTCTACCCCTAAAACTATCACTCCTAGTTAATACTAAACATCTTCATTATTTTGTGCTCATCCTGTCTTGTCTCTTCTGTGTTTTGGGTAGAGACTCTAGTCCAGGCTCTCAACCTGAAACTTTGACTACTCCTTTGACTCCATGGATGCTGCTTTGCTCACTGAGTTTTTTCAGCCATTTGTGTTTACTCCAGCTTCCAGAACTTGTCTTCTCTATTGGCTTCCATGAACACAGAATTGTTTTCACTTCCCCATTGTCCCTTTGTAAAATTGAAGTCGTTGATTTGACATTTCCTCTCTGGGTTGTTTCCAGTGCCTGCTGTTTAGCCATTACTGCTTTCACCTCGTTAGATGCATCTTGGCTACTTTGTACTGTGTTCAGTCCCAGCCTGGTGTAACATTATTTATGAGATCCTCGCAATTCTTGTGGCATCTGGAATTCTTGGCTCGTTTGATTCTGTACTCTGCCATTCCACTGTGCAATGGCCTCCGCAGATATTTCTACCCAAAAATATCACCGCCTTTCTCCTGCAGTGTTTGTTATACTTGCTACCCTGCAGCGAAGAAAACAAGTGTACAATTCTAACAGGCATCCAGCAAATGCATACCTTTAAAGAAAAAGCCACTAATTTTCTAAAAAGTTCCTTTCACTGACGTTATTAATGTGTGCCAACCCCATGTCACTTTTTCTATTCAGCACCATACAATTTCAGCACAGCTTTTGACTTGTGTCACTTGACATTTATTTTGCTGGTAGCTTTTGTACTCATCAGCTTAATTTCTAGATTTCACCCTGTTAGACTGGATATTTCTCTTTTTATCATTTTATATGGTCTAAACTTTATACTCCCCTTTTAAGTGTGCTGTTGTCAAATGCCAGTGGGTTGCAATCTATTCAAAGTTCAAAGTAATGTGTCACCATATACTCCCTCAAGATTTATTTTCTTGCAGGTATTCACAGTTAAAGAAAGACAAAAGAATAAATTTTTAAAAACTACAAAGACTGACAACCAACGTATAAAAGAAGAGAAACATATATCCCAATCCCTGCACCTATGACGAGTGACTTCTATATTCACGATACTCTCAGCCCAAAATATGCCTTCTCTTACCTTTTAGACAATGAAATGGTGCCAACAGTTTCTTGTGCAGCACAATAACCTATTAAAGCTTGAAACAATGCTCTGGCATAGCCTGAAAACTACAGACTTCGTGGTGCCTCCTAAGTCCATCTAATCAATTTTCCCCAAAGGTTGATTGGCTCCTGGATTTCATCACTGCAGAATGCTTTAATTCTCTCAAACATGCATGACATGCAGTCCCTCAAGCTGAGTGACTCAATCCAGGTGATATCCATGACGGCTGCTGGATGCCTTAGGCTTGTAACCATGATAGGTAAATGGACCCAGCTGTTTATGCTGGCAACTCAATCTCGTAACATGGAGGCTTCCTACTGTACATGTGCCTATTACCACTTTACTCTGCATTAAAAAAAGTATTGCGGTATTCCTAGTACATACCCCGGTCTGCTTCAGAATAGTTTTGCGGTATATTGATACATTTATTGATATGATGGCTTTCAATGTTCTGTTATTATCCAGGATTTCTGGTCTACAGGAAAATCCTTTAAACATGTCCAATTCCACTGCTTCTCTCAGATTTCAATGCATGGATTGAACCCAAAAGGAACTGTTCTAACTCTTCGAAGTTCAAAGTAAATTAATTATCAAAGTAATTTATGTCACCGTATACAACTGTGAGATTCAATTCCTTGCGAGCATACAATAAACACAATAGAATCAATGAAAGAACACATCCAAAAGGGAAGATAAACAACCGGTGGACAAAGGACAACAAATTATGCAAGTACAAACAAACAAACAAACAAATAAATGAATGAATGAATGTAGAGAACATGAAATGAAGAGTCCTTGAAAGTGAGTCCACGTTGTGGGAACAGTGCAGTGATGGGGTAAATGAAGTCATCCTGCCTGGTTCAAGAGTCTGATGATTGAGGGCTGATCCTGGTGCGGTGGGTCCTGAGGCTCCTGTACATTCTTGCTGATAGCAGCAGCGAGAAGAGAGCATGGACTGGATGGTGGATGCTCGTTTCCTGTGACATCATGCCTTGTAGATGTGCTCTGTGGCGGGGAAGGTTTTACCTATGGTGTGCTGAATCGTATCCAGAACTTTTTGTAGGAATTTCTGTTCAAGGGCATTGGTGTTTCTTTACCAGGCCATAATGCAACCAGTACTCTCCACCACACATCTCTAGAAGTTTGTCAAAGGTTTAGATGTCACGCCAAATTTTTGCGAAGTCCTGAAGCAGTAGAGGCACTGCTGTGCTTTCCTTCTGATGGCTCTTAAGTGCTAGACCCAAGGCAGTCCTCTGGTGATAACACTGAGGAATGTAAAGTTGCTGCCCCTTTGACCTTCTGATGAGAACTGGCTCATGGACGACTGGTTGCCTCTTCCTGAAGACAATGATCAGTTGCTTGGTCTTGCTGACATTGAGTGAAAAGTTGTTGAGGCACCACTCAGCCAGATTTTCAGTCTCCCTCCTATATGCATGTAACGTGCTGTAAGGTTTTACTGATAATGTAATGGTTTCTCTGTAGCAGCATTGTTTGGGTTATGACGAGTGATAACAGGGTTTGGAATGCTGTTGTTCTTCCTTGTGAGCTGGAAGAGAGATTTTCGCGGTCTTTTGCCGGGGAGAGATGAGGAGAGAAGACGCGAATGGAGAGAGTCAGTAGACCGCTGGATGGGGTGGACTTGGAGTGAGGGTCCAAAGGGCAGCGACGACTGGAGGAGGTTGATGGTGGACGATCGCTTATCCGTGAGCTCCAGCGTTGCGCAACAAACTGTTTAATAAGATTGGGCCCTTTTTCTCTTTTTTTCGTTTCTTTACTAACCATATAGGCTAAGTAAGAACTATAAAGCTTAATCGTTTAATCGCATATTGTGTACTGTTTGTTATTTCGGGGTACTGATTTGTAACGGGGACACATCACACAGCATCCACCCAAACGAGATTTCTTAAGTTTGGCCGGGCCAAGGGCTATCACCCCCTATATTAAACCGCTAGCCGAGGCGAGAGTTACATGCTGATTCGTCAACACTTCTGATTTGACCAACAACAGTGGTGCAATCTGCAAACTCATATATAGCAATGGAGCTCACAGTCATAAGTATAAAGTGAGTAGAGCAGGGGGCTAAGCACACACTCTTGTGCTGCACCTGGTCTGATAGAGTTTGTGGAGGAGGTGTTGTTGTCAATCCAAATTGACTGCAGTCTGCAAGTGGGAAAATCAAAGATCCAATTGCACAAGGAGGGACTGAGGCTAAGGTCTGGAAGCTTATTGTTTAGTTTTGAGGAGATGGTATTGAGTGCTGAACTGTGGTTGATGAAGAGCATCTTGATGTACGGAGCTTCACTGCCTAGAGTTCCAGAGTTGAGTGAACAGCCAACAAAATGGAATTTGCCGTGGACCTTTTGTGACAGTAAGCAAATTGGAGTGGATCTAAGTAATTTCTCAGGCAAGAGTTGCTATGTTTCATCACCATCCTCTTAAAGCACTTCATCACAGTGGATGTGAGTGCTACTGGATGGTAGTGAGGCAGGTCACCACGTTTTACTTAAGCACCAGTATAATAGAAGCCTACTTGAAGCAAATGGCTGTTTAAGACTGCCGAAGCTGCAGGCTGAAGCTGTCAGTGAACTCTCCAGCCAGTTGATCAGCACAGGAGTTTAGTACTCAGCTGGGTACCCCATCTGGGTCGGGTACCTTCCTTGGGTTCAGCCCCTGAAGGATGCTGTCACGTTGGCCTCAGAAACTGAAATCACAGGCTCATCGGGGACCATGAGAGCTTATGAAGGTTCCCCTATGTTTTGACAGTCAAAACAAGCATTAGGAGGCGTTTACCTCATCTGTGAGTGAAGCCTTGTTGTTATTTGGTTTCATTTTGTAGGGGGTGATAGCATTCAAGCCCTGCCACAGCTGTCGAGTGTCCGTCAGTGATTCAGGTTTGATCCGGAAGTGCTATTTTGCAGATGAGATTGCTTTCCTGATATCTTAACCGGACCTCTGGTATTGTACTTGGTCTTCTAAGTAACTCTTTTACGTATTTGCTCTGTTGCAAACAAAGGCCACTCTCTTTACCAGGAGCTGCCTAGTTTGAGATTTTGCATGTCCATTAGTAATCCTTATTCTGGTTTAGTTGAAGTATGAGGGCATTTTGATTGGGTGCTCTCATATTTATCAAGACTTTCCACATGGTGCTCTTTCTTTTGGAGGTACACTCGCACTTTGATTTGTGATTCCATTCAAACTATCTAATGGCAGAAAGACTTTTCTGAAGCCCCTTTAAATAAGAGGGAATCAAATATAATAGGACACGCATAGTTGGGAATTCTGAGAATTGTTAGGTGTCCCTTTAATTATGCCCAATTATTGTAGAGATTTGCTTGCAGCCTCTGTTAGTGCTCAGCCTTTAGTTGTAAAAGTATAGTGTCTGTGAAACACACCAGATGTGAAGATGAGTTGCCTGTTTGCATTGTGCTAGGTCTAGTTTTTACGCTCCTTAGAAGTTTAGTAAGCTCAGTTTATAAGGCTTGCTCTTGTGATGTGCACAATTTCCTGTTTGGAATCTGCTTTCATTTAATACGGTTACAGTTATTTAAATCTCTGTATCTCATTTAGGTCTCTGCATACAGTTCAGGAAGTGTGTTGGTTGTCGGTCGTTTCCCATGATAATGTTTGGCTGTGCAGCTGATCAATTGTGCGCTCTGAGGTGGCTCTGCAGTCCGATTCTAGAAAGGTGTGAGTGCTATAAAGTGAGGACAGGTAACCCGTTCGGCCGTCGTTGGAGCAACTGATCTGACAAGTTTTCTCCTCTCTCGAGCAGCAACTAGATCTTTACAGTGATGATTAACAAAGAACAATACAGCACAGTACAGGCCATTTGGCCCACAATGTTATGCTGACCTTAAACCCTGCCTCCCGTATAACCCTCTACCTTAAATTCCTCCATATACCTGTCTAGTAGTCTCTTAAATTTCACTAGTGTATCTGCCTCCACCACTGACTCAGGCAGTGTGCACCAACCACTCTCTGAGTAAAAAACCTTACTCTGATAACCCCCTTAAACTTTCCTCCCCTTACCTTAAAGCCATGTCCTCTTATATTGAGCAATGGTGCCCTGGGGAAGAGGTGCTGGCTGTTCACTCTGTCTATTCCTCTTAATATCTTGTATACCTCTACCATGTCTCCTTTTATTCTCCTTCTCTCCAGAGAGTAAAGCCCTAGCTCTGATCTCTGATCATAATCCATACTCTCTAAACCAGGCAGCATCCTGGTAAATCTCCTCTGTACCCTTTCCAATGCTTCCACATCCTTCCTATAGTGAGGCGACCAGAACTGGACACAATACTCCAAGTGTGGCCTAACCAGAGTTTTATAGAGCTGCATCATTACCCCGCGACTCTTAAACTCTGTCCCTCGACTTATGAAAGCTAACATTCCATAAGCTTTCTTAACTACCCTATCTACCTGTGAGGCAACTCCATCTGCCACTTCTCAGCCCACTTCTGCATCCTATCAATGTCTCTCTGCAATCTTTGACAATCCTCTACACTATCCACAACACCACCAACCTTTGTGTCGCCAACCCACCCTTCCACCCCCACATCCATGTCGTTAATAAAAATCACGAAAAGTAGAGGTCCCAGAAACAGTCCTTGTGGGACACCACTAGTTACAACCCTCCAGTCCAAATGTACTCCCTCCACCACGACCCTCTGCTTTTTGCAAGCAAGCCAGTTCTGAATCCACCTGGCCAAACTTCCCTGGATCCCATGCCTTCTGACTTTCTGAATAAGCCTACCGTGTGGTACCTTGTCAAATGCCTTACTAAAATCCATGTAGATCACATTCACTGCACTACCCTCATCTATACGCCTGGTCACCTCCTCAAAGAACTCTATCAGGCTTGTTAGGCACGATCTGCCCTTCACAAAGCCATGCTGACTGTCCCTGATCAGACCATGATTCTCTAAATGCCCATAGATTCTATCTCTAAGAATCTTTTCCAACAGCTTTCCCACCACAGATGTTAAGGCTCACTGGTCTATAATTACCCAGACTATCCCTACTACCTTTTTTGAAAAAGAGGACAACAGTCACCTCCCTCCAATCCTCCGGTACCATTCCCATGGACAATGAGGACATAAAGACATAAAGATCCTAGCCAGAGGCTCAGCAATCTCTTCCCTCGCCTTGTGGAGCAGCCTGGGGAATATTCCATTAGGCCCCGGGGACTTATCCATCCTAATGTATTTCAACAACTCCAACACCTCTTCTCCCTTAATTTCAAAATGTTCCAGAACAATAACCTCACTCATATTGTCCTCACCATCATCAAGTTCCCTCTCATTGGTGAATACCGAAGAGAAGTATTCATTGAGGACCTCGCTCACTTCCACAGCCTCCACGCACATCTTCCCACCTTTATCTCTAATCGGTCTTATCTTTACTCCTGTCAACCTTTTGTTCTTCACATAATTGAAGAATGCCTTGGGGTTTTCCTTTACCCTACTTGCCAAGGCCTTCTCATGCCCCATTCTTGCTCTCCTCAGCCCCTTCTTAAGCTCCTTTCTTGCTACCCTATATTCCTCAATAGACCCATCTGATCCTTGCTTCCTAAACCTTACGTAAGCTGCCTTCTTCCACCTGACTAGATTCTCCAACTCACTTGTCACCCATGATTCCTTCACCCTACCATTGTTTTATTTTCCTCACCGGGGACAAATTTATCCCTAACATCCTGCAAGAGATCCCTAAACATCGACCACATGTCCATAGTACATTTCCCTGCAAAAACATCATCCCAATTCACATCTGCAAGTTCTAGCCTTATAGCCTCATAATTTGCCCTTCCCCAATTAAAAATTTTCCTGTCCTCTCTGATTCTGTCCTTTTCCATGATAATGTTAAAGGCCAGGGAGCGGTGATCACTGTCCCCCAGATGTTAACTCACTGACAAATCTGTGACCTGACCCGGTTCGTTACCTAATACTAGATCTAGTATGGCATTCCCCTTAGTCGGCCTGTCAACATACTGTGACAGGAATCCATCCTGGACACACTTAACAAACTCTGCCCCATCTAAACCATTGGAACTCATCAGGTGCCAATCGATATTAGGGAAGTTAAAGTCACCCATGATAACAACCCTGTTATTTTTGCACCTTTCCAAAATCTGCCTCCTAATCTGCTCTTCGGTATCTCTGCTGCTATCAGGGGGCCTATAGAATACCCCCAATAGAGTAACTGCTCCCTTCCTGTTCCTGACTTCCACCCATACTGACTCAAAAGAGGATCCTGCTACATTACCCACCCTTTCTGTAGCTGTAATAGTATCCCTGACCAGTAATGCCACCCCTCCTCCCCTTTTTCCCCCCTCTCTATCCCTTTTAAAGCACTGAAATCCAGGAATATTGAGAATCCATTCCTGCCCTGGTGCCAAACAAGTCTCTGTAATGGCCACTACATCATAATTCCAAGTATGTATCCAAGCTGTCAGTTCATCACCTTTGTTCCTGATGATTCTTGCATTGAAGTACAGCCCTTCTACCTTACTACCTTTACACCCTTTATTCTGTTTCTCTTTCTTCAAAGTTCTTGAAGTTCCTCGAAGTTCTTGATTCTCAAAGTTGTTGGAGGCGTGTCTTACCAGGGCACACCATCCAGTCTGGTCCTGAACAGTCCATTCAAGCTGTTTAAGTGCAAAGTCAGCATGTGCAAGGTTGGCTTTTGCACAGTCCTTGAACCTCTTACGAGGTCACTACCTGTCTCCTCTTCCTTGAGACAGCTTTCCATATAGGAATCGTTTGGGTACTCTGGAATCATCCATGCGTATAACATACCCTGTCCAGCGAAGCTGGGCTTGTAGGATCATTGCTTCTATGCGTGTGCTCTCTGTTCTTTCAAGGACTTCCAGGTTGGTGACACGGTCCTGCCAATGGATGCATACAGTTTAATGAGCAAGGGTCAGAGAAGATTCACCAGAGCAATGAATCAAAATGGTTGAATTGATGAGTTTCCTTACCTAATCCTGTAGATGATTAAGGAATTAAGTAAATTAGATACTCAAGATAATAGTAGCTTTTGTATATTCTGGTGATTTAATGCTACATTTTGTGTCAGATTATAAGGCTAATTGGATCATGCTACTCTCCCCTCAAAAGCTGTTGATGCAAAGTCAATTAAACATTGAAAACTGCACTAGATAGATTTCTGATGACAACAGAATCAGAATCAGGTCTAATATCACTGGCATATGCCATGAATTTTTTTGATTTTCCAGCAGCAGTACAATGCTGCTGGAAAAAACTGTGAATTGCAGTAAATATATATAACAGTTAAATTAAACAAGTAGTGTAAAAATTGAAATAAAAAATAGTGAGAAAGTGTTCAAGGGTTCAATGTCTATTCAGAAATTGGATGGCAAAGGGGAAGAGCTGTTCCTGAATTGCTGAGTGTGTGCCTTCAGGCTTCTACACCTCCTTCCTGATGGTAACAATAAGAACAAGGCATGACTTAGGTCATATATGTCAAACTCAAGGCCCGCGGTGGAATTATCTTTGGCCTGCGAGATAATATCTAATTACTATTAAAGCTGGCCCCAGTAATTGAAGCGCCTATGGCGTATGATATGGCTAATGCTGAGTTTATTCAGGTACCAGGTTTTCAGAGTTTTTAGTGTTTATTCGGCAGTCTTGCTCAGCAGTCTTCTTCATAAGAAACGGAATCTGTAAAGTGAAACACTTTGTACTTATAGCAGAGACTGAGACACATGAGAGCAGGCTGAAAAAATGGAGGCAACGAAAGCTGCGTTTGCACGTGTCCGACTGATCCGGCCCGCATGAAGCTGCATTTTGCTCAATCCGGCCTGTGACCTAAAATGAGTTTGACACCCCTGACTTAGGTGATGGGGTCCTTAACAATGGATGCCACATTTTTGAGGCGTCGCTCCTTGAAGAGGCTAGTGCTCATGATGGAGCTAAGTTTACAACTCTCTGCAGCTTACTTTGATCCTGTGCAGTAGCCCTCCACCCACCCCCACCCGCCATATTAGGCGGTGATGCAGCCAGTTAGAATGCTCTCTATGGTATAACTGTAGAAATTTTCAAGTGTTTTTGGTAACATACCAAATCTTCTTAAACTCCTAATAAAGTATAGCTACTGTTGTGTCTTCTTTGTAGCTGCAATGGTATGTTGTTCTCTGAGATATTGACACCCAGGAACTTGAAATTGCTGATTCTTTCCGCTTCTGATTCCTCTATGAGGACTGGTGTGCGTTCCCTTTTCTTATTCTTTCTGAAGTCTACAATCAGTTCTTTAGTCTTACTGACTTTGAGTGCGAAGTTATTTCTGCGACACCACTCAATTAGCTGATTTATCTTACTCCTGTATGCCTTCTTGTTACCAAAATTCTGCCGAAAGTGGTTGTATTGCCAGCAAATTTATAGATGGTATTTGATCTGTACCTAGCCACACAGTCATGGGTATAGAGAGAGTAGAGCAGTGGGCTAAGCACACATCTCTGAAGTACACCGGTGTTTATTGTCAGCAAGGTGGAGATGTTGTTTTTGATCTGCACAGATTGTGGTCTACTGGTTAGGAAGATGAGGATCCAGTTGTGGAGGGGGGTACAGAGGCCCAGGTTCTGGAGCTTTTTGATCAGAACCCTAGGAATGATTGTGTTAAGTGTTGAGCTGTAGTCAATAAATACCATCCGGACATAGGTATTTGTATTGTCCAGATGATCCAAGGCCACTTGAAGAGCCAATAATTTCATGTCCACTGTAAACCTGTTGTGCGATAGGCAGTTTCAGTGGGTCCAGGTCCTTGGTGAGGCAGGAGTTAATGGTAACCAGACCATGGAGAAATAGAATTAGAATTGTAGTTGTTGTTTTATTTAATTGGAAGGAAGGATGAGCTTGAGGAGATGAAGGGATAATTTCTCATTGTATGTACTTTTTACTGATGGTAAGCTTTTCTGGAAGAACATTAACTATGGTAATTATAATTCTCTGATTTTGCAGCTTATTATATGTTGCACTATAGTAAAAGAATGCCATTTTGCAATTTATAAGGCCCTCCGATTGTTAGAGTCAACCATGGCTATTGCCTCCTAACTGTTTACATGATATGCAAGCCAGGGCAGTGTGATTTGGAGAGCAAGCTGTTGCCCATGCAGCACGCTCCCCCTCTCCACACAGCTGGTAAGTCCAAAGGAATGGCAGAAACTGATATAGTTTGGCACCAGTGGTATCACAGGAGTTGCCAGTCAGTGTTGAACCTAATACAGGACTGCCTTAGGGGCTCCAGCTCTGGATTTTTCCTTGTGGGTTTATACTCGTAGCCTCCCCTATGAGTGGCTATAGCCGCAAGCCAGCAGAGGTTTAAGATCAAAGTTTTCCTTTTCCCAGTGAGCTGGCAACCATGGTTGATGAGTCCCATCTGTCAGAAGCAACTGGCTTTAAGGCTCCAGTAACCCGGCTTTGCCCTTTCTCCCGTCAGTAAAAAACGGTTCTGTCGGGCTTAGTAGCTAAGCCACACGTGACGGCCAGGAACTGGAGCAGTTTGTCAGAGGCAAGCTGACATGCACGCCATTGGGAGCATTTTAATAGTTAGTGGGAGCATGTCTCCAACATCCCCAGCTATGACAACCTTAAGGAATTACTTTGCAATTATATAAAAAAAAATATTAGACCGGGACCAGCAGATAAAAATACCAGCAATATATTGTCCAGAATTAGTAATGTAGATAGAATTTATTAGGGCAATTATTTTCTTAAAAGCAATAAGCATTGGAAATTTTCCAACAGCATGTTTTGTTTAACATTGTGAAGTGAACTGCACAGGCTACACTTATGTTCAGCACATCTTGTCTCGCAAATGAAAGTGCTCTTCTTCTTCAGAATAGAAATTGTTCCCAGTGGTTATGTCATGTGAAGAATTTGATAACAGATGTTTTATAGTTATTTGATTTCACTGTGCATTTGGCTGTCATTCTTTTTCTTTATTTGAATTTGTGTATTTTCTTGCTCAGCTTTTCTCAGCATCTTTTGTCAAACTCATTCCAGATTCTTTTTGTTCAGAAGCTCCAATTTTTTCTTGGTGTTCTTTCTACCAAGTTGCTCGTAGCAAATCATACTTGCAGTTCTTGGGGCCTTCAGATCTGTTGTCATCACTACTCTCCCTGGGAACCTCACACCTGACCCATCTGTTTTTGGGCCTGCTCCAAAATTGAAGCTCGCTACTGTGACAACGAGTATGTCACTTCTTATTTCTACAACCATTAATTTTCTACTCCTCCACTGCGTTTACCTAGTCCTCATATACGAGGGGTGATTAATAAGTTTGTGGCTTAAGATAGAAGGGGTCAATTTTAGAAAGCCGAGCACATTTATTTTTCAACGTAGTCCCCTCCTACATTTACACACTTAGTCCAGCGGCCGTGGAGCATGCAGACCTTGGACCTCCAGAAAGTGTCCACAGATGGGTGATTGATAAGTTTGTGGCCTAAGGTGGAAGGAGATGAGTTGTACAGCTCTCGTTACATGCACATGCAGGTCAACTCTTTGAATGATTATGCAGAATGTTTGAAGTTAATAACTCATCTCCTTCTACCTTAGGCCATGAACTTATCAATTACCCCGATGAGTTATTAACTTCAAACTTTCTGCATAATCACTCAAAGAGTTGACCTGCATGTGCATGTAACGAGAGCTGTGTAACTCATCTCCTTCTACCTCAGGTCACAAACTTATCAATCACTCCTGCTGTGGACACTTTCTGGAGGTCCAAGGTCCGTATGCACCACGGCCGCTGGATTAAGTGTGTAAATGTAGGAGGGGACCATGTTGAAAGATAAATATGCTAGGTTTTCTAAAATTGACTCCTTCTACCTTGGGCCATAAACTTATCAAACAGCCCCCCCCCCCCATAAACTAGAAATTAGCACAATTGTTGGAAATCATTATCCTTGTTCTTCTCCAGATGATTTCAGTCATTCACACCATTGATTTTACCACCCTCTTCCGATATCTCTGTCTGGTTATCTCGCTCAGAACCTTCCTGTGTTCCATTCTTTTATATCACATATTTGCCACAGAATAATCATGGCTTACATTCTCATTCTTACTCTATTTGCTGCTGGGATAAACATGTAATAGGCATGCTGACTCATAGACATATGAGGTGAAATTCAGCACAAATCTGGACACCACTTCAGTGATTTTCATTAATGGTACCCAGTGTTTGTCTTTGGCACCTTCCTGTTTATCATAGGCATGCTGCCCTAGACTTCTGGATGCAGTGTGTTGGGGACACATTTGGCAGATGACACCCAGATCTAACTCCCCATCAATTTCACTTGACATCTCCACTGGCTGCAAAAATTTTTCACATGTGGGCATCAGACATCTCACAAGGATTCATCAGGACATTCCTTCTTCAAAATAGTGCCGAGGTTGAAGTGATTGTATTTATTCCCAGTGACAGTCTTTGATCCCCAGTCATCCATTCCATCCTCTTCCAGCAGTTTTCTGAGGCTGAATTGGGTTCTTCTCAACTTTGACTCACATTTGGCCCTGACATGAGCTTTTCTTCAATTACCATGACTACCAATGCCCATCCCATAATTTTATGTAGCTCATGCTACAGTTAATCCAGTTAATTCAGTGGATTCAGTTAATCCAGCATTGTTGAAATGGATTTTAAAGTTTCTAGATTTGATGTTTTACTGGACAGTCACCAATCATCCACACCGCATCTGTGTGAATGCAAACAAAATGGTGCTGCTCTATTCTTATTGGTGGACAGGCTCCGATTTCACATAAATGTTGATGCCATCTCAGAGGCCATGTGCTAATTTTAGCGCTTGTACATTAAGCATTTCTATTTGATCTTCAAACACAGACTCATGTATCCTAACCATAAGTTCCATTCCCCACTCCAGCTATCTCCTCAGGCTGAGTTAGAATATTCAAGAATTAGTATTCTCTTTGAAGCTGAGAGGTCACAGACTCACACTAGTTTTCAATTTAGTCAGGTTGACCAATTTCTCCTACCAGCTCCTGAAGGATACTGTGTCAGCCCTTTTTTAATATAACACTCCTGTGAAGTGCCTGAAGCTGTTACAAAATTGCAAGTTGTTGTTGTTTCCAAGTAGCAATGTGCCCCAAGACAATGTTTTAATATATCTGTGCATTGAAAAATGGAAGAGTTTGTTGAACACACAGACCTTGCTGGAGAATTGTCAGTAGTATATCAGGATTTAAACTCTTGATATATCAAAATTATGTTCATAAACATGAAGCTTGTGTATGAGGGAGTGATTGATAAGTTTGTGGCCTAAGGTAGAAGGAGTCAATTTTAGAAAAACTAACATATTTATTTTTCAGCGTAGTCCACTCCTACATTTACACACTTAGTCCAGTAGTCATGGAGCATACGGATCCCTTCTTTGTAGAAGTGGTCCACAGCAGGGGTGATTGATAAGTTTGTGACCTAAGGTAGAAGGAGATGAGTTATTAACTTCAAACTTTCTGCATCATCACTCAAAGAGTTGAACTGCACATGCATGTAACGAGAGTGTCTTGGTCCTCCAGGTGGTCCACAGCAGGGGTGATTGATAAGTTCATAGCCTAAGGTAGAAGTACATGGGTTATACAGCTCTCGTTACATGCACGTGCAGTTCAACTCTTTGAGTGAAAATGCAGAAAGTTTGAGGTTAATAACTCATTTTCTTCTATGTTAAGCCATGAATTTATCAATCACCCCATGCTGTGGACCACTTCTGCAGATCCAAGACGCTGACTTGTACAAAGAAGGGATCTATATGCTCCACGATCGCTGGACTAGGAGGAGACCATGTTGAAAAATAAATGAGCTAGGTTTTCTAAAAATGACTCCTTCTACCTTAGGCCACAAACATCAATCACCCCTCATATTTAATATTTCAGTAATATTTGAGTAATATGGCAAATATATTGTTTGATTAAGCATAATTATTGTTTAAATGATTCATTATGGGTCGTATGTAAAAGTAAGTGTATGGCATACGTTATCATGCCACCATGTCTCGCTAAAGTAAAAACAAAATACCCAAGTTATCTCCTGGCTCCCTTGTTTTTCTTCCAATCAGTTTTATGTTTTGGAGTTACAGAATATAACACTTGTCTTTAACGTTACACCACTGAGTGAAGCGGAGGCTGTAGTAAATGGAGTGGCCTTGAAATTATATTGTGTAGCATAGTGTTTGAACTTCCATTCACTGAAGTTGGGAACTACATGGATTGCAAAGCTAGTGGCTTTGCCTCTGGGTCCTCGATGTACTAGATATGCTGACTCACAGACATGCAAAGTGGCATAAATACACATCTGGGCTTTGCGTCTGTGATATTTGTTCATGTGCTTGTCTGCCATGCAGGTGGTAGGGAACACAGCACATTAACTGCCCATCAGGTTAGGTCTTCATTATTGCACTTATGGGGCACCTGTCTGAGCAGCTCGCAATCTATGGTATCGATTGGACCAAGTATAACTTGAAAATGTGCCCCTCATGGTCCATATGGTATGTCTTGTTAGGATTTCCCAATTCACCTTCCCCTCCTCCTCCTGGTTGTTCTACAGGTTCAAACCTGGACCCCATTTTCGTCCAGTAAATCCAATAGGACTGAAGACAATTACCCAATCCTGTAATTCCTGTTTTTTTTTTTTTGCCCACATCTTCTAAGTCTAAACCAATCTTATTCATAAAACAATACTATTAAAGTCATATTCTGTTTCATTCCAAATGTATTATCAACAGTTCATCTCTGTACGACAGGAGAACACACATCATAGCACAACAGTAAACATGAGGAAATCTGCAGATGCTTGAAATTCAAACAGCACACACAAAATGCTGGTGGAACACAGCAGACCAGGCAGCATCTACAGGGAGAAGGACTGTCGACATTTCGGGCCGAGACCCTTCGTCAGGCCCGAAACGTCGACAGTGCTTCTCCCTATAGATGCTGCCTAGCCTGCTGCGTTCCACCAGCATTTTGTGTGTGTTGATAGCACAATAGTCTCTGTTTTATTATTTCGTACATTATTATTGCACATTGGTAAATTATTATTGTGTATATTATTATTCTGTACTTTATTAATTAAGTCTGTACATTGCTAAGTGTTTTTTTTTAATGTTGTTGCTGTAACAAAAGAATTTCCCACTCAGCATCAATGAAGAATTTTATTATTATTATTACTCAAAAACTTTTATAGATGTACTGTGGAGAGCATTCTGAGAGGCTGCCTCACTGTCTGGTATGGGAGGGGCTACTGCACAGGACAGAAAGAAGCTGCAGAGGGATGTAAATTTAGTCGGCTCCATCTTGGACACTAGCCTACAAAGTACCCAGGATATCTTTAAGGAGCGGTGTCTCAGAAATGCAGCGTCCATTATTAAGGACCTCCAGCACCCAGGGCATGCCATTTTCTCACTGTTACCATCAGGTAGGAGGTACAGAAGCCTGAAGGCACACACTCAGCAATTCAGGAACAGCTTCTTCCCCGCTGCCATCCGATTCCTAAATGGACATTGAACCCTTGAACACTACCTCACATTTTTTAATCTATCTATACGTTACTAAAATTCTCATTCTGTTTATCTGTTTGTGCCCTCCAATTAGACCAAACGGTGCATTACAGCCATTACAGCGGCACTTTTTTTTTTAACTAAATGGACTTAAAATGCGCAAACTTACAGAATGCATGCAAAGGTCAGGGTTATATTCGTATAAAATTGCTCACTTGACAACAGGCCCCACTTTTCACACCCGATTCCAGCTTTCATGGAAACCGCGACGTGACACCACGACGCATGTGCACGATCAGCCTCAGCGGCGCCTCGTGATGCTCACAGCAGCGACACCAACTGCAACGAAAGGGCCGGGCAGCTCTGTCTCGAGCGGTCACGTTCTGCTAATCACCATCAAAATGTGCAGGACTGGGACAGATTAAACTGCGGCCCATCAATAAGAGATAATTAAATCTTACTGTAATGAAGTACTTCAAAACACCCATCAAACCCTTTGCTGCAGTCAAAGGACAGTGGTGACTGTATCACATCCATTTAGGAGAGCGCCAACCAGCATTCAGGGAAATTTAATGTTCATTCTGGTCACATCAGACTGCACTACCTTTCTTTCAAAAGCTACCCCAACAGGTCACCCAGTTGTCTAGTATATATTATTTTTGTTTTTTTCACAATTTTTAATCCATTCAATATACATACTCTATACTGTAATTGATTTACTTATTTATTTGTTATTATTATTTTTTTCTCCAGATTCCGTATTGCATTGAACTGCTGCTGCTAAATTAACAATTTTCACGACATAAGCCACTGATAATAAACTGATTTTGAATCTGAATGTTATTATTATTATTACTACTACTGTTGAATTAGAGGTTTAGCCTGGGGTCGTACAGAGCCCAATGTGGCTTTGTGTGCTCCATGACTTGACAGAGTCCTGATTTGGTATGGGAGTTTGTGCTTGAAGATTAAAGATAACAAATTTGACTCTTGGCCTTTGGTGTTATTGGGGAAGGATTAAAACTAGCACATTGTCAGGATAGAGATGGATGTTGTCAGCATGCTTGTGGAATCTGGTTCTGTCTTTTCATAGAAAGAAGAGAATATAATTTTTACATGGGTTCTCCAAGTTGGTTCATTGAACAATTTACAACTGAGTAACTGTCAGGAGTAGGCAGAATGCCCTCCTTGAGTTAATGTGTCCAATGCATCTTCAAGTTGTTTTAGTTTTGTTGGATACCAGATTTTTATTCTACTGATTTATAGAGAACATCTGGAATCTATATACATTTATTTTAATGCAAACGTTTGTGGACTAGTGAATCTTATTACAAATGTGGATTTATTCTTCATTTGTTCAGTGATGACAGTGAAGGATCACTGATGAACACTAAGAAATTCTTACGTACTCCTCTTTTATTTTGTTACCGGTAGAGTCTGTTCCTTGCAGGACTCTCATTAATATTATATGCTGATCTATGTTATTGATGCTATGTCACATTTTAATGAAATGGAAACTAATTGTTCAGTGCCAATTTCTGTAGTTAATTCAAGCTAATTGTTTATTGTTTATAAAAGGAGTGCTTACAAACTAATCCGTTATTGATATTCATTGTTGAGTCTAGTCAATGCAGTTCGCATGACATATTTAGTTTTATGGTCAAGTGACATGAATGATTGAATAAAAGCTGTAGAACAATAATGCATTATATGGATGATTCCATTTCAATCATTTTCTCTTCCACTGACTACCGTAGATTCCGGATTTTAAGCCGCTACTTTTTTCCCACATTTTGAACAGCTTTGAACTCTGTGGCCTTTAATACGGAGCGGCTAATACATGATTTTTTTTCATGCCGCCAAAAACATTTTGCCTCGTAACAGTAGACCAATAAAATTGATGAGTAGTTCACAGAGGTCCAATGAAATTGTACGATAAATCAAGCGCACTTTCACAATTAAATTATTGTAAATCAGTCATTTGTACTCACCCTCATCAACATGGAAAACACTCGAAGAAAAGCATTGTGCTGCCTTCATGGCAGTTATTTAGTTTATAATATTTTCGCTTAGTAATTCATTTTCTAGTTAAAGTTAGAAGAGTTTTAACTATATTTGTTTTCTGTACTACATCGCGGGAT
This sequence comes from Hemitrygon akajei, assembly GCF_048418815.1. NCBI lineage: Eukaryota > Metazoa > Chordata > Chondrichthyes > Myliobatiformes > Dasyatidae > Hemitrygon > Hemitrygon akajei. The sequence goes on along the minus strand of NC_133150.1, from coordinate 14,599,690 downwards.
GCTATGACGTCACACCCGGTTTCGCTGCGTCTTGTGGGAAAAATGCGATAAACGGGACGGCGGGGGGGAGCGGCGGAGCGAAAACGCTGCTTTTAAGTTAAAGGCGATCAATAACTTTTCCTGGTAGGCTGCAGTATATATATTTTTTACCAGTTGTTAGGAGATATTGGAATGTTGTTCAGTAAAAAAGTATACGCAACGTATATTTAAAAGTAGCCGTGTTACAGGCACGGTTCGAAAAAAAGCATTTGCAATATGTATTTGTTTATGTTACCATATGGATTTAATTAAAAGTTAAAAAATCCTCATGTGTAATATCTTTCTGTGTAAATATCTCATATTACAACGTGGGACACCTGCGGCCGAAAATCCGGTGCGGCCTAAAATCCGGTGCGGCCTGTACAAGTAAAAAATTGATTTTCTTTCTAAAATTAGAGCCAGCGGCTTTTAATCAGGTGCGCTCTGTAGTCCGGAATCTACGGTATTTAGTTTTTTTCCGTAATATTTCACGTTCTATTTTAATCTTATATTTGCTTGAGATGATAGCAGAGAACTTTCAAACTCGTGTGATTAAGGTGCATTCCTTGTTGGTTTTATGAAGTTAATTCTTAACCATTTTCAAAGTTTCAAGAATCAAAGTGCATTTATTACCAAAGAATGTATAAATTATATACATTGAGATTTGTCTGCTTACAGGCAGCCACAAAGCGAGAAGCCCAAATAACCCAGTTTTAAAAAAAAAGCAAGACCAAAAGCCACTGGACAGAGAAAGAGAAAGAGGGAAAAAGCATGAATCTAGCAAACAGTGGAAGCAAGCCAGCAGCATTCCGAACCAGACAGAGTCCCAGATCGCTCCTGGAGCAGCCCGAGTAGGTCCAACCCTTGGTCCCCAGTTCATCACAGCAGCTGCATCAGTTCACAGCCCTGGCACTGTGGAGGAAGGAACGGACACTTGTGGGAGAGTGATTGAAATCAGCCCAACCCTTGCCTCTGTTCCCAACATTCCGGCTTCCAGTCTATGTGCACTGGCATTTAAATTGTCCAAGCACAGGGCAGTGCCTTGCTCTAGAACCCAGACCCGGGTGCCATGATATGCTTGGGCTGCGCAGCCTGAAGCCATTTGCAATCTCACCAAATCGGCTCGGAGCTTGGAGCGATCCAACCTCACGCCCGAGTTCATTGGACGGGCATCAAAACTTTTCCCCATCGACTCCTCTTCAAATCATTCACTGCATCTCTGGCAATGATACAGACTCCATTTGTACATGACCCTGGCTCATGTACTAGTAAAACAGCTGTGGCTTATGGACAAATGGCAGATGAATCACCCATACAGTCCTTTATTCCATTATTGCTACATTACTGTAAGATGCTGTTCACAAATACAGTATCAAAGCCCAAATTTTGGTTAGTATACCACTTACTGGCAGTGTTGTTCAAAGTTATGTTGTATAATAGTGTTGGACTCGTCAGATAGATTTTTTTTAGTATTTGGATTGATTGGGTGATTAGAAGCATAATCATTAAAGGATCAATGGGAAGCCATTGTCCAATTGTACATTGTTTAAAGATCTTAACGAAAGGAAATATGGTCTGAGAGCCAGGCCATACTTCTTTTGATTCAGGACATTTCTTGTGCAGCTGAGAACTTCGTTGAAGGAAAGTAATTGTCAATAACATGAAAACAGATTTTTTACATTTTTGGATAAATCCTGTTTGAACATTTGAGAATTCCAAGAGGAGCCCTTTAATAAATTTGACTCAAGTAATCCAAAACATCTTGTGTTTTGTTATTTGAAAGAGGGAAACTTTACTTAAGTAAAGTAATTTTATCCAGAAAATATGCAACTTATTGTCCTGTTATGCAGCATAATTACAGCATTTGTTTGGTCAAATGTTTTGATTTTGCTCCCCAAAACATCCTAATTCTTGAACACCTCACCACTGATCATATGGTGATATCAATGACATCTGCAGTGACAGAGTTCATCAAAGTAGTAGTACTATCTTATCATACATGTGAGTTCTGAACAGGTAGAAACAGTTATAGATGCATTTGGAAATCTTATGTATACATGGTGTAGAAGCAAACTGAAAGATCACACGGAGTTAGTGTTCGAAATAACAAATGATTTATTAAAAACTGGTGCGCACCAGACCAGTCAAAGCTGATCTACTTAAGCATAAATTTGGTGCAGCCTTTATATTCTCAGTTGATGAGATTACAAGTAAAACTACATTTTTTATAACAGAATAGTACAGGAAGACTTAATTAAGAAATGGACTAGGTCCTGATTACAGAGTAAAATGATTGTCCACAAGTCTAACAGTAAATCCAATTTTCTATTACAGCAATGGGAGCATGCTATAATATGATTAATGAAGCTCCTTAATCTTGGAGTCATTACTGCTGTTTTCCATGACCCTACTTCTAGGCTTTGTCTGCGGTTCCGTTACCACAATAATACAATCCACATCCCTATTTACTTGTTACTCATTGTTCTTTCCTCTACAACAGCCTCTGCTCTAGGCCCTTGGCCTTAAGGTGGCCGATAAGGCCTAAAAATTAGATCCCTACAGTACCCTTGTTTGGCCTAATAAGTAGGAATTCCCTTAATGCCAATGCCTTATCTGCCACACACTAAAATAACAGTCATTAAACAATCAGCTCTACAACAATGACAAAATGAGGGATAAGTCAAATCCAGGGGTGGATTTGTGTATTCAAAACCCAATTCCACATGCTGTCCCTAAAGGAGGGATCACTGGAGCCACCTCAGCTCCATTGCCCTGATCCATTATCCTTTTTGACAAAGCACCCTATTTCTTAAAGACTTCCTTATCCTCTCAGATGATCTTTTCCCAGTCAGCAGTAGAGTCTGGAATGAGTGGTGGTTCTTTGGCTGTCTGCTTGTGCAATTCTTCTTCTGTGTTACTACTCTAAACGGTAAGCTCTTGCTCCGGTATCCTTTCAGCAGCTGGCTTAGGCAAGTTCTGCCCAGCAATCATTAATTTGGTTGAGATGTCTCTGATCACCACATTATAGCCAGTCAGATTCAGTTGCAACTTCCCCTCATAATATGCCCTTGCTGATGTTGTGATGTAGAAGATGTTGTTCACAGAAGTATACTTCAGAAAGGTTTTGTTTCTAGTTGGCAATATGAACAGGGAACAGTTACCATACGTAGCAAAACCACATTCCGTCAGGCTTCTCCAAGACACAAGATCGTTTAGTGTAATTTCCTGTACACAATTGTAAGGGTAACAAATAATTGTTACTCCGGATCTGATGCAGCACGAAAAACAACACAAAATATAAAGAACGTAATAAAAATAACTTTAAAAGACCGCACACAATAAAGAAGTGGTGGAGTTAGTGGCTGGAGGTGTTGCTCTGACTGTTCTTGAGACTGGTGGTCCTGGTGTGGCTGTAGGTACTGTAGCCTCCTCCCTTATGGGAGTGGGACAAACAGTCATTAAGCAGGGCATGGGTGAGCTTCCTTGACTGTGTGTCAAGTGTTCAGTGATGTGCACTCCCAGGAGTTTGAAACCGATTCCAGTTTCCACTGCTGCGCTATCTATGTAAAGGGAGGTGAGAGTGGTGTGAGTTCTCTTGAAGAGTTGATAACCATCTCCTTTGTCTCGTTGACATTGAGGAAGAGGTTATTTGACTGGCGTCGAGCTCTTCCACCTCCTTTCTGTAGGCTGTCTCATCGGTGAAGTTGATGTGATTGCTCGGCTGTTTGGCTGTGTGGTCACGTGTGAGCAGAGTGCACAGCAATAGGCTCAGCACACAGCACAGGGGATGCCAGTACTGAGGATGATGGTCATGGAGGAGTGGCTGTATCTCCTGACAGTTTGAGGTCCAACACCCAGTTGCACAGTGGTGCATTTGGACCAAGGAGTAGGAGTTCGTTCACCAAGGCCTGTGGGTCAATAGTGTTGAATGCCGAAGTGAAATCTGGGAACAGCGTTCTGATTTAAGTGTCCTTGACCTTTGTACAACCGCCTCTGGACATGTGCAGTGACTCCCCCTTTGGTGACATTGCATCAAGTTCACTCCCCTCTTGGTCTTGTGTAACTCAGTTATGCAGATGGCAGTTGCTTAGAGATATCCAACTTTCCTCATGGTATTTTCTGACATTGTGCACTCTCATCTGATTGTCCCCATGTGGGGGTGTGCAGGACTGTTGAATTTGCAGTGGACTCATATCTCCAGCCTCCTAGGACACGATTAGTCAAAGTGAGATCTCAAATGTGGTTCACGTGCCACTTTCTTTCAGCTGGTTGCCTGATATCCAGTCCGGGATTCTGTGGTCCTTCTGACCGCAGAATGTGTGCACCGACTGCAGGCAAAAGCCGGGCAGCGTATGTCGTATAGGCTGCATTTTTATCATGGCTTTGGTGTCATTGTTCACGCTATCAATAAGCTCATTAGTTAGATCATCTAATGGCTGCAATAGCTAGTTTCAAACCGTACTTCTGCCTCTTGCTTCCCTATTCTACTAGCTTTTCCCAAGTCACCATAATTTTGTTTGATAATCCGCTTGAAGTTCCGCTGGAGCGGACTGATTTGTGTATTTATTTCAGTGATATCTGAAGTATTGACAGCAGAGACCCCCACTGGATATCCTGCTCCTAACAACTCTATAAAGCCCCTTTTACTTCTCCACCTCTCTGTCCTAAACTCATTATAAGTAACTTGTCAATGTTACTGTCCCCGCAGAAATTAGGGAGCCATAAAATGGATACATTTGCTCGTGTCTCCCAATACTAACGCTATACCCGCAGTGTCCCTCTGACTCTCACTATGACGTGGTGCTCTTGTGGTAACGGGATCCTGCACTGACGGATTCTCGAACCGAGCAGGCCTGTCGCTCATTCATCCAGGCTGCTTTGCCACACTTCAGTGTGAGTGGTTCATTAGTGCCGAGCCTCGTCGTGACAGATATAAACGTGGGATCCCCCTCTCGCGCAAGCTTGCTCCCCACTGAAGTCCCCCGAGTGCTGTGCAGTTCCCAGATGTATTTTTTCACAGCAATGCATGCTATCAGGCCCCCCCCCCCCATGTCGAGCGGCATACAACTGGTACACCCCACAGCCGGTCATTCCTTCAGGTTACAGTCTGCTTTTTACGAGAGGGAGAGGGAGAGGGGGAGAGAGAGTGAGAGTGAGAGAGAGATATATATGTTTACTGCTCCTGTGGAAATAAGTTTGCATAATTAAATCACTGCTGCCCAAGGTATCTTTTCAGGTGGGACCAGTGTTTCCATGTTGGTCATTCCTCAGTTTCCATTAGGGCACACATTTCTCCAGTCAGTATTACAATAAATGGTCTCGTCCATCTGGGTCGTTGTCCCAGTTTTGCTGGTGCAGCATTGACCATTACCTTACCTTCCACTTCTGGCAGGTTCCCCTCCACTTGGGTATTCTCGTGCTGCCAGTCCCACGCTCTCTATCAATGAACTCCGCTTTTAGATCATGCAAATGGCCAACTCCTGTATAAACTGGATAATCCAGTCCTTACCATTGGAGCTCTCCAGTCCTCCCAAGATCACATCCTGTGGTAGTCACCTATCCCATCTGGTCATTAATTCAAAAGGGTTAAATCCTGTGCCACAAGCAGGGCTTGTTCATAGTTTCACCAGCACAACTGGCAAGAGCCTAGAAGACCAACTTCCCTGGCCTCCAGTATGGCCTTCATTAGGCTCCACTATTCTTTCCCTTACAACAATGGTACTGTCTGTGAAAGGTCCTGTAAGGTGTTCAAAGGAAAATGTTCCTGTCTGTGACATTGCTGTAGTCACAGTTTGGCATGAAACCCAGTACACATGCCCTCAGATCCCAATTGTGGAAGTAGAATCCAATGCAGTTTTTAAAAAATAAAAATCTATCAATAATGTTGCTTCACCTACATACAAAGTTTAGAAGATAGCCGCATTCTATCTTCTGGCCAAGCGTCATTATCTAGATGAGTGCACGTGAGTAGGATGTATCATCAAACAAACACAAAACAGGAGGAGCAATGGGCCATGTGGCCTATAAAACCAGTCCCACCATCGCTGATCAATTGACATGCAGCCATTCATGGCAAAAATTATTTATCAGATTCATAAATCACGTTAAAGTTTTATCACTGTGCGATTACAGAACAAGTTGTTTCTGAGAGCATCCTTCCCAAAGAGGCTGGGAGCCATAGAGAGGTGATTCTGTTGCCTTGCATTTTGGGAGTTTGAGGCATGGCGTCTGGGGCTGGAGCAGTGAAAACTTGCCATGCTATGGGCAACAAACAGACAAATCTCTGAGAAGACTGAGCAGTAAAATAATGGGATCCAGTCACTGAAGAATGTATAGAAATCACAGAATTCTTAAAATCCGTTGGGAATGTCCTTTGTCAGCACGTAGCAAGCCAACAGTAGCAGTTTTAGAGAGTGAGGCTGCACAGCTGGAAGGAGCACCAGTGGCTCCGCATTTTGATCGTAGTAATTACAATTCAGTTAGATGTAACAATGTTGAGAAAAAGGGCAAGTCAAGTCGGCAGTAAAAGTCAGAAAGTATAAGGAAGTCAGCTACAGTATTTATACATGGCTGACAGGTAGTCTGTACCAGTTTTTGGAAGGTAGGTTTGTAAGAACAAGAGGTATTTGATGATCAGATGGTGAAATTTTAAAAAAGAGAGGCTGGAACACAAACCTTGGTATCTCTTGATGACAACACCAAAGAGACAGGATGTTTATGTCAGCCGTGGAGCATTTCAGTACTACAAGAAACAGAGGGATATTAGAAACACAAGCATCAAATAAATAAGGGAATTGGGAAAGCATAAAGATAGCAAATAGAAACAAAGGAAAACTCAAAGATTTAGAAAGGCCATGTACAGTTAAAGCCCGAAAAAATAACCGATGTGTGCTGCTCAAAATCTGGACAGAAGTTCTTCATGATACTCTGTCCCTATCCTTAAGAGGGCAAGCGACAGACATAGTTGAGGAAGAGTGCAAAATATTTGGAGAAATGAAGTGAGAAAAGAAGGATCAAGGGATTTATAATAATTCAAAGTAGAAAGATCAAAACACCTGTATGAAATTTATCCTAGGATGTGTAGGGAAACAAAGATAGAAATAGTGAAGTTTTTGGACATCATCTTCGATCCTCCCTGTCTACGGTTTGTAGTCAGAGTACTGGAAGACAGCTACTACAGGGTAGTGGTGTAAAAAGGGGGAGAGTTGTACATCAACTGACTGCATGGCAATCAGTCCAGCATTAGTGGTGGTTAAATTATTGAAGAAAGTTCAAAGGGACAACACGTATACCGTCATTCATAAAGCCACACGTTAATCAAGAACAATCAGCAAGTAATTACTTACGGAAGGTCCTGCCTGACTAGAAGATTATTTAGAGGGTTGAAGAGTGTAGTGCTTTTAATAAAATCCATGTTTAATGTAGTGCACATGGATTTCAGAAAAGCCGTGAGTGACTGGCATTAGAAAAGTCTTGGAGTCCTAGGGAAAAAGACAAGTTGGATCCAGACTAGCTCAGTGCAGGAAACAAAGGTCATGATTGATGGATGTATTAGTGACTGACAGGCCATTTGCAGTGGGCTTATACATCTTAAATGTCGGAATCATAAATAAGAAATGCAGAAAAGTTCAAACATTCGATATACAGTTGGTAAAGAGAAAGAAAGCAGTGGACAGTAGGAAATCAACCTTCTAGGCTGATTAGGTGTGGAGAAAAGTACTGAATCTGACCCACACTGTAACAGTATGAAGTGTTACATGTAAGGAGAGTGAGAATGCACAATAGATAATTGGATATTGATAAATGCGGAGGCATGGACGGATGTTGGAGTTCAGATCTATTGATCTCCAAAGCCAAAATGGATATGATATTTGAGAAGTCACGTATGCCAATAAGGTCATTCTAGAACTGTATGAAACAGCAATTAAGTTGGTGCTAAGAGTGTCATCTACAACTCTGGTCATCTCAACTGAGAATATCTGATAACGTGTCTGAGGATTTAAAGGTGTATTACACCCTTAACACCAACACTTATGTCAGGATGCTGTTCATCGACTATAGTTCAGCATTTAATACCATCATTTCCAGAATCCTGAATAAGAAGTTTCAGAACCTGGGCCTCTGTACCTCCCTCTGCAATTGGATCCTTGACTTCCTAACTGGAAGACCACAGTCTATGCGGATTGGTGATAACATCTCCTCCTCGCTGACAATCAACACTGGCGCTCCTCAGGGGTGTGTGCTTAGCCCACTGCTCTACTCTCTGTATACCCATGACTGTGTGGCTAGGCATAGCTCAAATACCATCTATAGATTTGCTGATGATACAACCATTGTTGGTAGAATCTCAGATGGAAGCGAGAATGTACAAGAGCGAGATATGCCAACTAGTGGAGTGGTGTTGCAGCAACAACCTGGCACTCAATGTCAGTAAGACGGAAGAGCTGATTGTGGACTTCAGGAAGGGTAAGATGAAGGAACACATACCAATCTTCACAGAGGGATCAGAAGTGGAGAGAGTGAGCAGTTTCAAGTTCCTGGGTGTCAAGATCTCTGAGGACCAAACTGGGTTCCAACATATTGATACAGTTATACTACTTTAGGAGTTTGAAGAAATTTGGTATGTCAACAAATACACTCAAAAACTTCTGTAGATGTACCGTGGAGAGCATTCTGACAGGCTGCATCACTGTCGGTATTGGGGTGGGGGGGGGGGGGGGTGGCTACTGTACAGGACCGAAAGATGCTGCAGAGGGTTGTAAGTTTATTCGGCTCCATCTTGGGTACTAGCCTACAAAGTACCCAGGACATCTTCAGGGAGCAGTGTCTCAGAAAGGCAGTGTCCATTATTAAGGACCTCCAGCACCCAGGGCATGTCCTTTTCTCACTTTTACCTTCAGGTAGGAGGTACAGAAGCCTGAAGGCACACACTCAGTGATTCAGGAACAGCTTGTTCCCCTCTGTCATCCGATTCCTAAATGGACATTGAACCCCTGAACGCTACCTCATTTAAAAATACATATTATTTCTGTTTTTTGCATGATTTTTAATCTATTCAATATATGTATGCTGTAATTGATTTACTTATTATTATTTTTTTCTCTGCTAGATTATGTATTGCATTGAACTGCTGCTGCTAAGTTAACAAATTTCACAACACATGCCGGTGATAATAAACCTGATTCTGAAACACAAGAGGTTGTTCAGAAAATGGGGAGATTTAGTAGAGCATAAGTTAAGTCATAGAGCCATAGTGTTGTATAGAGATACAGAGCAAAAACAGGCACTTCAGCCTACTGATTCCAAGATGACCATCGGGAACCCATTTTCATAGTAATCCCATGCTAACCCATTTGATTCTCCCTCATTCACATCAACTCCGCTCCAAATTCTACAACTTATCTACAAAGTAGGGGCAATCTACAGCGACCAATTAGCCTACTGGTTTGCATGTCTTTGGATATGGGAGGAAACTACCCTGGGGAAACCTATGTGGCAGCGGGAGAGCGTGCAAGCTCCACGCAGACAACAGCTGAGGTCAGGATTGAATCTGGATCACTGTGAGGTAGCACCCACACTAGCTGCACCGGTGCCAGTCCCAGCTTGGATAGTATGTGCAGAACACACAAAGTGCTGGAGGAACTCAGCAGGCCAGGCAGCATCTGTGGAAAAAGAGTGCAGTCGACGTTTCAGGCCGAGACCCTTCAGCAGGACTATAATTGTAATTGGATAGTGTTAGGTTGTTTTCGATTAAAAAAAAAGAGGAGGTTGAGGAAAGATTTGCTCTATGTGAATGATATAATGAGGAGTGTTGACAGTAAATAGGAAGGGCGTTAAATGCTTTAGTAGAAAGGACATTGACTTAGCATTTCTTTCAATTATTCTGTATTGATGTATTTACGTACCAGACAGTACTCTTTCCTTTCAGTATTGCTTCTCATTATCCCTGTGATGTAGAGCTCAAAATTCTTCATCACGAAGCTGTAAGAGTTTATGTAAAGATGTAATTATGTTGTGTTTTTGGCTGGAATTATTAGCAACAAAATACGGATCAAAATGTGTTGGATAGGGAAATTAATTATCATGTCCACTTAATATGCAGTGTGGAAGTCTAGATGAATGAGTGTGACACTTACTTTGGACTTCATTCACGTTCCTCAGTTGCAGGCCCTCAAATTCACCAGGACAAAATCTGTTTCTGCTTTGCGAAACAAACCTCGTTGAAGGGCATTTCATTTACATAGCTCGCATGGGCAGCAGCGTCGCCTCAAGTAGACCTTCAGGATGCAGCACTGGAGATCCCTCAAGGAAGCTAATCTGGTTTTTGATGAAGGCCTGAAACATCAACTGCTTATTCCTCTCCATAGATCCTGCCTGACCACTTGAGTTCCTCCAGCATTTTGTATGTGTTGTTCTGGATTTCCAGCATCTGCAAAATCTCTTGTGTTTATGTAGCTAATCTAGTTATTTTTGTTTCTAAAACAAAATGAATTCACATAAATCCTGACTATCTATCTGTTTATAAATAAAATGTCATTTAAAGCATCATTCACAAACTATAAAATAGTAAATTTCTGCTCTAGAAATTCATGCTGAATGAATTATTACTGCTAGAAGCTACAGAATCAGATAAAAGTAATTCACTATCTTTTGATAATAATGGGATGTAAATAACATCTGAAGCCAATGATTAGAACATTTCAAGAAGAGTGAATTTATTTTTCAACTTCAGGCATTTGCTTTGGAGGAAATGTGAAGCAAAATTAATGTCTTGAATGAAAGAAGCAGAAAGACAAATACAATGGATGTTTCTTTACACGCACCACCTGAAAATCATAATTGTGTCCTTTTTTCTGCTTTGTAAATGTTTTAAGTCTCGATAACAAATGGAATGCTTTATTGGGAGGGACTTTCAAATGCTTTAACATCAGTATTTATAGTGCCTTTCAAAATGTTAATCAGCTTATCTGGAATAAAACCAATTCCATTTTGCTCCTTCTGAGGTGAAGTTTGTTTTTACTACCTTCATGGTTCACAATCTGCAAATTTATCGAAATTGTTGATATATAACATTTGGATTAGAACTGGAACAAAGCCTTAACACACATGTGAACTGTAAGTGATAGCATAAAGGTGGAATGAAAATAAAGGTTTGAAGTCTGTGACAATATAATATGTTTTTCTCATTGCTATAATGTGTAAGTCATTGTTGGGCTTGAAATTCTGCCCTGTGTTCGTTTAGGAAGAGAGACAACTTACACCGGAATATTACAAAACGTGGCTTTATTGCAGAATTCGTAACTGGTACAGCGAATCGACGGAGTCGCTGGAGAAGGCGTTCTGACTTCCCCTTACAATCTGCTCTTATTTATACCCCTTTTTCCCCCAGCACAACCCCCCGTTACATATTAGGTAATATCGGGCACTTGTGTCCATCTTATTGGCCTGCAGCCATATGCTCACGAGTTACCTGTTTCTTTTGTTTACTGAATCGCGTGACACTAGTAGTTTCGATGTAGCGGGGTCCCCAGTTTCGCTCCCCCTCCCTCGCATTCCAGCCTCCTAACATTATGTGTGTTACGTGAGCCACTCCTGACCTGTAATGGCAGTCTCGAATTAACCCCAACACTAATTAACCCCGACACAAATTAACCCCGACACAAATTAACCCCGACACAAATTAACCCCAACACTCCCTCCCTTGGCCTCCCAGAGGCCACATCCCCACATCCCTTACAATCTTTTCCGCGGCTGCCGGGATCAGGCAGAGAGGTGAGCGTCCCCCGGCACTCTTTGGCGTGTCCTCCCTATTTGCTTATCCTGATTTGTCCGACCTAGGGTCACAAAATATGGGTAGGGGTTCCCTAAACATCCGCAATTTTTACAAGTAGCATGCAACATTTCAGAAAACTTATTCAATAACAAATTCACAATCCCCCCCTTGCCATGGTCCATTTCAGTCCGTGTCCTCCCATAGCGCATCCGCTTTCCGGGAGGGCCGTGTCCTCCCCTTCCACCGGGAACAAGGGTGCCTGGTACGCCGGTGGAGGTCCATTCTTTCCAGTCAAGGCTCGATCTATAGTCCGGATGACTAGGGTCCTAATACAGGGTATGCAACAACAACCACACGTGATAAAGATAGCAATTTAAATAGACAGTCCTAGAGCCGACTGTCCCAGTAGGACCCCCCATTCCCCAAACGTACGTTTCAACCAATTCAGCACTGGGTTATTGACTCCTGATTGTTGCTTTAGCTCATTGGCCAGGGATCGCAATTTAGTCAAGCCCTTGGTTAGTGATCCGTCCGGGCCTGTATTGTTCGCTATGGTCATACAGCACATGTCACCAAACAGGGCGCACACTCCGCCCTTCTCTGCTAAGATCATATCTATGGCAATTCTGTTCTGCAGGGTCATTAGGGACGTCTGTGATAGCTGCTCGTGGACAGCTTCCGCGATGTCCCTGGTTAGATTAGCCAGCCTCTGAACGTTATAGTGGATCAGGTTGATCCGGTTGACATTTTTATTGGTCGTGATTGGGAATATGGCTGAAAAAAGTGGAAAGCTCTCAAAGCCTGCAGCTACCTCGTCTGCCAGTTTATATTCGTCCGGGATGTTTCTAGCCTGACCGATAGCATCGATCCATATCCCATCGGGGTTCCTTTCCCCCCTTTCAGTGAGCGCCCTCTTGTTCCTATACCACCTCCCGATTTCATCAGGGATTGGGTTGAGGGTGTAGTCCCCTGGATTCTTTGCCGCAATGAAAAGAGGTACATTTAGAGTGATCAGGGTGCAGGTCCCCTCCCAGTTTACAGGTAGCCAATTATATAGGACCCGTTTCCCACAGTACCACCAGAGGTCCGCTCTGCTGACAGTCAGCATGGTGGCGTTTTCGGTGCCAGTAAGACTGATCCAGGTAGAACACGCACTGTCAGGTAGGTTGCCCACTCTGTAGGGCTGATCCGACGGGGACAGGTTAGTAACGCAAGTGATGTTCCTGATCGGGTCCACCCTAAAGGCTGGTGGGGTCACATTGGCCGGGGCCATGGGGAAATAGGTTTCCCAGGACTTACACCCGGCAGAGGGGTTGGTTAGAGACATGAGTTCGAGGGCGCAACGGAAGGTGTCATTTCCTTCCTCGAAGGGGCTGGGACTCATGAGGAGTGTGGGTTTCCCCGTAGCACATACCCAGCAGTCCCCTATCGCTGCCTGGGTGGTGTATTGGACCACTCGGTCAACCCAGGCGTTTGCTTCCACGTACCCTGTCTCAATTGCAATATACTCCCGGGGAGTTATCTTATTCGTGTCCGAACTCTTTACCAGAACAGGGCTGGCTGTGGGACCCAATCCTGGGTCTGTGTGGGTTCCCAGATTGATCCGGATAATTCCCCATGGGTCTCGGCCTGTCACGTCCGCCCTTATGATCAGGTAGAGCACGCCCCCTGCCCCCTGTTCTTTGACCCGCGATGAGTGGAGCAGGTCTGTGACGACCATCCCTTCATACTAAAAGGGTTGTGTATTTCTTCCTTGAGTGTCAGGATTAACTCCCTGCTTTCTTCCCCAAACAGAGCCCCTGTAAAGGCTCACCTTCCTCTTAAACTCATAGTAGGGTTTGGAGGACCCTCGATTGTTTGGCCTCTTATCCAGCCAGGACTGGTCTGGGCCTGTCCACCACCATACATTTATCCATGCGCTACACTCCTTTACCCCTGGGTTCGGGTATCCCAAGGTGAATGGACACATGTAGACATTATACCCAGTCCAGGCTTTCTTGTCGCCCCAACAGTTGATCACATCGCACAGGTCGAACTGGAATGTCCTACCTGTATGAGGGTCCGCATTAAGGATGATATTCGCTCCGCACGCATCTCCTCCCCTTCCCGCTTCGGCCATCGGCGCCTTACCTAGGAGCATTACTCCTACCCATATCAGGGTTTTCCATGGCGTCATCTTCCTCGGCTTCCTCCTCCTCTATGTCGGAATCGGGATCAATCGGTCTTCCTTTCTTTGTCCTAGAGCAGTGCGAGAAATGGTGCCAGTTATTGTCCCCCTCCCTTCCTACCTTGAGTGTATTGTTTGAAATTTCTGTAACAGGGTACGGGCCATGCCATCGCTGCTCGCTCCAGGAGGAGCGCCCTGGCTGCCGCAGGTAGACCTCATCTCCTATTTTTAGCGGCAGCTCGGGGGGTGCGTCCTCAGGGTGGGCATTCCTGACTTGCTTAGCTATGAGCCTCACCATCTGGCCCAGGACTCTCATGTATTGGGTCATGTCCTGATTCATTGTCTCCCAGTTTTCCTCCCACCGTGGTGATGTGCGCGGTCCGGGCATGGAGCGCCCTGTCAGTATCTCGTGTGGTGTTAGAAAGGTTTCCCCATTCTTTTCTTGCCGCATGGACATCAGAGCCAGGGGGAGAGACTCCACCCAAGTGAGCTGGGTGCCTGCCATTACCTTTGCAATTTTGTCTTTTATGGTTCGATTTGCTCTTTCCACTAGGCCCTGGCTTTCTGGGTGGTAGACACTGCCGAACCGATGGGTTATCCCTGGAACACCCTCTACTCTGGCCAAGTGTTCGTTTTTAAAGTGGGTGCCATTGTCTGTACAGACTTTAGTGGGGACACCGTATCGGGGAATCAGTTCCTGGGTAAGGATGTTGACCACCGTCTCACCATCCTCCGCCCTCGTGGGGAAAGCTTCTACCCATCTCGAGAATCGGTCCACTACAACTAACAGGTATCGGTCGTTCTTGGGGGTCCTTAATCTTGCTCCCATGTCCGTGAAATCCATACAAATTTCCTGCCATGGTCCCGTGGGGTTGGGGAATTTGAGCATCGGATGGGGCAGTGGTTTCCGGGCATTGTGTTCATTACAGATTTTACATTCAGCTCTCAAATTTTCCATGTGCTCCTTCAATTTTTGAGCCCACCAGTGATTCTTTATAAGTTTTATTACCTTGGCTATCCCTATGTGGGTGGGCCCATGGATCTCCTTAAATAGTGACGGTAGTAATGCCCTGGGTGCTACTCCCCTCCCTCGGACCGCCATATATGGTGGTCCGTATCTCCCATAGTGAAGTGTTGTCGAGCAGCTCCCTTGTTAATCCACCCCTGACGCTCTGCTTCCGATGCTGCCCCCTGTAACTCAGCAAGGTGGAGCAGAGCATCCGCTTGGAGCAACGGAGCGACCTGTAAACCTCGGGATTCCGGCTGGGCCAGCGGGCGGGGTGAGCCAGGAGGTTCACAGTCTGAGGTGTCCCTCCCTGACCTCAGGGTGGGCATTTGAATTGCGGCTTTCGCCGCCCTGTCGGCTGCATCATTACCTCTAGCCTCGGGGGTGTTTGAGGAGCTGTGGCCTGCCACCTTTATCACTGCGACCTGAGTCGGCAAGCGGACTGCCCTTAACAACCTGCGGAGAGGTCTCTCATGCTTCACCGGGGTACCAGCCGCGGTCCTGAAACCCCGCCGGATCCAAGCTGCTCCCTCTATATGCACAGCCCCCCACGCGTAGTTAGAGTCGGTGTAAATATTGACTCGCAAACCCTCACTAAGCTCTAAGGCGCGCAGGAGGCCGTAGACCTCGGCCAGCTGGGCTGAGGCTGGTTGTGGGATCTCGGTCACCAAATGCTAGTGGCGGCAGCTTTTTTATTAACGTGTCCAGATCAGTACGGGCCCAGGGGACATACTTTACCCCCCCCCCCTCCCTGTGTGGCCAATAGGGGACCCTGTAGACCCCGCCAGGAGACACCATCCCCCGGCGTGCTATCCCCGTCCTCCAAGGGGTCGGGTTCGTTAGCCTGACCTATGGACGGGCTGCCTTTTACCAGTGTGGCTCGCAGTCCAGACCCTGTGATTACTACCGAGTCCTCCTCAGGAGGCTCGGTCTGTCGCCGCAGCTCAGGGTCTCTCTTGCCACCTAGAATCGTGAGGGCGGCATGCTGGAATGACTGAGTGGGGAGGTTCGGAGGGCAGGCACCAGTCCGGCCAGTCCTCCCCTACCTTCGGGAGGGCGGCATGGGCTTTGTGTGCCCTCGCCTCCTCCTCTGTCAGGGCAGTGAGTTCGTTTAGTTGCTGTGCTGCGTTAGCAGGGTGAGCATATGTTCTCGGATGGGGTCCTCTACGTCAATAATATCACCTTTTATTTCCATCATAGGAGCTTGGACATTCTCCTGTGGGGCTGACGGGACTGATGGTGCTAGATCTGCTTTGGGTGGCTGGGGGGCTCTGCATATGGTGGAGGGGCCGTTACTGGGATATTGTGATGCGGGGCATGAGCGGCGTTAGACCATCCGGAGGGAAATGGTGGGTAAAGAGGCTGGTGGTCTATGATCCACTCTGGGTCTGCGGGGTCAGTCTCGGGGTCTGGACACGTGGCTGACTCCCTTGGTGTGGGGCGCGGGAGCACGGAGTTCCCCGGCGGTTTGTCCGCATGCGCCTGGAACCGGGACAGGAATTCCTTGAGATATACATCCTCATCCTCTAATTTGGCTACGGACTTGGATTTCCCAAAAAACTTTCGTTTTGCCTCCCCTCGTCTGTTTTCCATATCATTGAGGACACGAAGTTGAAATTCAGCCAGCAAGGAGAGGATCAGAAATGGTTGGTCATCGGCTGGGAACCATCCTTTGTCTCTCCACGCCTGAAGGCTTTTTCTAACATGTGTAATTTCTTTTCACCTTCCTTTACTGTATTGTTATGGGAGATCGAGTGCCTGACGCTCTGGAGCACCTCTCCAGTGCGTGGTCTATTTGCAGCGACAGTGGCGGGGGCCACAGTCGCGGACTCCTTTTGGGTGAAGTCTGAATCAGGGGGATACGTGAGATGGACTGCCACAAACCCCAGTTCCGCGGTTGTACTTGCCGGATGGGCGGTGCCCGATAGGGGCACGGTTGTTAAAGGTCCAATGCCACGCGGAAAGTTTGATTGCATTGATCCCTTCTCAGGCCAATCCCGTGACTCCCACTTTGGGGTCAGACTCATTGTGAGCTCCGTCTTCCATTTGTGTGGCGGGGCCTGCTTTATTCCCTCCCAGGCAGGGGGCGGATTACCTAATTTTATCACTGTTCTGGCAAATGCTCGGGGATTCACTGCCAGGTTATCCAAAATTTTAGCCATGTGAACGGGGTCTACAAGGGTGCGTCGAACCTCACTTAGAAGGTGGTCTTTCTGATGGGGTGCCTGGTCTAGTACCTTAAGTACATTGTTGGGGTCCATAATGGCATTATCTAACAATAGCTGCGATGTAAGATTAGTGCCGTGGTTTAGGCTCAGTCGCCACCACGGGACACCAGGTTGTTCAACACGCAGGTGTCTGAGTTTTGGTAACTTAAAGTTGAAGTGTTCCATGGCTCCCCAGTGCACAGAGAGGATCAAAATGTGGGACAGTCGCCTTTCAAAACCTGACCTTCGCGTGGGAGATTTCTCCTCTTAACAACCGGTCTAAGGTAGGCGCAGTCAAAATCCCCGTGCACTAAGGTGTACCACGGAACACTTTCTCCTCCTCACTTCTTACCTTTTAATGCCCTGTTGGAGACCTCGGCGACAGGGTATGGACCATGCCACCGTTTTCCGTTCCAGGTGAGCTTCCCCGGGCCTCGGAGGAACACTTCCACTCCTACCTTGATGGTGTCCGACCCCTGCGGCTGCTCACTGTTAGTTTATTGAACTCGCACAGTTATCAATTTTACCATATTTCTAAAAACTCTCATATACTCTGTTACTCAACACACCAATGTCTGAGTTTTGGTAACTCGAAATTGAAGTGCTCCATGGCTCCCTAGTACACAGAGAGGATCAAATGTGGGACGGTCGCCTTTCAAAACCTGACCTTCGCGTGGGAGATTTCTCCTCTTAACAACCAGTCTAAGGTAGGCGCCGTCATTATCCCTGTGTACTACGGTGTCCGCAACTTAATTCTCCTCACTCCTGAGACTTTTATGCCCATCGTGGGCGGCGGGTACCCTCACTCAGAAGACTTTTCCACGGGCGGAGAATCTTCCTAAAAACAGATTAAGAATTAGTACTTACCAGTCACGATTCTGCACCGGGAATGATCTCTCCCAGGGTAATTTGGGGTTGGTGAGGATCCGTCAGCAGACAAGATCTAACTCAGTGATTTAACTACCTAGTGGAAGTCTTTGATATAACAGGCACTTCCTGACCTTAGTCGAGCTTGCGGCCGCAAGTTGTCTGCCGTCGGACCCGCCAGCCTGTGTTGTCTCTCCCTCCCCACGTCGGGGTCACCAAATGTTGGGCTTGAAATTCTGCCCTGTGTTCGTTTAGGAAGAGAGACAACTTACACCGGAATATTACAAAACGTGGCTTTATTGCAGAATTCGTAACTGGTACAGCGAATCGACGGAGTCGCTGGAGAAGGCGTTCTGACTTCCCCTTACAATCTGCTCTTATTTATACCCCTTTTTCCCCCAGCACAACCCCCCGTTACATATTAGGTAATATCGGGCACTTGTGTCCATCTTATTGGCCTGCAGCCATATGCTCACGAGTTACCTGTTTCTTTTGTTTACTGAATCGCGTGACACTAGTAGTTTCGATGTAGCGGGGTCCCCAGTTTCGCTCCCCCTCCCTCGCATTCCAGCCTCCTAACATTATGTGTGTTACGTGAGCCACTCCTGACCTGTAATGGCAGTCTCGAATTAACCCCAACACTAATTAACCCCGACACAAATTAACCCCGACACAAATTAACCCCGACACAAATTAACCCCAACAGTCATACAACTAAAATGTATACATTAGATTGAATATATTGCATTCAGGAATTGCACCATGTTATAATAAACTGAAGTTTATTATAATTTACTAAGGAGATATCCTCTTCCTTCAAAGAAAGGGGTTTCCCTTCCTCCGCCATCAACGCGGCCCTAAACTGCATCACTTCCATTTTGTGCACATCGGCCCTCACCCCACCAGGGGCAGGGTTCTTCTTGTCCTTAACTACCACCCTACCAGCCTCCATGTCCAGCACATAACTTCTGCCATTTCCAACAGGATCCCACCACGAAGCACATCCTCCCCTCCCCTCTTACTCCACCCCCCCCCCCCCAGCTTTCTGCTTTCTGTAGGGATTGTTCCCTACGCAAGTCCCTTGTCCTTTCGTCCCTCCCACTGATCTCCCTCCTGGCACTTATCCTTGCAAGTGGAACAAGTGCTACACCTGCCGCTACACCTCCTCCCTCACTACCATTCAGGGCCCCAAATAGTCCTTCCAGGTGAGGCGACAATTCACCTGTGGGTCTCTTGGGTCATCTACTGTATCTAGTGCTCCCGGTGTGGCCTCCTGTATATCGGTGAGACCTGACGCAGATTGGGAGACCGCTTCACCGAGCACCTACGCTCCGTCCACCAGAAAACGTGGGATCTCCCAGTGGCCACCCATTTCAATTCCATTTCCCATTCTGATATGTCTATCCATGGCCTCCTCTACTGTCATGATGAGGCCACACTCAGGTTGGAGGAACAACATCTTGTATTCCATCTGGGTAGCCTCCAGCCTGATGGCATGAATGTCAATCTCGAACTTCGGGTAACGGCTCACCCCTCCACCTCCTTCACTATTCCCCATTCCCATTTCCCTCTCTCACCTTATCTTCATACCTGTCTAACACCTCCCTCTGGTGCTCCTGCCTCTTTTCGTTCTTCCATGTCCTTCTGCCCCCTCCTATCAGATTTCCCCTTCTCCAGCCCTGTATCTTTTTCACTAATCAACTTCCCAGCTCTTTACTTCACCCTTCCTCTCCTGGTTTCACCGATCACCTTGTGGTTTATCCTCTCTTCTCCCCACTTTCTTACTCTGACTCCTCATCTTTAACTCTGGTCCTGATGAAGGGGCTTGGCCCAAAACATCAACTGTATTCTTTTCCACAGACGCAGCCTGGCCTGCTGAGATCCTCGAGCACTTTGTGTATGTTGCTTTGGACTTACAGCATCTGCAGATTCTCTCTTGCTTATTATAATTTTGATGATTTAAAAAAAAGTTTCTCCCTTCAAATATGTTATAATTTCTATTTAAATATTTGCCACTTTCTTTGCAGATCCATCAGGGATTTTACTTCCCAGTAATTCTAGTTGGTAATGCATAAACCGGCACCCGAATCCAATAAATAATCTACTCACTGGTGTAGATTATCTGTAAGCAGAAAAGAGCATACGTTTTTAGTAGCTGTTTTATTTTGTTGTCTACTTTTAAAATTATTCTCCATTAATTGAAAAATGGAATTTCACAACTGGAATACGTTTCTGAGCCTGTATGATCTATTGCATTTAGGCAAGCTACTGAGAATGAATTACTACCCTATTAATAAGTGGAAATTGTTTTTTTTCCTGATTTACTTTAATAAAACTCTGTAATCCAAAAATCAATATCAAATCAATTCTTTCACTGAAATGGGCAACTGTGAGTCATATCCAGTTGTCAGGCAGCATTAGATTAGAGGGGAGCCAGTTAAAATTTCAGGCAGATGATGTTTCGTCAGTACACCAACAGAAAAATTCACCATGTTTCTGTCTGTGCATCAGCACTACGTGTCAAGTATTCCATGTTTTTTTGTGTTTTATTTTTAATTTTGAGTGAATGCAATGGTTTGGTTTTGAGTTAACTTTTTATCTTTTTTGGTCTGATGATAAGAGATCTGTTTTTCATAACAAAAGTCTTCTCTGTTCTGTTTGGCCTCATTTCTGTACGATACCCAGGTCGGGAATTATTCAGGGTGCAGAGTTGGTACATGGCTTTGCACAGTGCCCGTCCTTTCCAAAATTGAATGGGGGTCACCTCTTTTGCTATCCCTTGGGATGCAACCCATGACAGTGCCCAGTTCTGGGTGCTAATTTGGACACCCAGCATTCACCCATTTTGGCTTTTCTTCAGCAGCTGAGTGGAAATGCCCTGGGAAGTTACTGATGGCATGAACTGTTTGACGGCATTACTGCTTCAATGTCTGTCCTTCTGCTTGTGCTCTTGTTTGCTCTCATCCAGCCAGAGCAGGATGTTGGAAGGCCGTGGCAAACAGATGGAGCTGGGTCCTCTTAAACTTAGGACTGCTTGAGATCCTGTCTTCGCAGTTGAAATCGTCCTTCCGTCAGCCATGCTTCAGTCACTGCAGGGATAACTATTGAAGATGTAGGATCAAGAATGGGTGATTTAGCATCTCAGGTTATCAGTGACAATATGACTGATCTTTAGAAGCACAAGAGGCAGCAGATGCTGGAATCCAGAGCACCAAATAAAATGTTGGAGGAATTCAGCAGTTAAGGCAGAATCAGTGGAAGAAAATTGTCAATCAGCATTTCGGTCCAGACTCTTCGTCTGGTTTGAAAGAGAATGGAGGCCAAGCCTGTATGAAGAGGTGAGAGTCAAGTCAAGTTAAGTCACTTCTTATTGTCATTTCGACCATAACTGCTGGTACAGTACACAGTAAAAATGAGACAATGTTTATCAGGACCATGGTGTTACATCACACGGTACAAAAACTAGACTGAACTACGTAAAAAACAACACAGAGAAAGCTACACTAGACTACAGACCTACCCAGGACTGCATAAAGTGCACAAAGCAGTGCAGGCATTACAATAAATAATAAACAAGACAATAGGGCAGTAAAGTGTCAGTCTAGGCTCTGGGTATTGAGGAGTCTGATAGCTTGGGGAAAGAAACTGTTACATAGTCTGGTCGTGAGAGCCCGAATGCTTCGGTGCCTTTTCCCAAATGGTGCCTTTGCCCCTCTGATGGCCCGGGACAGTTCGGCCCTTGCTGTTGTTAGAGCTGCCTTGTCGCCTGCTCTGAAGTCGGAGTCACAGGTCCTCAGCAGTGCACGCACCTTCGCGGTCATCCATGGAGGACCGGAGAGGAGGAGTGGGTCATGGTAGCATACCAGCACAGTAGTGTAGTGGTTAGTATAACACTATTACAGCACCAGTAAGCCAGGTCCAATTCCACTGCTAACGGCAAGGAGTTTGTATGTTTTCCCTTGACCACATGGGTTTCCTCTGGGTACTCTGGCTCCCTCCCACATTCCGAAGTTAATTGGTTACATAGTAGGGTGGCGTGGGCTCGTTGGGTCAGAGGGCCCCTTTACCATGCTGTATCTCTAATGCAGGTGGCCTCCCGTTTTTCGAACGTTCGCTTTACAACAGCTCGCTGTTACGAAAGACCTACATTAGTACCTGTTTTCACTAACCTAAAAGGATTTTCGCTTTTACGAAAAAAAGACGCCCGCTTTATACGTGTGTTTACTCCGAGAAAGACTACCATGACCGTGAAGCCTTGTGCGGGCAGTTGTTGTGTGCGCATGCGTGTACGTGCCGATTTTTTTTTCTCCAAATCGATTTTGGCTCGCCATCTTCCCCATTCTGATAAGTGAAACTACACTGTACATACAATATTTCTACTTTATTAGGCTGTATATTTATCATATCATTCCTGCTTTTACTATATGTCCGTGTTATTTTAGGTTTTATGTGTTATTTGGTATGATTTGGTAGGTTATTTTTTTGGGTCTGGGAATGCTCAAAAATTCTTCCCATATAAATTAATGGTACAATCGGCCCTCCTCATCCGCAAGGGATTGGTTCCGGGACCCCTTGCAGATACCAAAAAATGCGGATACTCAAGTGTCTTATTCAACCTGTCTCAATGCGGTGGACCTTAGGACCCAGCAGAACCCTGGACCTTATTTAACCTGTCTCAATGCGGTGGACATTAGGACCCAGCGACGAAGCTCTGAATCCGCAGTGTTTCTGTTCACCAAAGTAATCACGATCATGATTGAAAATAAAGTGGAATTTATCGTCTGTTATCTTGATGTTCATTTCATAGTTCCTCCATTTCATAGTTCATTCCATTCTCCAATGGCCTTTCATCAACATCCAGATAGAGAGATTGAACAATGTCTGAAAGAAACGGGGTAGACTGACAGGGTCTTTATGGCTTAGCTTGCTTTCATTTGTATGTTAGTTATGATGAGCAGACTTCAGTTAAGAAGGAGCACAATCACTTTAGCTGACTCCAGTCCTGATGAATGTTCTTGGCCTGAAATGTCAACTGTTTTTTGTTTGCCATAGATGTTGCCTGACCTGCTAAGTTCCTCCAGCACTTTGTATGCGTTACTCTGGATTTCCAGCTCCTGCAGAATCTTTGTCTTTAGTTTATGAAACCTGAAGGCACACGTCTATTCCCTTTAACTGGGAGACCATAAAATTATTCATTGCTGTGCTGGTCCATTATCTCTTTCCTTGTTGTATTACTGTTGACAACGCTAAACTGCATTTTTTTCAGTCTCCAGTACTGCGAGCTTTCAAGCTGTTAGTTTAATAATTTATTGAGGTGATCATGATCTTGTGCCCATTGTCAGTAAGACCAAAAAGTGGATTGTGGGCATCAGAAAGGGGAGGACGAGGGAACACGAACCAATCCTAAAGGAAAGATCAGGAGTGGAGAGAGTGAGCAATTTCAAGTTACTGGGTGTCAATATCTCTGAGGATCTAACTTTATCCCAACATATCGACACAGCTATAAAGAAGGCAAGACAGTGGCTCTATTTCATTAGGAGTTCGAGGAGATTTGCTTTCTTACCTAAAACACTTGAAAACCTCTACAAATGTACTGTGGAGAGCAGTCTGGGCGGATGTGGCACTGTCTGGTGCGGGGGGGGGGGGAGGGGAGGGGCTCAGCAACTGCACAGGACTGAAAGAAGCTGCAGAAAGTTGTAAAATTAGGAGCTCCATCCTGGGTACTAGCCCTCCCCTGGTATCCGAGACAGCTTCAGGGTGCTGTGCCACAGAAGGGCAGTGTCAGCGTTGCAGGAGTTGCCAGTCACCATTGAACTCAATGTAGGACTGCATTAGGGACTCCAGCTCTGGGTTTACTCCTGACGCCTTCCCCGTGAGTCTGTATAGCTGCAAGGCAGCAGAGGTGAGATCAGACTTTTCCTTATAGATGAGCTGTTAACCACGGCTAACGAGTCCCATCCGCCCAAAGTGACTGGTTTTAAGGTACCAGTAACCCGCCTTTGACCCTTCTCCTGTCAGTGAAAACGGTTCCGCTGGGCTTAGTAGCTAAACCACACGTGTAGGCCAAGAGCTGGACTTGGTTGTCAGAGGCTATTCGAGGTGCATGCCATTGGGAGCATTTAATAGGTAGTGGGAGCTTGCCCCCATTACCACCCCCAGCTACAACAACCTATTGTTAATTTAACTAGTTAATATACAGAACATGTATATATGCCTATTTAATTTTTTTCTATACACTGTATTGCACTGTACTGCTGCTGCTAAGTTAACCAATTTCACAACATATTCCGGCGATTTCAAACCTGATTCTGATTCTTTATCCCTCTGTACATTTGTTAAAGTGGTCAGCACTTCTGCTAGTTTAATGGCACTTTTTGTTATGTGCCCCAGTTGTGCTCTCTGCTCATTTTCATCTCAACTACTTCCTTCCCCTGTCTCAACATATTTGTTTTATTCAGTTTGTTATTATGGAACTTCACAATGTGAAAAAAATCAGCCACTACATTTTCAAGCACACTTCGCACTAATTAATTGAGTGTGAAGCACTTTGGGAGATCTTTGCTACTATACAAGCACCATATAACTGTAGGTTTGCTTATTCAATCTTTACTGGGTTTTTCTGACTTCAGTAATGGAACTGCTTCGAACTATTTTAATTTGGTGGCCCAGAACAAGATGAATGTAATTCAGAAACAAGCCTACACTACCAACTAGAATCAGTTTTCACCATCCCCACACTGTACCTGTTTTATTCTCCTATCAACTCGCCACAGATTTTACCACTTAAGTACGCACTAAGGGCAATTTTTCAGAGGCTAAGTAACATGCCAATCCATTTTTATTTAGGATGTGGCATACAAGGAATATATGCAAACGTCACACAGAGGTCAGCGTTGAAGCTAAGACGTTGGAACAGTACATCAGCAGCTCTGCTAACAGTACTGTTAATCCTACAGCATATCAATTGTTAAATAATCACACAATTAAATCTTTCTTGTAATGTGTGTAGGTGAAGAATTTAGTCTTTTGATACAGGTGTCCCCCCCCACCCTCTAAAAAGGTAGAGCGTTCCTGTGAAACTTCTCTTAAGTCAAAATGGCGTAAAGTGAAGTACCATTAATTTATATGGGAAAATTTTTAATCAAAGCGAAAATCCTCTTTGTAATGCGAAAACAGGTTACTAATGTAGGTCTTTTGTAAAAGCGAAGTGACTAAAAGCGAACATTCGTAAAGCGGGGGACACCTGTATAATCAAATTCTCTGAAATATACAACCTTTTTCCCAGGGAAAGGGTATCAGAAACTAAGGATAATATACTTTAAAATCTTTCCTATATTAACATAAAACCAATTACAATAATCAATAAGTTTTGGATACGTGGCAGGGAAACGACCTACCAGAGGAAAGGCACACTGACCAGTTCTCTGGTACTGAGTCTGGCTCTGTGCTTAGAGGGGAATGGGGTGCAGGAGTGCAGGACTGATAGTGGCACAGTAGCATAGTGGTTAGCGCAGTGATTTACAACGCTGGTGACCGGGTTCAATTCCTGCCACTGTCTATTAGGAGTTCGTACACTCTCCCTGTGACTACATGGATTTCCGCCCGCGTTGCAAAGATGTACGGGTTATTAGATTTATTTGTCACATGGGTGTAATTGGACAGTATGGAATTGTTGGGCCAAAAGGGCCTTTTACTGTGCTGTATCTCTAAATTAAATAGGGGCTTCCATAGTTAGAGGAGCAGACAGGAGGTTCTGTGGACATGAAAGAGACACCTGGCTGATATGTTGCCTCCCAGGTGTCAGGGTCAAGGACATCTCAGATTTGGTCCATAGACTTATTTTCTAAAGGCATAGGCTTTCAGAGGGTGGTGAATCTGTGAAATTCATTGCCACAAAGAGATGTGGAGGACAAGTCGCTGGGTATATTTAAAATGGAGATTGATAAGTTCCTCATTAGTAAGGATGTCAATGGTTACGGGGAGGCAGAAGAATGGGGATAAGAGGGATAATAAATGAGCCATGATGGAATAGTGGAGCAGACTCGATGGACTGAATCATTAAATTCTGCTCCTATCTCTTATAGACCATGAGGCACACCTTCTTCTTGCAGAGGGTGATGAATATATATATATATATGGTTGCGAACTGCCAAGGAAAGTGGTTGGGGCTGGTACAATAACAAAATTTAAAAGAGTTTAGATAGACACATGAATAGAAAGGGTTTGGAGAGACAGGGCCAAAAATGGACAAATAGGACTAACTGAGATGGGCAGCGTGATAAACGTGAATGGGACGGGCTGCAGGTTCTGTTTCTGTACTGATTTGCTTTATGATTCTTTGCCTGTGCCTAGCAGATATGGAGCAAACATGTGGCTCACTCTTACTTGTAGCTTTGCATATAAATTATAATTGTATTGGACAAGAATCATCATCTATTTCAACTCTGGTCCAGAAATTCAGGAAATAGAGTTATTTATTCCTCCGTTAAGTATTGCTTGTATTGTTGAGTGAACTGTTTTATTGCTAACAGGTTTAGTATAATGACTTG
Source organism: Hemitrygon akajei (assembly GCF_048418815.1). NCBI lineage: Eukaryota > Metazoa > Chordata > Chondrichthyes > Myliobatiformes > Dasyatidae > Hemitrygon > Hemitrygon akajei. Next base: position 14,573,103 of record NC_133150.1, on the reverse strand, counting down.
TGAATCTGAACTTTGAAAGGTCAGCCAACTTAATTGGGTATAATTTACTAAAAATGTCAGTTGAAACCCTACTGTAGAAAGCAGCTTTAGCTTATATTTATTATAGTAATATCTGAAGAAAGAAGGATCTTCCTGCATGGGTAAGATGAGAGAAAGGAAGATGATGGTGGTGGATGATAATGAGATTTGTGTACCCTTTACACAAAATAGGTTGGTAATTGTAATTAATCTAATCATGATAGATAGTGACCTGAAAAATACATTTGCAAAACTTCACTGAAGTTTATATGGGAGTCATGAACACAATTTTTAAAAATACCTTCATTATTTTGTTATATACAAGGAATTATGAAAATCTTCACAAATGTGTTCATACGGTTGCCCTGCTTTCTTATGTTTGTATGGTGTAACAAATTTTCACAAATGTCACCAAATACGGATAATTTAATATTAACCATGAAAGACTGAATTAATGGAACAGCATCAGGAGAATTCTGAATTCGCTTTAGGGCTAAGCATGAAGTCAGAAATGTAAACCAACAAGAACTTTATTGAATTTAGTTGTGCAGGGTTAGTTAAGAATTTATGAAAAGGTGCCCATGCAGTGAGAAATTTGAGCTCACACTGAACAAGCAATTGGAGCGAAGCCGGGTTTTCGTTTGCACTGTTGATCATGTTAATGATTTTGGTGGTTTGGTTTTGGCCTTCTGAAGTGAAATGGAGTAATTCTGGGTCAAACTGAACCAACTATATAAACAGAAGGTTGGTTTGCTGTGGTTGCCTTTCAAGCACAATATTTTCATTGGGACCGCAGAAACATATCCCTAGACCTACTTTTGTATGTCTTCCTTTTTTGTCTTTGTTTGCTCCCATTTTGGTCAAAGCTCCACGGGGCTTATATTTAGGCTTGCATATGCTTGCTCAGGGTATGTTGACAATCCTGTTTTTTTTTAATTAAAAAAAGAGAGGGATCTTGATATTTTTGGATCCCAGCCTACCAAGTTCATTTTCCCTAATAAATTTCATTCCACATCTGTGCTTAATGTTGCAGATTTAAATCATGGTGGTTGCTGGAAAAAAAATTGCAAAGATTGAACATTCTGTGCCTGATAAATCCATGGCTCGACAGCATTGATCTACCATTCACAAATCTTACCATTTTCCAGCAAAACTGTAGTTTTCAGTAAAGTGGGGATTATTGTATTTTTTGTGCTTTTATAGTTCATTCACTATTTTCATAAACATTTTCTCTTTTTTCACTGTATGAAATTCGTAGTTTAAAATAAAGACGGATTCTCAAATGTTTGATGGGAGTTATTTTTAGATAAGCGTGCATTTTAATATTGCTGAAGCCTTTTCAGAGTATCATAAGATTATGACTACATGTGGTACTGTCATGGAATACCTTGGCTTATAAATAGGCTTTTTGAAGTTTAATTTGCTTGTTGCCGTTCTTAAAGCTGAACATGTAATTCCCAATACAGTACAACAATGACAAATTGCAATGGTGGTCTTGAATTAACCCATGTAGTTAAATACAGTCTAATATCTGTATCATTTGTCTAGTCAAGTTTATTGTCATAGAAACATAAAAATCCTACAGCACAATACAGGCTCTTCAGCCCACAAAGTTGTGCCGACCATGTCCCTACCTCAGAAATTACTAGGTTTACCTACAGCCCTCTATTTTACTAAGCTCCATGTACCTATCTAAAAGCCTCTTAAAAGACCCTATCATATCTGCCTCCACCACCATTGCCCCCAGCCCATTCCACGCACTCACCACTCTCTGAGTAAAAAAACTTACCCCATTTAACTGTATACATATTTACTGTCAAATGAGACGTTTCTCCAAACCAGGGTGTAAAGCACAGTACATAGTACACATAACACACAATAACTTAGGAAATTAAGCAGAAAATCTACAAATGAATTATGTATAAATAAAGTAAGTAAAGTGCATATGTTAAATATTGTAAGGTACAGAACAGATTAAACAGTGACGCTTCGAATGCGATGTAGCAGGGAGTTCAGAAGCCTAATGGCCTGAGGGAAGAAACTGTTTCCCGTCCTGACCGTTCTTGTCTTTGTGCATCGAAGTCTCCTGCCTGATGGTAGAAAGTCAGAGAGGATGCTGGATGGATGGGGGAGGTCCTTGATAATACTAAGGACCCCGCATATGCAGTGTTCCTGATAAATGTCCCTGATGGATGGTAGGGAGACCCCTATGACCGTCTCAGTCGTTCTCACAATCCTTTGTAGGGTCTTCTAGTCTGATGCTTGGCTGCTTCCCTACCAGATGGAGATGAAGGATGCTCCTATAAAATTCAGCTAAGGTGGGCTGGGGGAGGTGGGGGAGCCTCACTTGCCTCAATCTCCTTAGGAAGTGGAGGCACTACTGTGCCTTCTTGATCAGGGAACTGATATTAAGGAACCAGGTGTTATGTGAACTCCCAGGAATTTGGTGCTCTTAACTCTCTCTACAGAGGAGCCATGTATTGGCAGAGGGGATGGCACGCCGGCACCTTCCTGAAGTCCACAATGATTTCCTTGGTCTTCTCCACATTCAGGCTTAGGTTGCTCTTCTCAAGCCGCTCCACCTCCTCCCTGCACTCTGACTCCTTGGTGTTGATGAGACGAGCCACTGTGGTATCATCCATAAACTTGATGACACGGTTTGAGTTGGATCCTGCGACACAGTCATGAGCAGCAGGCTGAGCACACAGCCCTGGGGACTACGCCACTACGCCAGTGCTCAGTGTAGGGGGACGTGAGACGTTGCTGCTCACACAGACTGACTGTGGCCTTTCCGTTTGCAGAGGGACGCGTTGAGACCCAGAGAGGACAATTTCTGGGATATGATAGTGTTAAATGCCGAAATGAAGTCTATAAAGAGCAGGCTGGCATATGAACCCCATTTTCCAGGTGGGACAGAGCAGAGTGGGGGGGGGGGCAGAAGCTTATTGCATTGTCAGTGGATCGGTTCAAGTGATAAGCGAACTGGAAAGTGTCCACTGGAGTCAGGAGTAAGGCTTTAATGCATTACTTGGCCTAACACTTTGCAAGGACTTCAACTTGCTTTGATAATTTTATTGAGAAATATCAATATTGCATTGATTAGCAATAAGCAATTGCTTCAAACTTAGAAGGCAATCTAAGTACGCCAACAAACAATCTGCTGGAGGAATTCAGTGGGTCAAGCAGCATCTGTGGAGGGAAAGGAAGTGACATTTCTGGATGAAATTCTGTCTCAGCCCTGAATGTGCAGAGGGGAAGCAGCTGGTGTACAAAGGAGAGGGGGAATGGTGAGATGGAAGCCAGACTGATCGGTGGATGGAGGAAGTCGATGTCGGATGGAACCAGGACATTTCAGCAGTGGACAGCATCTCTACCAGCTGAGCCGTTGTTTCAGAATTGAACGTTGAAGGGCGACAGGCATATCGAGTTAGGAAGAGGAGGGGGGAGGGTCTAATTCGGATTCTTGATAACTGGAGGCAGACAGAAAAAAAGAATGGAGCCAGGAGGTGGGGGTGGGGATGGAGAGGGTGAGGCGGGAGGCAGCTGCCGCAGTGTGATAAGCAGGAACATAAAGGGAATCTGATAAACAAGGAAGGCGATAATGGGAACATTTGGAAGACATTTGGGAATAAATCCTCTCAGTTTCCATTGGTATACATTATGCTTAAATAACACATTTCCACTAAGATTTTGGCATGAATGGAAAAGCTGCAAGTTTTAATTTTAAGAAGTATCAGGATTGCTCTGCTGGCCTTCTGTCTCCTGGCTGATGTGTTTAAATTTCCTTGACTACTACTCATTTATGTCCTTGAATTAGCATCCTGTTTAATCTCTCCATCTACTTTGCACAGCGAGTACCCCTTATTGTGTTTTTGGAGCACTATAATCATGGTAAGTGGCTAGATTCAGAACAGATCTGACAGTTCAAAACTAGGTATTCATGAGGCACTGTGTGCCATTAGCAGTGGATCCCAAAGCAATGTTTAACCTCCTGGCACATCCCTTCATCTACAGTTACAGTCAAGCCAGAGGCCCAAAGCTCAGGACAGAAAGGCCTACATAAGAAGGTTTCAAAATGGTAAAGCTGCGGGGGGGGGGGGGAGGTGGGGGGAAACAAATCATGCAAACTAAACTGTATGCAACTTTGATTTAGAATAGAAGTGTGTCCACGGACATGAAACCAGGCATCACTGCAGCCAGAGCAGGCCACAGCCTCAGTTCAGCGCAGTCGAGTAAACGCCGTGGAGCAGCGAGCTGAATAGGCCCGACCGTTGCCTCTGATCCTGACACCCTGGCTTTTCAATCTGGCCCAGCTTTTAAATTGTCCAGACGTTGGGTTGCTCCTTCCTCGAGGACGTAGGCCCTTCCAGTTGCGCTTTGATATGCTTTGGGCCTGGACCTTGCCTTCATGTTTTGGCCCATACCCAACCTTTCCAAAGTGGCCTGGCACTCAGATTGATCAAACATCAGTCTTTCCTACCTCTTGGTTTTGGTGGACGGGCCTCACCTTCGCTCACCTTGCCTCTGTCTCTCACTTGCTCCCTTCGCCTCTGCCTTGACTCCACCTCGCCTCTGCTCACCTCTCCATAACTTGCAGTGATCATTTACCAGAAAAAGTGTTATTTCGTATTTTGTTGTATTCTTTGTTTTGTTTGCCGCCAATAAGTAGTCACTGTGCTTCACCAACGCCATCTTAAACTGGAATTACTTTGAAACCTGTTCAAGGCCAGAATTAACTCCTGCCTAAGCAAGGATCAGGTCCTGGTACAATTTTGCCTACCACCACAAAATGTCTACAGTTCATTCAATTTCATTGACTTTCCAGTCATCCTTGGACTACCTATGTCAGACTGCTGTTTACTGATTACAGCTTGGTGTTCAAAACCTTCATCCCCTCAGTGCTAGTCAATAAGGTTCAGAACCTAGTTCTCTGGACTCCTGAATTCTGATACTGATTTTGATGAAAGAAGCTGTCTATGGCTTTGGGAGGCCAATCATCTCACCTTAGGTCGTCAGTGCAGGAGGTTCTCAGAGCCATGATCAAGGCCACACATTCATAAGTGCTTCATCACTGACCTTCTTTCCATCACAATGTCAAATAATTATTACTGGTGCAATGCTCAATTCCATTCACAGCTCCTCAGCAAATGAAGAAGCATTGGCTTGCATGCTGACAGACCTAGACAGCGTTCAGAGATGGTCTAGGTGGCAGGCAATGTTCATATGATAACAGTGTTGGACGTCGTGGTAACATAGCAGTTATCGTGATGCTAATATAGCTTGGGGCATTTTGGAGTTCAGAGTTCAATTCCGGCTCTGTTCTGTAAGGAGTCTTTGTACATCCTCACCCGTGGAATGCGTGGGTTTCCCCCAGCTGCTCTGCTTCCCTCCTCTCCATTAATATCCTCATATCCATCATGAAGCAAGTAACAGAATAGAATCAGCCTTAAGTATGAGACGAGCTTAGATGGTGGGTATCATATGGTGAATGACTCACATCCAGCCACCTCTCCCCCATCTGCAAGGTCAATGTCAGAGTGTGATGGAATACTCTGTATTTGGTTGGGTAACTCTACTTCCAGCCACACTGAAGGTATTCAGAATCCAGGACAAAGTAGCTACGTGACTGAGAACTTGTTCACTCTGCCACACATTTAGCGTAGAGCGCACGGTGGCTGCTGTGTGCACCATTTCTGAAAAGTTGGCTGTTCTTTGCATCGGGTACCACGACAGTTGAAACTTGTGGTACCTGCCATCTAGAAGTCAAAGGCAGCGGGTGAACGGAAACACAATTCAATACATGCATCCCTCAAAGAAGCAATAGATCCAAACTTGGGAATTTACCACTGTTAAGAGATCATTATTATGTTTAGATTCTGGAATTCCATCCCCAAACAACACTGGGGCAGTGCCTTCACCAAAAGAACTGTAATTATCAAGAAGACACCTCACCATCACCTTCTCAATGGCAGTTGCGGATGGGCAATAAATTCCGGCTTGTTAACGACAACTTATTAAATAAATAATTAAATGGTTGGATGACTCGATTAATTAATTGTTTATTTTTCTCCCATTCATCTGAACTCTTGCTAAAGTCTTTTGCTGCTAACATGAGATAGGAACTGTGATAATGGGCAATTGCAAATTTTGTTTTACACTTGCTTTTCACTCCAGAATTGGCAATGAAAGTAATAGCAATGGTACATAGAAGATCTGCACTCCTCAGTTTACATTAGAAATACGTATCTTTAGAGAACCTGTAATTCATCACAATTTAATGAAAAGCACTGTACATTTCAGAAATGACAAAATTACACTTGGTAGTTACAAAATCTGTGGCTAATGGGCTATCATTCAGTAGCACTTACGTCTACTGTGATGAAGTGCTTTGAGAGGTTGGTGATGAAACATATTAACTCCTACCGAGAAGCGATTTGGATCTGCTCCAGTTTGCTTACCAGCACACTAGGTCCTCAGCAGATGCCATTACATTGGCTCTTCACTCAACCATGGAACATCAGGACAGCAAAGGTGCATATATCAAGATGCTCTATATCGACTTAAGTTTGGCATTCATTACGATCGTCCTCTCAAAACCAATCAATAAGCTTCAAGACCTTGGTCTGAATACCTTCTAGTGCAATTGGATCTTCAATTTTCTCACTTATAGACTCAAGTCAGTTCAGATTCGCAACAATATCTCCATCATAATCTCCTTCAGCTCAGGTGCATCACAAGTTTGTGCGCTTAGCTCCCTGCTCTATTCACTTTGCACTTACGACTGCGTGGCTAAGCACAACTCCAATGCCTTATTTATGTTTGCCGACAACACCATTGTCAAAGACTGAATCAGAATATAGGAGGGAGATTGAAAATCTGGCTGATTGGTGTCACAGCAGCAAAATCTCTCTCAATGTCAGGTAAGTCCAAGGAGCTGATTGTTTACTTCAGGAGGAGGAAATGAAAGGTTAGAGGTCCGTGAACCAGTCCTGATTGGGGGAATCAAATGTGGAGAGGATCAGCAACTTTGAATTCCTCGGTGTTATCATTTCATATGTCCTGTCCTGGGCCTCTAATGACATTCAGCATGAAGTCTAATACTTTGCCATGCCTCTATCAATGTATGGTGATAGTATATTGAATAACTGCATCACAGCCTGGTATGGAAACACCAATTTTCTCAACTGAAAAGTCCATAACGGGTAAAGCCCTCCCCTCCATTGGGCATATTTACAAGGTGCGCTGTCGCAGGAAAGCAGCATCCATCATCAGGGACCCCCACCACCCAGATCAAGCTCTCTTCTCGCTACTGCCATTAAAAAGAAGGTACAAGACCCACACTGGTGATATTAACCCTCAACTAACAGGCTTCTGAACAAGGGGTTAACTTCATTTCTCTTCACTTACCCCATCACTGAACTGTTCACACAACCTATGGACTCACTTTCAAGGACTCTTCATCTCATGTTCTCGATATTTATTGCTGATTCGTTTATTTATTATTATTATTTCACTTTTGTATTTGCACATTTGTTGTTTGTCTGCCCTGTTGGGTGCAGTGTTTCATTGATTCTGTTATGGCTCTTAGATTTACTGTGTGTGCCCGCTAAAAAGCAAATCTCAAGGTTGTATATGTGATCATGTGTACTATGTCAATAAATTTACTTTGAATTTTTCAGCTCCTTGTTAACGGTGGACTTTAAAACAGCATGTTTACAGTACATTGGTTGCATCTTTCTTATGGTGCCTATCTATACATACAGATTAAAACTAATTTCTGCTTTCTCTACTGGGTCTTAAAAATTGTTTGGGCGTGAAAGGAGATCACTGGGCTGGCTCGTGCTTGATCTGATCTCCTGCCTGCGTTCATCCCATGTCCTATTCCCATGTGTGCTTTTGTTCATATGCTGCACTTGGTTCCAATTATCCTTAATTTGGGTTTAGTGCTTTAAATAATTAAAAAGTAATTATTTAATAAAGTGTCGGTTTATTCAGAGTAGCTCAAAATAGCTTAAACCACCAAAAACAAATCAAAGGCATAAACATAAAGTTAAAGAAAAATAAGCAAGTTCCTTTTTAATCAAGCTCTGTAATTGAAACCTCCTCTTTTCTAAAGAGGACAAACCCCAAACTCTTCAATCTGTCCACGTCACCAAAATCCCTCAACCTTGGAATCATTTTGGCAAATCCCTTCCTCACTCTTTTCAAATCCTTCACGTCTTTTCTCAAGTGTGGCTACGGGAACTGGATACAATATTCTGGTTTTGGTTAAATCAGCGTTTATAATTTATAAAGATTCATCATGACATCTGTGTTCTCATACTTTGTCCCTCTGTTTATATTGCTCAGAAAGCTGTGTGCATTTAAAGAGCTTTGTCATTATCCTGCAGACTTCTCTGTTCTTGCATGTCTTGCAGAATTGTGCCCACCAGTTAATAGTGCCTCTTTTCATTCTTAAAGCCAATATGTTAGATACAGTATGTCCCAGCACTAAATATTCCCTGTCATCTATATGACCGTTTTACTTGCTAACTTTCTATACTCCTTTTAAGACTGTTACTGACCTCCTGGAAGTAATAGAGTTGTACTGCTCAGAAATAGGCTTGTTGGCCCATCATGTCCATGCTGGCCCTTTTACCATTTACACTAGTCCCATTTGCTTGCATTACCACCAGATCTTTTTATGCATTGCTTATTTGTGTTCAAATGCCTCTTAAAATTAGTAATAATATCTGATTCCACTACCTGCTTTGATAGTGTGTTCCAGATATCAACCACTTTTTATTTAAAAATTTATCTCTTAGAAACTTACCTTTAAGTCTCCTAGCTCTCATCTTAAATTTCTTCCCCTATTGTTTTCCTTCATCCCCCCTACCATGTGAAAAGGATTTTGACTATCTCGCTTTCGTGTGCATCTCATAATCTTCTCTACTTCATCAGGATGCCCACGCACCACCCCTCCTCCACCCAGCCTCCTTGCTCCTGGAGAAAAAAGCCCAATTTTTATTCAATCTCTCCCTCTACCTAAAGTCACCTAATCCTAGCAACACCTTAGTGAATCTCATCTGAACTCTTTTCAGTGCGGTAACATACTTCGTAAAGTGTGACAACTATAAGATTAAAAGTTAGCTTTATTTGTCACACGTACAAGGAAACATATAGTGAAATGCGCTGTTTTCTACATCAGAACTGAGTCATCTGCCCCTAATGTCAAATTATGAATACATTTTAAGCAAATTCATGGTGCTGATACACTTGGCTCTCCAATGTGTTCCTTCCAGACTGAAAAACAACTTTCACTTGCACTGTCTCTATTCATGCTGCAAGTCCCTTTTATTCTCTGGTGCTCAATCTTGATGATGAGGACCCACAAGGTCAGTGATTCTCGATGTAACAAATGCCCAAAGGTGAGAATCTATCATTAACATTTGCATGTTCTGTGGAGGGGTAGTTTCATCGATATCCGGAGTCAGAGAACTCTGAAACATTGCGTGTGCATGTGTGTTTGGTTAAAATCCAGACCAGATAGCATTAATCATTATTTGTTTATTCTGAAATGCACTTCATGGCTTCCTGTACAAGGAGAAAATATGCTGCAGTGTGTGTGTGTGTGTACAGTTTTCGTGTTGACTAATCTCTCTATCATCTTGAACCAAGTTCTTTTCCAGTTTTAGTTTTTTCTTGTTAGGGAGTACCTTTCTGGCAGTGACTGTTTATGTTGTCTTATAATTGTTTTTAGTATGTTGTTTACATTGTGATTTTATTTTCCAGAAGTGTCCTTACATTGCCATTTAAAAAAAAATAAAGCCAGGTGTTTTACTTTTCAGACAATTTACATTGGCTCCATTCCGGTGAAAGGTTTTATTAGCTTCCTGTGAGAGGAAGGAGAACAACTTTAAAAGTCAAATAAAAGAACAAAAGATAGAAGTTAACTAATATAGAAATAGGAATGATATCAAAGTACCTGGTGATGCTGGGCACCAAGTGTAGATTCGCTGCAATTCCTTCCAACTCCTACTGACCTGTTACAATAAATGTATGTGACATGAACTGTTTTGATAGTAAGTTGTGACTCTAGGCTCTAAAGCTATTTCTGAGGTAGGAAATACTTAGTCTTACACTTTATAGTAAAATAACTTTGCATTGACACATTTATGTAGCTTGGCTGGTTCTAAAGCTAAGTGCAGATAGTTCTGTTGAAGTCCCAATCATCATGTTTCCTCATTGAATGCTGTTAGCTACAGGGTGACCAGTTAGCGCTTTGTTGTTTGTACTGTCTTGTGGAGTGCAAATTAATAGATACATTTGCTTTCATGTACATTCATTACTTGCAAAGCTAAGGCTACGTCCACACTACACCAGATAAATCCGTAACCGAAGCTTTTTCTCTTCACTTTTACCCTCCGTCCACACTAAAACGGCGTTTTTGTCCCGCGAAACTGGAGCTTTTCAGAAACACTTTCCAGGGTGGGTATTTTTGAAAACGCTGCTTGGGCAGATCAGTGTGGACGGGGTAACCGGAGAAATCTGAAAACACTGTCAGACGGCAGCGCGCCATTTCATCGTTTTCTTGAATGTAACCTAACAATTTCAGAACAGACGGCAACGAGACTGAAGCCAGAAGAGTTAGAAATGTACTCACCAAGTACTTTGACCCATAACTTACTGAATAAATAAGTATACTTACTTTGCCCTGTTTTCTGTCCTTGCTCGTATGAAGGTGGTTTACCAAGGACTTCTCTGACAATAGATGTGTAACAGCCTAATGTAACATTGTATGGAAATACAAGATAACACTGATGCAGACATGATTTATACATTTAACAAGGGGCTTTATTAATACAACAGAGTTAGTCAGTTTATCAAAGTTCGTCGTCAGCCGGGACAATCTGTCCGTGAACTCCCTGTCGGTTGCTGACATACGCTCCAGTATTTGTTTTTTTTACTTTTAAGTTCTCCTGCGTGAGAACCAACAGCTGTCCGTCGTTTTAAGTTTTTCTAGTCTGTAACTACACAAACACGCACTTTTACGGCGAGATTCGACCCCAAACGTGACACTTGTTTTCGGTAGATGTGTCCTGCGCATGCCCAGTAGGAGGAGATTCGCTGAATCTCTGTTTCAGTGTGGATAGAGATATTTTCAAAAACGCATAGTGTGGACGCCTGTCGTTTTTACGTGAAACTGGCGTTTTCAAAATTATCCGGTCTAGTGTGGTTGTAGCCTCAGAGCCCACTGCACTTAGATCAGGTGGTTCAAAAATTCTAATAACAATTGCATGCTGAAACCCACTTTCAAGATTCAGCCCCATTGAGGCCAGTAGTATCAAATTTTTGAACCGAAGTAATATTCTAAATAAAATGTTTTATGGTATTTACTGTTAAAATAGTGCACTACAGAAATATACTGAAATGGGAAAAAGGCAGCTGTGGTAAAATACTTCCCAATGTTTATAATTAATGTAGAAGTCAATTTGATGGGTTATTAAGGAACACTACACAGAAAAGAATAAGTATTGCAGAAGGAAACATTTAACAATTACGGATTAATTAAGGTGAAAAAAGATCTCTTTCTGAAGAAGCTGATATTCCATTGTTTATGGAAAATTATGGGTGAAAATTGCTAACGTGTTTGACATTGACGGCAGTTTGTCAAAGTCTCTCTTCAGACACATGGAGAATAACAAACACAGTACACACGGTACACCGTTAAAGGGGATATATTTTGTTACGAACATATAATTCCAATGAATCAGGTTGGGATTGAGTACTCAAATCAGGAATGTTCTACTAATTCAATTTCTTCATGTGATATGTTAAGAAATCTTTCTTTCCATTTTTCCACTTTACTTGAATTATACTGTACATGCTTCAATTTTCTTTTTCTAAGTGAGTGCATCTGGCTAGAACAGAGAACTTCTGAACCATGGATCTTGTTATATTTCTATATTATGCAATCATCATCCCTTAATGGTGCCACATAGTCCAGACCTTGTAAATTGCCTGAATTACATGCTGACCCAGAGCACTATGGTTTCTGTGATATGGTGTAACTGTGGATTAGACCTACTGACTCAGACTCAAAGATATGAAATTTTCAGCAAAACACACGATCACTTCATTTGTCTTAATAATGCTACAAGGAGTCTGCTGTCTCAGTCTCTTACGAAGGGGAGTATCCATCAGCAGAAATTGACAGCCAGTGTAAGCATGCTCAATTCTAACTGCTAATATGGAATTTAATTTTTTTTAAAGGAGCATTTACATTGCATCTTTCATGACCTCAGGATATAAAAAGGCAGATTACTACACTTCAGAAGTACTTCATTAGCTGTAATCATTTCCATGAAGGAGGAACTGCGGGTAGTTCATGTTTTGCAATGCTCGACAGCCAGGTAGTGAGGACCAGATAATCTGTTTTGGGGATATGAAGTAAAGAATAAATATTGACAGGCTCCTTCAAAATGGTGGTACAGAATCATTTACTTCAGCTGGAGAGCAGGGAGCCCTTTGATTAACACTTCGTCCAAAAGAAGACACCACCAAAAGCATGCCCTTTGGGATAGTCTTCTTACTATTCTTTGAGGCAGATCCTCTCATGAGAGCACATAGATTTTGACCTGAGACCCTGTCCTGATGAAGGGTCTCCGCTCGACACGTGGACTTGTTAATCATTTCCATAGATGCTGCCTGACCTGCTGAGCTCCTCCAGCATATTGCTCTACATTTCCAGCATCTGCAGTCCCTCTTGTGTCTAGGTTTTGATTTTGTGTGTAACATAATAGATAACACTCTGTTTGTAATTCACTGGGGTGTCAACAAAGATTTTGTTACGTCGGTTTCTGAGTGGTTCTCAAACATACAGTTTTCTGATTCAGAGGAAAGAGTGCAACGAATAAGGTACATCTGACAACTGACATCTTGACTGAGCTAACTACATTTTCTTAGTATTCAACATTGATCTTTTTACTGAGTCTGTCTAGTATGAACGTTTCCCGCTGACATTTTTTGCCACTGTAATGGAAGAAGATATTGCTTCTGGCAATAGGTACAAAGTCTTCAGAGAATCTGACGACCTGAGCAGGTTAAATAAGATGAAGTATGGTTAAAGAAATTAGTAAAATTAACAGACTTTACAAATAAGTAAATAAATGGGACTTAAGAGAAAGAGAAATTTGGACCCTGGCCCCACAAGGAGCAATGCAGGTAATTACACAGAAGTGAATTAAAGGAGTCTCCAAGAGGACCACAACTTTGCTGTGGCTGGGAGGCTTGCGAGCCTCAATGACCCGGAGAGCTACGTTGGCTGGGAGTCAGGGCTTTATGCTTTGGTTTTTGGTAGGGTCTCCCATGCCAAACGGGTCAAAGGGTAGAGGCCAGACTGAAAGTGGTCCACTGGCCCTCCAGGTTCAGGGGGTCAGCTCAGGGCTAATAACCCTGACTGGTAGAACAAAACTGTTACAGAAACAGCAATGAAGAATCCTTCTACATCAGAGTGTGGTGTATTCCGGAGTCTCCTCTGGGATTTGTAGTGAAAACTGAGCTACTGGCACAATGAAGAAAGCCCTGAATACAGTCTGGGATTGAGGACCTTCGTCACTGCTCTAAACGTGAGTGGCGTAATGGGCAGTAGAGAGAGAGTACTGAAGGAGAAGATAAATAAATACAGGAGGGAGGAGAGGATAGAAGAATATTTTGAAAAGATTGATGGAATAAGGGAAGGTTTGGCTCCTGTGTCGAAAAGAATTATAACATCATCAAGTCACCTATCTATAACCTGTATCCTTGATTAAGATTAGCGTGCGATTTTTTTAAATGCTTATCACGCTTCGCTGTTTGATCACAGGTGGAATTTGGGATAATTTGTTCTAACATAAATAAAGACAGTCCTGCCAAAGGGTCTTGGCCTGAAATGTCGGCTGCACTCTTTTCCAAAGATACTGCCTGGCCTGCTGAATTCCCTCAGCGTTTTGTGTGTGTTGCAAAGAAAGTCAAATTCTGTCACAAGACATTAAAGGTCAGAACTAGCCGTGGTTGTATGAACCAGTTTGTGAAATTGTATTTCATTCATCTTTAGGCCTGAGAAACTGAATGCCCAGTTGAAAAAAACTGGCAAATCTTATTTATTCTGTTTGGGTTGTGTTCTTGTTGCACAACAATGGGTTACAATAATATGTACTCACCTGCCTGGACAGTAAATGAAGTAATGATTCTGTTGGCATTCTTTCTCAGAACTCAGCAGGAAGCATTGCAGCAAAGACTTTGGGTCTGTAGTGGGGAAACATCTGGGTCAGTCATTCGCTTCACTGACCAATCTGTGGTCAGAAAAAAACTGGAAGGAAGTCTAAGGCTAAGCCCTTGGTTTCCTGTCCAGATAGGAAAGAAAAGACTGAAACAAACAATTTCAAGTTAAATCCAGAAGGTTTAGTAAGAGTGACAGAACAACCTCATACTTCCTAAAAAAAGAACTAGTAAGAATCAAATGAACTACAGGGGGAAAAGTGAACATCTTTAACAGACAGGGGAGCATATTTTACTGTATTTTTTTGGATAAGGTGAGATTTACTTTAAATATTACTCTTCACCTTATGATTGTAAAATTGAGCAATGCCAGTTTGAATTCAGCTGTTTTATTTAGAAAGGTGAATAGTTTTTTCTACCTTACAGTGTTCTTGCTTGTCTGTATAATTCTCACGGCTTTAATGCTCCTCCCTTTTATCCTTAGCTGTCTGGCAATGTCTGAATAGTCTTCCTGTTGTTCCCATGTCATCTTACATGTGAAGTAGATTTTTTTCTTAGCTATCCTATCTGGTATTCACCTGACTTTTACTAAGAAGAATGCAAGTCTCTTCTATTTGATTTATGTTTTCCCTTCCTCTCTCTGATTATTGATCCTGTTTATATGTTTCTTCTGAAGAATGACAGATATTTAATTTTACTGCTGGGTTTATGTCTCAGATTCAAGAGGAAGTATTCCAGGATAAGCCCAATTCCCGAAGCTATTATCTCACCCACTATTCATTTTCCAGCTTTAGCTCCCTTGTGATTGGAGACCGCTTCAAAATTTGTGGAAATATCCATAAGATTTCAAGTCAATTGGTGATGCTTCACAACAAAAAAATGAATGTTTTGTAAATTTGAACGAGAGCAATGACAATCTCTCTCTCTCTTATTCACGCACTCTCTCTCATTCTCTCTCACTTGCACCCTCTCTCATTCACACTCTCTCACTCACATTCTCTCACTCTCACTTTCTACTCTGTCTCACTCTCTCTTCCACTCTCACATTCACATTCTCTCTCTGTCATACACACACACAACAATTTTATGAGCTAACGTGTAGGAGTGAGTTTAAAATGTTCTCAGCATTCTTCTGTTCAAATGGAAACATTTCAATAATTAAACAAAACCCACTGGTGGTGAAAAAGACAGATGTTAAAATACATCAGAAATCTGAACATGAAGAAGCAAAATAATTATGAACTATCTTAGAATGCATGTTGGGTATTGATTATGATTACCATAGGTAAACCTGGATATATAACACTGTTCATAAGATTATCAGCTAGTTACCTCCTCAAAATTATAGTATATTTGTCAAGCACGATTTTCTGTAAACTCATGTTTTGTAAATCCTGTCAGTGTTTACCAAATACTCTACTATTACATCTGTGATAATGAACTGAAGCATTTCTGCACTAGTGATGTCAAGCTATCAGTTTATAGTTCATTGGCTCTATTCTATTTTCCCCCTCCAGTTTTTAAACAGTGGGGTTACATTAGCTGGCCTTCAGTCCGTAGCAACTGATGCATGCTTCATTTTGTGGAATCTAAGACTCATCAGCAATTATAATCTGTCTCCTTGGGAGCAATTGCAGATGGGCAATAAATACTGGCCTTGCTGATAATGTTAAAGCGGAGCTCTGCATCAGTTCTCGAGATTGAAAGGTAACTTTAAAAAATGGAGGGAGAGAAAACAGAGAATTCTAGACGGATTAGTCTGAATTCAGTAGCGGAGACCTCATTAAAACTATAAAATACTGACTGGACTGGACAGATTAGATTCAGGAAGATTGTTCCTGATTGGTGACTATTTAGGTCAGAAATGAGAAGATATTTCTTCACCCGAAGAGTGGGGAATCTACAAGCACAGTGGAGGTGAAGTCATTAAATATATTTGAGGAGTTAGATTAAATGGTGATTTATGCTCAGGAATCAGTAGCCACTTCTTACTCCAATCTATATGTTCAGATATTAGAGGTGAGATACCAGGATAGGAGATTTGTTATCAGAGCTGCTCATAGAAATTAAACTTTGCTCAGTAATTATCTCTTGTTTCAGCTCTCAAAGCCAACACTGCATGCAAAGCTGCAATAGTGTAAACCAGATCTCAGTAGAATGGATAAGCTTATGTGATCATTTTAAACTTATTTATGATTTTCACCAGGTAATCAAGGTATGACTGCTTAGGGCAGCGTGTCCTGTATTAGAATTGATGTTGTGGAAAAACTTACCTATTTGCTCCAATACAATCAAGTTATTTCTTTTGGAAAATGCAAAAAGAAGAAAAAGATCCAGGTTCACAGCAGGGAAAATAGAAACAAATTTGTAAACAAATCTGTTGTGTAATAAACTTAAAGTAAAGGAACCCTTAGGGGGTGGTGATCATAATATAATTCCCCCTGCAGTTTGAGTGGGAGAAGATAAAATCAGATGTGTCAGTATTACAGTAGAGTAAAGGGAATTACAGCTGCCTGAGAGAGAAGCTGGCCAAAGTTGTTATGAAAAGGATAGTAACAGGGATGATGGCAGAACAGCTAAGGCTGGACTTTTAGGGAGCAATTCAGAAGGTACAGGATAGACATATCTCGAAGATAAAGACATATTCTAAAGGGAGGATGGGGCAAGCATGGCGGACAAGGCCAACGGCAAAAGAGAGGGCATATAGTACAGCAAAAGCTACTAGGAAGTTAGAGGATTGGGAAGCCTTTAAAAACTAACAGAAGGCAACTAAAAAGTCATGAGAGAAAAGATGAAATATGAAGGGAGGCTAGCAAATAATATCAAAAAGTAAAAGAGAGGCAAGAGTGGATATTGGACCATTGGAAAATAGCACTAGAGAGTTAGTAATGGGGGACAAAGAATTGGCAGATGGATCCAATATGTATTTTGCATTAGTCATCACTGTGGAAGACATTAGCAGTATGCCAGAAGACTATCATGGGGCAGAAGTGAGTGTAGTACTACTTCCGATGAAAAGGTGCTTGGGAAGCTGAGCAGTTTAAAGTTCCATAAGTCACCTGGACCAGATGACCTACACTCCAGGGTTCTGAAAGAGGTAGCGGAAGAGATTGTACATGATTTAGTAATGATCTTTCAAGAATCTTTAGATTCTGGAATGGTTCCAGAGGACTGGAAAACTGCAATTATACTTCACTCTTTAAGAAGTGAGGGAGGCAGAAGAAAATAATAGGCCAGTTAGCCTGACTTCAGTGGGAAGATGTTGAAGTTCATTATTAAGGATAACATTTTTGGAGTACCTGGAGGAACGTGATAAAATAGACCAAAGTCAGCATGGTTTCCTTAAGGAGAAATCTTGTCTGACAAACCTGTTGGAATTCCTTGAGGAAATAACAGGCAGGATAGATAAAGGAGAGTCAATGATGTTTCAGAAGGCCTTTGACAAGGTGCCACACATGAGGCTGCTTAACAAGTTAAGAGCCCATGATATTACAGGAAAGGTACTAGCATGGATAGAAGATTGGTTACCAGGCAGGAAGCAAGGAGGGGGAATATAGGGAGCCTTTTCTGGTTGGCTGCTGGTGTTCACTTCTTTTTACATTATATGTAAATGATTTGAATGACAGAATTGATGGCTTTGTGGCCAGATTTGCAGATGATACGATAATAGGGGGAGGGACAAGTTGTGTTGAGGAAGCAGGGAGTCTGTAGAAGGACTTGGACATATTGGGAGAATGGGCAAAGAAGAGGCAGGTGGAATACAGTATTGGGAGGTGCATGGCCATGCATTTTGGGAGAAGGAAGAAAGACGTAGACAAATTTCTGAACAGGGAAAATTCATAAAACAGAGGTGCAAAGGAACTCATGCATGGTTTCCTAAAGGTTAACTTGCAGGTTGAGTCAGTGTTAAGGAAATACACAGTTTGCATTAATTTCAAAAAGAATATAAGAGCAAGGATGTGATGTTGAGGTTTTATAAGGCATTGGTCAGACTATATTTGGAGTAATGTAAGCAGTTTTGGGCCCCTTATCCAAGAAAAGATGTGTTGACACTGCAGAGAGTCCAGAAGGGGTTCATGGTAAGGATTCTGGGAATGAAACGGTTAATGTATGAGGAGCGTTTGAAAGTTCTGTGGCTGTAGTCACTGAAGTTTAGAAGAACGGGAGAGGGGATCTCATTGAAACCTATTGAACATTGAAATGCCTAGACAAAGTGAATGTGGAGAGGATGTTTCCTCTAACGGGGGATTTCAGGACTACGTAGAGGGCCCAACTTCAGAACAGAGGAATGTCTATTTGGATCAGAGATTAGGAGAAATTTCTTGAGCCAGAGGGTAATGAATTTGTGGAACTCATTGCCACAGACAGCTGCGGAGGCCACATCATTGAGCATATTTAAAGTGGACAATGACAGGTTCTTACTTATTAAGGTTGTCACTGGTTACAGGGAGAAGGCAGGTGAATGAGGTTGAAAGGGCTAATATATCAGCCATAATGGAGTGGGGGAGCAGACTCAATGGGCCAAATGGCCTTATTCTGCTCCTACATCTTATTAAATGACTCTTGACCTCACAATTTACCTCATTTTGAACTCACATCCTAACTGCTTACCTACACTGCATTTTCTCTCTAACACTTTATCTGAACTCTGTTACTGTTTTAGCTTATGCGACCTCAATGCACTGTTGTAATGATTCGTATGAATAGTATGGTAGACAGGTTTGTCTGTGTGGCACTTTGTGTCAGTAACAAACTAATTTATCTGTTAATTCTACTTGAATGATCTTCTCAGTACAGCTGTCATTAGGTGGCCTCTTTTTGTATACTCTCCAACGTACATTAGGATGTGATGGCTGTTCATTGAAAAAACTTTGAATATTGATCTTGTTTGGTTGTATGCCTTTTGAATGGATTTGTCTCGTATTTTTGTTACTTATACGTAACTATTCAGCTAATTCACAAAGTTTATGTTTGTTTATGTAGGAAAGGATAAAGTTGGCTTGGAGTAAGGTCACTTGACTGATGCCTCACATAAAAGTGTAGTTATATGAGGAAAGGTTAAGAAGACTGAACTTCAGGAAACTGGAGCTCGGACGAATGAGAGCTGGTCTTGTTAATACATGCAGTGCTGATGGGAGCTAAACAGGATAGAAGCTGAGGATGTTTCTTGTTATGGGATCTACTAGGTGCATATCTTCAAGCAATGAGTTAAGCCGGAATTTCCTCTCTCAAAAGGCTTTGAATCTTTGGCATTTCCTCACTCAAAGAGCTGTGAAAACTGAGTCATTAAGCACAATCATGGCTGAGTTACTTCTTTTGGCTTTAAAGGAATCAAGGATAATGGTGATCAGGAAGAATGGTGAAATTGAAACTGAAATCAGATTGTCCATGATTTTATTGAATAATATACCAGCTCCAAGTGACTGCATCTATTATTCCATCTATTGATTATTGCAAATAGATGCAATAGGTTATTTCATCTATTTCTGTGATTCTTTGAGAATCTGTTGCTTGAATTATGTGGTGATATATGGTTGAGGCTTCATGTGGTACTGTGGAGACCCACTTCCCAGCGCACTCGAACCGGCTCACAAAGTGGCGCGCACCAGCATTGAGGCCGGTCCCAAAGAGGGCGCCAAGCCTCCGTCACCAGCAAGGGGAAAAGCCCGCGCACGGGACGGGACTGTGAATACGCATTCTACAGCATTCCCGCCCGGGGAACAGGAAGGCTTTAAAGCGAGGCCGCGAAGTTTGAATAAACCTTTTTTGCAACTGCAGCTCACCGACTACGTGTCGTTATTTCAGCACTGCGTGTAGCACACCACTACAATTGGTGACCCCGACGGCCCAAACGATATTTGGATCGGAGATGAACGATGCCGCACCTGTTCGTGCAGTTTTGTTAAAACTGCCAAGCTTCTGGACGCTGCAACCTCACCTATGGTTCCAGCAAGCAGAGGCCCAATTCCACATTCGGCAGATAACCTCGGATGCCACACGTTACTACTACGTGGTGAGCTCCCTCGACCAGGAGACAGCCGCCCAGGTTGAGGAGTTCATACAATCGCCCCCAGCGGACGGCAAATACACAGAATTCAAAGCCTTGCTCATAAGGACTTTCGGACTCTCATGGCGCGAGTGAGCTGCCCGCTTACTGCATCTGGATGGTTTGGGAGACAGGCCACCGTCGGCTTTGATGAATGAGATGCTGTCCCTGGCCGGAGGTCACAAGCCCTGCCTCATGTTTGAACAGGCATTCCTGGAGCAGCTGCCCGAGGACATACACCTGCTGCTGTCTGACATGGATTTCAGCGACCCCCAGAAGGTGGCGGCCCGGGCGGACATGCTGTGGGAAGCCAAGAAGGAGAGTGGGGCGTCCGTCACACAGATCACCAGGCCACGCTCCCAGCAGCAAACCAGACCAGGCCCGGCCGCAGAGCCCACTAACCCCAGAGGCAGGGGTGAGGAGACCAACGAACAATGGTGCTTCTACCACCAGCGGTGGGGCGCAGAAGCCCGCTGCTGTAGCCCGCCCTGCAAGTTCCCGGGAAATGCCAAGGCCAGCCGCCGCTGATGGCTACGGCGGCTGGCCATCGGGATAGCCTTCTGTATGTCTGGGACAAGCAGTCGGGAACCGCTTTTTGGTTGACACTGGAGCTGAGATCAGCATCTTACCTCCGACGAGTTATGACACCCACAACAGAGAACCGGGTCCCACCTTGAGGGCTGCGAACGGCAGCACAGTAAGGACCTACGGCACCCGTACGGTGCGGCTACAGTTCAGCTCCAGCCGGTTCACGTGGGACTTCACACTAGCTGCCGTAGCCCAACTGCTCCTGGGAGCGGATTTTTTGCGAGCTCACAGCCTACTGGTCGACCTGCCAAGGAAGAGACTAGTCCACGCCGAGACTTTTCAAACGTTCTCCCTGGGTGAAGCCCAGTTGCCAGCCCCACACCTAGACTCCATCACACTGTCCGACAACGACTTCACCAGAGTCCTGGCGGATTTCCCATCGGTTCTGGCACCGCTACAGCGGCCCTACGAGGGGCTGTTTCCGGTGATCAGAAACAATGGGTCCACATTCGTGCTGGACATTGGGGGTAAAGAGGAGGTTTTCACAGTGGACCGACTCAAACTGGCCCATGTGGACTTGGCGCAGCCGGTCGAGATTCAGGCACCGCGGTGCAGAGGCAGACCTCCCAAACAGAGTCCGACCCAGACTGTGGACATTGGGGGGTGTATCGCTGGTTCGGGGGGGGGGGGGGTTATGTGGCGATCCACTTCCCAGCGCACTCGAACCGGCTCACAAAGCGGCGCGCGCCGGCATTGAGGCCGGTCCCAAAGAGGGCGCCAAGCCTGCTTCACCAGCAAGGGGAAAAGCCCGCGCGCGGGACGGGACTGTGAATACGCGCCCCCTACAGCATTCCCACCCATGGAGGGCGGGATCAGGAAGGCTTTAAAGCGAGGTCGCGAAGTTTGAATAAACCTTTTTTGCAACTGCAGCTCACCGACTACGTGTCGTTATTTCAGCGCTGCGTGTAGCACACCGCTACAGTACTTCAATTTCAAACGTTGGCTTCTTTGACTGCAATGCACAACTATGTGTATTGATTTCATTTTAGAATGCTATCGAGACATTTCAAATCCATAGAGTCTTTCAATCATCACTTTTCTGCATTTCATTGTTTGCTGTGCTACCATCTTCAAGCTCATCCCACAGCTCTAGAGCTTGATGCTCTCAAAATTTGCAGTCATAATTTTGTCTGATGTAGCAATAGTGCTGTGAATTGTGACTTTATGGTAGTTGGTGAAATTTAACTATTCACTTTGAACTTTAACCTTGGAGTTGACCCCGGTCAGATACAACGAGTTACACTGAAGTGTTGCATCTTGGTAAGTCAATGCAAAGAGACACTATACTATTAAGGGCAAGAGCCTTAACAGTGTTGATGAGCAGAAGGATCTTCAGGTATGTTTATAGCTCCCTGAAAGTGTCTATGTAGGCTTATAGGGTGGTTAAGAAGGAAAATATTGCATGCTTGCCTCATTGGTCAGAGCATTGCGTTCAAAAGTCAGGAAGTTATGCTGCAGCTTTATAAAGCACTAGATAGATTGAATCTGGAGTATTGCATGCAGTTCCGATCGCCCCCATTGTAGGGAGGATGTTGAGGCTTTGGAGAGGGTGCAGGAAAGTTTTAATGGGATGCTGCCTGGATTAGAGGCCATATGCTAAAAAGAGATGTTGGACAAATTTGGGTTGTTTTCTCTGGAGCAGCAGAGGCTGAGGGGAGATCTGGTAGAGGTTTATAAGATTATGAGAAGCAGAGATAGAGTAGACAGACAGTATCTTTTTCACATGGCTAAATGTCTGATACCATAGTTCATAGATTTAAGGTAAGAGGGGGTAATTTCAAAGGCGATGTGAGGGGCAAGTTTTTGGCACAGAGGAGTGGGCACCTGGAATGGTGTTTGAGCTAGATACATTAGAGACTTTTAAGAGATGTTTAGATAGGCACGAAGATATAAGTGAAATGGAAGAATTGTACATTGTGTAGGCAGAAGAGATTAGTTTAGTTGGCAATTTGATTACTAACTTAATTGGTTTGACACAACATTGTGGGCAGAAGGGCCTGTTCCGGTGCTGTACTTGTTTTGTGTTCCATGTTATATCAACTTTCAGCTATTATCCTGTTATGATTTAATATTTCCTACTTATAATTCAAAACAGAAAAGGTTGGAACCACTCAGCATGTAAGGCAATATCTATGAGAGAAACAGAGTTAGCATTGACTGTGCTTGAATGATATCTTCAAATCTGTGACAACCTTAGTTCATGAAAGGTGCTAATTAATTACCTTTATCTCTGTAGTTTTCAGTGCAATCTCTGACCTGAAAATGTAATCCTTTTGGAAAAAATACAAATTATCCAGAACTTGAAACTTAGCAATTTTAAATTATAAACTGCTATATTTAAGCAATTTTAATCAATTCATTCAAGCAAGTAGTTTTCTGTAATTTCTATTCAAATTAGCAGATAATTACAAATTGGCAACTTTCAAATTAGCTGACTTTTCTACACTGACTCCATTCTTTCCTATTTTCTAAAAATTTTTGCTCTTTATTGAATTTGTCCCTGAATTTCACATTATGCTTTCTTGCAGATTCCGTCTTATTCTGAGCTGTTCATTATCAACATTTTTTTCAGTATTTGAGTTACAAATTGGAAATTTATCATTATTAAGCCTGAGCAAACACACTTGACAGTATTTTTATATCCTAAAACATGTCTTAAATCACCACTTACCTTATTTTTCTATCTCATAAAGAGTTTTGAATTAAATCTCTATCTAGAATATGACCATGTTCATCTCATGACATTAATACCATCATTCTACTAATGATATAAATATCTGAATCTTCATGCTGCTCATTTCAGTTATCAAGTAAAAATTCAGTTAGAATATCCTTGTTTCATTATCTTGAATTTCTATTTTCAGCACTAGGCAATCTGCTTAGCAGAAAAATAACTTAAAATTTGGTTCATAGTTGGTTTAAGCATCTTTCTGCTTAAGTTGCCTTGGCTGCTTTTTCCTGAGACCTCAGCCAAAATACAACACTGCTATAGGAACCTTCCGCAGGCTGTGCTAATAACCTTTCAATAAGAGATTTGGTTTGAAGATGACAGAATTCCCAGTGTGTTGAAGATGCTTCAAAATACACAAGCAATGGACTGCCAAGACCCTTATGTTCAATTGTTTTCTATTTGCCAATGGGGATAAAAACAAAAGAGAATTTGAAGTATAGCCGATCTTGTTTGTATTGCGCCATTTTGAAATTTGGACTTAATTTTGGGATGACACTGGTAAATTAGTTGTTTTTTACTTTAAGTTAGATGACAATTGAATAACCAATTTTTTTAACTAAGGAAGTCCACGTACAAGTCCACATCTGCATCGTATATCATATACTTTCATTTAAAAAAAATAATGTAATTAAAATAATGTTCATGTTGTTTGTAGATGAGTAAAAGATTTGGACTATTTTAGGATTGTTGAGCCAATTTTGTAAGTTTCTTTACCTTTATAGTTGGCATCCACTCTGTATTTATTATTTGGAACTGGTCTAACTGCATTAACAGAAATATTATTTAATGTTCACTTATTGGAATCTTCTATGATGCAGAGTCCCCATCCTCAACCCTATTTCGGCATGTCTTGTTTGAGGATGGAAAGGAAGCTGTGATCCACACTAGGCTTCTGGAGCTATTCTATGTGTCCAATTAGACACTTCTTTGTTCAATATTCCAGTAGGAATAACCCAGAACAGATCAACAGTGTTGCTGTTATTTTCCGATAGTGAATAAAAGAGCTATGTTTAGTGTTGCATGAAGAATGACATATAGACATGCCCAGCAACACAGCATTCATACTTTGACATAGTTTTAAATCCGGCAACATTAGGTTTTTTTGTGTTATGTACCATCAGTGGAAGGAATCCAATTGATTTCTATTCCTCTACAAACAAGACAAAATCTTCAGGTGCTGGAAATCCAAGCCCCCCCCCCCCCCACCCACACACACACACACACACACACACAATGCTGGAGGAACTCAGCAGGCCAGGCAGCATTTATGGAAAAGAGTACAGTTGATGTTTTGGGCTGAGACCCTTCATCAAGACTGAAATGTTGACTGTACTCTTTTCTATAGATGCTGCCTGGCCTGCTGAGTTCCTCCAGCATTTTGTGTGTGTTGCTTGGGTTTCTGTTCCTTTTCATTTATATTTACTTGAAACTTCGCTAAGAGAATGACTCTTTTGAAATCTTTGTAAGATAAGTTCATCTTTCTAAGGTAAATCTATTATGCTGAAACAAAATAACCAACAATTTTAAAGCAATGACCAGTGCACCAAGATGAGTCACAATTGTTTGCATTCCTTATTTACCATTTGCCTTCCCTCAATGGCCATATCCTTCAGTATCCAGATCAGAATCAGGTTTAATGTCACCGGCTTACGTCGTGAAAGTTGTTAACATTGCAACAGCAGTACAATATATGATCATATAGAAAAACTGAATTACAGTCAGTATATATATGTATATCAAATAATTAAATAAGCAGTGCAAACATCAGAAATAAAAATGTAGTGACTTAGTGTTCGTGGTTTCAATGATGAACTCAGCCGGCCAGGCAACAACATCTGTGTAAAAAAGTACAGTCGATGTTTCGGGCTGAGACTCTTCCGTAGGACTTCCTTAGATGAAGTTTTTAAACTGTATCCTGTATCAGTTAAACAGATAAATGATTCAACATTCTTTTGGGGTCACAGTACATTTCATAATAGTGTTTGGTATTATTCATGTTATAATAAGTCTGCTAAGTTTTCATACTGCTACACACTAAGTTTGAGAAGGCTACACTACTGTACCTCTCAGTTGGAAGCAAAGGCTCCTATGAGGTTTAAAATGGCTAGTCTATGTTAGATATCAAAATTAATTGCCTGCAGAAGTTTATCTCCTTTTTTCTGCTTTATGATGGCATACAAGCTTTGTTCTTAACCAAAGGTCCATAACTGACTCAATCTCAGCACAGCCTAGTACAGTCAAGTCTAGCTGTGTCATTGTCCCTTTACATTTCTCAGACTGATACAGGATGCAGCTTAAAACCCCCATCTAAGAAAGTCCTGCCAAAGGGTCACAGCCGGAAAGTACATATATGTCACCGTATACCACGCTGAGATTCATTTTCTTGCGAGCATTCACAGTAAAGCAAAGAAATGTGATAGAATCAATGAAAAACTACACAAAAAGAAAACACAAAAGAAAGACCGACAAACTGCCAATGTACAAAAGAAGACAAACTGTGGAAATATAGAGAAGGAACTAATAATTAATACACACATAAATATATAAATAATGCTGGGAACGTGAGTTGTAGAGTTCTTGAAAATGAATACATAGGCTGTGGAATCAGTTCAGTGTTGAGGTGAGTAAAGTTAGCCATCCTGGTTCAGGAGCCTGATGGTTAAAGGGTAGTAACTGCTCCTGAACTTGGTGGCATGGGACCTCAGGCCCCTGTACCTCCTTCCCGAAGGCAGCAGCAAGAAGAGAGCATGGCCTGGATGGTGGGACTTCTTTATGATGGATGCTGTTTTCTTGTGGATGTAATTAATGGTGGGGAGGATCTTTACTGTGAAGGACTGGGCTGTATCCACTACTTTTTGTAGGCTTTTCTGTTCTTGCCACTGGTGTTTACACCCCTGGCTGTGATGCATCTGGTCAGGATATTCTCCCCTGTGCATCATACTTTTAGATGACGTGCTGAATGTACATGAACTTCTAAGATCGAGCTGCAGCACACAGATCTTTGTTGGCCGTGTTTGTGAACTAAGCTTCATATCATCATTGGCTAATTCACTCAAGCGTACAAGAAAATGGGCCTTATAATTCTGCATAACAATGGTTCTCCTTAAGGCTTTCACTGATGACAACATGACCCTTTGATAATAAAAGTTCTCTGGGAAAGGTGGGCCGTTTGAAAGATTGGTTATACACCCCTTAGTTTAGAGATGCCAAGGAAGTGGATATAATTGTGTGGCTAAGTACAGTTTCAATGCCATATTCAAGTTTGCTGATGACACCACTGCGTGGCTGGTGATGAATCAGCATACAGGAGGGAGATTGAAAACTTTGCTGAGTGGTGTCTTATCAACAACCTCTCACTCAATGTCACCAAGACTAAAGAACTGATTGTAGACATCAGGTGAAGGAAACCAGAGGACCCTGTGACAATACTCAACAGAGGAGCAGAGGTAGAGTGGGCCAGTAACTTTAAATTCCTGGGTATCACTGTCTCAGACGTCCTAGACCCATTAGATACAATGAAGGCATGCCAGCACCTCTGCTTCTTCTGTGGAGATTTGGCACGTCGTCAAAAACCGTGACATTCTTCTAGACACACAAAATGCTGGTGGAACACAGCAGGCCAGGCAGCATCTATAAGGAGAAGCACTGTCGACGTTTCGGGCCAAGACCCTTCGTTAGGGTCTTGGCCGGAAACGTCGACAATGCTTCTCCCTATAGATGCTGCGTGGCCTGCTGCGTTCCACCAGCATTTTGTGTGTGTTGTTTGTATTTCCAGCATCTGCAGATTTCCTCGTGTTTGTACATTCTTCTCTAGATGTGTGGTGGAAAGTGTACGGACTGGCTGCATTACAGCCTGGTATAGAAACACCAATGGCTTTGAGTAGCAAATCCTACAAAAAGTAGTGGATTTGGCCCTCCCAAGCACTGAGTATATCTTCATGAAAGGCTGTCGTAGAAAAGCAGTATCCATCATCAAAGATCCTCAGTGCCCAGGCCATGCTCATTCTTCACTGTTGCCATCAGGTGAAGGTACAGGTGCCTCAGGACTCGCACCACTAGGTTCAAAACCAGTTACAACCTCTCAATCACCAGGCTTTTGAACAAAAGAGGACAACTACACTCACTCTCTTTCTGGACAGATGGTCTCACTTTGAGGACTCTGTATCTTCTTATTTCATGCTCTTATTTATTGCTATTTATTTAAATTTGCATTTGCACAGTTTGTTGTTCATTGATCCTGTTTACCGTTGCTATTCTATAGATTGGATGAGGATGCCCGCAGGAAAAAGAGCCTCAGGGTTGTATGTGGTGACATATATATACTCTGATAATAAATTTTACTTTGAACTTTAAAATACAACAAAAGACTGGAGTAAAACTGTAGACCACAGTCCTTTGTAAGGTTCAGTGGTACACAACATATGTTTTTATCTAGAAGTTCATCAGAGTGTTCCATTTTATAATTTTCATCTGACTAGGATGCTATTCAAGTAAACAATGTATCATTGTAACACATGCATGAAGATACTTGAATGGATTGCTCAGAAAAGAATGTCACTTTATGGAGGAAATCTCTTGGATGATGAAGTGACTACCCTCCTGCTCTAAGGGTCTTGCTTGAAGTTTCCTAATTCTTTTTTGGCATCTCTGGATTATTCCTTTCTGAAAGGAATAGATACCTCATCATCCACCTACATAGGGGATCCCGTAGGTTTTATGCTGGTTTGTATTTAAGCTGTACGTCCACTCCTGATGTATTTTATAAGTAACCATATTCCACTGGCTGGAATTAAACTTTAAAAGCAAAACTTTAATTTAATGTCATATTTTAGAAACAGAATGTACAAATTGTATCATATGTATAAATTTTCTATCCACACAGTTGTTTATTGACATTTAAGGATAGAACTTGCTTAAGGATGGATTACCTTTTCCTTCATGTTCCCCTACCCTTCCCACTGGCAACCCAGAAGGACACTGAGTTCCAGTTCCTCTGCTGCCCATCCCAGCTAATAAACAGGTTCTGTTTTTACAGGCATCCATGAGTTGATTTTGTCTGTAAGAAGATAAATAAAAAGACCCGATTAGTGTAAGAATACCTCCACAGCATTGTAATGAATGGTGTTGTGACTGTGATACTGAAGATGAAAAAAAGGGTTTTTATTTAATGCAAGCAAGTCTTCTGAAAGTTTATTTCTCCTCTCCTATCCCTGACACACAGATTCTTTTAAAACACAGCTTATAATAAGCCACAATATACAGGTTCTGGTCATAATTACCAACTTAAACAACTTGACTGTAGATGCGCAGCTTTGCAGAGCTACATATTAACAATAGGAGCCCATCTCAACTGACAGAACCTGTTTGATTATTCCAAAACTAGTGGCAGGTCCATGGTGTTTGAGTGCAAAACTCCAGGCACTCAAAATACACATAATTTGTTATAATGTAAGAAGATGCTGGATATACAATTAGCTAGAATATTCAATGACGAACCAGGCATGTCCTGATCAGTGTATTAAGTGGCAGGGATATGTCTTTAATAATATGTTAATACGAGAGTAGGCCCATTTAATACCTTCCTTGTCTCCTCGTAAGGGTTTCAATGAGGGCCAGATACCAAGAAGATGTATTTATTGTCTTTCCCGTAGAGTTGCAATGGTACAGAAATGGATTGGATTGCTCCATACTCAGTGACTGGTTTTGATGGCCTTGCAGTTGCATTGTTTAATGGAGCATTATTGCATAATTATCGATTATTTTTGCATTGTCAGTTTCCAAGCCAAGTCACTTAGTGGCCTCCCATGATGAAGAAGTCAGTCTGTGTTCTAAAAAGAGAATAGTACAGTATATGATTACTGCAAGAAGTAGCATGTAAATAATTTCTTTTCATCTGGCAGGCTGTTGTTTGGATTAATTAATATTCATTGGAGCCTACTTGTAATAACAGATAACCATAAATTGGGCATTTACAACCTGGAGAGGGCCTTCACACTATATCTGCCTTCTGCTGGCAATGGGTAAGAACACATAAGCAATGGTACTTAATATAACTAATTTGTTTGCTATTTGGCTCATCTGCAGTCCAGAATATACTGTGTTCAAATATTTTGACGTGTCAGTCTAATTCTTCTGCAAAGGATTCAAATCCAAACCAATCTGATAAGGATGCTAATGAGCATTATTTACTTAGGCTGCATGACAGCTGTAAAACATACAGGGTAATCAGGCAGAAATATGGTTTATGTTAAGTATTGCTTGAATAGGCCAGATTGGCAACTCGTTGACAGGTCCTTTTGGTATACACCTCCAGGGATCCTTTTTGCACTAGTAACGTAGTTGCCGTCTCAATCTAGTGAACAATACTCCACTGTCTGTTCTGCTTGGCAAATCTCCTGCCCCACTCGAGGTAGTTCCACAGGGGATAACTTGCTTTCACTCCACTTTCTTGGTTTCTCAGATGGCTGATGAATTCTTTTAAAGAATGAATGACTCTGCCATATATGGAGGTTATTAGGGCAAGTAGATGGGCTGAGTTGCTATGGCTTCCTTCTATTGTGTGTTCCCATTTTAGCAACTCAAGATCTCTGTTGGTCTGTCTCCATTTTGAGCAGTTGTGGACAAGGGATTGCTTTGAGTTGCTGGAGATGTTATCTCTCTTCAGAGGGATTTTGACATTATTAGTATACTTTTGCTGTTCTGGAAATCTCTTGCCTAGTGAAAGAACTTGAGATAAAATGCTTGCCCTGGGTGTTTGTATCAGGCATATGAACAATGTATTCCACTGGGGCTGTGTATGCGATCAGAGCCTCCAAGCCGGCTGTGGTCTTGACGAGAGCAGTGACATATCCTGCTAATTGATTTGGAGAATTTTGAGGAGAAACTTGTTGGCTTTGCGGTGCTTTGCAGTATGACTCTTTAACGTACAGGAGGAATCACAGCTGCTCCGTGGATCAGCAATTGGTCCTGGTTGGAAGTATTGAAGTCTTTGCTTTTTAACACTATGGCTGCGCCATATTGTACTAGCTGAGCACTGGAGGAAGGGGTGAAATTTTCACAATGAAAACTGACTTTGTTAAATAGTGTTTTTTGATATCTGGTGGGTGATCCATGTTTCCCAGGGTCCGGTTGTAAAACTTGATGTTGGAAAGTGTTGTGAGTAAGGGCAGGTCTTGTACAAGATCCATCATCTTGTTCACACCAGTGATGCGGTTAATGTTGACATAGAGTTCAGACTCTGAACATGTGCACAAGTTTGGTCTGCATACTGTAAACTGACCTGTGACCTTCATGTCAAAAATGGAACATTGGAATTAGTTTATTTTTGTCACATGTCCTGGGATACAGTGAAAAGATTGTCTAGCATACTCTTCATACAAATCAGGTCATTGCACAGTGCATTGAGATGTATAGGCTTCCGTTAGTCTCGATAGACCATGGATTTGCTCCTTGGAAAGTTTCCAGGGCGCAGGCCTGGGGAGGGTTGTATGGAAGACCAGCAGTTGCCATTGCTGCAGGTCTCCCCTCTCCACGCCACCGATGTTGTCCAAGGGAAGGGCAAGGGCTGATACAGCTTGGCGCCAGTGTCGTCACTGAGCAATGTGTGGTTAAGTGCATTGCTCAAGGACACAACACGCTGCCTTAGCTGAGGCTCGAACTAGCGACCTTCAGGTCACTAGACCAATGCCTTAACCACTTGGCCACTGCATTGAGATAGAACAAAATAAAACAATAACAAAATACAGAATAAAATGCAACTGCTACAGAAAATATGCAGTGCAGGTAAACAATAAGGTGCAAAATCATAACAAGGTAAATTGTTAGGCCAAGAGTCCAACTTATCATAGTAGGAAACAATTTAATAGACTTGTGTATAATAGCAGGGTAGGAGCTGTCCTTGAGCTTGGTCTTTGGTATGTTCTACCCAATGGAGGACAGGAGAAAAAAGAAAGGCTTGCACCGCCACCCTTCCTGTAATTCAGTGTGCTTCTCTTTTGTGTTACTGGCATCGAGAGAAAAGTTGTTGTATGACACCGAGCTTACTAAGCAATGACTCTCCTTCCTGTAGTTTGACTCATTGTTATATGAGATATGGCCCACTACAATGGTCTCATCTGCACAATCTGACATGAGTGTACGGGGAGTAGAGCAAGAGGCTGAGGAAGCAACCTTGTGGAGTACCAGTGTATACAATAATTGTGCTGTTGCTGCTAATGGGTCCTTGAGAGTATTGAGGAACAAAAGGATGGAAATCTCTGAAGTGGAAGCCTGGGAAAAGAGCAGGGAGATCATTGTATAATTTGCTAAACTTTATTAGACCAGAGTTGGATTATTGTGTTTTGTTTTGGTCATCTTGAAGAATGTGATAATACTGGACAAATTGTTGAAGATAATCATGAAAATGTTGCGTGGAATGGAATGTTTCAGTTATGAGGAGAGACTGGATAGGCTGGGTTTGTTTTCCTTGGAACAGAGGAGGATGAATGGGCACCTGACGGAGGTGTACAAAATTACGATGCATGGATAGGGTAGACAGCAA
Source organism: Hemitrygon akajei (assembly GCF_048418815.1). Classification (NCBI taxonomy): domain Eukaryota; kingdom Metazoa; phylum Chordata; class Chondrichthyes; order Myliobatiformes; family Dasyatidae; genus Hemitrygon; species Hemitrygon akajei. The sequence goes on along the minus strand of NC_133150.1, from coordinate 14,540,943 downwards.
GAAACTCTTCCCCATGGAACAGGTGCCTGAGACCTGAAGGCTTTGATTTAATATGCTGGGTAAAGACTTTAGAGGAGATTTGAGCACCTTTTTCACTTAGAGGTTGTTGAGGTCCGATTTGGATGTGCTGAGAAGATGGTGCAGGCAGGTAATCTCATTAGCATCAGAACGTTAGAACAAGTACATGAATCAGGTTACTGACCATGGTAGGCTGGCAAATAGGATTGGTCTAGATTAATATTTACTGGACAAGTGGGCTGAAGGTCTGTTCCTGTACTGAATGATTTTTTGATTTCATTAAAAATAGACTGGCAAGAAGCCTTTTGGGGTGTTTTTGTAGGGTACATTGAGTAGAGTTTGGGGAGATATTGCAATATTGCATCTTTATTAACAATTTGGTTCTAAAGTTTCACTGGCTTTGTGGGATGTCTGCAGAATGTCCATTGTCTGTTCTTTATAAGATAATTATCTCAGTGTTTCAATCTTGCTCCTTATTTGACATTTCTGCATTCCTTTGTTTGAAAGGCTCCTTGGATTTTATTTTGTTGCTATCAAAATGGTACTTCATTCAAAATTTAAGAGAAAATGAATAAATCTGAAATTAAAAAAATGCAGGAAAATATTGAATATTTCCAGTATTTTCCATTTTAATTGTATAAGAGTACATAACTGTCTTATGTACAGAGTTAACAGCTGTTAAAACTTATGTAGTTTCTCTTTGATTTGTCAGTTGCAGAGACGTGTGAAAGTGGTTAATGGATTTTGCACCCAATGTTGGGAGAACATTTGAATTATTTTTTTAAATTAAGGATGATAGGATAGATTTTAAACTAATAAGACACAAACTTTACCATCATGAAGACAATGTTTGTTTTTCAGGGAACAGGTGAAAATTCCACGACTAAGCTGTAGGGAAAGAAGTTCCAAGATTTAGATTGAAAGGTGATGAAGGAAAATTGAAAATCTGCAGATGCTGGAAATCTAAGCAACACACACAAAATGCTGCACTCTTTTCCATAGATGTTGCCTGGCCTGCTGAGTTCCTCCAGCATTTTGTGTGTGCTGTTGAGGGAAAAGTGATATGTTTCCAGGTGTAAATTGGAAAGAAAATTGCAGAGTAAAAAAATAATAAACACGAGAAATTCTGCAGATGATGGAAGCCTAAAGCAACACGCACAAAATGCTGGAGAAACTCGGCAGGTCTGGCAGCAGCAATAGAAATGAATAAACAGTCGATGTTTCGGGCCACGGCCTTTCTTCACGACAGGAAAGGAAAGGAGAAGATGCCAGAATAAAATGGTGGGAGGAGTGGAAGGAGTCCAGCTAGAAAGTGAAAGGTGGAGTCAAGTGGACAGGTAAAGGGCTGGAGAGAAAGGAATGTGATAGGAGAGGAGAGTGAACCATTGGAGAAAGGAACAGAGGAGGAAACCCAGGGGGAGGGGATAGGCAGGTGAGAAGAGGTAATAGGTCAGAGTAGGGAGTAGAAGAGGGGAGGGAACAGTTTTTTTTAATCGGAAAGACAAAGTGATAATTCATTTCTATTAAGGATCTCAGTATTGGAGATGGAGGGAGGTGACAACAAATCACAAGACCTCAACAGTGGAGATGACGGAAGGTGATGACATATCACAACAGTAGTGAAGTGTCTCCAGGATACCACTGGACCCTGACTCCAATCTGTCAGGACTGCATGGTGGCCGCTCATGCATCACCCCGCCCCCAGTTTAAACAAAGTCACACACAGGCATTCTCCAATAAGGGAATCCACCCTAACATCACAGATTAAGTCTTGTGGTAATTAACAAGTAATGCAGGAGGCATTAGTGTGAGGTTCTGGAAGCCCACTACACCAAAATATGTGGATCCTGGATTGGCTTCTACAACCACCTGAAGACCCAGCAACTGATTGGGAAAACATCATGCTTGACTCAAGTGACCACACTACTACTAACGATCACGGGAAACTTCTGTTCCAAGTTTTTAGTGAGCGCCAAGCCAGATACGTTTCTGTGAGGACATACAGCACCGTGTGGTGTTAGGTTGTCAGTATTAACTACCCATCTTTGCTTATTCTTGGTGAAGATGCCACAGAGTGGGGCTACTTCCAGCAGCCTCTCATCTTGGAGATCATTTCGATGTTACTTAGTCATTCGCCTATAAACCTATAACTCTAATTTATACAGTATACACAAAGTACACTCCAGATGCTGCGGTCAAATCAAGACGTACAGAAAAGCTGGAGGAACTCAGCAGGTCGGGCAGCATCCATTGAAAGAAGCAGTCAACGTTTCAGGTTGAGACCCTTCATCAGGACTAAAGAAGAAGGGGGCAGGGGCCCTATAAAGAAGGTAGGGGGAGGGTGGAAAACCAATCAGAAGAAAGATCAAGGGGTGGGGGAGGGGAAGCAGGGAGGGGATAGGCAGGAGAGGTGAAGAAGGAATCTAAGGGGAAAGCACTATGGGTAGTAGAAGAAGGCAGAGTCATGAGAGGTGATAGGCAGCTAGAAGAGGAGACAGAGTGAAGGTGGGATGGGGGAAGGGAGAGGGAGGGAATTACCGGAAGCTGGAGAATTCGATGTTCATACCAAGGGGCTGGAGACTACCCAGACGGTATATGAGATGTTGTTCCTCCAACCGAAGTTTGGCCTCATCATGGCAGTAGAGGAGGCCATGTATCGACATATCCGAATGGGAATGTGAAGGAGAGTTGAAGTGGGTGGCAACCAGGAGATCCTGTCTGTTGTGGCGGATGGAGCGTAGGTGCTCGATGAAGCAGTCCCCCAATCTGCGTCGGATCTCACTGATGTAGAGGAGGCCGCACCGGGAGCACCGGATGCAATAGATTACCCCAACAGACACACAACTGAAGTGTTGCCTCACCTGGAAGGACTGTTTGGGTCCCTGAATGGTGGTAAGAGAGGAGGTGTAGGGACAGATGTAGCACTTACGCTTGCAGGGATAAGTGCCAGGTGGGAGATCTGTGGGGAGGGACGTGTGGACCAGGCAGTTGCGGAGGGAATGATCCCTGCGAAAAGCAGAGAGGGGTAGAGAGGGAAAGATGTCCTTAGTGGTGGGGTCCTGTTGAAGGTGGCGGAAGTTGCGGAGGATAATATGCTGGATCCGGAGGCTGGTGAGGTGATAGGTGAGGACAAGGGGAACACGGTCCCTGTTGTGGTGACGGGAGGATGGGGTGAGGGCCGAAATGGAGGAGATGCGGGTGAGAGCATCATTGATGATGGCAGAAGAGAAACCACGATTCTTAAAGAAAGTGGACATTTGAGATGTCCTGGACGGAAAGCCTAATCCTTGGAGTAGATGCGGCGGAGGCGGAGGAACTGGGAATAGGGAATAGAATTTTTGCATTTGGCAGGGTGGGAAGAGGTATAATCAAGGTAGTTATGGGTGTCAGTGGGTTTATAGAAGATGTCAGTGGACAGTCTATCTCCAGAGAAGGAGAACGAGAGATCGAGAAAGGGGAGAGAAGTGTCTGAGATGGACCAAGTGAATTTAAGGGCTGGGTGAAAGTTAGAGGCAAAGTCGATGAAATTGACGAGCTCAGCATGGGTGCAGGAAGCAGCACCAATGTAGTCGTCAATGTTTCGAAGGATAAGTTGGGGAGCAGTACCAGTATAGATTTGGAGCATAGACTGTTCCACATAACCCACGAAGAGGCAGGCATAGCTGGGGCCCATGCGAGTGCCCACAGCTACACCCTTGGTCTGAAGAAAGTGGGAAGAGCCGAAAGAGAAGTTATTAATTGTGAGTATCAGTTCCACTAACCGGAAGAGTGTGGTGGTGTTGGGGAACTGGTGAGGTCTATTGTCCAGAAAGTAGCGGAGGGCTTTGAGGCCTTCTTGATGGGGAATTGAAGTGTATAAGGATTGGACATCCATGGTGAAAATGAAGTGGTCGGGACCGGGGAACTGGAAGCTATTGAAGAGGTAGAGGGCATGGGATTTATCCCGGATGTAGGTAGGGAGGGACTGAACTACGGGTGACAAAATGGAGTTGAGGTAGGCAGATACAAGTTCAGTGGGACAGGAGCAGGCTGAAACTATAGGCCTACCAGGACAGTCAGGCTTATGGATCTTGGGGAGGAGGTAAAAGCGAGCAGTGCGGGGTGTGGCAATTATGAGTTTTTTGGCTGTGGATGGAAGGTCTCTGGAGTTGATAAGGGCAGTGATGGTATGGGAGACAATGGTTTGATTTTTTTGGTTGGGTCCTGTTCCAGGGGTAAGTAGGAGGAGGTGTCAGAGAGCTGTCGTTTGGCCTCAGTGAGGTAGAGGTCTGTCTGCCAGAGTACTACGACACCACCTTTGTCTGCGGGTTTGATGGTGAGGTTAGGTTTAGTGCGGAGAAAGTGGAGGGCAGTGCGTTCAGAGGGAATGAGGTTGGAACAGGAGAGAGTAATGGTGAAGTTGAGATGGTTGATGTCTCGGCGACAGTTGGAGATGAAAAGATCGAGTGCAGGTAGAAGGCCTGGTGGGGGTGTCCAGGAGGAAGAGGAGGGTTGAAGACGGGAGAAGGTGTCATCAATAGGGGGAGGGGAATGCTTGTTAAAGTAGTAGGCTCGGAGACGTAAGCGACAGAAGAAGAGTTCAGCGTCATGCCGCGCACGGAACTCACTGAGGTGTGGACTGAGGGGGACAAAAGTGAGGCCCTTGCTAAGCACAGAACGCTCTGCTTCAGAGAGGGGAAGGTCAGAGGGGATAGTGAAGACATGGCAAGGTTGGGGCTGGGGTCAGAGGAGGGTAAAGAGTGGGAGGTCTCAAGAGGGGGGGTTTGGGATGTTCAGGGAGAGCGGGCTGAGGGGAGGATGAGGGATCAGAGGAATGGAGGGGAGATGAGGGATGGAGGGAGGGTTGGGAGTCGCGGGGAGGATAGGGGGTAGTAGAGGAATAAGACGAGCGCTAGGACCCAAATTCTCCAACTTCGGGTAATTCCCTCCCTCTCCCTTCCCCCATCCCACCTTCACTCTGTCTCCTCTTCTAGCTGCCTATCACCTCTCATGACTCTGCCACCTTCTACTACTACTAGTAGAGTGAGGGGAGAGCCAGTGGAAGTGGTATATTTAGATTTTCAAAAGGCTTTTGACAAGGTCCAACACAGGAAATCAGTGTGCAAACTTAAAGCACATGGTATTGGGGGTATGGTATTGATATGGATAGAGAATTGGTCGGCAGACAGGAAGCAAAGAGTGGGAGTAAACGGGACCTTTTCAGAACGGCAGGCAGTGACTAGTGGGGTACCGCAAGGCTCAGTGCTGGGACCCCAGTTGTTTACAATATATATTAATGATTTAGACGAGGGAATTAAATGCAGCATCTCCAAGTTTGCGGATGACACGAAGCTGGGCGGTGGTGTTAGCTGTGAGGAGGATGCTAAGAGGATGCAGGGTGACTTGGATAGGTTAGGTGAGTGGGCAAATTCATGGCAGATGCAATTTAATGTGGATAAATATGAGGTTATCCACTTTGGTTGCAAGAACAGGAAAACAGATTATTATCTGAATGGTGGCCAATTAGGAAAAGGGGAGGTGCAACGAGACCTGGGTGTCATTGTACACCAGTCATTGAAGGTGGGCATACAGGTACAGCAGGCCGTGAAGAAGGCAAATGGTATGTTGGCATTCATAGCAAAAGGATTTGAGTACAGGAGCAGGGAGATTCTACTGCAGTTGTACAAGGCCTTGGTGAGACTGCACCTAGAATATTGTGTGCAGTTTTGGTCCCCTAATCTGAGGAAAGACATTCTTGCCATAGAAGGAGTACAGAGAAGGTTCACCAGGTTGATTCCTGGGATGGCAGGACTTTCATATGATGAAAGACTGGATCGACTAGGCTTATACTCACTGGAATTTAGAAGATTAAGGGGGGATCTTATTGAAACGTATAAAATTCTAAAGGGATTGGACAGGCTAGGTGCAGGAAGATTGTTTCCGATGTTGGGGAAGTCCAGAACAAGGGGTCACAGTTTAAGGATAAAGGGGAAGCCTTTTAGGACCGAGATGAGGAAAAACTTCTTCACACAGATAGTGGTGAATCTGTGGAATTCTCTGCCACAGGAAACAGTTGAGGCCGATTCATTGGCTATATTTAAGAGGAAGTTAGATATGGCCCTTGTGGCTAAAGGGATCAGGGGGTATGGAGAGAAAGCAGGTACAGGGTTCTGAGTTGGATGATCAGCCATGATCATACTGAATGGTGGTGCAGGCTCAAAGGGCCGAATGGCCTACCCCTGCACCTATTTTCTATGTTTCTACCCATATTGATTTCCCCTTAGATTCCTTCTTCACCTCTTCTGCCTATCTCCTCCCTGCTTCCCCTCCCCCACCCCTTGATCTTTCCTTCCCACTTGATCCACCTTCCCCCCACCTTCTTTATAGGGCCCCTGCCCCCTCCTTCTTTAGTCCTGATGAAGGGTCTCGACCCGAAACGTTGACTGCTTCTTTCAACGGATGCTGCCCGACCTGCTGAGTTCATCCAGCTTTTTTGTACGTCTTAATTTATACAGTATGTTGGTTGCTTTCATTTTTCTCTGTCTATTCATGGTCCTTTGCCATTCAATATTGCAACAGAAGTGTCTGTTATTAGCAGATTTTCATGCAAACAAGACTTTTGTCAATTATCTGTAGGTGAGAGACATTTTTCCGCTCGGGTGACTGGATGTGCTAGATTTCTTGTTTATGTTCCATCAATGGCATGAGCTAATGGTCTTCAGAATATGAGGTAATGTTTCAGCTAATGTTAACAAGCATTTGCCGTTTGTCATGTGTTTTCAAATTGTAGGTCTAGAATTGTCCTTATTTCCTTTAAAAAGTCAGAATGACTGGGGGATCTTATCATATCAGAAAGCTTGGGTTGAATTAAATTTGAACTTACGTATGAGTATAATGTGTGATTCCATTATTTCTAGGTTTTGACAATTGGACATTAATGGATATTGTCAACCCAATATTCAGTGACCTGGTACGAAACTTTGACTGATATTTCCTCTCTCAACAACACAAAGCCATGCAGTCCAGGTAAATGCCACTTTGATATTCATCGTTATATTTTGCCTTTTTGTGGTGGTAATAAATTTTTGTAATATTAATGAATGAAAAATTGTCTTTCAGTTTCTAAGTACACAAGTATAAGTTTAAGGGGAAAACGGGGGAAGCTTTTTCACTGAGAGGGTTGTGAGAGTGTGGAACGAGCTGGCAGCACAAGTGATGCATGCAAGCTCGATTTTGACATTCAAGAGAAGTTTGGATATGTATATGGATAGCAGGAATATGGAGGGCTATGCTCCCATGTCGATGGGAGTAGGCAGTTTGACTGGTTCAGCATGGACTAGATGGTCCAAAGGGCCTGTTTCTGTGCTATAATTTTCTAATACTCTATGACTCTATAAGCAAACCAAGAGAGCAGTCAATTGTGCTGATGTATATTCCTTTAAGTTCCATACTTCTGTCTAAATATATGTGGATCTTCAAAGTGTGAGGACATTGATAAATAGTTTTTTCAAGAGTGCTGGCAGTTTAGTACGTTGACTACGAAGTGCACAGTGGATAATTGTCAAGGAATTGCAGTGCATTCATTGGTACAGTTTGGCTGGTACCTTTCTTATGCTGTAAAGAGTAAGCTGTGTTCATGGTTAACACATTTCCTTAAGTTCCTTTGTGGACAAGGCATTTGGATATTTGAGGATTTGAATATTCCCTTTCTTCCTCTGCTTGTTTATAGATCGGAATTGTACACATGAGTGAAAGATGTGCAATGTAGACACGTAAAGGTGGCAGTCACTTTGGGATGCATGTAGTGTGAGGCCGGAGCACCCGGTGTCAGCTTGAGTTAGCTCAGTTACAAGTCCATACAGCAGTCCAACTTTTAACAGCTATTAAACAGGGGGTCATATGCTGGGTTGTCAGTCCTGTATACTCGCTTATATCCACAATTACTCACGAGAATCATACTCTTGTTTTTAAGAATAATGAAAGCATAGCAGCATGTGAATATTTGCTAAGCATTGTGAAAAAGAGATTCACCCTTGACTTCTTGCACTAAGTGAATTAAATTGCACCAGCGAAATGCAATTCACACAATGTTGGAGGAGCTCAGCATGTCAGGTAGCACGTGTTGAAGGAAATGGACAATTAACATTTCAGGTCAAGACCCTTCAATGGACTGGGTGAATATATAATTCTTTCTGCTCATGTGACATGCCCCTGTCTGCCTTTTGCTTTTGCCGTGTCAGCATTTGTCAGGATGTATCTTAGCAAAGTCACAATGTTCTTCTTCCTCAGCCTGCCTCTCCACTGCTAGTCCTCCTCATCTCTTGGTGGTCTATCATGAGGCAATGAGAGTTTTCGACCCCTCTCTGGATAGTTTGCAATGTTTTTAAAAAGAGAGCAGGCACAGCAAAGCAATGTGTAAAATATTATTAGGAAATGCAGTCCAAGAGTTATATTTAAACATCAGGCAGATTAGTGAGTGCTGGAGGAACAATTAGAGCACACACAAATTATAGTTACCACAGAGATTAGAATTGGAATCGGTTTATTATTGTGATATGTGCCAAGATACAGTGAAAAGCCTGTCTTGCATCCTGTTCATACAAATCAAATCATTAAGGGCAGAAAATCTGCAGATGCTGGAGATCCAAGCAACACACACAAAATGCTGGAGGAACTCAGCAAGCCAGGCAGTATCTGTGGAAAAGAGTAAACAGTCGACATTTTGGGTTGAGATCCTTCATCAGAACTGGAAAAAAAAGATGAGAAATTAGAGTGAGAAAGTGGGGGGAGGGGAGGCAGTAGTATAAGGTGGTAGACTGATAGGTGAAACCAGGAGAGAGAGAGGGTGAAGTAGAGAGCTGGGAAGCTGGTTGGTGAAAGAGATAAAGGGCTGGAGGAGGGGGAATCTGATAGGAAAAGGTCGAAGACCATGGAAGAAAAGGAAGGGGGAAGGAGGATCAGAAACAGGTAACGGATAGGTAAGGAGATGTGGTGAGAGAGGGAAACGGGAAGGGGGACAGGAGCATACGCACTGCTTCCTTTCTGGAGTCAATCAAACTTCATGAATTTACGTAAAATTCAGGATTCCTCAACTACCTTCAGCATATGCCTGGGTTTTCATAAATTCTACTGTATCAATTTTTTTTGTAAATGCCTTTAAGAAAATGAATCTTAAGGTAATATATGGTTAAATATATATACTTAGATAATAAATTTTATTTTGACTTTGACTTTGACCAATGATACTTGAAAGAAGTGTGGCCTAATTATGGCAGAGTGGGGCTGTACGTTCCTTTGCATTTCATTCCAATCACCCACGTCCCCAACACCTCCTGCTTCTCACTGTGGCAGCTGTTACACCCATAGCTGGCATGTGAATGTGGCCTTTCAGGGGCTGGAGAACTGATACCTTGTGGTGCAGTTGTGCCAATTATCCCATGGCACTGAGCTGAATCTATGCCAGTTGACCACAAAGCGATGTTTTAAAACTCCGGTGTTCAACCAGTGGAGTTTCTAAACAATGCTTCACTGCACGAAATCCACAAATGGATACTGATTGATAATAATTCTCTGCTGAGTTATGCCACAGAAGACTGAAGTAGGATTTTGATTGTAAGGAAATGATGCTGTAGAGCTTTGATTATAACCTTTAGCATGGTAAGCTTCTGAAACCTTGCATAGTTTTATTATTAATAGTGATACAAGAATAGATTAAGAGATACAATCCCATTTATCAGAAAAGGATGATTAAGAAGAGGAAATAACTTAATATCTAAGAATGTATCTTCACAAATTGTCTTAGTTTTTTTGTCAAGCCTCAGCTGATTTGTATATTGATAGTACATTATGGGCTAATGCATGTTTCCTCTGCTGAAGTACTCCTTTGTGCATGAGGACCCCACTGTAATCTTCCGTTATGTTCAAGACCCAAAGGATTGTGTGCATCATGGGGTAGAAGTAATGGTAAAAAAGAACAGAATGGGGAAGATAGGGAATGATGTACTGGAAGGAACTGGAACCTTTGGTTGGTTGGATTATGCCATAATTATGAAGAATAAAGCCTCAGGGTTGTGAAATGGCATTATGGATTCTGATGGCAACGGTGGATTCGGGAGAAAGGTGCTCAAAGTACTCCTAAAGCATAGAGATCAGTTGGGAATGAGGAGCAGGTATTAAATTTAAGATCTAGATCGTTATCAACTCATTCACTGAAGTTCCAGGGACAGTGGGTCTAACATTTTCCACTAATAGAACATAGAAAACCTACAGCACAATACAGGCCCTTCAGCCTAGAAAGTGCAGAACATGTCCCTGCCTTAGAAATTACTAGGCTTACCTATAGCTCTCAATTTTACTAAGCTCCATGTACCTATCTAAAAGTCTCTTAAAAGATCCTATCGTATCCACCTCCACCACCGTCACCGGCAGCCCATTCCATGCACTCACCACACTCTGAGTAAAAAACTTACCCCTGACATCTCCTCTGTACCTACTCCCCAGCACCTTAAAACTGTGTCCTCTTGTGGCAACGATTTCAGCCCTGGGAAAAGCCTCTGACTATCCACACAAACAGTGCCTCTCATCATAATATCCTCTACCATTTTTTGACAACAATAAAAGTCAATGACAGGGAAATGGAAATTATGAACAACCATCTGCTGCTCAGGACCCATTTCTCAGCAAAGACAATCTCGGATTAATATACCATCCCCAGTTTTCCAGAACATCCTGAAGACAATTGATTAGGAGAGAGCTTGAAGAACAAGAATTCACCAGGCCTATGGTCTACTGAACAACAATGACCTCTGTAAATCCCAAGTAGGGAATATATTTAATAATATTCAGAAGAAATAATATTGCATTATTTACCAAAGACAGTTGAACCCTAAATTGACTTACCTTCTTAGAGTTGTTGAACTGGACCATAAGGCATGAAGATCAAGTTACATGATCTGTAGTAGCTTAGTTCAGAATCTCCTTCCCAACAGGAAAATCCTGCACTAAATAATTCATGCTTATTTATTTTTCTTCCAATATACTGCATGCTATTTAAATGGTTCCCTGCCCAATTAATCTACAAAATTGTTAAATATATTACCAAATTTTAAATGACAAGGGAACACTCAGCAGAGTATCGCTGCTTGAATGAATAAAATTTAGTTCAATACTTCTGAAGAACATGGTTCCGACAAATGAACAACTAGACCAGGGGTCGGCAACCTTTTTGCCTCTGTGAGCTGGATTGCATATTAATGAGCCGACAGTGGGCCAGATAAATGCCATAAAAACTTGAAATATGGGAATTATCCATTTAAATACATCTAGTTATGTTTTTTTGCCTCAAATTAATGAATAACGCAAGCTCGAAAATCATTTGTGCTTAACCAAGGATGCCAATTAGTAATCAAAGAACTCAGTTTATTTGCAATTTGTTTCAATCAGGGCATCTTTTGAATCTATTAAAAGGACACAAAGAATCTTTAAACATAAAGCGTATGAACATGATGCATTAAATTAAGGTCGTAAATTAAGTATAATAAAAAAGCAAATTTTAATGTAAACAGTCGATAAATCAATGCGAAACTTGATGCTGTTTGTTGCTTGAAAGCTTCTCAATATTGGGTGTCAGACTTGTTGATGCCAAGAGCAAGACACTATCCAGATGGGCATCAGTCAATCTTGTTCTCAAATGGTTCTTGGTGTGCTTTATTTTTGAAAATAATTGCTCACACAGATAAGTGCTGCCAAACAATTATGCCATCTTTTTTGCATGGTCCACTAAGTTAGGATACTTTCCACTTGGATGAATATATTTTCTATAGAAGTCAAGCACTGACACATCTTCAGAATGAAATTTTGATCTCAATATGTCGTTACACTGCATCTCAATCAATTCCATATGAAAAATTTCTGATGCAGTGTCCACTTCCACATCAAATGGAGTGGCAAACAGCTTGAACTCATTTGCATGCAAGTGAAAATCAGCAACACGAGATGAAAACTTTTCTCAGTTCTTGGACCATATTCACAAAAACGTTTGGATCTTGTGCTTTACTTTTTTGAAGAGTGGGAAAATGTGCACAATTTCCTTTTCGAAGCTGGTACTCCCACATTTTTTAACATCTGCTGACATTTCTTCAACTCGCCATGTGATTGTTCTTGCTGACAGACTGATAGATGCAAAGAAAAATTTCTTTTCAGGACAGACAATATCCACCACTGCCAGTAAATGTTCTTTGACAAACTCTCCATCTGTAAAAGGCTTCATCTTTTCTGCAATACATTTTGAGACCTTGTAGCTGGCACGGGTATTTCCTTCATTTTCTAGGCAAATGAGACAAACTGGTTTCCCAGCTTGCTTGATGAAGAAATAATCTAGCGTCCTTGGGAATTTCGGCACTTAGTGTCTACCTTCCTGCATTTTACATTCATTCCCATTGGAATTTTTTCCTTTGATTTTATTTTGAAACGCGAGTTATTCAACAAGTATCGTAGCACATGAAAATATCTGGATATTTAGCGTGGATTTCTTGTTAAAACACAGTGACGCTGTTTCTGTTTACAAATTTAACAATCCCATCTGAAAACCTGCGAGTGCACGGAGAGTGTCTAATACATATTAATAAGGTAGTCTGCCTTACCGTCATTCGTATATACCAGTGTTTGGTTTGGAACAAAACAGAACCTGGGTCCAGTGTAACAAGACGCCATGCATGTCCATCAGTGTGGTCGTGTGAAACACTCAGAATAAGGAAAAATCGCTCGTGGGCCGGATAAGCATAGTATCCCAATATTTGCTGGCGGGCTAGATTTGGCCGGCGGGCCATAGGTTGCCTACCCCTGAACTAGACCATGAGTGGATTGGCAAGAATTATTTGACTGTACCATAGAACACAACACAAAGTGTCAGATATGCCATAGAATATTTTATGAGTAATTGTACTGCTCATAAAGCCATTTGTGCGGATTCCTTTCCCACAGTTGCTTGCTTACTGACTTGTGCTTGTTCATAAGCCTCATGATCCGTTAATGACCCCTTGCCAGGCTAGGAAGAGAGCTCAGTAGTGTCTGCTGAGAAATGAACGCGCATCAGGCTGAAGTGCTAGTGCCATTTGTGGTCACGGTACTCATTATATGCCGGAGTTCAGTTTATTCTACCTCAGTCTTTGCATGTCATTGAAAATTTTGGTCTTGGCAGGCCCCTTTATTTCTATATGTTGTGCGCAGCTACCAAGCAAGTTCTTCCCAGGCCCAGCTTTCATGAGTGATGAAATACTTGCTGCCCGTGGTTTGGCAATGTTCATTGCTATAAATTCACTCAGCTTTGCTGTGTAGTGAGGGAGCCACACTTCAAGAGGGATGCAAGCTGGAGAAATGAACCTATAACATTGAAACACTATCTCTGATTTATTCATCTCAATAGTAGCCGTGACTGATTTACTTTTGGTAATTCACTACTGTTTCAAAGGCCGGGAGAAATAGATGGATGGCTGCTAAGGAGGTAAGTGGTACCCACTCCATTGAAAGCTGTTGTATCTCATTAAAGTGCATGTCAAGGGAAGAAGAGTGACATAATTATGTGCGCGTGTCGCCAAGGGTTAGGGCTTGTCATTTTCTTAAGAATCCCCTATGGCATTGGATTCAAAATGACTGCTGAGCATAGTATTAATTGTGTCTACCTTGTTCCTGTTGCATTTTAAAGTTAGAGTCCATTTCCCCTGAAAGGAGGAATCAGCAGCTGTCAGTGCACGATGACGTCACCCTTTCATCTTCTCAATTCATCAGTCTGCATGTGTTGGGGCATCAAAAAGTCACCATGCATTGTGGTATCAGTCTAGCTAATGGGTAGGGAAAAGTTGGTCAAAACACACTCAGTTCCTTTTATTTGAATGTTATTAAATTCCCATCCATCAGCTCAGGAGTAATAATGTCAGCAAATTAATTCACTTCGTTGTCGGTTCTTAGTAAATACACATATTAGTAACTTGCGTGACAAGTCACTTTTGATGTGGTCTATTCAACACTTTCCTCGTCTTCAGCTTCCTGTTAACATGTTGCTGTATGGAGAATAAATCTAGCTGATTCTGTTCTTAAAATATGTGCAACAATCAATCCCGATGAAGCATTTTGTTATCTAGTGTTATCAAGCTCGCTCCCTCATACATCAGAACAGTCACATACCTTTTTTTTATTGAGATACAGTGAGGAAGAGGCCTTCCATCCCTTTGAGCCATGCCAACCGGCAATCCCCCAGTTTAATCCTAGCCTAGTCACGGGACAATTTACAAGGACTAATTAAACTGCCAGTCAGTATGTCTGTAGACTGGTGGGACGAAACCAGAGCACCCGGAGGAACCCCATGCAGTCATAGGGAGAAAGGTACAGGTGGGCGCGGGAATTGAACCTGGACCACTGGTAGGGTAGAGCGTTGTGCTGACCACGATGTTACCATGAATGGTAACTTACCACCTACTTCACTGGCTGATGGCAGATAGGCTATTGTTTTATTTTGCAAAAAATAAAAACTAATAACACTAATATGGATCACTTGTAACTTTTGTTATGATGTTTATAATACAAAATGTTGTATATTACAATTGTTCATATTGTTAAATATAAAGGCTTATCAATATGTTGTAGAATTTTATATAAAGCCTTGGTTGTACGCTTTCTGAATCTGCCACTTAGCACCTTGTGACTGTAGATCAAAATACCTAACCATTAACAAGTGCTTTCGGAAAAATGTTCAGAATCATATCAGAATCAGGTTTCATATCATTGGCATATGTTGTGAAATTTGTTGTTTTGCTGCAGCAGTACAATGCAATACAGTACACAAAACGAGCAAATAAAAAGTAAGGTAGTGTTCATGGATTAGTTCATCTGATGGCAGCGAGGAAGATGATGAATGCTCAGTTCTGTTTTTACCTTGCAGGTTTGAGTTCTGAGCTAGTCATTGTACAGGATGATCAGTAACATTTGTTGAAGAGAAGAATGTGTGATAAATTCAGGAACTCTTCACTTAAAAACATAGAAAACCTGCAGCATAATATAGGCCCTTTGGCCACAAAGCTGTCCCAAACGCGTCCTTACCTTAGAAATTACCTAAGGTTACCCATTGCCCTCTATTTTTCTGAGCTCCATGTACCTGTCCAGGAGTCGCTTAAAAGACCCTATTGTATCCGCCTCCACTACTGTTGCCGGCAGCCCATTCCATGCACTCACCACTCTCTGCATAAAAAAACTTACTTCTGACATCTCTTCTGTACCTGCTTCCAAGCACCTTAAAGCCGTGCCCTCTCGTGCTAGCCATTTCATCCCTGGAAAAAGCCTCTGACTATCCACATGATCAATGCCTCTTATCATCTTACACACTTCTATCAGGTCACCTCTCACCCTCCGTTGCTCCAAGGAGAAAAGGCCGAGTTCACTCAACCTATGAGTGAACCCAATCCAGGCAACATCCTTGTAAATCTCTTCTGCACCATTTCTATGGTTTCCACATCCTTCCTAGAGTGGGGCGACCAGAACTGAGCACAGTACTCCCAAGTGGGGTCTGACTGAGGTCCTATATAGCTGCAACATTGCCTCTTGGCTCCGAAACTCAATCCCTCGATTGATGAAGGCCATTGCGCCGAATGCTTTTTTAACCACAGAGTCAACCTCCGCAGCATCTTTGAGTGTCCAATGGATTCGGACCCCAAGATCCCTCTGATCCTCCACACTGCCAAGAGTCTTACTGTTAATACTATATTCTGTCATCATATTTGACCTACCAAAACGAACCATCTCCCACTTACCTGGCTTGAACTTATCAAATTGCATTCTTCTTTTCAGTTGTTAATTGTTTATTGATCAGTCTCTCTCTTCAAAGCACCCATGGATGGATTCCTTTTCTGCCTATCATGGGTTTGCTCTGATTCTTCCAAAGGTTTTGTGTCGTATTCCAGATGTGTTCCAAAAGGTTGAAAAAGACAGTACACATAATTGGTACTGATCTCTGCATTTCTCTTTGAATCATTGCATGGTGAAGAATCATGTTCATTATGCTTCTCAGTGGGAAAAAAAAATCCACACTACAATCCAGGGAGTGGCCCCACATTTGCTTAGAGAAGTTAGTTAAAACAACAAGGCATTGTTCAGAACTTTCTGGGAAATGTAAGAAGAAACTGTGAAAGAAATACATAATTACATTTCACAATCTCTGAGCAGAAAGAAGGGCCTTTAAATTTTATGTGAACACTGACTAATTTACATGCTGTGTTGGATGATTGGATGTGGGGAATTGGTAAAACTCCATTATGTTACTGTCAGACCTGCAGGATTTAATTCTCTGTAATGTGTCCAAAAGCTGACAGGCTATTACATGGTGAAAAAGAGGAATAGCCTTAAATAGCCAAATAGCATAGATTTAAGAAACAGCACCATGAGCTTTTCTGAGATTCCTTTGCTGAACTCTGAACTATTTTGGTTGAATTTTCAAAAGCCTTGTACCATTGCAGGAATGCAGTGGAGTGCAGCATATTTTAGCAACACTTCAGAGCTACACTGCCAATTTAATTGCATTAAGATAATTTGCCTTCGAGGTTTTGACATTGAAACACATTCATTCCTATGACTGGGAACAAATCTTTGGTGGTTTACTCTAACAGAGGCATCATTTCCTGTGAGTCAATAGATTGTGGGTCTAAAAACCACAATAGTGATGTGACAATAGTTTGGAGACCAATTCTACCATCTGCTGTTGTCTTTTGATGAAAGAGAGTGATTGGGCAATTGGGTATTGAAATGAATTCTTTGGCATTTGGGTCATTTGGTGATGAAAAACATATTATATAAATGCATGTACTTTTAGTGCAGTTAAAATCATAAAGTCTCTACATTTAACAATACTCAGTTTGGAGTTATTTTCAGAAGTAGTCCAGATAAGGCATACCAGACTAATATCTGATGTCTTATGAGAAAATGTTGGGCTGACAGTTCTTGTATCAGCTGGAGTTTTGAAGAGTGGGAAGGGATTTGATTGCAACAGATAAAAGCATGAAGGGTTTGATCAGTAGATTTAGAGAGGAATCTTCCTTTTCTGGGAGAACAAAGTACTAGGGGTGACTATTTAGAAAGAGGTCATCCATTAAGACAAGGATGAAGAGAATTTCTTTTCCCTTACAGAGTTGTGAGTCTTTCAAATGTTCTTCCTCAAAGCATGGTAGAAGCAAAGTTTGTTGAGTGTTTTTAAACCAGAGACTGATAAATCTTGATAAGAAAGGTTTGGGGGTGGGTCAGGAGTTAATGGGGTAGGGAGGAATTTCAAGCTATTGTTATGGTCAGATCTGCTATGTTTTTGCTTGGTTTAGAGGTGGACTCAAGGTACTAAATGTTCTACTCCTTCATATTTTCATATTAGTATTCTTAACAGGCAGAACAAAAACCTAAGCTGAATTTGTCCTTTAAAGAGCTTGAATACACAGTCACTAATGCCGCCTGGCTTGTGGAAATTACAGCTGGGAAGTGTAGTTTTAACAGTTGCAATAGCTCCAAAAGACTGAGGTCTGGAGAAACAAATTTTGGCAGACACGGAAAAGACTGTAATGAAAAAAAGGCTTTTTGGAAAGGATTTTGTGTATTTTCATTCAAGCGATTGAAATTGTAATGTCTAATAGCTCTTTCATGTGTTAAGGCTATTTACAGAGGTAGAGCTATCAACAGAGTATTTTTCATTGGAGCAAGTAATAGCTACAACGAAACATGAACAGTAAAACCATTTTGTACTCTGTGTTGAAAAGTATGTTTACGGTTCTGTGCAAAAGACTTGGGCACATATACATAAGTATATGGCTGGCGTGCCCAAGAGTTTTGCACAGTATTGACGTAATTTCATGTATTGCACTATATTGCTGCCACAAAAACAACAAATTTGTTGTTTCAGCACTCCTTCTCTGCCACTTGTCCCACACCCCTCCTTGCCATTACAAATTCACTCTCCACTTCATGTTGACAAATACAGTACAGTACAAAGTTTAGGCACCATAGCTATTTATATGTATCCGAGCTTTTGGCACTGTACTATAAATATGTAAGAGGCAGCACCACATCAGTTCTGTATTTACAATTGAAAACAGAATCAGGTTAACCTCAAGAACAACAAATGTTTCTTACTTTTAATCATATCTTACCATCAAAATCATGCTAAGGTATTTTATGGGAGCATTCTCAATCAAGATTATAGCAGAGGCCTGGTCACAGGAGTTAACTTTTAGGTTCTTGAGCAGAAAGGCAGAGCTGTTTTTTGGAAGGGATTTCTAGTGCTTAAGAGTTAAGCTACTAAAATCACTGCCATCAATGATGCAACAGTTATGTCATCCTCAATGGTCAGAATTAGAGTAGCACTGGACTGAAGGAGATGACCGAGAAAGTGGGAATTCTGAAAATGAGGGTGAAGATCCACTGTAGGTCAGCATGTGTAAGAGTGAATGTGAACTAGTCTTGGAAAAACAGATTGAATAGTCTGTTGAAGGAAATGAAGAAGGAGGAATAAACTCTTCTTGGGCTTCCAGCTGGGTACAGGTATCAATTATAACCGACATTTCAATGACAAACTCCCCCATCTTCGTGAAAATGGCAGAATTTGTCACAGAAACGTCAGTTATAATCAACAGCTGTACCCGGCTGGAAGCCCAAGAAGAGTTTATTCGTCATATATGCTGGGAAAGCACTAGATCCTTTTTCACGAGTAAAGATGTTTTCTGAGTCTTGGTGGTGAGGAAATTACTTGTCATCATATTGCAGAATAATTGGAGACACTTCCACCTCTCCAAAATCAAATATGTCAGAACAGTCAAAAATTGCAAACTGCCCACTAGAACTCAGAAAAAGTTCAGGTTTCATTTTTGCATTTCCCTTGACATTTCTGTTGCATTGATGTGTTGCCAAGCACTGAGCACTGCCTGTGTCAAAGCGTTGATGCTCTGAATCCCTTGACAGATATGAATTAATAGAAAGAACAGAACAAGCAGTTGAAGCACCTGAAAGAAAGTGTTTGCTGGAAGAGCAACTCCCAGTGCTTCTCTGAAACACTGCCAGTGAAGGGGCTCAAAACCCAAAACATTGACTGTTTATTCAGTTCCATAGGTGCTGTCTGACCTGCTGAATTCCTTCAGCATCTTGTCTGTGTTGCTCCGGATTTCCAGCATCTGTAGAACCTCTTGTTTGAAGATTTTGAATGTTGCTCCTTGTCCATGTTATTGAAACTATTAGGCTGGATTGTCCAGCCCATTTACTTCATTTAATTACTTCAATAATTGCCATTATTTACCCATATTTAGTAGGTGGGATGGCAGTGGAGTTCTTCATCTTTCCTACAGCTCTGATGTCCTGTGAATCAATGAATCCAGTTTTTCTCAATTTCACCAATACTTTCCAACCCTCTTGCTGTTGCTGTTGCAATCCATTCTCTCCACTTTAATCAGCATAATCATTTATTGAAACACTGGGCTCCAGGAAGATGTGAAGGTTATTGTCTTACTTTCTGCATTTGATTCTACATTTGGGCTTTGGTTATCCACAATGTGCAATCATTATCTAGAAGTTTTAAACTTTCAACTAAATTTTTTCTGTAAACTATTTTGTATCTGCCTTCATTTATTCCACTGAAGGAAAAAAGCTATTTGTGATAAGAGATCATTATTAGTTTATTCATCCTTAAAGAGTATTATTTTACTGTCAGTAACCATGAAACAATAAAATAAAGTATAATACTTTATGAGAACATGTATGTTTGTCTTTGAATCTCTCAAGCCCCTTCCATCATTTAATAAGATAATGTGACCTAATTCCATGTATATTTCATTCCGCAATATACTTTCAAGTCTTTGGTTGGCAATAATCTATTGATATCAGATTTGAAATTAACACCAATTGCCATTCATGAGCAGTGTACTAAACTGCCAGAACTCTGCATGTGCAAGTTATTTGTGAATTTAGCCCTGAAAGATCTGGCTCCAATTTTCAGACTGCTCCCCTCTAGTCTGAAACTCCCCAGCCAGCAGGAGTACTTCTCTAGGCGCAATTCCCTTTAATGCACTGAAAACTTCAAACAAATCACCTTTTAATCGTTGGATAGTCCTTATATGAGAAAATCATTGAAGAACTCTTTTTTTCTATTAACTCAACCCATATGTTTGCATACTAACATGGATAACTAAACCTTTATTGGTTTAGGTAGTGCTCTAAATGCAGTAAGACTGTATAGTGGCTTTAATGAGAAACTAAAGGCAAGTGTGTAAATTTGATTTTGTGTCCAAGTTAACACCAAAGATGTTTCTTTCTTCAGAAACAATTCCCAGTGTGGATTTGATTTATGTTGACTCTGATTTGGTGTGTTTGACTTTATTTAGAACATCTGAATAAGTTCTGGTAACTCAGAGAGTGGGGTTAGTGCAGAAAACACCAAAAATAAGCAAAAGGGCAATTTTACAGATCTAAGGGCACAGAGAAACAGCACAAATTAATGTTAAAATTGCAGAGCAATAATGTAAAGCTATAGAAGTAAGTTGATGATACAAAACAAATCAAACAGCTGGCAATTGGTAGATGACTAAGATTTCTTAAGACCTTTCTGTTTGTACTTTGTGGCAGGAAGCCTCAAATTCAGTCTTTACAATTAGCCTGTAGAAATATAAAATGAAGGGACTTTTGCCCTTAAGTTGGAAGAGGTTATTTATTATGATCTTGGAAAATAAAACCATTGAGCATAGGAACAGAAGTAGGCCATTCAGCCCATCAAGTCTGCTTTGCCATTTGATCATGGCTAATTTATTTTTTCCCCCAGCCCCATTTACCTGCCTTCATCCCATAATCATAACCACACTTGTGTTTGATGATTCACTCATTTTAATTTTTACTTCTCGGCACCAATCTCACCCAGCCCATAACTGGGGACATAATTTCAAGGTGATTGGAGGAAAGTATAGGGCAATGTCAGAAGTAAGCTTTGTTGCACGGCAAGTAGTGGGTGCGTGGAACATGCTGCCAGGGGTGGTGTTGGAGGCAAGTACGTTAGGGACATTTAGTAAACACTTTAGATTGGCACATGGATGATAGAAAAATGGAGTGCTATGTAGAAGGGAAAGGTTAGATTGACCTTAGAAGAAGTTATAAGCTTGGCACAACGTCGTGGGCCAAAGGATCTGTACTTCATTGTAGTATTCTATATTCAAAGGCAGTTTATAGTGTGTGTAATGTGACATCGGGGCATAACATAACTGGCATGGAATTCGGCTGGTTCATGCTGTGCTTCTGGACTCAGTGTGGAACATTGCTGGGAAATCTGGCAGATCGCCACCAGAAAGTTGGGACTTTTAGAACCTGCACCTCATTTCAACATTTCCTGTTACTTATGGGGAATACGTGCAATTTATTGGGAATGAATTGCTGGCAATAGCCAGCGATTTAAATCGTATTCTTACCGTCTAATACTCCGTAATAATCCAACAGACGTGATCTCAGGCTGATCTTGGAGAATTGTGTGCAATTCTGGTCACCACACTAATGGAAGGAAGGATGCGGTTTGCTGAAGAGAGCATAGAGGAGATTCCCTCAGGTGTTGTCTAGGTTGAAGGACCTTTGTTGTCGGAAGAGCTAGGTAGGTTGGGCTTGTTCTGCTTGGAGCAAATGAGGCTGATGGGCAATCTGTTTAAGATTCTGAGAGGCATTGTTAGATGGTCAAAATCATTTCTACTTTGAAACGGTACGAAGAACCAAAAGGCATGGGTTTAAGGTGAGAGGTAGAAGAGTTGTTGGTAATTCTAGGATTAAATTGTTTTCACAGAGGGAGTGGTTGATATCATCTGGAACTTGGTAGAGGAATCAAGAGGGGCATTTAGCACAGCACTTAAATAGGCAAGATATAGAAAAATACAGCCCTAAAGTGGGCCAATAGGTTAAATGGGGATTCATGTAGATGGGTAAAAGATCATCCAGGACATTATGGGCTATTTCTGGGCTGTACAACTCTGACTCTCAGTGCAAGTTGAAGTCCAGCGATAGATGTCACCCTCGTTTTCTCAGTTTTATTCACTGCAGTGTTGTACCTTATTTTCAAAGCTCGCTGCTGGAGTGGAATTAATCTGTAAGACAAAAAATATATAAACCTCTGCTATAATGTTAGAATGTGACCCTTGTGCTTAACATTTACAAATCACAGGTCCTGAACCAACTTCTCTCCAATGAACAAATAAAAATAAGATTTATTATCAAAGTACGTGCTTGTTGCCATATACTACCTTGGGAGTCATTTTCTTGACAGCATTTAAAGGAAAATAAAGAATACAATAAAATTTATGAAAAACTATACATAATCTTTACCAACAATAAAGATTCTTGATGAAACCCTGGGCTATATTTTGGGAACCATAGACGAAGCTCTTTCTTCTTTCTCTTTGGTGCACTGGCACAGCTTTGAGTAATTTGAGGCAAATATGTTTGAATCCCAAGGTAAGGCTCGTGGTCTACCAAGCAATGGTTATGCTTGCTCTTCGCTAGGGTTCTGAATCACAGGCTACATGCAGCAGGCACCTCGAAGCACTAGAGGGTTATTATCAGCTCTGTCTTAGAGGGAAGAATAGCTTCTTCCCTACTGCACTCTGCCCTCTTAACCAGTCTCCTCTTCCACATTCATTTTCTACTGCTAATGCCACATTCTCTGCCTCATTCGTCTATTCCATTATTGTCATTTCAGCATTCTGTTTTGCACTGTTTCAGATTACATGACAATATTTGCACCACTATGCTGTTTTATGCTCCTCTTTGAATTTATGATAGTATTTAAAGTATTATGCACACTGTTTACTGTTTATTCTGTGAATTCCATGTGAGCAAGGAATTTCAGTGCATCCTGATGCGTGTAACAGTAAGCAAGTCAGAATCAGGACTTAACTGTGCTTCAAATCCACCATCAGAAAAGGTGATCCACCATCAGCATTCTCTCCCAGGCAAGTGTACCCAACACTGATGGTCCGGTTACACCCAGTCAACTCCAGTGAACAGGCCACACTGTTTACAGACCCAAAACCAGAAGCACAACACAGCTATTTTCTCAGCAAGAAATGATGAAGTTGACAGAGAAAATGGTTACTCTCAAAGCCTCTTTCCAAAAGTGACTCAGCATAAACAGAGGAAAGAGCGCACCCCCTTTAAAATACCCATCTGCAAAGTGCCATATCTTTTAGTCCAATACCGGTCTCATCAGCCTCCTCAGAATCAAAAGAACTGGGCTGGAAGCGGGTCATCTCCCATTCTAAAGTGCTCTGCAAGGGAAGGAGCAATACAAGTTAAGTCGCCCTGATCCAGGGGTTTGACCCAAAACTCTGACAGTTCATTTCCTCCTGTGATGCTGCTCGACCTGCAGATTTCTTCCAGCAGATCGTTGCTCCCGATTCCAGCATCTGCAGTGTCTCGTGTCTCCACTCTCTCACTTGACCTGGTACTCCCAAAAAAAGGGGGAAATTGATATTGTAGAAATTTTATTAGATGTAACTCTCATTAGATTTGTTCATTGCCCTGGTATAAACTAAGCTTTGCTTTGAAGTAGTTAAATGGGCAATCTTTGATAAGCTCTGGTGAACAGACCAGAAGAGGAAGTTGCAGATTGTGGGTATGAATTTGAGCCATAATTTCTAAAATTTTGTTTAGAGCTACTGCCCAATCATAGGATTAGGAATCTGTGCTCAGCAGTGGTATGTTCTGCTTGTGATTCAAGAACAGATGACTTATGCTAAATATTAAAGTTAGCTTGGGCATCCTCCCATTCCTACTCCCCATATATCCCTCTTAGTAATTGTATTTTAGTACTGGTAGTTAACATTAAGATGACCACTGAACTTTATCCCTTAATCTGAAATAAAACATGATTTGTAATCCTGCAGACATATCATGTTTCTAAAGAGCAGTGAGGTAATTTCTTTAGCTTTTAGTCTTGATACGTGGATCAGCATAATTTGATGTTTTTTTTCACTTTGCTGATTTTGGTCGTGCTTCCATTTGTGGTTAAACCCAGAACGTCTTGTTACTACAGCGCAAAGCATGTTCTCTCCTATGAATCTGCTTCATATTTACACTCAAGCCAGAATGTTTTTTTCTTCAGGATTCCTGGCCCCACTACAAGGGCAGCTACAGCAATCAGCAGCAATTCCAAGTCTCTGACAACTATGAACCGACAAGGTCAAACTGTTAGCTGTTTGAATAAGTACAACGCGTTGCCGTGCAAATCGGGGAGTCAGAAAGGTAAGCAGTAACATTTTAAAAGTTAACTGAGTTTGAAGAGTCCCAAAATTACCTCAAGTATCAAGCAACAAAGTTCGTTGGTCCAGTCTCGTTTAAATTGGTAGTAACGGGGTTATTTATAGGGACACAAATTTGATATAATTTGTTGCTTGCATAGATTTTTATTTCTTGTCTTGTATCCAAGATGCTGTTGAAGATTTTGTATTGTAATACATGAAATTGCTGTTCCACTAAAAATATGTTTAATCAAACAATATAGTCATTATGAATTTAACAGAGAAAAGTAATGGAGAGCAAATTTCAAAGTATAAAGGGAGAGCACCTGAGCCCTGGAGATGTATTAAACAGGGTGTGCCATCTTAAAAGGTGATTTTGCACAGTTGTTCAAAAGGACTTATTGCTCTATGTGTTCAGTCTGTGAATTTGTAACTTTCTTTATTTTGGGTTATTTCATGTTGTTAGCTATTATTTAATTATTTCATTGATTTAATACTAAAGCTAAACATGTAGCTGCTTGATGAAAATATTATTTTTGTGGCAAAAGTAACTATTTAAAAGTAAATAGCTGCAGCAAAGTAGTGCAACAAGCTCTTCTCCAGCCAAAGTGGTTCAGTGCGGGCTGCATCTTATGGGCAATGGAAGTTAGAAACAGCTTTTTAACTTCCCTTTTATATCATTAAGGACACACATACATAAATACATAAACTGAATGGAGTTGTAGTTATCAATTTCCAATTTTCTGTCAGGCCTTCTGTGATTAGGAAAACATGATGAAATAATAAGGTTTCTTTTATCACAAAATGTGAGTGTGGAACCTTTACTTAAAGCTGCAAAGCTTCCACATTGACTGCACTTGAAGACAGTGTAAATGAGTTCACCTTTTTGACCTATTGTCCCAAGTGCTGTTAATTACTCTTATAATAATAGATCACCAGATTATTATTAAGATATTAAGTTATACACAAAAAATTTATATTAAAATTTGAGGTAAGGGAACTTTAATAAAACACTCTTGATTTCAATGTATTGTCAAAATTTGAATGCAGTGATTAATGAGATCTATTTGTAGATGAAATTAATTTGAGTTAGATATATGGCCTGAAGAAAATTCGTGGTCATGAATAGGTTTGCAGTGCACCTCTGTAAGCTATGAAGGATGTAAGTGCTTGATCCAAATTTAGTTTTCCTGTGCAAAGGTGAAGTTTTATAGATTGGCAGTAATGGTACGTTTATTCTATATCCTTTTGAGGCTGAATGTAGCTCAAATGCGGATGAATTGAATTGAAAAGGATGTCAGAGGTTTCATATCTACAGCTGCTTCATTCAATTCACATGCTTGCAAATATTGAATTGCATGCCCAAGGCATATACTACAATTCTTATTCTGGTTTTCTGATGTTTTTATTATTTCAATACTTATCTTCCTTTGGTAAAGTTAGATGAGAAATTTTTGTTTGTCTTGTTATTGTCATGGAATCATAGAGTTTTGGAAAATGTACTGTAAATAAGTTATTGGGTCTAAATCACCCCATGCTGACCACAATGCTTCATGGGCTAGTTCCATTTACAGAAGTTGTCCCATTGGTACAAAATAATGTTGCAACAGGCATATTTTCCATAAGGTTATCAGAAAATTATGGCATACGTAAGCAGTATTGTAACTCTTAATAATGTTGCCAGTATTCAGGACATTGCAAATACCCATTAACCTAAAGTATTGGTAGATAAATATTAAAAGGCACAACAGTATTCTCAAAAATCATAATTAACATTATCGAAATCAAATATGAACAATTTGCATAGTTAAGAGTAAACAGTCATAGGATTGTATCTTACAGCAAAAATATGCAGACAGGGAGAGCTAGCCAAAATTTTTAACAAATATGCTATTGAATATTAGTATTTACTTATGAATGGTTTATATCTGAGTCTTAATTGCGATTTTGTGAAATAGTGATACCATTGCCCTTTAATAACTTTCCTGATTTTTATTTCCATAGAAGGCAATGGAAATCCAATTTGGGAAAGATGTAAAATGGGCAAATTAAACCATCTATTGCAGTTTATACTAACACAAAGTCAAAATGGCTGCCAATCAAAAAGAGACAGCTTTAATTATACTTGATTTTTCAAGCTTTTTTTGTAGCGTTAACAGTAAGAGATGCTTATGATATTTCTTCAAATGGTACCAGATGTAAAAGGTTAGTGCACAAGTCTTGATCTGATCAAAATATATTTTATAGTGTTAACAACATGTTATTCTCACAATACTAAAAACTTTTCAAAACCACATGTAAATCACCATTGTTATTTGGAAAATCGCTTGGAACTGACTATTGCCTAGCATGACATAACAGTGTTCTTGCATCAAGACCAGATGTTTGCCATTAGCCATTTTCCCTTCAAACACAAACTTAAATTGCAATGTGCCAAAAGTAATTATGGAAACGATCAAACTTAAGGCTTTTTCTCCCCCAGTAAATTTGTATATAGGAAAGTCATCAAGGAAGTATTAGGAAATGGCATGTGTGGGTAATGTTATTTAAATATAGTAGTTTTTCTAGTCTTATTTCTGCTCTGATTTTACTCTTAAATGTTTCTTGTTGCAACTTGCTTGTTTGTATGTACTCTTATATCTCAGTCAGTCAGTAATCATGTTTTACTAACAAAGTAAACATAAAAATTTTAAGCTGATACTCCAGTGCTGTTCAGAGGAGTGTTACCCACTTCAAAGTGGTATCGTTTGAACACAGTGTAGACCTGGGTCCCATTTTATCTCCAGATTGATAATAAAGGGCACTGTGGCACTCCTGAAGAACAGGGAAGTTACCCAGGTTGTCATTACTGAACCAACATCACAAATGTAGATCTGGACTTTATAGTGCTGGTGCTGGTGGAACCCCCATTATACATGAATTACTATTGTGTTTCCTACATTCTAATTGATTCATCGACTTTAGAATATTGAGAAGCTGAGAAAAATGCTATGTGAGTGCACAATTTTACCATTTTCTTGATTTTTCATTTAAGTTATAATAACTTTTTTCAAGTATTCATAATTTTGCTATAGGTATTCTTTGTTCTGGCTATTGTTTCCTGAATTTTGTTTTACTTTTGCTATTTATCTTTAGGGTCATTGGTGAACTCCCTAATAGATTATAAAAGCCGTGACTAGGTGCAGTAAATCATGAATCTGCACATGGCAGATTTGTCTTCACTTCTGTGAGCTTCAGCTACTCATCCCTTTTACCAGAACTTCCAGTATTTTGTGGAAGGCTTCATAAACTATATTAATGGGCATTTCTGTGTTCACTTTAGTAGCTTTCTCAAAAATGAGTGTAAGCTTGGTAAACATACCCACCCTTTTACAAATTCATGTTGGCTTTTTCTAATTAACTCACATTCTCTTAGTTTTAAGTCATTCTATCCTTCATTAAGGCTCTTTCATTCCCCATAACAGATGTCACATTAATAGGACTATAATTTCCTGAATTCTCACAGTTCTTCATTTAAGGAATCAAAGAAAGGAAATAAGCTGATTAAGTTAAACACAAAATGCTGGAGGAACTCAGCAGGTCAGGCAGCATCTGTGGTAATGAATAAACAGTCAATGTTTTGGGCCAAGACCCTTCTTCAGGACTGGAAAGGAAGGGGGAATTTAAATGCTTGGCCATTGTGAAGTTCCACTTTTGAGGATTAAGCACAGGTGCTTGATGAAGTGGTCTCCCCATTTATGACAGATCTCACCAATGTAGAGGAGGCTGCATTGTGAGCACCGTACTCAATAGATGACCCCCACCAGATTCGTAACTGAAGTGTTGCCTCACCTGCAAGGACTATTTGGGACCCTGAATGGAGGTGAGGGAGGAAGCGAATGGGCAGGTGTAGCAGAATGGGCAGGCTGCTTGCTGGGGTAAGTGCCAGGAGGGAGATTAGTGGGGAGAGCTGAATGGACAAAGGAACTGTGGAGGGAGCAATCCCTGTGGAAGGCACAGAGAGGGCAGAAGGTAAAGATATGTTTGGTGGTAGGATCCCTTTGAAGATGGCAGAAGTTGCAGAGGATGTTGTGTTGGATGTGGAGGCTCATGGGGTGGTAGGTAAGGACAAGAGGGACTCTATCCCTTTCAAGATGGCAGGAAGTTGGGGTGAGTTCAGATGTTTGGGAAACAGAGGAGATGTGGGTGAGGACAGCATCAATGGTGGAGGGAGGGAATCCCGTTCTTTGAAGAAAGATGTCATGGAACAGAAAGCCACAACCTGGAAACATGCGGCAGAGACGAAGGAACTAAGAAAAGGGAATAGCATTTTTACAGTAGAGGGAGGAGCTATAGTCAAGATAGCCATGAGAATTGGTAGGTTGATTAGTAAGTCTTGCTATCCTAATCTTACCTCCATTTATTAGAATCCA
Source organism: Hemitrygon akajei (assembly GCF_048418815.1). NCBI lineage: Eukaryota > Metazoa > Chordata > Chondrichthyes > Myliobatiformes > Dasyatidae > Hemitrygon > Hemitrygon akajei. The sequence goes on along the minus strand of NC_133150.1, from coordinate 14,512,259 downwards.
TGAAGTTCATGCTAAATAGGCACCTTGCAAGGCCAGGTGCCTCCTTCAGATAGTGCACCTTATTAAAATAAGATGAAATCTTGAAACTCCAAAGCCAGATTTCAATGGTGTAAGAGAGGACGTGGTAAATGGGTATAGGAAGGAGATGCTTGAAGGTAAAATGACAGCTGACAAGTAGATGATTTCTTAAGAGAGGGGTATTAATAGTTCAGGGCCTATATTTCTTGGTAAATATGAAAGCAAATGTAGCAAGATTAGGAAACTTTAAATAACAAAGGATATTGAAGGTTTAATAAGAGGTAAAAAATATATGGCAGGTATGAACAATGGGGATGGTGCAAGTTATGCGAGGCTTATAGAGTGTGTATGGATAAAAAGTTGAGAAAGAATTTAAGAGGACAAAAAGGCTCCATAAAATATCTTTGGCAAGTGAGATCAAAGAATATTCCAAGACATTCTGTGTATATCAGGAGAACGAGGATAGCCAGGAAGAGAGTGGGTCTCCTTCGGAACCAAAGGTGTTATAAATGTGTGGAGGAAGGGTGTATGGGTGGAGCCGATACAACTTGGATAGTAATGAGTTCAGAGAAGGCAATATTGAGAAGGGGGATGCGTTAGATGCACGACAGTTGATGCACCCTCAGGATTGGATAAGATCTCTTGCAAATTGCTTTAGTTATGGGAAAGATTTGATAGTTTGGGTTTATTTTCCTGGAGTGAAGTGGGCTGAGAGGTGATCTAACAGAGGTATAGAGGTGTAGATGGAGTAGTTAGTCAGAATCTTTTACCCATGTTAGTGGTATCAAGAAAAAGAGGACATGGATTGGAGATGTGAAGGAGTTTAAAAGGATGTCTGAGGGGATGTCTTTTTAGCTAGGGTGTGGTTCAAATCTGGAACGCACTCTCAGAGGAGGTGGTGGGAATCAGATACAATCATTGCTTACAGAATGCACGGATAGACAAGCCTCAGAAAGATATGGTCCAAATGAGGTCAATCAGATTAGAATGGCAAAATGATTCACATGGATGTGGGGGTGGGGGGTTGCTGAGGGACCTGTTTCTGGTTCCTGTACAGTTCTGTGGTTCTATGTCTTGGGGAAATAAATGATTACACTGGGGATTACTGGAGGTTCAGGCCACTGTCTTTGAAATTATTCTTCGCTGCCAGCGTGAATCACAAGTTGAATTGCAGCTTACTCCCACTGTGCCTAATTTCCTTCCCTGTTGCGTGTAAAGGTAATTACTTTTTAAAATCTTTACAAGTATCTCAATTTTAGCAACAGCAGCTGAAAATGTAGCCTTGTGCTCCAGTTGACAGAGTATGTAGGTTGAGCTTAGAGGTACAGGTAGGCAATCCCTCAATTTGAGGTAGATCTCCTCCACAGGTGCTTGTAGGGTCTTGATGTAACTCAGGAGTCTAATTGTACAACAACAAACATGCACACAGGATATACTAAACATGGGAGATTATATAGATGCTGGAAATCTTGAGCAACACACACAAATTGCTGGAGGAATTCAGCAAGTCAGGCAACATCTATGGAGGGGAATAAACAGCTGACGTTTTGGCCTGAGATCTTTTGGCCCACAACTTTAACTGCTTATTTCCTCCGTAGATGCTGCCTGACTTGCTGAGCTGGGTGTTACGCAGAAGTTGCAGGCATTTTGTTGTAGTCTACGGTTGCTATCATCTGATTGTTTCTCTTTCCTTCCTTCTGTCATTGCCTTCAGCTTTAGAGTAATGAGTTTCAAATTGGAGCAGGACCACTGTAAAGGAAAGATGCTATATCATTAAGCTGATTGATAAACACAAGGTGCTGGAATTCCAGAGTTGCACTCACAAAATGCCTGAAGATCTCAGTAGGTTAGGCTGCATCTGTGGGAAGAAATAAAGTGTCAATGTTTTGGGCCACAACCCTTCTGCATTGATAGTTTGCTTTGCCTAATTAGTAATGCCCACCCCGTTTCGTCAAGAATGCTTCACCAGAACTGCTTCTTCTGATCTCCGTGGAATCTCTGACCTTTCTGAGCTGGTGGTAAAGGGCTTCCTTGGAAAGATGAGGATCTGACAGTTGTGCACTGTCCTCAGTCCAGTAGAGCTGGTGTGTGAGAATCATTGCTTCATTGTTGCTGACATTGGTTTCAGAGAAGATGCAGACTCTTGTGATGTTGTCCATAGACCATCCAGGTTTCACATCTGTCAAACTCTGCTGAGATGATGAGTATATTATGCACTTGGATCTTTGTGTCCTAAAGTAGATGTTAATACTGTTCATTTCTCAATAGCTGACATCTGCTGCTAGTGAATGATTCATTCAGTAAGGGAGGAATCAAGAACTGAATGAATTGTTACCCTATTGTGATATTAGATTGTCTCAGCCTGGCTACTAAATTAGAAACGAGAAAATTAAAATCTGAACATAACTTAACTGAAAAGAATATCTGATGAACAGTTTACTGGGCTGTTAGTTGCATCTATTTATTTGATCTTGTCCTTAGGAGTTTTCCATTGTCCAGGGCAAAGCTTTACGTTCAGTTTGTCAGCTCCATGCTGAGCATGGGGTGGCAAATCTCAAAAAGTCAAATTTATTATCAGAGTGCAGGTATGTCATATACAATCTTGAGATTCATTTTCCTGCAGGTATTTATAGGAAAATAAAGAAATACAATAGAATTCATGAAAAACTGTATAAACAAAGGCAAACAACCAATGTGGAAAGAAAGACAAATAGTGCAGATAAAAATTAAGCGATACTGAGAATATGAATTGTAGACTCATGAGTTGAGGAATACTTGAAAATTAGTCTGTAGGTTGTGGGAATAGTTCAGAGATGTTGTGAGAGAAGCTATCCACATCAGTTCAGGAGCCTGATGGTTGTAGGATAACTGTAACTGAACCTGGTGCTGTGGTACTTACGGCTTCTGTACCTCTTCCTGACAAGAGGAGAGCATGATTTGAATGGTGGGGGGTCCTTGATGATGGATGCTGCTATTTTGTGACAGCACTCCAGCACTCAATGGTTGGGAGGGCTTTTCTTTTGATGGTCTGGGCTATATCTACCACTTTCTGTAGACTTTTTTGTTCTTGGGCATTGGTTTTCCGGACTGGGCTATGATGCAGCCATTTAGAGCACTCTCCACTGTGCATTTGAAGAAGATTTTCAAAGTGTTAGGTGACATGCTGAATCTCTGCATGGACAGGGCATTCTGTCACATTTGCTGTTGTTGAAAACATTTGCCTAAGATGGTGTAAAGTTTGCTGGCCGCTGTTTGCTCACAGCTCTCCTTAGCAGCTGAGCTTTCCATTTAGCCTTGTCTGTGATGTCCTCCTGAAGATATCACTGTTCAGGGATTGACTTTTGCTGGCTACCTACCAATGTACTGCCATCTTCATATCTCATTCATAGTTTCCACTGTGTATACAGTTTTAACTGACTTTAATCCTGTCAATTTCTCATTTAATTGGGAAAGTTAGTATTACTTAAGTTGTAAGGAATGTTTCATTAATCAGACTAAATTAGGTGAATTTGCGTTTTTGAGAATATTGAAACATAGATCATATAGTTACAGTTGGCATCACCACTTTCATATTAACTTCTGCTAAAAAGTTTAATTTTGCCACTCATAAGTATAAATATTTAAGCCATCTGTAATTTGTCTTAAGGCTATGTTTACAAGCATTAACTGATTCCATTTTCAGACAAGAAAATCTGTTACTCCTAAGTTCCTAAAACTGCTGCAATGAATGGAAATTATAATTGTAGTACTAAGTCCTCAAAATTAGTTTGTGGAATCTTAATGACTTTTGTGTTGTCTACATGTAGACTTATTAGCAACAAAGCCAAAGAGATGAAATGTAAAAATTATGGGAATGAATTACAAAGATCTAACACAAGGAAATCTGCAGATGCTGGAAATTCAAACAACAACACACACAAAATGCTGGTGGAACACAGGAGACCAGGCAGCATCTATAGGGAGAAGTGCTGTCGACGTTTTGGGCCGAGACCCTTCGTCAGGACTAACCAAAAGGAAAGGTAGTAAGAGATTTGAAAGTAGTGGGGGGAGGGGGAAATGCGAGATGATAGGAGAAGACCGGAAGGGGGTGGGATGAAGCTAAGAGCTGGAAAGGTGATTGGTGAAAGTGATACAGAGCTGGAGAAGGGAAAGGATCATGGGACGGGAGGCCTCAGGAGAAAGAAAGGAGGGGGAGGGGAGCACCAGAGGGAGATGGAGAACAGGCAAACAACTAAATATGTCAGGGATGGGGTAAGAAGGGGAGGAGGGGCATTAACGGAAGTTAGAGAAGTCAATGTTCATGATATCAGGTTTGCGGCTACCCAGCCGGTATATAAGGTGTTGTTCCTCCAATCTGAGTTTGGATTCATTTTGACAATAGAGGAGGCCATGGATAGACATATCAGAATGGGAATGGGACGTGGAATTAAAATGTGTGGGCACTGGGAGATCCTGCTTTTTCTGGCGGACCGAGCGTAGGTGTTCAGCGAAACGGTCTTCCAGTCTGCGTCGGGTCTCACCAATATATAAAAGGCCACACCGGGAGCACTGGACGCAGTATACCACACCAGCCGACTCACAGGTGAAGTGTCGTCTCACCAGGAAGGACTGTCTGGGGCCCTGAATGGTGGTGAGGGAGAAAGTGTAAGGGCAGGTGTAGCACTTGTTCTGCTTACAAGGATAAGTGCCAGGAGGGAGATCGGTGGGAAGGGATGGGGGGGACACGAGTGGACTAGGGAGTCGCGTAGGGAGCGATCCCTGCGAAAAGCAGAAAGGTGGGGGAGGGAAAAATGTGTTTGGTAGTGGGATCCCGTTGGAGGTGGCGGAAGTTACGGAGAATTATACGTTGGACCTGGAGGCTGGTGGGGTGGTAGTTAAGGACAAGGGGAACCCTATCCCGAGTGGGGTGGCAGGTGGATGGGGTGAGGGAAGATGTGCGGGAAATGGGAGAGATGCGTTTGAGAGCAGAGTTGATGGTGGACGAAGGGAATCCCCTTTGTTTAAAAAAGGAAGACATCTCCTTCGTCCTGGAGTGAAAAGCCTCGTCGTGAGAGCAGATGCGGTGGAGACGGAGGAATTGTGAGAAGGGGATAGCCTTTTTGCAAGAGACAGGGTGGGAAGAGGAATAGTCCAGGTAGCTGTGAGAGTCTGTAGGCTTATAGTAGATATCAGTAGATAGGCCGTCTCCAGAGATGGAGACAGAAAGATCAAGAAAGGGGAGGGAGGTGATCTAAATTTATTTTCTAACAGCTTTCTCTATTTATTTTAATATTTTAAGTACATATCTTCTCTCTGCATTTAAATAAGGTCAAGTACAGTATATTGGACATTTCAACTGCATTGTTTTTTAAAGTCTTATGTTGAAAAGAAGAGTAATATCTGTGGGAACTAGAAGTGCAAACACAAACATTGATTTCTCGAACTTCTGGTAATGCGCCTTCGCCATTCCCCATCCCTTTTTCCCTCACTCACCTTACCTCCTTGCCTGCCGTTGACTCCTTCTGGTGCTCCTCTCCCCTGTTCTTCTTTCCATGGCCTTCTGTCCTCTTCTATCAGACTCCCCCTTCTCTAGCCCTGTATCTCTTTCACCAGTCAACTTTCCAGCTCTTTACTTCACCTTTCCCCCCTCCCAGTTTCACCTATCACCTTGTGTTTCTCCCTCCCCTCCCCCCACCTTTTAACTCTACCCCTCATTTTTTTTTCTCCAGTCCTGCTGAAGGGTCTTGGCCTGAAACGTCGACTGTACTATTTTCCATAGATGCTACCCGGCCTGCTGAGTTCCTCCTGCATTTTGTTTGTGTTGCTTTGGATTTCCAGCATCTGCAGATTTTCTCTTGTTTGTCAAAGACTCCCCTTATTACCTGGCAGTAAGATGGTGTTTACTGGCAGATGTAAGATTTCTGTTTGTTTCAAACATATCATCAATCGGTATCAATTATGAGTATAGTGTTGATGTAAGGGACTGCAGATGCTGGAATCTGGAGCAACAACAATCTGCTGCAGGAACTCTGTGGGTCGTGCAGCATCTGTGGGAGGAAAGGAATTGGCAATGTTTGGGTTTTGACCTGAAACATCACCAGTTCCTTTCCTCCCACAAATGCTGCATGAATTCCTCCTGCAGGTTGTTTGTCGGATAAATATAACGTTACTTAGAAGATTTTGCTAGTTCAAACTTTATGAACTATCTTGCAATCTACTTTACCTTATACTTCATGTAATTTAATTGGACTGAGCTAGTGAGCAGCTGTTAGGAATTTGGTTAGAACTGAACAAGCTGCACTGAGTATATTGAAAGTTTGTGATGCAAAATACAAAACAAATGTACAGAATTTCTAATGTCTAGATATCAACATCAAACTTCAGTGTTTCCATTCTATGTAACACCAACTGCCCATTTTACAATGGCTGTACTTTCCTTTCCCTTATAGTTTTGAAAAAAAAGTTTTTTAGTCGAGACTTCCTAGATAGCAAAAATCATAAAAGCTTAGTTAAGTGTTGTAAACTCCAGAGGAGTTTGAGCTCTCAAGCTGATGTGCATTCTGAACACTAAAGAAGCAACAGACCGTTTCCTCTGGTTGATTACTGATGTTACACTCCGCCCACTTCACACAGACAGAAATATGCTCTGAATAGCTGACTTCCATTTTTCCACAGCCTTCAGTAAATAAGTATGACTATAGTGTATTGAAAAGTTTGCCAATTCTAGAGTCAGACTCTTTTTCAGGAAAATTATCTTTTATGCAAAAGGATATTTCTAGCTAAGCCACAAGCTTCTGCACATTTATTGAGCAACTGGTTTGAAGAATTGGAATACCATATAAAATTGAAATAACATATAAAATCAGAAATTATGGCAAGTATTACCTCATCACTCTCCCATTTGCACTATAAAGTTTTTTTTTCTTAATGTTAAGCTATTTCTTGAATTCTAAGGCTTAGTTGTAATGCTTGGATTACAGCAGGTTGAGGAACCTGCTGTTTCCCATGACTGTCCAAGTTTTTCAATAATAAAGCTACTTAAACACCAAGAGTAACTATATTAGTGTTGTTAACTATGCACAATAATGACTATTAATAAACTTAATGATACTGATTTTGTAAGGTTCACATCACTAATACTGTGATTTTTTAAAATACTTTTAAAATAAAACAGTTAATAGCTTCTGTACAAAGGACCTAAAGAAAGGGTCAACAGATTATGTAAATGCTAAAATTACAATATACTGGTAATACTCGAGAGCTTTGGCAACTTATAATCTCTTACTTAATATCCTGGCTCGTAAGTAGGAGTAATTTAGCTACATCAATGGACAAAAGATGCAGACGGATAACCTTCTCAAGTTCTTTAATTCAATTCCATAGAACAGTACTGGCCCTTCATCTCACGATGCTGTGCCATACCTTTAACCTACTCCCACATAGCCCTCCATTTTTCTTTCTTGTGCCTCGCTAAGAAAATCTTTGATGTCCCTTTATTACTAACTACCACAGTGCGTTCCATGCACTTACCACTCTGTGTAATAAAACCCGCCCTTGACATCCCCACAGATACTTCCCTCCAATCAATCACATTTAGAGCACGTCCTCTCTTATTAGCTATCACTGCCTTGGGGCAAAAGTGCTGACTGTCCATCCTGTCTACTCTTATATCACCTTATGGAAGTTAATCCTGTTAGTGTGGATAAAGTTTGAGAACTGGTGGTGACAGCAACGGGCTGAGCAGACAGGCTCTCTGTATTGTCATTAGGTCTCATTGGGAGTGAACCATTCTTTGCATTAGCAAGTGGGAGATCGGCATTGTTGCAGGGTAGGAGACATTTGAAAAGAACGTCTCGTCAAAAGTGAGTCATAATTTGAAGTAATGAGTGAGAGAGATCGGGAGTGAGTTTTTGTTCAGCCAATAAAAAGACAGACAGACATGCTTTATTGATCCCGCAGGAAATCGGGTTTTGTTACATCCACACCAACCAAGAATAGTGAAGAAATATAGCAATATAAAACCATAAATAATTAAATAATAATAAGTTAATCATGCCAAGTGGAAATAAGTCCAGGACCAGCCTATTGGCTCAGGTGTCTAACACTCCGAGGGAGGAGTTGTAAAGTTTGATGGCCACAGGTAGGAATGACTTCCTATGACGCTCAGTGTTATATCTCGGTGGAATGGGTCTCTGGCTGAATGTACTCCTGTACTTAACCAGTACATTATGGAGTGGATGGGAGACATTGTCCAAGATGGCATGCAACTTGGACAGCATCCTCTTTTCAGACACCACTGTCAGAGAGTCCAGTTCCACCCCCACAACATCACTGGCCTTACAAATGAGCTTGTTGTTTCTGTTGGTGTCTGCTACCCTCACCCTACTGCCCCAGCACACAACAGCAAACATGATAGCACTGGCCACCACAGACTCGTTGAACATGCTCAGCATCGTCCGGCAGATGTTAAAGGACCTCAGTCTCCTCAGGAAATAGAGATGGCTCTGACCCTTCTTGTCCACTTCCATCTGCCTTCTTGTAGACAGCCTTAGTGTTCAGAAGGCAGATGGAAGTGGAGTGGCCATTGTAGGAGCAGACATTTTTGGAATGGGCCATGTTAGAATGGTCAGGCTTTGGCTGAAAAGGCTTCAGTGGGACCAGGTGAGGTTAGTACAAAGAGAGATGTTTCAAAGAAAGGCATAGATGAGAACATGTAAGCTTTCGTAAGGTCTATAAATCCTTAGTCCATAGTTCAGTGTAAGCAGGATGGCTAACGCAGTGGAATGTTCCTCCTGTGAGGTGTGAGATTCCAGAGCACCTGACAATCTCCCTGATGACTATATATGCAGGAAGTACACTCAAATTCAGCTCCTAAATGACAAGGTCAAGGAATTGGAGCTGTAGATGAATGTACTCAGGACCATCAGCAGGCTGAAAACTTTATAGATGAAACATTCTACTGAGGTGGTCAAACCCAGAGTTGAACCTTGGGTTACCATCAGGAGAAGTAGAGAGAGTAAGCAGTCAGTACCGGTTTCCCCTATGGCCATTTCCTTCAGCAACAAGTATATCCCTTTGGATACCATTCAAGAGGGAAGGATAAAGTTAGGGGGAGTGATAATGATGGGAGACTTGATGGTGAGGGGAATGGATAGGAGATTCTGTGGCTGAGAAAGAGATGCCAAGATGTTGTGCTAGTTCCTGGATGTCTCGGAGCAGCTACAGGATATTCTGAAGTGGGAAGGTGAGCAGCCTGAAGCTGTGGTGCACATCAGCACTAATGACATAAATACAATAGAACCAGGGAAGAGGTCTTGCACAGATGTGCAGACAGATTAAAGAAAGGTGTAAAAACAATAGCGTTGTTGTCATGGGGACTTTAACCTTCTAGTTTAGGTGGTGTTTGGTGGACAACCTGCTGGTAGAAAACACCACAAACAAATCTATAAATTACTCCATTGAACAAACCTTTTCTCAGATACGATCACTGTAATCAATAGCCTGTAACTTTCCTTTTGGATTTGAGCTTTTGAACCGCCTGGCATTTTTACAGTGTGTCCTGAAGTCTCGAAGGTGCTGGATGGTTGTGGTGTGATGTATGCAGGCCAAATCGAGGTGATGGTCCTGGGCCTGAGAGTGGGGAATGAGCCAATGTTTGGCCATTGTTTGAGTGGACTTGGAGGCGATTCAGTGAGGCAGAACTGAAAAGAGGTAGATTTGAGGTAACGGAGCCTGGGCCTGGGCCCGAGACCGAGGAAAGACCTGAGGTTTGACTGACTTAAGCTACAGGCCAAATCAGGGCAATGGGTCCCTGGTGCGAGAGTGTATTGAAGTGGCAGGGTCCGTGTCCGAGAGCAATGAACATCCCAAGATTTGGACGATTTAAGCACTGGGTCAAATTGAAAAGGTCCATGTGTTGGGGCCGGAGACGAGGTTCAGGCTTGTTCAGCTCACTCTTCTGTGAGGTTTACTATTCTCTGCACTGAACTGACACTGTGGCCTGCAGCTAATGGGCTCCTGAATTGGCTGTAAGGATGATTGGCTTTGTGGCTGTGGACTTACTTTTGTGAGCTTCAGTTCTGAATGTTATTTGCTTACTTTTATTGTTTGCACAATTTGTTTTTATTTCTGCACATTGGGTGGTTGATGGTCACTTTTTAAAAAATGGATTCTATTGGGTTTCTTAGTTTTGTGGCTGCCTGTAAGGAGCTGAATCTCAAAACTGTATATATTATCCATGCTTTGATAATAAATGTACTTTGAACTACCCTAATATGAACTGGGATCTTCTTAGTGCAAGTGGTTTAGATGGGGCAGAATTTGTTAGATGCACCCCAGAGGGTTTCTTAAATCAATATGTAGATAGTCCAACAAGAGGAGGGGCTTACCAGATCTGGTGTTGGATATTGAGCCTGGCCAAGTGACCAAACTTTCAGTGGGTGAGCAGTGAGCAACTCCTGAAGTTTTAAGATACCCATAGATAAGGATAAGTATGAACCTTGTGAGAGAGTATTAAACTGGAGCAGGGCAAATTAAGAGCATCAGGAGGGAACTAAGGAGAGTTAATTGAGAACAGGTGTTTTTGGAGAAGTCCTATAGACGTGTTTAAAGACCATTTACACAGAGGACAGGACAGGCATGTTCCAGTCAGAAGGAAGAACAGGGATGGAAATGCAAGAGAACCTTGGATGTTGAGGAAGGTGATGAGTTTAGTCAAGAAGAAAAAGGAAAAGTATGTACTGTAAAACTTAAAAAGCTAAAATCAAACAGAGCCCTGAAGGATTATAAAGGAACCAGAAAAGAAATCAATAAGGGAATTAAGAAAGCCAGGAGGGGCCATGAAAAGTCCCGGGCAAGTAGGATTAAAGAGAATCCCAAGGCATTCTATACATACATCAAGAGAAATAGGATAATGAAGGGACTACTCAAGGATAAGGGGGGAACATTTGCTTGGATGTGAAGGATGTGGGTGAGGTCCTTCCGGAGTACTTTACATCGGTACTTACACAAAAGAAGAATGTGGAGGATTGGGAGATCAATGCTGAGAGTATTAATATGCTAGGGCATTTCAAAGTAAAAGAGAATTTGGTACGGGTGTCTTAGAGAGCATTAAGATGTATAAGTCCCCAGACTCTGATGGTTTTTGAGACAGGCCAGGTAAGAGATTGCTGGGGCCTTGACCTGCGTTGTCATATCCTCACTACCCATAGGTGAGATCTCAGAAGGTTGGTGAATAGCTAATGTTTGTTCATGAAGGGAACCAGCAATAATTCTGGAAACTAAAGATCGGTGAGATTCACATCAGTGATAGAGAAATTACTGGAGAGAATTCTTTGGGATAAGATTTATGAGCATATTGTAAACCATGGCCGAAACAGGGAGAGCCAGTGTAGCTTTCTGCAGGGCAAGTTGTGTTTTGTTAACTCGATGGAGTTTTTTGACGAGGTGATGAGGATGATTGATGAATGTAGACCTGTGGTTATTTTCTACGTGGATTTTAGTAAGGCACTTGTCAAGGTCCTTCGAGGTACTTGGAGTAGCACAAGTGAGCATAAATTCCTTAAGGAGAAATCTTGCCTGACAAATCTAAAGGAATTTGTTGAGGAAAAACAGGGTAACAGGCAGGATAGACAAAAGCAGAATCAGCAGATGTTTTTATGTGTTTTTTTTCCAGGAGGCCCTTGACAAGATGTTGCATATGAGGCTACTTGCCTCTCACGTCTCCTTTAAAATTACACTCTGGCTTTAGTCAACCCTAGGAAAAAGATACTGTCTATTGACTTTTTTATGCCTCTCATAATCTTAAGTTAATCATGTACTTTGGCAGAAAGGATAGATGGGAAGAAAATTCAAAACTCAAAGGTGCAAAGAGACTTGAGTGTCTTTTTGAAGTATTCCCTAAAGTTTAACTTGCAGGCAATGTTAGCATTCAGTTTGTAAGGACTAGAATATAAGAGCAAGAATGTAATACTGGGGATTTATAAGGTCAGACTGAATCTGGAGTATGGTGAGCAGTGTTGTGCCCCATATTTAAGAAAGGATGTGCTGGCATAGGAGAGGGTCCAGAGGATGTTCTTGAGAATGATTCTGTGAATGAAAGGGTTAACATGTAATAACTCTGGGCCAGTATCCACTGGGGATTAGAAGAAAGAGGGGGATCTCATTGAAACATGTTGAATATACAGTGGACATGGAGAGGATGTTTCCTACAGTGGGTGGGCCAAGGATCAGAGGGCACAGCCTCAGGATAGACAGATGTTCATTTCCAACAGAGATGAAAAGGAATTTCTTTAACCAGAGTGTGATGAATCTGTGGAATTCATTGCCACAGGTCGCTGTGGAGGCCAAGTCATTGAGTAATGCTGAAGTTCTTGGTTAGTCGAAGCGTCAAAGATTACGAAGAGAAGACAGGAGAGTAGAGTTGAGAGGGATAATAAATCAGCCATGATGGAATGGCGGAGCTTACTCAATGGATCAAGTGGCCAAATTCTGCTCCTCTGTCATATGGTCTTATAGAGCAGTACATCCCAGCAACAGGCTCTTCTTCCCACAACGTTGTGACAAATCAAAAAAAATTAGTAATCAAATGGACAACTAAATTAATCCTTCATACCTACCTAATGTTCATATCCTTCTATTTTACTCACATTTATGCAGCTGTCTAAACATCTCTTAAAAGTCCCTAATGATCTGCGTCCCAGGCACCCACTACACTTTGTGTAAAAAAAAAACTTGCCTCACATCTCCTCTTATATTATCCCCTCTCACCTTAAATGCATACCCTCTGGTATTAGACATTTCAACTCTGGCAGCTTTGAGGACCTCAAGATCCCTCTGTTCCTCCACACTGCTAAGAATCCTGATATTAACTTTGTACTCAACCTTCCATAATATATCATTTCTCATTTCTCTGGATTGCACTCCATCTGCCATTTCTCAGCCCAGCTCTGCATCCTATTAATATGCTGTTGTAACCTATGACAACCTTCTACATAATCCAGAGCACCACCAATCTTTATGACATTTACAGACTCACTAAACCACCCTTCCACAGTCATACTCATTCATCCATGAAAATCACAAGGAGCGGGAGGCCCAGAACAGATCCCTGCAGAACACCGCTAGCCACAGACCTCTAGGCCGAATGTGTTCCATTTACTACCACCTCTGCCTTCTGTGGGCAAGCCAGTTCTGAATCTACACAACCAAAATCATTTTCCCTTTTACCTTTCTGGCACAAAGGAATAACATTTGCCATCCTAATCAAAGAGACAAATTGATAAAGAAAAATGGAAGATTAGAGATTATTCCTGACTAAACTAATCTTCGAGGTGTCACAGATGAAGAGGAAGAATTAAATGTACACATCAACACTTTGATTTTCATTTGATGTGAGAAATGTGAACAGGCATTCCTCTCCTGCCTTTCAGGAAGAGATATAATAACTTGGTTTCTATCCACAAGCAGAGAGTACACTCGAAGAGACCAGTCAGTATCAGATTCCCATCCCAGTGTTCTATAATTGTCCCAGTATAAATATGCTATAGTACACAACCCGTTATCTGAACAGTTCACAACCATGACTTGTGAAAGATATCCAAGCACTTTGGAAATAGAAGTAGGTCATATCAAGATTCTTTTTGGTGTGAACTGTCATGTTTGTCATGTGAATTCAACTGCTTGCTTTTATGTTAGTGTTCCTATTTAACTCGTGTGAACTGGTGCTCTTTTACTTAGCGTAATGGAACTGATGGAAGATCATTGACACTGTTTCTTTCTAAACAGATGCTCTCTGGATGAAAGGTTATTGATCTGAAATATTAATTTTGCCCCACAGATATTGCCTAAGCTGCAGCATATATCCATTATTTTCTTATTTTTCCTTCTGATTGAAAGCTTCTGAAGTTGTTTTGCTTTTGTATTAATAAAAGTAAATGGCATTGAATTTTACACCAAGTGGAAATACCCAGAGGGAAAATAAAACTATGTGGAAAGTACAACAGTGAATAATAAGCTGTGAATAATTGAATAAAATAAATTGAATAGAAAACAAATGTGAAGGGTAGTGTAAGAGTTGGTCGAGTCTGGGTCCAGTTACTACCACAGAATACTTTGCATTTAGTAGTGTTCTGTGACTGTACTTGGTAATATTTGATACCAATGATTGTGTTTTAAAATTACAAAAAGGGAGAATTTGGGGAAGGGAACAAGTCTTTATACATTTTTCTGCAAGGACTTCTCGTTCTTGGCAAGGGAAACAGCCAAATCAATTCTGTTAATGAGCAAAAAGCTGGGATATGAAATCTACAGCATTACCACTTGTGTGCCATTTAACAAATGACAGTTGACCTTGAAAAATTTTATTTGCCAGCTTTGACTGAACAATGAGATCTGTTGCAAATGAACACACAAAAAAAGTTAATTTGAGCATTAGGTAATAGATAATCCAACAGTAATCATTTTATATAGTTGAAAACAATTATTTTATTCCATTACATATACCTTTGTCAATTGTCCAAAGTGAATTTGCATTTTCTAAGCTAGATTTTTGGAAAATACTTTATATTTATAATAAATGGTCTATGCTAATAATATAAAGTGATGAATTATGAGGTCAGCAACCATTAGGGAATGCAGAACCATATTGCACACTACACACAGATTATTAATGAGTTCTCCCCTTCATGAGAATTCTTTAATCCTTTTATTGCTTGTTCTTTCAGAGTTTTCCAATCTTTTGCACTCAGGTTGTATATTGTAAAACATTTTTCATAATTAATATTTTACTACACACAATATCAGTATTTTTGGTTAAGTTTATTACTTGCTAAATTTAGGCTCCAAGAGTTATAAGGCCTGAACATTGGATGTGTGACCCATTTACTTTTAACCACTGACAAGTAATTTACATATATCCTAGGTAATGCTCTGGGAGTTTGGGAGTTTCAGTCATTACTGGTATTGCATCAGGTCTGAGAATGGAGAGGCGAGCTGGCTGATATAAAGAGGAGGAGTGGAGTGGCAAGAGAAGATTATAAGGCGAATGATGGAATGAGAAGGAAGGTGAAACGACAAGCAGGTAGTGCCAGGCAGGACTGGAGTTTGGAGGCTGTAGACCAGGGGTGTCAAACTCATTTTAGGTCACGGGCCGGATTGAGCAAAATGCAGCTTCATGCGGGCCGGATCAGTCGGACGCGTGCGAACGCAGCTTTCGTTGCCTCCGTTTTTTCAGCCTGCTCTCATGTGTCTCAGTCTCTGCTATAACTACAAAGTGTTTCACTTTACAAATTCCGTTTCTTATGAAGAAGACTGCCGAGCAAGACTGCCGAATAAACACTAAAAACCCTGAAAACCTGGTACCTGAATAAACTCAGCATTAGCCATATCATATGCCATAGGCGCTTCGATTACTGGGGCCAGCTTTAATAGTAATTAGATATTATCTCGCGGGCCAAAGATAATTCCACCATGGGCCGGATTTGGCCCGCGGGCCTTGAGTTTGACATATATGCTGTAGATGATGAGTGATGGTTGGTGGCAGACAAAGAGCGGAAAAGGAAACCACAATAGATAGAGAAAGATGGGAGGAGTAGAGTGTGAAGATAAGACTATGGCTGAGATGTCTAGAGCCAGAGGCCAAGGTGACTTACAGATAGAAGATTTGGTCTACACCAAATGGAAGTAGTTGGAACCCAGAACCCACTAAATATTTGTGGGTTGTGTTCACAGAATACTTAGGAGCGTAATTTGGGAACAGGTTGTGTTCCTATAACTAGAGGTCACGGGTTAAGGGTTAAAGGTGAGATGTGAAAAGTTTAAGGAGAACATGAAGGGAAGCTTCTTCACTTAGAGAGTTGTGAGAGTATGGAATGAGCTGCCTGCGCAAGTGGTGCATGCGAGCTCAATTTCAACATTTAAGGGAAGTTTGGATAGGTACATGGATGGTAGGGATATGGACGTCTGTGATCCTGGTGCAGGCAGATTGGAGTGGGAGTTTAAATGACTCAGCATTGGCCAAAGGGCCTTTTCTGTGCTGCACTTTTATGTGACTCTGTTTGCTCAGCGAAAGTGAGGAGGTTGTTCAGGGAGCATTCTGAGTAGCTATGTTCCATTTGAGGCAAGGAAAGGATGGTGGCGTGCAGGAACCATGGTTGAAAAGAGATGTGAAACATTTAGTCAAGAGGAAGAAAGAAGCTTGGTTAAGGTTCAGGAAACAAGGATCAGACAAGGCTTTAGAGAGTTTCAAGGTAGCCAAGATGAAGTTGAAGAATGGACTTAGGACATCTAGAAGGGGGCATTTGAAGGCTTTGGCGAGTAGGGTTAACGAAAATACAAAGGTGTTCTGTACATTTTTGAAGAGCAGATAGGTGACTAGAGTGAAGGTAGGACTAATCAGGGATAAAAGAGGAAATGTTTCTGGAATCAGAGAGGTAGGGGAGGTTCTTAATGGATACTTTGCTTCAGTATTCATCAGCAAGAAAGACCCGGCCATTTGTGAGGACAGTGTAAAACAGGATGATATGCTTGACCGTGTCAATGTTAAGAAAGAGGATGTGCTGGAACTTTTGAAAAATGTTAGGATAGGTAAGTGCCCAAGGTTAAACAGAATGTAACTCTGGTTATTTCAGGAAGTGAGGGATGAGTTTGCTGCACCTTTGGCAATTGTCTTTGCATTCTCACTGGTCACAGGAATTGTACTAGAAGATTGGAGAGTAGCAAATGTTATTCCTTTGTTTAGGAAAGGTTATAGGGATAATCCTGGGAGTTATCGTGCAGTGAGGACTACATCAGCAGTGGGCAAAATATTGGAGAAGATTTTTACAGTTAAGATTCATGAACGTTTGGAGAACCGTATTTTGATTACAATTAGTCATCATGGCTTTGTGAGGGGCAGGTCATGCCATGCAAGCTTGATTGACGTTTTTGAAGAAGTGACTAAACAAACTGATGAAGGAAGAGTGGTGGATGTGGTGCATACGGATTTTTGTAAGGTATTCGACAAGGTTTCCCATAGTATGTTCATTCTGAAAGTTTAGAAGGCAGGGATCCAGGTAAATTTAGCTGCCTATATTCAGAATTAGCTTGCTCACAGAAGGCAGAGGGTGGTGATAATTGAAGCGTATTTTACCTGGTGGTTGGTGACTTGTGGCATTCCAGAGTGATCTGTTCTAGGACCCCTGCTCTTTGTGATTTTTGTAAATCACATCCACATCATTGACCTTTGAATGTGGAACAGAGAGTTAGTGTCTGGTCTGTCTTATCCAGCATCCCTGTCCCAAAACCATAATCTAACTCCCCTCGCTGTCCCCAAATCCTGAACGAAACCTAAGCCTAACGTCTGAGCTGCAACCTTCACAGAGGCTGTAGCCCAGTGTCACCTTGACCCATCTTATGGCTCATATTTATTGTTCATCTGTAATTGCCCACAAGAAGGCAATATTGTGTTGCTATCTTGAAGGTGTAAGAACTTTTATAGTGTTGGTGAGTAGGGATTTCAGAACTTCAGTCTAATAACATTGAAAGAACAGTAACCTTTCAACATGTTAGAAAAGTGTGTGAATAGGAGGGGAGTATGCAGATTGCATTGTTTCCATGTGTTTATTGCCCTTGTTCTGTCTGGTGGCTGAAGCCTCTGGTTTGGGATGAGCTAATAGAGTGGCATTGATGAGAAATTGCTGTGGATTTTGTAGTGATGCAGTCGTAGTGGAGCAGGTGAAAGTCTAGGTGCTTTATGGGTCACCAATCAAGTGCATTGCATCTTGCCGCAACGTGCTGACTTGCTTCAGGGTTATTGGAGATGCCTTCACTCCAGGTTTCCTTGTGTATTGAGTAGTAGTGAATGTACTTAATCATGCTGCAGTCATCAGAAGGCATCCCCACTTCTGACTGCATGATGGAAGGATGAGTGAAGCAGCTGAAGAAGATTGGAAGGGAAACAGAGCCCTAAGCAGTCAGTGGCACTGACACAATATAAAATTAATAATCCTAGTAATTCTGTATGCTGCCTTCACACAGTGGTCTCTGAAAAGAGAACAAAATGTAGATAATTGTCTTTGAACCAGAAGCCTTCGTGTCCTTCCTCAAACAACAGTGAGATTAGAGGATTTTCTGGCTACAGGTAGGGAAGATCGAGTTAATTAAAATGTAATTTGCAGGGTCACCTTTGGCAAATGGTCAATAACCTGCATAGATGTTCCAATTGCATGTATAGCAAGTTGAGAACATCCTTACCAAAGACCTGATGCCTGGTACTCCACCCTGGAAATATTGTAGAACTGTTGGGTTCTCAATTAACTGCTGATGTTTCTCCATGAATGTGGAAGTCCTAATACGAAGTTTGATGTCTATGAAACTTTTCACAAATATGTTCTGGCCCTGAAAGACAGCGAGGATCACAGTTTGCTACCAATTCCAGTGGGAATACCCTTGAATATTCTACTCTGTGTTACAAAGAGGGAGTACTTCTCCCACCTTTCAACAGAGAGAATGGCTGTGAGGAAATTAACTGAGCATTTAATCTAAACCTTTTACAAATTAATGAGTTTACTTAAATGCTTCCATGTTTTTCTCTGAAATTTTTTTTGTTCACATTTTTCAAAAAAGTGATTTTTAAGTTTGTCAGCATAGTTGAAATGATTTTTATATATATTTCTTACTGTAATTTTTAGTGTATCTTATTACACTGTACTGCTGCCTCAAAATAGCAAATGCCAGTGATAATAAACCTGATACTGAATGATTTTTGAAAGGAAGAGTGAATGTGTTCTGCTGAAATTTGGCTCACAGTTTTGTCTGAGCATTCTAGGCAGACGAGACATCATGCTAAGAGCATCTCTCCTATTCGTTCCTTTCCTCTCCTTTCCCCTCCTTTGACTTAGAACAATACAATACAGAACAGCATAGGACCAAGTACCTTCGACTTCTCTTGACCGTGCTGCCATTCTAAACTAATCTCATCTGTCTACATGTGCTCTCTTCCCCTGTACTCCCTGTGTTTGTCTAAATGCCTCTGAGATGTTGTGATTGCATCTCTGCTTCCGCCAACTGCCCTGCCAGTGCATTTCAGCCACCTACCACACTGTAAGCAAAAACTTCTATCAGAAAACTCCTTTCAGTTTTTCCCTTCTCACCATAAAGCTACGCCCCCTAGTATTTGACATCTACACCCTAGGGAAAAAGACTGATTCTCTATCCTGTTTATGGCTTTCACTATTCTACCTACTTCTATCAAATCAACCTTCAGTTTCTGATGCTCCAGAGCAAACGACCCAAGATGATCCATTTTTTCCTCATAGCTAATACTCTCCAATCCAGCCACGTTTAGGATTAGTTTAGACAAATGAGGGGGAAATCCCTTGACACCTATTGAATATTGAAGCACTTAGATCGGTGGATGTGCTGATGATGATCCTATAGTGGCAGTGTCTATTTCCAGAAGGCCCAGTCTCAGAATACAAGGACATCCCTCTAGAGCAGAGATGAAGAGGAATACCTTTATCCAGAGGGTGGTGAATCTGTGAAATTCTTTGCCACAAATGGCTGTGGAGGTCAAGTCAAAAGTTGATAGGCTCTTGGTTTGTGAGTGTGTCATAGTCACGGGGAGAAAGCAAGAGAATGTGGTTGAAAGGGATAATAAATCAGTCATGATGGAATTGATGGGCAAAATGACATAATTCTACTCCTATGTCTTATGATCTTATGGAATAAATCTCTCCTGCACCATCTCCAAAGTCTTCACACACTACTTGGAGTGTGGTGACCAGAATTGTACATAATACTCTATATGTGGCCTAATCAAAGTTCTACACAGCTGTGACATGGCTTTACAAATTTTATACTCATCTGCCTTACCAATGAGCCTTCCTCAACTTCTTCAATTGCTCGAAAGGTGATTGGCAAAAGGGATACAGAGCTGGAGAGGGGAAAGGATCATGGGACAGGAGGCCTAGGGAGAAAGAAAGGGGGAGGGGAGCACCAGAGGGAGATGGAGAGCAGGCAAGGAGTGATTGTGAGGGTGCAGAGAGAGAAAAAGGGGGGGGGGAGAGAATGAGAGAGAGAAGGGATGGGGTAAGAAGGGGAGGAGGGGCATTAACGGAAGTTAGTGAAATCAATATTCATGCCATCAGGTTGGAGGCTACCCAGATGGCGTATCAGGTGTTGTTCCTCCGACCTGAGTGTAGCTTCATCTTGACAGTGGAGGAGGCCATGGATAGACATATCAGAATGGGAATGGGATGTGGAATTAAAATGTCTGACCACTGGGAGATCCTGCTTTCTCCGATTTCTCTAATTTCTGTTAATGCCCCTCCTCCATTCTTATCCCATCCCTCATTTATTTATTATTCCCCCCTTTTTTCTCTCTCTCCTTTATTTCTCTCTCTATCCCTCTCACAACCACTCTTTGCCTGTTCTCCATCTTCCTCTGCTGTTCCCTTTCCCCTTTCTTTCTCCCTAGGCCTCCTGCCCCATGATCCTCTCCTTGCTCCAGCTTTGTATCCTTTTTGCCAATCTACTTTCCAGCTCTTAGCTTTATCCCTTCTCCTGCTGTCTTCTCCTATCATTTCGGATATCCCCCTCCCCCTCCCATTTTCAAATCTCTTACTATCTTTTCTTTCAGTTAGTCCTGACGAAGGTCCTTGGCCCGAAACGTCAACTGTACTTTTTCCTGTAGATGCTGCCTGGCCTGCTGCCCTCCACCAACATTTTGTGTGTGTTGCTTGAATTTCCAGCATCTGCAGATTTCCTCGTTTGTATTTTATCACAACCTTCTTTACTATCCACAACACTAGAAATTTTCATTTTTTTAGCTAATTTACTAATCAGACTGCCAACATTCTTGTCCAAATCATTAATATATACTAAAAAGAATAGAGGTTCCAACACTTATCCTTACAAACACCTCTGGTCATAGACCTGCAATCACGAAAACATCCCTAAGCTGATGCACTTCGACTTTTAATACCAGTTTTGAATTCCCTCAAACCAAGTCTCAGCCCTTCACATGTGCCTTATTCTTCTGGATCAGCTTACCTTGAGGGAACTTGTCAAATGCTTTTTTTTAAAAAGTCCATTTTGATAACATTCCCTGCCCTAGCCTCATCAGTCATCTTAATTATTTCCTCAAAAGACTCAAATCAAATTTGTGAGACATGACCTTCAGGGCCGTGCTCATTGTCTGTAATAAATACATGCAAGTGCAAGCAAATCCCATCCCTAGGAATCTTCTGCAATACTTTTTCAGTCTGTAATTCCCTGATTTGTCCCTGTTGGCCTTCTTAAACAAACTGATAACGTGGGCTATTTTACATTCTTCTGGCACATTGCCTGTGGCTGACGAAGATACAAAAATCTCTTGTCAAGACACTGCAACAATCTTCTCCTTTGCTTCCCTCAAGTAGCCAAGGACTTTTTGTGGGCTATTTATCTGCTCCAAATTTCTTGTTTTAAGTTCTTTCCCTTCATTAGAATTTTCTGCAAAAAAAAAATCTAAGGGAAAGAATTTACACAGATTTGGAAAAGCATGAACTTTCTGGAGATAGTCAACATGGCTTTGTGTGAGAGAGGTCCTATTTTACAAATTTTACTGAGTTTTAATTGACAAAGGTCATTAAGGTGGATAAGTCTTCAGAGCCTGATGGGATTTATCGCAGGATATTGAGCAATAGAGACTGGTGAGTGACCTGAGTGAATTGTACTAAATTATGAGAAGAATTGATAGGGTAGATAGGCAGAGTCTCTTCCTAGGATGGGCATGTCAAATACTAAAAGGGCATTGTCAGATGTCGGATGTGAATCTATCTCCATACTGTTGCCCCTATTCTACCATTCTCTCATTCTACTTTAAGGCGGATCTCCAGTTCCTGCCTAATACCATTGTAATTATTCTTCCCCCAGTTCAGCACTTTAAAGTTCAATTTTACTTGCCATTCAACCGTACATGAATACAGCCAAACGAAACAGCATTGCTCTGGGACCAAGGTGTAAAACACAGTACCGACAACACATAGCACATATAGTATACATAATAGAAGAAAAGCAAAAGAAAAGATAAAAAAATAGCTATGGTCCAAGCCACCGAGTGGCCTGGCCTGAAGACTGATGGTGGATGTTGTCCTGGTCCAGCTTGCCTTCCACTGGCCAACACCAAGCAAACACTGGAGGGCAACACCGATGGGTGAGGCCAGCCCTCAATTCAATACGGATTCCTGCCCATCCCCAGACGTCTCTGCTCTTTCTCACACCCATTTCCAAGGAACCAGTGAACTGGACTTGCAATATTCTACTTTACCAATGTCTAACAGGGTGTTGCGATCACAGTAAAACTTCCAAGAAAATCATTTACACAAAATACTCTGCAGATGCTGTGGTCAAAGCAACACGCACAATACGCTGGAGGAACTCAGCAGGTCAGGCAGTATCCGTGGAAATGGGAACAGTCAAAGTTTCGGGCCGAGACCCTTCGTCATTTGCACTATTTGTTGGACCACACACCGCCTCTGCACTACAACGATGACAACAAGGTTCACATTAGGACTTGTTTATCCTTGACTATATTAAATTATATTAATGGTGTTATAATTAGTGTTCCTAAAATTGTCCCCTACTGAAACTTTCATCTGGCCAGGCTCATTCCCTGAATCAAGTTTCAGTATGGCCCCCTCCTTTGTTGGACTGTCTACTTATTGTTTCAAGAAATCCTGCTGGGTGCTCCTAACAAATCCTGCTGTATTTTAAGAATCTGATACCAAGGAAGTCCCAGCTGATATTAGGAAAGTTAAAATTATTTCAATAATCATTTTGTTTTTGTATATTTCTATTATATGCCTGCATATCTGGTCCCATTGCTTTCACTGGCTATGAGGAACTGTCCAGTATAAACCCAACATATGATAAAATCAGAATCAGTTTTATTATCACTGAAAAACAGTATTTTGGGAAATTTGTTGTTTTGCAATAGCATACAGTGCAGACATGAAAACAACTGTGGGTTACAACGAAGTTGCACCTTTCTTTCTTCCACTGTGGCCTCGCAAGATGTTCTCTCGTAGTGCAGCTGTGGCATTCTCTCAAAATAATGGCAAATCCATCATCTGCTTTGCATCTCTCTCTCCCACACCTATAATGTCTTTATCCTGGAACTTTACCAAGTCTACCCCTTCCATCAATTAAGTTTCTGTAATAGCTAAAATATTGTAGCTCCATGTGTTAATTCTCCTGGTTTAGTGCATGAAACCACAATATTTTTATCTGTTATAGAAGCTAAGCTTATCAGCTTTACCCATTATACTCCTTACATTAAAATAAATGCATTTCAGACCACTGTACCTGCTGTGCTTATTATCCTGTTTTTCCCATTAGACTTACTTGACTGATACCAATTTGTCTTAATGTGTGGCCCTCAGCTTATTCCAAAGAAAATTTGCATAAGTGCACTAATGCCACTGAGCATCTCATCTCTGCAGAGGTTTTGAATCAGCAAAACGTGCTACAAAATGTATTTCATCTCTAAGTTTGTGTAACTTGAACCTACCTCAAAAAGGAGCAAATATAGAAGCATATCACAAGCCAGCCTGTAGTTGATTAATGATCCATTTAAATAGTTCATACAGGCAGTTCCTATTGATTATACTGTGCAAGGCTGCAGGCATAGGCTGGAGACGTTATCTGCTAAAGGCTGGATTGGCATTAAGTTAGCTTTCAATGCAGACTGATGCTATGCATACCACTGTGCACAATGAAGCTTTTTTTCTAATTTGGTATCCAGTTAAATTTGCAGCTAAAGTGTGTGAGCAGTTTGGCTATTAAAATAACTTTAGTTGTACCAATCAATAGACACTTATTTTCATGCCTGATATATTGTGTGATTGGGACCTTCATAACCATCATAATTGCTGCATTGTCTACAAGGTATGTATATCCTCTTGCAGGACGGTTAGCTAGCCGGTCAGAGCCTGGTGTTAGTAACACCGAAGTTGTGAGTTTGATCCCCATACTGTCCAAGCACCTACTTCAGCCGTTTCTTCAGGCAACTGCCCTCTTACTACCAGAAGCAGTTTGCGACCAGTGGACAATACCTTTGAAGTGTGTCCACTTTCTTTTGTTGGCATGGAGGTAGCGCATCACTTCACTGTGCAACAACCCAGGTTCAGTTGCTGTGTGTGCATTCTCCCCGTGACCGTGTGGGTCTCCTCCCACATCCCAAAGAGGTACTTACTGGTTAGTAGGTTAATTGCTCACTTGGGTATAACTGGGTAGCACAGACTCGTTGAGCCGGAAGGGCCAGTTACTGTGCTGTATCTCAAAATAAAAAAATAAATAAATACTATTAATTTTGTAACTATCAACCTCTGCTTGCATGATTTAACAAACACAGCTTTTAGAACTTAGACATTTGAAATAGGGAAAATATGATAGGAATGCTACTTATCAGGCACTTAATAAAGCTTTAAAGTTCCCAATTCCAAAAAGGAAAAGATCTACAAAAGAAGATAAACTCTTAAGATGTTGCACTTACATGAAGCCATACAATAGTTAGCAATCAGTGATCTAGAATGACAGTAATTCATTTGCAGACATCGCTTGGAAAACAACGAGAGAAGAGCAAATCAGATCAGCTGTAAAAATAAAATCAAATTTTAATTTTGTTTTTATATACAATCATGTTTCAGATAATGATTATCAGCTTGATATTATTATAGTATTAAAGTCATGTTGTTGCAGTATTTATTTAAGAATACAATGTTTTTGAGCTACCAACAACTGAAACTAGTTAACCAACTGGCAAAGACATTTTTAAGACTTCTGGTAAGCAGATGGTTAAAAATTTAAAATGTATTCATGAAAATTTCTCATTGGGAGTGGTACTGAAGGGTGAATGTGCTGCTTGAATACTGGGTGGGACGTAACATTTACTGAATTATTGGATCATGTAGATATTATGCCAAGAAAAGCAATGAGTCAAGAATGGAAACTGAGATGTCAGATTGGATAGATATTGTGGCTTTATTCCCATTAACTTCAGAATGCTGAATTTTTTCCAATTGTCATTCACTAGTTTGGGTAGATTTTATGAGCACACTTACCAGAAAGAAATGTGAGAAAGAAATTCTCTATGTAAAATGGTGATAATAAACTTTTGGCATATTGCAGTTCTGTGTTATTAAATGTGAGTTTCAGTTTTGGTGATTTTTGATGTAGAGATATATACTTATAATTTAGAATTATAATCTTAAAATTGCTGAACATTAATAATGTACTCAGCTAAAATTGCATAAATTGAGATATTTTGTCGAATTGGAAATATCATATTACAGGTTGGTCTCATTTAGCATAACTGGAGAAAATCTTCCGTGACATCCAGAAGAAAGCAGCTGTAGCATGAATAATTCCAGATGTTTTTTTAAGGAAGGGTAGCAAGCCATTTGAGGTGCTGTGTAATTGTAGTGTAAAAATTAGACTTTTCAATCCGCCTTAATTATTTTTCCATTATATCTGTTTGGGGCAGCATGGTAGTCTAGTGGTTAGTGTAACAGTTTACAGTGACAGTGACCCGGGTTCAATTCCCACTGCAGTCTGTAAAGAGATCGTAAATTCTCTCCATTACCGCATGGGTTTCTTCCTGGTGCTCCAGTTTCCTCCCACATTTGAGACGTGTGGGTTGCTAGGTTAATCGGTCACATGGGTGTAATTGGGCCGTGTGGGCTCATTGGGTTAGAAGGGCCTGTTACCACTTTGTGTCTCTAAATAATAATTGATCTAAACTTCTTTAAAAGATGTTTATTTTAAAATTTATTTTATTTAGTAGTTAAGCATATTTGAAATATTGCCAGCAAATCCAAACATGATTTGCTGGCAATATTCCTTTTACTGCAATATTTTCTAGAGGCATTTATATTCCATTACTTTGATTTTATTTGCTTGTTTAAATCAGAAACAATGATTAAACGTAGATTGTATCTTCCATCTCTTTCAGATCTGTCTGACAATATAACTCAGCTGCCTGTCATGAATGGGAATGTGCAGTTGAATTCAACAAGGCATCACCATACTTCAACCACGTCTCAATCCAGAAACCTACCGCCAAGTAGAAAACAAACCTTGGAGGTGTCCTCCAAACAGACCGCCAGGCAGCTAAATCTCGCCGTTTCTTCTTCAATAAGTGATCTGGATAAGGCTGCTAGCCCAGGATATGAAAAAGGCTTATCTAATGCAAATAAATCAGTGGAGGAACTGAAATATCACAGTAAAACTTCTAGAAATACTGCAGAGGGCAGAATTGAAGCCTTTTTGAACAACAAGGGGCAGGATAATTCAGTGGAACTTGGGAATCCTGAACTAGGTAATACTGAAGCAGACAGTGGAGAATCTGCATATAATAGTCCACGGCTGCCACGGAAGGGAACTGTTCAAACTTTGAATAAAACTCAGAACATGCAGAAGGCAGCATCAAAAATGTCAGACAGAGGTCAAAAGGAAGAGAAGAGTGACAGTAGTGGAATCAACTCCAGGGGAAAAGTGGCTTCCACAAAAGCCTCTCGAATTGCTGGATTTAATCATGCAAGGAACAAGGTTTTGAATGATGTGCAGAAGGGCGTTGCAACTCTTCCTCCCAGGGGAAAGTGTAAATCCAGATTCAGTATTTCAAATGATAATCTATTACAGCTGTCGAGTTGTGGAAGTGCAACAGATACAGAGAAACCTAAAAGCAGTTCCAGTCAAAGGCAGCGGAAATCTGATGTTAGCTGGAAGTCCTATAGTTTCTCCAATTTGCTCTTAGATGACAATGAAGATTTTTCAGAGCTGTCTGTCTCCTCCGTGAGTTCTCCAAAGCACACTTGTACAGGTGGTCTGAAAATGTCCATCAATAGCAACGTCATCAAGCTTCCATCTCCAACACAGAACAGCCATCCCAACACAGCAACGGTAGCCCCCTTCATGTACAAGTAAGTAAGAATTCACAATTAGCAATGCTTATTCAATTGAGCAAGGTTACAGCTTACTCATTTAGCGACTTTTCAGTTTTTGTACATTACAAATTAAAACTGTGATGCTTCACTGTTATGCTGACTGTTATTCTGTGCACTCTGCAAAGCCTTAGCCTAATTCACCTCACTGATGTGTTGTTAGGGTGCAAAATGAACCAATATATTTGAAAAAAAAAACAGAGAAATGAACTTTTAGTCAGGATAATTGCTCTTTTATTTACTTTTGTTGCTTTTCTTTTTCCTATGTTAGACTAAAAGTTGCAGTGAATTGTGCTGAGTTCACACTTCGGAAACTGCTGCCTGTTCCGGTGTTCTTTTGATATTACTGAAGAGCTTTAAAAATTGTGTAAGCTCTGAGGTATTTGGATTCCTACAGCAAGTGGGAATTCCATATTCTGTGCACTGAGTCTATGCAGCAGAGCCTGGTCCCTAATCGTAATGGGTCTTCTCAGCATTGGACTAAGATTTTGCTTCTGTCAGCTCCGGGTTCTAGCTGGTTTGCCAAGGTTAAACAAATACATGCATCCTTAAATTTGAGAGATTGTCCAAGTAAAGGAAGTTCACAATGACTGAGCATAATGGGATATGACTTCCAATTGTCAACTCCCGAAAAAGCACAGGTGAGGTAAGGAGCTGACAATGGGAAATCTCCCATATCCTGCAGTGTTGTAGCTCAGAATATTGATATGTTGTTCCCCCTGCTACCGGTCTAACTCAGTCACTGAATGGTGTAATGTAATTGACGCAGCTTGTGAGAAGTTTAAGAAGCAATGAATTCCAAATGCGAGGAATTTGAAAGCTCAGTGCCAGCAGGTCAAGCAGCATCTATGGAGAGAAAACCAGATTTGACATTTTGATCAATGACAACTAATGGGGCAAACCTAATCTACCTTTATGTAAATGATTAATTGTTAATAAATATCAAGGAAAAAACAAGGAAGTAGCTGGATAGGACATTTTCTTGGGTTCGTCCATAGTGTTCCACAGTTACGTGCCAAAATAGTAAGATCATATAGAAGCAACACACACAAAATGCTGGTGGAACACAGCAGGGGAGGCAGCATCTATAGGAAGAAGCACTGTCGAGGTTTCGGGCCGAGACCCTTCATCAGAACGAACTGAAAGGACAGATAGTAAGAGGTTTGAAAGTAGGAGGGGGAGGGGAAAATGCAAAATGATAGGAGAACACCAGAGGGAGTGGGGTGAAGCTGAGAGACAGAAAGGTGATTGGCAAAAGGGATACAGAGCTAGAGAAGGGAAAGGATCATGAGATGGGAGGCCTAGGGAGAAAGAAAGGAGGAGGGGAGCACCAGAGGGAGATGGAGAGCAGGCAGAGTGATGGGCATAGAGAAAAAGAAAAAAAAGAGGGGAGAAAAAACTAAATATATCAGGGATGGGGTTAGAAGGGGAGGGGAGCATTAACGGAAGTTAGAGAAGTCAGTGTTCATGCCATCAGGTTGGAGGATTTGCTCATCTAAAACTGTGGTAGAGAATAAAGGTAAAAGCATGATAAGTACAAGAACTATTTTCAGCTGAATGGTATGAAGGTTGTTGCTCAGGGGCTACTATGGAGAGTTCATGCGCTGGCAATGATTTGAGTATTTCTTCTGACAGGTACTCATGGAATGCATAAAAAACAGCAGCCATTTGGCACTTTGTGGCTGGCCTGTTACTTGATAAAGCGACTCACTTAGACAATCAGAATCAGGTTTAATATCACTGGTATTTGTCATGAAAATTGTTGATTTGTGGTAGCAGTACATTGGAATACATAAGAAAAACGCTAAATTATAGTAAGTAAATATTTATTTATTTATGAAGTTTAATTAAATAAATAATACAAAAAGGGGGGAAAAAGTTTTGAGGTAGTGTTCATGGGTTCATCATCCATTCAGAAATCTAGTGGCCAAAGGGAAGAAGCTGTTCCTCAATCACTGAGTGTGTGCCTTCAGGCTCCTGTACCTCCTCCCTGATGGTAGCAATGAGAAGAGTGCATGAACTGGGTGATGGGGGTTCTTAATGATGAATTTCGCCTTTATGAGGTATCGCTCCTTGAAGATGTCCTCGATACTATGGAAGCTAGTGCCCGCAATGGAGTTCCAACTCTCTGCAGCTTGTTTTGATCCTGTGCAGTAGCCTCCTCCCTACCACCACCCTTCATATCAGATGTTGATGCAGCCAGTTAGATTGCTCCCCACAGTGCATCTGTAAAAATTTGCAAGTGTCTTTGGTGACATACCAAACCTCCTCAAACTCCTCATGAAATATAGCTGCTGTCATGCCTTCTTTGTAACTGCATCGATATGTTGAGCCCAGAATAGATCCTCAGAGATATTGATACCCAGGATTCTCTGCTCTTTTCCCTCAGGCCCAGGACATACTTTTGACTCAGGCAATTATCTTGTTCCACTTTGTAAATTGTTATTGAATCTGCTTCACCAACTAACCATCCAATTTCACATCACAAAAATTACTTTGTTTAAAAGAAAGTGCTCTGATCTTGGCCCAAATGCCAGTCATAGAGAGGTAAAGCATGGAAACTGGCCTCCTCAATCCAACTAGTCTGTGTTGACCATCAAGAAAATCAATCCCAGCCTAACCCGTTTTACTTTCATCATCACACCCTACTCCACCCCTCCCACAGATACCCCCCTACAGGTTAGAGATAATTCACCATTGTCAACTGACCCACAAGCCTGCTCACTTTCGGAGTGTGAATGGATGCCAGAGCACCTGGAGGAAAGCCAGTCACAGGGAGAACATAGTCAGTGACAGAGGATAGGATTGAACCTAGGATGCTTGAGCTGTAAATAGTATCGCTTGGCAGCTCTGGGACTGTCCCTGCTGCTAGTCCTATTACCACTAGAAGCAGTATTTTCATATTTATCAAATGATTTCATAAGTTTGAACATCCCTTAACTTTTGTTTCTGAAGAGAGCAACATAGTTTTTCCAGTTTATCCTCTGGAAAATTCTTTCATTGAGAAGAGCAATCTAATAAGTCTTTTAATAACTCTACCTACTCTTCTGATATTCTTCATAAATTGTGATATTCAAAACTGATGTGATGATCTTCAACTGAGAACTGAAGACTAGCACAGTTTCTTTGTTTCCGTAATACATTCCTCTTCTGGGAAAGCTGAGGAATTCCGTATGTTTCAGCAGTGTTTTAACTTGTACCTGACCCTTACCTCATATTCATCTTCAACACACTTCACATCATCATTAAAGTTCCACCGTTAATCTGATGACTAGAATGATTCTGTTCATTTCTCAGTTATATTTCATTTGCCTTATTTCTGCCCAGCTTATCAGTCTCTCCATGTTCTGCTGTTGACATCCTCCTCATGGTTTACAACATTCCTGAGCTTTATCACATTCTAAATTTTGAAAGATATCCCTGAATATCCCAAGCCAAACTCATTAATAAATAATAACAATGAGTCCAGCCATACTAATGTCAACGCCTGGGAAAACTGTACTGTGCGCCACCCTTCTATGGCGATCAACAGCCATTCATCACACCTCTCTGCTTTTGTACACTCATTTTAGTGAATTAATTTTTGCTGACAAGTTGACTCTGTGGTTCTTTGTTAAGCACCTTTGAAAGATCCTTGAAACTATCACCTGCTGTACTGCTATTCTCATAAACTTTTTCTATTATTTCATCAAAGTTAGCAATCAAGATAGTGAAACATGAATTATTTTTCACAATCCGTGCTCATGTTCATCTTTTAATTAATAATTGTTCATTAAAATAATCAGTTAATGTTATCTCATTTTAAAAGTTTAAATAATGTTTGACTTCTGGAAAAGCGTACTAAAACAGATTAATGAGATTTCTGCTATTAGGAACAGTTTCTTTATAATTAAGAAAGTCTTTATGATTTTGAACACCTGTAGATAATCTCCACTTCTATGGAAAACAATCCCAGCTCTTTTGGCCTGTTCCCAGGACAATGCCTACTCTTTTTTTTTGCACCGAGAACAATGCTTGCAACCTTTCAGCTACTCAGTACCATCTAATGATGGTTGGAAAGTTTTGACCAGGGCCTCCACAATTTTCACTTTCAGTTTGTTCAGCCATCCACGATGCATCCCTCCTCACTTGGGAACTGTTCTGTCCTGAGTACTTCATTATTTTTAAATGCACTATTTGACTACAACCTCTAATTATCCTGCTTAAAACATACCTCTCCTCATGGTGAAAGGCTCTTTTAGTGCCTCAGCTACAGCTCCTGATCTCTAATTGCTTTTACCCTTCTATTTAGTACTCTTGCTATTTAAATGTTAATAACAGATTTCTGGTTTTCCTTTGATGTTATCAGCTAATAAAGTCCTCTCTTTAACCCTCATTCTAATTTTCAGGTCCCTTTGGTATTTTCTTCAACTTATCCCACAGTTTTCCATTATTTTGCGTATGCTGTGCATATGAGTCTTATTTAGATTTCTTGTCAGTCCAAGGACCTTTAGTTTTAACTAACTTTCCATTTCCCCCTTATGTATCTACTTTGAACCTCAGTCACCTCTTCTTTTGAAGGCCTTCCATTGTTCCATTCCTTGTTCAGCATGCATAGAAGGCAAAACACACTTGGGCCAGATCCTTTCTCACTTCACTGAAATTCACACTTTTTCAGTTTAGTGTTTTTTTTATTCTGGAACATTCCCTGTCTTTTCCATAACTATTCTGAAAGTCATTATATTATAACTACAAAACACTCAGTGTCCCTCACTGAAACACTTCATTTGTAACAAGAATTGGAACTTAAAAGGTTGAAAATATTTTAATAGAAATGTTCTGTTCTCATTTCTGGAAATTCTCTCCATTTTCGTTCTTTCTGCTCAATATTTTATGACAAATGAAGTCCCCCATTATTATCTTTATATATTTCTTTATGTAATTATCTCCTGTCTCCTTCCCACTATTTGCACCGGTTATTTCCAGAGTCGGTAGAATTCTCGCATTCCTTCATTCCAACCAAATGGATTTATTCTTTGACCCCTCCTTTATATCATCCCATTCCTCAATTTCCTTTTCACCCTTCTCTGTCTTTTCTCAATGCCAGGGTGTAGCAGCCAATTCTAACAAATGACTTGCTACTGCTGGCGACCCCCAAGGATTTGTTATCCTTGTTTGATATGCTTTTGGGGCGATGAAACTTAACCATAATTAACTGTAACTAAGTGGTCAACAGATATGACATCCGTCAGTCCCCAGCTCCAAACTACACAGGACAAAGCATGGATATGTAACTTATTCCCTTCGCTTTTACCACATTCCCACTCGTGTGACTCATTACCATAACACACACAGTAAATGTGCAACACAGAATACAGTGCAGATAGAAGATAGATGCATGGCTCCTACACCATAGCCAGGAATATTTAATTTTCTGATCCTTCTTCCTTTGTCTCTATAGTTCACTTAAGAAACATTCTATAGTTCATTTATCTTATTTAAACGTGCCAAATGCTGGAAACATTCTGCAGGTCGCCAGCACCTGTGGGAAGTAAAAGAGAGTTAGCATTTCAGAGTGAAGACCCTCATCAGAAATGGGGAAAGAAAAAGCAAATTTGTCTAAAGTTGCAGAAAAGGTATGGGGTATTAGGATAAAGAAAGCAGGGTTGTTACAAATGTATGTTGTAGATATCATCTGGTTGATGGGTTAATAGGGCAGTTACAGGGAATAGATACTGAACAAAAGTTAATAAATGAGGATATTAGTGAGAATACAGTCAAAGGAACAGGAACAAGATTTAAAGTGCTTGCCTGCAGTATAAGTCCATTTCAAACATGAGAAAAATTGCAGATGCTGGAAATCCAAAGCAACATACACAAAAAAGTGGAAACATTCAGCAGGCCAGGCAGCGTCTAAGGAGACGAGTAAACAGCCGACATTTTGGGCCAAGACTTTTCTTCAGGACTGAACTATACTGTTTCCTATAGATGCAGTCTGGCTTGCTGAGCTCCTCCAGCATTTTGTGTGTGTGTGTGCGTGTGTGCGTGTCCGTCCGTTAGGTCAGTCTATGCTAATGGGAAGAGGATAGCTAACCTAACCATCACAGTTGATTTGTTTCCAGCAGAAACGGTCAGTTCTGATGCAAACAGAACGAGTTGTGGAATTCAATATTGAGTCCACAGGTCTGTTCCCCAAGCTTCGATTCAGCTTTGATGTTAAAATGCAGGAGATCAATAACAGACAGATTGCAGTGGTAGTGGATGGAAAATTAAAGCAGAAAACAACAGGGAACTCTGAGTCATTAGAATCAGAATCAGGTTTAATATCACCACATGTGTTGTGAAATTTGTTAACTCAGCAGCAACAGTACAATAAACAAATAACTTAGTAAATCAATTACAGTAAGTATATATATACAATAGATTAAAATAATGCAAAACAGAAATAATATATTTAAAAAAAGAAACAAATGTGAGGTAGTGTTCATGGATTCAATGTCCATTTAAGAATCGGATGGCAGAGGGGAAGAAACTGTTCTTGAATTGATGAGTATGTGTCTTCAGACTTCTGTACCTCTTTCCTGGTGGTAACAATGAGAAGATGGCATGGCCTGGGTGATAGGGGTCCTTAATAATGGATGTTGCCTTTCTGAGGCACTGCTCCTTGCAGGTGTCTTTGATACAATGGAGGCTGGTACCCAAAGTGAAGCTGACTAATTTTACTACTTTCTGTAGTTTCTTTTGATCCTGCGTAGTAGCCCCTCATACCAGACAATGACACAGCCTGTCAGAATGCTCTCCATGGTACATCTATAGAAATTTTTAGTGTTTCAGGTAACAATCCAAATCTTTTCAAACTCCTAACGAAATATAGCCACCATCTTGCCTTCTTTATAGCTGTATTGATATATTGGGACCAGGTTAGATTCTCAGAGATCTTGACACCAAGGAACTGGAAATTGTTCATTCTCTCTGCTTCTGAACCCTGTGTTAGGTTTGGTTCATGTTCCTTCACCTTACCCTTCCTGAAGTCCACAATTAGCTCTTTTGTCTTATTGACAATGAGTGAAAGGTTGTTGCTGGGATATCACTCAGCTAACTGGTATATTTTGCTCCTGTATGCACCCTCATCTCCATTTGAGATTCTACCAACAATGGTTGAATCATCAGCAAATGTATAGATGGTATTTGAGCTATGCCTAGCCACATAGTCATGGGTATAGAGGGAGTAGAGCACTGGGCTAAGCACACACCCCTGAGATGCGCCAGTGTTGATCGTCAGTGAGGAGGAGGTATTATCACCAATCTGCACAGATTGTGGTCTTCCAGTTAAGAAGTCGAGGATCCAACTGCAAAGCAGTCCCCTAAACTGTATGTACTTTCTCAGTGTAGGGGAGATCATATTGTGAACAATGGATGTAGTAGAATTGCAGCATATTGGAAAAAGATTAAATGAATAACTTCATGAGAAAATAGTACCGAGTGCACCCTTCCCTCTCTTCCCCGTTCGGCGGTTTGCTTTGTGGCTGTCTGATCTACTCTTCCGGTCCCACCAACCATTGCCTTTCATACACACAGACATAAGAGATTTTACAAATGTTGGAAATCTTGAGCATCACACACAAAATGCTGGAAGAGCTCAGCAAGTCAGGTGGCACCTATGGAGGGGAATGAACAGTCGTTGTTTTGGGCTGAGGCCATTCCTCAGTGCTGAAAAGGAAGGGGACAGAAGCCAGAATAAGAAGGTGAGGGATAGTGGAAGAAGTACAAGCTGGCAGATGATAGGTGAGGGGGAAGGTGGGTGGGTGGGGCAGAGGGATGAAATAAGAAGCTAGGGGATGATTGATGGAAGAGGTAAAGGGCTGAAGAAGATGAAATCTAATAGGAGAGGCTAGTTGACCGTCAATAATGGGAATGAGGATGGGTGCCAGACGGAGATGATGGGTAAGTGAGAAGAGAAAGGGAGAGAGGTTAACCACAATGGGGGGTGGAAAAAGAGAGAATTAATGCTCATCCAAACAGGAATATGAGATGTTGCTCCTCTAAACTGAGTGTAGCCTAACTGTGGCAGCAGAACAGGCCATTCACAGACATGTTGGAATGGGAAGTTCAGTTTGAAATGAGCAGCCACCAGGCGATCTTGCCTTTTGCAGTGATTGATGAAGTGATCCCCAGTCTACTTAGGTTCTCACTGATGTGGAGGAGGCTGCACTGGGAGCAGTGGATATAATAGATGACCCTGACAGCCTCACAGGTGAAGTATTACCTCAACTGGAAAGGCACTTTTCCATACAACCGCAAGAGGTGTCTTTATACGTCTTTTCTTTCTAGCACCCCCGGATGCAAACAGTCCTACTAAATGAAACAGCAGTTGATTAGCACTCTCCTGCCTGAGGCTTGGCCATTGCAGAAACCCATCACCAAACTTGTATCCTTTGCATTTGGCCAGATGAATGGAAGAGAGTAGATACAATGGGCTACAGTTCCAGATGGTGGACCAAGACCAGGAAGGTTCAAACAATTGTCCTTGGACAAAACAACTTGCAAAGCAGTATGGTGACAAGATGTTGGTTTGAATGCAGTCCTGTGAACATTGTTGGAGTTGTACTAATCCACTCCATTGCAGAGTGGTCAATCACAGTTGTGACTTGTATCCTGTAGATGACAGAAAGGCTCCATAATCAGAGGGTGAGGAACTCGCCGCAGGATGCTAGTCCAGTTAAATTTCTACTCAGTGGTGACTGACAGGATGATGGGGCTTCAGTAATAATAATGTTTTTGAATGTCCCAAGGTAAAAGGTCAAACTCTGGTGATTGATGTTCATTGCCTGACTTGAATATGGTGCAGATGATTATCAGTGGAAACTTGAATGTTGTCCAGAGTTTGCTGTGTGCTGTTTAATAAGGACTTGCCAATGGACATAAAGTTTGCACCATCATCAGATGTTTAATGAGTTATTAAACAAGTAGCTGAAGACTGTTAAGTCCAAGACTCTTACTGCAGTGACATATGGCTGAGGTAATTGGTCTCTGACAACCTGTCATTTTCCCTGTGCTCTCTAGTCATAGGAGCTTGTTCCATTTGATGTCTATTGATTTCAGTTTTATCAGGATGTCTTGATGCCACACTGGCTTATGCATTGCCTTGAAGAAAGCGCAGTTACCTCCTGAATTTAGTTGTTTGGACTGAAGCCAAGTGTATCTGGTGAAGTTTTTAGTTCCGGTTTTTAGTGAATACGTACCATTTAATAGCACTTTTAACAATTCTTTGCATGACTGCTAATCGTGAGGAGATTGTTGGGGCAGGAATTGAACTTGCCTTGAACACCAGAGATTGTGCAGATGCTGTAAATCCAGAGGAACCAACACAAGATCTGGAGGAGCTGTGCAGGTCTGTGGGAGAGGAAGGAACAGCTGGTGTTTTGGGCCGGGATTCTTCATCTCCCAGGCAATTTTTTCACATTGTGGAATAAGTGACAATATTGTAACTATACTGCTAGAACATGACTCAGGATGCAGCCTGTTCCACAATGTAGTACATAAAATCAAAACCTGGAAATTATGTAGTCCCATAATCTTCAATGCATTCAATGTTCTTAGCTATTTTTTGAACTAATGTCAAATTAATCGAATTAACCATAGACTGCTTCTATGCTGGCAGGGACCTGTGAAGGGATATAAAATGGACCTGCTCTGTTCTGCTGCCAGAAAATGATCGCAAATTCTTCAGACTTGTCTTTAGCACTTAGTTGCAAAATTGTGAACACGTTGTTGTAAATCCTGATGATACTTGTAATAGCCACTTCATTAAATATTGTATGTTGGCTAATGACAACTACTTAGTTATTGCTTTACATTTCAGCTGTAATCCTGTATCAAGCCTAACTGGTGTAATTTGTAAACTATTGATTGGAACAGATTTGTTTATCAGCCCAATTTTGATTTTTAAGCAATTTATTTGATTGATTATTTAATAGCTAGATGTAACATCATAGTCATAGTATATACACAGAAAGGGAATGAAGTCTTCGGTTGTAAATACATGTGACTATCTGTTTATTGAGATACAGCGCGGAATAGGCCCTTCTTGAGCCCGGCCACTCAGCAACGTCCGGGGAGAACGTACAGACTCCTTACAGACAGCGGTGGGAATTGAACCCAGGTCGCTGGTACTGTAAAGCATTGTGCAAACCATTACGCTACTGTGCCACTTTGTATGTGATTAAAAATTGCTGTATTTGGTTAGATCTGATTTTTCACTTCCGTTATTTAATAATTTTTAAAAATTTAATTTTGGTGACTTACTTTATTAGAAAGAGAGACAGCTAGCACTTCTGAGACCTTTGTCAGAACTTGGAAAGAGAGATTTAACAACATTCCTTTTCTCCTATTTTAACCAATGGTGTTGTTAACAAGTGATGCAGCATACTGGGTGAGAAACTGAATGAGATCAGAGTCCATGGAGATGAAGTGAGATTGTTTCCTAATTAAAGCACAGGACAGATATTCTAACTCTGGCACCAGTACAATGAGGAAATGAAGGACATTTTGCAAGACCTGCTTTGCTTGGCAAAATATTCATATTGATTACACAGAAGAATGGTATTGAATAACTTTCTTCCATATTGATTAATCCACACATTTTTTGGCAGAATCTAAATTTTACCAGATACGAGAATTAATGAGTTCAATTCAAAATTGAAAGTCAGGGAATCCTGTAAATGCTAGCCATCCTGAGTCCCAGTCATCTTTGACCTTCATACGCTGTGAGTTGAGCTTCCTTACAGGTTTGTGGATGGTACTAATCAGGTTTTTCTTCAGGAGCAGTGTATGTTGGTCATTTGGGCCGCTCGGTGGAAACCCGTATCAAGGAGCACAGGAGGTGTAATTGTTTGAGTTACCCAGAGAAATCGGCAGTCGCAGAACATTGCATTTTGCAATGGTCATAGGATTGACTTTCGCGGCACAAAGCAACTGTGCCGCACCAATGGCTTTTGGGACCTCCTGGTGAAGGAAGCCATTGAAATAAAACTAGAAGAAAAGAATTTTAGCAAAGACAAAGGTCTCACCTAAGTAAGAACTGGAATTCAATCGCAAACAAGGTGGGTTGGTGGAAACCTGATTGGATGAGGACTACCCAATCAGGAGGAACGGATGAGGGGGTGTATATATACCACTGGATTAGACATTCCCAGGGATCATCTCTATGAAGATGCCAAAGTTTGTCATTGAAATGTCGGTTAAAATTGGTTCTTGTACCTGGCTGGATGCCCGAGGAGAATTTAGTCATAAGTACAAGGAGCACATACACTGCTTTGATCTGAGACCATTCTATGAGTTCACTCCCATCACATGCTGCTTCTCATCTTCAAAAATGAATGAGGCCATCTCTCATCTCACTGAAGCGCTGGACTCCTGACCTGGCCTTCTGGATTCATACCAGCTGATATTATAAATAGGCTTCAGAGGATCCTTCAGAGGATCTGTGAAACCTCCCCACATTCGCCTGTGAAACCAAGATATTTCTTAAAGCAATCTCCTTGAAAATGAGCACTTCATTTTCAGTCTTCTGTTTTCCTACAAAATCCTTGAATGTGTTCATCTTTCTTGGACACCCTATTTGTGCCCCCACCTCTGTAATGATAAACACCTATTCAGAGTCACTCTAAGTAATCACTTAAACTGTTTGCATTCTTTGTGAAAGCAGACCTCGTAAGGTAATGCTATGTTATTTAATAGATACGCTTTAAGAACAGCTGTAAATTTACATTTCACAGACAACTGTGCATTTCCATTTTAAAGACACTGATTGTAGTTGTGAGCATCGGTAGCGGATCGCAAAGCAACAGTGGAGAAGCAAGCAACACACACACACACACAAAATGCCGGAGGAACTCAGCAGGCCAGGCAACATCTATGGAAAAAAGTACAGTCGCTGTTTTGGGCTGAGATCGTTCATCAGGATGAAGTGCCTGGCCTGCTGAGTTCCTCCAGCATTTTGTGTGTGTTGCTTGGATTTCCAGCATCTGCAGATTTTCTCTTGTGTGTGAATGGAGAAGCATGATGGATTTCATTTTATTGAGCAGCCTAATAAGCCTAATCCATCCCTTCTTTTAACTTGTAAAACTTTGAGTACTTTGTATATTTCCGCCCATTACTTTTTGCACCATTGTCAGGCATTCTGTGTAACATCTTGACCTCAGTTCCTTAAAACCTGTTCTCTGCTGATATTTCCTTTCACTTGAAGTCATAATGTTTAATGTATGTTTCTGTGAATCATCTCGGGTTGTCTATTAAACTAGGTTAATGATGCAATACTACAATGTCTGTAACAGAATATTCTGCATTCTTGTAGTACTGTGTTCTACATTCTTGTTTTTTTCCTCAGTTACTTATATAGGGAACAATTTGCCTGGATGGCATACAAACAAAAGCTCTTCACTGTATTTTGGTACATGTGACAATAATAAATCAGTTACCAATCGTAACGACCAAGTTTGCTATTGCCATATGTATTAGATTGATATTATCCCATCGTGGCCAGACAGAACCATGATGGAGGAGGTGGGCTTGGTGTACGCCAAATTCTGCCATGGACATTGCTTGTCACCCACTAAATGCAGCCGACCAGCGACAACTAAGATTGAATGTAATCTGTACCTGGTGGTCACGTGTATTATCAAAACATTGAAAATCTATTAAAGTATGTATTCTAGTCAATTAAAAAATAAAAAAAGCTTGGGAGGATGACCTAAATTGTCAGATTTCTGATGATAGATGGAATAAACTTCTTAAACGGGTTAATAAATCATCTTTTTGTGCTCGTCATTCTCTTCTACAATTTAAAGTGGTTCATAGAGCTTACATTTCTAAA
Source organism: Hemitrygon akajei (assembly GCF_048418815.1). NCBI lineage: Eukaryota > Metazoa > Chordata > Chondrichthyes > Myliobatiformes > Dasyatidae > Hemitrygon > Hemitrygon akajei. The sequence continues at coordinate 14,472,446 of NC_133150.1, read as the reverse complement.
CAGAAGCTGTCCAGTTTTTACCCGAATGTTTCTGCACTTTGTAATAAATGCAACTCTGCTGATGCCTCTTTAATTCATATGTTTTGGTTTTGCCCTAAAATTGAAAAGTTTTGGCAGGAAGTATTTCATACCTTCTCACAACTTTTTAGTGTCCAATTTGACCCAAACCCCCTGACTGCCTTGTTTGGTATTATTGCAAATGAAGATATAACTTTAAATACTCCTAACCTACAGGTTTTAGTTTTTACCTCTCTTCTAGCAAGAAGAGCAATCTTGCTTAAATGGAAGGAGTCTACCCCTCCTACACATCTTCAATGGCTATGCGATATTATGTCTTATTTAAATTTAGAAAAGATACACTGCTCAGTCTTAAATTCAAAACAATCTTTTTATGATATCTGGGGACCTTTCCTAAATTACTTTTCCAATTTATAAAGTTTAACAATGCACAGACTTTTATGTATATTTTTATCTTCTCTTCTTAAGTGAATATGTTTTTTTTCTAATTATCCATTATCATCCATCAGCTTTTTTCTTTGGTAGTTGGTAGGGGGTTGACTTTTTTTATATAAAGAATTTATTTTATGATGTATGACTTATCTTTAAATTTTTGATTACAGAGTGGTATACCTTTATGTGTTATGCTATACCATTTTGATCAATTTTATCACAATATATGAATGTACACAAGTTTTGTTGAGATGTATCTATGTGTTTCACTCTGTAAATCTTGTTTTTTTCTTCTGAATAAAAATATTGTAAAAAGAAAGAAAAAATAAAATTCATAAAGGTGAGCAGTTGACTGGATTTTCACGTACGTTTCCACTTCCCCTCCTTTTTCAGCGTGTTTAATAGAGCGTGACCTTCTCAATACGCTGGTCCATACTTCTGTCTCCACTAATCCCTCCCTCTCTCGTGGCATTTTCCAAAGTAACCTCAGGAGACGCAACATCTGCCCTTTTATTGCCTCCCTTCCCACCACCCAGGGATTCATGCATTCCTTCCAATTGAAGCAATGATTCACTTGCACTTCTTCCAGTTTAATGTACTGCACTCGTCTACATTGCAGAAACCGAAGCACAGATTGAGTGACTTCAGGGGGAAACCCTGAGCTTCCTGTTGTCTGCCATTTTAATTCCCATCCCTTTGCTCATCTGTCTGTAGCTTCTTTCACTGTTGTCACAAGACCCAACACAAACTTACAGAACAGTAACTCCAGATGCATTGCAGCTTCTGGACTTGTATCAAATTCTACAATTCAACTAATTCACTCTGTCTGTGTCTGGACTAGCTAGCCCAGTCCATTTCTGATATTGGCTCAGTTCTCCATTCTCACAAGCACACCCTACAACTTTTCATTTGTAATGTTTATACTCCTTTATGTTCTCACTTTTTAACTGCCCTTACTTCATAGCTTTTATGCTCCCGTGTTCAGATTCCCTCTCTCTAATTGCCCCCCCACAATTAACCCATTTTCTCATTGCCACCTTGTATTGAACTTTGACCCATTCAACCCTGCCCTCACTTTGTCAGTTTTGATGAAAGGCCGTCAACCTAAAATGTTAACTTACTTTTCTTCCAAGAAGTGATTTCAGCATTTTTCTGTTTTTATGTCAGATTTCCAGCATCTGTCACTTTTTATCTCCATTTGTACAGCCATCACATTATTCTTGGGAAGACAAAAAAAAGACATTCGTCATCTCAGATCATGTGCCACTGTGGCAATTGGGAGAGCTTGCAAATAGGTTACAGCAGCAGTCTCCACCTTTCCCACATCCTCCCTCCCCTGGCTCCTACTGTCTGTTTTTCTGCCTACCTCTACCTATCATATGGGAGGCGGGCTGGAGATGCAGTACATCACTAGTAAAGGAGGTGTAAGGTGCTCCTTCCCTCAGCTAGCCTGCAGGTCACCCTTGGGTAAGGGGTAGCACCGGCTTAGCACCCCCTCCCCTCCCCCCAAATCAGGGTCACATGAAGTCATGGGAGCAGCTGGTGCTTTTCACAAATCCTGGTCACGTGACCACTGACGCCAGGCAGCCAATCTCTGAAAAGTGTTAATGAAGGCTGGGGTTACTCGTCTTGTAAAGTCACTGCCCAGAAGAAGGTAATGTTAAACCACTTCTTTTGAAATATGTGCCAAGAACAATCATAGTCATGCAAGACCATGATCGTCCAAATCATATGACTCAGCACATAATGAATGATCTAACTTTCATCCATCTGTGTCTGTCTCCCAGCTCCATCACACCCCACCCACCCACCAGGCTCCGTCTGCCCATCATTCTCTAACTATCTTCGACCCTCCAATCACCTCCCGGTCCTTGTCTCACCGTCCCTCCCCCTTCTTCTCCTTATATTGGCTATCTTCCTTCTCTAAACTCAGGCTTGATGGACAGTGCCTTTTATCTCCACAGATGCTGCTGGACCTTCTTGAGTTCCTCCAGTAAATCGTTTTGTTACTCCTGATTATAGCATCTGCGATCTCTTGTGTCTCTTGTTTACAAACAGATCTGATTATTAGAACAGGAGCATTGTAGGATATCGATGTCTTTGACAAATTTGCTTATAAATTATTGCAAAATCATTTATAAACTAATGGCTTGGCAATATTGCAACCTTATGTCTGATAATCCATATCATGTTTCCTTGTGTAAGCAGGTAAAAAATTATTTGTTATGAGCAGCGCAGGGAGTAATTTGAAAATAGGTGTTGATCTGTTGAAACTGCATTATGAACTGGTAAGCAGTACATGTTATAGACAGAGCTCAACCTTTTCACACCTAGCAGATTTGATCAAACACTACATTCATGAATGGTGGGGGTGCTGAAGCAACAGTAAGAGGATGGTTCATGAACAAAAATCTACTTGTCTGTTGTGAAAGGTGCAATTAAGGCTACATCCACACTACACCGGATAAATCTGTGACCGAAGCTTTTTCTCTTCGTCTTTACCCTCCGTCCGCACTAAAACTGCGTTTTCGACCCCCGAAACCGGAGCTTTTCAGAAATGCTTTCCAGGGTGGGTATTTTTAAAAACACTGCTCGGGCGGATCAGTGTGGACGGGGTAACCGGAGACCTCTGAAAACGCTGTCAGACGGCAGTGCGCTATTTCATCGTTTTCTTGAACGCAACCTAACAATTTCAGAACAGAGAGCCACGAGACTGATGCCTGAAGAGTTAGAAATGTACTCACCAAGTACTTTGACCCATAACTTACCGAATAAATAAGTATACTCACTTTGCCCTGTTTTCTGTCCTTGCTTGTATGAAGGTGGTTTACCTATTTATGCAAGTACTTCTCTGACAGTAGATGTGTAACAGCCTAATGTAACATTGTATGGAAATATAAGGTAACACTGATGCAGACATGTCTTATACATTTAACAAGGTGCTTTATTAATGCAACAGAGTTAGTCAGTTTTTCAATGTTGGTCGTCAGCTGGGTCATACTGTCCGTGAACTCCCTGTCGGATGCCTCCGTACGCTCCAGTATTTGTTTTTTTTAACTTTTAAGTTCTCCTGCGCGAGAGCCAACAGCTGTTCATCGTTTTAAGTTTTTCTAGTCTGTAACTACACAAATGCGCACTTTCACACTGAGATTCAACACCAAACAGGTTGCTTGTTTTCAGTAGATGTGTCCTGCGCATGCGCAGTAGGAGGAGATTCGCTGAAATCTCCGTTTCAATGTAGACAGAGATACTTTTAAAAACGCATAGTGTGGACGCCTATCATTTTTACACGAAACCGGCATTTTCAAAATTATTCGGTCTAGTGTGGATGTAGCTTAGGTCAGCATTCCTAGCCTTTCTAAAGAACTTTACAGATTTTTGTGTGTGAGGAGGTGATTCCTGATTTCAACCATGAATGGTCTGGCTTTAATTTGAAGACTATGCTCCCTTGATCTGCGTTTGCCTGCCAGATTTCCCTTATCTGTGGAATTCTTCAGAATTTCGAGCTCCCTGCTCTCCTCCCCAGGCCAAACTACCTTTATCCTCTATTTTCTATGCAGTAGAGTTAACATTTATGCAAGGCAAGGCTGATTTATTTCTTTAAATAGAAGTGACAGTGAAATAATCCTCAACTACTTCCTGAGATCCCTGCCTATGATAGATACCAGACCTCAGCCAATTCAATGTTAAAACATCAAGCAATGAGTCAGTTTGTCAACACAGCAAAATCTCCAAGCTCTGGCAGCCTTTTGACCAACCAATGTGGAAAATCTGCGGTTCAGAACTACTTTGTCCCTGGCCAAATAATTCCAATGCAATTGCAATAGCAGCATCTTTCCACAAATATTCTCTTTCTTCTAAATCCAAAGTAAGGTGAACAGTGTTTCCTTAAGTTTTCTTTTATTTTCCATGTGGCAGTGTTACTCGATTTTTAAGTCCTATCCTTTTTGTTGCATTCTTTATCACTTGCTTAAACAGATGTGAGACAGCAATCCTTTTCCTTGGTTTATTCCCCCTGGTGGTGGAAATGAATATTGCCACATTTTAATGATACAGATGTGCTTACATCTTGGTATGTTAGAAACCATGCAAAGCACAAGCCTAAAGAAGAATATTTTTTCTTGCCCAAAAAATCCATATTTCCACGTTTGCTTGTGGCTTAGATGGAGGCTATTTGACCCATCATGTCCATGGTAGCTTTTACGGCAATCCCATCACCCAGCATATTTCACTGCCGTCTATCGTCTTGAAAATAAAATTAAGCAAACCAGTTTTGATCCCTGAGTTTATTTTTCCATTAGTAGTTCGTTACAAGTGTTCTTACTAATCAATTAATGCAATGGAAAGTTATAGCCTTGATTCCGTTTCTAAATAAAAACTTGAAGTAAACCATTCCTGTTCAGTGCATTCCTGTTCAGTGTGACGCATTGCTTGGGACAGTTTTTATAAGTACAGCAACCTCAGTGTAATTGTAATCCTATTTATGGCACATGTGCAAGTGAGCTGTGGGTTTCCTTCCCCTTTGATGTGAGAGAGTGACTTACAAACATTTAGCACTAATCCCGTACTCCCGTGGGTTTTCCCTAAGTAGTAAGTGAGCATGAGGTGACTCGACATAAAAATGCATCCTTTAGGGCTTGGAGAGGATTTATTGCCAGCAATAGCATGGTCGTTCCCACCTCTTCCGGCAAGTTGCGGATTCCCAGCCAAAGCAGTGTTCTTGGCCATTGTATCTTGAAATGAGTTGATGCTAAAAAAATGTGAGGTCAATTTAATTTGCTTCTAACAGACAGTATGCCACCAGGCATGTGAAGTTTACCGCGCCCTTTCTGGGATTGTGCTCTCTAACTGTAGTGGAAAGTGCGGACCTCATTTCTGATGTGCTCAAATTGTTTTCAGGGAATGTCTCCGTGGCTACAGAATTAAGCATGTATCACAGTACCTCATTGGCCTTAGCGCCTGTCAGTTCTAAATCCCGGCCCGAAATGTCGACTGTACTTTTTTCCGTAGATGCTGCCTGGCCTGCTGAGTTCCTCCAGCATTTCATGGGTGTTGCTTGGATTTGCAGCATCTGCAGATTCTCTCTTGTTTGGGAGTTCTAAATCTTTATCACTAAGGACAATGAGCACAGGACTTAAAATATGTAAGTTCCCCTTCAAATTCCGGCACCACTCGATTTGAAATATACGGCCATTTAATCAATTTTGTTGGTTTTTTGTTGATTTTTTTTTACATTTTCTTCCTTGGTACCATTGAGGATACAAATGGAACATAACAATTGAAATACTTAAGAAGGTACTACAATATAAATGTGGTTTGCCTAAAAGTATAAAATATTTAATAAACAATGCAGTGAATATAAAACCTCTCCTCTTCCCACAGGACTCAGAAGTGGAGAGATTTGCCCTCAGCTGCTTGCAGCGCAGAAGCAGATTTTGTCACGTTCTGTCTTCCGGGTTTGGTTTGGTTCCGTAGCCCCACGTTATTATTTATTGTTTTAGTATCCACACTGAAGCAACTGAGAGAGTGTGAGGAAACATAACCTTAGCCTTTAGCTAATGCCATTGTGTAATGAACATCTTACTCAGCACAATCGTGTCCTGGCGTAAACATGGAAGATCTAGTCTCTACTCACTGTGTGCACAAAATGGCAACATCCAAGTCAGGAAGTGGCTGTGTGGGGAAAGTGGTTGTTAGCCCATAACATCAATTGAAACATTACCACAGTTGTGAATTTAATTGAATGTTTCAGTTTTGAGCACTAAATGAATCTTATGGCCCTCCTCAGTCATTACTTTTCTGCTTCATTTTTAGGCTAAAAATATTGAGATTGGATGCTTCCTTTCTTCTTTGTATCCTTCCCTTATAAGCAGCTGTTCAGGAGCAAAAAAAAAACACCCAGTAATTTAAAAAAAACGTAATAGGAAATGAGGTCTTTTCAAAGCTTTTGAAGACTTGAAGGTGCGTTCTATTTTTGTTGGGAAAATAGTTAACAGAACATGAAGCATAACAGGATGTGGCAAAGCCTGAGGAGAATCTCGCAAGTGGTTTTTATTCTGACAAGGCCAAAGTTAAAAAGCCTGGATGTAACTTTCTGGCCCATGGGCATTGTAGACTCGCTTGACGCCACTGAAAGAACTCTTTGATTTAAAGTTAAGTGAAATGTGTTTTTCTTGGTGGAGTACATGATGTTATAAGACAATAAGATGGAGAAGTCATTGAGTCTGTTCCACTATTTAATTATGGGTGATTTATTATCCTGCTCATCCCCATTCTCTTGCCTTCTCCCAGTATATGTTCATTCCAAGGAATGAAAAGAGGAGAAAAGATGAAGTTGAAACATCCTGCTGAATGCATAGACTCTCAAAGTTACACAGAGGGGATTGTTGAGCAATTCTGTTTGTTAGAGCTCCATGATGGAAGTAACCAGGAGTCCCACTCACCTGCCTTTCTTCTTAACCCTTTCAAGTATATTTTTCCCCTTCATCCAAATCTCTTTTGAAAGTTTTTGAATCTCCTTCTGTCATCTGTTCATATAGTGCATTCCAGATCTTAGCACCTTGCAGTGTAGAAGTGCCTTCCATGTAGAAGAGTGTATTTCTCTGCTCTGTGATAGAAAGCTACCAAAATAGACCTGATTTTAGCTATTGATCAGAGTTCATGATGTGGTTCTATTCCTTTGCAAGGATTTTGTTAACACACACTCTGTGCAACGCTTGGACAGAGAACCATCAGGCATGTGTGATGTGCAATAGAAATGTTGGTGTTACTTGAGCAAAGTTGTTCTCCTTGAAGGAAGGCAGCAAGCAACAGGAGCATTGCACCTGAAGCAGGCTTTGCTTGAGTATCGAAGCCATTGGTTAAAATGGTACAGTACTAGGGGATGGGTTTACTTTGGCTGCTGCTGGGAGTCCATGATTTTCATTTCCCAGATGGATGCTTCTTCCCTTTTCCGGTATTAATCATGTCCACATTATTTCCACCCTCACTGTTGCTGTGTAACCTACCCCATTTTTTTGCTCCACCTCCATTTTATTTACTTAGAGATACTACACAGTAATTGACCCTTCCAGCCCAACGAGCCCCCGTCGTCCATTTACACCTATGTGACCAATTAACCTAGCATCCATTTTGTCTTTGGAATGTAGGAAGAAACCCCAGCACTCAGGAGAAACCCACACGGTCACGGAGAAAATGGAAAAGCTCTTTTCAGACTGGCAGAATTGAATCAGAGTTGTATGTGCAGTAATAACTTTATGCTAACTGCTACACTGCTGTGCCAACCCTGAGCTGTGTTTCTAAGTAGTTTACCCCTGACTCCAGATCATCACCTCCCTTCTGCTTACACTGACTGACCTCCCCCACCTCCCCAGCTACACTTATCTCACTGATAGGAGGTGGGCTATCAGTCCCAATTGCTTTCATGGTGATCCTCCCTCTTGCCCTCCTGCCCACCTCACAATCATTTTCGCAAATCTCTGGTCTTCATCCATCTGATCCTCACTACTTTGCTGGCAAATTACTGCTCAGTTAACTTGCTCTGTGGTTGTATATGCAAAAGGATTTCGTGCATAATAGAACAGGCCTTGTACTCTACACCTTTGGCCTTATTCACAAACTAAATCTTAATTGGAGATCTTTCACAAAAATGTCACAGGAACCTCAAAACTCCACTTTAATTGCCTTTTCAAGGACAGTACATTTTCTAGCCCTTTTTTCTCATAAGTGATGAGAAGAATTTCAACAATTTTTGCCGTTTGTTTGAAATCTTTATCCATGTGCTGCCATTTCTTAATTTGCGCTCACAAATATATCGATGGTGATATTTGGAGCGTAACTTAGTTCTGAAGAATCATTAGATCGCATTTATATTTTACAAGTGGACTTCAATAAGTATGGCAACCTTGCAGAAGAGCATCGCCAGGAGTCCAATATATTAATGTTGACGCACGCAGAAATGTTAACTCAGTCAAAGTCCAAAGAGATCAGTGGCAGAGCAATTTTAAGGGAACCCATAATGAAGGACTCATCTGTGCCAGCATAAAGGCACCCAGCTGGCAAACCTATCCAAGCTGAAATTCACCACAGGGCTGATTACCTTCACTTAAATATTAATGCTCTGCCTGCACATACTGGTTACATATACTTTGGAACTTCCCGGAATAGCTTGAATCTATAACCCCAGCTGGTGCTGAAAGATCTCCTCCCAGCATGACTTTCCTGAATTTTATCTGGTTAACAGGCTAAACTGAAAGACCTTTTTGTTGGGATAAAACCACCCCATATTCCATTTTCACTGGTCTCCTTTGAAAAAGGCTATTACAGCTTTTGTGTAAGTAGCATAATAAAGGAGAAAATGATAACAACCGTCGGACTCAAATAGTGAAATAAAAACAATGTTATTAGCATAAGCTAAATTCAAAAATGATTCAGAGAACTTCATGTTCAAACAATGGCCTTGTCAAGATTTCTGTATCAATCAATTTGGTGAAATATCACCAGTGTGTGCTTATAGTATCTTATTAATATTTTGAATTGCCAATATTTTAAGCTGCTATTTTTTATTAACATCAGTATCTTAATGGATCCAGACTATTATGTGGCAAAAATGGGAAGAAAGTCATAAGGTTTTGCAGTTACTGATTTAAATCAAAGCAGCCAAGCTACTGCCTGACTCTTGCATCACTGGATTAAAATAAAAAGCACGATCGCGGAAGATCCACAATCCTAAACAGTTTGTTTGGCCAAGAAATCACAGCGTTCTAGTGAGGAGATTTCTGTTAAATGGTCTGACAAATTTTAAATCAACACATTGAATATATGCAAAATAAAACAATTTTTTAAAATAAGAATAACACCCATAGAAGACCAAATAAACAGTCCTTATCAGTTTACTGGAATTGGATTGGAATTTGACTGAAACTAATAAAGGAATTATTATTACAAAGAAGTATTCTATAAAAATGCATAATAGAAACTGGTCTTCTGACATTTAATTCCAGTTTGAATGTGTCTGTGCCCTTGTGTTTACCTATTTCCAAATGATTTTATTCTAGTTTATCTCAGTTATCTATCCAAGCTATTAAACATTAATGTTAGTGTGGCATCAATTATTTACTTCAGGAAAGGATTCCATAATGTTTTCTGTCCAAATCAATTGTATTAAGCCTTGTATCCATGCCCAGTCATATTAACCCTTAGCAATTGAAAGAAGTGTGATCTATCTGGTGTCTTTGACACTTTACAACACCAGTATCAAAATGTCCTGATGCTTTTCTCTTACCTACATCTAATTGTAAATCATGCCTCCTTGCAATTTTCTCTATTGACAATACAATCCCATTCCAGTCGCCCACCCCTATAAGTATGAGTACCAAACCACCCTATGAGGACTGGCAATACCCAAATCCATCACCTCCCCTGCCAAAAACTCTCCGCTGCAAGATAAATCGGGCCTGTAGTCAGTGTCCTGAACCCAGCCATGGGGAGTAGAACTGAGCAACAAATTTGCAAATGCAAACATTTGATTTGTTATTAAAATGTGATGTTGATTTTTCCAGCACAGCTATGGCCTTGACACTCATCATTTCACTTACTGAAGAATAGGTGCCCATGTTGCCATTTGCTTGGGATTGGAGTTACTGGTGGTGTACTTGCTTGTATATGCGATAAAAATAGCAATCGCAGAAGTTCCTATTTTTTGACTTGTACCAACTGACAAAAGGGTTTTAGCCTGGCCATTGCTGTTCACAATACCCTGCATTTGACTCAACCCCTATAGTGTTAGCTATTTATATAGTCTCTTTAATAACTTTTTAAATAAAACTTATGCTAAATAAAAGTTAGCACTTAAAATGCTAACTTTTATTAGTCTTAAAGGAGCTGTGCTTGTTAATTATGGGTAAATTCTGTTAAATTTGACTTTTGTGTTAATATGAAACAGCTGCAAAGGTGAATGCACTGTTGTTTTTAAATGAGCTCCCTTACACTGCTGTATTCACTTGAACAGGCAAAATGGGTAAAAAACCATTTGAGTTCGCATTAAAATTCTGCAGCCTTTACGTCAACATGGTTTACCACTGATCTCTTAGGCTGTGTTGTTTTAATGTGTGCTTGACAGAATCAGTCAAAATTTTATATCCATAATTTGAAGCCCAGTTTGTGCTGAGTCCACACATTATCAGCAATAAGTGTTCAGTAACTTACTAAAGTAAACATGACGAAAAACACAGCAAAAATGACTGCCCTAGAGATTAATAATCTGGAACTTTTTAATGTGTTACACAATTGACTGAGTGTGAAATATAATTGCTACCTGATGGCACATAATCAATCTTCGATCAGCTGCTTCCATGCGCATAACTTGTCAATGCAAGATGCACTTAGAGTACGCACAAGTGATGCCAATGCACGGGCCACTCCTTGAAATAGGTAATTAAAGCAGTGTGGTTGATGTGAAAGAAAACATTTCCTAACACAGCGCAATTCCTGTAACCATGCATTTTTAAGGGAACATTAAATAATTCAGAACTGATTTGGAGCAGAACTGTCTTCATTCCATGGGACAGAAGACCCTGGCACAATATCAGAACACCAGAGATGCTAAAAGAGATACTGATGAAAGGTCATCAAGCTGAAGTATTTACTCCTTTCACAATCCTCAGATGCTGCCTGGACTGTTTAGTTTTTTTTTCAATTTTTTTTTTGATTTTACAAGTTGCGCGAGAGTCTGGATATACACTGAGTACAGGGCAGACTTTCTTTGTTGCCGATCATACGTGCTTCAGAAGCACTGTCACTCAGCTTCCATCGTGACCTGGAACAGGGGGATAAGGGCTGAACGTTTAGGTGACTGAGGATGAGTGCAATGTTTCAGACTGGGAAGGTAGGTCCTATCAGAACCTTTGATGTCCACCAGCTTCAAGAGAAATGGAAGCCAATGGTTTCCATTGTAGTGTCACCAACAGCAGCCAGAAGCCCCAGGCAGCTTCCACACCATGCTGTAGAGGTGAAGAGCAGTTTTACTTTCAGTTTACTCTGGGGTGGCTTTGAAGTGTAGTGGTTGGTGCAACTTTTCACAGGTGTCGTCTCTAAGTGTGCCATCTTTAATTCCTGCTGCTGCCTGCAAGGAACTTATATGTTCTCCCCATGACTGGGTTTCCTCGGAGTGCTTCGGTTTCCTCCCACAAAGACGTGCAGTTTAGGGTTAGAAAGCTGTAGGCAGGTTATGTGGGTGCTGGAAGCACAGCACACTTGTGAGCTGCCTTCAGCACATCCTCGACATGAGTGACGCATTTCACTGTGTGTTTAGATGTCCATGTGACAAATAAAGCTAATTTTTATCTTTAGTATTTGCATCATTGTAAGCGGATTTATGTCGAGCTGCATTTGGTAGTAAGGGATGCGATGGATGTTGGGCAGAAGGTACTCCTTCTCCTTGAGCAGAGACCAGCAGTAATCATTGCCAGAGATATTATCATCCTAAGAGACAGACTGCATTTGTATGAGACATCACATCAGATGGGAGCTCTTTAGAAACTACAGATGTCCTGTGTTCATTCCCTGAATCAGCAGTTATTGTGAGACTACTTCCAGAACATTCTCAGTGTTTCAGCAACAGCTTCGTCCCCTCCACCATCAGATCTCTGAATGGACCCAGGAACACTACCTCACCTTTACTTTGCTCTCTTTTTGCACTACTTAATTTAATTTTGACTGTAATTTATATTTTTTATTATTATGTATTGCTACGGCAAAACAACAAATTTCACAACCATTTGCCAACGATGTTAAGCCTGATTCTGATTCTAAAGACCAGTATTTGGAAGCACAGATACATGCACTTTCCTGATCAACGGCACTCCTTGTGTCCATGTTCTTTCAGTCATCAAGCTGGACAGTCAGAAGACTCTTGGGCAAAGGCTGTCTATCCCCTTTGTGGCTCATTCCAGCTTTAAATGCTGACTATGTTGGAAATGGATATACAGTGACAGTTACAGGGCAACTTGGAACTTGATGGAGCATCCTGGAGCTGAGTTTCCACTTTGTTGCATTGGTCAGGTGTCGTCCAACAATTCTGCCCAGAGAGAGTGCTGTACGTTGTTGCTGTCTGCTTCACATACCTCTGGTTGTTCGGATAGCAGGAGGGACAAATGATGTCAACTGGAACCTCTCTCTAGACCTGCCTGATAGCTGTGTATTTCATTTGAGCTACCCACTGAGTTCCATACTGAAAGACAGTCCCTCACCAAATCCAACACATCTGGCAAGGACTTTTTGCATTAAGTGGATGATTCTCTATTTCCTTTGAGGTGAGAAGGGTATATTTGAGGCTTTCAGCAGCAGGTGCACTGAAGTAGGAGCAGTGTCAAATAATGTTAAAGAGGTGGAGAAAGGTAATTCCAAGCTCAGATATTGCAAATTGCATGGTTTGATTTCAAAGTTTCTGGTGAGAAAGACTATGTTATTAAAGAACAGGATTTTTGCTGGGGAGTGAGGAAGATAACTGGTTTTGCCAGTAGTTATTTGGACATAATTTCAGTTCATTAAATTACTGGGCATTAGTCAAGCAGTATTTAAATTTGGAGAGTCCAAGCTGCCGAAGCAGAATTGGGCACTGTCAACATGCTTCAGAAGGCTGGCTCTGTGTCTTTTAGGTGAATAATGTTATCATTAATGTTACTGAAATATTTTTTGGTGGTGAATAAAGTTTCATGTTCCTGCTGCAAAGAAAATTTTTGTCACTTTCGTCGTAAGAATGCTTGAAACTTTGTCATTTATGGGAAAAAAAATAGTGGAATTAGGCCATATGTGAAATAGCATACAGACATTTGGGAAATATTTGGTTAACTGGTTGACTGAACCTGCTGTAAAAACTTAAACTACTGGAAACACTCAGCAGGCAGTAAATGAGAAAGGGGAGTTATCCAAGGATAAGCCTAATTTAATATGAAATCAAGAAGACTAAGAGAAGCTAATGCAGGTGGTTTTCAGGTAAGAATAGTGCCTGTTGAGTGCAGCCTCACCAGGGTGGATAATAATGGAGAATCATGTGATCAGGAAAAGCTGCAGGAGGTTGAACAACTCTCTTAGTCATACAGTCCAGAAACAGGCCTATTGACCTCACTGACCATTACGCACCAGCTTGCATTAATCCTATTTTTCTCTCCCCTTAGTCCTATCAATTCCCCCAGGTTCCACCACTCTCATATTTGATATGTCCAATTAACTTATTGACCTGCATGTCTTTGGGATGTAGAGGAACCTGAAATATCCTGGCAATCACAACAAGAAACTGAAAACTCCATACTGACAACTACAGAAGTTAGGATTGAACTAGACTGGCAGAGCTCTGAGGCTGTATTTCTACTATCCATGCCCTTGGACTGTAGAATCAAAGACTGTAGATGATTCGAGAAAGATGTGCAGTTAGATTAACTTTGTCAGAATCATTTAGATTGTCGGTACATCTGTTTAGATACTGTGATAAAAGTGAAAGATTGATTAGAATTATGTGCACAATGAGTCAGAATTTGGGAATGAATACCATCTTCGTATTTTCTCTGAACTTCTGATGTTTGTTTCTGACAACTAACACTTCATGCATGAAGAAGACTGTAAATTGACCTCTGTTAATGAAATGTATGCCATTCAGAAATACCATAATAAATGGCTGTAAATATAGAAATGATGGCATTGATATTTTGAAAAAAAAAGAAAACTGTAGTGTGATGATCTCATCCCAACAGAAAGAAGCTTTAGAAGGTATTCTTTGAAGTTTGGTTAGTTTGATCTCAGTTTTACTCATGAAAATATAATTTTTACATCAAATCATTGTATCTTTTCATGTTTCAGAGGAGAAACAAAGAGAGAAAGCAATACTATAGAAGGAAAAGAGTCTACATCCTATCCCAATACAGGGGAAAGCAACTGGAAACAAAGAAAAACTTCTGAAGATATTGGTAATGTAATTTTCGTACAATTTTCCCTTAAATATTAAATACAGGTGTCCCCCATTTTACAAAGGTAGAGCGTTCCTATGAAACCTTTCTTAAGCCAAAATGGTGTAAAGCGAAGAACCATTCATTTATATGGGAAAAATTTCCATAAAAGCGAAAATCCTCTTTCTAATGTGAAAACAGGTTACTAATGTAGGTCTTTTGTAAAAGCGAAGTGGCGTAAAACAAACATTCGTATGCAAACTCCTGTATGCAAATATGCTGAATACTTTGTTTTAAAATTCTCTTTCTATATTGTGGTGGCTTGTTGAAGTACAATCATTTGAAGTATATTTCTTATCAAATGTTCACCATCTTTTTCTAGGCAAAGAAAACTATAACTTGTTCTCTGTGAAACTTTTTTTCTGCCATACTTGTCTATTATACAGTATATGCTTAGGAGCACAATAGTGTTCACACAGATGCGGGCATCTGTAATATTATTTACTCTGGCTTATTAGGAATTAATTTTCTATGAATTAATAGTGTTTTCTTTTGATGAAGTTGGTAATAGTTTTTGATGGGATTGCGTCACATTCCAGTTTCAGAGGTAATAATAGCGTGTTCAAAGCAGTTATAATGAATTGGATTAGACTCAGCTGGATTAATATTTAGAACAGTGTACACTGGGCAAAAGAATTTCTACCCAAGCATGATCAGCAATCCATGATCAAATTATGGGTTTTTTGCTGTATTTTTTTCTGTTTTCGTTCAAGCACTTATATTTTGCTGAACAATAAATCTGTTTTCAATCAGGACATTGAAACAAGATTTTGAGTATTTTTCTTTTAAAAAATGTAGCAAGAATTGCACAGCATTTTTAGGAATGGTTGCCTGATACCTCGAAATGTAAGTTTCATCGGAATACATTAGGATTTTAAACATGGTGTTGGGTTGACTGTCTTGAGAATAACCCAATGAATATCTAAACAGGGCAATGCCTAATTCCAGTGTTACTCTTAAGATTAAGCAACCTTATGAATACTTGCAGGCATACATATCAGCCCCATTAACAACATTTTGATTAGAACAGTAGGGAAGTTGTATGGTTCCCCTGATTTTTTTTTGTTACTTATAGCAAAAGTACAGTTCAATTAATGGCCCTTTGGCCTCACTCATTCATGCTGAACAAGGCACCAATCTACTGTAACCCCAATTTCCTGCATTTGACATTTACCCTCTCCCACTTTCCTATGCATGTACTTGTCCACTTGCTTTTTTAAATGCCTTGATTATACCTGTTACCACCACCTCTTGCAGCTTGTTCCATATACCTACCCCCTTAGTGTGGTAAAAAAACTTGCACATCAGATCTGCTCTTTTACACTCACATCCTCTATTGTAAGAAAAGACTTGAACTGACAATGTTATCTATGCACCTCATAATTTTATAAACCTCTGTAAGGCCACCCCTCAGCCTTCTGCACCCAGTGAGAACAACCCTGGCCTATCCGACCTCTCTATGTAACTAAAGCCCATTCCAGGTAACATCCTTGTGAATCTCTTCTGCACTCTTTCTAGCACTACCACATCTCTTCTGTTGTGAGGTGACCAGAATTGCATGCATTATACTGAATGTGGCATAACCAATGTCTCGTTTAGCTACCTGATGTTCCAACTCTTATGCAGTGAACGTCTGTTTATGAAGGCAAGGAAACTAAACACCTTCTACACTACTTGATCTTCCTTTGTTGCCACTTTTAGGGATCTGTGAACTTGTATCCCCAGCTCACTCTGTACATCAGTGCTTCTAAGGACACTGCAGTTTATGTCCTGCCAGTATTAATCAACGCACCATTGCAGAAATTTCATGTTCATTGCAAGTGCATGCTGAACTTGACCCTTTAAATGGGTACATTTTTTCAGGTAGTGGGCATTGCCTGCAAGGCCAACACTTAATGCCCTTGAGAAGATAGTGGTGAGCCTGAGCTGTTATCTCCTCAAAGTCTAGCATTGCAATTTTCCCACAACACTGTTGGGAAATTGGACAGAGCGCCTGTGAAGGAAGGGCATTATTTTTACATGCCAAAGGTGATGTGTGAATTAGAGAAGAGTGTTACTGGTGGTGTTCCTATGTTCCTGTTGCCCTCAGCGTATCAGATGGCAGATGGTAGAGGCCATGGGATTGACAGATGCTGCAGGAGAAGTCCATTGTGCAAAGTAGGTGGGGTGAATGGTTTCTCTGGGTGGGTTGCTGATCAAGTGGGTTTGTTGCAATGTCCTGAATGATGTTGAGCATCTCCACTGTTATTAGAGTTAGGCTCATCCAAACCAGTCCTGATTTATGCCTTGTAACTGGTTCAAAGATGTTGGGAATGTTTGAAAATGCACTACGCACCACAAGATGTTATTACACAAATCCTCAGGATACTCGTCCTTTGATTTGGTTTTTTAGCCCAGTATGTATATATGCGTTGTCCAATTAAATTTCTGGTCAATGGGCTGGGATTCAGCAATGATTATTTAATTGGATGTCAAAGAACAAATGGTTGTATTTTTTGGTAAGATGGTGGTGTGCTCTAACACAGCGGCTTCTATGGGGTCAACCAAAGGTGTTATTGTCTTTTTCAAATGTATTTTTTATAATTGCAAGACCCTGCTGGACATTAAGAACTACTGTCGGTCTACCCCATTAGTGAGTTGCTCATTGATGGAGAAACTAAAGGAGCTGGATTTGGTGCGGATCATGATGCTGCCTGTGACAGAGAGACATCTGTACATGAAGGAGGTGTGTAGTCTAACAATGAGTGATCATCTTAGATTCTGTTCTTGTGATTGCAAGACCCTGTTGGACGTTGGTGGTGTGCAGTGCTGCAACTCCAGATTGTCAGTCTATTGGCAAATGGTAGGGGTGTTGCATGGCCTCAGTCTGCGGTGTCACCTATTTGCAGATGCCCAGGGGCGACGTCAGAGTCGGGCACTCTACCAGAGTGCCATAGGCAGTGTGGCACAGTGTCCAGGCTGGAGTTGGTACTGCTCCCCAGTATTCGCTTGGCAGAAGACAAGCTAGATTGTATTTAACAGCAGACTGCTGCAACATTCATGGACTCGGATTTGGACTATATATTTTTGTGTGACTGTATTCTACTATATCTTATATGTCCTTAATTTAATAAATAATTCATTGTTTGAATGCATCTTAAAATAAATTTCAATACAATTGATTCCAATTAATTGTGACACGTAAATACCGGTACATTTTGGCCAAATTAAGTGATTGCCAAAATTTGCCAACATTTCATGGAAATAGTTTAAATAGTATAAAATAGACTAACTGCTGTTTAATTCAGCCATGAATTATGTATTTAGATGAAATACAGAATGAATTCGAACATTACCAGTACTACTACAGTACTATAAAATTGTGTATTATTTCCTAATTGCTATCGATGGAGGAATTCATCCAGTATACACTGCTGTGTTCGTAAATGAACAAAATCAGTGCAAACACCTAGTGCAGATAATGGACTGCCTTCATATGATGATTTCGATGATTGCATCCTCCAAATTGTCATTCCCTTTGTAACATTCAAGATGGTTGTCGTTGCTTTCAAATTCTTCATTGTTCCTAATTTGTTGAAGTAATAAAATAGTTTCATTTTCATTCCCGGCTGTTTCTGGCATTTTCAAGTCCGAATGCTTAAAACTGCAGTGAGCAAAACAGTTCTGAATTGTCTTACGGCTTATTTCTCACCAACTATTTGTGTCAAAGATTACTGTTTTTTTGACCACAAACACACGCAACTGATGCTATTTAAAAAATGTTCAATCTAAGCACAGTGTGATATCTAACAGCCACACAAGTGCACATGACTGACGTTAGATAGAAACTGCTAGAAACCTCAGGATTGTCCCAAATAAACATCTGCCCTAATAACACAGTAAATATGAAGAAACACAATAAAATAAATGAAAGATTATGCATGACAGAGATAGACAAACAGCCAATGTGCAAAAGACAACAAACTGTGCAAATACAAAAAAAAAAGAAAAACAGTAAGTAATAAATATTGAGAACATGAGTTGTGAGTGCATAAACGTGGGTGCACACATTATGGACAGTTCATGGTTGCGGTGAGTAAAGATATCCCCTCTATTTCAAGAGCCTGATGGTTGAGGGGTAATAACTATTCTTGAACCTGGTGGTGTGGGACTTGAGGCTCTGTTAACTGCTTCCTGATTGCAACAGTGAGAAGAGAGCATGGGGTTCTGGATGATAGATGATGCTTTCCTGCAACAGCGCTGCTGGTAAGTCCGGTCAATGGTCAGGTGGGCTTTACCTGTTATGGGCTGGGCTGTATCCACTACTTTTTGTACTGTAGGTTTTTCTTTTCAAGGGCATTAGTGTTCTCATACCAGGCTGTGATGAGTGAGTAAACTCTGCACCACACATTTATAGAAGTCTGACAAGGTTTTAGATGACATGCTGAATTTGTGCAAACATCTAGGAAAGTAGAGGCACTGCTGTACTTTCTTTGTAATGGCACTTACGGGCTAGATCTAGAACAGATCCTCTGAGAAGATAATGCCGAGGAATTTAAAGTTGCTGACTCTCTCCACCTCTGATCCCCTGACAAGGACTGGCTCATGGACTCTGGCTTCCTTCTCCTGTACTCCATAATCGGTTCTTTGGTTTTGCTGGCACCATGCAACCAGATTTTAAAATATCCCTCCTTATATGTTGATTCATCACCACCTTTGATTCAGCCCATATCAGTGGTGTTGTCAGCAAATCTGCAGTAAATTTAGCTTTGGAGCTCTTAGCCTCACAGTCATAAGTATAAAGCGAGTAGAGCAAGGGGCTAAGCATACAGCTGACGATGATTGTGGAGGAGATGTTGTTGCCAATCCGAACTGACTGGGGTCTGCAGCTGAGGAAGTTACGGAGCCGGTTGCACAAGGAGTTATTGAGGTGTAGGCCTTGAGTGATGGTGTTAAATGCAGAGCTGCAGTCAACGAAGAGTATTCTGATGTATGACCCTTCAGTTTGCAGTTGTTCCAGGGTTGAGTGAGGAGCCAGTGAAATGGCATCTGCTGTTGACCTGTTGTGAGTGCAGGCAAATTGCTGTGGATCAATGCCTTTATGTTTACTTTGACCAGCAAAGCATGGAGGCACCTTCACAGGCTCCTACAGCTCTCAGTAACCCTGTGATTTCAGTTTCTGATGCTGACAATAGAGCATCCTTTGGGAGGATGAACACGTGAAAAGCATCTGGCCCAGATGTGGTGCCTGGCCAAGTACTGAGGACCTGTGCTATTCAAATGGCATCAGTGTTCACTGATATATTTAACCTGTTGCTTTGGCTGTCTGAGGTACCCACCTGCTTCAAGCAGGCTTCAATTGTACCAGCGCCCAAGTAGAGTGTAGTAACATGCCTCATTGTTTATTGTTCAGTAGCACATACGTTCACTGTGATGAAGTGCTTTGAGAGGTTGGTGATGGAGCACATTGGCTCCTGCTTGAGGAGCAACTAGTAGCCATTTTAGGAAAATGGAAATCCACAGCACTGAAATCTTGCACCCATTTGTTCGTAAGAGTGAGAGAGAGAGGGAACATGCACACATTTCCTCAAGGGTAATGACCACTGCCAATGAGTAGGACAGAGCAAGAAGATGTAGCATCTGTGAAATTTGCTATACACGACAGTAATCTGTGCAACAGATTAAATATTGTGATGAAGAATAAATGGGGAATCTAGTTACACTCCACAGTTCCAAGGATAGGTAATTGACCTCAAATTTCATACACCATCTTGTTATTGGCTTTTGAGAAGTCCACATGATTGCTTTCGAATAGAGTAAGCATTTTCTTTACTCAGGAATTTAAGTTCAGATGATTAATAGCATAAACCTGTAATTTACAAAATATGAAGTTACTGAGAGAGAGAGAGGGAAAGAGAGGGAGAGAGAGAGAGCGAGAGGGGGAGAGAGAGGAAGCGCAGAACTACCAGCAGAACATTGTCTTAACCCACGGTACTGAAGAGGAAATCCTATTGCCTAAGCAGTAACATCATGACTGACATATGGCTGGACCAGTAATTCAGATGATGAATAAATAATGCTGAGACATGAGTTCAGATCTCACCACAACATCTGGAGTGTTTAAATCCAGTTAATTAAGTAAAGCTGGAATCAATAATGGTGGTCATGAACGTACTGGTTTGTTGTAAAAAGACAGCTGGCTCAATTATTTGCTTAAGGAAGGGAAGTATGAAACTATTGCCCTGTCTAGTCTCTATATATCACCAAACCCAGAGCTTGCAGGTCTCTGAAATGGGGGTTGGGATGTAAACTATCAGGCCAAAACATGACAAACTTCTAGCAATGACCCAGGCACTTAGTTTGAGTGCGACGCAAGTTCAAGTGAGCACCTCTTCACTGACATCTGGACGGTGCGAAAATTAGGAATGCTGATCTTAAAACTAGTCAGGTACGAATTCAACATGGCCTCGCTTATACCTTTCAGCCAACGTTAGAGACCCCTCCTTTAACAACCATGGAATATCTTTGTGGTGAACTGTATACAGTGGATTGTATACAAATTGCCATAAATTACTATAAATAGATGGTGCAAATATATAATAATAAGCTTTGAAGGTAATAGTCAATTATTGGCAAGGAAACCACCTTTCATTATAGTTATCCTTCAGCTGATGATTATTGAATACCGTGTTGAAGAATGTTTGGAAGTAGTTCTGAAGGTAGCAACTATATAGAAGTCAGCAGATCAGTGTTCACAACTAAATACCGCAGAAATATTATCACAGGCTCAGCTGACCGAGTCCCGATGGCCATATCTGGCAGACTGGGCTTAAGGCTGGGGCTGAGACAACCATGCTGAGGGTATGTGGAGCCTCTATGTTGCAGATGCATCTATAATTGACATTATTATTAATAATGATCACGAATAATTTTGGGGACATTATGTCCATCTTCATAGTAAAGGCATTCTGCATTTTGCTGTATGATGTTAATATAATTTGAATTAATTTGGAATAGATCAAGGAAGGTAGGATATGGTGACAGAGCAATCAGTGCTGTTTTCCTTTAACTTTCGGGACTCAGGTTTGATCCTCAGATGCTGTCTGTGTGGAGTTTGCTGGATCTCTCCATGACCATGAGCTCCTGTGGATGTTTTCATTTCTTCCCACCTCTCAAAGATGTGTAGGTAGGTTTACTGACCATTGTAAATTTCCCCTTAGTATATAGATGAAATTTGTAGAAGAGGATGCAGTGGAGGTAATGTAAAATGAGGTGTCGAAATGGGGCGGAGAGTTGGAGTGGGAGCTCATCATTGCCATTGCAGACAGATGATGGAGGCTCAGCAGAGCTGTGCCATGCCTGTGTTTGGGCTCACTGATGTAGAAGAACACCAAGTGCAATTGACCAGGTTGAAGGAGGTGTATGTGATTCTCTGCCTCATCTGGAAGGGATGTTTTGATTCCTGGAGGCTGGAGGGGGAGGAGACAAATTAGGGAGTCCACCAGAAAGCAGAGAGAGGTTGGGTGGGAAGATGTGACTTGGTGGAATTGTGTTGCATCTGGTGGAACTCTGAACTAACAAGCCATGTGGTTGTGAAAATAATTGCTGTGAAGTTCTACTATTGTTTACTTAGAGCAATTAGAGATAATGAATAACTTTATTCAATCCGTGATTAGTCATTCTTTGCATCTGTATTTACTCAGAAGAATCGAATCTGAGACGGATGTACTGTAGAAATAAGGGAAAGCAGCATCAAATTCATGGACCCTTGTAGAGATTACAAAGGAGGTTGTGTTTGCTACCCTGAGGCAAATCAAGGTGGATAAATCCCCACGGCCTGACAAAGGGACCCAACAGGAGGCAAGTGCAGAAATTGACACTAGACACTAGACAAAGAATACTACAGCACAGTACAGGCCCTTCGGCCCTCGATGTTGTGCCGACCCATATATTCCTTAAAAAAAGTACTAAACCCACACTACCCTGTGACCCTCTATTTTTCTGTCTGTCCAAGTGGCTCTTAAATACCCCTAATGTTTTAGCCTCCACCACCATCCCTGGCAAGTCATTCCAGGCACCCACAACACTCTGTGTAAAAAAACTTACCCATGATCTCTCCCCTAATCTTCCCTCCCTTAACTTTGTACAATGCCCTCTGGTGTTTGCTATTCGTGCCCTAGGAAACAGGTACTGACTATCCACCCTATCTATGCCTCTCACAATTTTGTAGACCTCTATCAAGTCCCCTCTCATCCTTCTATGCTCCAAAGAGAGAAGTCCAGCTCTGCTAACCTTGCCTCATAAGACTTGTTTTCCAATTCAGGCAACATCCTGGTAAATCTCCACTGCATCCTCTCCATAGCTTCCACACCCTTCCTATAATGAGGTGACCAGAACTGAACACAATACTCTTAAGTGTGTTCTCACCAGAGATTTGTAGAGTTGCAACATGACCTTTCTACTCTTGAACTCAATCCCCCTATTAATGAAGCCTAGCATCCCATAGGCCTCCTTAACTATCTATTAACCTGTGCAGCGACCTTGAGGGATGTATGGATTTGAACCCCAAGGTCCCTCTGTTCATCCACACTCTTAAGCAACCGACCATCAACCCTGTACTCAGTTTTGTCCTACCAAAATGCATCACCTCACACTTAATCCGGATTGAACTCCATCTGCCACTTTTCTGCCCAATTCTGCATCCTGTCTATATCCTCTTGTAACCTTCGACACCCTGCAGCTCCATCCACAACTCCTCCAATCTTCGTGTCATCCACAAACTTACTCACCCATCCTTCCGCCTGTTCATCCAGGTGATTTATAAAAATCACAAACAGCAGTGGTCCCAGGACAGATCCTTGCGGCACTCCACTAGTTACCGAACTCCAGGCAGAATACTTTCTTTCCACTACTACCCTCTGCTTTCTTCCTGTAAAGCAATTTTTTTTTCCAAACAGCCAAGGTTCCACTGATCCCATGCCTCATGACTTTCTGGATGAGTCTCTCGTGGGGGATCTTGCCAAATGCCTTGCTAAAATCCATGTAGACCACATCTACTGCCCTACCCTCATCAATTTCTTTCGTTACCTCTTCAAAAAACTCACCTAGGCTCGTGAGCCACGACCTTCCCTTCACAAAGCCATGTTGACTTTCCTTGAGTAGACTGTACTTCTCCAAATGCTCGTAGATCCTATCCTTAAGAATTCTTTCCAATAGATCCAACACTTCTTCCTTAATCTCCACATTGTCCAGCACACAGGCCTGTTCTATTTCGACCTCACCCTGATCAAGGTCCTTTTCACTTGTGAATACTGAAGCAAAGTATTCATTTAGGACCTCCCCAATCTCCTCTGCCTCCAGGCACATGTTGCCTTCTTTATCCTTTAGCGGCCCCACCATTCTTGTCATCCTTCTGTTCTTCACATGTGCATAGAATGTCTTTTGGGGTTCTCCTTAATCATACATGCCAAGGCCTTCTCATGCCCCCTTTGAGCTCTCCTAAACCCTTTCTTAAGCCCCTTCCTGGCTACCCTATATTTCTCATGAGCCCCTCCTGCTTCCTTCTTCTTATATTTAACATATGCTTCCTTCTTCCTCTTGACGAGTTGCCTCACGTTTCGTCAGCCATGGTTCCCTTTTCCTACCATTTTTTCCTTGTCTCAGTGGGACAAACCTATCCTGAACCCAGCACATGTGGTCCCTAAACTTCCTCCATTTTACTTCTGTGCTTTCACCCTTGAACATCTGTTTCCAATTTATTCTTGCTAATTCCTGCCTCATCCCTTCATAGTTAGCCCTTCCCCAGTTAAGCACTTTCCCATTTTGTCTGTTTTTGTCCTTTTTCCATAGCTATGCTGAAGCTAAGGGAGTTGTGGTCACTCTCACCAAAATGCTTCCCCACTAAGAGGTCTGCCGGCTGACCTGGTTCATTACCCAGAACTGGATCCAGTATGGCCTCTTCCCTCATTGGCCAGTCCACATACTGTGTCAGGAATCCTTCTTGAACACACCTGACAAATTCAGCCTCATCATCCCCCTTGCAGTCGGGAAATGGCAGTTAATATGAGAGAAGTTGAAATCACCCATAACTACAACCCTGTATTTCCTGCACCATTCTAAAATCTGCCTGCTTATCTGCTCCTCGGTGTCCCGAGGGCTATTTGGGGGCCAATAGACTACTCCCAGCATAGTGATTGATCCCTTCCTATTTCTGACTTCCACCCAGACTGACTCCGTGGACACTTCCTCTGCAGCGTCCTCCCTTTCTATAGCCGTGATACTATCCCTGACCGGTAATTCTACTCCCCCCCCCCCCCCGCTTTCTACCTCCCATCCTATTCCTTTTAAAACACCTGAACCCCAGGACGTGCATCATCCAATCCTGACCTTCCTCCTGCCAAGTTTCAGTAACGGCCACAACATCGTAGTTGCACGCACTGATCCATGATCTAAGTTCATTCCCTTTATTCCTAATACTCCTAGCATTGAAATAGACACATTTCAACCCCTCTAACTGGCTACATTTATGTTTTGTCCCCTGCCTGTCCTTCCTCACCAACTCAGAACACATAGCATCATGCCTTTGTCCTTGTATCCTAATCTCTGCACTCACATTCTGATTCCCGCCCCACTGCCGAACTAGTTTAAACCCTCCCCAACAGCTCTAGCAAACCTAGCCGGGGCACTAGTAGAGATATTTAAAACATCCTTAGTGACAGACCATAAGACCATAAGATATGGGAGCAGAATTAGGCCATTCAGCCCATCGAGCCTGCTGCAACATTCCATCATGGCTAATCCCAGATTCTACTCAACCCCATACACCTGTAGAGAGGAGAGAATTGGAAGATAGCCAATGTTGTTCTGCTGTTTAAAAAAGGCTCTAAACAGAAATCAAGAAATTATAGGCTGGTGCGCCTGACATCAGTTGTGGAAAAGTTGCTGGGAGATATTCTGAGGGACTGGATATGTAAGTATTTGGATGGACATGGACTAATTAAGGATAGTCAGCATGACTTCGTGCATGGTAGCTCATGACTAACAAATCTTAGAGTTTTTTGAAAAAGTTACTAGGAAAGTGGATGAAGGCAAGGCAGTGGATGTTTTCTACATGGACCTTATTAAGGTATTTGACAAGGCCCCGCATAGGAGGCTGGTCAAGCAGGTTCAGTCGCTCGGCATTCAAGATGTAGTAAATTGGGTTAGATATTGGCTTTGAGGGAGAAGCCAGAGAGTGGTATAGAGGGTTGCCCCTCCGACTGGAGGCCTGTGACTAGTGGTGTGCTGTAGGGATTGAGGCTGGGTCCTTTATTGTTTGTCGTCTGTATCAATGATCTGGGTGATAATGTGACTAAATGGGTCAGCAAATTTGGTGATGAGGAAGCCTAACATGGCTTATAGAGGGATCTGCATCAGCAGGCAAATGGGCTGAAAATAGAAGATGAAATTTAATACAGACACGGGCAAGGTTTTGCATTTCGGTAGGACCAATCAGGATAGGTTTTACACAGTGGATGGTAAGGCACTGAGGAATCAGAATCAGGTTTATTATCACCGGCATGTGACATGAAATTTGTTAACATGTAGAACAATGGGATCTGGAAATATAGGCACATAATTCATTGAAAATGGTGTTACAGGTAGATAGGGTCATAAAGAAAACACTTGTCACACTGGGCTTCATAAATACTGAGTACAGAAGATGGGATGTTATGTTGAAGTTATATAAGACGTTGGTGAGGCCTATTGTGTGCAGTTTTGGTCACCTACGTACAGGAAAGATGTAAACAAGATTGAAAGAGTACAGAGAAAATTTACAAGAATGATACCAGGCCTGGAGGAACTGAGTTATAAGGGAAGATTGAAAAGGTTGTTTAGAACATTGAAGATTGAGGGGAGATTTGATAGAGGTATAGAAAGTTATGAGGGGTATAGTTAGGGTAAATATAAGCAGACTTTTTCCACTGAGGTTGGGTGGGAAGACAACTAGAGGTCATGGAAGTTTAAGAGGAATGTTGGGGGAAACTTCTTCCCTCAGAGGGTTGTGAGAGTGTGGAATGAGCTGCCAGCACAAGTGGTCCATGCAAGCTCAATTTCAATGTTTAAGAGAAGTTTGGATAGGTACATGGATAGTAGGGATATGGAAGGCTATGGTCCTGCATAGGTTGTTGGGAGTAGGCATTTTAAATGATTCTGGCATGGACGAGATGGGCCGAAGGGGTTGTTTCTGTGCTGTACTTCTCCATGACTCTATTCTTTGGAACAGAGTCACTAATAAGTTGAGGTG
This sequence comes from Hemitrygon akajei, assembly GCF_048418815.1. Lineage (NCBI taxonomy): Eukaryota > Metazoa > Chordata > Chondrichthyes > Myliobatiformes > Dasyatidae > Hemitrygon > Hemitrygon akajei. The sequence continues at coordinate 14,445,731 of NC_133150.1, read as the reverse complement.
GAAGCCTCCTATTTTACATTACATAAATTGATCAGGGTCTGGAAAGAACCATTAATACGTTGTGACAGGTCTATGGTCTGGTGGCGCAGACAAAGGAAACCAGGCATGTCCAATTCGGGTCTCGTGGACTGTTGACTGAGTGAAGCTAATTATCAGCGCAGTTCAAATCTTGAAACACTTTCACAATCTTAGAGCATAATGAAATGGAGGGATGTTTAGGTGAGGCAGCATTGTGTGGTGGGATTGTGTTTCAGGTGCCGGGAGTCAAAAGTGGGTCAGTAGTTGATTTAGGGTTGTATTTGCCAGTCAGGGATTCAGGGTTTTCAGTCAGAGGATGTGGTTGTCAGTCAGAGAGCAGGGGTGATTAACAATAGAGGGGGCAAAGGTCCATGGTTATGTATTCACTCTGGGGTTTGTTGGATATTAGACAGGACCTTGGGTTGATTGGAGGTTATCAGATCATTGGGTGGGGAGCTTCGTGGAGAGTCAGGTTCACTGTTGGGGTTGAAGTTGGATAGCTGAAGGACAAATGCATGGGCCCAGTACTCAGGAAGAATGTAACTGAATTGGGTTCCCAAAGCTTTGGACCTGCATAGAAAGTCTCACCAAATTATGAGAAGCTGACCAATGATACAGAGAGAGTACAAATGACACTTTGATACACACCATTGAAAACCCCAGAGTGGCACCTGGGCATGCTGCACATTTTTTGAATAGCCCTGCACATAGCGTGTGGTCACACCGAACGAAGCTTGGAATTTTCTATTTACACATTTTAGGAGACCTTTTAGTCGAAATGTGCCTTACAGATACTGATTACCAATTGATCCTGAAAGATAATTTTTATGAACTACATTATTTATTACTGAATAAAATTTAACTGACAGCAAAATGCTTCATCATCCTTTAATAAGCTGTTGTTAAATAGTCTGCTAGTTGCATCCTCGAACCAAATAATTCTTGTTATAGGGACCAAAATTTGATGGATAGATTGGCCTTTGTTCTCGACTACGGTTTCAGGTACCTCTTGGGATGAAATAAGTTATCATTTTACACTGAACATACAGATTGCATCTTTGATATAAATCTTAGTGTTCACAGCAGATCTCAATGTAAACTGTTGCCACTAACTGTGAAATATGAAACCACTGAGTTTTCAGGGAGAGTTTTAATGGTGACAAACCCATAGATGTGTTTTATTTCCAATCTGACTAATCTACCAACATTTTCAATAAACATTGTTTTCAGCTAATTTGGTTCCTCATTTAGTTCAGTTTTATTGAAAGCCCCTGACACTGAATCTGATTATGCCTTCTCACACAGCATCAATTTGTGCCACTGCATGATTGTACCACAAATTCTGTAAGGAAGTGATGAGTTCATGTTGAATGCAGATCATGTGAAATCTGCGCTTGAGTACACGGTCTTCAACTTGAGTGGTCATTGAAGGGATAAATTACACATTACCTTCAGTAGACTTTTGCAGTCTTTCTTCCTCTAATGTTGTTCAAAGGAGAAGCCCTATTGCTCACAACTATCACAAATAAATGTTTCTCTAAGTTTTAGTTATTGTTACAGTTGTATTACTTTGAGAAAAGACTAAGATTAGTAATCCTGTGAGAGCATTTATTGCTTCTTAATACTATTCTGGACCAAATTAATATTTTCTCTTGAAGTTGGTGAATCTTGGCTCCACAGAAATCATTAGCACTTTTGTTACTCACTGTGTTTACTTTCTATTCATATCTGATGCTAAATGTGTGTGTGTGAGACAGCTGTTCATTCATGAAGGATATCACAGCTGCAGTCTGATTATGCTCTCAGTCAAACTGTTCCCAACTTTCATTCAAGTCATCCCAGAAACAGAACCTGGAATTTTTTGATATGTGGCCACATGAACAACATCTGTATCCAGTCATTAGGGAGCAAAGATGGAAGATGTAAATCACATTGAGACATTTTGATATTTATCCAGTTCTGAGGTAATGCATTGGCAGTACACCACATACCAGATTATCTCTGAATCCTAAAATATAACTCATACCTTTATTTATGTTCTTTTTTATCTAAGTATAGTTACTAAACCATAAAAGTGACTTTTATTGGAGTGGAAACACTAAACAGTGCTGAGATTTACGCAGTGCTGAATTGCACACTAAATGCATGTTTTTTTTGGGTCTGGTGGCATATTGAATTAATGATATGAGAATGGGATGCATCATGTCAATGATAATTATCATTCTAAATGGTCATAATCTGTCTTTATTCCTCATTTTTAATTTCATGTTGGACAATTTTCTCTGAATAACCTCAGACTTTCTTCCACATTGCATTCAGAACTTAACTTCAATTCTGAGGAAGCACTGTTTTCAGGCTTAAATGAAACTCTCCCCATCCTTCTGAAATTCCCACTGTTATGTTTTGTAACTCCAAAACATAAAGCTAATTGAAAGAAAAACACATGAGCCCAGTACTCTCTGTTCATGAATTTCATCTGTTTTCTGCTTTTTTTTTTACTCGGCCATCTCTTTCCCATTGTGAATTTCCTTTTCCATTTCCATTGTGCATTTTGTTAAAAAACTTGAAAATCTTGCTGCTCTTCAACAAGTGGGTAGGCATCTCAGGTTAGATTTAAAATTTTCTCATCACAATGTTATGTTTTGTACTGCCAGAAACCATTTGAAAGAAAAACACAGGAACCCAGGAAAATTTTACTTTAGTGAGGCACTCACTTATGATGTGGTGGCACAATGACGTATGCTATTAATGTACTTTTACATATAACCCATAATGAATTATGTAAGCAAACACATATTGCTTTAACAAACAATTTATTTACAATTACTGAAATACTAAATACACAACACCCATCACCAAGATTGCAGCAGCAGAAGCCCCAGAGCAGTTTCTTTCTCTTAGGCAACCAGTCGTAATTGGTGAGAACTCTACTGTAATTGTTCTACATTGTAATCATTGGCTCTTTTCATCAGCCCATGGAAACTCGATGTGGATATGCACAGGTTTAAAGTATGCAATAAACAGATTTTGCTTTATTTGAGAAGAGGTCACTCAGGATGAGAATGTCTTTTGGTTATATTATTTTAATGCATTATGTAGTAGATATCAAGCTTAAATGTGACAGGTTACCGGAACAACAAAGAGCAATAATGCACCTCCTTCTTTTACTTAACCAGGGCCTCAATATCTCAAAATTTCACTCTTGAAGGCCTTTCTCCTACCAAATATACCTTTGCCAGAAAACAACTTGTGTCAATATACATTTGTCAGATCCTTTCTTATACCATCAATATTGGCCATCTACAATTTCAACCTGAGACCTATCCTTTTCCATGATTACCCTGAAACTAATAGCATTATGATCACTAGATGCAAAGTCTTCTGCACAAACTTCTGTCATCTGCCCTGTCTCATTCCCTAATAGGCGATCTAGTATCAGACTCTCTCTAGTTGTGACTTAAATATACTGATTAAGGAAACCTTCCTGAACACATCTAACAAGCTCTTTCCCATCCATCTTTTTTACAGTATGGGTGTCCATACAGTATGCAGAAAGTTAAAATCACCTACTTTCACATCCTGATGTTTCTTGCAACAGTCTGCGATCTCTCTACAAATTTGCTTCTCTAAATCCCGCAGACTGTTGGGTGGTCTATAATATAGCCCCATTAACGTGGCCGTACCTTTCTTATTCCTCAGTTCTACCCATAAAGCCTCAATAGACAAGCTCTCCAGTTTGTCTTGACTGAACACTGCCATGACATTTTCCCAGACTACACCTTCCCCTTTAATCTCCCCAGCTCTAACACGTTTAAAACAACTTAAACCCCAGAATACTGAGCTACCAGTCCTGCCCCTCCAGCAACCAAGTCTCATTATTGGCTACAATGACATAATTCTATGTACTGATCCATGCCCTAAGTTCATCTGCCTTTCCTACAATTCTCCCTGCATTGAAATATATGCATCTCAGAACATCAGTCATACCATGTTCGACTTGTCATCTGCATATATGCAAAGCCCACATATAGAATCATTTGAGGACCTGAGTTATAAGGAAGGATTGAGTAGGTTAGGACTTTATTCCCTTGAACATAGAAAATGGAGGGGAGATTTGATAGTATACAATACTATGAAAAGTATGGATCGGGTAAATGGAAGCAGGCTCCTTCCACTAAAGTTGGGTGAGACTGCAATTAGAGGTCATGGTGACCTCTAAGGTGAAATATTTAAGGGGAAAACAAGGGGGATCTTCTTCACTCAGAGGGTTGTGAGAGAGTGGAATGAATTTGCCAGCACAACTGGTGGATGTGGGTTTGATTTCAATGTTCGTAAGAGGAATTTGTATATATACATGGATGGGAGGGGTATGGATAGCTATGGTCAGTGGGACTAGACAGATTAATGGTTCAGCACATATCAGCTGGGCCAAAGGGGCTGTTTCTGTGCTGGTGTTCTATGATTCTACTGATTCTGCAGCCTGATGGAACTTGCAGGTCTGATGGAGCAACCTGCTATCTCTGCCTTTGACCCAGAAGGTTTCTCCTATGTTTACAGCATTCGATAAGCACCCAGAGGATCTAAACAGTGACCATGAAAGGATAGCACCAGACAAAAAGCTGAAGAAAGCAACCTTCAATTGTCATGTAGTTATAAATAGAGATGGAATTATTGGCAATGCTGATCTATATATGAATCAGTTACTTGAAACTTTCTGTAGCAGCTGATGGTGCATATAATCCCAGTGCAGCACTGAGGATTACAGTGACCCTGACTGACACTGACATGCTTAAAACCTTAACATCTATGGTGAAACTTTACAGATGGCTTAATGCTGATACATTTCACCGCAGCCACTGCCGTGGAGAATACCCAGAACTTGTGGTTGTAGTTTGTGGTTACAATGGCAATCCGTCTCAAATGCCATCTGATCTAATTACCGTTACTTCTTTTGGCATGTATGACTTTAACTATTGCATACGCGTACTGTGACTGGGAGTTTTATATGTACTGGCCTATCAGTCAGTCGAAAGTGACTCGCCAAGCAGTGCAAATACAGGTCAGGGAGTGACAGAATACTTCAATATGACTTATGGAATGTTAACATGTCTGTGGACTCTTTGGAAATGTTTTATTTTCAGTGATTGGGATAATCATCTTCAAGTATTCATATTCTGCTGAGCAGTAGCACAATGTAAATCAATGAAGAAACCACCACGTGATCATTCTGCCCTTCTTCCCCCTGCCCATTATTGCTTCCTCATTTGGTTCGTATTAGTCCGTGTCTGGAACTATCCATCTGCCACTCAGTTTCATCCGCCTAATCAACCCCTTCCTGCACCGCCATCCCATCCTCATCGAGTTTCATCCATCATCAGTAAGTTCCTGCAGCATCCCTCCCTCTCCTCTCTTTATACCAGCTACCTTTATTCTACACTTTCAATGCTAATGCAGCAACTCAATTCAAAAGTCAACTATACCTATGCCTCTACAGATGTACCTAAATATGTTACCAAATGCTACTGTGGTCAGATATCAGTGAAAGAATCCTTGACTTTTAAGTTATACTGTATAAGATTAATTGACACACTCTATCCAAAAAGTAATGGGAATTTACTGTCAGTTTTCACCTTTGCTTATTGTTGCACCAAAAGGAATATTTCTATTCCTTCAGCCAGAATGCATGGTCTAATTTTGCTCTTTCCTATTATGCATCATAATTACAAAATTATGATGTATAATAGGAAACTGAACTCTAAATAGCTTTACTAAGCCATTATGTGTTCTGCCAGGAAACACCAAAATAGCTGTAAGAGGTAAACTTTAATTAACTTATGAAATGTCCTGTTCAAATTTTTCATCATATAGTCAGGAATGAAGAACTGATTTTTTAAGGTGTGATGTTTACTGTGAGCTCACAATATGAGATTTTCATTTTTCTATATTGTAACATTACAATTTTCACAAATTCTCACTATTTAACTCTCAGAAACTGATGAAAGATTTCCCCATTTCTGAAATAAAGCAAATGTTTGGCATAGGTTACATAGAAACATAGAAAACCTACAGCACAATACAGGTCCTTCAGCCCACAAAGCTGTGCCGAACATGTCCCTAACTTAGAAATTACTAGGCTTACCTATAGTGCTCTATTTTTCTAAGCTCCATGTACCTATCCAAAAGTCTCTTAAAAGTCTCTATCACATCCGCCTCTACCAACGATGCTGGCAGCCCATTCCATGCACTCACCGCTCTCTGTGTAAGAAACTTACCCCTGACATCTCCTCTGTACCTACTCCCCAGCACCTTGAACCTGTGTCCGCTTGTGGCAGCCGTTTCAGCCCTGGGAAAAAGCCTCTGACTATACACATGATCAATGCCTCTCATCATCTTATACACCTCTTCTATCAGGTCGCCTCTGATCCTCTGTCGCTCCGAGGAATGTTTAAACTGTGGTAGTCTATTCCTGGCAGTTCCTTCCGTCTCCAGTTGGGACACCACAAGATGAGGAGAAACAAAATTAATGGAATGTTTTAATGCCAGATATTTTTAAAAAGGGACTCCAAAGCTAACCAGACAGTACGGAGGAATATTTTGCAGAATTAAGCAAAGTGAATGATGGCTGACAACATGAAGGATTAGTTTTGAATGTTTGCATTGATTTTTACTGTCGAGGATAGATTTAAGGTTTCCTAATGCAGTGGTTTCCAGATAATTGGGTCATTAGTTAATTGGGATCCACTTATTGGGGACTACTGTTAAAGAACAGAAACTAATAGCCAAAATTCCTTTGTTTATTTGGGTCACTATGCTACTTAATTAGGACAGGGGACTATTGCAGAAGTTTCTAACTAGCATCATTCATGTGCATGAATTGTATGGCCACTAAACATTAAACCATGCTTAGAACAATTTTGAAATAGTTTCCGTTGCATTTGTTTTGTGTTCAAAAAGCAGTGATTTTTTCTCACTGATAGTTGGCAAGAAATAAGCAATAAGACAATTTGAAACTCTTTTGCTCACTGCAGTTTCAAGCATTCAGGCTTAGATGTGCCAGAAATAGTCCTGAGTGAAAATTAAACGATTTCATCACTTCAGCAAGTTAGGAACTTAGAAGAAGTTGAAGGTATCGGCAATCACCTTGAATGTTACAATGAAAATGAAGATTAGGAGGATGCAACTGTCAAAAGCATTGTATGAAGACTGTAGTGTTCTCGCTCAGGTGTAAGAGAACGCTGAACTAAACACCGAGGTAAACCGTCGTCAATGAGCGATCTTGTTCACAATCAAAAGAACACGGCAGTGAACTCTGGATGAATTCCTCTGTCGATAACTATTAGGAACTACAATTTTATTGTACTGTAGTAGTATTGTTAGTGTTCTAATTTGTTCTGTATTTCATTTAGATACATAATTTGTTACTCAGTTAAAAACCTATAAGAAAATGACAAATTACCATTTAACTATTTTCATGAAATTTCAGCTAATTGGGTCAAAATGTACTGGTCCTGATGTGCCCCAATTAACCAGAAGCCACTGTACATAGAATCAGAATCAGTTTTAATTTAAGACCATAAGATTATAAGACATAGGAGCAGAATTACACCATTTGGCCCATCGAGTCTGCTTAACTATTCAATCATGGCTGATCTTTCTTTTTTCCCCTCCTCAGCCCCCCTCTCTGGTCTTCTCCACATAACCTTTGATGCTGTGGCCTATCAAGAGCCTATCGATTTCCACCTTAAATACACCCAGTGACCTGGCCTCCACAGCTGTCTGTGGTAACAACTTCTACAAATTCACCACCCTCTGGCTAAAGAAATTTCTCCACATCCCTGTTTTGAATGGATGCCCCTCTATCTTGAGGCTGAAACTTCTTGTCCTAGACTCTCCCACCATGGGAAACATCCTTTCCACATCTACTCTGTCTAGGCCTTTCAACGTTCAAAAGACTTCATCGAGATCCCTCCTCATCCTTTTAAATTCCAGTGAGTGCAGACCCTGAGCAATCGAACATTCCTCGTATAATAACTCTTTCATTCCTGGAATCATCCTTGTGAGTCTCTCTAACACCAGCATATCTTTTCTTAGACAAGGAGCCCAAAACTGTTCATAATGCTCGAGGTGAAGCTTTGCCAGTGGCTTATAAAGCCTCAGCATCACATCCCTGCTCTTATATTCTAAACTTCCTGAAATGAATGCTAACAGTGCATTTGACCTCGTCACCACTGCCTCAACCTGCAAGTTAACTCTTAGGGCGTTCTGCACAAGGACTCCAAAATCCTTTTGCATCTCAGATTTTTGGATTTTCTCTGCATTTAGGAAATAGTCTGCACATTTATTTCTTCTGCTAAAGTGCATGACCATGCACAGCCAATGCTCTAACTGTACCAGTAACTTTCCTGTAATACCATGGGCTCTGAACTTGGTTAAGCAGCTTCATGTGTGGCACTTTATCAAAGACCTTCTGAAAATCCAAATATACAACATCCACTGCATCCCCTTTATCTATCCTACTTGTAATCTCCTCAAAGAATTCCAACAGGTTCATCAGGGAAGACTTTCCCTTCAGGAAACATAATGACTTTGTCCTATCATATCCCGTGTCACCAAGTTCTCCATAACCTCATCCTTGACAATTGATTCCAACATCTTCCCAACCACTGAGGTCAGGCTAACTGGTCTATAATTTCCTTTTTGCTGCCTCCCTCCTTTCTTAAAGAATGGAGTGACATTTACAATTTTCCAGTCCTCCGGAATCCTGCCAGAGTTCAATGATTCTTGACAGATCACTATTATTGCCTCCACAATCTCTACCACTACCTCATTCAGAACCCTAGGGTGCAATTCATCTGGTCCGGGTGACTTGTGTACCTTTAACTCTTATAGCATTTTGAGCTCCTTCTCCCTTGGAATAGTAACTGCACTCACTTCACTTTCCTCACATCCTTCAACACGTGGCACACTGCTAGTGTCTTCCACAGTGAAGACTGATGCAAAATTACTCATTTAGTTCATCAGCCACCTCCGTTATTATTTCTCCAACCTCATTTCCCAGCGGTCCTATATCCTCTCTCATCTTTCTTTTATTTTTATATGCATGAAAAAGCTTTTTCTATCCACCTTGTTATTGTTCACTAGCTTGCTACCAGCATGAAATGTAAGAATAATAGCAGTGAAACTGGCATGACTGATTCCTTTGATTTAGGACATTTAATCATTTATTTGTTAGCTAAAGGAATCTTGCATTGGATCAAAATTTACATGAATGTAACTATCCTTTACTGGGCTGAAATCTGTGCATCACACTAAAAATAAAATGCAATGCTTATTTAAGAGTTTCTATTCCATAAACCATAAGACCATATCACTGGCATATGTCATGAAATTTGTTGTCTTTGCAGTAGTAGTACAATGCAGTATGTAATATTAGAGTTTTGGAAGCTTTCATGTTTTATTGTTTTACAACATTGAATCACAGTTGATTTAATTTGGGCTTTTTTGACACTGATCAACAGAGAAAGAGTCTTTCATGTCAAAGTGTAAACACATCTCTACAAAGTGATCTAAATTAATTACAAATTATAAAACACAAAGTAATTGATTGTATAAGTATTCACCCCTTCTAGTCAGTACTTAGTAGAAGCAGCTTTGGCACCAATTACCATCTAACCATATAACAATTACAGCATGGAAACAGGCCACTTCGGCCCTTCTAGTCCATGCTGAATGCTTACTTTCACCTAGTCCCACCGACGTGCACTCAGCTTATAATCCTCCATTCCTTTCCTGTCCATATACCTATCCAATTTTACTTTACATGACAATATCGGACCTCCCTCTACCACTTCTACTGGAAGCTCGTTCCACATAGCTACCACTCTCTGAGTAAAGAAATTCCCCCTCATGTTACCCCCTAAACTTTTGCCCCCTAACTCTCAACTCATGTCCTTCCTCTTGTTTGAATCTCCCCTCCTCTCAATGGAAAAAGCCTATCAATGTCAGCTCTATCTATCCCCCTCATAATTTTAAATACCTCTATCAAGTCCCCCCTCAACCTCCTACACTCCAAAGAATAAAGACCTAACTTGTTCAACCTTTCTCTGTAACTGAGGTGCTGAAACCCAGGTAACATTCTAGTAAATCTCCTCTGTACTCTCTCTATTTTGTTGACATCTTTCCTATAATTTGGTGACCAGAACTGTACACAATACTCCAAATTTGGCCTCACCAATGCCTTGTACAATTTTAACATTACATCCCAACTCCTATACTCAATGCTCTGATTTATAAAGGCCAGCATACCAAAAGCTTTCTTCACCACCCTATACACATGAGATTCCACCTTCAGGGAACTATGCACCATTATTCCTAGATCACTCTGTTCCACTGCATTCTTCAATGCCCTACCATTTACCATGTATGTCCTATTTTGATTATTCCTACCAAAATGTAGTGCCTCACACTTATCAGCATTAAACTCCATCTGCCATCTTTCAGCCCACTCTTCTAACTGGCTTAAATCTCTCTGCAAGCTTTGAAAACCAACTTCATTATCCACAACACCACCTATCTTAGTATCATCTGCATACTTATTAATCCAATTTACCACCCCATCATCCAGATCATTAATGTATATGACAAACAACATTGGACCCAGTACAGATCTCTGAGGCACACCACTAGTCACCGGCCTCCAACCTGACAAACAGTTATCCACCACTACTCTCTGGAATCTCCCATCCAGCCACTGTTGAATCCATTTTTCTACTTCAATATTTACACCTAAAGACTGAAACTTCCTAACTAACCTTCTGTGTGGAACCTTCTCAAAGGCCTTACTGAAGTCCATAAAGACAACATCCACTGCTTTACTCTTGTCAACTTTCCTAGTAACCTCTTCAAAAAATTCAATAAGATTTGTCAAACATGACCTTCCACGCACAAATCCATGTTGACTGTTCCTAATCAGACCCTGTCTATCCAGGTAATTATATATACCATCTCTAAGAATACTTTCCATTAATTTACCCACCACTGACGTCAAACTTACAGGCCTATAATTGCTAGGTTTACTCTTAGAACCCTTTATAAACAATGGAACAACATGAGCAATATGCCAATCTTCCGGCACCATCCCCGTTTCTAATGACATTTAAAATATTTCTGTCAGAGTCCCTGCTATTTCTACACTAACTTCCCTCAATGTCCTAGGGAATATCCTGTCAGGACCCTGAGATTTATCCACTTTTATATTCCTTAAAAGCGCCAGTACTTCCTCCTCTTTAATCGTCATAGTTTCCATAACTTCCCTACTTGTTGCCCTTACCTTACAAAATTCAATATCCTTCTCCTTAGTGAATACCGAAGAAAAGAAATTGTTCAAAATCTCCCCCATCTCTTTTGGCTCCACACATAGCTGTCCACTCTGATTCTCTAAGGGACAAATTTTATCCCTCACTATCCTTTTGCTATTAATATAACTGTAGAAACCCTTTGGATTTATTTTCACCTTACTTGCCAATGCAACCTCGTATCTTCAACCTTGAGTCTGTGTGGATATGTTGCTGTGAGCTTTGCACACCTGGACACTACAATTTTTCCCCATTTTTCTCTCCAAAACTGCTCAAACACTGTCAGATTGCACGGGGATTGTGAGTGAACTGCCTTTTTTAAGTCCAGCCACAAATTCTCAAATGGATTGCGGTCTGGACTCTGACCTAGTACACCAGGACATTAACTTTGCTGGTTTTAAGCCATTCCTGTGTATCTTTGGCTTTATGTTTGAGGTCATTGCCTTGCTGGGAAACAAATCTTTTCCCAAGTTGAAGTTCCCTTGCAGAGTGCATCAGATATTCCTCCAGGATGTCCCTATATTTTTCTGCATTCATTTTACCTTCTGCCTTCACAAGCCTTCCACGGCCTGCTGTGGTGAAGCCTCCCACAACATGATGCAGCCACCACCGGGCTTCACAGTAGGGATAGTGTGTTTTGATTATGTGCAGTGTTTAGCTTGCAACAAACATAATGTTTATTTTCTGATGGCCAAAAAGCTCAATCTTGGTTTCATCAGACCACAGGACCTTCTGCCACAGTCAGAGTCTTCCACGTGCCTTCTGGCAAACTCTAGCTGAGATTCCATCTGAGTACTTTTCAACAGTGGCTTTCTCTTTGCCACTCTCCCATATTGCTGCGGCTGGTGAAGCACCTGGGCAACAGTTGTATGTGCAGTCTCTCTCATCTCAGCTACTGAAGTGTGTAACTCCTCCAGAGTTGTTATACGTCTCTTGGTGGCCTCCCTCTCTAGTTCCCCCACAGCCACTCAGTTTTTGAGGACGGCCTGCTCTATGCAGATTTACAGCTGTGCCATTTTTCTTTCCATTTCTTGATGATTAATTTAACTATACTCCAAGGGATATTCAGTGACTTGGAGATCTTCTTGTATCCATTTGCTGACTTGTGCTTGTCAATAACCTTTTCGCAGAGTTGTTTGGAGTGTTGTTTTGGCTTCATGCTGTCATTTTTGCCGGGACTCTGACTCACCAGCAATTAGATCTTCCAGTTACAGGTGTATTTTTACTACAATCAATTGAAACACCTTGACTGCAAACAGGTTTATATATAGCTAGGATACCTTAACTAATTATCTGACTTCTAAAACCAATTGGCTGCTCCAGTGATGATTTGATGTGTTATATTAAAGGGGGTGAATATTTATTGTCAGTTATTTTGAGTTTTATATTTGTAATTAATTTAATTACCTTGAGTGAACTATTTACACTTTGACAGGAAGGAGTCTTTTTCTGTTGATCAGTGTCAAAAAAAGCCAAATTGAATCCATTGTGATTCAATGTTATGAAACAATAAAACATGAAAGCTTCCAAAGGGTGGAGGAGGTGAATACATTTTATAGGCATTAATTAATTACTCATAAAATGTGGTCTGATTTTCATCTAAGTCACATTAATAAGACAAATGCAATCTGCCTGAACTATTAACACACAAATAATTGCACTTTTCATGTCTTTATTGAACACGTTGTTTAATCATTCACTGTCCAGGCTGAAAAAAGTATTTGAACCCTTGTATTCAATAACTGGTAGAATTTCCTTTAGCAGGAATAACCTCCATCAAATGTTTCCTGTAGTTGCTGATCAGACTTGCACAATTGCGAGGGGAAATTTTAGAGCATTGCTCCATACAAACCTGTTTCAGTTCATCAATGATTCTGGGATACCTTGCATAACCAGCCCTCTTCAGGTCCTACCACAGCATCTCAATTGGGTTCAAGTCTTTGACTTGACTTGGCCAATCCAAAACATGAATTTTCTTATTTTTAAACCATTTTGTTGTTGATTGAGTCTTGTGTTTTGGATCATTGTCTTGTTGCATTATCCAACTTCTACGAAACTCCAGGTGCCGGACCCCCTACCCTGACATTCTCGTGTAAAATGTCTTGATACAATTTTGAATTCATTGTTGCCCCAAAAATTGCAAACTGTCCTGAGGCAGCAAAGTAGCTCAAAACCATGATGTTCCTTCTATCATGCTTCACAGTTGGGATGAAGTTTCGGTGTTGGTGTGCAATACCCCTTTTCCTTCAAACATAGTGGTATGCATTTCTGCCAAAAAGTCCAACTTTTGCCTCTGCTGTCCACAGAACAGAAGTATTGTAGGACATCCAGGTGGTCTTTTGCAAACTTGAGGTGTGCAACAACGTTTTTATTTGGAAAGCAATGGTTTCCTCCATGGTGTCCTTCCATGAAACCATTCTTCTTCAGTGTTTTTCTTATAATGGACTCATGAACAGAGACTTAAGCAAGTTTGAGAGATACCTGCGGATCATTTGCGGTTACCCTGGGGTCCTTTTTCACCTGCTTCAGTATTGCACATTGTGCTCTTGGTGTGTTCTTTGCAAGATGCCCACTCTGAGGGAGAGTAGCAACAGAGGTGAATTTCCTCCGTTTGGAGACACTTTCTCTTACTGTGGACTGATGAACACTCTGGTCTCTAGAGATGCTTTTGTTGCCTTTTTCAGCTTCATGGATCTCTACAATTCTTCTTCTAAGGTCTTCTGAAAGTTGTTTTGATTGAGGCATGGTGCACTTAAACAGATCTTTCTTGAGAAGAGCAGGCTCGGTCAGTAACCTGACTTGTGTATCTTTTTTATACGGACAGGGCACTTCTACAACCCACACCTCCAATCTCACCTCATTGGTTGGAACACCTGACTCCAAATAGCTTTTGTGGATGACTTAAATAAGTCAGGCAGAAATTAAAAATAAAAATAGTGAGGTAGTGTTCATAGGTTCAACGTTCATTCAGAAATTGGATGGTAGAGGAGAAAAAGCTGTTCCTGAATTGTTGAGTGTGTGCCTTCAGGCCTTTTCTGTACCTCCTTCCTGATGGTAACAGTAAGAAGAGGGCATGTTCTGGGTGGTAGGGATGCTGCCTTTATGAGGCAATGCTCCGTGAGGGTGTCCTGAACACCACAGAGACTAATAGTCATGATGGAGCTGACTAATTTTACATCTCTCTGCAGCTTATTTCAATCCTGTGCAGAAGTCCTCCACCCCCATACCAGATGGTGATACAGCTGGTTAGATTGCTCTTCATAGCACATCTGTAGAAATTTACAAGTGTCTTTGGTGACATGTCAATCTCCTCAAACTCCAAATGAAGGATAGCCACTGTTGTGCCTTCTTTGTAGCTGCATTGATATAGAAACATAGAAAACCGACAGCACAATACAGGCCCTTCAGCCCGCAACACGGTACTGAACATGTATTTACTTTAGAAATTATCTAGGGTAAACTCTTAGCCCTCTATTTTTCTAAGCTCTATGTACCTATCCAAGAGTCCTTAAAAGACCCTATTGTATCCGCCTCCGCCACCATCGCCGGCAACCCATTGCTCACACTCACCATTCTCTGCATCAAAAGCCTACCCCTGACATTTCCTCTGTAACTACTTCCAAGCACCTTAAAACTGTGCCCTCTCATGTTAGCTATTTCAGCCCTGGGAAAAAGCCTCTGACTAACCACACGATCAATACCTTTCATCATCTTATGCACCTCTGTCAGGTCACTTCTCATCCTCCGTCACTCCAAAGGCCAAATTCACTCAACCTATTCTCATAAGGCATGCTCCCCAATCAAGGCAACATCCTTGTAAATCTCTTCTGCACCCTTTCTATGGTTTCCACATCCTTCCTGAAGCAAGGCAACCAGAACTGAGCACAGTACTCCAAGTGGGGTTTAACTAGGGTCTTATATAGATGTAACATTACCTCACAGCTTTTGAACTCAACCCCACGGTTGATGAAGGCCAACACACCATAAGCCTTCTTAATCACACAGTCAACCTGCGCAGCAATTTTGAGTGTCCTAAGGACTCAGACCCCAAGATCCCTCTGATCCTCCACACTGCCAAGAGTCTTACCATTAATGCTATATTCTGCCATCATATTTGACCTACTCATATGAACTACCTCATACTTATCTGGTTTGAACTCAATCTGCCACTTCTCAGTCTAGTTTGTCTAGTTTTGCATCCTATCAATGTTGCAATGTAAACTTTGATAGCCCTCCACACTATCCACAACAACCCCAACTTTTGTGTCATCAGCAAATTTACTAACACATCCCTCCACTTCCTCATCCAGGTCATTTATAAACATCACAAAGAGAAGAGGTCCCAGAACAAATCCCTGAGGCACCCCACTGGTGACCGACCTCCATGCAGAATATGACCCGTCTACAATCACTCTTTGTCTTCTGTGGACAAGCTAATTCTGGATCCACAAAGCAAAGTCCCCTTGGATCCCATGCCTCCTTACTTTCTCAATAAGCCTTGCGTAAGGTACCTTATCAAATGCCTTGCTGAAATCCATATACACTACATCTACTGCTCTACCTTCATCAGTGTGTTTAGTCACATCCTCAAAAAATTCAATCAGGCTCGTAAGGCATGACCTGCCTTTGACAAACCATGCTGACTATTCTTAATCATATTATACCTCTCCAAATGTTCATAACTCCTGCCTGTCAGGATCTTCTCCATCAACTTACCAAACACTAAAGTAAGACTCATTGGTCCATAATTTCCTGGGCTACCTCTACTCCCTTTCTTAAATCAGGGAACAACATCTGCAACCCTCCAATCCTCTGGAACCTCTCCTGTCCCCATTGATGATGCAAAGATCATCACCAGAGGCTCAGGAACGTCCTCCCTTGCATCCCACAGTAGCCTGGGGTACATCTCATCCTGTCCCGGTGACTCATCCAACTTGATGCTTTCCAAAATCTCCAGCACATCCTCTTTCTTAATGTCTATATGTTCAAGCTTTTCAGTTTGCTGTAAGTCATCCCTACAATCACCAAGGTCCTTTTCCATAGTGAATACTGAAACAAAGTACTTATTAATTACCCCTGCTACCTTCTCCGGTTCCATACACACTTTCCTACTGTCACACTTGATCAGTCCTATTCTCTCACGTCTTATCCTCTTGATCTTCATATACTTGTAGAATGCCTTGGGGTTTTCCTTAATCCTGCTCCCCAAGGCCCTCTGATGATCCCTTCTGGCTCTCATAATTTCATTCTTAAGCTCCTTCCTGCTAGCCTTATAATTTTCTAGATCTTTATCATTACCTATTTTTTTGAACCTTTTGTAAGCTCTTTTCTTCTTGACTTTGTACCCCATGGTTCCTGTACCCTACCATCCTTTCCCAGTCTCATTGGAATGTACCTATGCAGAATGTCATGCAAATATCCCCTGAACATCTGCCCCTTTTCTGCCATTCATTTCCCTCTGAACATCTGCTCCCAGTTTATGCTTCCAATAAAAACACAAAATGCTGGCAGAACTCAGCAGGCCAGACAGCATCTATGGGAAGAGGTAGTGATGATGTTTTGGGCCAAATCCCTTCATCAGGACTCCTGATGAGTCCTGATGAAGGGTTTTGGCCTGAAACATCGTCACTACCTCTTCCCATAGATGCTGTCTGGCCTGCTGAGTTCTGCCAGCATTTTGTGTTTTTATTTATTTCCAGCATCTGCAGATTCACTCGTTATGCTTCCAAGTTCTGCCTGATAGCTTCATATTTCCTCTTACTCCAATTAAACGTTTTACTGACTTGTCTGTTCCTATCCCTCTCCAATGCTATGGTAAAGGAGATAGAATTGTGATCACTGTCTCCCATTGAGAGATCTGACACCTGACCAGTTTCATTTCCCAATACCAGATCAAGTACAGCCTCTCTTCTTGTAGGCTTATCTACGACATACTTACTATGTAAGGAAACCTTCTTGAACACACCTAACAAACTCCACCCCATCTAAACCCCTTGCTATAGAGAGATGCCAATCAATATTGGGGAAATTAAAATCTCCCATCATGACAACCCAGTTATATGTTGGAAGCAGGATTGATCCTCAAAGATATTGACACCCAGGGAATTGAAATTGCTTACTCTTTCCACTCAGTACACAGAAGTGAGCAGTATTAGTTTTGTGTGTAGTAATTAATTTTAATTAGGCAGAATAACGTTACAGAAAGTGATACCCATCTTCAAAGTAACTATTCTCCTACTTTGGATGTTTTATTGGCATTTGAGTATGAGCTGGAAGTGTAGAAAGCTAGCTAATGTGTTTCTCGAATGAGATAGTTAAAAAAGAATAGAATATATAGAAAACTTTTGACACACATCAGAAGAAGTACTTCATTTTAAGCCTATTGATAGCAACAGTGCAATGTTTTGTGTCCTTTGGGAAAAAAGCTCACTCCTCGTCAGTGAAATGTTTGTGTTTGTGGCTGACAGCCTGAGCACAAGAGTATCATTGTTTGGGTCAAAATTCAAGGATGTCAGCACAAATCGAGCACTATGCTCCAGTCTTGAAAGAGAATGATTACAAGGAAAACTTGTTGGGATCAGAAATCAGCCTGTGTTCAATTTTAATTTGATCAAAAAAAAGTCTAGCAACAAATACCTTGCAGTTGTGTTCAGAGTACTTTTTTTTTAAAGGAGATAACTTGGCACCAATTTCCTTTAAGGTCACAACTTACATTCAGTCAAACGTGTTCAGCAGTTCATACATTTGCTAAATCTGCATTTGATTCACCAGCAGCTTTAGTATTGTTTGGCCTTCCATACAGGCTCCTGCACAGCGTAGCTGTGAATGACTTGAGACCTGAAACAGTAACTTTCAGATCGTGCCTTAACATTGTGAAGTATTTAGTTTTTAAATTCTTGTTGCTGTACCTTCTAGCATTGTTATTACTTTCATTCATTATAATTATCTTGAAACATTTAGCAATGGAAAAACAAAATTTTATGTCATAATTATTGGTTGCATCAGAGTGACTAAGGATCACTGAGGATGTGACTAGTTACATGTTATGAAAGAAAATTATTGTATTTAAAGAAGATAGAAAAAGCTTGAGGTTTGATGATCTAAGTATGATGCACGTGACAATACTAAAATATCGATTGCATGTGTTAAGTGAACAAGTCAGAAAGGGGAGAAAAAAAACCAAACTCCTTATTGGTGAGATGTGGTAGAAGGTGGATACGCTTATGACATTTAAAAGAAATTTGGACGGGTACCTGAATACGAAAGGTTTAAAGGGTTATGGGCCAACTGCAAGCAATTGGGAAAGATCAGTTAGGCAGCTTGATCAGCATCAGCCAATTGGGACAAATGGCCTGTTTCCTGTGCTGTATAAGCTCTATTTATAGTTACTATTTCCCACAGCTAAGTTTAAAATGTTTTGAAACAGATTATTACCAATATTAAGAGATCGATTTTGTAATGATAAAAAAATCAAGTCTGAGAGTAGTGACTATCATTATAGTGCAAATCATCCACTGACTTACTGTTGGCCCCATTCTTACAGCAGCGGCATGACCTCTGCAGAGATAGTAGTTAATGTACATACTGGCTTCCACTCGGTCCGAAAACCTTGTAACAGAAAGATACAGCAGCGCAGACAGTAGGGCGAAATAGGCATTTGAGTCTCAAGCAGAGTGGGTGGGAGAGATTGTGGTGGTGGTTGCTCTGGATATGAAGGATAGTAATCATGGGAGACAGCATGTAGTGATCTGAGAGAGAAAGCCAGCTTCGAAAGGAGAGACGAAAAAAACCAAACAGCAGAAGATTCAAAGCACATTTATTATCATAGTATGTATGCAGTGTACAGCTGTGAGATTTATCTTCCCACTGCCTGCCATGAACCAAAGAAACACCATGGAACCCATTCAAAGAAAACGTTAAACATCCAACACACAAAAAAAAGAACAAATCGCACAAACGGCAAAAAATGATTGTCCTGGAAGCAGTCTAGGAGTGTTCAGTGTAGTTCAATTCAGTGCAAGCCACAGAGCTAGTCTGCGTCGAAGTGCCCAATCAAAATAGCAATTAAAAAAAAGGTTCAGCCAGAAACAGATAACATGAACTGCAGGGTCCTCTAAAAACAAGTCCAATCCACAAAACCACACTGATCAAGCATTGCCTAAGATCTAAGACTCCTGCACCTTCCTCCGGCAGAAACGAGCCAGAGTGAGAGGGAGACCGATCCAGCGCAGGTGGACCTGAACATCCGCTCACCTTCCACTCTCATCCTCATTGATTTCACTCCTGCTCGATGCTTTGATTGGTGAGATTGGGAAGTAATAGATCGCACTCTGCCATTAGGCCACATACTTTGTTCTCAGCCATGCTGAATTCCCTCAGAGACAACATAAGTGTCAGGTTGCTCAGTTGGCCCAAAAACACATGATCAAAATGTAAGTTACAGACAACAATCAAACACAGATTAGTAGTTGCAGTATATTGCAAAGAAGGAGAAGAATAAGTATTTTCATGAACTGTATGCAGAACATCACCATTAATCATGTTGGTCCTTGGTGCTATCTTAGAACATAGAACTTAGACATCCCTGCAAAACATTAGAGGCCCTTCGGCCCACATTGTTGTGCCGACCATGTAATCTACTGTAGAAATTGAGTAGTATTTCCCCACCGCATAGCCCTCTATTTTTCTAAGATCCATGTACCTATCTTAAAAGAGCCTATTGTATCCGCCTCCATCATCGTTGCCGACAGTGCATTCCATGCACTCACCACTCACTGTGTGAAAAACTTACCCCAGACATCCCCTCTGTACCTCCTTCCAAGCACCTTAAAATTATGCCCCTTCGTGTTAGCCATTTCAGCCCCAGGAAAAAAAACCTCTGACTATCCGCACAATCAACGTCTCTCATTATCTTATACAACTCTATCAAGTCACCTCTCATCCTCTGTCACTCTGTGGAGAAAAGGTCAAGTTCATTCAACCTGTTTTCATAAGGCACACTCTCCAATCCAGGCAACATCCTTGCAAATCTCCTCTGCACTCTTCCTGTAGTATTCCCATCCTTCCTGTAGTGAGGAATCTTGCTCCTTGAACCACTAACCAGAGCCACTACTTAGTCTTGCCTACACTGCACCAGAATATGTGGATCTCAGATTGGCCTGTACGGCTACCGGAGGACCTAGCATTAGGCAGGAGGACTCGACTGAGTAATTGAACTACTACGGGCTGAGTACGATCAGAAGTGTTTCAGGTTTCAGATCTTTTGGATTTTGGAATGGATCTCCATTATTTCCAGCTCTGAATTTATGTACTATCTTATATAATAGTTAAAATGATTACATACTATCAATATAATGAAAATAGAATGTGTGTAGAGTAATGGGAGAATACCTGAATTAGTTGTTGAATAAACAAGCAATGGTAGTCTCCACCTACAATGCTGTATTTTGATGAAAAGTTTTCAGTACATGGTATTTGTATTGTAATTCTTTTTATATAAGGTGTAAAAACAATCAGCATTGTATACTTGTTCTGGTGTTAGATTTTCATCAGTGACAATCTTGGCTAACTCATCAATGAATTACTGTGCTGCTTCATAATCACCAGATGCTTTATCACCACAAATGTTTAAAAATGTAGCGCCGTGCCTTTTCTTACGTTTTCTTACTGCAACCAGCTGAATATTCAAAATTACCTTCAATTTTCAGTTTGTTCTGATAGATCTTTGCTTGTTTGATCCGTTACGCAGCATAAGTTCACTACGACGTGGATGAATCCACTCGTTCAATACACGCTTGAGATCTTCATTTTTCACTTAATGCAGTGTTTCGTTAACTTCTGTTCATTCCATATGCGATGACAGACCTGTCAGACCTGCCCAGGGAACCTTCCCAGAGCCTTGTGAAATGTCCCATTTGTGACGTTATGTCAGCACTCATTACAATTTCAGATTTCAGAGGTTTTCAGAGTTCGGATTTTGGGGTAAGGGATGCTCAACTTGTACTAGTATCAGACTTGCTACCAAGGTAGTGGGGATGTCAACACTTCATAGGGTTTTGGGAGGGGAGGATTTCATAGTTTATCAGTTAGATTGGGAGCAAATAATCCTTCTGCCTGTGTAGATTATTGTCACCAATTATCTTTTGGATCCAGTCTTTCTGATTCCCATTCCCCTGCTGTTTTTCCCAAGAGTTACTATTAACAATCGATCTGACCCCATGCCCATATCCTGCATTACATACCCTTCAGTGCCACCTGCAGTGAGACCAGATGGAACTCTGCTTCCTGGAACAGATTCTGCAAAATCTCCCAATCAAGCCAAACCCACCCATTTCTGGCATCAAATTTTGCCGTTGGATATTGATTGAGAAGATTCTGGTCTAATTAGTTGTAGAAATCTCACTACTCACAAACTCACTGCCTTGTGTCCTATTTAAAGGTGGACACAATGGGCCAAATCCCAGATTGGAGCAAGGCTCTGCTCTTAAGGTACAGAAGCTCTGTGCACAGCAAGGTGAATGGGGATTACTATTCCTCCACTTACGGTAAAATCCATGTCATTTATTTATACACTGTCGCTTACAAACTTCGCCCTTGGTTGGTAAGTGTTAAACGGACTGTATAGTTACATAGGTGGAATGCACCTCAGAGGGAGAGTACAAAGTGCTGATGTGATAACTGAGGATAAATTTCCAGGTTAATGTTACTTGGATATATAAAGAGCTTGCTGTAAAGATCCTTGTAGTTTAAATTTTCACCTTTAGTAGAACTGTAATGTTCATAATCAAGTGGTGACAGGTAGAAAATTGTGATTTATATGAATGTTAATTGTGGTTGATTGCACAAACAGTGATCAGTGAAGTGGAACCTTTGGAGCTTTCAGCCAGTATGCTTCCTCCAGTTCTGAATTACCCAGCCAGCACCAGCGAGAAGGCGTTCTCAGTCAGCAATTGTTTCAATTATCAGAAACGATCAGAGGCGGAGTTTGTTTTCCTGGGAGCAGAGGAGCTGGGGGACTTGACAGAGGTGTACAAAATTGTGAGAAGCATAGCTAGGATGGAAAGCAAAATTTTTCCCCATAACAGAAATATCAAAAAATAGGACTTATATGATTATGATGAATAGTAATGGAGTTAGAGGGGATCGGAGAAATTTTTATTTTCGTCCAGAGAGTCTTTACAATCTGTAATGCATTTCCCAGGAAAGAGGTAGAATACTCACAGAGGTTTTAAAGTGTATTTTGACAAACACTTGAATTGTCAAGTATAAAAGGTTATAGATCAAGTGCTGGGAAATGAGATTAGTACAGTGAGGTACTTGATAGTTACCATCTACAATACTAGGCTTCAAAAACTTCTGTCTGAGAGTCGTAGAGTACAGAGATAGAAACAGGCCTGTTGGACCAATTTATCCAGGACAACCATGGTGCACACCAGGCTAATCCCATTTGTCCAAGTTTGGCCAAATATCTTTTGAATATTGTTATTGTACCTAGCTCAAACACTTTCTCAAACAGCTTATTCCATATTGCCAGTGCTGACTGTGGAGGCCAGAACATTAATAGGCTTTAGATTAATAAGGGTATCAAAAGTTACAAGAAGGCAGGAGAATGGGGTTGAGAGGGAAAATAAATCTGCTATGACTGAGTGGCAGAACAGACTCGATGGGCTAGATGGCCTAATTCTGCTCCAGTATCTTATGGTTTAGACACACTACCCTTGGGTCTCTTTTAACTTTTTCTCATAAAAACAAGCATTAAGAATGTTGAACTGCAAGGAAACGAGGAAACAATGTAGACCCTAATCCAATACCAGTCACCTTGAACCTCTAGTTCTTAGTTCCCTTTCACTGGGAAAAAGGTTTTGTAAATTCTTATATATATATGTCGCTCATGATTTTATTTACTTCTTTAAGGTCAGCCTTCAGGCTGCTACACTCCAAGGAATAAAGTCCTATCCTTTCCAATCTCTCCCTATCACTCAGACCCCTTGACTCCTTGCAGCTTCCTCATAATTCTTCTCAGCAGTTTTTTTTCAGTTTAATGATATTTTCCTGTAATTGAATAACCAGAGCTGTACACAGTGATGTATGGTAGTGGTGTGTGGAGCGCTGAGCAATGTTTCTCTTCCCTTTCCAACACATCAAAGAACAAAATGCTTTTTTCTTCTGCATGCCGCATTTGCCTGTGCACTTGCTTGGAGAACAAATATGTTCCTGCCTTCATTAAAACATCTTGAAGAGTGGTAGTGTGGCCTGGCTGAAAATTAAGTGTAATATTATATCTGATCCATGTGTTTTCTGGAGAAAGAATGGGACACAAAGAAAAGAGATTTGAGTTCTAGATTTAAGTACTTAAGAAATGTTGAGGTGTTTTAAAATATTGACAGATACCCAGATTTTATTTCTATTTAGAGATACAGCACAGAACAGGGCCTTTCGGCCCAATGAGCCACACCGCCCAACAACCCACCTATTAAACCCTAGCCTAATTACAGGACAGTTTACAATGATCAATTAACTTCCTGACCGGTATATCTTTGGAATGTGGGAGGAAATCAGCAGACCCGGAGGAACCCATGTGTTTCACGGGAGGAAGTGCAAGCTCCTTACAGGCAGCAGCTGAATTGAACTCTGAACCCCAACACCCCAAGTCGTAATAACTGCCACGTTAGCTGCTATGCGACCATGGTAGTCCAATTGGAAAGACTGGAAAGATAATTTCCTTGGTTGGAGAGGCTGCATCATTCTTAATTTAAAATTGCCACCATACAAGCGAGGAATGAGTGTATTTATTACAAACGGTATTTGAATTCGAAGAGAATGAAGGCCTTGCTGTGGGCTGTTGTTGAGGCAGGCACTGTTGTATCTCCTAAGTGAAGAATTGATACCCATTTGAGTCTGACAAAGGCAAATGCATTGCATGTGGCACTGAAGGGGAAACAGGACAGAGCAATTAGTTTTGCATTTTTCAGCCAAAACCCAAAACAGGCATAAAGGACCAGACACTAAAACCTGGAAATCTCCGAATTTATATTAAAAAAAAACCTTTTCTATAATCAGAAAGAATACCAAATTAATAATATGAAGAAGGTGAAACAAATTTCTTAAAATATTGTCTTCATCTAAATCTGCAGGATAGTGAGAAGGAGATAAATACTGAATATAGGATGAAAAAAAGATCGGGCTGAGTGTATGAACTTAATTGCTCCCAGTTTCCCCTGAGTGATTGAAATATCTGGAGAGATTCTGGCTGAGGACAAAAAGAGATCATTGAGGGGAAAACAGATGACTCAGTTGAGGATATCACAGACAGGATAAATTGTGAGTTAGGCTGATTACTCAGGAAAAGACCGAATGTCTACATTTTATGCAGACTGTTTTCTATCCATAGATCACATTTGTGGTAGAAATGTAATAGTTTTTCATATTTTCCAGCCATAGTAGTGTTTAGACAATGAGCCAATATGGCTTGCTTTTAATATATTGATCCATCAAATTACAGTAGAAGGCATATTCAGGAATTTAATTTGTTTTTACTTTTAATGCTGTTGAGAAGGGATGAGCTTGGAAAAGTTTGGGATGAAACCTGTCTCCTAGAAACACCACAATTGTCCCAGTGCTGTATATCATCCTAATGCCAGGGCACATGGTTGAACAGCAACTTCATATGGTCCTGGACCTACAAAGTTACTCCAGCAGATAGTTTGCTGCTACAAATCCAGTGTCTACAGTTTCTCGTGACTAGAAGCAACTTAATTTGATGATAATAATAACTTACATATAGTGTATTTCATGCAAATTATGTGGTTCAAAATGTTTTACAATGGGATAAAGTGAAAACTTTAAATAAAGGCCAAAATGATGTTAGTTAAAGGCAAGGTTAAATACATAGGCTTAGCACTGGTATTTAAAAGTGTAAACCGAGTCTGCATCCCTTGTTTTGGGTATTGAGGTCCACAGTTTTTGACCATAGTTATAAAAGCTAACCTGCCAATTTTCTTTTGAGGGACGTTGATTAATTTTTTTAAGACACTGGCAGAAGAAGACCTTGGAGCTTGAAGAGGATTGTAAAGCAAAATAGTTCTGTGATGTACTGCAAACCATTGAGAGCTTTAAGATCAAGTCAGAGAACTTTAAAATCAATTCTAATAAGACACAAGATGCCACTGCACAGTAGTTAGAGTGGGAGTGATATGCTCCCTCAATCTCGTCTTAGTTAAAGGTCTAGCTGCGGCTTTCTGAATGAGTTGGTTTGTTAATAGATTGCTTTAAAAGGCCAGTAAAAAGTGCATTGCTCTAATCTAGCCTATTCAACATAAAGGCGTTAATTAGTTATTTAGCATCATTACGCAACAGAAATGGACATACCTTTGCAACGTTTCTTATGTGTAGAAATGCTGCTCTGGTCACTTTCAATGTGTGGGATTTAAAATCCAAATGTTAATCAAGAATAACATCCAAGCATGTTAATTTGACAAGTTGGTGGCTTTCTTGTACCTCCAATCAAGTAAGAGTTTAGGGTCTGTTTGAAGTGATCACATTTTGTAGTTGCACCAGCTGCTCTGAATTTAGTGTTCTGGGTATGATTTTAAAATATATGGTATGATGCATTTAAAGCAAAATATCAGTGATTAAAAAGGCTGATATCTAGTTCACTGTGATAGCTGTACATCTTAAGCACAAGTATTTTAATTATTAAACGGTTGTATAAAAGTTGTATAGGCCAAATATATTTAACTCAGTTTTAATCTCCTTTATCTGACAAGATCAAGGTTTCATTAACGCCAAACTACTTTCCATCAAATTTCAATTGCTGGATTTAGAAAATGTAAGAAGTTTTCACAAGGACAGAAAAACATCTGATATTGAAGTCATGAATATTTTCTCGAAGTTTTGCTCCTATCCATTTGGGCTACAAGATTGGCAATGACTTTTTACAGAGTACAGAAGACATAGGGCCAGAAATCCCTTCATGACAGGAAGGATTGTTAAATTGTGTGGCAGTTTTGTTGAAGCTCCATCAGTGAACCTGAGATCAAAAGCGTGTGGACAATAGAACAAACCTTCCACAGATAAACACATTGCCCTAGAATTTGCTTTGCTATATTTCACTGGCATTGAAACAGCATTGTGGCTCACCCTGACTCCTGTGAAAGTCCCCATAAAGGTTGATACAGTTAAGCTGTATTGTCACGTTTTCCTCTGTAGTGTTTGCTATGTTTATTTTGGAGCACAATATTTTGTTTGTCTAAAAACAACTGCCTGGAGGAACTCAGAGGGTCAGGCAGCAACTGTGGAAGGAAATGGACAGTCAATGTTTTAGGTTGACATCTTTAATCTGGACTGATACAGGTTTCTCACCTAAAGTGTTGACTATCCATTTCCTTCCATAGATATTATCTGACCCACTAAGGTCCTTCAGCTGCTTGTTTTTTTTGCTCCAAATTCCAGCATCTGTAGTTTCTTGTGTCTCCATTGTTTGGTCTGCTACAAGATTATGTAGTATTTATTCTTGAAGTTGCAGTGTCACCAGTCAGCGCTTGAAGGAGTTATAGCACAAAAACTTTTCCAGGTAAAGGGGAGTGTGTTGCCTAATGAATGGATGATGCAATGATTGGGGGAGGGGGCTGGTTGAAGAGGAAGGAGGGGATTGGAGGTGGTTTATAGACCAAGAAAGGATGATAATGAACATTAAGTACAGTCTTCAAATTCACGTGCAAGGGATGCAATAAAGGTACAGGGTTACAGCAGGAGGTTCCAGGAAGGTCTTTATAAAGAGTGACATTTTATCAGCACTGATCATATCTTTGGTGAAGCCTGCACTGCAGGCAAATGGCCACAACTGTGAACTGAAAGAAAGTAGATGACGTCTTCTCTTCTTGAGTATGCAGTTGGGTCATCGCCCTGATGAAGCATTGAAAAGCAAACAGATATTTTAGAGATCAGCATTAGCACCGAGGAGCATCCCTGGGATCAGGAAGCTGAAAGTGTCTTTGACTTTGAACTCCAAGGTCAAAGCAGTCAAGTGTTAGTTTATGTTTTTGAATTTACATAGTTTACTGTGAAGATAAAGAAGGAGAAACAGGATTAGAATAAACTGCGAAAATCTGCAGATGCTGGAAATCCAAGGCAAAACACACAAAATGCTGGAAGAACTCAGGAGGCCTGGAGGCATCTATGGAAATGAATAAACAGTCGATGTTTTGGGATAAGACCCTTCATCGGGATCATCCTAATTATTCTTGATGTCAGACATGTTAGGTTAAAAGAATCACTGCAACAAAAATCTGGTTGCAGAATTTGGAGCTGAACTTTCCAATCAATGCTAAGGCACAGAAATGAGCACAAAATTGTCCTTCCCTTCATGGATCATGAGTAGTGGTTAAAAAGGAGATCATGAGAAGTGGAATACAGGAATGGGGGATGCTTGGGGAAAATGTGGTAGGGGAGGATCTGGCCTTGAGTGAGAAGTTACAAACATTTTGGTTTTGACTTCTGTGGAAGATCTCTCATTGAACAAGGTGTATGGAGATTAATGGTTGGGCTCAGACATGGGTGGTAAATTGGAGATGTTACCAGGCCAGAGTTTCAAGAACAGAGGTTTGATTCAGGTTTAGGTTGCTCTCCAAAGGGGTGGTGGGACTAATTAAATGGTGAATCACACATTTTGGCCATGTGTTGGATCATCCCATTGCCTTTAAAACTACCCCACTAATCTGTAAGGAGGGTAGATGTTGGAAGGTGAGATCTGGGCTTGTGGCAAAATAAATAGTATGGAGAGGGATATGTGGGTACTAATGTCTGAAATAAGGTCAATGCAGTGTTCCAGCTAAGTCTGGTCCATTTTTAGTTAATGCTGCATCAAGCATTATTACATTATGGGATGTTGTCCTCAATGACATCGCCTCCATTTCTTGTACATCTGCATTCACCCCATCTTCCCGCTGTCATAATAGTGATAGAGAGTCCCTCTTGCCCTTATCGAACACCCCATCAGCTATTGCATCCTACACATTATCCTCTGCAACTTCCATCATCTCAAAAGGGACCCTACCACTAAACATATCTTCACCTTCCCACCCCCGCCCCTTTGCTTTCTGCAGGGATTGCTTCCTCCATGATTCCCTTGGTGAGGTAGTTGGTTTACAAACAGAGGCAATGTGTAGTAAGGAGAGGCTGATGACAGAACAAAATTGGAGTCAACAGGATGAGTTGAATGTAAATGGCAGACAAAATCGAGAAGGGTGAATACTGGACTGAAGGTGTGCAGGATTCCGAATAATTAGATTAATGTAGCACAGTTACAGGTTGGCACGTATGATGTTGTAGGCATCACTGAATCATGGCTGAAAGAAAAATTATAGCTGGGAGCTTAATGTCCACGGATACACATCATATCGAACAGACAAGCACAAAGGCAGAGGGAGTGGTGTTGTTCTGCTGGTAAAAAATGAAATCATATCTTTAGAAAGAGGTGACTGAGGATTGGAAGATCTTGAATCATTGTGGATACAGCTAAAGGAATGCAAGGATGAAAGGACCCTGATGGGAGTTGTGTACAGACCTCCAAACAGTAGTAAGGATGTGGTCTAGGGGACCAGCTATTCTGCATTGGGTTTTATGCAATGAAGGGGGTTGATTAGAGTGCTTAAGGTAAAGGAGCCCTTAGGGGAAAGTAATCATAATATGATTGAATTCACCTTGAAATTTTAAAAGGAGAAGCTAAAGTCAGATGTATCATTACTACAGCTGAATAAAGGGAATTACAGAGGCATGAGTGAGGAGTTGGCCAGAATTAATTGGAAAAGAACACCGGCAGGGATGATGGTAGAACAGCAATTTCTGTAAGCAATTTGGAAGGCACAGGATATATACAAACCAAAAGGGAAGAAATACTCTGAAGGCAAGATGACAGAACTGTGGCTAACAAGAGAAGTCAAAACCAACATAAAAGCTTATAATAGAACAAAAACTGGAGGGACATTAGAGGATTAAGAAGCTTTTAAAAACCAACAGAAGGCAACTAAAAAAGTAATTAAGAAGGTAAAAATGGAATATGCAAGTAAGTTAACCAATAATATTCAAGAGGATGCCAAAAGTTTCTTCAGAAGAAACATGAAGAGTAATAGAGAGGCGAGAGTCAATATCGGACCACTGGAAAACAATGATGGAGAGGTAGAAATGGGGGACAAGGAAATGGCAGATGAACCAGATAAGTATTTTGCATCAGTCTTCACTGTGGAAGACACTAGCTGTATGATTTAAGTTCCAGGTGTCAGCGGTCATGAATTGTGTGACGTTACCATTACTAGAGAGAAGGTTCTTGGGCAATTGAAAAGTCTGAAGTTAGATAAGTCACCTGAACCAGATGATGTACACCCCAGGGTTCTGAAAGAGATGGCTGAAGAGACTGTGGAAGCATTCATAATGATCTTTAAAGAATCACTAGATTCTGGAATGGTTCTGGAAGACTGGAAAATTGCAAATGTCACTCCATTATTCAAGAAGGGAGAGAGGCAGAAGAAAGGAAATTATAGGCCAATTAGTCTGACCTCAGTGCTTGGGAAGATGTTGGAGTCGATTGTTATGGATGAAGTCTCAGGGTACTTGAAGGCACATGATGAAATAGACGGTAGTCAGCATGGTTTCCTTGAGGGAAAATCTTGCCTGACAAATCTGCTAGAATTCTTTGAATAAATAACAAGCAGGATAGTCAAGAGAAAATCAATGATGTCGTGTACTTGGATTTTCCGAAGGCTTTAGACAAGATACCACACGTGAGGCTGCTTAACAAACTATGAGCCCGTGGTATTACCGGAAAGATTCTGGCATGGATAAAGCAGTGGCTGATTGGCAGGAGGCAAAGAGTGGGAATAAAGGGAACATTTTCTGGTTGGCTGCCTGTGACTTGTGGTTTTTCCACAGTTTTGTTTTGGTTCAGGTTCTTTTTATGTTATATGTCAATGATTTGGGTGATGGAATTGATGGCTTTGTTGCAAATTTTGCAGACAATATGGAGATAGATGAAAGAACAGATAGTTTTGAGGCAGTATAGATGCTACAGAAGGACGCAGATTAGATGAATGGGCAAAGATGTGGCAGATGGCATACTGTGTTGGGAAGTATGTGGTCATGCACCTTGGTAGAAGAAATAAAAAGATTGTCTATTTTCTAAATGAAGAGGAAATGCAGAAAAAAAACACTGAGGTGCAAAAGGACTTGGGTGTCCTTGTGCAGATTCCCTAAAGGTTAATTTGCAGGTTGAGTCTGTGGTGAGGAAGACAATCATTTCAAAAGGACCAGAATATAAAAGAAAGGATGTAATTTTGAAACTTTATGAAAGGATGTGCTGAAACTGGAAATGGTTCAAAGGAGGTTCACGAAAATGATTCCAGGATTGAATGGCTTGTCATATGAAGAGTTTTTGATGGCTCTGGGCCTGTATTTACTGGAATTCATAAGAATGAAGCTTGACCTAATTGAAACCTATCGAATAGAGAAATGCCTTGAGAGAATGGATGTACAGTGGGTGTTTCCTGTTGTGGGAGAGTCTAAGACCAGAGGAGACAGCTTCAGAATAGAGGGGTGTCCTTTTAGAACCGAGATGAGGAGAAATTTCTTTTGCCAGAGAGCAGTGAATCTGTGGAATTTGTTGCTACAGGCAGCCGTGGAGGCCAAGTATTTATGTGTATTTAAGGCAGAGGATGATAGATTCTTGATTGGTCAGGGTTTGAAGGGATATGGGGCGGGGGAGGCAGGAGACTGGGGCTGAGGGAAAAATGGATCAGCCATGATGAAATGGCAGACCAGACTCAATTGGCCAAATGGCCTTATTCTGCTCCTATGTCTTAAGGACTTATGGAATATGCTGGAGTCCTCTACTGTGTCCAGTGCTTTCAATGCAGCCTCCTCTACATTGGTGAGACCCGTCGTAGATTGGGCGACTGCTTTGTTGAACATGCCTGCACCATCTACCGCAAGAGGGACTCTTCAGTGGCCACATATTTTAATTCCCATTCCCATTCCAATGTGTCAGTCCATGGCCTCCTCTTGTGTCAAGATGAGACCACTCTCAGGGTGGAGGAGCAACATCTTATAATCCATCTGGGTACCCTCCAATCTGATGGTATGAATATTAATTTCTCCATCCAGTGAAGAAAAACTGCCCCCCTCCATTGCCCAGTCTGACCTTTTACTTCTTCTCTCCAGCATATTTCTTCCCCAACTCCCCCATCTCGGGTCCCCTCCTCCTCACCTGGCTCCTATTTCCTACTCCCCCCTCCTGTCAGATTCTTTCTTCTCTAGCCCTTGACCTTTCCCACCCAGCCAGACTCTGGTGCCTCCCCCACCTTTTAATTCAGGCATCTCTCCCCGTCCCCTTCAGAACTGAAGAAATGTCTTGACCCAAAATGTTGACTGTTACTCTTTTCTATAGATGCTGCCTGACTTGCTGAGTTCCTCCTGCTTTTTGTGAGTTTTGCTTATGGGATATTATGCTGAAGACATTGTTGAGGCCAAATTTGGAGTATTGTGTATAGTTCTGCTCACCTAACTACAGGATAGATATGAATAAGATTGAAAGAGAACAGATACAATTTAGAATGGTGTTGGAGGGGCTCAAGGACCTGAATTATAGGGAAAGGTTGATTAGTTTAGGACTTTATTCCCAGTGGTGTAGGAGAATGAGGGGAGATTGATAGAGGCATATAAAATTAGAAGGGGTATAGACAGGGTAAATGCAAGCAGGTTTTTTTTTTACCACTGTTTGTGTAAGACTAGAACTAGAGGCCATAGGTTAAGAGTGAAATTGAAATATTTAAGGGAAACCTGAGAGGAGTTGCTTGCAGTCATCACCCTCTTTGTGATTGTGGAACAAGCTGCCAGTGGAAGTGGTGGATGGGGATTGAATCTCAACATTTAAGAGAAGTTTGGATAAGTACATGGATGGGAGGGGTATGGAGGGTTATTGTCCACATGTGGGTCAATGGAATTAGGCAGAATAACAGCTCAGTACCAACTAGATTGACGGAAAGGCCTGTTTCTGTGCTGTAATGCTCTTTGACAATCATTCAAGGCTTGTTACAATATGGGTGGCTCACACTAATTGAGGACAATTTGAGGGGATATGCTGAAGTAATCCCTGTGGGTACTTTTAGGTAAATTCATTTCACATAGAGTAAAAATAATAAACTACTGAAAATAATTTTTTGGTTTTTGGATTTTTTGTAATTAGTTTAGTCCACCAGTATCGGAACCTTTGATTCTTTTTTTGGTCTTCCATTACTGGAGTGCTTACTATTTAAGATGAAAATCAGATTTGTCCTGAATGTTAACTGCTTTTCATTTTCAATATTGTTATTCAGCAATCTCTGTGCAGCTGAGTCATTTGTAATTTGATGCAGAGTGTGAGTAAATGGATGCAAATAAAAATTGAGAGCTCCGAAAAAAAAATTGATTTAAATATGTCCTGAGAGGGACTGCCATTTCCTGTTGGAAGACAGGAATTATAATGTTCGTACTCATACGACATACAGAGCTATTGTTTTCTGCACTTGCTCCCTAATTACGTTACTAAGCATCAGTGATCTGTATGCTTTATGTGCCGTTATCCTCTGAGACAGTAAAATGGTTACACCTCTGTTTGCAATGGGGTATAGCAGTTCTTTGATCCGATTTTATATTTCTAAAATATCATGATTTAAAATTTTTATGCATCTGCAAAAAATATTTCTTCATTATTATTAGATAATTTGCCACTCAATTTTTTTTTTAATAATGTGAAAGCGCATTTGGGAAAAAAAATCTCCATTCACCCTTTTGCAGGTATGGTATGGTGCCTTCCATCCTCAAATGCACTTTGTAAAATTAATAATTATATAGTAACATCACTTCGGGCTTTACTATAGGAACAGGATGCGCTGGAAAAAAAAAAGAGATAATATAACTTGCCACTTTAGCATTCTGCCTTCTGATGGATGTTTTATTTTCTGTCATGTTTTTTGCTCGTTCTAATTTTCACCGAGATGTCTGCTGCCATGGCAGCAAGGAGCAGCCACTGCAGTGGAGCAAGCTGGGATACACTAGGGATGTGGGCTGCATATTGAGGAGGGCTGAGTCCAGCCCATTCCCCTGCCTTCTCACGCTCAGTATTTCCTGCCTTGCTAATTGAGCAGATTTAATGCCGGAATGGAAGCTGTTACCACAACAGCTGTTTGAACTGAAGCCTGCTTTTGAGCTGTGAGAGAGAGAGAAAAAAAATTCTTGAGAGCGCAATTGGACAAGGAGGAAGCTGCTCTCTCTGATTTCCCCCTTTTGCTGGGAATGATGGAATAGCCTTTTCTTTCCTAGCACAGAGCATCTTGGAAGCAGGGGAGGGCGTTTGGTGATGACATTCCTCTGGTGATCAATCTGCCAGCGGGAGCTGATCATCTGATGCTGCTACAAGCAAGCTGTGTGAGGAGAGCTGCACAGCCCAGGAACTGCTGCTTCAGAGAGGGATATCTGGATTGAAGACTGGGACTGGAAAGCAAGAAACCTGCCTGTTATTCTGGCGTTTGGATACGGACGAATGGTTACATTCAAGCAAGATGCTTGGTGCAAATGTCAAATGTTGCGAAACCGAGATGTGTGATGAGACCCAGGAAGATGTGAAGAATTACAAGCGGCAGCCAGATGGCAAGGGAGTGCAGCATGCAAGGAAGGGTAAACCTTCAACAATGCAAAGAACCACCGAGCTGAAGGTGTTTAAAGGGGGAACTAATTTGAGGAAGCAAAAATCTCTCACTAATCTTTCCTTCCTGACTGATGCAGAAAAAAAGATGCAGCTGTATGAGCCTAAGTGGTGCGACGACATGTCAAAGCCAGCTCAAACACTCGGCAAGGGAGGGCTGAAGCCTAAAGAGGCACCAATGTCTAAGTCTCTCTCAAAATCTGAGCACTCGCTACTTCAGTGCAAAATAACACCAAGTGTGAATAAACCTCTCGCAGCACCTTCTGCAGTCCGCGGGATCCCAAGTCGGATCCCAAGAGGACCCTGGGCTGAAGTAAAACCACTTAATAAGCCAACTGACACCAGCAGCACAGGGGATGGGAGCAAATCTGATGATGAAATTTTGTCCAGCAAAGCAAAGAATATTAAAAAGCAGACTCCAGCAACAAGCAAGACCCAGCAACCGGAGGAAAAAGCTTATTTAAAGGTGGATCCTGAGCTGGTTGTCACAGTGCTGGGTGACCTAGAACAGCTTTTATTTAGTCAAATGCTGGGTGAGTTTTATGCTTGTTATGCTAAAAGCATGTCCATTAAATAGTAGAAATAAACTCATTCACATTTTACATCCAGTTTTATTTGTTCTCAGTTTACACAGCAGTTGTGACTTTTCTCTCTGCATAAAGAGTTAAAACCTGCTCTTTTATGATCTGTCATTGTAATTAGTGTAGAGAAAGATGTCTATAATTAGGCCATTGTTGTATTAATAGCATTCCTTGACTCACTTAAAATTGTCATTTTTAATTACTGATGCAGTGCAGTGAGGCACTGGTGGGCAGGTTGCTGTATTTGCAGCCATATAATGCATTTTAATTGTGCCTCAGCCATCTATGTGCCATCTGCAAATATTGAAATATCTGATAATTAAAAATTATTTTCCACTGGATGGATTTTTGTTGCTTTCTTCTTTATAATCCTGATTTTTGTTTTAAGTTGTAGGCGGAGATTCTGTTTTAAAATGAGAACAAAATCTTTGTGAAGCTACAAATAGCTGCTCTGCCTAATTTGTTATACAGTACTGTTTTAAAAAATTGGATTTTTTTTTACAACAATCTTCTTTAAATAGTTCAGTTATTTCTAAGGTAATTTTTGATTAGTTGTACATATGATTGAAGTTAGTCTAATGCGTTTCTGTTCAATGGTGATGCATACTTTTTATTCAATCGAGCCACATTTTGCATGTTCTGCATCTCAACAATCGTATTTGAAAAGAAAGTTTCATGTCTTATAGTTAACGATGATTTCCACATTGCTCTCAATAGATACATGCACTTGAAAGGATGCAAATCAGTACTACTTCAGTACTCACTCTGACTTAAAAATATCAGAAACAGAAATATTACTTTTTTATATCCTGTTTCAACATTTAACCACAAGCAACTATTAACATATAATAACATAAAACTGAGTTAGATAAATGCACATATAAACATTTATATTAAAAAATTCCTTGAAGTTTTCTTGAGATAAACTGTTCTTGTATTATTTTAATGTGGCAATCAGAGTACAGCACTGTTGGGGAGCTTGTATTTCTTATTTTCTAATTGAAAATTAATTACATTCTAAATTATTTAAACATTTACTTTAATTATTTTAAAGTAAAATTGGATAGGTATATGGACAGGAAAGGAATAGAGGGTTATGGGCTGAGTGCAGGTTGGTGGGACTAGGTGAGAGTAAGCGTTTGGCATGGACTAGAAGGACCGAGATGGCCTGTTGCCATGCTGTAATTGTTATATGGTTAATTACTATGTTAAAAAGGTACAATTTCTCCATTTATAAATGTAACCATTATTGTCTTCATGTGAAAGTTAGGTTGAGGTGATAGATTCAAAAATAAATTTATATTTCATTTGAATATTTTGAAAAATGATGTTTGACTAAAAAATGATTAGGAGTGATAGAGGATCTGGAGTTTTTGGAGTCCATTTGCAAGCAACAGATTGAAATTTAAATGGGATCCATTTAATAAAATCTTTATGATGTCATTGTCATTTACTTTGCAAATTGCTACCAAATGATTACAGGTTAATTACTATGTAAGTCTCGTCTCATGCTTTTTGTGAATATAGGTGGACAATATAGTTTGAGACATGTTCATGTGACAGCTAAGATGTCTCTTTAGTATTGATTTACAATTTTAGCAAAGGACTTCAAAGCTTTGATGTTTAATTTAATGTATGACACTGTCATTTCCATTTTTGCTGTATTAACTTAATTGTCATGCGCATGGGTGAAATTGGACCTCCCATTAAAAGAATTGTAATCCTTTGAGAAATGATGGTGTGCTATTGCAGCATGACCACTGTTCAAAGGACTGCAGTGTTTTACATCTCACTAAACTGTGGGATCCTTGTAATAGATTGTATTCACAATGGATATTGCATTATCCAGACATTAATCATGCTTATCAAGGTTCAACCCAGTGGCTATTAAGTAGCTTGAAATACTGGGTGCAATTAAAATTGAAATTATGCTAAAAGAAAGTCAAAGTGATTTAGTGAGGCTTGGAAAACAAAACATGATTCTGACTTATGAATATTTACAGAATGTCATAATTGTGATGTTCCTAACTAATAGATAATTTGAACTGTCTTCAAATATGATGATTGCCTCCAAATATGGTAAAGTGTATTACTGAAAACTTAACTCCGTAAAATTTTCTGAGGGCTTTATTATAGTTAATGCACTTAAATGTCATTTAAAAATAACGATATTTGAAACTAATCTTGTGTATTTCTAAGAGCTGAAAGGTACAGGTGCAATGTCACCTTGGCCAGAGTGCAGATTTGGCAGTTGAGCAGGCTTGTGTGTCCCAGCACAGGAAAGGAGAAAAGGAAATATCAACTCTGGTTAAAAAAAATCAGCTTGATCAAGCTAAGTACAGTCTTGATTTCAACAGATGGGCAAACCACTAATCACATGCCAAGCATTTTATACAAAATGGTGAGGTGAAGAATTCTTATTGGCGTACTTCAGTTTCCTCTGATAAAAAGCAACATTACCAATGGCTTGGTGGTCAATTGTTTGCAAAATGTCTGAGTTAAGGATGGAAGCATATTTCTCCTGTTGTAGAACATGTGGAGAGGCTCCAGTGTAAACCATAATTTTCCTAAAGTAAATGCCTCATTTAAACTGGCTCTACGATGCATTTTTTTCTGATATGGTCAAGCCTCTATATAAATTGTCTAATACAGTGGGATAATAGGGTGGAAATAATGTTAAAATGCATTTCTTCTCTCTTTTATTACCCAATACTGATTTTTATTTTGTATGCAACTCTTTCTGTCTTGCTTTCTTTGTAAACTCTAGAGCATACAATGTGGGTTCTAGAACAGCGAATGAATGGATAATCCAAAACCTTTCCAGGGCTTTTACCAATCCAGTCCTATGTGGAGTGGTGGTAGTGAGAAGCCAGTAATTTGAATGTTTTCCCACCCTTTCCTTGAACACTTACTCAAGGACCAATGTATTGAGCAGCAGTTGTTAAAGTGAACAATCCTGTATGTAATAGCTTCTTATTCTTGGCTGAGGAAAATGCAAAGAAAAGAATTCATCTTTGGTTGCCAGTTCTGAATGTATGTGGCCTTTTCTATTTACCTTCTATACAACCTTTGAAGTCAAAGAACAAAAGCTGCAAAGTGAATAAGTACCAGAGGTTATTCTCAGCACTAGTGACCAAAGGTGAATTTCTCTGCTTGATTGTATATAAGGAAAGGCGTGAGGTAGAGAGGAATATGACTCAAATAGCAGCTGTGACTTTATACCAGTGCTCTTTCTCTCTGACTCAGATGATTGTGGGTTTACTACTGGACATGCAAACGCAATTTAACATAGCCCTGTGGGAAAGGTACTATTTTCAAGATGAGTCACTGAAATGAGTTTCTGTCTAGCCTCTCAGATTTTGTGAGGCTATTTTGTATAGGGAAAAGCTTATTCTCCCACTGACTTGTCAAAATTGTCCCTTCCACCAATGTTGCTAAAAGAAAGTTGGTATTAGTCAGCTGTTTCGGGGACTTTGGTATTTGTAAATTAAGTGATCTGTTACCTGTTGGTAGCAGTGACCACAAAATCTCTTCATTGATTGAAAAAAGCTTAGGGACATCCCAGAGATAAGGAAGAATGCATTTATGCATTCTTTCTTGCCAATTGGTTGTCATGCATATTGTATTCATTCAGTATACTTAGTGAGAGAATGGGGCAATAAATACAGAAATATATTGATAACAAAGGAATAACATTGTAATTTATATGATTATAAGGTAGAGAAATGCTTATTAAAATGTTAAGTTTTTATCTTTCAGGGATGAGAAGAGCTTAATTTTTTATACATCTGTTTGGTCTTCATATCTGCATAATTACTAAATTACATTAATATGATACTTTTTCTAATTCCAATTCAGGCGAATTTCCTCATTTTGGTGGAAGACATGGAAACAAAACCTTTCAAACAGAAAAAGAATTGGAATGAAATACTAATTTCCTATTTTGCAATGCCGGCTATACTTCAAAGGTTCTTTGTTTGTGCTAGAGTACTTTGAGAGTAATGATATTGTGAAAGGCATTGTATAAAATCCATATAGAATTGAAAAACCTTGCTATCACTGAATTCAGTCCACAACGCCCATTGAATTTGTATTAGCTCTTTGTAAGGAAATCCAGTTCATCTCTTTCCTCATATTGCTACAGTTTTATTTTTAGCTTAAGTTATTCAGCACATCGGTTTCAGAGCCAAATAGGGGCCAGTGGAATTAGCTTAGATGTGAATTATGGTCAGCATGGACTAGTTGGGCTGAAGGGCCTTAGTCTATCGAAGCTGCGGCTAATTTTGTATTTGGAATTAGGATGGCCTGTGAGAAAAATCTTCCTCTATCCCACTTCGAAATACTTACATTTTTCATTCATGTTCTTAACTAGGTCATTAATATACATCAAAAAGTTGTTGTGCCAGCACTGTATAATTTCCTTTCGTCTTTACAGCAATGACTTTGTATTCTGCCCTTTCATTGCCTATACCAGTGCTAATCTTTTTATTCCATGGACTATCATTTTGCTAACATGTGACTTTATCAAATTGCTGCAGAAAATCTGTATTTGGGACAATTATCCCATGCTCTTTCTGCCTTTTTGTTAGTTATGTATTGTATCTTGTAAACAGAGTCTTATTTTTGTGAAATATACTAATTTGGAATAATAACTAGTTACATTATCTTTAGACATTTGGTATGCTAAAAATTATTTAAATAAAGTTGGGCAGCATGACAGAGCAGCTAGTCAAACCCCTACTTCAGAATGTCAGAGACTGGATCCAATCCTGTTGGTGTGGAGTTTGTACATTCTACCTGTGACTGCTTGGGCTAGTTTCCACCATGTGTGCAGCTACCTTGCATGTCATGTGGGTTGTTAGGCTAATTGTCCACTGTAAGTTGGCCCTAGTGTGGGATAGGTGGCTAATGGCTAGCATGGACTCAGTGGGCCAAAGGGTCTGTTTTCTTGCTGTATGTCTCTGTGACTATATTTCAACAATGCGATAAGATTACTTTTCACGCATTGTGCAGCTACCTATTAATAATGAGTATGTTTATAATTCTGCACCTCTTCATTAGAAAGTTCTTAGTTTACAACTTTTGTTAACTCTGAAACAACAGCCTATACTCTCACACTTCTAGAATGTCATTAAACCAGATGGCAGTTATTGAAACATACAAAATACCAGCAGGAGTTTGAATTCATTCTTTCACCCCCCTCACCTCTGGTGAGAAATAAGACTCCTACTTTTTTTTTATTTCTAATGGAAATATTTAGTAAATGTCTACAAATAAAATTGAATGTACAGTATATTTGTACTCAAAGGCAACAGTAATTTTATTCTGTACATAATTTTATTCTCATGGAAAATGTATTGTTAAATTGAATCAACTGTCATGCAAAAACATCAACTGACGCATTATAACATTTTACAATCAATTGAGGCAAAAATTCAGAAATGATCTTGCGTGTAAAATTGAACATCTTCTCATAGCTATATTCTGCTTGCAGATGGAAAACAGAATACAGCTGACAAAGCAGTGAACATGTTTCTGATCCAGACTGAACTTAATAGATAATTCTGTATTGTTCATAAGGACGAATATTTAATATACATTTCAGATGGAGCATAACATATTTTTAGAATGAAATGAATTAACTTAATTTCTGTCTTTTTCTGGAGCTCTGATGCACATTCTTGTGACTAGTAAACTCAATTATAGACAGTGATTATATTATTGCATTTGATGATTAATAAATGCAACATTTGACAACAATGTATGCCATTGAAATACTCTAAAATGTTGTAATTGTTTTAATCATGTAGCATTGACCTGCATTTTCAACTCACGTGAGTTTATTCAATTGTAGTGCTCTACAATATCTCCTCAGAAAATCCCTGGCATGATCACATGCTACTTACTAAATTTAATTGTTTTTAATATTTAATCTTAAGTGGATCAATGGCTTTTTGAAAAAAACGTATGGAAAATTGGGGAGTGGGGGTAATAATTCTGTAAAACATTAAATTCCAGTAATTCCTTACACTTTAATAGAAAGAATAATATGCATTAGAACGTTAAAATCAATACAACACAGGAGGAATTTGGCCCATTAAGCTTTCTTGAGAGAAATTTAGTTAGTCCTATTCCTTACCTCTTTTCTAATTGATGTTCAGTATTTTCCCCCTGAAGTGCATATTTAATTTCTTTTGAAAGTCATAATTGAATATTCCTTCCCCACTCTTTCAGGTAGTGAACTTGATCCCATAGT
The DNA here is from genome assembly GCF_048418815.1 of Hemitrygon akajei. NCBI lineage: Eukaryota > Metazoa > Chordata > Chondrichthyes > Myliobatiformes > Dasyatidae > Hemitrygon > Hemitrygon akajei. The sequence continues at coordinate 14,404,793 of NC_133150.1, read as the reverse complement.
TACGTACTGTGTGAAATAGTTTTCTTCTTATGTGACCTTATGTTTCCTTTACCAGTCACCTTAAATCACTGAGGTCTAGTAGTCATCATTTTGCCAACAACAACATTCTTATTATGCACATTTTCCCTTTATTCTTGAACACTCATATCAATTCTCCTCTCAACGTTCACTGCTCTAAATGGTCTTGCTGTAGTCGGGTGCAGTAGGCTTCTTTTGCACATTGAATATTGTACAATAATTAGTGAACATCCCCATCTCTGGTTTTGTGATGGAAAGAAAGTTATTGATGTATTGATGAAGCATTGGGGCTGGCTAGATGTAGGACATTGTTGTGAGGAACTCCTGTGGAGATTTCCCCAGGCTGAGATGATTGATTTCTGACTACCACAATCATCTTCCTTTGTGAGAGGTATCACTCCAACCGTTGGTGTATTTTTATATTAATGCCAATTATCTTCAGTTTTAACAGGGCTGCTGGGTTACTGCTTGTAGTTAATGATTTTATTTTCATTATCTCTCTTTGTTAAATATTAAAAATCTTACTGCTTTCCCTTGAATAAATCTAGTTTGACTTTCATCTATTGATTTGCAAGTAACTATTAATATTGTAATGCATTGCCATTTCTAGTAGCCTCTCCGCCACCAAGTTAAACAACCTGTATTTGTTGGATTTATATTTGCATCTTTGTTGATGTGATTCAAAGATGTGATGTTGAAATGATGTTGATTCAACTTTGCTGAGACCTCTTTACCAATGTCTGTTCTATTAGTATCTTAGCTGCCATCATTCCTACTTTGATCTTAACAGTATCGTTGCCTTAGAAATTCTGCCAGTCTCTTTGTTTTCCAGCATAGACTTTAGTTTTCGACCCTGGTTGTCCTCACACCTCCTCTTATGATATGTTCATACTTAACACCTTCTCATTTTGCTATTATCTACTTTCATGCTCTCTCTTGCTCCTTTTCTTTTTATTTCTATCACTTGCTCTTTGATTATATGCCCACGTTTTCTACATCACCTTAATTCTTTTTCCAAGAAGTGGGACTTTACCCTCTTTTTATTTGCCAAGGTACAGCGCTAGCAAACACTAGGGCAGCTGGGTAGCATAATACTTCACGGTGCCAGCAATCGCTATCAGGGTTCGATTCCCACCCCTATCCACAAGGAGTTTGTGCAATCTTCCTCTGACTGCATGGGTTTCCTTCAGTTGCTCCGGTTTCCTTCCACATTTCAGAGATGTACATACGCATTAGAGTTACTAAGTTGTTAGATTGATATGTTGGTGTCAGAAGCGTGCTGGCACGGGCAGGCTGCTCCCAGGATATATTTGGACTGATTTGGCTTTTGGCGCAAATAGCACATTTCACGGTAATTTCGATATACGTGTGACAAAATAAAGCTAACCTTTGCTGTTCCTTCAGAAAATTTAACCAAGTGCTAAAAAAAACCCAGCAGTTCCACGTGCTAAAGTTGACCTGCATGGTTTCTCTTGGGACCTTTATGCGGATCTTGTGGTTGACGTGTCATTGGCTCACTGACTATTTGAGAATGAGGCAGCATTAAAAAAGCACTCTCCTTGGCACAGTAAAGCAACAGAAAGCATTGCCATGGAAATGAAAGGGGCTACCTTTCCCAAGTTCACCACTTTCCATGCTCTGAGAGATTCCCCAACCCTCTTTGAAGGGTCAAGCTGATCATAGAGACGAAATCACCCTATATAAATTTGAAGTGATTTTTTAAAAAAGAAGTGGTTGCCTTCAATGAAGTAATTAGTTTAATGCGATGCTACTGAGTCTGAGGCCAAGGCCCGGAAGTCCAGAGGTGGCCTGTCCTTGGGGTTGGAGGCCTTTGTGTGTACCCGTGTGTGTGTGTATGACAGATGGGAGAGTGGATCGATGGGCTTGTTTTACTGGGGTTCTCTTGCTGCGTTCTGTTGTTGCTTGTGTTGTTCTGCTGAACATCGTGGGCATGGCACTGTATTGTATGGCGACGTTTGTGGGCTGCCCCCTGCTCATCCGCGGGTATGTTGGTTCTTAGCACAAACAACGCAGTTCACTGTATGTACGTGTGATACATTAATCTAAATCTAATGTACGAATGCAACTGGGAAGCTCGACTGACATCGTTGACATGACAGTGGAGATTAATTGGTGCTTGAGCAATTTGTTGCGATATTTTTGTCTGTTGGTAATGAAGGATGCAAGTCTAACTAGAAGTTCCCTAGATGTTTGGAAAACTGTCAGTTATGCTAGGGTAGGTAAATCATTGCAGGAGTGCCCTAGTCAGTTTCTCAAGTCATTGAGTATTGACCTTGACGTGATGATTAATGCAGCTTAATATGTGAAAAATTTGATCAATTAATAATTTACATATTATAAGTTTGCATAAGCATGTCTAGTTTTTGGGTAGTTATTTCCTGTTATCCATAGTTCTGGGTTCTGTATCGAGTTGAGGAGTAACCTCGATTATATCTAAAGCAACTTTCCTTTAAAGGTCACCCAATGATCAGTGCAGTCTTGCTTACTAATTTTTAACTCCAATTTTCCTTACTCTTACTTACTCCAAGTTCTCTTTCATAGCTAATCAAAATTATATGTTGCTATGATTATTTTTTACAAATGTCCCCAATGACACATTCTTACTTGATCCCATTAGTTCCTGTGATCCAGAAATGTCTCCTTTTGAGCTGAAATCTACTGATGAAGAAGCTTCGAAATGAACTTCATTTATTCTTATCTTGATATGTTAAAAGATCTCAGTATGGGTTATATATTCATTAGTCAAGTTTTCCATGAGATTACTGATTATTTCAAATCACTGTCAAAAAATTTGAAATATTACTATCCATGCCAAATGCTGTCTTTGAGAATATAAAAATTCTGATGTTGTTTTGTACTTCATTAAAAATCGACTTGTGAAAACACTCTTAACTTTGTAAGCAGCACGATATTTTAAAACTATTATCATGAATATGGTGCTGAGTTAATTTACACTCAGTGGCAACTTTATTAGATACACCCGTACACCTGCTCATCAATGCAAATACCTAATCAGGCAATCATATGGCAGAAACCTAATGCATAAAAGCTTGCAGACATAGTCAAAAGATTCAGTTGTTATTCAGACCAAATATCAGAATGGGGAAGAAATGTGATCTAAGTGACTTTGACCGTGGAATGATTGTTGCTACCAGATGGGATGGTTTGAGTATCTCATAAACTATTGATCACTTGGGATTTTCAAGCACAATAGTCTCTAGAATTTACGGAGAACATTGCAAGAAACAGAAACATCATTGAGTGAGTGGCAGCTCTGTGGGCGAAAATGTCTTGTTAATGGGAGAGGTCAGGGGAGAATGACCAGACAGGTTCAAAGTGACAGAAAGGCGACTGTAAGTCAAGTAACCAGGCGTTACAACAGTGGTGTGCAGAAGTGCATCTGTGAACACACAACACGTTGAAACTTGAAGTGGATGTGCTACTGCAGCAGAATACCACTGGCATACTGAATTTATTCTAGGGCCAACAGGCCTTAAGGGCCAACCAGTCCACACAGGTCACAGTGCCCAGCCAGCTAACCCTAATTTTCTGTGTTTGGCCCATGTCCCTCTAAGCGCTTCCCTGCCATGTACCTATCCAAGTGCTTCTTAAATTGTACCTACTTCAGCCACTTCTCGGGCAGTTTCTTCCATATACCTGCCATCCACTGTGTGAAAATTTTGTCCCTCAAGTCCTTTTTAAATCTTTCTCTTCTCATCCTAAACCAATGACACTTGTGTGGACTCCTCTATCCCAGAGAAATAATCATCATTCTGGCTGCAACAATTTTCTTTGGCGGTTGCTTTTGTTAGTTCAGATTGCAAAAGAATTGCAGCTCTTATCACCTGTGTTATTGAAGGGGATTAGTAAAGCTGTGTTTGCCGTTTCCTCTGGTTATTTCTGGTTGCAGAAGCCCTCAGCGAGTGCTGTAGCAAGTGGTGAAGGAAGCTTTGCTGATTCCAGTGCTTCTGCACACACCAGTTGTTCTCAGACACGGTGCATTAGCAGACAATCCCCTGAAATAGAGCATGACTGGGAGAATGAGCAAAGGAGAATCAGAGAAGGACAAGCTGCTCGAAGGAGTGGGAAGACGACAAGAGTCACAAAGCCTTAGCCGCCCATTGTGTGAAGGGAACATTTCTCTTACCTGAATGTGATATTGTGGGTAAATAGGAGAGCAGCCGTAACTGTTTCAGTTCCATTCTTATCAGAGCAGTTGCGGAAATTACAATTGATCAACAAAATAATTTTCGCAGTTAAAAAGCAAGAATTTGTAATTATATCCCTGAAACTATGAAATTGTTCTGAAAAACCATCTGGTCCATTTATGTCTCCTGGGAATGAAACATACTGTCTTTGTCCCATCTGGTCTTTATTGTGATTCCAGACACTCAGCGATGCGGCTGATTTTTAACTACCCTTTAAAGTGACCCAGTAAAGCCATTCAGTTATATCAGGCAGCAATTAAGAATCAACATCGGCCCACCTGCACTTGATGCTGGGGGCCCAGTGGCCCCTCCAGGAAGTTGCTGTGAAGGCCCCAAGAAACAAGTTCTGCATGGTGAAAGAGCCTTCCATAGGATCATGTGGTTGAAACTAAAGCAAGCTCCACCATCCAAAAGAAGGAAACACCCTGACGTTGTTGGAAACAATAATGCAGGCTGCTTTGATTCAATCCGAGACATTCAGAAGTGCTTAAAAGCACTAATTACAAATGCTTAACAAGTAAAGAATGCACAGTGATGGTTGTTAAGAGTTAACAAAAATAAACAAAAATACGTAAGAATTTGAGGTGTTAGACAAACTACTTAACGTCTGCTGTGACATTTAAAAGAATTTTAGAAAGATTGGAAAAAGCTGTATAGATGTGATGCACCATCAATAACTCTCGGAGACAGGAGGCAAAAGATAGGCTTTTATTAGCTGCAAGAAACGACCACACAACATCCTGGAGACTGAGGGGGGAGCAGTGCCTCCAACCGCCTTTATACAGGGGGCTGTGGGAGGAGCCACAGGAGCAGTCAGCAGAGGGGCGTGTCCAGACAGGTATATGTAGTTCACCACAAGATGTAAGATCAGACAAATCCAGGCGTGCCCTGTAATTGGTGCATAGTTTGCCAAAGACCATTCTGATCCTGGGTCTGACTGCACAAGGCCCAAGGCTGGCAATAGTTTCAACCTACAAGGGGCTGATGAGACTGGAGTTTCTGCTAGTATTGGAGAGTCAAGGATCAGGCCTTCGGGCATTGTTGGTTTTGGTCCTTGGTTCATAGAGTGGTTGTGAGGATTTTTAGTGTCTGGAAATGTTGCCAACTTCCTGTGAAAATGGTTGAGATTTTTGTCGTTTGAAGATCTAATCATGATAAGGGCAGGGTGGTAAATGTTGCCTCCATCAACTCCAGCAGGCTTTTGTTAAAGTCCTGCATAGTAGGCTGAACTGCAAGGTAAGAACACTTTGGAATCCAGCTCTAATCTAATCTAAATTTGGCATTCAGATACCAAATTGTTTTGGTGGTAGGAGGCAGAGGACGGTAGTGAATCACAGTCAGGTTTATTATCACTGGCATGTGTCATGAAATCTGCTTACTATGCAACACATAATAAATTATTTACCCAAATTATTTATTATGCAATACATAAATAATAACTAAATTACAGTAAGATGTATACATATTAAAAGTTAAATAAGTAGTTACACAAAAAAAAAGTGAAGTAGTGTTCATGCATTTAATGTCTCTCCAGAAATACAGTAGAGGAGAAGAAGCTGTTCCTGAATCGTTGAATGTGCGCCTTCTGTACCTCCTTCCTGATGGTAGCAATGAGAAGAAGGCATGTCCTGGGTGATAGGGGTTCTTAATGATGGATGCTGTCTTTTCGAGGCATAGCTCCTTGAAGATGTCCTGGATGTGGGGAGGCACAATGGAGCTGAGTTTACAAGTTTCTGCAGCTTATTTTGACCCTGTGCAGCCCCCCCCCTGCCCATATCAGTCAGTGATGCAGCAAGTTCGAATGCTCTTCACTGTATATCTGTAAAAAAATTGCTAGTGTCTTCCATGATACACCAAATCTCAAGCTACAGCTGCAATTGTGTCACCTTTGTAACTGGATTTATGTGTTGAGCCCACGATGGATTGTCAGAGATGTTGACACCCAGGAACTTGAAATTGCTCACTCTTTCCACGACTGATCCCTGCATGGGGGTAGGTGTGTGTTCCCTCATCTTACTCTCTCTGAAGTGTACAACCAATTCTTTGGTGTTACTGATGTTGAGTAGCATGGTTATTGCTGCAACATCTCTCAACCAGCTGATCTGTCTCACTCCTGCAAGTTCACTCCTCACTCCTCACCATCTCATCACCATCTGAAATTCTGCCAGCAGTCGTTGTGTCGACAGCAAATTTATAGATGGCATTTAAGCTGTACCTAACCACACAGCCGTGCATGTAGAGAGAGTAGAGCAGTGGGCTAAGCACACATTCTTGAGGTGCACCAGTGTTGATTATTAGAGAGGTGAGAATGTTTTTTACAATCCGCGATTACTGTGATCTTCTGGTGAGGAAGTTAAGGATTTGGTTACAGAGTGAGGTACAGAGACCCAGGTTTTGGAGTTTTTTGAGCAGAACTGTAGGAATAATTGCATTAAACGCTGAGCTATAGTCAATAAACAGCAGTCTGAGATAAATATTGGTATTGCCCAGGTGATCCAAGGCCATGTGAAGAGCCAATGAGATCGTTTCCATTGTAGTCCTATTATGGCGATAGGGAAATTGCAGTGGGTCCAGGGCCTTGCTTAGGCAGGAGTTGAATCTAGTCATAACCAACCTCTCAAAGCACTTCATCACCGTAGATGTGAATGCTGCTGGGTAATAGTTGTCAAGGAAGTTCACCCTGTGCTTCATGGGCACTGCTACAATTGTTGCCATTTTGAAGCAGGTAGGAACTTCTAACTGTAGGAAGGGGAATATAAAAATGTCTTTGAAATCACCTGCCAGTTGGTTGGCACAGGTTTTCAGAGCTTTACCAGGTTCACTATCTCCTTGTGAGGGTTTCCCCTTTTGAAAGACGTTCTGTCATTGGCCTCCAAGACCGAGATCACAGAGTCACCAGAGGTCCTTATAGCTGTAGTTTTATTCTCCCTTTCAAAGTGAGCAAAAACGGAGTTGAGCTTATCTGGGAGTGAAGCATCACTGCCATTTGCTAGGTTAGGTTTCACTTTGTAGGAAGTAATGGCCTGCAAAACTTGTAAGAGTTAGCATGCATCTGATACTGCATCTGACCTCAATCGGAATCGTTCTTCTGCTCCTGAGATTGCCCTCTGTAAATTGGACCTAGCCTTCATGTATAATGCTGGATTACCAGACTTGAATTACACAGATCTAGCCCTCAGCACAGATCTAGCCTTCACCCGCGGCTTTGGATTCGGGTATGCATGGTATTTTCTCGAAAACACTTTTTTTAAGATTGGAGGCCTGTGACCAGAGGTGTATTACTGGGATTAGCATTGAGTCCTTTGTTGTTTGTCATATACACTAATGATTTGGTTAAGTTGTATAATCAGTAAATTTGAAGATGACACAACGATTGGTAGTCTAGTGGACAGTAAAGAAGTTTATCTATGGTTGGAATGGGATATGGATCAGATCGGAAAGTGGGCAAGATAATGGCAGTTGGAATTATCTCGTACAGGTGCAAAGTGATGCAGTTTGGGAAATTAAGATGAAAGACACCATTTTCTAATACTCCCACTTGTCTTTTGACACTGTTCTTGTCTCAGCTTTATCGTGCAGTACTAAAGAACTTTAGTTCACAACAGAACTGAATTTGTAAAGGAAGCGATTATACTATCTGAATTTTGTATGTAGTCACTCTTGCATATTCTATTGGTGCCTGTTCTACACCTCTTCTGCAGTCTTAACCTAGGCACTGGAGCATGCCAGAAGGCTGCTGGCTCTCATGGAATATGAATGCCATAACCTTGTGGCATGGCCAAGATTGTACAGCTGCAGATGCTCTCCCTGAATGTGGGCAGCGATGCTCTGGTTTGGCTGCCTGGCAGGCAGAAGCAAGAACTCTCCTATAGTGGTGGGGGGGGGGGGGGGAGGAAGATAAATGCTGTCTTCCTGAGAATGAATAGCAAAATTTGGAACTTCCACCTTATTAAGCCTTGTAACTTAGGAACAGATTGTTAAAACCAAAATACATAGGAGCAGAATTAGTGCATCTAAGCCATCTTCGTGCAGCTTTTTGTTGAGTCCACCATGGGTAAAGCAGTTCTCAATTGGGTATTGTGTATGAGCCAGATATTACTTGGGAGCTTAAGGTAAAGGAGCATTTAGGAGACAGTGTTCATAATATGATAGAATTCACCTTGCAGTTGAGAGGGAGAAGATAAAGTCAGATGTAACAGTGTTACAGCGGAATAAAGCAAATTACAGAGACATGAGAGAAGAATCAGAATCAGAAATTTGACATGAAATTTGTTAACTTAGCAGCAGCAGTTCAATGCAATACATAATCTAGCAGAGAGAGAGAGAAAATAAATAAAACATAATAATAAATGAGCAAGTAAATCAATTACGTATATTGAATAGATTATTTAAAAAATGTGCAAAAACAGAAATACCGTATATTTAAAAAGTGAGGTAGTGTCCAAAGCTTCAAAGTCCATTCAGAATCGGTTGGCAGAGGGGAAGAAGCTGTTCCTGAATCACTGAGTGTGTGCCTTCAGGCTTCTGTATCTCCTGTCTGGTGGTAACAGTGAGAAAAGGACATGCCCTGGGTGCTGGAGTTCTTTAATAATGAACACTGCCTTTCTGAGACATCACTCCCGAAAGATGTCCTGGGTACATTGTAGGCTAGTGCCCAAGATGGAGCTGACTAGATTTACAACCTTCTGCAGCTTCTTTTGGTCCTATGCTGTAGCCTCTCCATACCAGACAGTCATGCAGCCTGTCAGAATGCTCTCCACGGTACAAATATAGAAGTTTTTGAGTGTATTTGTTGACATGCCAAATTGCTTCAAGCTCCTAATAAAGTATAGCTGCTGTCTTGCCTTCTTTATGACTACATCAATGTATTGGGATCAGGTTAGATCCTCAGAGATCTCAACACCCAGGAACTTGAAACTGCGTACTCACTCCACTTCTGATCCCTCTATGAGGATTGGTATGTGTTCCCTCGTCTTACCCTTCCTGAAGTCCACAATCAGCTCTTTCGTCTTACTGACGTTGAGTGCAGGTTGTTGCTGTGGCACCATTCCACCTGTTAGCATATCTCACTCCTGTACACCCTCTTGTCACCACCTGAGATTCTACCAACAATGGTTGTATCATCAGCAAATTTGAAGATAGTATTTGAACTGTGCCTAGCCACACAATCGTGTATACAGAGAGTAGAGCAGTGAGCACACACCCCTGAGGTGCGCCAGTGTTGATCATCAGCGAAGAGGATATGTTTTCACCAATCTGCACAGACTGTAGTCGTCCGGTTAGGAAGTCAGGGATCCAATTGCAGAGGGAGATACAGAGGCCCAGGTTCTGCAACTTCTCAATCAGGATTGTGGGAATGATGGTATTAAATACTGAGCTATAGTCGATGAGCAGCTTTCTGACGTAGGTGTTTGTGTTGTCTAGGTGGTCTACAGCTATGTGAAGATCCATGGAGATTGCATCTGCTGTTGACCTGTTGTGATGATAGGCAAATTGCAATGGGTCCAGGTCCTTGCTGAGGCAGGAGTTCAGTCCAGTCATAACCAACCTCTCAAAGCATTTCATCATTGTCGATGTGAGTGCTAACGGGTGATAGTCGTTACGGCAGCCCATATTAACTGGCCAGAGTGGATTGGAAAGGGTCGTTAGCAGGGATGACAGCAGAACAACAATAGCTGGAGTTTGATGGGGCTATTCGGAAGGCGCAGGATAGATCCATGCCAAAGGTGAAGTATTCTGAAGGGAAGATGAAGCAACCATGGCTGTTGAAGACATCATAATAGAAAAATATAGCAAAAACTAGTGGGAAGTTTTTAAAAATCAACAACAAATGGCAAATAAAAAAGCCATACGGAAAGAAAAGATAAAATATGAAGGTCAGCTCGCCAACAATATCAAAGAGGGTACAAAATGTATTTTTCAGATATGTAACGAGTAAAAAAGGGGTGAGAGTGAATATTGGACTGCTTGAGAAAGATGCTGAAGAGGTAGTAATGGGGGAGAAAAAATGGACAAACTTAAATATTTTGTGTTTGCCTTCACTATGGAAGACACTAGTAATATGTCAGAAATTTGAGTGTGTCAGTGGGGAGAGGTGAGTGTTAGTATTGTTGCTATTACTCAGGAGAATGTGCTTGGGAAGCTGAAAGGTCTGAAGGTAGATAAGTCACCTGGACCAGATGGACTATACCCCTGTGTTCTGAAACAGGTAGCTGAAGAGTTTTGGAAGAATTAGTGGTGATTTTAATGGAACCACTAGATTCTGTAATGGTTCCAGTGGACTGTAAAATTTCAAATGTCGCTCCACTCTTTAAGAAGGGAGAGAGGCAGAAATTATAGGCCTTTTAGCCTGACTTCAGTAGTTTGGAAGATGTTGGAGTTCATTAATTGAGGATTTGGTTTTGGGGTACTTAGAGGCACGATAAAATAGACCAAAGTCAGCATGGTTTCCTGAAATCTTGCCTGACAAATCTGTTGCAATTCTTTGAGGAAATTAACAGCCAAGTTCGACCAAGGAGAGTCAGTGGATGTAGTTTGCTTTGTCAAGGCCTTTGACAAAGTGCTGCACACGAGACTGCTGAACAAATAAGGATCTATGATGTTATGGGAAAGATACTATTATGGATAGAATTTTGGCCGACTGGTTGGAGACAAAGAGTAGGAATAAAGGGATCCTTTTCTGGTTGGCAGCAGATGATTAGTGTTCCACAGGGGTCAGTGTTGGGACCAGTTCTTTTTTTGTTATATGTCTGTGATTTGAATAATGGCTTTGTGGCCAAGTTTGCAGACAATATGAAGGTGAGTGGAGGGGCAAGTAATGTTGAGGAAGCAGGGAGTCTGCAGGTAGACTTAGACAGTTTGGGAGAATGAGCCAAGAAGTTACAGATGGGATATAGTGTCGGGAAGTGTATGGTCATGCACTTTGGTAGAAGGAATAAAGGCCTAAACTATTTTCTAAATGGAAGAAATTAAAAAACCATAGGTGCAAAGAGACTTGGGAGTCCTTGTGCAGGATTTCCTAAAAGTTAGCTTGCAGGTTGAGTCAGTGGTAAGGAAGGCAAATGCAATATTATCATTCTTTTTGAGAGGATTTGTATATAAAAGCAAGGATTTAATGCTGAGTATTTAGGAATTGTCAGACCGCAATTGGATTATTGTGAGCAGTTTTGTACCCCATACCTAAGGAAGGTTGTGTTGGGATTGGAGAGGCTGCTGAGTTTTATAAGATGATTTTCGGTATGAAAAGGCTAATGTATGAGGAGTGTTTGACATCCCTGTGCTTGTACTCACTGGGTTTAGAGGAATAATGAGGGATTTTGTTGAGACCTATCAAATATTGAATTGTATGTATAGATTAGACATGGAATGGACACTTTCAATAATAGGAGGGTCTAGGACCAGAGGACACAGCCTCAGAATAGAAGGTGATAAATCTGTGAAGGTCAAGCCATTGGGTATAGTTAAAGCAGAAGTTGATTCAGAATCAGGTTAATAGCACTGGCATATGTCATGAAATTTGCTAACTTAGCAGCAATGCATGATAATATATTAAATATATATATATGTATATTAAATAGTAAAATTAAAAATAGTGCAAAAACAGAAATAATATAAAAACAACAAAAAAAGTGATGTAGTATTCATGGGTTCAATGTCCATTTTGGAATTGGATGGAAGAGGGGAAGAAGCTGTTCCTGAATCGCTGAGTGTGTGTCTTCAGGCTTCTGTTCCTCCTTCCTGATGGTAACAATGAGAAGAGGGCATGTCCTGCATGATGGGGGTCCTTAATAATGGATGCCACCTTCCTGAGGCACTGCTCTTTGAAGATGTCTTGGATGCTACAGAGGCCAGCACCCAAGATGGAGCTGATTAATTTTACAACTTTCTGTAGCTTCTTTTGATCTTGTGCAGTAGCCAGCACTTCCCCCCCCCATACCAGACAGTGACGCAGCCTGTCAGAATGCTCTCCACAGTACATCTGTAGAAGTTTTTGAACGTTTTAGTTGACTAGATCTCCTCAACCCCTGAATGAAATAAAGCTGCTGTCTTGCATTCTTTATAGTTGCATCTTTATGTTAGGACCAGGTTAGATCCTCAGAGATCTTGACACCCGGGAACTTGAACTTGCTCACTCTCTCCACTTCTGATCCCTCCATGAGGATTGGTTCACATTTCCTCATCTTACCCTTCCTGAAGTCCACAATCACTTTTTGGTCTTGCTGATGTTGAGTGCAAGATTGTTGCTGTGACACCACTCAACTAGCTGGTATATCTCACTCCTGTATGCTCTCTCAGCTCCACCTGAGATTCTGCCAACAATGGTTGTATCATCAGCAAATTTATAGATGGTATTTGAACTACATCTAGCTGCACAGTCTTGGGTGTTGACAGAGTATAGTAGTGGGCTAAGCACATATCCCTGAGGTGTGCCAGTGTTGATAGTCAGCGAGGAGGAGATATTATTGCCAATCCGCACGGATCGTCATCTCCCAGTTAGAAAATCGAGGATCCATTTGCAGAAGGAGGTACAGAGGCCCCAGTTCTGTGGCTTGTTGATCAGGACTGAGGGAGGATGGTGTTAAATGCTGAGTAATAGTCAACGAAGAGCATCCTGTCGTAGGTGCTTGTATTGTCCTGGTGATCTAAGGCCATGTGAAGAGCCATTAAGATTTTGTCTGCCGTAGACCTAATGTGGTGATAGGCAAATTGTAATGGGTCCAGGTCCTTACTGAGGCAGGAACTGATTCTAGCCATGAACAACCTCTAAAAACATTTCATCACTGTAGATGTGAGTGCTACTGGACAATAGCCAGTAAGCCATCTCACTCTATTCTTCTTGTGCACTGGTACAACTGTTGCACGTTTGAAGCAGGTGGGAACTTCTGACTGTAGCAGTGAGAGTTTGAAAATGATAGGTTCATAATTAGTAAATGTGTTAATGGTTACAGGAAGAAGGCAGGAGAATGGATTTGAGAGGGATATAAGCCAGCCATGAATGAATGGTGGAGTCTGCACAACAAGACTATAAGTAAAGGACCAGAATTAGGCCATTCTTCCCATCAAGTCTTCTTCACATTCCATCATAGCTGATTTATGACCCCTCTCAACCCCATTATCCTGCTGCCTTCATCTTCCTCTTCAGATCCTATGCCACTTCTTTCTAAGGATACGATTTAATTCTTTTTTCCAACAGAGTCTCCCCACTCCCTCTGACTACCGGCCTGTCTTTTTGATAGGGTACGTATCCTGGGATGCTTAGTTCCTAGATGCGATCTTTCAACCATGACTCAGTGATGCCCAGAGTGTCATACTTGTCAGTTTCTGTCTGCTCATCTACCTTATTTCGTATCCTGCATGTATTCATATTAGGTGACTGGAGACTTCTGTGCTACTTTCAGATTGTAAAGATGATAATGTAAATAGCATTGATTTAACATTCTTCAGTAATTGAAATATTAAGATTATTTTGTTCTAGACAGAAGAGAAAAGCTAAATAGTGAGAACAACTATGAGGTGTGAATTTGAAAATTTTTAGAATATGTATAAGGTGAAAAATGGCTGAGTTTTTTTTTACTTTAAGGAGAATATTTATTAATAGAGAACAGGGATGGCTAGAAATCCCATCGCAAAGCACTATTTTGTCAGAGGGAGAGAAACAAATTTGTCACATACTTCAAAACATACAATGAAATGCAATGCGCAAATACTGAAAAATAAACTTTACACTTCATCACAATCTTCAGTGCTCTTTATGAGCCCCGTCTGAAGTTAATTCTCATGGATCCAGTGTCTTCAGCCTAACTTGGTTTAAATAGGACTGCTTGCTTTACTGTTGTGCAGTCTGAGGGATATCTCCCTGAGCATGCCCAAGCCCAAGCCCAAGTACTGAGAACTGAGTTCAAGTATGAGTCATCTTCAAGCTCTCTGTCAAGCCCCTCACTTCCTGCTTTGGGAGTCCTCATGCAAGACTCCCAGAAGGTTAATTTACAGGTTGAGTCTATAGTAAAGAAGGCAAATGTAATGTTGGCATTTGTCTCAAGGGGGATAGAATATAAAAGCAACGAGAAAATGCTGAGGTTTTATAAGAAGCTAGTCAGGCTGTACTTGGAGTATTGTCAACAGTTTTGGGCCCCATATCTCAGAAAGGATATGTTATCATTGGAGAGAGTCCAGAGGATGTCCACAAGGATGATTCCAGGAATGAAAGGGCTAACATATGAGGAGTGTTTGGCAGCTTTGGGCCTGTACTCACTGGAATTTAAGTTGGGGGGGGGGGTTTCATTGAAACCTACTGAATGTTGAAAGGAATAGATAAGATGGTGGGGGTATCCAGACCTGGAGGATGTAGCGTCAAAATAGAGGGGTGACCTTTTAGAAAAGAGGTAAGGAATAATTTTTTTTTAAGCCAGAGAGCGGGGAATCTGTGGAATGCTCCACCGTAGACTGTGGTGGAGGCTGTCTGTGGATGTATTTAAGGCAGGAGTTGATAATTTCCTAATCGGTCAGGGCATCAAAGGATACAGCGGGAAGACAGGTGTATGGGGTTGAGTGGGATCCAGGATCAACCTTGATGGAATGGTGGAACAGACTTGATGGGCTGAATGGCCTAATTCAACTCCTATGTCTTATGGTCTTCCATGTAGTGCCTTCAGCCATGTATTCACCACCCTTCGTTTTAATTCTGTCTCCATGTTGCGTGAAGTTAAATTTCTTATCCCTTTCTAAACTTTCTTTGTTCTGGAGAACTCAGTGATCTTGCCTTCCCTTTTACTTTATCCATACTTTTCCAGGCTGTTCAACCCAACCCCCTACTATTTAGTTTAATACTTTATCCATAGCCCTAGTTATGCGATTCACCAGGACCCTGGTCCCAGCATGGTTCAGGTTGAGCCCATCCGATTGGAACGGCTCCTTCCTTTCCCAATATTGGTGTCAATGCCTCTCAAATTCTAACCCACTTCTAGCACACGAATCTTTGAGCCATGCAATTAACTCTCTGATCTTATTAACCCTATGCCAATTTGCACATGGCTTCGGTAACAATCCAGAGATTATTACCAATTTGGTTCTGCATTTTAATTTCATCGCTAGCTGGTCATATCCCTCGGTAGAACTTTTTTCCTTGTTCTTTTTGCATTACTTGTACCTTCATGAACCATGACAACTGTATCTTTCCGCTACCAGTCCAAATTCCTCCGCAGGTCAGATGAGATTCCCTGAACCTGGGCACCAAGTAACATAGCCTTTGGTTAACATGTCGGGTTACCTTGACACCCTGTAGCCCTCTAATCCACAGAATTTGTAACAGTAATGGGGATTTGATACATATTGGGTCTTTCCAGTGTCGGGGTATTGCTGCTTGTGTAATGGAACCTTCAGGGTTTGCTTCCAAAGAATATTTATTGTTGGGTGCACAAGTGTAGTGTGCAAGAAGTTTTGGCCGTGATTTGAGAGGGAGCTCCAGGCAAAGTTCTGTGCCAGGTTAGTGTTGGGCTTGCCCACCTGTTTTTGTTGAATGCCTTTCAGTCTTCTTCTGTGGCCATGCCACCGTAGTCAGTGAAGCTTTCGTTAGCCACCTGATACTGCAGTGGGAGACAGGAACCATATTGTGGCAATGACCTTATTATAGTGCCCTCTGTGAGCCCCAAATGTATGACTTCAGCAACATCATGCCAATTGGCAGGGAATGAAGGGAGGCAACATGTCATAGATTTGCAAACAGCTACTATATTGTAGAGCTAGTTGGAGTTGTTTTAAAGACCATTGTTGATGTCATCTAATACCAGGGCACATGGAAGGTATAGAATACCACATAAGCTTCACTCACATGTCCCATAAAATTACAATCATAATCTCAATTTTATAATGGTTTGAATTGTAAATGGATGTTTTGTCCTGAACAGTAGACCATTCCAGTTGAAATTCTAATATCACTTTGCTTTCAAAAGAAGGATTTTTCATTAAAAAAATTAAGACCAACAGATTGATTGTGCATTCATGTCAGGAACATTTTGAAGAAAACACTAAATATAGAGAGAGACCACCAACACTGCAGCAACAATTTTCTAATCTACATTTTTGTGATCTTGATAGAAAAGTAACTAATGTTTGACAAGATTAAATTTAACGTTGGAAAGAGCTTGTTTGGAAAACTTTTGCCAAGCTATCCCTTGGGAGATGAGGTGAATTACATGAGGGATCCAATAACACAGTCCTGATGTTGAGACATCTGGAGCCTTGCCCTTTGAACAGTAAGTTTGCCTGTAGCATGATGAAATCACCTTTTACAGTAATCCAAGTTCAACTCCTTTGCATATTATGGAGATACTATTTCCACATAATGCTTGAAGCAATCAGATGATTTATCTGATGACAGCAGTTTTAATGGGATACATGGCACCCCAAGGCTGTACTGTTGAAAATTTAAAAATGGTCAAGCAAGACATGAATAATAATCTGCCAGTTTGCAATTACGAAGAAATTAGAACATGGCAAATATTGTGTCTTTATTTAAGAATGGCTGCAAGGACGTTCCAGGGAATTTGAGGTCAGTGAGCCTAACTTCAATGGAAGGGATCCTTAGAGGTTGGTCTCCCTACGTTGAGAAAGGCAGTCAGTGAGAATTGAATATGAGACCTAGTGTTTGGTGTCCTGCCATTGGCATGCCTGGAGCTCGAGGAATTGTGTTCAGTGACTGGCATGCCCTGGAATCGATGACGAGAGTTAAGGCTCTAGGGTGAACTGGAAGTCTGGAATTTGAGCCCGTTAGCCAGAGCCAAGTCTTTAAATCTCTGAGAGTCCACCGGGGAGGTTGAAGCTCAGTGTGTACAAGCTGAAGTCTGTGTCTGCTGGAGGCTTGTCCTGGTGTTAAAGGACTGTGTATGTGTGTGGGTGGAAAAGAGGAAAGTTGCTTGTTGTGTTCAGTCTTGTTCTGCGCAGCATTGTGGACATCATGCTTTGTGGTGCCACAACGTGTGGCGACATTGTGGGCTCAATCCCGTGCATCCTCCGGTGCATTTCATAAACAAGAGAAAATCTGCACATGCTGGAAATCCAGGCAACACACACAAAATGCCGGAGGAACACAGCAGGCCAGTCAGCATCTATAGAAAAGAGTATAGTCGATGTTTTGGGCCAAGACCCTTTATCGGGATTGGAGAAACAAAGATAAGGAGTCAGAGTAAGAAATTTGTGGGAAGGGAGAAAGAACCACAAGGTGTTAGGTGAAAACGGGAGGGGGTGGGGAAGGGGTGAAGTAAAGAGTTGGGGAATTGATTTGTGAAAGAGATACAGCCTTGGAGAAGGGGGAATCAGATAGGAGAGGACAGGAGGCCATGGAAGAAAGAAAAGGGGTAGGGGCGCCAGTGGGAGGTGATAGGCAGATGAGGAGATAAGATGAGAGAGGGGAATGGGAAATGGTGAAGGGGAGGCATTACCAGAAGTTTGAGAAATCAATGTTCATGCCATCAAGTTGGAGGCATTCCCCATTCCCATTTCCCTCTCCCACCTTATCCCTTACCTTCCCTCTGGTGCTCTAATCCTAACCTAAAGCCCCTCTCTAGATAGGTTTAGAGGGATTGGAGCCAGCCCATGTGGGCAGTTGTGTCAGCTTGGGCCGAAGGGCCTGTTTCCATGCTGTACAACTCTGTGACTATTCTGTGGCATCTTTATTGTTTCTTTGATTAACCAAAACAGATCAAGAGTCCAGGTTCCACTGTGATGTGCCATGAAACTAAATTGCAAAGATCTGTTGACCTGTGAGCTGCAAATTTAAAGGTTTTGCATTGGCAGCAACTATCTTTCAGCTGAAAAATAGTTAGCTGAATCCTGTCCTTCTGAAGACTCAAAAACATATAGTGAATAACTTATGTATGGTGGGATTAACTTTGGGTTAAGAATGTCACTCACATCCTTCACCGAGGTTTTTTTCTACTTTTGTTTTAGATTCCAGCTTCTACCGTTTTTGTTGACGATTCAGCAGAGCTTGACGAAGCTCTTGAACCTTGCATGAACTTTCCTCCGCTTGACGAAGCTTATGGTGCTCATGAAGTATCTGGTGCTTTCTCACCAGAAACCATGGCGGGTGTAAATCAGACTCAGTGAAATATAAAGGTGGTAGTTGTAATGTGCCCATTACTGTTCAGCATAAATTTATTATCATAGTGCAAATACTGTATGTCACTATATACAACTCTGAAATTTGTTTTCTTGCAGGCATACTCAGTAAATCCAAGACCACACCCACCGGCAGACAAATAACCAGTGTTCAAAAAACAACAAACTGTACAAATACAAAGAAAAAAAGAAATAATAATAATAAATAAATAAGCAATAATTACCGAGAACATGAGTTGAAGTGTTCTTGGAAGTGAGTCCATAGGTCGTGGGAACAGTTTGATGATAGGGCAAGTGAAGTTGAGTGAAGTTATATCCATTGGTTTAAGAGCCTGATGGTTGAGGGTTAATGATTGCGCTTCTCTCCTCTGAAGCAGTTGAGACAAAAGACATAAAACTATTTTTGATCTTTTTCAGGATGGTCAAAACAAATTTGTTCTGGAATAGATGAAATATGTACATCTATGGCCCAGACTAAAGAAGAAGCTCTATTTGTAATAAGTTGTGTGACTTAAAACACAATGGAGTATTTGCCATTGTGGCCTCCGCCTGTACTTGCCCTGACCATTGAATTTGAAAACCTTGGCCTTAAGTAGGTTTTTCTTTTGGGCACCATGCTTTATATGCAAGTAGACTATGTTTAGAAAAGGGGTTTCCAATCTTCCTATGCTATGGGCCAATACCACTGAGCAAGGCATCTGCGGACCCCAGGGTTGAGAACCCCTGGTTTAGAACTTATTTTATTTTGGTCTTTGGATTATAAAAGCTCTGATTATAAAACCAAAGTTTTGTTGACATATTCAGCTGTTTTCAGAAATTTGGTTCACACATTCAACATTAATGATAGTTCTTGTATGGCCAGCAAAATTGTACTCTTGACCTAGTAACGCCTCTTATTCTTCCAAAGAAAATGCATTATTTCTCATTTTTGGCATTGAATTTTATGTATTATGTGTTCACACATTCCATTAGTCAGTCTGTGTCCTCAGGATATCTATGAATATTTCCCAAGTTTTGTGTCATCTGCAGAATTTGATATTGCCCTGTAGCCTCAAAATGAATATTTATACGGAATCGCCATGATTCAGCTAATGAACCCAGAGGTACACTGTTCATTATGAGAAATATTTATGTACTTTACCACAGCCCTTTTTCATGTCAGAAGGCCAGTCCATGTTGCTTTTGATGGTTTATTTATTGGGTTTCAGTTTTGCTCATAAATCTCATGGCTGGCATTTAACCAAACGCTAATTAGAAATCTATGTACATTACAAGTTGTGTTGCTGTTATCGACACTTGCTACCTCTTCAAAACCTCGTGAAGTTTATCATTGAAGTTTCTTCTGACCAAGTTTGTAATGACTCATCTTTACTTGTCATACTTATCCAAACGGCTGTTTTTATCCCCTGACCTGGTTTGTCATTTGAATAGTTTTCCTACTGGTCAAACAAATTAGCCTTTGTTTTTCTCATACATTTTATGTTTAAAATTTTGACTGCCGGTTATCTCCAATGATCTCCTTAAGGCTAAAGAGGTACTAAATAAAGAAGGTGAGGATGTGGTATTAGCAATAGAATTTCTATTGGTCAATTTTGTCACAGCGCCATTGTTGATCCTGTAATAATATCTGGAGATGCTACAACATTTATTTGACACATTCAGTGTAATTCTGAAAATACAGGTCTCCATGAGTTTAAATCCTCAAAATTTAGTTTGAGCTAACTTTCAAAAAGAACTCATGTTTGACAGAACTCCTGTGCCCAGCATGTAAGCTGAATTACAAAGACAAACCAGCAGCACCTCTACATCCTTAGGAGTTTGCAAAGGTTTGGTAAGGCATTTAAAACTTTGGCAAACTTCTGTAGATGTACAAACAAGTATATTGACAAGCTGCAACACAGCCTGGTATGGAAACGCCAATGCCCTTCAGCGAAAATCCAAGACAAAAATTGGTGGACACGGCCCAGCCCATCATGGGTAAAGCCCTCCCCACCGTTGAGAGCATCTACGTGACACAGTGTTACAGGAAAGCTGCATTTATCATCAGGGACCCCCACCACCCAGGACATATTCTCTTCTCACTGCTGTCATCAAGACGGTACAGGAGCCTCGCATCACCAGGTTCAGAAACAATTATTGCCCCTCAAATATCAGGCTCTTGAACCAAAGGGGATCACTTGTTTCAACGTCGCATGCCCCATCATTGAAATAGTCCCATAATCTATCAACGCACCTTCAAGGACTCTTCATCTCATGTTTTTGATATTTATTATTATTTCTTGCTTTTTGTATTTGCACAGTTTGTTGACTTCTGTGCACTTGAACAAAAGGTATTTCACTGATTCTCAAGTCAACTCAAGTCACTTTTTATTGTCATTTCGACCATAACTGCTAGTACAGTACACAGTAAAAATGAGACAACGTATTTCAGGACCATGGTGCTACATGAAACAATACAAAAACTACACTGAACTACGTAAAACAACACAAAAACCTACACTAGACTACAGACCTACCCCGGACTGCATAAAGTGCACAAAACAGTGCAGGCATTACAATAAATAATAAACAAGACAATAGGCACAGTAGAGTACAGTAAGTTGGTGTCAGTCCAGACTCTGGGTATTGAGGAGTCTGATGGCTTGGGGGAAGAAACTGTTACATAGTCTGGTTGTGAGAGCCCAAATGCTTCGATGCCTTCTCCCAGATGGCAGGAGGGAGAAGAGTTTGTATGAGGGGTGCGTGGGGTCCTTCATAATGCTGTTTGCTTTGCGGAAGCAGCGTGTGGTGTAAATGTCTGTAATGGCAGGAAGAGTGATCTTCAGCTGACCTCACTTTCCGCTGAAGGGTCTTACGATCCGAGATGGTGCAATTTCCGAACCAGGCAGTGATGCAGCTGCACAGGATGCTCTCAATACAACCCCTGTAGAATGTGATGAGGTTGGGGGGGTGGGAGATGGACTTTCCTCAGCCTTCGCAGAAAGTAGAGACGCTGCTGGGCTTTCTTTGCTATGGAGCTGGTGTTGAGGGACCAGGTGAGATCCTCCGCCAGGTGAACACCAAGAAATTTGGTGCTGTTATGATTGCTATTTTATTATGGATTTATTGAGTATGTTCGTGAGAAAATGTATCTCAGGATTGTATATAGTGACTTATATGTACTTTGATAATAAATTTACTTTGAACTTTGAACAGTTGGAGCTAGCATGACAATCGTCCAATCTGTTTTAAGTTAACTGTTCATGATCTCAGTATCCTATTCAGATTGAGCTGAGCTTTTGCTCTCATGATCTCTCCAATGCAAAAACCTTCTACTTCCATCTCAGCTATATCATTTGTTCCTATTACTACCTCAGCTTTTCTTCTGATCAGATCATATCAATTAATTTGTTACTGACTGTGCCAGCCCACTTCAGCTGAACTTACTTCTTTCACCTTTGCTAAACTCAATGAAAACTCCTATTCATCCATCACACTTTTGCTAGCTGACCTATGTTGGCTCCTGGTCTAACAGTGTCATAAGTTTTAAAACTTCTTTTTCATTTTCAAATCTTGCCCAAGGTTTTGCTCACTTTGGATTTTTCTGATCTCTAGCCATATAACATTGTAGAATTGTGCATTTGTTCTCTCTTACTTTTTTTACTAGTTATTTCATCTTGAAGTGTCCATAAACACAACTCTGCCTGTAAAATACTGTCTCTTTCCCCTCCTCCTTGCTCTTGATCCAAGTGTTGGTGCCATTATTATACCACTTTTCTTGTTTGGATTGATGTCTTTTGACTTGCTACTCTCTTGTGGTGGACTTAAATATTTCCTATTTTAAAGGCACTATGTAACTGCAATTTGATGGTTGGGATTTGAAGAAAATTTGTACTATTATTTCCATCTATGTTGTATTACCAGAGGATGTTTGCTTTGAGGGCAGAATCCTCTTGAAGCAATTGAAAATCAAGACAGAACTGCTGATGCTAGAATTAAAGCAGAAAATGCTGGAGATATTTAGCAATTTAGGAGACATTTACAGCGAAAAAAAGCAAGTTACTTATTATTGTCAATGATCCTTCTTTAGAATTGGAAAATGAGAAAACGTGCTTTGCAGAGAAAAAAGAGGATTGAAATGCAGAGAGGATAATGTCTATCCTTTGGATGAGACCAAAATTGTTCATGATTTGCAATACTTCTTGAGTTGTTCAGCTATTAGAGAAATGAGAACAAGAGAGAGGGTGAAAAAGCACAGCATACTGGGAGTGTGAAATGTAGAACCATGCAGTTAGAAATCTGAAACAAAATGATATACTGAAAGTAGACAGTAGAGCAGGCAGCATCTGTGGAGAGAAGAAATTGAATTAATGTTCACAATCAGAATCTGTAGAAAAGTGCGAATATCTTCGGTGACATACCAATTCTCCTCAAACTCCAAATGAAATATAGCCGCTGTCATGCCTTGTTTGTAATTGCATCAATATATTGGGGCTAGGATAGTTTCTCAGAGATGTTGACACCCAGGAATTTGAATCTGCTCACCCTTTCCTTGACTTCTTCCTTCTAAAGTTTACAATCAATTCCTTGGTCTTATTGAAGTTGAGTGCAAGATTGTTGCTGCAAAACCACTCAACTAGCTGATCTAGCTCTCTCCTGTATTCTTCCTTGTTATCATCTGAAGTTCTGCCAACAATTGTTTTGGCATCTGTAAATTTTTATATGGCATTTGAGCTGTGCCTAGCACACAATCATAGGTATAGAGAGAATAGAGCAATAGGCTAAGCATCATTCTTTGAGGTGTGCCAATGTTAATTGTCAGTGAGGAGGAGATGTTATGGTTATTTCTGATCCTCACAGACTGTGGTCTCCCAGTGAGGATGGCAATGATACTGTTGAAAAGGGAGTTGCAAAGGCCCAGATTTTGGAGCTTGTGGAGAACTGAGTTATAGGTGGATTTGCATCAGAACTGGACAGTATTGATACGAACAGAAAAGGCTAATGATCTGAAACTTTGAATTCACCATTAAGCCTGAGGGTGGAATGCAGATATGGCCTGGTAGTGTTCCTTGAGCTTCCACTGGATTCAGTTGGAACAATATGGAGGGTCAAAGGAACAGAGGAAGTGAGATGGAAAGTTAAAATGATAGGTGACTGGAAACTCAAAGTCACCTTGGACAAGTCAATTTGGACAAACATGTCCAAAATGGACAACATGTCCAAATGTTGGCTCCTGTGAAGTGGTATCATGCTGGAAACACATTTCTCCAAATTGTTTTCAGCTATCCATTACTTTTATATCTAGTATGAATAGAAAGCCAAACACCCCCAGTTTAGTTTTCAATATACGTTCCCAGCTAGTATGACTCTGTGTCAAGAATGAGAGTAATATAAGATTACCATATTGCTGTGGTGTAGGATTGCTATATTGTTTTTTATGTTGTTTAGAGAACTACTTAACGTAAGGTAATCAGAAAATGCAAAATTAATGAGCAGAGAAAAGCATCTGGTCCGTCAAATCTGCTGTGTATTTATAGCCTTAGCATCTTGATTAAACCAATCTTCTCTCCATTTCCCTTCTGCTCTCAACAATCCTTACCCCAGCTCAATCAAGTTAGTCTACACTGAAAACATCCATGTATTTTGTGTTTCATCCTTTCTTTAAACGACTATCCTTTCTTAACTTTTGTAGTGTAGTAACACTCAGCAGCTCAAGAGGTATCTGTGAAAAGCAAAAACCATAGTAAATATTTCAGGTTAAATGAAGGTTCTGTCTTGAGACATTCTCTTTCTTTCCAGGGTAACAATTATCTGAACTACTGATCAGGAGACTTGGTTTTGAATCCCACTAATGGGAAATTAACATGCTAGTATAAGAAAATGTGGTGATAGCAATACTAGATTGTCATTAAAGCCCATCTGGTCCACTTATGTCCTTAAGGGCAAGAAATCTGCCATTGTTACCTGCTCGGGTCTTCACGTGACTCCACATCCGCACAAATGCAGTTGATTCTTATCTGCTCAATAGTCCCTCAAGCCATGGGTAATTAGCAAAGAGCAATAGATGATAGCTGAGCCAGTGACAGAAACAAATTGTGAAAGAACAGATGAAAGTGTTGTTAGATTTTCCAATATCAACATTCTCCCTATCACTATGATTTTTTTTCATTCTGATGCTTTCCAACTGCGAGCCCCACCTTCCACGCAGTGTGTGCACAGACTGGAAAATCCATGTACTACAGGAACACAACATCATAGCTGCATTAAGATCAGCATGAGTTGTTACAAAAATCAAATTATTGAGCTCATGGTCATTACAAAGGCTGGCAGGGAACTAGAAAATATAGATTGATGCAGCAATATGTGACCTTTTGGAGTCAAGGTTAGGTTAATCCTTTTTCAGTGCTTTAGAGAAAATAGATATATTTAGCTTACTTATTTGTAGCTTACTTACCCGTAATAAATGCTCATTACCAATGGATCATCTTCCACATATTCCTTCATTTTAATTAGCATGAAAATAAAAGTTTTAATAGCAGTTTATACACTGAAATATGCTAGGATGAGGATTGTCCAATGTTACATCCAAAAGACTATATTCTCTTAAATTTGGAAATAAAATTGACAAATTGCATTTATTTTAAAACTACCTTTTGACATAGTCATCTGGGATATTCATCCATATTCTGTCACTCATTATCTAAGTATAAAACGCACAGTCTCAGGAATAGCATTTAAAGCAAATGGCAAATGCATTGACCATCTAATACCAACGCTAATTAATGTTGGTAAATAGAAAGCACTGTCCTCTTAATGGGCAACTCTGGCTAAAAATCTTCTTTGAATTTCACCCATCACACTTTTCAAGACACGGCCTCGATATCATTGGAGCTGTTGCCAGCAAAAGTGATGAATCTGTGTCGCAAAGCCATATATTCTTTGTATTTGGTGTATCTGAACATATATCTGCCTATGGCATTTTGAACAAAATTAAACCGAGGTCTTTTCGTGATATTTTGTGTTTAACCTTGAAGCACAATATTTAATTATTATCATGTGTGCAGAAGCTTTTTTTTTTGTGTTGTTCCACCATTGATTCTCAACATTTGATTGCCCTGTATATCACACACTCTTCTCCAGGGATCATGTTGGCTGTAGGCTTTAACATAACTGCTTGCAGCATTGCAGTGGGGGATGGATTAAAGTGAGGTGAGATGATGTCAGTTTTTTCTTCTCTTGAGCTTCATGCAGTGTCCCAGGCTGGTAACTGCCCAAACTTATTCAGCTGACACAACTGAATTGATATGGCAGGGAGCCTTTGGCTTCATGCTTTCTAACCATCTGGCGAGGAATGGTCCTTTGGCTACAAGCCTGGCGTTTCATTCCCACATTTACAGTGTGTTCTTTCTTGTGAACTTTAAAAAGCAGAATCAAATAACTATTGGATTCATTATAAAGCTTAATTTGGTTAGCAATGAATAAGCTAAGAACTCACAATCTATTTTGTTTTCAATAGGATTTATTGGATTCACAAAGTATCTTGAATTTAATGTGACAGCATGAGTAATATTCAAATTTATATTTGCTTTTGGTGTTACTAACTTGCATTTATTTTAGTTTTGCCTCTTAATTCTAGCAGTTTTTTGGTGTTCAAGAGAGAAAGTTGTCTGATTCATTTATTTGGGACCAGCTTTTGAAAGATTGTATTGCTTTCTTAGATAACAGCTTTATCAAATGGCACTTGAAAATAGTTAAGAAGACATGTATGTTAGCAGTTATATAAATAATGCTGAAAATGAATAAATTAATTTAATGATTAATTTTATCCTTCTGATTCATAGATCCAGAGACACAGCGAAAAAGGACAGTTCAGAATATTGTAGATCTTCGGCAAAACTTGGAAGACACGATGTCGAGTTTAAGGGGATCACAGATAACCCATAGGTACTGAATAAATTGATTTTTGGTAATCAGAATAAAATAGTTTTTCCTATTTGCAGCATTCTCATCAAGGTTGAAAAAAACGTATAAATTGGTAGTCTATGACCAGATGGTTCCAGCTAAGTTTTTGCCAGAAACATAATGTAATGATGCGCTTTCCTTCAGACATTTCAACCACCAACTCGTGCATAGCTCTGTATTCTTCAAAAATTCCACTTGGGGAGCAACATTTATTTGATGAGAGAAGCATCGACCTGCTTTATTTTGCTTTCTGCTTAATGATGACTACAGCATGGCTGTGGTTTGTTCTTATCCTAATATCATGTCGTGTACAGATGTAATCATGATCATAAATTAATTATCTTACCTGATTCTGACTGAGATTGAATAGGTTAAAATTCCCCAGTACTCAAGTAAATCTCTTCATGTGCATGACAATTATTAAGCCATTTGCAATCTGTGTAGTTTCAGTGTCCTACGGTCATACACTGACAAATGCTCTGGGCTTCATGCAACATCCAGTACTTCCTTCTTTTTTTTCTCAAATGGTATTTTTTACAACTATGCATGTTGAATATTTTCAAATGGATGTGAATTGTGTTTGTGTTGTAATACATATCCATGTAGGAGATGTTCTGCTTCTGTCTTTTTAAAAATTCATTTACGGGATGTGGGCCTTGCCAGCTAAGCCAGCATTTATTGCCCATCCCTAACTGCCTTTGAGAAGGTGGTGATGAGCTGCCTTCTTGAACCGCTGCAGTCCCTGAGATGTAGGTACACCCACAGTGTTGTTAGGGAGGGAGTTCCATGATTTTGAACCAGCGACAATGACGGAACGGCAATATGTTTCCAAGTCAGGATGGTGAGTGACTTGGAGGGGTCTTCTAAATGATGGTGTTCCCAGGTATCTGCTGTTCTCGTCCCTCTAGATGGTAGTGGTCGCGGGTCTGGAAGGTGCTGCCTTAGGAACTGCTGTGTGTTCTTGCAGTGCATCTTGTAAGTTGTGCACACTGCTGCAACTGTTTGTCAGTGGTGGAGGCATTGGATTTGCCCTGTGCAGAGATGGTCGGTGTCTGGCTTATTAGAGATGGAACTTTAGGAAGCTTTAGGAATAATCTGCCTGTTCTTTAAAATATTAACTGATTATTTGGAAATTATTTGGTCATTCATCAGTAGTTTCTGAATAATCAGTTAATTTTTCATTATTCATTGATTGATAATATCAGACTAATAAGTTAATCGTTAAGAGGAGACTGTAAACTAATATGGTAAGTAATATGGGCTGTTGAAATAGAGCAACTTCTGATCAGCATGAAGTCAATACCTGCATGACAGAAAGTGAGGACAATAGTAGAGGCAAAAATGGATTTGTGTTATTTAACATTCATTTATTCAAATTACTGAATAGTCAGATTTAATGCAGCACATTGCAATTTGCATTTCCAAATTTTCATTAAAATAATTTAAAAAATATTAGTTCAGATTACTAATAGATTCCGGGATATTTTAACATGTTATATTTTGACTATAGTCGCTTTGAACTGGATAAGAGTGTACCCAAATGTGAGAGGCACCATGTTAAAAATTGGTGATTTTTGTTTTCTCAGCAAATTGGTTCACAGGTGTAGCAAGTGGAACATGTTGCATCAGCCTTAGTGGTTCAAGGCAGGGATACATTGGGTGAATGAAGGATAGGGTCCATTTTGTAGTGCAGGAATTATTATGAAGCCAGCTTGTGGAGCTACAGTGAGAGTAGGTAAGTACTCCCAGTCCTACTTCCAGGGTTTAACATCTTAAGCTAATCCCAACCTTCCTGACAGACAGACGTTCCTGGTGACATTTATGTTTAACTTCATTCACTCTTGCACAGAAAAAGTCAAAAGCAAATCTAAAGGACTTATACATTATCACTTACTACCTGGAGATTCATTTTTTGCAGGCATTTACAGGAAAAAATGAAATACAGTAGAATTTTTTGAAACAATGATGTGTAAACAAAGTCTGACAAAGAGCAATTGTGCAAAAGACAAACTGTATAAATAAAAAATATGCTGAGAACATGAATTCTAAAGAGTCCTTGAATGTAAGTCCGTAGGTCATAGTTCAGAGTAGTGGTGAATGACGTTATTCACCCCGCTTCGGGTGCCTGATAGTTGTAGGGAAATAGCTGATCCTGAAACTGGTGGTGTGAAACCCACGGCTTCTTTCCCTCCTGCACCGGTAGGAGCAGCAGGAAGAATGCATTGCCCGGATGGCAAGGGGGCTTTGCTGATGCATGCTCTCATGGCGGCACTCTATGCAAATGGACTAAACGATGGGGAGGGCTTTGCCTGTGATGGACTGGGTTGTATGCACCACTTCCTGTAGCCCTTTCCATTCCTGGGCGTTGGTGTTCCCATATCAGGTTGTGATTCAAACATTTAGAATACTCTTCAATGTAGTGCATCTATAGAAAAACAATGACATTGTAGTACTTTATATAAAGAGCTGTAGTACGTGTGCACCAGTACAGTTCTCCTCCTTGAAGAGGAGTCTCAGCCTGAAACGACAATCTATTCAGTTCCGTAGACGCTGCCTGACCTGCTGAGTTCCTCCAGCACTTTCCGTGTATTGCTTTTGATTCCAGCATCTGCAGACCTTTTCATGTTTTCTAGTAATGTCTGCCTGCTGCACACTGAGGAAGACCAAAGGCTCTGATGCAATATCTAGATCATATTAGACTTCAGAAGTTCAGCATTCTGAGAGCAGGGCTCATAACTCCGTTGGGAAGAGATGGAATTTGCAGGTGAAATTATTGCAGAGAGCCGCTAGAGCCCTGACTGAGGCTCACAGGCAAATCAAGGGAGCAGAGTGTGTGCCAGATGCTTAATAGTTGACTGCATCTGCCAACTACTTTCACAAAAGTAGAAAGTGCTTGAAGCAGTCATGCAGCATCTGTGGAAAGATTTTTTTTCTCCTTTGATTTTTAGTTTACTTCCTTTGAAACAGGGCAATGTTGCTTGTATTCTGCTTATTGTAAACCAACTACAAAAGCTGTTTTTTTTTAAATAGTGAGAAACTTCATATTCTGACATTGAAGATAATTGTGATCAGGTTGGTCTCTACTTATGGATAAACGAATTCCAAAGGTGATTGAGAAATTCTATTTGTGTCAAAATAATATTTGAAGTAATACAGGAAGGAAAAGTATTCCTCAGTTTTGCTTGCATTTTGTTATAAACTGGAATTGGAAAAACTGGATACTAGCCATCAATGGCGGTGTTTGCTTCATGAATAACTCACCATGGCAGTCTGACTCCCTTGACCTGGAACATCTGGCTGTCACGTGATGTCTATTCTATCTGCTGAGGGAATTCTCTGTCATCGTCATGGTAGTGGTGTACATTCTGCCCCTGCCAAACGTCAAGTTGGCATTGGAGGAGCTGAACATTGTGATTAATAACTATGAGACAGTGCATCCTGATATCTTCTCAGTCATCATGGGGGACTTCAATCAGGCCAGTTTGAAGAAGACTCTGATAACCTACCACCAACATGTCATCTGCAGAACCAGAGGAGCCAACACACTCGATTACTGTTACGTGTCCATTAAGACCACTTCCTGTGTCCCTCACTTTAGCAAGGCCGCTCACCGGGCTGTACTTTACTCTTGACATACGGGCAGACTGAGGACCTCAGCAACAGTAGTGAGGACCACTATGGTCAAGGGAGGCAGAAGAGTGCTTTTAGGATTGCTTTGAATCAGCGGACTGGACTACATTCAGGGGTTCATCACCGACTTCATCAAGATCTGCGTGGTTGAGTGTGTGCCTTTGAGATCATACCGAGTTTTCCAAAACCAGAAGCCCTGCGTGAACCATATTTGCATTCGGCTGAGGGCGAGATCTGTGGCATTCAAGACCTGTGATCCAGAGCCTATCAAGAAGTCCAGGAATTCCACTGCGAGAGCGAAAGGTCAACTCGGTATGAAGTTGGAGATAGAATCAGATGCAGGTGTGGCAGGCTTTGCATGCTATTGCTTCCTATACAATGAAATCTAACAGGATAAATGGTTGTGATGAATCAGTCCCTGATAAGCTCAATGCTTTTTACTCACAGTTTAAAAGAGAGATCAACACTAAACCTGTGTGAATTCCCAACCCTCTTCTCCCTGTCTTGGAGGGCGATGTCAGAACATCCTTCATGAAGGTGAACCCACATAAGGCTTTAGGCCCCTATGGTGTATCTGGCAGTGCACTGAAAACCTGCGTCAGCCAGCTGGCTGGAGTATTCAAAAGCGTCTTCAACCTCTCATTACTGTGGTCTGGGTTTCCCACCTGCTTCAAAAGGGCAGCAAATATACCAGTGCCCAAGAAGAGCAGGGTGAGCTGCCTCGGTGACTATCACCTGGCAGCACTCACATCTACCATGATGAAGTGCTTTAATAGGTTGGTCATGGCTAGAATTAACACCTGCCTGAGCAAGGCCCCCCCCCCCCACCCCCGCAATTCACCTACTGCCACAGCAGTTCTACAATGGACACAAACTCAGTGACTCTCCACTTAGCTTTGGAGCACTTGGACAACAGAAAAAAAACTTGGGTTTGGCATTCAATATCATCTTCTCTTCGGTATCACTCATCAAGTTTCTAAATCTGGACCTATGTACCTCCCTCTGCAACTGTACCCTTGACTTCCTCATTGAGAGACCAGTTAGTGCAGATTGATAATAACATTTCATCCCCTCCGACAGTCAACTCAACGCAAGAATGTGTGCTTAGTCCACTGCTCTACTCTCTCGACACTCATGACTGTGTAGCTAGTAACAGTTCAAATGCCATGTACAAATTATCAACGACAGCTGGATCTCAGATGGCAACAGGAAGGTGTACAGGAGTGAGATAGATCAACTGATAAAGTGTTGTCGCAACAACCTCACACTCAATGTCAGAAAGATCTGGGAATTGATTGGAAGGGGATGTCAGGGAAACCCACAGGTTCTCATTGAGGGGTCACCAGTGGAAAGGGTGAACATCTTCAAACTCCTGGGCATCAACACCTCGAAGGATCTATGTTGGGTCCAACACATTGATGCAATTGTGGAGAGGGCCTACTAGTGACCTGGTGAGTTGGAGTTAGAGGAGATGTGGTACATCACCAGAGACTTGCAGATTTCTACAGATGTACAGTGGAGAGCGTTCGGACTGGGTGCATCACAGCCTGGTGTGGAGGCTCCAATGCACAGGATCGAAAGAGGTTGCAGAGGGTTATAAAATCAGTCAATTCTATCACAGGCACAAACCTCCCTGCCGTCGAAGATAACTTCAAGAGGTACTGCCTCAAGAAGATGTCATCAATCTTTGAGAACCTTCACCATCCAGGACGTGCCCTCTTTTTGTTAATACCATCAGGTTGGAGGTAAAGAGGCAAAAGAACTACACTCAGTGTTTTAGGAACAGTTTCACTTCCTCCACCATCAGATTTCTGATTAGTCCATTATTATTCTTTTGTAGTATTTATTTTTGTAACATTTTTCTTTCTTGCCCTGTACTGCTGCTACAAACGGACAAATTTCACAACAGTGATGTCAGTGATGATAAACCTGATTTGCATTCATGTTGGCAAGTGCTGGCCCTGGTTTGATGTAAACACAAAGGGTTGACTGTTGTACAAAAGGCCATGTGCATGCAACCTCATGTTAAACCCTTTCTTCCACTGCTGAGAAGTGATTGGTAGGGAACTAAGTGTGGCACAGTGTGAGGAGATGATTGGCTGAGAAGATCAGGTGGTTGAAGCTTGAACACTGGGTGGGAAATCGTTGGCATGTGTGGGGAGTATGGGAAAGGTTAGAGGGAGTAGGGAACGGATTCTGGGAATGCTGAGAGAGTTTTCTGTGGATTGGAGTGGTCTGAGTGGCTGGGAAGATGATCATGCAGACGGGTGCTGAGGTGACTGAGTGCAGAGTGAAGATGTCATCAGAGTGTAGAGCAGAAGTTCAGAGAGGATATTGCAGAAATAAAATGTCAGGTGTACTGAGACAGAATTGTTAGGCATAGATCAGCAATTGAGGGGAGTGATGACATAGGCATGGAGTGGAGCCTGAGGATGAGAAGATAACATTGGCCTTCTCAGGCTGTCCAGAACAGCCTAGGTGGGGGTGAGCACTTTTAAGGAAGTAGCTTTAATTCTGTGGTTGGAAAGCACGGCCATGTGCAAAGCAGCTGTCAATCATGGTTAAATAGCACTTGGGTGATGTCAGCCCTGTGTTGTATGCTGGCCACTGTCACTGCGATTGCCTTGTGGTGTCCAGACACCAAATACTATCATATCACACAAAAGAAAGTGGAGGCCTCTCTGGCTGTAAATGTTACAGTGCAAAGCAACAGCTGCAAAAGAGTTTGGTGATACTGCTGAATTAGTTTACCCTTTACTGATGACCCAGTCTTCAGAAAATATGCAATGAGACCGCACCTGGAGTGTCATGTGCTGCTCTGGTCTCAGCAATAAATACAGTAACAAGCACAAAACAATGGAATGGTATGTTTTGTGCAAATGAAAGTAAAGCTAAAAGGATAATAACAGGAAGGAAAATGAAGGGTTTGAGGACAGGGAAGCAATAATGTGATGGGGAAGAGGTGAATGGTTTGGATGCTTGATAGCAGTGGGCAAGATGGTAGAGTGAAATACAGTCTGAATTCTGTAACAAAAAGAAACTAAGGATGATGGTTGAGATGAAGCCATTCACTCCAACCAGTGCAGTCATAGTTAGATCAGGTTAGGTATGTGCCTATGCCGCTATGGTCAAGGGGCTGGGCAGAGTTTACTCACTTTTAGTGGTGAATTGAACAGACTGTAAACTATTTGAATAGTATTTGTTGCTGACCAATGTCAACTCTGCAGTCAGCTGTTATGTATTTCATGACCAACTGTCTCTGCCTGGGGAAGAGAGGAGCTAAGAAGATCACTAGAGCACTTTCAGGAATGTGAGGCTAAACCAAGTCATAACTCTGTGTAATGTAAGACATGCACTGAATCTAGTATTTTGGTAAGCACTGAGCCAGATTAATTTTGCAGTGTTTCACCGGGAAGCTAGATATTTCCTTCAGATGGTTTTGAAAGGCAGTACCTTAATGTCTGAATTGGATTAGGCGTATCGTTCAATGACTACCAGCAGGGCCATTTTTGCAGGCTTTCACTGTCAGATCATTAGGCTTTGGGTTAGGAATCCATTTACTTACCTTCTGAATGGCACTCCTGTCAATCTGCTGCACTCCTCATTGTCCAAGCAGAAAGTTTCTGCCCTCCTGTTGATGGATTCTTGGTAGTTCAGGAGGTGCTGAATAGGCTCAGAGGACCAGGACTAGTCGAGTTGTTTACCATCTTTTAAATCCATTTTGTCTCCCTGTATTCGGACAATCCTTATGAGGACGTCTCGAAGTCACATTAGTTCCCTGGGGGTTTATTTCTACTTTTCGACATCAGTTTTTATACTGAGTTGTTTTGTACTTGAGAAGGTCCCAAATGCATCAAGACCTTGAACTCTGCTGATATTGTGGCTTTCATACTAGTGACCCAACTCAAGGTATTATTTTCTTTATATTATATAAGACTTTCCAGGCATGTAGAAGACATCTAAAGATTGATGTCATCACTATAATTATGTACTAAAAGTTAATTACAATTAGAATTGTGCCATTGGGAGAGAGTGAGAGATCCAGGTAATGCAGAGGGATCTAAAGATCTACGGGGAGTGTATACTCTGTCAGCGAGAAAGACAAGATCTCATTATCATAGCAGTTGAGCCAAAGGGTGGGGAGGAGGCAAGGCCATGCACATAGGATTGGCCACAAATATTCATATATATTGTCCTGTAAGGCCCACCCCCAGCAGTGTGCAGACAATAAAGAAACTGCATCGGGGGATAAGGATGAATTATGGTACTACTTAGTTCAATGATAAACAAAAGAACCAATTAGTCAGTTGCTGTAGTGTGGGGACTGATGTGACTTACCTCTTGGGATATGATAACACCCTGACCACCTATTGATGTGGAAGTGTTGCGGCAGTAGCTATACATGACAAGCATGAACTGAATGGTCAGGCAGAGTTAAAAAAGTGCTCCAGCACAATAAGGGTCTTCTGTTCATTTGAAGGTTAGAAGTGCCCTTGCTCGTTTGTGGTACCCCATACTATTGATGAGTTTAGAACATTGCATACATTTGCTGAGACAGACTGCATATCTCAGGAAAAGGGAGTAAGCCATGTATCAGGGAAATAGTTCTGAGCTGCTGACCTGAACGTGTTTCAGAAGTTCATTTGGTCAGGTGGTAGGCATTAATTGATTGATATAACAGATCACTTAAGATGAGAGGAAGAGTCTTCTGAGTCCTTCATGTGGGTAGATAAACTGGGAACGTGGAGGCTGTCATATTTTGCAAAGTGGAGATTGGGGATGTTATGTTTGGTTTTGAGGGTTGGGATTAGGAAAGATGGCATGCAGAGACCCAGAAGGCCTGTCCTGAAGACATTGTGATTGGGGATCTAGGATACATTTTGATAAAGAAATTGTGGCGATTAAGGTGGTCCTTTAGGAAAGGAGCTATGAAATCTCAGCATGGTATTTTAGAGAATGAGTTATGGAGTCTGGGCTTGGTGTTTCGTAAAGAGTTTGGGGAGGCCAGGCTTGGCGTTCTACAAAGAGATCATGGAATCTGGGCTTACTGTTCTGGAGGGTGGATTGGGGAATCTGGTTTGGGAATTTTAGACGGAGGAATCAGGGAGATTGGACATCAAATTTGGGGTGTGAATCACAAAGTCCAAGGTTAGCATTTTGGGGAGACGTTCATGGAGATTGTGTGTGATGTTTTGGAATGTGGTCAGATGACGAAGTTGAGTGTTGAG
Source organism: Hemitrygon akajei (assembly GCF_048418815.1). NCBI lineage: Eukaryota > Metazoa > Chordata > Chondrichthyes > Myliobatiformes > Dasyatidae > Hemitrygon > Hemitrygon akajei. The sequence continues at coordinate 14,369,632 of NC_133150.1, read as the reverse complement.
GGTAAAGAATGGAATCAAAGGCAAACATGTAAATATGGAGGATGGTGACAAAAAAGAGAAGATAGATTGCTGTTCTGTGGAGCATACTGAGGGAGAATACGAGATGCCTGACTTTTGCACAGTGCTGTATATGTCAACGTGGAGCAGAGAGCGAGCTTGTAAATCTGGCAGGAGCAAAGGATGTTGGGAGTGGCAAGGGTGGATCACCACGGGAGTGGTGTGGGACAAGAGGCAACGAAGGAGTGCAGAGTGCCAGGGGCAAGGGGGTGGTGTGGGTGCAGACACACCCGGCTCTGAGACACTAGGCAAGGTCATCTGATTCCAAACAATTGGTTTATTTATCATTATAGAATGTCTCTCTGGTCCTCCATATTTTGTCCCTTCTCCCTACCCCTTTTCCCAACCATGTTTCCCCTCTCCCTGCCACTTTCCCACTTCCAGTCCACATTAGACCCCTTAATCAGAATCAGATTTATCATCACTCACCTATGTCATGAAAATTGTTTTTTTTTGCAGCAGTAGTACAGTGCAATATATAAAATCATAGCTTTGCGCTAAAGTCTTAGGCACCCTAGTTATATATATGTGCCTAAGACTTTGCACAATACTGTAGGAGGCCATTTAACTTACTAGGTCGCTTCCCTGTTTCAAGCTGTTTTTTTAAAGATTGGGTCCTTGGGAGTGACCGGCCATAGGAGCCTAGAACAATGTATTCTGAGTTTCTTTGCAGTACCCCAAATGCAGTGTTACATTGAAGTAATGTTAAGAGTAGCAGGAGTGTACAAATCATGTCAGGTTTGCAAAGGTGACTCAAAAGTGAAATAAATTGGCCTCATCTACTGACTGTCATGGTTTGACCTGGAAACAGCCTCGAACATGATATACTCCAGGTTAAATTAACTTCTATTCACATAGTTCTTGAAAAAAAAAACATGCTATTTGATTTAATTTCTCAACCCTCTGTCTAAATAATCAATGTTGTCATTATTTCAATGGTATTTTCTCTCGTTAATGTTCTCATAGGAGCAAAGGAATTATATGTTTTTGTTTGGAACAGTACAATTTTGTCACAGTGCGGATTGACAGTATTAAGGACCCTTAGGTTTTGTGGAAATAACTACTTTAATTCTGTTAATCTAATGAATTTAAAATTGAAGAACATTCTTAAAAGGCTCATTTTCAGGAATAAGTGTGGGAAGTTATGCAGAATTTCAGTGAATTGGCTTGAATTACCATTAATGGTAAAAATAAAATCACTGAAGCTAAAGACCTAATTACCAGCAAACACAGAGTGATGACAATCAGCACTCAAAATTACTGCTAGGATCTTCATATTGGTAAGCCATTATCATATCTATGGTAGCTGAATATGGCTTCATATCACATTATTTGAATAAACAGTTCATGGCGTTCCAGCTTTTAAATATAACTAAAATTAGTGCTAGCATTTCTTTTTAACACTACACTTAACTTTTCTATAATCATATCAAATTGAAACTAAAATTTTGCTATACTCAATATTTTGAGAAAAAAATAGGGAACAGTCCAAAAAATCATCTAGGGAGCCGAACCCTGTGGAGTCCTCACTTAATATTGGACAAGTAGGTGAAAGATTTTCCATATACAGGGGGTCTCTTATATCACACTTCACCCCATTATCTACATTGGTACTGTATTACTTGTCAATGGTTGAGACTTGTTTTGTAGAAAGTAGGCAGCTGTGGTTAGATTGTTTTGTTTTCTTCACGGGTGGGAAATTCTCTATTTTGTCATATCAAATAACTCCAACTAATAAAACACATCACATGGTTGACATGTTAGTGCATAAACCACAGCTGGAAGCCTTAACGGGGCTTTCTCTGTTTCTGCTCCCAGTCAGTGTTAGCGTTTCTTAACACTGCACCTTCCTTCAATCCTCACTTTCTTTCCTTTCCTTGCAGTTCTTTAGATTCAGCCTTTGACAGTGACCTGACTGCTGAAGTAAATTCCAGAAGCCGCGGCACGAGTTCATCCAACCGGTCTTCACCATTGTCCTGGCGCTACGGCCAAGCGAGCCCCCGTCTCCAGGCAGGAGATGCACCTTCTGTAGGCAGTGGCTGCCAGCCTGGAGGGAATTCTGGCTGGTTCGTTCGCGGAGACTCCTCCCATTACTCACACACCATGCCCATGCGGAGCTCCAGTAAGTCATGTAACATCTCACGCTTAGACTTGGATTCTTTGGATACTGATGATGTGGACCTGAAGTCCATCAGTGCAGACATGTCTGGCTATATGAGTGACAGTGACCTGCTGGGGAAGACGATGAATGATGACGACATTACAACTGGGTAAGTTGGAATTTCATTCTCGTAGCTTCCCAAATGGGATCAACTTTAAACTGTTTTTCAAATTCTTCCTGCATTATTTTTAGTAAATGCTTACCACATGTTAAAATTATACTGATTGCTAAATTGCATGAAAGTGATGTGTGTGCCATTTGGGTCCTAATTTTAGAAGTCATGTTTAAATTGCTCAGTGTCTAGCAGTGATTGGCTGATAGCAAAAAGAACTAGAAATACCATGGATGCTGAAATACTCAGTAAGTCAGATAGCGTTTGTAGAGAGAGAACTAGAGTTAATTTTCAACTTTTCAGAATCCAACATAGGCAGTGTGATCAGTTTAGAATCAAGAAAATTTAATTTGGTGAATTGCACTTTTAAGTAAGCAACTATGTTGAAATTCATTTCCTTCTCACTGTTCTTTTTAACACGATGTAACTGAAAACAGATCTTTTTGTTCCAGACAAAAATGTGATAATAACATTATCTGGGTGGTTTTGTGTCATTCTGCTAGTTCAACTGTGCACTTGCTGGTAGATGTCATGCTTGTGACCCTGAGTGGAAATTGCTTCAGGGCTTGACATGGTGATGATGTCCCTTTGCAAACGCTCCTTGCAGCAAACTGGAGGAATGAGCACCAAGCGCACCAGCTGAAGGGCAAGCTGACTTTTAGTAGAGGGCCTGTGATCACTGGCATCCTGTTCCACACATCTTGTGCACACTGTTTGGGGTGCTCTTGAATTTCAGGCTTATATACGGTGAATTAAAATTGAGAGTACTGCTAGATAAAGAAGAACTAATGGCCTAAACCAATTATTGGTGGTGATATTTTAATCATTGAATTTAAATTGTTACAGTGTTCTATCAAGTAGAAGTATTTAACTATTCATTTATCATTTCCTTCTGCCTGAGATAAACTCTGTTCTGTGTATTTATTCAAGTGCCCTTTATGCCCAATTGACCAACCATTCCCAAAAGATTTAGAGGCAAAGCTGTTGTTATTCCTTTCCGCACCTTGTGGCACATCGGGCAGCAACCTTGACGTTTCTTCAGCATTTTTGTCTGTTTTATTTTTTAACGAGGCCGAGTTGCTGGCTCTACACTCAACCCAGCATGGAGGGTAAGTGTTAAAGGAGCCAGCCGGATTTGAACCCTAGACCACTGATCTTGAAGTTGGGTGTGGATGCCAATACACCACTGGCTGGCTTCAGAGGCAAGGTGGTGTTAAGTTACTGTGTGGTAACCAAAGGTTTAAACTTGGATGTTGGAAAATGCAGATTTAAGTAATTGATTAAATTTGAGTTTCTTCTCAACTGCTAATCTTAAGAGTAGTCATAAAACTGACAGATTGATGTAACTTCCATCTGGGTCCTTGCTGTTCTTCAAGGAAGGAATTCTGCCTCTTTATCCAATCAGGCCTCTTCGTGACTCCAGAACCAAAAACATTGTTGACTCTTTAACTGCCTGTTGAGTTCAGAAACAATTAGTCAAGAGCAGTGATATTTGTATTCTGTGAAGATTCTTGCTTCATTTTATCGTGTCTGGCCTGAAAATACATCCCCTTGTTCTTGTTTTCACCAGGTAGTGCTTCCCTGCTTCCTGCTAGCCTAGATAAATTTTATTTTATTTGCTCATTTGAAATCTTTTCAGCCTTTGAAAGATATAATAGAACCATCTCCCTCCAAATTTGGAGAGGATGTTTAGCTATGTAACAAGCGAAAGCACACAGTAATTATGTACACATTTTTATTACAATGTTAAAGTGTTAGAGGTTTGTACTGGTTATCCATGTGCTCAGAAAGTTGAGTATATTTTCCTGATTGGCAGCATAGCCTTGAGCAATGCAGGGGGATGATGTGGGTGGCCAAATTTCATACTAAGTACTGGGGACAGTCAGTTCTTTCAGGGTCTTCATGCCAGTTCTATGATAATTATCACAAGGCACAACTCTGCCACTGGACCTCAAAAAAAAACCCAACCGTGGATTGTAACCAATGAATATGCTCATCCAACAAGATGATGACTTAGGAAAAGAGAAAATGATTGTTTCAGATCTATTGCATCATTGTCTCACCAACACAAATAACAGCAATTCTCTTTTTGCTTGTATATGCATTCAGGCTCGCTAGTTGGATTGATCAATTTAATATTTTATTCTCTAAGAATAATTTGTGTCAAAGGAAAAAGTTAATAGACAATAGACAATAGATGCAGAAGTAGACCATTCGGCCCTTCGAGCCTGCACCGCCATTTTGAGATCATGGCTGATCAATTCCTTATCAATACCAGGTTCCTGCCTTGTCCCCATATCCCTTGATTCCCCTATCCATAAGAAGAAGGCAAAAATAAAAACTCACTTCTAAACTTTTGCCCCAGACTGGTGTTAATATGCAGGAAGATCAGAATTGGCAGCTTGATTATATTCAGTAATTGAAATTTAAGCTCTCATCTTCTTCCCCTCCCTTGAAAATGAAGCCCTCTCTATTCCCCTGCTGTGCCAGATGTTCTTAAATCACAGGGGAGCCAGCTGATAGAAAGGCAGCTGTTAGAAGATTTATAGGAGAGACACAAGTTGACTTAGCCTCATGTTGTTTTGTTGTTTTCTCCTTCCCTGAGGGTAATCCCTTTCCTTCAATCTGCCACATGGTTTGGAAAGGTACTACTGTATCTGGAGGGAGCCATCTTGATCCAGTGTTCTGTGACATAACTCAGTGATGCAGTCACAATGTGTATCATGGCAGCCTTAAATAAACACAGAATTGATCTTTATTTTGAAAATAAGCTTTATTGAAACGTTTACACTTCTTAATACATCAAACCAAATTAGTAACAAATCTTTTCTTTCTTCATTTCATGGCTACCTGAAGAAGAGGAATTTCAGAGTTGTATACTTTGATAATAAATGACCCTGTGGACCTTTGAAATGTTGCTTAGTAATCTCGAGGCAAATAGACCTGTTGTGAATGCGACAGTATGATTTCCGGAAGAGATTGCACGTAGGTGTACTGAAGAAATAACTTCAGTGAACTATTCTTGAAAGGTGGCAAGAAATGATCTCAATGTGGTAATTGCACATATATTAACAGGTTAATTGTAGAATCACTAAAAAAGGAGTAACTGTGTTTCAACTTTTAATTTTATTCATTAAAGGCACGTGGGCTTTGCTGGCTGAGCCAGCATTTGGTTGGCCGTCTCGGACATTTGTGAATCCCTTGGCAGTGAACAAATAGAACCTGGTTTTGGATTTGTTCCGAAGCTGTTCAATGAAAGGTGCAGATACTTCACTTTCTTCAAAAGCCACCTCATGGTGGAACAGGTGCTTTGCTTTTGACACCAACATAAAGCCCCAGAGCTGACCTGTTCTGAGCTGAGTCAGCACTTGAGAAAACTACAGTCCTGCTTGAGTGCCCCCGGTCTAAGGAGTGGCATTCTAGTTGTCCCTGCATTAGATGGCTAATGGGTTATTTTTGAGCATATACTGGCTGAGGACGTTGCAGTGGCAGTGTGAGTGAGTAATTGAATCACATTTGGGTCACAGGCATGAAAGACAGTCACAGCAAGTTGATCCAATGTAAGTCAGCAAAGATGCTTTACTTCGGAAAAGATGGCTTATGGCTAGAATGTATGACAAAATAGAACAACATTTATCAATCTGTCATAGCTGTCCTGCCCCAGTTCTCTACAAAACAGTATACCTTTTCTTTAGTTACATTCCTTGGGACTAGATTAAATATCATTCTTTGGACCAGTCTGTGCATCTGTTTGAGGCAAATGGGTTAGAAACCTCTTAAAGTCTTTAAGCACTAAGTTTCTTGTGAGATGAGCTTGGAGTCCTGACTGATTTCAATGGGATAACTCAAACACTGAACTATCTATTAACCAATATTTGTCCAACTGATATCGTTAGTCCAAGGTGGTTGTTGGGTGAATCATCTGCTCTGTGGTTTGAGCTGAGAGATGTTAGAACAAGTGTATGGTTGTACTGCTACTGTGGTTCAAGAGGGTGACTCATTCCCACTCTTCCAAGGACATTTGATGGAGGATAAAATGTGACTTGATAGAGGTGTACAAGATAATGAGAGGCATTGATTGTGTGGATAGTCAGAGGCTTTTCCCCTGGGCTGAAATGGCTAGCACAAGAGGGCACAGTTTTAAGGTGCTTGGAAGTAGGTACACAGGAGATGTCAGGGGTAAGTTTTTTTTATGCAGAGTGTGGTGAGTGCATGGAACGGGCTGCCAGTGGTGGCAGTGGAGGCGGAAACGATAGAGTCTTTTAAGAGACTCCAGGATGGGTACATGGAGCTTAGAAAAATAGAGGGCTATTTTGGGTAAAGCCTAGGTAGTTCTAAGGTAGGGTCATGTTCGGCACAGCTTTGTGGGCCGAAGGGCCTGTATTGTTCGTTCTCTCTCTCTCTCTCTCTCTCTCTCTCTCTCTCTCTCTCTCTCTCTCTCTCTCTCTCTCTCTCTCTCTCTCTCTCTCACTCTCTCTTCTCTCCCCCTCTCTCTCTCCCCCTCCCCTCTCTCCCCTCTCTCTCTCTCTCTCTCTCCCTCCCTCCCTTCTTCAACCACTACAGCCCTTGAGAGATGTGAGTATCATACCCACAATGTTATTAGGGTGTGAGTTCCTAGATCTTGACCCAGTAAAGGAATGACAATAGATTTCCAAGTCGGTATGGTTGTGTTGCTTGGAGAGGAACTTTTGGATGGTGGCACTCCCATGCTTCTGCTGTTCTTACCCTTCTCACTGGTAGTGTTTGTGGGTTTGGAGGGTGCTGTCAAAAGGGATTTGGTGAGCAGCTGTGGTGTATCTCGTAAATGGTAGATATTGCTACTACTGTTTGTGGTGGAAGATTCAGTGTATGGTTCTGGATGGGGGTGCCATCCACAGGTTGCAATAGTCACTGATGTTTAGTCTTTGGATTATTCTTTTAATGTGATATTTTTCATTAAAGAGTTGTTTATTTCTTCCTTTATTAATATAATTTCCTCGGTGTTGATCCGCAGCCCCAATTCGCTCTGGGAATGTTTCACTTTAAATTTACAGGTAAGGTGAGAAATTCAACAGGGTTAAAGCAAAGAAACCGAGGAGGTGTGGAGATGTGGATGGGGAGGTGGCAGGGAGTGTCAGGGGAGGGGGGTTTTAATGCCTGGGAGTGTGACCGAGACAAGGGTGTGAGACTGTAGCTTGAAGTGATACCATCTTGATGTCACAAATGTCAGTTTTGATAAGTTTAAAAATAAACCTAAATCCCCTGGGTCAATTATTTCTCCATATTACTTCCATTAATTACCATCTATTTCAGTTCCAAAATAAATCTGCAATGACATAAGTAACTCATTGCCTAGTTGAACTGTTCCCGTTAATAGTTTTTGTTCAGCAATATAATGTAAAGAGTGTTTTCAATTTGGAATTTAATTTAGGGAGTAATTTTTAGATAAGGAGCTGATGGGCAGAAAATCCTCTTGTAACAGAGAACATGTCATCAGATGTATTTTTTTTGGCTAAGAGGATATATTGGAAAATTTAGACTGAACATTTTCTGGATACTGAAGCAATCATTTTTTTACATGTTACTTATTTGCTGTCATACCATTGAAATGTGAGGCATCCCATCATCAGTGACTTTGGTATCCTTAATTTAATTTGTACTAGATTGACTACATTTGAATGTGCTAGTCCTGTTTCTTAACACAGCTTTAATTTACTTTAGGGATTATTTTAATCAGTCATATATTTTAAAGTACAAATTAGAATGCTGTCTAATTGATTTAGAATATATTGCTCATAAGCTTCAACTAATCATTGGTCAGTAAATTATTAAATATTTGTATATAAATGATAGCTCAAAAGTGCCTATAACCAATAAACTACTTGAGACAGGGGGCTTCTCAACTGGTAATGGCCAAAATGGGATTCTAACTTTGTGTGGTGATTGAGATAAAATCACAAGATCTGCTCAATAATTGGCATTTGAATACACTTGCAAAACTTGTGATTTACTTAGACCATAAGACATCGGAGCAGAATTAGGCCATAGGCCTATACAGTCTGCTCTGCCATTTAATCATGGTTGATCCTTTCTCCCCTCCTCAACCCCCCTCCCCAGCCATACCCTTTGATGTTGCATCCAATCAAGAACGTATCAAGCACTGCCTTTACACTGAATGACCTGACCACCCCAGTTACCTGTGGCAATAAATACCACAAATTTACCACCCTCTGGCTAAAGAAATTTCTCTGTATCCGTTTTAAATGGTCACCCTTCTATCCTGAGGCTGTGCCCACTTGTCCTAGATTCCCCCACCATGGGAAACATCCTTTTCACATCTACTCTGTCTAAGCCTTTCAACATTCAAAAGGTTTCAATGAAATCCCCCCTCATCCTTCCAGATTTCAGCGAATACAGACCCAGAGCTATCAAATGATCCTCTTATAATAACCATTTCATTCCTGGAATCATCCCTCCTCTGCCAGCTCATCTTTTCTTAGATGAGGAGCCCAAACCTGTTCACAGTATTTAAGGTGAGGCCCTACCAATGCCTTATAAATGCTTCAGCATCATATCCCTGCTCTTGTATTCTAGACCTCTTCAAATGAATGCTAACATTACATTTGCCTTTCTCTACCTGCAAGTTAACCTTTAGTGTGTTTGCAGAAGGACTCCCAAATCCTTTTGCATCTCAGATTTTTGGATTTTCTCCATTTAGAAAATAGTCTGCACATTTATTTCTACTACCAAAGTGCATGACCATGCATTGTATTTCATTTGCCACTTACTTACCCTTTCACCTAATCTAAGTTCTTGCAGCCTACTGTTTCTCAGCACTAACTATCCCTCCACCAATCTTTGTATCATCTGCAAACTTGACAACAAAGCCATCTATTCCATTATCTAAATCATTTTTATACAGCATAAAAATAAGTGGTCCCAACACCGATCCCTGCAGAACACCACTAGTCACTGGTAGCCAACCAAAAAAGGATCTTTTTATTCCCATTCGCTGCCTCCTACCAATCAGCTATGTTACCGACCATGTTAGTAACTTTACTGTAAGACCATGGGCTCTTAACTTGGTAAGAAGCCTCATGTGTGGCACCTTGTCAAACACCTTCTGAAAGTCCAAATATACAATATCTGCTGCAACCCCTTTATCTATCCTATGTGTAATCTCCTCAAAGAATTCCAACAGGTTTGTCAGGCAAGAATTTCCCTTAAGGGAATCATGCTGACTTTGTCCTTTTCTTGTCCTGTGTCACCAAGTACGACATAACCTCATCCTTAACAATTGACTCTTTCTAAGCCCTCACAACTGCTGAGGTCAGGCTAACTGGTCTATAATTTCCTTTCTGCTGCCTTCCTCCTTTCTTAAAGAGTGGAGTGACATTTACAGTGTTCTGGTCCTCTGGCACCATGGCAGAGTCCAATGATTTTTGAAAGATCATTACTAATACCTCCATAATCTCCACCGCTACCTCTTCCAGAACCCTAGGGTGCAGTTCATCTGGTCCGGGTGACTTACGTAACCTTAGTTCTTTCAGCTTTTTGAGCACCTTCTCCCTTGAAATAATAACTGCACTCACTTTTCTTGCCTCACACCCTTCAACATTTGGCACACTGCTAGTGTCTTCCACATTGATGACAGGTGCAAAATACTCAATTTAGTTCATTTACCATCTCTTTGGCCCCCGTTAGTATTTCTCCAGCCTTGTTTTCCAGTGGTTCTATATTCACTCTCATCTGGCTTTTTTTTACATACTTAAAAAGTGTTTACTATCCACCTTGACTTAGCCTGTTAGATATTGTTCGCTAGCCTGTTTTCATATTTCATCTTTTCCCTCCTAATGATTCCTTTAGTTACTCTCTGTAAGGTTTTAAAAGCTTCCTAATCCTCTGTCTTCCCACTGATTTTTGCTTTGTTGCATGCCCTCTATTTTGCTTATACATTAGCTTTGACTTCCTTTGACAGCCACGGTTGAACTATTTTGCCATTTGAGTATTTCTTTGTTTTTGGAGCACATCTGTCCTGCACCTTGTTCATTTTCCCCAGAAACTCACACCATTACTGCTCTGCTGTCATCCCTGCCAGTATCTCCTTGCAATTTACTTTGGCCAGCTTCTCTCTCATACCACTGTAATTTCCTTTACTCCATGGAAATACTGCTACATCAGACTCTACTTTCTCCTTATCAAATTTCAAATTGAACTGAATCATATTGTGATCATTATCTCCACAGGGTTCTTTTACCTTAAGCTCCCAAATCACCACCAGTTCATTACTTAACACCCTATCCAGTATAGCTGATCCCCTAATAGGCTCAACGACAAACTGCTCTAAAACGCTATTTTGTATGCATTCAACAAACTCACTCTCTTGAGATCCATTTCCAACCTGATTTTCCCAATCGCCCTGCATGTTGAAATCTCCCATGACTATCACAACATTGCCCTTTTGATATGCCTTTATTATTTCCTGTTGTAATCTGTGGTCCACATTCTAGCTACTGTTTGGAGGCCTGAATATAACTGCCACCAGTGTCCTTTTACCCTTGTAGTTTCTTAACTCAACCCACAAGGATTCAATATCTTCCAATCCTATATCACACCTTTCTAGTGATTCGATGCCATTCTTTACCAGCAGAGCCGTGCCACCCCTCTGCCAAGCTTCCTGACTTTCCAATACAACATGCAACTTTCGACATTCAGCTCCCAACTACAACCATCCTTCAGTCACGATTCAGTGATGGCAACAACATATTGCCTGAAAATCTGTAATAGTGCAACAGGATCATCCACCTTATTTCGTATACTCCGTGCATTGAGATATAACACGTTTTGAGTTCTGTATTTGCTACCCTTTTTGATTCTGCATCCCTAATGCACAGATACTCACCCTGCTAGCTGCACTTCTATCCAATCATCTACCTGACAGTCTGACTGCATGCTGCCTTTGCTTTTTTACCATTCTTCCTATTCTGAGTCCCTCTGGTTTCCACACCCCTGTCAAATTAGCTTAAACCCTCCCCAACAGCTCTAACAAAACTACCTTCACTGATGCATGGCACAGTTAACAATCTGGAAGTTCCTACCTTGGAGGTCCTGCTTCTCAGCTTTCTACCTAGCTTTCTAAATTCACTTTTCAGCTTTTCCTTGTATGCCATTGGTACCAACATGTACCAAGACATCTGGCTGCCCTCCCTCCATCTCCAAACTGTTGTGGATACTATCCAAGATGTCCCTGACCCTGGCACATGGGAGGCAACATACCATTTGGGTATCCCATTCATGTCCAGAGAATCTCCTGTCTGTTTCCCGGACTACTGAATCCCCTATCACAACCGCTCCCCTCTACTCCCTCTTTCCCTTCTGCACTATGGACCTATGCTCAGTGCTGGTAGCCCAGTCTCCATGGCATTCCCCTGGGAAGACATCCCAACAACAGTATCCAAAGCGGTATGCTTATTATTGAGAGGAATGACCACAGGGGTGCTCTGTGCTAACAGTCTATTCACTTTTCCATTCCTCATGACAGAAAAGTGCAAACATAATGTTTAACTATTATATTTAATAGATGATTTATACAAGTTGTGGATGGCACCCCATGCACAACCATTCACTCCATCTCCCACCAACAAATAGTAGCAGCAATAGCTACTATCTGCGAGAATCACCACAGTTGCTCACCAACACTCATTCGACAATACCCTCCATGGCCGCTAAAAATTCTGGTACTTTATTTTACATCAAAGTTTATGTAGTACTTCTCATGGAGTTTGCACCACTCTATGAACATAGTCTTACAGACTTCTCAAAATAGAATTAGAAGAGTTGGGCAAATATGATATCGGGACAGAATGTGTATTTTTTCCAGCAGAGCAATTTGGGATGGGATGCTCTTTCTCCATGCGGACTGGATTGACCGTCTAATGGGCAGCCTGGCAGGAGTGGTAGCGACGGGAGCCTGACTGTTTCATCTTAAGAGAGGGCAGGAGGTTCATGCTCTCAACCATCTGGCACATGCCTGAGCCAAGGCTTCAGGTGGTCCTGCTTCAATCTGTCAGAAGGCAACTCGCACAGCATTCTGGCTCATTCATGCCTTCCAGAGCAGGAATTGCCCCATCTGGACTACATTTGACTTTTGACCAGCAATGTCCATAAGACTGTAAGACATAGCAGCAGAATTAGGCCAGTTGGCCCATCAAGACTGTTCCACCATTCTGTCTGGGTTGATTTATAATCCCTCACAAACCCATTCCCCTGCTGCCTTATAGCCTTTTGACAGCCTTATTAATCAAGAACCTATCAACCTCCGCTTTGACTATACCCAGTGGCTTGGCCTCCTCAGCCATCTGTGGCAAGGTTCACCATCCTCTGGCTAAATAAATTCTTCCTTATCTCTGTTCTAAATAAATGTCCTTATGTTTTGAGGTTGTGTCCTCTGGCCCTAGACTTTCTGACTATAGGAAGCATACTGTATGCCATAGGTTCTTTAAATGTCCCCTTGTCTTAGAACAATTAGGGATGGACAGTAAAAACCACTGTTGCCAGCAACATTTGGTCATCTAAGTGAATGCAATAACTCAGAGGCTTCTGTCAGAAGCTTGTTCTGGATAGCAGAGGAGTGAGATTCCACTGCAGCTCAAGATACTGAATAGCTTCAAGTTGTGCTGCATTGGCAGCTGAGTCCTCACCATGATCTACTGCTCCACGGATGTGATTAGATTAAGCCTGTAACCGGATTCCACTCTGGAATTCTTCCATAAAAGTTATGTCTGGAGCTGGATTCTGTCATGCTCCTTGATGTTTAATGCAAGCTTTTAGACAGCTCTGATAGTATCACTTGCTCTGTTCGTGAGATGGCCATCAATATGCTTTTAGTGGAATTCTACAAAGGGATTGAACGCAGGAGATCAAAAGCAAAAATGAGATGAAAGTCAAAGTGAAAGAACAAAAGAGTAGAGCAGGTTAAAAAAAGGTTGGTGTGGAGAAGGTGTAAATGAAAGAAGCAGGAAATAGCACAGACATGTGCTGTGGATATTGGATATCTGAAAGAAAACCAGGAAGCAGTAGAAGTGCTTGCTATCTGAATTTGGTGAGCTCACTGCTGAGCTCTGCGAAAGACTGTAATGGACTGAACTGAGGCACCATTCCAACTCTCCCTTTAATGGATGGAGATGACAATTCCAGACTCAATGAATGCATTCCTTCGCCCTGTTTGGAAATCCATAACTCCTGGGATGGCTCATGAATCTGAAATGAGAGAGGAGAGAGCAGGCAGGAGGGCCTCATTGGAAGCATGTGAGTGTTACAGACAGGAGATTTGTCGAATGAGGAGAGCCAAGTTGTAGAGAGGGATGATCGTGTCACCGATTCACCAGTGACTGGCTAGATGGCAGCAGAACCCATAATTACAGACTGAATCTTCTCCAAACCGCTAAGCTGCTGAGTTTGGAAGGGCCCCCCACTTAACTTGTTGCAGCAGTTGCCTGTTGTGTCCAACCTCCTGCAAAAGAGACAGAAGTAGATCCACTTCTGCGTTCGTTGTAAATGATTGACATGGCTGCTGTTTATTTAATATATGTAAATGTGTGTGGAAGATGCCCGTCAGTAAAATATGTACACATGCTGTCACAGTGGTTGCTCCATTGACTTCTTTCGAATTTGTTAAAATGTGCATTTTTTTAAGTGACAAATTTATTGAGGAACATTTAAAGCTTTTGACTAACTTGACAATTGATGAGACCAAGAAGTGGAGCTTGCTCAGGTGCCAATACTTTCATGGGCAAGGCAGAGCTGGTTCTGTCTTGACTTAATTGACAGTATTTAAGCATTGATGGCCATTGATCTTTCTGCCAGGATATACAAATTGACATGATAAGCATACATCTATAATATTTTTATAAAATGTCTGGATAAGTAGCATGATTAACTGGCATGCATTCTGCTTTATACGTGCGTGGCTCTATAAAGCCATGTTAGGCTTGTATGATAGTCCTAGCACAGAGAAATGATAAGTTAGAATGGAGATGCACCATCTTAGGGCAGCCTATTAAATATCTAGTTCATTCTACTGCTGAACATGCTAAGAATCACTACTAAAGAGGAATTTCCACTTCCAACCCTCTTGTGTATAATGCCACAGTGTAAAGTTACTGCAGTGCCACTTTGTCTTGTATTATTGTTGATGGTTTCCATCCAGCAGCTACTTGCTAATGTTGAAAACTTTAAAATGGAGAAATACTGGATACCAGAAAGCAAAGAAACAAACAACATGTTTTATGGAATTAGATGAAAAATAGATTTAGGTTTCAAATGCGGTTAGTGTAAGAATGCTATTGCATCTTTTACACGGATTCAGAATAAAGGATAACGATCTCTGAAAACACATACAAAGTGTTGCTTTGTAAGAGCTCCATTTTTTTGAAGTCAATAGGAAATGAAGTGTTGCAATTGCCAATGTGCTGGTGCATCATTGGTATGCCACAGCAATTGTTTGAGAAGCCAAAGTCCTTAATCAGGATGATCGAATTAGCTGATCTTGGTTTTTTTTATCATAGGGTACTAAAGGAAGTGGTTTTCAGTACAATGATGACTTTTAATGACTACAGAAAAGTTCATTGGGTTTATTAAAGACTTCTTTGAATTCATCTGATGACGGGATATTGATGGCCAAAGAAAACTGAATACTCACTGGGTATCCCAGGACAATATGAGTTGTGTGTGAATATAATGGAACGTAATTGCAGTCCTTAAATTAATCAAGCTAGTCATAATTGCTGAATGACTGAATAGTGCTTTGTTATTTCTTCCAAACTATTAATACTATTCACTAGTTGAGAGAAATGTTAATTAGTGAGCAGGCTGGTTTGTGCAATCTAATAATGCTGATCAAGTTTATTCTGTTTTGCACGAGATAAACATGTTTGTTACAGTGGGGCCTTTGTTTATGCATGTGAATTTTAAACAAAGACCATATCTGCATAATCCAGCATGGACCCGTGGTTAAGCTGGGTCAGAAGTTTTTCTGGATGTTGTATGTTACTCTTTTTAATACACAAATACATTTTTATTGACTTTCTTTACAAATTGCATAAAATTTATTTACATATTACAAAGAGATATAATAAAGTTTTGTCAACTCATAGTTTAAATCATAAGACCATATAATATAGGAGCAGAATTAGGCCATTTAGTCCATTTCTTCATGGTTGATCCCTTTTTCCCTTCAACCCCAATCTTCTACCTTCTCCTTGTATCCCTTCATGCTCTGACCAGTTAGGAGCCTTATTAACCTCTGCCTTAATTATATGTATTAAAATATATGTGTTAAAAGGGAGTGGGAAATACACAAACATTCTTGTCTCTGAATCCAGTCACTCTGCTGGCCCAGTGACAGGACTCTGGCTTGAACCACACTCCAGAGCCCCAGTTGTATCTGCAGACTTCACTTGCCTTCTGAACCCTGGTTCACCTTCTGGACTCACGAGTGAGCCAGATGCAGGACCATCAGAATTTCACAATAATAATAGATTATTGGAGCTTTACTGCAGCTGTGAAAATCTGTCACCAAATTAGATTCCTTTTAAAAGCAATTTATGTTTTCCTGTCAATAAATAATTTGTGTATCTCTGCTGTTCATTGCAAAATCTGTGTCATCTTCAGAAATACAGAGTTGCACATGCAGCATAAATTGATTTCCATAAAAATAATGTCTTCAAAGTATTGGCAATCAACAACAATAGTTTTTATATTACAGCTTAAATGTTGCAAGGAATACAAAGTCAGCTCAATTTTAAAGATGCTAATCTCATGTGAAACAGAAGGAACCTGGTCTTTATTTTTATTCTGGAGCAAATATGAGTGTGCTGTTTTATGAGGTGTGCTGTGTACTTTTGGTCTATAAATTAAAGATAACTGCAAACATGTTCACTTTGAGAAATATTGGAAATAGCCCCTTATTTTCCTCTGATGAACATTTTTATCCTGTCTTATACAGTAATAGGTTTCAATAGCTACATTTAATGTCAGAGAAATGTATACAATATACATCCTGAAATTCTTTATCTTCACAAACATCTGTGAAAACAGAGGAGTGCCCAAAGAATGAATGACAGTTAAATGTTAGAACCCCAAAGCCATCCCCAACTTCCCCCTCCCCCTTTTCAGCAGCAAAGCAATGACCCTCCTCCCCTACTACTGCTGGATCACGTAGAGTCAACAGATTTGATCAAATATACAACACTACAACCCCACTTACTATGAATATGTCATTGAAAAAATGGATGAAAAGTTATTATATTGATATCGTATTTTGCCTATTTTGCATTTTCACGGTGTGTTTCTGTTATGTTGGGAATTGATTTTTACTATTCCAGACAAAGACAGGAAATCATTACCAAAATATGTTTTGTGGTTCAAAAGCATGGTCATGGAACTTAGTATTGCAACATTGAGTATATAATCCTGTCCAAGATTTCAGTACAGTATTTTAGGAATCCTTAATTGCGGGAAGTGTATCTTTCTGATATAAAAAAAGTTCTGTCAGGGGTTACATCTGCCTTGTTGGATGAACATAAGAAACCACTTGTTTTTTAAACAGTAATCCTTGGCTCTAGATTTCCCCAAAAAAAGGAAACATCTTCTCTTCTTTCTCTCTGGTAAGCCTATGCTGCATCGACATGTTTCACTTAGATTACCTCACACTTCAGTAAACTGCGGCAGACACAAGCAGAGCATGTGCAGCCTGTCTTCATAAAACCACACATATTTTCAGCTTGTTGCTTTAGAACATGGAACATCAGCATGAGATCAGGCCCATCATTTCTGTGCCAACCATGAGACCAATCTAATCCCATCTGCCTGTATATGGTCTGTATTCCTCCATTCCCCATCTATTTATGTATGTATGTAAATGCCTCCTAGATATTGCTCACATATTGGCTTCTACCACCTCCCCTGACGGTATATTCCAGGCACTTACCACTCTCTGTGTAAGAACAAAGCTTGCTTTGCTCACCTCCTATAAATTGTGCCCTTTTGACATTAAACCTCTATCCTGAAGTGTGCAGCATTTCTAACCTATCTATCCTGTCTGTACCTTTCTACCAAGTTGCCCCTCATCCTCTTACTCTCCAGAGAAAACAGTCCTAGTTCCTCCACCAATCTGCTGGAGGACCTCAGAGGGATGAGCAGCTTGTGTGAAAGAAAAGAAACTGTCAAACCCTGCACCAGGAGTCTTTGATCAGGATTCTAAAGGAAAAGATTTTTGTCCTTCCGCAGATGCTGTTTGACCTGCTGATTTCCTGTTTGTTGTGCCAGATTTCAGCATCTGTAGTTGCTTTGGTGAGCCTCCTTTGCACCATTATGCTGAGTTTTAATATGACGCCAGGCCAGATGGATTGAAAAGGCCGGGTGTCGGGACCAGAGACTAGGGTCAGGCCAGTTCTGTTTGCTGTTCTGTGATGTTTACTCAACTCTGAGCTGAACTGAGGCTGATGATTTGGCCTGCCACAGGTCCTCCAGGGTTCGTGGATTAGCTTACTTGTATTGTTTGCATGATTTGTTTTTTTTTCTTTCTGCACATTGGGCATTTGACAGTCTTTTTTCTCATGGGTGCTTTTGGGTTTCTTTGTCTTGTGGCTGCCTGTAAGGAACTTTGATTATACCTTCAAAAGCTCATTGAAGATATATGTTACTCATTTTAGTTCATTATTTGATGGTGTTTGCAGACTTGCTGGTCCACAGGGCCTATTTCTATGCGGTTTGACTCTATAAATTGATTTAAGTGATATCCTGAAGCACAATACAAACTAGTTCTGTTCTGCAGATACTAAAAATCTGAGTTAAATTAGAAAATGTCAGCAACAATCAACAAGATAGGCAAAGACAGGCAAAACAAACTGGGTTATAGTTTGAGATTGAAACTTCAGCAGACTGTCCTAGAAGGATTGATTTGACCTCTGTAATAATTTTTATTTATTGTTTCATATTATTTCTCGCAACAAATCAACAGTTTAACAGGATGCCAGGAAAAGCTTTGAATTTCATTTGTTGAAGAGAATATTTTAGTTCTTTATGTGCACCGACAAGTTCTGTAAGACAACAATTCAGACACAGACTTCGTGAATTAAGATGCCTACTAAAATGTTATACTGTATATCGGAATTTGTGTAAGTTGCGTCAAAACGTTTTTTTTTAATACTGATTTGCTCCCAAACTTAGGCAAGGTTAGTGTGATTCATTATCTAGGAAGGGAAAGAAAATGCAACTCCGCAGGGCAGTGCAGTGCCAGAAAGACTTTCTGTAGTCAGTTGGTAAACCATGGAGCAAGATGGGGCATGTGCCAGCTGTCAGTGGGAGAATGAATGGCCCAGTTTAGATCTTTTTCTTGTATGTGACTAATCCCGCTGCTTCATCAAAAATAAGTGCCTGTCACAGCAGTAGCACATGCTTATAGTTTTACTTGTAATTGCAAAAGAGCCTTCTATATCAGTAGCATTCGGGGAATTTTAAATTGAACTAATTCCCACCCAGTCCTGCAGGACATTTCCATGCTATTGCTCTTTTTGGCTGCAGCTGTGATCGATGGCATTATTTTAGTTCAGTTCAGTGACATCAGTGTCATAATTAACTGCAATTACACAGCAAGAGGGCAATCACTGGAAATAGCATGTGGGCAATTAGTTTTCACAGGACAATGACCAAGAGGCGCGCTCTATACTCTTCAAGTTGTTACTGTCAGAGCAGTTTTACATTTTATGAAATAAAGCTGTTACTTCATGATTGTTACACTTGTAACTGTTCTAAAAATGAGATTAAGATTTTAAAAATAAAGACTTTTTCAAAATATAATAAATTGTTTATGCGGTTTTTGATAATTTCCAGCAATATCTGTAAAACAGAACAAATCTCTTCATCAAATAGGCAGACTAGCAATACATCCCCACACACTTCAGTGGAAAGGCTTTTCACTAAAGGTGGTTGTTGGAATCTTATGAAAGTTTAATACTATTGGCTTGGGATGAAATATCAGCTGATCATACTGAAGAAGCAACTATGAGAAAAGGAATGTATGCAAAATTGTATGTTACAGGAAGCAGAAGAATATTCTCCATTCATTTGTTCAAATCTGGCTTGTTATTAACTTTAAAATCATTGGTTTGAATCATGCTTGTGACTGATGGTTCCGTTGAGAACTGTAAAGCAGATTGTAGTAGACTTCCATGTACTGTCTTTGTGCAATGCAACATTTAAGTTGGAGGTGAGCTAGTGATCAGACCTCCCACAGTACCGCTAGACTCAACAATGAAACTCGGGCCAAATGCACTTCACCTCTGGCATCTTAAGCTGAGCGATGTAATACAACCCCATTCATTTAAATCAGCTTCATCGGACCAAAA
This sequence comes from Hemitrygon akajei, assembly GCF_048418815.1. Classification (NCBI taxonomy): domain Eukaryota; kingdom Metazoa; phylum Chordata; class Chondrichthyes; order Myliobatiformes; family Dasyatidae; genus Hemitrygon; species Hemitrygon akajei. Next base: position 14,349,915 of record NC_133150.1, on the reverse strand, counting down.
TTTAATTGCTCTTTATTTTATTTAACTTCTAGAAAATTAACTTGAATGATTTTATCACTTTTAAATCTAGTTCAACTGACTTTTCTGATCATCAGCTGATCTGAGACATTTAATTCAAAGGTCTTTCAGGGCTGTGAGCTGCTAAAGGTCATGAGGATGTTCTGCCGGCAGGGTCTTAGGATCCTGGGGTCTGGTCATTTGCAGCTCATTCTGCTCCACGGTTAGGTCGTCATGTCAGACGGAACCGCAAAGCAGGGAAGCTATGTGTGGCCAAGGGCAAAGTACAGGGATGTGAGGTTGAGAACAATCTGACAAAATATAGTTTCCTCTTTTACTCATATCCTGAGATGAATTTGGCAAGCACTCTCAAATAATAATGCTTTGTATATTTATTGAAACAATTTTTAAATGGCAATGCAACCTAATCTACTTATGTTCAAAACATCTATTTCTAAGATTTGGTCTCTAGGGCCTTAAAGATGAATGATTTTAAGGTAAAGATTGTTATTGGCCCAGATTATGTGGGCAGTAAAAATAGCAAGGTTAAATGAACAATGCAGTATTTGTTCTGGAGTTCAGTGGTCTAGTGTCACACATCCTCAGACTGACTTAAATTTCCATTAGCTGTTATTGACTGAAAAGCAGAACATTCATTCTTGCATGACTTACCCTTTGTTAGAGAAGTAACAATGTGAAATGAGCGTGCTCAGTTTAAAATTGCCAAGATGCTGGCTTCATTTATCTTGCATTAGTTTCTAAAGACGTTAATGTTGTTTCACAAAATTGGGCTCTGTGTATGCGTGAATGTTAAGTCAGGATAGTATGAATATGTAACTTTGGAAAATAACCAAAAACAATTTACGTTAGTGTTATAAATTAAGATTTGATTGACCCACTAATATTGGGTCTGCTGATCAAAGATTTTGTCAAGGAATAAAATTTTAGAGAATACTTCAAAGGAAAGGAATAGAAGGATTATGGGCCTATTGCAGGCAGATGGCTTGAAAGTGCATAGACATCGCAGATAGCATAGATGAGTGGGTGAAATATCCTGATTCTTAGCAGTGCAACTCAACGATGCTATGATTGTATGAAGGCAGAGTGACTGGGAAGCATTGGGTCAATGGGTGACCAGTGGCAGAATAGTGAAGATCAAGAGTTGGCAATGAACTCAAATCAAGGGTTGTAGGGCTAGAAGAGGCAAAGGTTTTTAACCAAATAAATACTTTTAACTTGAGAAGCCCAGGTTCTAACACTCAAAGCACATGAATAAAAGTTGAATGAGACTTGATCTCATTTAGGATACAAGCTGCTGTTTTTTTATATATGAGAGTTCAGGTTCAGAGTGTGTATGGGGGGGGGAGGGATGTGCTGCCAGTATTGGCACTGTTAGGACACTAGAATTGCTAATATAGTTTTGTGTCTTGAATCAGTACAAACCTAACGAGATTGAGAGCAACACCCTTCCTCAAATGGCAGTCGAATGCCAGCTCTGCTGTAGCAATTATAAATAGTTTGGTTTCTTTACATTCATCTGTTAAACATAAAGGCACTATTTTTTTTCAGGATTTTCCACCTGAGTCACCAGTTCTAAAAACCTTAGTGATGAGGAAATTGAATTTGAATATTCGCTTATCCTCTTGTTCTTTTGGTTTGACATAAAGAGCAGTTGTTCTAAGCCAATTTCCACCATATGATTTTATTTAGCATTATTGTAATTAACCAGCATCATTAAGTCAGTTTAATGCATATGGAATAGTGAACACTTACATATATTTTGCAAAAAGCATTTCAATATTTTCATTGTAATAGAACCAATTTTTGCTTCAGACTCATTAAAATTAATAATTAATGATTTTTCCATTACTTCATCTCAATTATTTTATTTATTATAATTTATCTACTTTGAACCATACCTGTAGCATAGTTCCGTTGTTCCATGCTAATCATCTGTTCCATTATATTCGTTCTCACAATTTGGAACAATCTCCAAAATAACAATGTATATTTTGGATATAGGCTCTCTGATCAGATACTTCTCATTTATTAATAAAGGGGAACAACAAAGGTCAGTGATCACCAGGGAACAGTTAGCTATATCTAGCCAATCTGAAAATATCGCTGTGCTTTAGATTCCCACTTCATAACATCGTTAATCTTTAATAAGTTGTGTGTAACATGTGTACTTACTACATTTTATAGATTTCCTATCAACATATCAATGTGTCCAGTAATGTCCTCTAGGTATTGCACCTCATTGGCAAAGCATAACTTTTTATAATTTCCTGCTTCTTAATTGTTATGGTCAAATCATTTGTGATCCCTGTACTGTTGAAAGATCTCTTCATTCAATAAGTTTGTTTGTGATTTTAAAATTGCAATGATCTTGTCTTGATAAATAGAACCCTTAGCTTTCTCAGAGATTTAAAATTCATTTAGCGCCTTGTTTAACAGAGCTTTCCACTCATGCCTGGCAATAGGCTTAGTTTCATCCACATTGTCCTTTTGGGGCAATTGCCACTGTCAGTATGCTTTCTGTTAACATAAGTTCTGCTTGATGACCCTTTCCTTTTGCAGCCCTGATGAATAGAGAGTGAGAGGTCTAGCCACTGAGTTAACATCAAGGCAAATGCGTGAATCCAGTGAGCATGCAGGGTCGATTCTCTAAAATATTCCTCTGATAAGTACAGTAAGGATAAATTCTAGTTCCAGTTAAAAATGAAGTATCCTTGTTACTGAAACTACCTGAAGCTTGACATGCTAACTGGAAAAGGTGTAAGTTAGAAGATATGAATTGTGTTGATGACTAACCATGGAAAAAAAGTTAATTCATAAAAACAGTTTGTTTCTTTTCGCAGTTAAAACCTATCAGAGCTGAACTTAACATAGTTTTCACCTAGAATACTGCTTACTTAAGCTACTTGGTCATTCCCTAAGGGGAGGTCCAGTATTGCATCTTCCCATGTAAGTTCCTCTGTGTAAGTAGGGATTCCCTGAACTGGATATGTTTACCCTCCACCCTAACAGGAACATGTTGGTGGTCTCTTGATGCGACTCTTTAAAAGCTTCCTACTTGCCAACTGTTCCTTTGACTTTAAATAGAGTCACCCAGTTGAGTGCAGCTGGATCCTTCAAGAATATCCTCTCAAAGGATGTCCTCCCTCATCGAATAGGCAACACCCCTTCACTCTTGCTTCTTCCTCTGTCATGCCTAAAGCATTGGTATCCTGGAATGGTGAGCTGCCAGTCCTGCTCTTCTCTCAGCCGTGTTTCTGTGCTTCTGTCATGGCCACAATATCCCAATCCCCACAGCAAGCCACGCCATTAGTCTGAACACCTTGACTGTTAACCTAACTGCTATCCTTTGACAGCCGGCAGGTGCTTATGTTTGGTTGTGAAAATTTCACTAAAGTACATGCCTCATCTGCTCATCACTGTTGGCAGATATGACAAGTGGTGCCCAAATTCCTGTCCAGGCTGTTGGGCCAGATACTATTCAGTCCAACCTGTCAGCTATGCTTGTTCACTAGCAAAAAGCCTACAGCCATTTATCAGCTGGATGACCGCCAACAACCTTGGTTCTCAGTTTAAGCCTGCCCTGCAAGTAGAATAGGTGACCAGTCCTTCAAACATTGTACCTGGAGGCCTACTGCTCAGCACCATCCAGTCACCCTGATTCTGCTTCTGAAAATCAGGGAGCTTCAGAAGAATTGGAATTTCTTCAGGGAGCAGGTGGTAGAGCTGCTGCCTCACTGACCCGGAGACATGGGATCAGTCCTGAGTTTGGGTGTTTGCATGAAGTTGCATATTCTCTCTGTATTTGCATGGGGTTCTTCAAGTTCCTCCTACAATGCAGCTTCACTGGCCACTTTAAATTATTCCCAGTGTTTGATGTTAGAATCTGAGAAGAGGGAGTGGAAAATAATAATAATATCAATAACTTTACTTGAAGAGCACTTTTCATACAGATGATATAGTTCAAAGGGTTTACAATAGGATAAAAGTACAAATATATAAAAAAACCCCAATAATAATAAGCATGAGAATAAAAGACTAAAAGTGTTGATTAAAATCAAAGTTAAATTAATATGTTTTGAGTTGGCATCTAAAAATGTTAACTAAGTCAGCATTCTTTGAGTTCCACAGCTTAGGAATATAATTCAAAAAAGCTGACCTGCCAATTATCTTTTGCGAGATTGTTTAAATTTAAGAGTCTAGCAGAAGAGCTGAGAGTTCGAGCAGGGTTATAAACCGAAAGGGATTCATTCCAGAGCTTGAGCAGGTTATAAACCGAAAGGGATTCATTCTAGAGCTCGATCAGGTTATAAACCGAAAGGGATTCCAGAGCTCGAGCAGGTTATAAACTGAAAGGGATTCCAGAGCTCGAGCAGGTTATAAACCGAAAGGGATTCATTCCAGAGCTCGATCTGGTTGTAAACCGAAAGGGATTCCAGAGCTCGAGCAGGTTATAAACCGAAAGGGATTGCAGAGCTCGAGCAGGTTATAAACCGAAAGGGATTCCAGAGCTCGAGCAGGTTATAAACCGAAAGGGATTCCAGAGCTCGAGCAGGTTATAAACCGAAAGGGATTCCAGAGCTCGAGCAGGTTATAAACCGAAAGGGATTGCAGAGCTCGAGCAGGTTATAAACCGAAAGGGATTGCAGAGCTCGAGCAGGTTATAATCCGAAAGGGATTGCAGAGCTCGAGCAGGTTATAAACCGAAAGGGATTCCAGAGCTCGAGCAGGTTATAAACCGAAAGGGATTCATTCCAGAGCTCGATCTGGTTATAAACCGAAAGGGATTCATTCCAGAGCTCGATCTGGTTATAAACCGAAAGGGATTCCAGAGCTCGAGCAGGTTATAAACCGAAAGGGATTCATTCCAGAGCTCGAGCAGGTTATAAACCGAAAGGGATTCATTCCAGAGCTCGATCTGGTTATAAACCGAAAGGGATTCCAGAGCTCGAGCAGGTTATAAACTGAAAGGGATTCCTTGACGTAATCCAGTCCCAGACTATTTAGAGCTTTAAAAACAAGTAAGAGAAATTTGAAATCAGTTCTAAAAGAGAGAGCAAACCAATGCAGAGTAGCTAGCACGTAAGTGACATGCTCCCTCAACCTGGTTCTGGTTAAATACCTAGCAGTGTCATTCTGAATGTTGTTGAAGTTTGTAAATAGATTGTTTTAAAAGTCCATTAAAATGTGCATTGCAGTTTTGATGGCATCTAGAAGAACTCCAGTTTCAAGGGAAATATTAATGATTTTTCTAACCGATTTGAAAACACAAAAGAGTCCTTAAAAGGTATGGTAGGGACAGGGTCGAGACAACAAGTTTACTCTTTGTTACAATCTTATATAGAGTTCTGAATCAGAAATACTTGTACATTTTGACATAGTTGCCTTCTCTTTACAAGGTTGGTTGTAGAGGTTACCAGTATTTGTAGCTATTCTCTCCCTAATGGAAGTAATACTGTTGATAAAAAATATTGCAGATTCCTCACATTTTATGGCAGATGTTTGACTGAGAATGTTATAGAATAAAAGAATGGGAGTACCATAGGATTAGTGCAATGCATGGTTGATAGTACAGTTTCATTGGGCTGAAGGGCCGTCTCTACTATATCTTTTTTTTTCATTTACAAATTCAAATTTATTTGAATACTATTTTATTTCAAAACATTAAATTGCTGCTATCAAAAGCATATTGAAAGAAGGAATATAACCAAAAACAATGTTTAAATCATTTAATGATAGTTGGTGACCAAATTCAAATGAATCCATTGCATTAGATTTGCCACCTCCAGCTGACGTAAAGCTAGTGGAGTATTGTGGACGGGATGGGGGTGATGTGGAATGGAGAGAGGGAAGTGTATCTGAAGTTCAACTTGATCAGTTACAGGATGTCTGGATCCAGGAGCAAATTAGGTGTTCAGTATCTCCAGCCTTCAGCACTGCCATGTGCAGACATTGAGGTCCAGGATGCACTGATAAACACCTTGCAACTTGTCAGTGGTTGCTACAAAACTTCTGGGTAGCTCCTTTGAACTGTTAATTAGTGCCAGAGATGAGCAGCAGACAATATGTACCCACGTCAGTTCTGCTTAGCACAGGATATAGATTAAACAAAATGTTTGATAAACTCATTGAAACAAAGCATTGAGCAAACACATGAAAGAATTCACCTTGGATAATGATTCATGTAGGATAGCAAACATTTTGTCGTGCTTTGAGCTGCCCCTTACACTGTGAGAGTCTCTATTTTTCACTCAGAGGAACTGAAACTAACATTTCAAGTCAGAAAGACTTTTGGGTGGTATATAATTATTTTTGGCAGCAGGCTTCAGCAATGAGATTTTCTATCAATTGCAAACTCCAACTGGAGTGCTAAAGCTGTCAGTCTATTTTAAATGAATATATGGCCCTAGTTGTGACAGTAGAACAAGTTATTTCCCTTCAACCACCAGGCTCCTGAGCCAGTGTGGATAACTTCGCTCACCTCCATGCCAAACTGATTCCACAACCTATCGACTCACATTCAACAACTCTACAACTGAAGTGGCCACACATTTTAATTCCACGTCCCATTCCCATTCTGATATGTCTATCCATGGCCTCTTCTACTGTCAAGATGAAGCCACACTCAGGTTGGAGGAACAACACCTTATATACTGGCTGGGTAGCCTCCAACCTGATGGCATGAACATTGACTTCTCTAACTTCCATTAATGCCCCTCCTCCCCTTCTTACCCCATCCCTGATATATTTAGTTGTTTGTTTTTTTCTCTCTTTCTGCCCATCACTCTGCCTGTTCTCCATCTCCCTCTGGTGCTCCCCTCCCCCTTTCTTTCTCCCAAGGCCTCCCGTCCCATGATCCTTTCCCTTCTCCAGCTCTGTATCACTTTCGCCAATCACCTTTCCAGCTCTTAGCTTCATCCCACCCCCTCCGGTCTTCTCCTATCATTTCGCATTTCCCCCTCCCCCCACTACTTTCAAATCTCTTACTATCTTTCCTTTCAGTTAGTCCTGACGAAGGGTCTCGGCCCAAAATGTTGACAGTGCTTCTCCCTATAGATGCTGCCTGGTCTGCTGTGTTCCAGCAGCATTTTGTGTGTGTTGTTTGAATTTCCAGCATCTGCAGATTTCCTCGTGTTTGTTCTCTATTATTTATTTATTTTGTTTTTACATATGCATTGTTGTCAGCCTTCGTGCGAAGCTTTCATTGATTCTTCGGCCTTCTGTGATTGCCTGCAAGAAAATGAATGTCAGAGTAGTATATGGCGTTATATACATAATTTCATAATAAATTTACTTTGAATTTTGAAAGTTAGAATTCCTCTTAGCAGTTTATGAAAATTTTAAATAAGTTGTATGAAACCTAAAAGATCCTGAATACTTTGCATCTCGTTGATTTTTATTTTGTATGTTAATATTTCATTCATGTAAGAGCCGCTTGATTTTAGACTACTGCTATGTTTTTGGAATTTGAGCGAGTTTAATGCAGGCTTTCTCACTGTTTATGGCTTTTGCCAAAAAAAAATCCTGCAGAGCATCATGGACTTTATTGTTGTGCAAGAAAGAAAGAATTTCATTGGTCTGTTGCTGTTTGCATCCACTTTACAATGTCCCAGAATGCTTTATGGAGTATAAGGTTGACATAATTGGTGGAAACGTGCATAATTCATAACCACCGACATTGTTGGGGTTTCACTTTAAGAGGCTGGTCTGAAGTGATGACATAATTACGTAAAGGGTTTTTAGCGCCCATTGTGTTCAGGTATTGATAGTTCAGTAAAATGTGCTGCGGTTTGTCTGACGCAGTCTTCTTTGCGAAAACCTATAGGAGTGCATCTCCAATGTCACTGCTGCAGTGCAGAAGCCTGACAATTTACACACGGCATGCTTCCGTGAACTGGAATATGATCAGGGTCAGAATCCAGGCTTGACATCTCTTATATATGTCGTGAAATTTGTGTAAATAAGCAGTGCAAAAAGAGAGCAAAAAAAGAAAAAAAATTGATAGTGATGTAGTGTACATTGGTTCTTTGTCCAGTCAGAAATCTGATGGTAGAGGGGTAGAAATATTGAATGTGTTTCTTCAGGCTCCTACAGCAATGAAGAGAGAGCATGTTCTGGGTGATGGGGTCCTTACTGAAGGATACTGCCTGTTTGAGGCATCTCGTCAAACTCCTAATGAAATATAGCTGCTGTCATCTCTTCCTTGTAATTGCATCAAAATGTTGGGATGAGGATAGGTCTTCAGAAAGGTCGACATTCATGAACTTGAAAGTGTTTACCCTTTCACAGCCGATCTCTAGATGAGGAGTGCTGTGTGTTCCCTCGACTTCCACTTCCTGAAGTCTACAATCAATTCCTTGGTCTTACTGACATTGAGATGCTATTGTGATACCACACAACTAGCTGATCTATCTCATTCTTGTACACCTTCTCATCACCATTTGAATTTCTGCATCAATAGCTGTGTCATTGGCAAACTTACAGATGCTGGTAATTCGCAGGTAAAATGATTTAAGCATAGAACATAGAATGGTACACCACAGTACAAGTCACTTGGCACACGATGTTGTGCCAACCATTTAACCAACTCCAACATCAATCTCACCCTCCCTTTCCACAAAACCCTTCATTTTCCTTTCATCCATGTGGCTGTGTAAGGGCCTCTTAAATCACCCTAATTCATCTACATCTTCATTCTGTGAACTTGCCACTCTGTGTAAAAACAAAATCAACTACTTTTGACATCACCCATCCTTCTCTCTAATCACCTTTAAATTATGCCCTCTCAAGTTATTCATTGCCATACTTGGAAAATGTTTCTAGTTGTCCACTCTAGTTTCTTTCTCCTATCATCTTATACACCTTTATCTGGTTATCTCTCATCTTCCTTCACTCTAGGGAAAAGACCTAGCTTGCTCAACCTTTCCTCATAAGAATTGATGTCTAATCCAGGTAGAATCTTGGTAAATCTCCTCTGCACTTTCTATAAAGCTTTCACATCCGACCCATAATGAGGCAACAATAAATGCACACAATACTCCAAGTGTCTGTAAGTTTTATAGAGCTGCTTCGTTGCCTTGAACTCAATAACCTATCTAATGAACCCCTCCTTAACCACCCTGTCAACTTGCATGGAAACATTAAGGGATCTTTGGTCATGAATCCTAAAATCCCTCTGTATCTCCACACCCACTAGGAATGCTGCCATTAATCCTGCACTCTGCCTTTAATTTTGACCTTCCAAAGTGCATCACTTCACACATTTCCAGATTGAACTCCATCTGCCACTTCTCAACCCAGCTTTGAATCCTATCGGTGTTGTAGCACATAACCATTTCAGTCATTATGTTCTTAGCATTTTAATACCAGTAAGCTGGAAGCAGCATTTCCACTGGTTAATGTTCATTAGGAAATATAGAAACAAAGTGGGAAGTGTTGAGGCAGTCCCGCTCATCGTAAGAAGCATGGAAAAACTGTGAATTACAAGTTTTTTACAAGATGACTTCTAGCATTTACTATCTGTTGTGACATAAACTTAATTAAAATGTATTAATTTTGCACATTTTGTTGTGTTAGAAATAAATGCTTAAATGAATTATAAATGTACAGTGGGTTCTAGTTGAAAGGAGATGAAGAATCAGCAATGCAATACTTTGTCAGGCACAGGAAAGGAAAAGGTCACATGAAGAGATGATGTAAGCCACTTATATAGTAACAGACATCCTGAAAGTTGGGCTAAAACTCGCTTCAAGTCACTTCCATTTCCTATGAAAGCAGCTTCATTTCAACAACGTAACCATAGGATGCTTGAGGAAACTATTTGCAGACTGTAACGTTGTGTGATTTCATCACTGGTACTCTGCAAGCAAAACATAGCCATGGATGACTTGGGTAATTCACCTTTTATAACACTTTTCCAGGTATATTCTGAATCATTTAACCAATGTTACAAGCGGCATTAAACATAAATCAGCTATTCACATTTTAATGAGTTTATTTGGCATTCAATTATGGGGAACTTGTTAGTTTTTGTAACTAGTTTTTGTATTTTTCATACTGGAGGTTGAATGGACTTGATGGATTGCTCCATTATTATTACTTATAGAGTAGTAGAGTTACACAGCATGGAAACAGGTCCTTTGGCCCAAATTGATGCTGATCTAGATGTCCTGTCTGAGCTAGTTCATTCTCAATTTTGTGACCGAAGTGGAATGAAATATTTAAGATAAATATAAATTCAACTGAGTACTAAATTATTAATGAGTCAGAATTTACCCTTATTTAGTTTATTCTTTTCATTATCACAATCTTTTAAGTCGGTGATACACTGCGGTATATTATTAATTATTATAAATGTATCTTAAGCAACTGTTTGGTATCAGATAATATTTACATCTATTTTTCAGTGCGTGGTTTGCGACTCATTTTGTCCTTCACAATATATTTAATGTCTAACTATATTTACAAATCTATGTATGCTTAACTGTTGGATAATAATTCAAAGAAACAGAAAATTTCAGATGAGATTGAACATTAAAATTAATGTAGCAATTAAGAGACTGCTTTAAGTCATATACCCTGTATGTTGTTTTTTTTATTCTCCAAATACTTTGAGGTTTAACTAGTTCAATTCATTGGAAACCACTTCAAATTGTTATAAACAAAAAATAACATTATGGGAGAAAATTAAAATCCTTACTAAGTCTGATGTGAAGTCCTGTTTATTGGTTATCATGCAGACTCCTCATATCTCATGAATTGTTTTAGAACTTTTAACCATGAAACTATTGTTCATGATTCAGATTAGTTTCAATGCAATTATCATTCTGAACTGTAACGAACAATAAGGAATAGAAATAAAAAGAAAACTCCTTAAAAATAGTCATACAATGATTTGTCAGATTGAAGCTCAGTGGGGGGGGGGGGACTTTCGCAGAATAAAATAGAGAACTCACATGGAACTACATATTTGACTTAATGAACACTCTGGGAATCATGTTTAGATTGTTACAATGATTGACACAAGTAATATGACCGAGCTCAAGAATTCAAGGGCAGCTTTCAAATGGAACAGCAAGCAAAGCCTATACCTTAGTAAGATTTTCTTGCTTGCAGCCTAAAAAACACAAAATCAAGTGTAAAATGGGGAGGTTTTTTGAATGACAATGGAAAAATTACAAATTACTGTAAATATGTATACATATTTGTTATTTGACTACTGTATTGCATTGTACAGCTACTGCAAAGTTAACATATTTCATGACATATGCCAGTGATATTAAATCTGATTCTGATATTTTGATTAATGAAAGGTGAACATTTTTTCTGATTTAGATCTGTATTTCACATGGAGGGAAAAAAAATGTATGGTAGTTCATTGCTTTGGGTTGAAAGCCTTATAAATTGCTTAGCTAAAAGTGAAGTTAGCACATAATACATATTTGACCCATTGAGTCAGTGCCAGCCCTCAGCTGATTAGACCCATTTGTTTCATTCTCATCTTCTTATTCAATTGTGCCCCTGCAAACTAGTTTCTTTCATATGCTGATGAAACTCCCCTTTTATTCTTTTGACAATTAATCCACACCAAGAGATAATTTGCAGTAGCCAGTTAAACTACCAGCATGTTTTTGGGTGTGGGAAGAACAAGAGCTCTGAGAGGAAACCCAGGTGGTGACAGAGAATGTAAGTAAGACCTGCATAGATAGCATCTGAGGTCAGGATTAATCGTAGCAATATCAGACAGCTGTACCAATTGCTGTACATCTGCGCAATAAATTCACAGGCATACAAGTAAACTATTGCAATGATTTGGAATAAATTACAGTAATAGTAGGATGAAATGCATTTGTTCAAAGTCAACTGGAATGTTTTACGTAAAGTACAAAATGGATAGTAAGATCACCTTTTGCATTAGGAAATTTAAATGCTTGCCCATGATTGCATGTGCTCCAGTAAAAATGGTAAATATTCATAAATGTCTGTGAACTCTCTGCATGTAATGTATTGCATTTGTTATCACTGTGTCATCATAATTTTTTTCTCTACTTTTTTCTTTGATTCTTAATTCAAGGTAGTGTCGTAAATGATAATTGATTATTTAGCATTTACTCACATGCTGTTTTCATATCATCAAAATTTTTGTTTCATTGTTAATGTGGAAAATATACTGAACAGATAATGGAATGAAACATTTATTATTAAATGAATTATGAAAGTTGCAGATAATTTCAGGGTAACTGTTTGAAAATGAACTTGCAGTGATTTTAACCATGCTGTCTGATTTCTAAGCTGCAGCTGTAATAACCATAAAATCATCTGCATTATATCACTCTTAAAATGTTTGTGGTCCGCAGGTGTAGCTACTGTAGACTTAGAGTCGTAAAAAAATTACAGCCCAGAAACAGGCTCTTTGGCCCATCTTTTCCATGCCAAACCATTTAAACTGCTTAGAGCCATTGATCTACGTCCGTACCATAGCCCTCCAAAGCTCTCCCACCCATGTACCTATTCAAACTTCACTTAAAATGTTGAAAAAATTCTTCAAAAGTTTTTTTATTAGTTTAAAAGCATTTTTTTGACAGTCTCATAGACACCAATGGGTAGTGTCTTAAATCTTTCAAACACAGTGATTTGTTGGAATTCACTCTTGTCTGACATGCTTAATGCTAGTTTACTGAGATTTCATTTGCAGTTTATTTTATAGTGTGAATACCTTCACTGCCTCGGAAGTTTTAGAAGCATTATTCATAATCAATTGAGCCAAGCTACTGAATGACAAGCAACAGCTCAATTAGTTTGATATTTTCTCTTTCTGCCTGCTTGATTTTATATATATTGCAATTGGTACAAGAGTGGTTTTTTACCATGCTGTATAACTCTATGAATTTCTGAAATGTAGCATTAAGTTCAGAATCAAAATCAGGTTTATTATCACCAATGTGTGACGTGAAATTTGTTAACTTAACAGCAGCAGTTCAATGCAATATATAATCTAGCAGAGACAGAAAAAATAGTAATAAATAAAACATAATAATAAATAAACAAGTAAATCAATTATGTATATTGAATAGATTAAAAATGTGCAAAAACAGAGATACTGTACATTAAAAAAAGTGAGGTAGCATCCAAAGCTTCAATGTCCTTTAGGAATCTGATGGCAGAGGGGAAGAAGGTGTTCCTGAATCGCTGAGTGTGTGCCTTCAGGCTTCTGTACCTCCTATGTGATGGTAACAGTGGGAAAAGGGCATGCCCTGTGTGCTGGAGGTTCTTAATAATGAACGCTGCCTTTCTGAGGCACCTCTTCCTAAAGATGTCCTTGGTACTTTGTAGGTTCGTGCCCAGGTTGGAGCTGACTAGATTTACAACCTTCTGCAGCTTCTTTCGGTCCTGTGCAGTAGCCCCTCCATACCAGACAGTGTCAGAATCCTCTCCATGGTACAACTATAGAAATTTTTGAGTGTATTTGTTGACATTCTAAATCTCTTCAATCTCCTAATGAAGTGTAGCGGCTGTCTTGCCTTCTTATAACTACGTTGATATGTTGGGGCCAGGTTAGGTCCTCAGAGATCTTGACACCCAGGAACTTGAAGCTGCTCACTCTCTCCACTTCTGATCCCCCTCTGAGGATTGGTATGTGCTCCTTCATCTTACACTTCCTGAAGTAGAAAGCTGTCCAATCCTTGACATATAAAATGTGAAGTCAGTTTTACAGATCCCATTATCAGAATAATCATCCTTGTGTGACTTTTGAGAAGGTACATAAATTTGTACAGTTATTCAAAGAAATTTGATTTAATTAACATAACACATAATTCTACATGAATTTTAGAATAGAAAAGCAAGACAGAGGTGGTGCAGTGGATTAAATTGAAATAAATTATTGCTCGAGCTCTTTTTGTGATTCATTTGGCTATCAGGCAGAATTTAAATGAAAATTTATACCCATTGATGAACAACCTGCGTCCATGGTATTGTTGGTAGATACAACATAAGCATAAACTATCGACCATTTTATTTGTCTTATATTTTCTTGGAAATTAAATAATAAGATGATAATGATAATCAATCTTTATCAGTTGGTCCACAAAAGACAAAGACACAATGTAAGAAAAATCCCCAGTGATAGAAAGCTTTGGAAACTGTAGTTCCAATGTCACCTGTTCCTCACAAGCCTGATACATTTGCCATATGTCATGTCTCAAATTACACATACAATTAACCCAAAATATTATTTTCTGAAAGAAATGTAATTTGCATTTGGATGAATCAATACTATCTGCTTCCAGGGTCACCCTGTTCCATTGATTTAACTCTCACTTACTCAAATGAAGTTTCTAATTTATCCCCTGTCAAGCTTAGACCATGCTCTCAAGGTCTGCTGTTGAGGATAAGAGAAAGCAGCTGGTCTTTCACTTGTCCCTGTGGGACCCTAAAAGCAGCCTCCACCCTTCTCGTTTCTGTGTGAACTGTCCACCTTTTGTAAAAGTTTACCATAATCCAGATCTTTCTTCTAAATGTGCTCTGGTTGCCTTTTTTTGTGCCTTTTCTACACTGTAATTTTCCTTTTGTGCAGTGGGGACCAGATCTGCGCACCATACTCTATGTGAGGCCACAACCATAAGGTCCCAGCATTATCTCACTATTTAGTTTAATATTTGAATACATCTATTCATTCATCAAGCCTGTGCGCTTCATTTTTTCTACAGTGGCTTATGGTTAGAACAGCTGTTGAGTTTAGTTTTCATCTTTGCTTTTCTATATCTCCATTAACTCAATCTTCTCACCTCTGCAATCTCTTCCATCCCAACATCCTCTGAGGTAAAAAATGGAAAACTCTCAGTACTCAGCGTGTCAGGAAGCAGTTGTGAAGAGAACATAAAAAGGCTAGAGTTTTCATCCATAGTTGCTGACTGACCTGCTGAATATTTCCAGTACCTTTGTCTTTTTTGTTAGGTTTGCATCATCTGCAGTATTTTGCTGCTTTGATGCCCTAAGGTACCTATGCTCCTCCCAATTTTGACACCAGTATCATCTCTACATAAAATATATTTCAATTGCTGTTGAGAAACAGCACACTAAGTTGCATTTGGTTTCCCAAAGAGATGAAGTTCAGATACAGAATCATCATTATCAGCTTTTTCAGTGAGAGCACTAGGATCGTATACAAGGTAAGCAAAGGAGTGCCGTGGCACATAATAGTGATGTTACTCAATCTATGTACACCTGGTTCCTTCCCAGGTAACATATCTGCCTATTCACCATCCAGAGACAACAAAAAAGTGAGTGATTATCTCATCATGAACCAGAGAATCAGTTTACTATCTTTGATACTGGAAAGCTGCTGAGGTTGATAAAAAGTGACACCTCTGATCTTTCCATTGGGCAGTACAGGCCCTCCTTGGGTTATGAATGCTGTACATTTGTATTCCCAAACATAGGAAAAAGCCACAACAATCATGGGTGAAGTTGAACAGAGCAGAGTTGAGAGCACAGTCAGTGAGACTGGCTGGAGACTCCACTTCCCGTGCCTGTTCACTCTTCCACCATAGCTGTGCCTGTGGTCCTCTCCCATATGCTTAGTGTTCACTTGCAAATTGCAAAAAAATGTGGGTTACGATCATTTCTCAGAAATAGAACCCTGTCGAACTTGGGGACTGTCAGTGCCTCTTGTGCTTGTTGCTAAAGGTGCCTGTTTTAGAAACATAGAAACATGGAAAACCTACAGCACAATACAGACCTTTCGGCCCACAAAGCTGTGTTGAACACGTCTTTTCCTTAGAACTACCTAGGCTTACCCATACCCCTCTATTTTTCTAAGCTCCATGTACCCATCCAGGAGTCTCTTAAAAGAGCCTGTTGTTTCTGCCTCCATCACTGTCGCTGGCAGCCCATTCCACGCACTCACCACTCTCTGCGTAAAAAAATCTTACTCTGGACATCTCCCCTGTATCTACTTCCAAGCACCTTAAAACTGTGCCCTCTCATGTTAGCTATTTCAGCCCTGGGAAAAAGTCCTTGATTATCCACACGATCAATGCCTCTCATTATCTTGTACACCTCTATCAGGTCACCTCTCATCCTCCGTCGCTCCAAGGAGAAAAGGCCGAGTTCACTCAACATATTCTCATAAGACATGCTCTCCAATCCAGGCAACATTCTTGTAAATCTCCTCTGCACCCTTTCTATAGTTTCCTTCATGTAGTGAGACGACCAGAATTGAGCACAGTACTCCAAGTGGGGTCTGACCAGGGTCCTATATAGCTGCAACATTACCTCTCGGCTTCTAAATTCAATTCCACGATTGATGAAGGCCAATGCACTGTATGCCTTCTTAACCACAGAGTCAACCTGTGCAGCAGCTTTGCATGTCCAATGGACTCAGACTCTGATCCTCCACACTGCCAAGAGTCTTACCATTAATGTTATATTCTGCCATCATATTTGACCTACCAAAATGAACCACCTCACACTTATCTGGGTTGAATTCCATCTGCCACTTATCAGCCCAGTTTTGCATCCTATTAATGTCCCACTGTAACCTCTGACAGCCCTCTGACAGACTATCCACAACACCCCCAACCTTTGTGTCATCAGCAAATTTTACTAACCTATCCCTCCACTTCCTCATCCAGGTCATTTATAAAAATCACGAAGAGTGGGGGTTCCAGAACAGATCCCTGAAGCACACCACTGGTCACTGACCTCCATGCAGAATATGACCCATCTACAACCACTCTTTACCTTCTGTGGACAAGCCAGTTCTGGATCCACAAAGCAATGTCCCCGTGGATCCCATACCTCCTTGCTTTCTCAATGAGCCTTGCATAGGGTACCTTATCAAGTGCCTTGCTGAAATCCACATACACTACATCTACAACTCTACCTTCATCAATGTGTTTTGTCACATCCTCAAAAAATTCAATCAGGCTCATAAGACACGGCCTCCCTTTGACAAAGCCATGCTGTCTATTACTAATCATATTATGTCTCTCCAAATGTTCATAAATCCTGCCTCTCAGGATCTTCTCCATCAACTTACCAACCACTGAAGTAAGACTCACTGGCCTATAATTTCCTGGGCTATCTCTACCCCCCTTTCTTGAATAAGGGAACAATGTCCGCAACCCTCCAATCCTCCAGTCTCCATTGATGATGCAAAGATCATCACCTCCTTCACTTCCGACAGTAGCCTGGGTTACATCCCGTTTGGTCCCGGTGACTTATCCAACTTAATGCTTGCCAAAAGCTCCAGCACATCCTCTTTCTTAATATCTACATGCTCAAGCTTTTCAGTCTGCTGCAAGTCATCCCTACAATTGCCACACTTGATTGGTCCTATTATCTCACATCTTATCCTCTTGCTCTTCACATACTTGTAGAATACCTTGGGGTTTTCCTTAATCCTGTCTGCCAAGAAGGCCCCTTCTGGCTCTCCTAATTTCATTCTTACGCTCCTTCCTGCTAGTCTTATAATCTTCTAGATCTGCATCATTACCTAGTATTTTGAACCTTTCGTGAGCTCTTCTTTTCTTCTTGACAGATTTACAACAGCCTTTGTACACCACAGGTCCTGTACCCTACCATCCTTTCCGTCTCATTGGAACGTACTTGTGCAGATCCCCAAGCAAGTATCCCATGAAAATTTCCCACATTTCTTCCATACATTTCTGTGAGAACATCTGTTTCCAATTTTGCTTCCAAGTTCCTGCCTGATAGCCTCATATTTCCCCTTTCTCCAATTAAAAGTTTCCCTTACTTGTCTATTTCTATCCCTCTCCAATTCTATGGTAAAGGAGATAGATTTGTGATCACTCTCTCCAAAATGCTCTCCCACTGAGAGATCTGACACCTGACCAGGTTCATTTCCCAGTACCAGATTGAGTACAGCCTCTCCTTTTGTAGGCTTACCTACATACAGTATTGTGTCAAGAAACCTTCCTGAACACACCTAACAAACTCCACCCCATCTAAATCTCTCACTCTAGGGAGATGCCAATCAATATTTAGGAAATTATAATCTCCCACCACAACAACCCTCTTGTTATTACACCTTTGCAGAATATGTCTCCCTATCTACTCCTCGATGTCCCTGTTACTTAAAAAACACCCAGTAGAGTTATTGACCCCTGCCTATTCCTAACTTCCACCCACAGAGACTCCATAGACAACCCCTCCATGACTTCCTCCTTTTCTGCAGCCGTGACACTATCCCTAAATAACAGTGCCACACCCCCGCCTCTTTTGACTCCCTCCCTGTCCTTTCTGAAAGATCCTGGCACTTGAAGTTGCAATTCCTGCCCTTGTACCATCCAAGTCTCTAAGTTAAATTAAACCGATGAATACTCAGTGAATGCAGGACAATGTCCATTCTTGTTGCTCATTTTGAAAGATCCAAAAGGGAAAGATTTACATTAATGTATCTCAGATCAGACCAGAATATTCCAAATTTTCCATATTGCAGCAAAAAATAGTGATGCACTTTTGTAGCATATTTTGTTTAAGCAGATTTCCATGATCTGTAATGCATTTGCAAGGATTTGCATTTCCATTCTTTGTTGTCTGAAAACTGATGTATGAGAAAGCAAAAACTTACTTTTATTTAACACCTTTATTGATGATGTTCTAAAGCATTTAATCACCAATAAAGTTGTCTCAGTTTTTAAGCAATTAATGCTAACTGATGGACCTGTGAACTGCAACTTTAAATGTTGGTGTTACTTGCTTTAGTGATGTTAGTCTGTGGATAAATTTAAATTCTAGAAAAACCATTGATGGTACCTTGTAACATCCGTCACCCAAAGAGAGACCATCAAATTCAAGATAGATGGACTTGATGCCACTACTTTATCCTCACTGAAATTATTACCAACAGTCAGCAAAATGGTAGTAAATCCCATTGCACCAAGTACAATATGTGTGCATAGCCCAAATTCTTGTTTCTTCAGACAAATCCTCTACCCTCTGCTCGCCCAGGTCAGAGATCCTGCGATGGCCTGAAATATCACTGCAGAGACGCTCTGAAATTGTATTTCATGGATAGAGGGAGGATCAGGAAGCCTCAGTGGTACTGTATGTTCCATTGAGTAGTGGCACCACTTTACCCTTATCGCTGGAAAGGGCAAGAGGAAAAAGGAAAGGGAAAGATCCTCCAACAGCAGGTATTGACCTACAAGGATTAGTCTGCAGGTGGATTTATGGTTCCAGGGTCACATTCCAGAGTAATCTTGGGAACCGCTGTCTGCGATGGAAACATCCGTGATTGAAGGTCGGCATGTGATTCACCAAGACATAGGGGAATTTTTGTCCATAGCATTTAATAGTGACATAGGGTCTGTTCCCCCCCCCCACCTGAGGGGGCAGATGAGCCCTCTATTAAACTTTACATCTGATAGATGAAAAGTAAGCAGGAGTATGCTTCATGTAATGGTGTGCAGAACGTGGATATAAATACAGTAGGGCTTTGTTCAGGGCAAAATGTTATTTATTTGAAAATTTGATGGCATGCCTGTTGGCTATATTAAAAATAACATACTTTAAGAGCACTGTGTGCAGTCTGTCATCTGATAGTCATATGAATAGTTTGGAGTTAAAGACTGTTTCTGCATGGTTACATTTTTTTAACTTCATTTCCCCCTTTTTGTGTTGAAGTAATTCAAGTCTTTTCATGCATTGAAAGTACATTAAAGGTGAAGCAGATGATCTTATGCATTATGGATTGTTAGTAATCTGTTATTCCTATATTTAGTGTTTCCAGAATGTTTAATTTAACCTCTGAACAGATTTTTCAGAAAATGAGAAGAGATGTAAGGCTGATTAACAGGAGAATAAACGATGCTAAATTCGTGTTTAATTTCTTCTGAAGGTACCGACATTTTATTCAGGAAAGCCCTTTGGAAGATTTTTGTAAAGAAGGTTAATAGTAATGCAGATTAATTTGTACTGCTGCATATTCATGACATTTTAATGTTGGTAATCAGAATCTATCACCAGACATCAAATCTTTATTCAAATATATGGGCAGTGCATTTGAATAAATTGTTCAGTTGTAAAGTAATTTTAAAATGTCAATCCAGTAAAACAAAATGATGTTTGAAGTATTGTTTCTGTTAAAACATATTGTGCCATGAGCTGCAGAACAATAGCTTGCAGCTCTAATGGAGACAGCACCTTCTATATTACTATGTGGGACAAAGTTCCAGGAATTCAATCCAACAGTGATAAACGATCAACTATATACTTCCAAGTCACGGGTAGATTGAAGTGGCCGAGAACTGCTTTTGATGACTGTAACAATTCGGGGGTAAACTGAGGTTGATATTCTTTCCTGGTATTCAGCAGAAGATCTGTGAGGTACTTCAGCCATACTTTGCCCTGATGCAATTATTGTGGAGGCTGATAATGTTTGCCTCCCCTTTCTATTTGTTGTTTCACTTCCTATGGTGATTTAATTGCTCTTTGTCAATGTTGCCATTTGCACTGTCAGATCATTTCCATACCTATCCCATTTAGCTGCACCTGTTTGTTGGAGGAATCGTTGCAAAGCTTGGATTTTGTTGCGCAAGAGCAGTGAACACCCTTTACCAGTAATGTTGTTGGCAGCTGCATCTACAAAAAAAATAACAGTCATTGAGGATGAAAAATTTTCCCTCTTTTTGATCCTCAGTTTCTGCTGGCTCAGTCTGGCAGCTCTCTTTTAGCCATTTAAGTCAATGTCACTGTTACCAAGTTGGCAGCTGGTCCTCAAAATGTCCTGATGCAGAGGACGTGTGGTGATCCTGCTCTGTACTACACTGGAAAATGGTGAGGGAGCTCGGATGGTAATTCACAAGATGTTTCCTTGTCCATCTTTGATCTGATGCCATGAGATGTGATGGGAAACTGGATCGTCCTCCCCCCCAGTAGATACTAGAGTACTGCCATGACTTTTACTTCTTCACTGGGTATTGCTAGCTGAACCAGAATTTATTGTCCACATTAAATCAGCACAGAAATGGAGTCACATATAGAATAGACAAGGTATGAAAAGCAGTTTTTTAACTTGTGAGACATTACATAGAATGTAGAACATGACAGCCCACTACGGGTCCTTTGGCCCACGATACTAACCTTTCAACCTTCTCAAAGGTTAATTTAACCCTTCCCTCCAAAATAGCTCCATTTTTATGTATTCAATGTGCCTATCTAAGAGTTTGTAAAATCTCCCTATTGTATCTGCCTCTAACACCACCTCTGGCAGCATGGTCTCTACACCCACCTCTCTCTGTGTAAAGAACTTACTTCTGACATCCCCCTATACTCCAACCATCTTAAAATTATGCCCCCTTATATTAACCATTTCTTCCCTCTTAATCTATGGTTCTTAGTATCTTGTACACTTCTATAAGTCAGCTCTCATCCTACTTCGCTCCAAAGAGAAAAGCCTTAGCTCGCTCAGCCTATCTTCATAAGACATGCTCTCTAGTCAAGGTAGCATTTGGGTAAATCTCCTCTGTACCCTCTTGAAAGATTCTACTTCCATCCTATAATGATGCAACCAGAAATGAACACAATACTCCTAGTGTGGTATTATTAAAGTTTTATAGAGTTGCAACATTGCTTCAGGGCTCTTGAACTCAGACCCCTGACTAATGAAGCACGACATACCATATACCTTCTTAACCTCCCTATCAACTTGCACGGTGACTTTGAAGGACATGGAGCATAAGATCCCTCTGTTCTTCCAAACTGCTAACAGTCCTGCCATTCAACCTGTATTCCACCTTCAAGTTCAAACCTCCAAAATGTATCACTTACAAGAGAAAATCTGCAGATGCTGGAAATCCGAGCAACACACACAAAAGAGTATAGTCGATTGTACTCTTTTCCTAGATGCTGCCTGGCCTATTGAAATCATATCACTTCACACTTTTCTGGATTAAACTCAGTCAGTTACTCTCAGCCCAGCTCCGCATTCTGTCAATCACTAGATGTAATCTACTATTCACAACACTACCAACCTTCATGTCAATTGCACACTTACTAACCTACCCTTCCATTTCCTCATCCAAGTCATTTATAAAAATCACAATGAGCAGGGGTTCTAGAACAGATCCTTTCCCAACGCCACTGGTTATTTACCTCCTGGTAGAATATTCTTCATCCATGACCACGCTGTGCCATCTGCGGGCAAGCTAGTACTGAATCCCTACAGCCAAATTTACCCGGAGCACCTGCCTCCTGACTATCGTCCTTTTAGAATCACTAAACATTTTCCAGTTTGATGTGCACTTGCAAACTTCTTAGCCCAGCTCTGAATCTTATCAATGTCCTGCTGTAACCTGCAACTACCTCCCACACAATCCACTATTCCACCAGCCTTCATTAGTGAATGAAAGTGTATATCATTGACAGTCACTATTTTGTGGTTAGCTATACCTGGTATTCCAGATTTATTAAATTATTGAAATGCAAATGCCACAGCAACCAGAATGGCTAGAACATCTCACATCAACAGTTTGACCCTCAGACTTTAGTCTTATATCTGCTGTTTAACTACGTTCTATAAAGATCTGATTGCTGGTAGAATCGGGCACTCCCATGGAATGTAATGGAAGAATTTGGGACATTGCTTATATAATTTTTCTCTATGAGTATGACTAGGTCAGTTAGTTACTTGATTAGTTTCAGTCCAGATTCCCTTTGCCTCTCTTAATCTTTCTGTGTCTACTTTTCATTGAAATAATGAACTGTATTCTATTTCACTTGCCTCACAGTATTTCCTCTGGTTATTTGTCTTTAAACAGATCAAAGAGATTTATTGCCCTATCACTGACAAACATTGCAAATAGCCTCTTGACCTTACTGCATCATTACCAGCTTCCGCTCTCACTAATCTTCTGAAAAATATAATGGGCAGGAGCAAGTCTGTATTCTCCTAAAATCTGGCCCAAATTATATTTATATAAAATGTACACGTAATAAGTAAGCATTCTATGCCTTACTCAGGAACATCTTCAAGAATTAAGTTTCCTGTCAGTGTTGAGTTACAAATGAAGTTCAAGAGCAAAATTATTTTTAATTATTTTAATAGTACAGATTACTTCAGAATTATCTTACATGAAACACCCATTGAGTAATTGAGATCTGACTTTAATCTGGTGACAAGGAGTTGACTTTATTGGTAACTTAACCACCATAAGTAAGTGACAAAGATGAAGTCTTTTGCCTTTGTGAATCCACTGATCTTAGTGTACAAATCTGTGGTCCCAAGGCGCGCTCCAAATGTTCATTATGTTCATTTATTCTGTATAAGCTTCTCCGTAGGTTTCTTTAGACATGTCGATGCAGGGGATCAGAAACAAACCATGTTATTTACTTTTTAAGAAATTAGATTTCACACGATTTCTGCTGTGCCTAAATATTGCATTAGCACTAATAGCAAGTTTGTTCCTACCTTAAAAAAAACTGAGAAATTAGTCACATATTTATTGGCACCTGATGGGACCAGACTCTATTCAATACAGCTACTGACACTTTGCCATAACGCGACCAAAGTAAAATCTCATCCCCTAAACACGCACTTCCCACGTCAACCAGAAAACACTAAATCATATTATGGATAACATGTAGCAGAGAGAGTTAGGAAGAGTTCCAGCAAGAATGTAGCAGTGGCTAATGAAGTGCAAGCTAGGAGGCCAGGATGGTTGGGAGGAGAGGAAGAAAGGAAGGAGGCTCACCAGGCTTCCATAAAAACACCATGCCAGTTTGAATTGTCTTCTCAAAGAGTCAGACCCCCCATTAGAAATGTAAGATATTTAATGATCTCACAACGTATGAAATGTTGACCCGCAAACTGGTGAAAGTGCTAACTATGAGAAAGTCTGTAGATGCTGGAGATCCAAAGCAACACACACAAAATGCTGGAGGAAACCAGCAGGTCAGGAAGCAGCTGTGGAAATGATGGACAGTTGATGTTTGGACCAAGGCTGTTTTTGAGGACTAAGAAGTAAGGGGGAAGACACCATAATAAAAAAGTGAAAATACTGCATTGTTGGGTAAAATAACATTGGAGACAAACCGAAAGGGATTCACTTGGTTAATTAATGTGATGCGAAGGTTTGCATCACAATTAGCTAAAGAGATTAGATTTATATTCTCGGGAGTTTAGAAGATGAATGGGTGATCTTATTGAAGCATTTAAGGTGCTTGAGGGAATAGGAGGGGGCATAGTTACAATTTAGGAGGCAGTCATTTAAAATGGAGCTGAATAGAACTTTCACTCATGGAGAGTGTTGAAGCTTTAGAATTCTTTACCTTAGAGAGTTCCAGAGATTTGATCGTTAGTATATATAAAGAAGGGGGTAAGGAGATAAGCTCTAGGGTGGATTGGCCATAATGATACTGAATGACAACAACAGGCATGAGGGTTTGAGTGGTCTTTCCCTGTTCATGTTTTCTTTAGTGCTTTATATCCCTTCAATCTACTCACAGTCATCTGCAAAGTGATGGAAGATGTAACAATGCTATCAAAAGGCATTAATCTGTGTAAAATGGCAGAAGTAAAGATGATTGGAAAGTCTGCACAGTGTTTAGTTGTTTCAGATAGTTAATCTGTTTGTGCAGCACACTGCAGAACATCAACAGCATTCAGACATAGTCTGGTAGGTGAATTCTGCATTACAGAAGTGCCAACCATTGGTCATCTCCAACAAGGAAGAGTCCTCCTTCCCTTTGATGCACCATCAATAACTCTCGGAAACGAGAGGCGAACGATAGGCTTTTATTAGCAGTAAAACGGAGCACAGCATCTCGGAGACTGAGGGGGGAGCAGTGCCTCCAATCACCTTTACACAGGGGTCTGTGGGAGGAGCCACAGGAGCAGTCAGCAGAGGGTCGTGTCCAGACAGGTGTACATAGTTTACCACACCCTTAATGTTCAGTCTTACGACCTCTGAGTTCCCCACATACTGAAGGTCACTTTTTAGTGACTAAAAAAAATTCTTGATCTGGATCAGCCACCAGAGCAGCCCAGTGGCCTAAACCCAATCTGTAAAGAACATGATGAAGGGTTTCGGCCTGAAACGTCGTCACTACCTGCTCCCATAGATGCTGTCTGGCCTGCTGAGTTCTGCCAGCATTTTTGTGTTTTTATTTATTTCCAGCGTCTGCAGGTTCACTCGTGTTGCCTGTAAAGAACAAGTCAGGGCTTTGACAGAATACCATCCATATCCCTGGAAGAGTGCAGTTCCAAGGATACTCCAAGATATAGCACCCTAACTGAATGATACTCCATCCACTACCCTAAGTATTCCCTACCACTAACACTGGTGCATTTTACCTGTACAGTCCGAAAAGTGTAATGTCATGTCTTTCCTTTGCATTCTTGAAAAATAATGGTGTCTTTCTTTTAAAGGAGTGCAGTTATTCAAGAAGGTAGATTTCCAATATCTTTTTAAAGGCAATAAAATTCCCAATAAATTCTTACCTTGCCAATGAAAACCACAAACAAGAAGTGAATTAAAAAATAACACACACAAAATACTGGTGGAACACAGCAGTATTTTGTGTGTGTTGTTTGAATTTCCAGCATCTGCAGATTTCCTCGTGAATTAAAAAAAAATGCTTATTCTCCAGTAATTATTAAACTCTGTGATGTAGGTTTTTGAAATGAAGTTTCAATGAGACCGTGTTGTCATCTACTTTTTAGGGGTTTAAAAATCTTCAATGAAATAATAACTTGCTGCTGTCTATTGACCTTATACAGTAATTCAGAATGGGTAAAGCCACATTCCCATCCGTTGATGAGCTTCATTAGTTCATGGGCATGCTTTATTGGGCAAAACATAACAAGACGTAAGCAATTTTGCAACAGTGCTGCTGAAAGGATGCAGCTGGTTCTTAATAATCATATGCAGTCAAGTGGACCACAGACCACAAGCTTTTTAACTGGCTGATGAAGTGAGGACGGAGCCAAATGACTGGGAAAGAGGACAGAAACATAATCAAAATCTGGGCACAAACACGAGAGATTCTGCAGATACTGGAAATCCAGAGCAGCTCACACACAATGCTGGGGTAACTCAGCAAGTCAGGCAGTATCTTTGGAAATGTATAAACAGTTGATGTTTTGGACTGGAAAGGAAGGGGGAAGAAGCCAGAATACGAAGGTGGGGGTAGGGGAAGGAGAGCAAGCTGGTAGGTGATAGTTGAAGCCTGGTGGGTAGTGGAGGGGGTCTGAAGTGAGAGGCTGGGAGGTGATCAGTGGAAAAGGTATGGAGAAAAAGGAATCTGATAGAGGAAAGTGAACCATGGATGAAAGGGAAGGAGGAGGGGTACAAAGGGGAGGTGATAGGTAAGGTGTGGAGCAGAGAAGAGGTAAGAGAGAGGCCAGAGTGGGGAATTGAAGGAAAGGAGGGGAAAAATTACTGCAAGTCAGAGAAATCAATGTTCATGCCATGAGGTTGGAGGTTATTCAGATGGAATATAAGGTGTTGCTCCTTCATCCTTAGGGTGGCCTCATCATGGCAGTAGAGTATGTTATGGACCAACGTATCGGAATGGGGATTAGAAGTAAAATGTTTGGCCACCAGGAAATCCTGTTTTTTTGTGGATGGAGTGAAGGCTCTTGACAAAGCAGTCTACGTCAGATATCACTAATGTAGAGGAGGCTGCATTGGGAGCACCAGATACAGTAGACGAACCCAACAGATTTGCAGCTGAAGTGTTGCCTCACCTGCAAGGACTGTTTGGGACCTTGAGTGGAGGTAGAGCGAGGAGGTGAATGGGCAGGTGTCACATTTTGACTGCTTGCAGGGGTAAGTGCCGGAAGCGAGATTTGTGGGGAGAGACAAATGGACATGGGAATCACGCAGGGAATGATCCATACAGAAAGCAGAGAGTTGGGGGGGGGGGGGGTGGTGGAGAAGGTAAAGATTTATCAAAATCCGTGCATTTCCTTTATTTTTGCCATCAGTCGAACAGACTGCTCTCAGTGTAAATGACTCAACAGCACTGCAGTATAATGGAAGCAATAGTTGCACTTAAAAGACTTATGAATAAGAAATGTTTGGCACTTTGGTCTCATAAAATTGCAACCCATGGATATATGCTACAGCTCTTGCTGACTATATTTGTGACTACTTTGGCAGAAAACCAGTGTTTAAAGTGTTTTTTACAGAACCTGAGGGAGATAACTTTAGCTGGTTTTGGAGTAGGTGTTGCTGCTACTGTCCAATTATAACAGTAATATGGGACTTCTCTCAGATTGGAAAGCAGAAACACATCACGTGGGGGAAATTGTGGCATTCTATTAAATTAAATGTACACTTACATAACCAGCAATACAACAAATAATCTGAGCTGGAGTTAAATGTATTCAAGCAAAATGCCAGAAAGTTGTCCAGAATTAAATTTAATTTAAAAATGCATTTCATGAGTTCTGCTGAAGTTCTCCCATTGTGCTGCTGAGAGTTCCAGAAGTTGACTCAGAATTCATGAAGGACTAATTATATACTTCAAAGTCAAACTGTTGTGCTACTTAGAAGGGACTTGGAGTATTTATAATGAAAAATTGTTTGCACTTAGGGTACAAACACTTATGAATGCCATGAGTATCCTAGAATCAAAATAGCAAGACACACTTTAATGTGCTTTTTGTGGCCTTGGGTGTTTCACAGCAGAAAGGAAGCAAACTGAATTCTTCAGGGTGAAGTCTTCAAGATTCTTCAATTCTTCAGGTGGACTCTTGAATAAGCCCAAGTATAATAAACTCTTAACATATTGTAGCTGGGCCACAGAAAACACACATAAGAAAATTATTCCAGTTTATTAGAAAACAATTGAAATTGAAAATGCTGGGCCATAACATTCCTTCACTACAGCAGGTTTTCCTCAACCTTCCTCAGCTGCAAACACCTCAAGACTCTACCCAAGTTGCAAAATTGCTTAATGTAGTTCAGTACACAAGTGCAAAGGAGAACAAAATAATTGTTACTCTAAATCGGATGCAACACAAATAACAATAATTTGAAAACTATGATGAATGTAAATACATGATAGCTTATGTGCATACAATGATTGTATGTTCGTGAAGTGACACTAGGCGCAGGTGTGTTGGCACATAAGGTGACTGACAGGAAATGATAAAATAGTGTGGTGGGGGGTGTGTGGAGGGGTGGAAGTGTTGATCAGCCTTACTGCTTGGAGAAAGTAACTGTTTGTGAGTCTGGTGGTCCTAATGTGGATGCCATGGAGGCTCTTTCCTGATGGGAGTGGGACAAACAGTCCATGAGCAGGGTGGGTGGGATCTTTCATAATGTTACTGGCCCTTTTCTGGCATCTTTCTGTATCTATGTTCTTGATGGCAGGCAGGCTGGTGCTGAGCATTGGGCAGTTTTGACTGCCTGTTGTAGAACCTTCCTGTCCACCACAGTGTAGTTTCCCTACCATGCAGTGATACAGCATGTTAGAATGCTGCAGTACCGTGCAAAAGGCTTAGGCGTATATAGAGCTGGGATGACTGAGTCTTTCACACAGTACTTGCGCAGAGAGTATTTGTCCATGAGGAGTGGAGAGCAAGTTTGGTAGGAGTAAACAATGTTGGGAATGGTGAGTGTGGAGCGCTGCGGGAAGGGGTGTGGGGCAGGTGGCAGAGAAGGTGTGCCAGGGGTGGGAGGGGGGGTGACACCAGTACACCAGGCAATATTATTTGATTCCAGACATTTGGTTTTGTTGATCATTACAGATTGTCTCTCCAGTGCTTCCCACTCCCTCCTCCCTCCCTTCCCCATTTCTCAAACACGATTCCACTCTCCCTGTTCCCTTCCCACTCTCAGTCTACAATAGAGACCCATATTAGAATCAGGTTTATTATCACTCACAAATATCATGAAATTAGGTATTTTTGTGGCAACGGTACAGTACAATACATAAAATTATGGCGGTATTGTGTGTGTGTCTATCTATATATATATGCCTGAGACATTTGTACAGTGCTATATATATACAGAAGGACACAAGTATTGATGTGGATAGTCCCGCTCTCTTCTGTCGCTCAAAAAGTAGAAGTATTGTTGAAAGCTCTTGATTGTGTACTATGTGATCTGGGACTATGAGAGTAAGCTTTTCGACCCACTCTCTCTACCACACTGTTTCCTATGACCAGCCAGTGGAGCTTTCTTGCCAGCTTCAGGCTGGTATATCTTAAAATATTCAAATTGATTAGTGCTTCAGAGTCATGGACTCCGTTTCCATGTGGTCCCTATTGGTCACCAGATGCCACGCTGCTGCTGCAAATTGTAATTGGGGCTTGTCTTTCAGAGTTTTATTATAAGGATAAGGTAAGTTGGAGGATTGGTAAGGCTCAATGAAATAATGTTCAAATCAGGCAAAGGGAAAAACACAGGTAATTATAGGCCAGTTAATTGAATATCATTGATAGAGAACATTTTGGAATCTTTAATTTGACATGAGGTCACTAAAGATCTTGATGCAAGAAATTAGCTAATTTACATCTCTATAAGGAGAATTCTGCCTTGACAGACCTATTTAAGAAGGGGGAGGATATTGTAGTGCATACGTAGAACCATGGATGTTCAGAAAGATTTTGAGAAGATAACTGTTAAGCATTGAGAAGGTTAGTGATCTGAAATTTGTGAGAGGCTGGATTTAAACCTTGTATAGGGAAAAGTCAAGAGCATATGACTTAGGTACGAATACTCAGTGTGATTTGAAGTGTGGGATAATGAGCTAGGAGCATCACCATTCATTGAAACC
The DNA here is from genome assembly GCF_048418815.1 of Hemitrygon akajei. Lineage (NCBI taxonomy): Eukaryota > Metazoa > Chordata > Chondrichthyes > Myliobatiformes > Dasyatidae > Hemitrygon > Hemitrygon akajei. The sequence goes on along the minus strand of NC_133150.1, from coordinate 14,320,146 downwards.
TTCTTACATATGACTGGAGAAACATTTAAAATTTGTTTTAGAAACCTGTGTTTGTTGTTTTTTTTAAAGTACCAAAAATCGCATTAACTTATTTCAGAACTGGGTTCTGTGGGTTCTGAAAGAGCAAACTAAGAACGGTCTTGGTTCGAAACATTGACTGTGTGTTCACTTCCATAGTAACGGCCTGACCTGCTGAGTTCCTCCAGCATTTTGTGTGTGTTGTTCTGGATTTGCAGCATCTGCAGAATCCCTAGTGTTTGTGTCATTAATTTCCATTCTTTGTGTTTGAACAAGTTTTCAATATATTTTCATTTAAGATTCCATTTTAAAATTTGTATTACAAATTATTTATGGGATTCTTAAGATTACATCTGTACTATAAACATGGAAGAATGATAACCAGATCATTAACCTTAAAATGTATTCATAAAATGGTGTATAAATCAGGAAGGTAAGTTACAGTGTAGTTGTACATGCAATCATTTACAGGCTGGAGATGAAGAGAGAAATTACATTTATGAAAATACATTGCCAGGATGTGCTTAGTGGGAATGAGCAAACCTGTCAAAACATATAGATTGTGTGATTAGATTCATATACAATTCCTACCTCATTTCATCTTGGCATACTGAATGATTTTTCATGTCTCTTTTTCCAAAGAAGAATACCTTTATAAACCTGACAGTTTACTTGTTTGAGTTTTCTTAATTACAAGATGTCTATCAATTAATTAGAAGAATTTGAATGTCTTGTTATTTCTGAATATCCTGTACTAGTTGCAAAAAAACACTAAAAAATGGAAATTATAATATGATATGTATGAAGGATTATGTCTGTAGCATTCGTTGAGGTATAACATAGTTTTTCTAAGGAATGTATGAAGGATTATGTCTGTAGCATTCGTTGAGGTATAACATAGTTTTTCTAAGGAAAACAAAATATTGCAAGTATTAGTTTGTGGAGTTGTGTTTCCGAAAAGTCTTCATTATATCCTTGAGAGGCAAAGAATTCTCCCATTGAATAATTTGAGATTTTAAAATAAGTTATCTTTTTACACCTTGACTTAGTGTCTATTCTCTTTTTGCCCAAATGATCCTAAATAATCTCACATTTCTGGATGGATGGAAGTTTTTTTCTCAGGTGAATGCTTGGCTGAAGTGTGTCAATGACCGTTACCTGGTCATTTTGGACCCACTGGAAAATTTGACACGGTACCTCCATTCTTGAGTCACCCACACATCCTGAAAAGGCTTTGCATCAAGACATCTCAGCTTGTGTGAGAAATTATATTATTCCCCATGCAGCATTGCAGAAGAGTATGGGGATGTGTGTTGTTGAATACTTCTGGGACAACATAGTCAGTACCCAACTGGGAGGCCAGCAAGTTCATGAAATACTACAGTACCTAAAATTATGCCCTTCCCTACCTTCCCCTACTGAATATCACCTTAAGAATGTGAAATCTGTACTTCATCCATGCACGCACCTCCACCTGTAAGCCCTGATCTCCAAGTTGCATGCTGAGCTGATGCTTCATTACTTGATGGGTTTGCTCTGGCAATTTTCTGTTTCCCCATCTCCGCCTGACCCCACTCCCCTGTCATCTTCATGACAACTCCTGTGCAATGATACTTGACTGTGTACGGTTTTCTGTTCGTGGTTTTTAGTATATATCATTTTCGGTCGATCTTTCCCCTTGCTAAGGTTTGAAACAATTTAGGAGGCAAAAATCAGTTACAGTATTCTGTCCATAAATGTAAAGGACTTTTGATCATTGTATCTTGTTCATCAAATACTGCTAACTGTCCTATACCACTGGTTGTTATTTGATTGAGAGCAGTTGGCTGAAGATATACATGTTTTAAAGTTCTTTTCTTCCATTAATGTGAAATTATAAAGATTATTTTTTCTAATGTGTCAAATGGAAAAATCTCACCAATCATATATTTTTTTATTTTTGCTTGGACATTTTTAAAAGCAGATTGGTTTGTTTGAATGTTAGTACTTTACTTAAATGAGTTTATTTTAATAAAGGCATAAAAAGTGAGTGTGCATAAGCAAAATATTTATGGTGTTCTTGATTTATGTGACTTGGATCAAGCCAAAGTTTCACTCCATTCACATATTGTTGGTGCATGCTACTTTGCTCAAAAGCACGAACCACATTAAAACCTTTTCAAAATTGGTTTACATCTGCTTGTTAATAATTTTACCCTCTAGACTTGCATGTACACATGAGCTGTAAGCAATTAAAATAGTTCAGTATAGTATTATACCAGATCCTTACTTTCATTGAATAGTTGGTCCATGCTCCTTATATACTTCTAAATTAAGTATTAACATCTGTGCAAGGAAAACCTAAAGTATATTATTTTCCCATTTTCTGTGATGTGGATTTATCGGACACTTAATTGTGAAGTCGTTAGATAGTAAGTTTATACCTCTGGATTAAAGTTTTAATTATCCATAGAGAGTTGACTCGAATGAATAAATCTTTCCTGCCCATTTGAGGGTCATTAAATCTACTCTGCACAATCCTGTAACACCAGTTAACAAGTTCTATTTGGATAGATTCAACCATCAAGTGCAATATAAACTCAATTTACAATGGTGACTTTATCTTGGTATATTTAATGGGTTTTGGGATTTGTGTATTGAGACATTCTTGGAGATTTTAGTTTTGGTGGTTAATGAAAATCAACAATGCATTTTTTTTAGTTTTCATGTCTTGAATCCAATTCGCCATGACTAGATCATAGAAATGCACAAAGGTTCTAGATTAAAAATCAAACTATCTACAGCAGTAAGGGAACTTCTCTTCTTTTATAATCCACACCCTGGCTTTCCCGTGCTAACTGATAATGTGTAAGTGATTCAAAGATGTTGATGTTGTTTTATTGTCCTGGTAGCTGCCTTTTTCTTTACTCCAATTAAATAAAGAAGGTGACTTTTTAAATTCCATTTTTCTGTTGATCTACTGGTGAAGAGAGCTAGAATATGTTCTGTAATGCAAGATTTCTCCTCCATAAACCATTCATTTTGCAATGAGTCTTGCATTGTTGAAGGGAGGATACCTTGGGTGTTCTTATCTTTAAACATTGTTAAAAGGTATTAATTTAAATCAGACTTTAAATATTGGGTGCTGAGGTTTATAACCAGTATGCAATGCAAAGGATATGTGATCCTATTCACATGATAATACTTGGATGCAAAAAAAATAAGTATACTGAGTGCCCTCCTGCTTCCACAGATGAGTTTAGCAATTAAGCCGCTTTCCCAAATACCTTAAAGGCCTTCTGACAGCTCATGTTCGTTAATTAGAGACTAATAAAAACAGTCAAAGTTAAGCCTTTGTAAACAAACATCGCAACATTTTTGTTTTCAACTGTTGAATGAGTTATTGCATACTTCTAAAGAGCAACTCAGTTATTTACCTTGTTGGCCCCTACTTTTAACATAAGCCACACAGTTGCAAACTTGTCTGTAATTTTGCATAAGGTAGTTTAAAATGCCCACCAGAGTTGTATTTTGATTCAGTGGTCAAAAAATAAGTCAGCATCTTCTCAAAGAAGTTATCAGGTGTGTTTACTGACTGGTTGTGACACAGTTGCAGCACAAGGAAGAGGAGAGCATTATACTTAACATTACGGAACAGTGTCAGGCCATTATGCGAATTGTATTTATAGTTTACTTTTCTGTCAGATAAAATGTTGGCTTCAGGAAAAATTAACAGTAAGCACATTGGCGAGTCTCTCTGTATTGAATAAAATAAAAATAATGTAGATCTAACTACAGGCGAGCATAAAGATATAAAAGTAGGGAAATTAAGTTAATTATGCAATTTAAAGTAGATATAGCTATAAGATAATTCTTGTAATAATAAAATCATATGCATTTCCAAGTGCCATTTTCTTCTTGCAATAAATACTTTTCTAATTCAATGTGTTGATTGTTTTGGTTTGAAATGATGGGTTTCCTTTGGATGTTTGTTTTACACTTGATGCCCTGATGTAAATCTGAGCTATCAAAATGTATAATTCTCCCATTGACACCACGGTGACTCCCCCAACCCAAAAGACCAACAGAAGGAAAATCTGCTCCTCAATCTAGCCCTCTAGAAGTCCTGATGAAAACTAAGTGCTTCTTATTCTCAGGATAAACTTTGTGCTGGAACACTGGCTGTGGGCTTTCTAGGGCCATCCCTTGTTTACCTGAGAGAAGAACTGAGGTTTTTTTTATACCACCATCCATATGCAATAGATTTTAAGCCTTATCACTGGTAGGCTGTTGGACCAGTGGTGCTGTTTTATGGCCAGTGGATAAGGTAAACAAAGATAAGGATAACTTATCCTTAAAAAGGATATCTTAAAAACTTATCCTTATAACAAAGTAAGTTATAAGGATAACTTACTTTGTTTTCTTTTTGACTTGCTTCTAAAAATCTTTGATCATCAAATAGGAGCTGTTGGAAGGCCTTTAAGGTGGTAGGAGAAGGGGCTTTATTTTTCTCTGCCCCTCACCGGCGCGCATGTTCATGTTGACCCTTACCGATTTTTATTAATGCACTCTAGAAAGCATCTTATCTGGATGGCTCAGTATATCAACTGCTCTGCATGCGACTGCAGGAAACTATAGAATTGTGGACACAGTTCAACACTTCAAGGATCCTCGTCTCCCTTCGGTGAACTCTGTCTATAGATAGATACTTCATTGATCCCAAAGGAAATTACAGTGTCACAGGAGCTTACAAGTACACAGATATACAAATATTAGAGGAGAGTTAAGAAAGAATATAAAATAAGTTATCTCAAACAGTCTAACAGGAGGAAGTCATCACTTCCCTGGCTTTAGGTTCACTCATTTCGGAGCCTAATGTCCAAGAGTAAGAATGATCTCATGTAACACTCTTCGGAGCAGTGCAGTTGCCTTAGTCTGTTACGGAATGTGCGTCTTAGTCTGTTACTGAATGCGCTCCTCTGTTCAGCTAAGGTAGCATATTCAGTAAAATCTCTGTAAAGCTGTCAACATATTGACTCCACTCACCCCGGACATTCTCTCTTCTCCCTCTCCCATTCAGCAGACGATACAAAACTCTGAAAGCACATCACCAAGCACAAGGACAGCTCCTACCCTGAACGACTCTTGAATGAACTTCTTGTACAAATGGATGCACAACCTCATAGTCTAACTCTACTTGATCTTGTAGTATTTCGTTTACCTGCATTGCACTTTCTCTGTAGCTTGTACACTTTATTTGGTATTGTTTTATCTTGATCTACCTCAGTGCCCTATATAATGAATTGATCTGTATGAACGATATGCGAGACAAGCTTTTCACTGTATTGTGGTACATAGGACAATAGTAAACCAATACCTTTACCAGTACACGAGCAAATCTGCAGATGCTGGAAATTCAAGCAACACACACAAAATGCTGGTGGAACGCAGCAGGCCAGGCAGCATCTATAGGGAGAAGCACTGTCGACGTTTCGGGTCGAGACCCTTCGTCAGGACTAACTGAAAGAAGAGATAGTAAGAGATTTGAAAGTGGGAGGGGGAGGGGGAAATCCGAAATGATAGGAGAAGGCAGGAGGGGGAGGGATGATGGCATGAACATTGATTTTTCTAACTTCTGTTAATGCCCCCCTTCTTACCCCATCCCTTATTTATTCATTCATTCATTTATTCCCTTTTTTCTTTTTCCTCTCTCTCTGTCCCTCTCACAATCACTCCTTGCCTGCTCTCCATCTTCCTCTAGTGCTTCCCCTCACCCTTTCTTTCTCCCCAGGCCTCCCATCCCATGATCCTCTCCCTTCTCCAGATCTGTATCCCTTTCGCCAATCAACTTCCCAGCTCTTAGCTTCACCCCTCCCCCTCCGGTCTTCTCCTATCATTTCGGATCTCCCCCTCCCCCTCCCACTTTCAAATCTCTTACTATATCTTCTTTCAGTTAGTCCTGACGAAGGGTCTCGGCCCGAAACGTCGACTGTACTTCTTCCTATAGATGCTGCCTGGCCTGCTGCATTCCACCTTTACCGATGCAATACTGTGCGTTCAGTCACAGATTGCTTCCTCCATTGGGTACCTACGGTGGCATGGCTGTTGTGTTTTTAGGACCTGTGCAATTGCAAGAGTTAAGTGTAACAGCAGATAATAATGCAAGCTCATTCCAACCCTTTGAACTCAAAAATGCATTGATGCTTCTGCAAAAACCATCTTGTGTACAACATCTCAGAGGTCAGGAGTACAATAATTTATCCTATCAATGTGGAAAGGCTTTTAAGTGTTGGCACTCTTGCGATTTCCTTGACAGTGAAAATACCCAGACCTTAAGTGAGTGCATTCAGATTGCATTCTTCAGGGGAGAGCTGGAAGCCTTTTACCACGGATTTTACGTTACACCATGACTTTTACTTCTCATATATATCAGTGAAATACCTGTTTAGCACTTTGGCTCTATTTTCAACTCTGCCCTTCCTCATTACAAAACTCACACATCTTGTGCTCTTTCTTCCATCAGTTTGCCTTACCTGCAACCTGATGGTCTAGCATGAAGTTCTGCCAAACCCACTAGCTGCAGTCTTGTGTCCAGCAACCCAATCCTCAAGAGTTTTAGAAAACCTCAAAATAAGCATAATATGGATTTGAGATTGTGATTCAGCAGGTCAGGCAACATCGATTTAAATGAATAAACAGTCAATATTTCAGGCTGAGACCCTTTGTCCAGTCCTGAAGATAGGTCTCAGCTTGAAACATCCACTGTTTATTCATTTCCATAGATGCTGCTTGACTGGCTGAATTTCTCCAGTGTTTTTTGAGTGTTCAAAATCAAATCAAATTAAGTTTAATTATCATTCAACCATACATGGATACAGCCAAACAAGACAGCATGCCTCTGGGTTCAAAACAATATAAAATCATACACTCTATAATCAAAATAGTGAAGAAGAAATAAAAGAATGTAGTCACACAAAAAAACACATTTTAACTCAAGACCCTGAGCAATAAGTCCTGCAAATTGATGGTTTCTGGCCATGCAGCCTGTAATTCCATTGATCCAATGGAATTGGCCCTGTGGCCCACAGGCCCATCTGTCCTCCTGTGGCCCACTGACCTGTCTCTCCTCCCTTGGCCCACTGGCTCATCTCCCCTACTGTGGCCCACCGGCTCATCTCCCTTCCCGTGGCCCAATGGCCTGTCTCTCCTCCCGTGACCCGCTGACCCGTCTCTCCTCCCGTGGCCCAGTGCCCCGTCTCTCCTCCCGTGGCCCAGTGCCCCGTCTCTCCTCCCGTGGCCCGCTGATCCGTCTCTCCTCCTGTGGCCCACCGGCTGGCTCCTAAGACACCCCAGCCACCTACTCCGAACAATGAGCAGCTCATTGATGCGGTAGACCTGCTGTACTGGTAGTTACTGGAGTCCAGTATAGTCTTACGGTAAAAAAAAACACACTTAACCAGGAAAAATGCAACTTTGCTTGGCCTTGAGAGGCTGCTGCATCTGCATGCACCGACATCTTGCCAGAAGGTGCAGCTCTGGATTTCCAGCATCTGTAAAATCTCTTTTCTTTGAGATGGCGATTTCTGTTTGGTGGCATAAAGGAGAACAGCTGATCAAAGAAAAAAACCCTATAAAACAGGGGTGTCAAACTCATTTTAGGTCAAGGGCCGGATTGAGCAAAATGCAGCTTCATGCGGGCCGGATCAGTCGGACGCGTGCGAACGCAGCTTTCGTTGCCTCCGTTTTTTCAGCCTGCTCTCATGTGTCTCAGTCTCTGCTATAACTACAAAGTGTTTCACTTTACAAATTCCGTTTCTTATGAAGAAGACTGCCGAGCAAGACTGCCGAATAAACACTAAAAACCCTGAAAACCTGGTACCTGAATAAACTCAGCATTAGCCATATGATACGCCATAGGTGCTTCAATTACTGGGGCCAGCTTTAATAGTAATTAGATATTATCTCGCGGGCCAAAGATAATTCTACCGCGGGCCGGATTTGGCCCGCGGGCCTTGAGTTTGAGATATATGCTATAAAACATAGGAGCAGACTTAGAGCATTTGGCCCATTGAGTGTGCTCTGCTGTTCAATCCTGGCTGATTTCTTTTCTCTTTCAACCCCAAGGGAGCTTGTAAATGCCATAGGAGTGACCTTATCAATGGAAATCCATCAGGAAAAATTAGGTGGAGATGTTGCAAAACAAAATATAAAATAGTGGAGTGGGACTGGAAGAAGATTTGAAAGTGGAGCTGAAAATCAGTGGGACAAGTGGACGATCAATGGAACATAGATTAATTAGGAGAGGAAGCAATCTGGTGTAAAGATTATTGATGTGAACGGTCCATAAAAAGGAATAGTGTAATAAAGACTGTCATTTGTGGGGAAAGCCTAGAATTCCAGGGAAAAGGCTGGATTGTGTGCAGTAATCGCCTGTTTCACTTCTCCAGATTGAATGGTTTAGGCACTGAAATGAACAGCAAAGATTGTCCCAGAGTACTCAATTTTTCATTCTCTATCCCATCTGGGAAGAGTGTATCTATTTCTGATTGCTGTATGAAGACATGGTGTGAGGCAGTGCAGTGGTCTTCTGCCAATGCCCAAGTCCCCCTTCCTTTGCACAACACAACAGCAGACTCACTGGGCAGTGTGATATTTTCCCTCTGGAGCTCAGTTTATTGTTTTAGGGAGCCAGCTTGCACTACTAGCATCAGTTGAGCTCATTGTGAAAAGTAGAAATCAGGCTTAGTTCTCCTGACATTGGGTGAATGAAATTTGGGTTACGTGGTCAAAGTGGAGATGTGATATCAGGCATCCCACCCATTCTTTGCCTATTAATTATTCTCACCCAGGCAGAGTCCACCTCCTTTAATTTCCCTGTTCTTTCCAGAAATTTTGAACAGTTGCCTCAGCCCAGATCTGGAAATAAATTAAATGAAAGGCTTTCTTTTGGCAGCTGGTATTTGAGAAGTGTGAAATAACCCAGGTACTGGGTGGTGATTGAGCAGAGGCCATTGTTAAATAATCCCAAGGGAAGTACTACCTCCAGGTAGTCAGGTCCAAGCCAGTTCTTCTGTTTCATCTTCATGTAGAGTTCAAGAGAAGAGATAAAAGGTAAAATACAAAATAATATTTGAGTGATCAACTGGAAAGTAATTACCTAAAACATTTTTAATTTATTTTGTAATATTTATTGTTGGAGAGGAATTGGAAATTACTTGCTTGGAACATTTTGCATTGATTTGAAAGCTACACAATTTAGAGTACAGAATGGGTAAAAGGAGATGGTGTATCTTTGTCCAATCATTTACTGTATATTCTTAAATTCTCGCTTTTTGATGCTGTTCTTTATATCCTATCCTCAAAAGGCCTGTCACACCGAGATTTCAATCGACTTTCACAATCTAATTAAAAGTACGGTGTCCCTTTTGTGTTCGCATAATGTCTGCACTGTCTTTTTAATGTGTGCAATATATTCCTCTGTGGATGTCTCAAGGAAAACAGCTAATGTATTAAGAAGGCAAGGTACTTTTGAATTTCTCCGTGCTTGAATATTAAAAAAATATTATTAATCCCTTTTATAAAGACCATAATTTTACACAGTAGTATAAATATCAACATTACTTGCATTTAATTATTTCAGCTTATCATGTATGTGGAATGTTATTGTGATAGAAATGTTACACGACACACAAGGGTCTTCTCACTTCTCATAAAGAAAGCATATCTGAGAGTTGCATGATAAAGTCGACTGCTGAAAGCAAGTGAGGTCAGCATGCGTTGATATTTGTCATAGAATATAGTTTACGTTTTTTTAACTAATGACAAATAGAAACAAATGTTATTAGTGCTGCAAGATATTAATTCACATTTAGACCTTTCTGATTTTTCTTGACATTAGCTAAAGAAGTAAGGAATATTTTACCTTTGCTGGCCAAGCAGGGTTTGCTTTGTCTAGTCATAGTGGTTTTTTAAAGAAAGCAGATCTCCTTAACAATGATATATGTCATATTAGATTGCTGTAAGGCAACAATGGATTCTGCATCATTAATGTGATAAAAATATTGTGTTCTACACACAGCAGTTGAGATTAGTGCAGATAATTTTATAAATGGTTGGATATGAAAGCTAGATTTTTAAGATTCACTGTAAAACATATACAAAAGATGCTGTAGCTTGTCTTTTTGATACTTTGCCGATGTTTGTGGCTGTCTTTTGGTTATGTGCATTGGTTTCTTCAGATTACAGGCAAAGACCCAGTGTTGTTCAGTTGCTTTTTTGTACAATGAGGTGGGCAGGTAGTGTATATCGACATGGCGTCGACATAACGAGATAGTTATAATCAGTTTAAAAATATAACCAAATGTTCCTGTTCACATCTTATATCAATACTTTTATCCATAACCAAGTAGATATGATTGCAAATTTGGTAGAAAATTTGTTCAATCAGTAGAAATACAATATTTATTTTTTATATACCTTTTTTGTTAACATATAAGTGTGACTTCGAAATTTTACTGAGTATTAATTGTACTTGTTTATCCAAAAATAAGTAATTGATTTCTTAGAAAAGAGTTCATATTGTTTGCATTTGACATATATAAAAAAGACAACTGAAAATGATGCATGGGAAAACTAAATATTTCTTCTGTGTTATTTAGGAAACAAGAAGTCTTTAACAAACTGCTTGGTGAAGAAGTCATCCAAATGTTAGTGCATGTAAATACAGACTATTCCAAACAGAACTCATTTTTGGACCTGTTAGTATGTAGGCAATTACAATTGGAATTAACACTTTGAATACTGCTCCTTTGCAATGGCATGAAAATAATAGTTCACTTATGGTAGAAGTAACATTGTAACATTACTGAAAGGACTTTTAAAATTTGTATTGGTCATCCACAATTGCACTTGACCTGTATTCAAAGTTGACTTTATTGTCATGGGTGCACAGGTGCAAAGAAAAACTTACTTTCAGCAGCACCCTAAGCGCATAAACAGCATTCACAAGAAAAAAAACATAAATTATACATTTTTTATGAAAAAGAACACAATTTGAAGAAAAAAGTCCATTTTAATGCCAAGTAGTCAAAGTGGTCTTAGTGTTGCTAAACTGTAGTGACTAGATTTTGCCAGTTGGTTAAGAACCGAATGGTTGAAGGGAAATAACTTTTCTTTAACCGGGTGGTGTGGAACTTCAGGCATCTGTACTTCCTGCCCTATAGTAGATGTGAAAAGATGATATGGCTCAGATGCTGGGCTCAGGATAGCTAATATAATACGTTAGTGCCCAGGAATTGAAAGTACGGTAGCATAGCGGTTAGTGCTGTCGCTTTACAGCACCAGCGATCACCAATTGTGATTCAATTCCCCTCACTGTGTGTAAGGGGATTGTACAGTGTCCTGTGATTGTGTGGGTTCTGTTATGCTTTGTAACTTAAAAACATTAAATTAATTCAAGGGAAGACACGGGAGTCTGAAATGTGAGTCTTACTTTGTATTTACTTTAAGCGAGGTGTGCACATACCGTGTGGTAGCGTGATAACGTATACAAATCACGTATTTTCACATATGGCCTGTAATGAATTATTTAACTGAACAAAAATGCTTAATTAACCAATATATGTATAAGATCAACCAAATATTAATGAAATATTACATACACAACAGTTTCACCCAGATTCTTACCACTTTTCAAAGGTGTACGGGTTAGGGTTAGTAAATTGTGTGCATGCTATTTGACGCAAAACAATGCATTTCACTGTACGTAAAAATATGTGACAAACAAAGCTTATCTAGAGCTTTATCTTTAGCTGTTGACTCTGTCCACCACTAATCCCTCATTGTAGACTGGTGCTTGTTCACTTTCCTTTCTTATCCTGAAGTCAACAATCAGCTTTTTAGCTTTGTTGACATTGAGCGAGTAGTTGGTGTTCAGCTAGGTACCCTATCTCACAGGGGTAAACTCACTCATTGCCACCTGTGATTTGTCCAATTTGACAAAGGCATTGGAGCTTAAAAGGCTGATTTATACTTGTGCATACGGGCTACGCCGCAGCCTACGCCGTAACCCTGATTTTCACTTCTGCCGTAGCGAGCATGCGTCGGTGTGCGCCAAAACGCTAGTTGGCGGTGGGGCTTCTATGCCACTGTGTTGAGTTTCTTCGTGAGAGACACGGACGAGGAAATGCATTTCAAACATTTTCGCTTGCCGGCAGGTAGATTTCATGATTTGGTTCATCTGTTTTTGTATCAGTGTACGCACAGCCTACAGACATGGCGGAGAAGAAGCAACCGGAAATGCGATGCTACCAAGCAGTCCGATCACAGTTGTTGCGGTCTGCGTCGTAGCGACACATGAGTAACTTTTCAGGAGAGGTGCACATCACCCTATGGTGTAGGGTACGCAATACCTATGGTGCAGATGCGACGCAGAGGTATAAATCAGCCTTTAGCCATATGCGTATTAAAAAAAATAGAGCAGTCAGCTTAAGCACACAGTCTTGACGTGCATCTGTATTGATGAACAGCAAGGAGATGTTATTACCAATCCTCACCAATTGGAGGCCTTCATATGAGAATCAGAATCAGGTTTATTATCACCAACGTGTGCTGTGAAGTTCCTTGTTTTGCATCAGTAGTACAGTGCAATACTTGAATAAATTGCAATAAGAACGATATAAACAATTGTGCAAAAAGAGAGAAAAATAGTGAGATAGATTCGTGGACCATTCAGAATCTTGATGGTAGATAGCTGATAGAACGGAGGTACAGAACCCCCCGCTCTTAAAGCGTCGCAGGGTTATAAAGGGAAGTACAGCAGCCAGATCTTGATGCTTGATAATGAATTTGGACTGAAGGGTTTGAAAGGCCATTAAGAGCCAATCGCATTGGTGGGTTTGGAGTCACCTGAACTCTTGGTCAGGCAGGGATGGTGGTTTCCCTCCACTGAGAGCAGTAGGATTTTGATGATAGTCCTCTGCTCCTGGGAGCATTATTACTTTATTCTTTTCTAAAATTCCAGATAATTGACTACCATTGGGGATTTGAATTGAATTGACTTTATTTCTTACATCCTTCACATACATAAGGAGTAAACATCTCTTGTATGTCTCCATCTAAATGTGCAATGTGCAATTATAATAACTTATAATAAATAGAACAGTTAATGTAATATAGAGTACACTCAAATTAGCATGAGTTCATCAGTCTGAAGGCCTGGTGGAAGAACCTGTTGGTCCTGGCTTTTATGCTACGGTACTGCTTCCTGGATGGTAGCAACTGGAATAGGTTGTGGCTGGGATGGCTTGGGTCCCCAATGATCCTACGGGCCCCTTTTACACACCTGTCCTTGTAAATGTCTTCAATCATGAGAAGTTCACAACTACAAAGTTCTGGATTGTTACGAATCCAATAATTTAACCACTGCGCCACAAACATGTAAATTGTTTTTCATTTCTTTAATGAGATCTTCTTAGACCCAATACTGCCTGATTATAATTAAGCTTAAGCTGCTACCACTGAAACCAAGGGAATCAACACACTGTTAAGATTTAATATGAGTACAGTTTTGGTGATTAGTTTACTCCTGGTGTCAATATTTAGAGCATGATTAAAATAACCCATTCCTGCTCTTGGGTGTCTCCAAACTGGCTGCTGATTATCCTGTATAGGAACAATTGTTAAAATTCATTGCATTAAAAATGCACAAACAGTACTTCACTGTCTGCACTTTGAGATGTTCTAAATGGGTTGTGAAAGGTGCTATATAAATGTCTTATTTTAATTGGAAAATTGGTCACTAAAGTCACACATGATAGAGCACTCTTCCACTGTGTACCAACAGCATACAGTATACTGTCATAGCTCTCAAATAGTTAAGGCTTTATTCTGGTTACATTTGTGAGTGAACAGCTGCAGTCATGTTCTTGTGCGTTCTGGCCAGTTGGCTCACAATGGTACGATTCCCCAGTGATGAAACAAAAGAAGCCTTGGTGGCATTAGAATTAAAATTTGGAGAGTAGATTCCCTTACGTTGAACACAGAGGTATATCAGTCACAGAAGTGTCTTTAATTGACTCTGAAAAACAAGTGAGTTTATATATAAAGTGCTGAATAGTTTTCACTGTTCAGCAGTGCCATTGTAATGCATCATTACATTTGCTTTTTAACGCTTTCTTCAAATTTAAAATTTATTAAGTATTCTGTTGGTCTACAACTCACCCGTAAGCAGCAGGGAATGCTGGACAGGAAAGCCCCATCTGAAATTGTTTCCAGAAATAATTTCATTTGCTACATTGATAATCATGTATATTATAGAGTTTAACTATATACGTACTTCACTGCGTTTGCATTCAGGTTGAAGTTCACGTTAAAAGTCTTCGTATGAAAAAAAATGTCAATCCAGGCATTAAGCAGTAACCTCTTGGAAAAAAAAATTCTTCGCCGAGAATTAGACTTAGGTCATTTATATAACAGTGATGTAAGCACTCTTGATATATTGGGGTATTTGATATTGTTTATGTCATCCTTGAACTTATTTGTAAAGATAACAGATTAACCAATTTTGTTTCATAATCTTCTTGCAAGAGAAAATTAGATTGTATTGATAGTCCTCAACTGACCTTTTCACAAAGACTGAATCACTTCTACTTTTCTGACATCTAATATTGAGCTCTAATTAATTATTAATGGCAGATCATCAAGAGGGTTTTTAAAATTATTCCCACTATTAAACTTACCTCCAATAGTGATTCTCAGTTTGCTTTTCCCTACAAGGTCTGATTGACTTTTTCAATCTTGGTCCTGTGCTGCCATCATTCAGGAAAGAAATATATGCTTTCACCAACTTGGTATACATGGAATAGCATTTAATCAGCCCTTGTGTCAGTTTTGCCTTTCATTAAGAACATTTTACCTCAGTGCCACTTCTTACATTAACCCTTATCCTTTGCTTCCCTTAATATCTGGAGTCTACCAATTTCTGTTTTCAATATACTCAATGATTGAAACTCCACAGCACTTTTGGGTGGAATATTCTGAAGGATCTTTACCTTTTGAGTGAATAAATTCCTTCTAAATGATTGCTGAGAGACTGATACTTGTTGATCTAATTTTTGAAAAGTTTTGTGCCATATTCATTGATAACGTTGTAGTTACTACTCTAACTTACGCAATCTTATGGGATTTGTTCTTAGGAAGTATCTTTGATACTCTTCAGTTATAACTATAGGTGGGAAGTTGGAGATGCTTGTTCATCATAATTTTTCTAATCAGGTCCAACATTTTAAATTTTACGTGCCCTTCATAGGAATTTTTTTTTCAAAGCTAAAACTTCCCATTTCTCTGAAAACATTGAAGCAACATAACTATAAGACAAAATATTAATGTAGCTTATTTTAACCATATTGTTCAGGAAAAGGGAACCATCTGAGAAACTTACATATGTAATTCTTACTTCTGACCGTCATTTCACCATTTTTAGCACGGCTAGTTCCAATTAAACTTCGACTTGGTGATGTTTCAGTTCTGTTCAAAAATGTATGGTGGAAATGTTTGAAGTTTTTGATTGAATGAAAAACAACAAATTTGGCAAAAGCAAAGTTAGCCATTATCTTATTTGATTGTGCTGATTGAAATGTGCTTATCATTGTGAGTTTGTCCCTGTTCATTCTTTGTTTCCATTATACATCTCTATTTTGTTGTTAGTTTTTACAGCTTTCAAGAATATATTCCCTTTGGTATATAATCACACTTTCCTCTCCATTTTTTAATTTGTTTCTGGATTATTTTTTTCGTCATTCCAGTCATTTGGTAGTTGTCATATCACACAAAGTGGTTGTATTTTTCTGTCAAAACTTCATGTAGAAGTAAAGGTGTGAATGATCTTAAAAATATCCTGTAGAAATGCAAGCAAGTGACAAGAATGTAAAGAGATAGCGTAACACAGAAGAGTTGGCAGTTTTGTTTATGGATATGAGGTCAAATGAGGAAGTCACTGCGGAAAACTGTTTCCAAGTGACTTCAAACAAGTTCGTAAAAAATCAGTTAGTCAAATAATAAAAACAAGTTTGTTCTCTATTTTGAAATAGACACTTGTAGTGTTTTGCTTTGAATATTAGTTCTGTAACCGTTTAGATAAAGTGCTTTCCTCGTCTTTAATGTCACTGTTTTTGGCTCATGAAGATGCAACATGTTCCAGTTACAAAGGCTAACTTTGTTTCAGTTGAAGTAAAAGGGCTCTAGAAAAACATTAGTGTGCTGGTCAGGGGTGAGACGGGACTCCCACAAGACACCACAGTGGTTCAGTTAACACAGATGTCTCAGGCAGACATTAGTATCAATTCACTGGCCGATGGTGTTGTTTTGTTTAACTCATTCATTCGAAGCAGAAGATCCAGGTTTACTGACTAGACAAAAAAAAAATCGGAAGTCGAATACCTTGTCAGTCATTGTATTTTTACGCAAGGGTAGACTGAAAATTTACTGGTCAGTTTGCTGCCTTGAATCTGGGTCTGTTACTGCAGCTGAAAGCTATCAAAGGGAGTGACTGGGGGCAGCTCATGTTGCACTTCCCCATGTGGCTCATTTTCTGATTGTAAACCAGTTGAATGGATCTGATCAAGCCTGACTCTGTGCTTACTTGAGGAAAGTAATATGCAATTTGAGCTGAAGAGAATATAGAGAGCTGATTGATAAAATGATACAATTTCCCTATGTGAAGATGGGCCGGACAATGAATTTTAGTTCCAGGTAAGGTAAGGTAACCTTGACTGTTCTGTCTGAGCTTTGTTTTAAAACTATAGCACTTGCTCTGCTGTGACTTGGCCCAGAGTGCTTCAAGGTTTCCCTCATTGAAAGCTGTTGAATCCACTCATTATAACGTGTTCTCTGTGCATTGTACTGAGCAGTTCTCTGCAACTTAATATGGTAATAGATGATTAAATGTTGGCACACCGTCCACAAGCACGCAGGCTTTCCACAATAAAATCTGCAAAATTCAGTGAAGTCAATCTTCTGTTAGCTATGCTGAGGTGATTGTGTGAAAACCTTCATCAGTTTTAAGAGTTGTGATATACTTTGTTCGTGAAAGGTGTTTCCTTGTGCAGTTCAATTCTTGTGATTGCTTCACACTCTCAGGGTGATTAGTGCCGGTGTGATCTTGGGGATATGGGTCTGTGTCCGTAACGCTCCGTGCTTTTCCAGACCAGTTTTCTCCTCTCCTTTCATGAAGTAGGTCAGAGTCAAGTTTCATGACAATTTGAAGACTAATCACACCGTGAGGAGCAGAGGAAGTGACTGCTTAGCTTGAACCTGTCCCTGTCCAATATCCTCATGCACAAACTGCCTGATAGAGATAATGGATTGCATTTAGGAAAAGCAAATGCAGCCTGCTCGCTTTTCCCCAGCTCTGGTTGAAGCGACCGGCTAGTGTAACCTCTTGCCCTACCAGCTTTTGTCAGTTCTCTTAGTGCAAAGCAGACATGTTTTGCAGTTACTCATTTACTGCTCTCAGCACCACTGTCAAGGTCTGCATTTAATAGCCTTCCTGAATTACCATGGAGAAGGTGGTGGTGAACCGTCACTTTCAATTAATGCAGTACTTCACATAAATACACTCCCACAGCACTATTGTGTAGGGAATCCCAGTGTGCAGACATAGTGGCAATGAAGGAGTAGCCATATAGTTCCAACCCAGGGTGATGTGGAAGGGAGTTTGGGGTGATGCAGTGTTCCAGTTGCCTTTTCCTTCTTTGTGTTAGATGTCAGGGGTTTGGAAGGTATTGATAGATTGACCTAGCAACACCACACACAAAATGCTGGAGGAGCTCAGCAAGCCAGGCAGCATTATGAAAAAGAGTACAGTCGACGTTTCGGGCCGATACTTTTCTCGGCTTGAAACGTCGACTATACTCTTTTCCATAGATGCTGCCTGGCCTGCTGAGTTCCTCCAGTATTTAGTGTATGTTGATTTGGATTTCCAGTATCTGCAGTTTTTCTCTTGTTTCTGATAGTTTGGCCTAGATGAGTAAATCCACAGGAGTTTGTAGCTCACACACACAGCAACTACGGTGCATCAGTAATGGAAGGAGTACGTTTAGTTTAGGTTATGGGGCAACAGTGAAATGGCTTCCTTTGTCCAGGGCAGTGTTGACCTGTTTTAGGAGGGGCATTCATTCAGGCAAGTGGAGATTAGTCCTTTATATACCTGACTCGTGTTTTGCAGACATTGAAAAGATGGCATCAGGAGCAAGTCCCACTCTTAAGGCCTTTGACCCACTCTTGTTCCATGGTGTATGCGTGACTGATCCACTTGAGTTGTTGGTGGTGGATTTGGCAATGATTGTGTCATTGAATGTCAAGGGGTGGTGGGAGATGCTCATTGTTCAGCTACTCTGCGGTATTAATGTACCTATAACTTGCTAATTATCAGCCTGTAACTAGCCGAACATAGCCTGGGTCACATTATATATCTGGTTCATTTGCTGAAGTGTTGGCATCAGCACAAAATATCAATATCTGATCTTGCTGTGGAAGAAAGATAATTGATTATCAGCTGAAGAACTGTAGCTGCAATGTCCTTGGGCTGGGATGATTGACCTCCAATAATCACAACTATCGTCATTTGCATCGAGTCTTTATTCCACCTGTTAGGTTGTCTTTTCTGTCTTTGTGGAGCTCAGACTTCATCAAAATGTACTGTTATGTCAGGGGCAGTCACCTTCATGTTACTCCAAGAGTTTAGTACTTTGACACACATTTAGGAAAAATCGGCTGCAGAATGGCTTGTATCATAAAGTCATACAGCACAGAGTTAGGCCCTTTGACCCAATGTGACCATAACAACAGTCAGCTATCCATCTACACTAATCAACATTTACTAGTATTAGTACTTGGTCCATTACCTTCAATGGCTTGGCATTTCAAGTACATATCTATATATTTATTAACTATTGTGGGATTACCTGGTTCCACCCACTCAGATAGTGTATTTCAGATTCCATCCATCTTTTGAGTAAAAAAAAACTTCTTCCTCAAATTCCCTCTAAACCTTTAACTCTGCTTAAAGCTCTACTCTTTAGCTTTATGGGAAAAATCTCTGCTATCTGCCATATCCATGTCCCTCATAATTATTTATGCCTCCACTAGATACTCCCTTAGCTTCCAGTATTCCAGAGAAAGAAAACCCGGCTTATCCAGTCTCTCCTCAAAATTGAAATTCTCCAATCTCAGGTAACTTCCTGCTGAATCTCCTCTGCATCTTCTCCAGTTTGGTCATGTCCTCCCTGCAGTATGGTGAACAGGACAGGACACAGTGCTTCAGTAACTAACATTTTATAAAGATGTCCCATAATTTTGCTGCCCTGGTTAATTCTTGTATTCTTTACCTGTAACCATCAGGGATCATTGGATTTGTTCATTTTGTTAACTCTTCAAAAATTTTGATCATAATGATTTCCCTTTACAGCAGGAATTCCCAACCTTTATAATCCCATGGACCCCAGGTTGGGAACCCCTGCTTTAAAGAGATAATGCTGACCACTTTTGATAGTCCCATAGCGAAGAATATTCCTGTAACTTAGATTATTTTTTCTAGAGTGCCATGGCTTTGCTAAATTCCATACCAGATATCAGCAAGTAGATTATTGGTGGGGTTGTACTGTGTTACATTGAATGTGGAGTTCAATGCTCCTCGCCCATTCAGCTCAGCTTCTAACTAGTTATGAAGTGTTACTCGAAGCAAGTGGGAAATGGTTGGAATAGTTGATCAACCCAGCCAATGCTTGTCACCAGAGACCAGGACAGTTTTCAGTGGGAAGAACATTGAAATGCTACCCGCAAGAGACAAGTGCAGGGAGACAGGCGACTTGCTGTAAGTTAATGTTGCACAGGAACAGGAAAATAATGTGACGGGGTGCACTTAGGTGGATTGTGATTGGTCAGGTGTGAGGTTCACAGGGAGGCTTTCTTGTGGTAATTTTGGTCAGATGTCCCCACCGAAATTAAAACTTTTCTACCTGATATTGTATCCTCCTTATTCGTGAATGCAGTATTCAAACTGTTTCAGCCAGATAGTCCACTCCAAAGCTTGCAAGCTGTAAATGTTCCAGCAGCTGAGCCTTGAACATGAGCATAGCCTGTGAAGCTCCTCCCCCCCAACTTCCAACAGCTCTCATCACTTCTCAGGCAAGACGCTGGCAGCCCAAGTAGCAATTTGTTCAAGCTAACTTTTTGCGTTCATCTGCTCTGTGCACACATTCACCTGGCACCTTAAAAATGTTGTGTGTTTATAGATTCTGATTCACATACTGTACATTTGTTATGTTACACACCTACGTGCAGTAAAGTATCTTGCCTTGTGTGATGCCTTCAGTGTAAACTTTCTATATGACAACAATAGATACGACAATGAGCGCAGAACAACAGAATGGTGCAAAAATTGTAATGCAGTCTGGTGCAGCACAAGATGAAATGCGAAGTGGCAATAATGGAATAACTGAGAGAGGTAGAATTAAGAGTTTTAGAATGTGTCAGCACATTGAGAGGGGGATGTGAAAGAGCTGATTGGCTCAGTAGTCTGATAATGGTGGAGAAGAAGCAGTTATTCATTTTGGTCATATGGACTTCCAACTCCTTAATCTACTCTCAGAAGGGAGTGTCCAGGGTCTTGACCATACAAGTAGCATTTCTGAAACGACATACTGTGAAGGTGAACTGGATGGATTGAAGCCTGTGATCGTCTAGGCAGTGTTTACAACCTATATTCAGGAAAGACATCATTTTGTAGACATGATTCTTATTCTACACTAATGTATGGGCTAGTATCATGGAAGTTCTCTGCCCAGTCTTTATATTTGCATAGGCATCATAGCCTGTTACAATAGCAATTACAATAACATCAAATGATGTTAGAACTCAGCTTCTTAATGAACTTAGGGTATTATTTTAGTTTTCTGCATCTCCATTAAATGTGAAGCCAAACATTCACTCACTGGTCATTTCTAAAGTGTCAGTTACATTATTATCTCTGGCCTGCTTCAGATTCATGGGGAGAACACTGAAGTGCTTGTCCTCCTCCCAATCTCTTGAAAGGTCTGTGCATGTTCTTTTCAGCTTCTCTTCTGTAAAGCTGACTACTGTTTGAGAGAAGATGTTCTACATCTTTGTGCATCTGCATCTTTAGGATGTAGAGTTCAGCTCGACTCTTTCCCACCATAGTTGCCAACCCTGACTCTCCCTGTAATAGCTCCTGTACAACCTCCATCCTCCTTCCTCTTGCTGCAGATATATTCTGGGTCTCTATATTGAAACAGGCTACATTAAGTTGGCTATTTTGAACACACAGCCTGGAGCATCCTGCAGTGATCTCCAAAGCAATACTGTTGAGAACCAGGGTAAGCCAGAGTACAACTGTAGTACTTTTTAGTATTAGTACCTGGTGGGGTATTTGACAAGATTTTCATTGAACCACCCCCATACAACTCCAGCAGCTTTGGTGCAATGCCCAATGTTCAACTGCAGTGAGAGTTTCATTGTTCCTGGCCTGCATAGTGACAGTCTTACTTACTCACTGAACAACCAGCTTTCATTGATCCATTTGTTTGTTCATTCATTCGTTACACTCCATGTTGTATGACGTAAGTGATCATGACCATGATTATCCTTGGTAAATTTTGCCATTGCCTTCTCCTGGGCAACGCCTTTACAAGACGAGTGACCCCAGTCATTATCAGTACTCTTCAGAGATTGTCTGCCTGGTGTCAGTGGTCACATAACCAGGACTTGTGATATGCACCAGCTACTCACATAACCCTCCACCACTTGCTCCCATGGCTTCACATGACCCTGATCGGGGGGCTAATCAGGTGCTGCTCCCTGCCCAAAGGTGACCTGCAGGCTAGCAGAAGGAAGGAGCGCCTTTTGCCTCCTTTGGTAGAGCCATATCTCCAGCCTGCCATCCGATGGAAAAAATCTTGTTCAAAAACCAACTGCATTTGTTGCCCCACTTAGATCTGTGGCCTTCTGTGACCTTAAACCTATCGGTGACTGCTCTGCATGCAAAGGTCATGGTGACAGTGTGACCTAGCTTTCCTACCTCAAGGTCAGCCTAGAATACCAGTGCTGATCTCTACCACATCTCATCTGTTGTTGCAATGTACTACATTGGACATATCATCCAAACTCCATTCTCTATCATTACCCGGCTAAAGAACTGATAATCATGTTAATTTAACAATTTCTGATGCAAAATGTCTAAATTTTTGATCTGATTCACAGAAGTGTGAAATTCTATTTTTTTTTTTTACTTTTTGAGAACATTATAGCACTTCTGCCAAGAGCAACATTTAATTCTTTGCATTTTTTAAGGAAAATATGTTTATGCACATGTTTTTGATTCATTTGAAGTTAATATTATGAAAATTTCTTGGAATTGGTGTTGGTGGGAATAAAACACAGCTTTAACAATCTCAACAGTCTTTGAACTCTAAATTATATTTAAAAAGCTGCCCGAGCAGAGCTGACAGAACAGTTATAATGCAAGTATTGTAGGAGTTCTGAGTATGGAAAGGCATCCTTTTTGAGATGGTGTTGTGATGTATCTTTATCCTCTTGATCCTGAAGTGAAAATCTTGGGCAGATTTATGTAGAAATAAATATTCAAAAGTGAATTGGCTTTTTATTAAATTGTATACAGTAAGATAGTGTTAAGTATGAGAATACTTAATTTAAATTTATTTTGAAATTGTCCATTTACTTACACCATTACCTATTGGTTTATATAGTTGGTAGAGCAGTATCACTCATTTTTAGCATTACAGCTTGCTCTGTGTATTTACTTCAGTGTGTAAATAAGCATATTTCCATATTTTACATTCTCTTCTTCCTGTTCTATTCATTATGCTGTCCTGGTGAAAATGGGATAAACAGTCTGATTTACCAAACCATTGCTGGACATTGAACCGATGACTTGAAGTAATCGACTCTGAATTGTTTCTTTATCCTCGTTCCCTCTGGAGAAGTGTCGCACTTTCACTCTTGATAGCTGAAAGCAGAAACTCATCAGGGAGTTGGATTGATGCATTATGTTTCATTGGTCAGAGTTTTTCTTTATAATGGAAGTGGAAGTAACAATCTAAACAATGTAAAACCAGATATCAAATATTTTCTCCGCAAAAGAACAAGCACATTCAACTCCAAAATGCATCCATTGAAATCAGGACTTCACCTTGCTAAAGCTAATTTCAAATCAAACAATATGTGACAGGATTATAGAATTCTTAGAGCCTTGAGGGAGCCTATCAAGTTTTCATCAGTCTTGTGTAAAAGTAAACCAGTTTGTCATGTTTTCTGGAGTTTCCCTTTAGCTCTGCAGTTTTGTTTATCCTTTGTGGACTTGCCCAAATCCTTTTAGAAAGCCACATTTGAATCTAATTCTAGAACTCTGTTAGGCAGTGCAGTCAAATTCAAAAATACAATGGAAATGTTACTTTTAGTTAAAATGTAAGTAGGCTGAGGTAGATAAGACCTAACTTTATGACAACTTTATAACAGTAGAATCTACTCATGCCCACTCACTCGTTAATGTATAAACTCCCAAGTCATGAGTATCTGGACTTAACAAATGGCTCTGCATAGTTGATGTTTTTCAATCATGGTAAGAGACCAGAATAACTTTTATAATTAAGCTCTTCCGTTAATTGCAAAATTTGGAAACTGTTTAAATACTAAATATTGTAATTTGTTGTAATATCTGAAGGTGATTCACGTTGATGGAATCAAGTCAGAAGCTTATCTCTGGTTCAGTTTCAGCAACATAACAGTGAGCAGTCTCTTTCAGTCTCAAATTGTTGGTAGAGAGGGGACTGGAGTTTATTTCCAGAACAAAAACAATAACTGCAATGCTATCAACTTTTCAAAGTTCTATTTTTTTTCCTCTTCTAATGCTGGATGCATTTTCCTCTTTCTAATGCACAAATTATGCAATAATTCAAAGATGGTGGTGAAGCTCGTGTCATTAACTTACGTGCATGTGGCAATTAATATATTACCAAGAAGCATTTTATAGATATAACAGGAGGGTGCTGCAGTGACATCCTTGAGACTCTTCCATTGGTGCCAAGGTGGGCGAAAAGCTGTTGCGATTAAATTAGCTTGTTATGCCTGAACGGGGGGGGGGGGGGGGCATCATACCCAACCAAGCATCAGAAGGGAGTCCAGATTTTTCACTGTCCAAATGAATTAATGCTTCGTCTTCAGATGGAAAATGATGATGTTGCTGCTTGTTCTCACTAAAGTAGTGGGAGGTCTTGCTGTAGTTATGGAGATCATACCTGGAACACAGTGTACAAATTTGTTCTCTTGAGAAAGGATATATTCATATGAGAGGGAAAGCCATGAAGATTTGGTAGAATATGAGTAAAAACATTATTCAACTATTCCATATCTATTTTTCGAATCTGTTTATCACTTTGCTGAACAGCCTAGTTCTGCAGAATCAGTGATTCAGTACTTTCCTTGACTCAGCCTCTACTAAAACACAATAAAGCCAGTAAGACACTTCTGAAGGCTAGTCACTCGTAAAAAGTACATTTATTATCAAAATATGTATACATTATACGACCTTGAGATTCATCTCTGAACAGGCAGCCACAAAACAAAGAAGTCTAGAAGAGCCCACTTAACATAAAAGACTGTCAAGTACCCATAATGCAGGAAAAAAACAAATCATGCAAATAATAAATACAGGCAAATAACGTTCTGGACTGAAGTCCACAAAGAGAGTCCGTCCACAGACTTTAGTTCAGTGCAGAGCAGAACTGTGAGCTGAACCAGCCCGGCCCTCTCCTCGGGCCATGATACCTTGACCTTTTCAATCTGGCCTGGTGCCTAAATCGTCATATAGACGTTGGGTTTTTTCGCTTTGATATGTTCTGGGGCCTGAATCCCCCTGCCTTGAACCAGCTTCTACCCGACCTTACCAATTCTGCCCGGTGCCTAAATTGTCGTCAGAACATTGAGTGCAGTCGATTCGATACGCTCTGGGGCCTAGACTCTGCCGCCTTGATTTGGCCTGTAACTGACTTTTACAAATCGGCCCGGTGCTTAAATCCATTTTACCTCAGGTTTTCCTCGTTCTCAGCAATGGGCCCACTGCCTCGCCTCGGGTCTGCCGCATCAAATTCACTCCAAGTCCAAAGGGAAGTTGTAGGCTATTGTTTGTGATGATTGTTTATCAAAACCAGAGTGATTCACAAAGTATTTAGTTGTTTTCCTTGTTTCATTGGCCACCAGCCTGAAATCACTGAGATTCACCAGCACCATCATAAACCAGGAGGAGTTGTATAAAGGTGTTAAAATTAATTGTACATCTTTCTACATCGCGAATCTCAAGTCAGTTGTTTTATTCAGAGCTGCAATTATTTTACGCTATCATTATAAACTAGTGTGGAGGATACTCATGAAATGCAGCTTTTAATTTGTAGATTTAGAAAAAGATAGCAACAGATTTGTGTTTTGAAGTCTACTGACAACTTTATTGATTAAATTAATATAATTTTTAAAAATCAAGGTACCATGTGACTGATTTGACAGCAGAAAACTGATTTTTTTTGCAAGTTCATCTTTAGTTATGCTTTGGATGTTTAGAAAATCAGTTGTATCACAGATGAAATTTTCTTATTATAGGGACATTTACAAGGAATCTGCAAGGTGATATTGTACTTTTGATAGATGTATTATATCTCAATAATAGGATTTGCATAACAAATAGAAATGGTGCACAGTAGATTAGAAAATGTAATTGAAAGATTAAAACATTAACATTTTATACGAAAGTATAAGAACAATAACTCACAAAATTTCACTTAAAAGAACAAAAGTTATTGAGTTATTCTTCAAAGACAGAGTTGTTCTTCGAAAATGAGCATTACAATTCCTATTGTTTAATTATTGGAACAATAATGATACACTTTATGTACTAAAATATCCAATAGCGGTAGGAAGGGCTACAGGCTTTGACCCACTTTGTACCTTGACTAATCAGTGTCATTAACAACAATGTCCTGATCATTAACACATTACATTTTTAGGGAGCTTGCTGAGCACAAATAGGCACTGATACTTTGTACATTACAAAGTAATGCACTTCAATTGTAATTCATTAGCTGTAATACTTCCCGTGAATGGGGAAGTCTCAATATGATTTAAACCATTCTTGCTTTTATTTCAGTGATGGGTTCAAGTTTTAACTTCCAGCTCATTACTTTTTCCTGATTTTCACCATTGCTCTATTTTACATCATGAAATTTGCATTAGCATTTACTCAATTTACTGGGATGTGGCATGCAAAATAAACTATACTGATATTCCTTTGCCTGGTTATTGGGATCCAAAATTTTAAATGCAGCGTATGTATTCAGATTTTGCGGATACATGTATCCATTTATGCTGTTTGAAAAGAAGTTTGTATCTACTTATTTTATGTCAAAAAATCTGCAACTAATAACCATTGATTGTGACCATCTGCAGTCTGTCTTGTGGTCCAATTCCACTACCCATTTCATCTCTTTTAAGAATGATATTGCATCTGTGGTGCCTGACCACTGCATTAAATCTCAAGCAGTTTTGCTTCTGCATTTATGAAGTATTTCTGACTGATTCCATAAATTTCCTGCACCAATTTTGATCCTTAACTACTGTTCCATTTATTGAGAGAAGATACAGATCTTTTCATTCCCTTTAATGATATTTTCAAATAAACATTGTTAAAAATTTTAGTCTCGTCGTGCTAGCTTACTGCATTGCAAGAATACATTTATATTGCCTAATAAACTGAACTTTATGTGTTGGAAAAAAAAATTAAATTTGTCATCTTTCAGCTACTTTGTTTAAAATTAACTGACCCATCAACATCTGGTATGATAAAGGGAAAGAAGAAGGTTCAATCCCTGTGCTCTGCTCAATTGGTGAAAGCTTTTGCTGCTCCATGTTGTGATGGCTCATCCTCTTAAAACAGAGAAAAAATGTAATTTATTGAGAGACTAGGAGCAAATCGGTCAGTCATAAGCCACATGAGGGTTCGTAACATCAAAACTGAGTTAATTCATGCAACATTAATGGTCCCAGTCTTGTCTTGGAGACACAGTTGGAGCAGATTTTGGAACATACAATTTTGTGGTCCCTGGTCCTGCTGAGCTTAATGGCAGGACCCGATTATCTTCTATTGGCTGCTTCCTTCCTGGATTGATACTGGCAAGCACTTCAGTGTGTAGGTTTTAGCTTTGGACTGTGTCCGGATACCACAGAGGAAGGAGAGGACGTCAGAGTCTGGATTCCTCTCTAGGCTTCCAATGGACGCTTGAATTGTGCATCTTAGCAGAATTGTTTCTGCAATAAATAGTGTAGGATCTGGAGGTCAGACAAGAGTTCAGGATTGAGGGAAAACTTGGAGATGGATTCAAGAGGAGAGGGGATGGCAGGGTTGAGTAATGTGGACCAAGAGCAGGGATCTGGGACTGGAGAAAGAGCCGTGAGCAATGACGGGGCAATTAGCAAGGTCAGGTAATGTTTAGAAGGTTTGTGGTGTTTCATTATGTGCTTTGGGTGGACCTGTTAATGATTTGTAACTTATCCATGATCCATGCCTTCCAGGAAACTGGTTGGGTTTAATAAAAACATCTAAATGAAAGATAATTCAAAGGGCAGAAGTTACTTCATTTTTAAAAAATAACTAACCCACCTCCTGTGAGAATATTGCTGCCCCTTCAACCTACCCATTCTGTCTTCATTAAAAACATAAGTGGTTGGAAGTCCAGCCACCTAATTTGGGAAGGGGGGTTTGATTGGTTGGAATTCCCCTAATGTAGTTTATATGTATAGAAAGTTTAAAATAAACTAAGGAACTCAAACATCTTTCTTTTGTTCATCTCATGTTTTAAAGAACACAGATCGAAGGCAACTTGGATACAGAGCTACAAAAAAATTTATATCATGCTTGTTTGGATCTCCTGTGTGTGCAGACCACTGTTCTCAGTTTTTAGATTTCAAATGTTTTAAAACACTTCCAGATGCATCTCTGTTCTCAAAAGGTTTAACTCAAGGCTGCTTTACAAAATGCCAGAGCCTCCTGTGATTTTTTTTTTAAATTTGGTTTGATATCCTCTGGTGTTGTATTTTGGCTGAAAATGCACTCATTGTGAAATTGTATCCTCCTTGAAGTCTGTGTTTCTCTCCAAAGTCAAATGGGGACCTGACTCTGGAGCTGCACTGTGATTATAATTGCATCTTAAGTAGTTTTCTGCCTTTGCCAACCAAACTAATTACACAGAATATTAGAGAATCTGGTTTCCTCTTTGGGCCTCTGCTAAATTCCTGAATCACACAGTACAGAACTGCTTGTCAAGTAAAGAGTGCTTTCAATGGTTCTACCCTGAGCAATCTGGAGCAAAGCTACTGCTTGCAAGCCCATGGCCTTTGCTCTTGTATGTTCAGGAACTTGACTATCAATCCCCTGCAGTGACTGAAAGAACTTCAAGAGAAGCAAGGGAAACCTTGATTCCCATTCTTCTGGTATAACAGAGAAATGAAATGTTTGTAGATATTTGCATCACTTGAAAATATTGGCTCATTGAAGGATAACCATCATTTGAAAATAGATAGGTACCAGAAGATTAGTGGACTGTTAGTGTTATTTCTTTATTCATATAGGGAACTGAACATTCATGTTTATTCATAAATGTAAGAGGAAGTTATTTAGGAATTTTCAGAAGGGATGGTTTGGGTTTATATATCAACTGGGTGCTCAGGTATCCTCCCATGTCCCAAAGGACACATGGTTAGGCTTAGTGAGTTGTGAGCATGGTATATGGGCGCCAGAATTGTGGCGCCACATATGGGCTGATCCCAATACAATCCTTGCTGACATGGTTTGATGCACAATGATGCATTTCACTGTATGTTTTGATGTGCCTGTGACAAATAAAAATAACCTTTAATATTTCTTAGCGTTACTGATTAAAGATTGCTTTAACCTGGAGGAAATCAAATTCGCAATGATTTTTGGGTAAGTTGGATCAGTCACTTCAAATCATAACTTGGTCTGGTGACAGACGACTTACACTTAGAGTAGAAATGGTGACGTAATTCTTCTTGGGCATCATTGCAGGCAAACGTGGACCATTTTGTCATGGGGGCTCCAACGCCTCTCCCAGCTTCTTGGCCTGACTCAGGCACAGATTACTGGACAGCGTCTTGTCAAGCACACCCAGTTACTGAGATTGAGGCTCAGTGACAAGTGAATTTTGATATGGTTGGCAGTTGCTAATTATGCCACTTTACCACTGGCGTTCTAGAACTGCCTTTAAACTTGCACTGCATTTTCCAAAATAATGATAAACGCAGTGGTAAATCTTGCGGGAAAAGTCTGAGCTTTTGAAACTAAGCTGTACAAGCAGAATACACCAACATTGGTTCAAGTAAGTAAAATCAAATTCAAGACTGATTTCATCAGGCGAACATGATAAGAATTGACAACACACTTTTGAAGTGACAGAGAGAAAAAGTATAAGCAAAAATAAGCTCCAATGAGAGGAGTACATACTTTTTAGGATGGAGATGTAAAATGCGGACAAACAATAAATGATACAAACTGGCTCATGGTCTTCCTGACATGAAAGCAACAATTTTCCTTTTAACAAGTCTGCTGCAGAGTGTGAACTTCCTGTGTTCCTTACCCTCAGACTTTTGTCTAAAA
This sequence comes from Hemitrygon akajei, assembly GCF_048418815.1. Lineage (NCBI taxonomy): Eukaryota > Metazoa > Chordata > Chondrichthyes > Myliobatiformes > Dasyatidae > Hemitrygon > Hemitrygon akajei. The sequence continues at coordinate 14,290,400 of NC_133150.1, read as the reverse complement.
CATTCCCCACCAGTAGCATGTACAAAACCGGAAACCAAGCATATGAGGAATTGCAGGCTTCCTCTGAATCCTTTTCTGTCGGAGGCTTAGGCTTTGAAGGGGATATGTGGGCAGAGGTGAACACAAATGATTAAAAGTTAATACTGTCTGCTACTGAACATATTAAGCTTGGGATTTAAGTGATTTAAAGTATCCTGAATCTGATAGTACTACTGACCCTGAATTTGGTTTGTGTTATCACCCGGCAAAAAAAGATAGTTTTATGAAATTATTTCATGTGGATTTCAACCTCAGTAGCATACCACTTTCAAAGAGAAGTTTATGTGGAAAGATGCATGAGTTAACATAATGAATGGTGTGCCTAGTGGATTTGTGTAGCTGTAACAAGGTGCTGTGAACTTGCTTATGGAAGAGATGGGTCTGTTTAATTTTAGCACAAACGTTAAAGGAAGGGATAAACAGTCTGGTTTTGTTTCCTTGGTGTCTGTTTTCTAACTAACTACAGCCTTGACTTCATTAGCCGCAATTCATCGACATTTATGGTGCGAAGCTTCAAAGCTGAGCAGTTGCATATGGGATGATGAAATAGTAGGGGGTCTTTTGAACAAAATTTTATCTAGGATAAAAACTAAAAATCAAAGGGTGACAGATGAACTCTTTCCTAAATTAGCACTACATGATGCAGACATTAAAGACCAAAAATTTAATTGAGCGAAGTAAATCTCTTCCGATTCAGGTGGAGTTTAAAATTTTTGGATTGAAAACAGTGCTTCCTTATTTATATATTTATTTTCATCTATATTATATGTTGTATTATACTGCTACTGCTAAGTTAACAAATTTCATGACACATGCCCGTGATAATAAACCTGATTCTGAAAACAATTTCAGTCAACTGGATTAACTGTGGGGGGTGGCACAGACTTTTTCCTTGGCAGTGAGACATTACTTGTTTTACAGCTAACAAAGCTAGCATTTTACGTAAGATTTTTCTACCTGGTGCACAGGTTGCTTGTTTACCTGCAGTTAAGGTATCAAGAGCATTTCAGATTTGATCCCTTAGAGACCATGTGATCTGGTCACATGACTAGATCAGCAAGCTTCTGCCACAAAAGTGTGAGAGCTGTCAGGCCTTCAGAATGTCTCTGGCATGCAAGAACTATTAAAAAGTGATAGACAATCAAAACAATTAAAAAGAGAGAATATAACTTTTATTTTCCTGATTCTGTTTTTAGATTTTTTAAGAGCTTTTGAATAATTAAATCCTATTAGAATTAGAGTGGTTACAGCAAATTACTGAAAGAAAAATGAAACTAGTTTTTTTTTCAGTCTTTAAACTATAAAATTGACATTGAAGCTAACGGATGCAAGATCTGAGAGCAGTTCCCCTGTGTCTGGATGCAGTGTTTTGACCGAAAATGTCAACAGTTCCTTTTCTCACACGGATGCTGTACATTCAACTCAGTATTTTTCCAGCACATTGGTTGTTGGCCCAGATTGCGATATCTACAGTTACTTGTGTTTTCGCAGCATAAGTGCCCAGGCATCTCTGAGTTTGTGGATTCTATATACGTGGTGAGTACTGATTGATTTACCAGCCTGAATATATCAGTAAGATTAAGACTTAGTCCTTTTGATGCCTGTGTACGAAGGATAAGCATGAGTAAAATTATCATGAGCAAAACTCAGCTTGCTCTGATATTTGGCCATGTATGATGCTCAGATTGTCATGCAGAGCCTTGTGTACAAATGTGAACAAAGACCTATCATCTGGGGTCTCTTAGCAGTGATGCCTGTGAAGAGTTCATTTTGCAGGCTGGAGGTAAGGTGGTGGTGGATTGGTTGGAAAGGTTGACATGTTGGTGGAGAGGGGATTGCAAAATTGGAGGGTGGATGGAGATAAAGATTTGTGGGGAGGGCAAAGATATAAATTGAAGGGCAGATGATGAGGAGAACAATTTATGCAGGAGATGGAAAAGCTGGTGGACAAGATGTAAAGATACTCAGACCACATCTGTTATGCTAATCCCAGCATACAGACCGCTCATCAGGCGCTCCAGACCAGTTCAGAAGCAGGTGAATACCTGGCCAGCAGGAGCCATCTCTGCTCTTCAAGACTGCTTTAAGCACACTGACTGGCACATGTTCAGGGAGGCTGCAACCGATGGCGACTCTACCAACTTAGAGGAGTACACAGCATCAGTGACCAGCTACATCAGCAAGTGCATTGATGATGTTACTCTGTCCAAGACCATCACTATACGTGCCAACCAGAAGCCATGGATGACCGCGGAGGTGTGTGCGCTGCTGAGGACCCGCGACTCCGCCTTCAGAGCAGACGACAAGGCAACCCTAACAACAGCAAGGGCCAAACTGTCCCGAGCCATCAGAGAGGCAAAGCGTGCACATGCCCAGCAAATCCACAGCCACTTCCAGGACAGCGGCAACACGCGGCACATGTGGAAGGGCATCCAGGACATCGCCAATTACAAGACAACGTCACCTGACTGTGCAGGTGATGCCTCCCTCCCAAATGCGCTGAATAACTTCTACGTCCGTTTTGAGGTGGAAAATGCCGTGGCGGCGAGGAAGCCCACCCCTCCTACAAATGACCAGGTGCTGTGTCTCTCCGTGGCCGACGTGAGAAGAATCCTGTGCAGGGTCAACCCACGGAAGGCTGCTGGACCAGACAACATCCCTGGAAGAGTGCTCAGAGGATGTGCAGACCAGCTAGCAGATGTTCTCACTGACATCTTCAACATCTCCCTGAGCAGCGCCACCATTGTCCCCGTGCCAAAGAAGTCTTCAGTGTCCTGCCTGAGTGACTACCGTCCCATTGCACTTACATTCATCAGCATGAAGTGTTTCGAGAGGCTCGTCATGAGGCATATCAAGACCCTGCGTACCGTCCCAACCGCTCAATAGATGACACCATTGCCAGCACCCTCCACCTGGCCCTAACCCACCTGGACAAAATAGACACATATGTTCGGATGCTGTTCATAGACTTTAGTTCAGCATTCAACACAATCATCCCTCAGAAACTGATTGGAAAGCTGAGCCTACTGGGCCTGAACACCACCCTCTGCAACTGGATCCTAGACTTCCTGACTGGGAGACCTCAGTCAGTCTGGATCGGGAGCAGCATCTCCAACACCATCACACTGAGCATGGGGGCCCCCCCAAGGCCGTGTGCTCAGTCCACTGCAGTTCACTCTGGTGACCCACGACTGTGCTGCAACACACAGCTCGAACCATATCATCAAGTTCACCGATGACACGACCGTGGTAGGTCTCATCAGCAAGAACGACGAGTCAGCTTACAGAGAGGAGGTGCAGTGGCTAACGGACTGGTGCAGAGCCAACAACCTGTCTCTGAATGTGAACAAAACAGAAGAGATGGTTGTTGACTTCAGGAGGGCATGGAGCGCCCCCCACTCCCTGCTGAACATCGACGGCTCCTCGGTAGAGATCGTAAAGAGCACCAAATTTCTTGGTGTTCACCTGACAGAGAATCTCACCTGGTCCCTCAACACCAGCTCCATAGCAAAGAAAGCCCAGCAGCATCTCTACTTTTTGCGAAGGCTGAGGAAAATCCATCTCCCACCCCCCATCCTCATCACATTCTACAGGGGTTGTATTGAGAGCATCCTGAGCAGCTGCATCACTGCCTGGTTCGGAAATTGCACCATCTCGGATCACAAGACCCTGCAGCGGATAGTGAGGTCAGCTGAGAAGATTATCGGGGTCTCTCTTCCTGCCATCACGGACATTTACACTACATGCTGCATCTGCAAAGGAAGCAGCATTATGAAGGACCCCATGCACCCCTCATACAATCTCTTCTCCCTCCTGCCGTCTGGGAAAAGGCTCTGAAGCATTCCGGCTCTCATGACCAGACTAAACAGTTTCTTCCCCCAAGCTATCAGACTCCTCAATACCCGAAGCCTGGATTGACACCTTGCCCTACTGTCCTGTTTATTATTTATTGTAATGCCTGCACTGTTTTTGTGCACTTTATGCAGTCCAGTGTAGGTCTGTGGTCTAGTGTAGCTTTCTCTGTGTTGTTTTTTTTACGTAGTTCAGTCTAGTTTTTTGTATTGTGTCATGTAACACCATGGTCCTGAAAAACATTGTCTCATTTTTACCCTGCACTGTACCAGCAGTTATGGTCAAAATGACAATAAAAGTTGACTTGACTTGACTTGACTTGACTTGACTTGAAGATCAATGAGGACATTGCTAGGAAGGTCCTTTTGAGGAAAAAATTGATAGTAAAACATTAAAAAAGGAAGTTAAATGGATTGTTGACACCTTGAAATCCAGACAAGAACAGATGTCTTCATTAATACCAAGGCAAGTGTCAACCTGCGAAAAATTAAAGTTACTGGGATAAACTCGTGGCCTTATGTCAAGAAAAAACAAAAAGAGTCAGGTATGATTACAGTCAAAAGAGGAAAATCACACAGGGTTTCACATATGTAAAGGATGGAAAGGAACTTTCTGATTGAATGCATGAAAACAAACACCCAACAAGCATCTCAACTCAAAATATCAACTGGATAGTTGCCTCCAGAGATGCTGTCTGACTCACTGAGATCCTCCAGCAGTTTGTTTTTATTTTGCTCCAGATAGCAGGATCTGCACTTTCTTGTGTCTTCAGCCAACATCCATCTTGTTTCTACCACCTTCACTTTCCCCCATCTTTGTGAATAGATGTCTAGACAGTGAAATCACCCACTACTTGACTCACAATAATGAGCCAGTAGAGTGCATATAGCAGCTGGAAGAGGCACATACATACTTACATACATACACACATGCTTTGGGAGAGGTTGCTGTTGTAAGCCAATATTTCTCAGCAAATCTACTCTGTTAGAATTCCATTATATTCACATATTTTTCATTGTTCCTTCTCTGGTGCAACGTCAAGCTGAGAATTTAATTGGGTTGCCAAGTTTTATTACAGAAGAAATGCTTCTGAACACAGAATAATTATCAAATTAACGTACACAATATGCTGGAAGAACTTAGCAGGTCAGGCAGCATCTATGGAATGAACAAACATTTGAAATTTTGGGCATCAAATTGTCATGTCAATCTGATTTCAAGCGTACAAAAGATGTTTTGCAAAGTCTGTTTGAGTATAGAACATAGAACAGAACAGGCCCTTTAGCCCACGATGTGCTGACCTTTTAACCTATGTTAAGATTAATCTAACCCTTCCCTCCCACATAGTCTTTGATTTTTCTATCATCCATATGACTATCTAAGAATGTTTGATAGCTACTACCTGTTTTACAGTTGTTTTATGACATACTTTGACCTCTTTTTTTATGTTAGTAAACAGGATGCAGTTGCTTTGTTGTTTCAATGTTCTCAATTGACAATTCTGCATCAGGTTAGTGGATTATAACTTGGTTAAGAATAAGGAGCAAAATTGTGAGAAGTGTCAAACCATACATAAAACTTACTTTTAAGTTTTATTTTAAATAATGAGTTTGAATTATGTCGGTTGTATAATACAGTGGATTCCGGTTAATTGGGTTATTATTTAATCGGGGCAACCACTTATTTGGAGCAACTCTAAAAGAACAAAAACTAATTGAGAAGTAGCCAGGATTCCTTTTGTTTCTTTTCAACACTATGCCACTTAATTGGGACAGAAGACAGATGCCGAACAATTTCTAACTACTGTCAGTTACTTGCACTTGTGTGGCTGTTAGTCCCTACACCACGCTTAGAGTGAACAGTTTTTAAATAGTGTCAGTTAAGTGTATTTCTGCTCAAAAAGCAATGATTTTTGTCACTGATAATTGGCCAGAAATAAGCAGTAAGATAATTCAGAATGGTTTTGTTTACTGCGGTTTCAAGTATTCAGGTTTGGAGATGCCAGAAATGGCCGGCAGTGAAAATGAAACGATTTCAAGAATTTAGGAAGTATGAAGAGTTTGAAGGTATGGGCAATCACCTTGAATGTCACAAGCAAAATGAAGGTTTTTGGAGGATGCTGTCGGCAAAAGCATTGTTTGAAAGCAGTCCATTATCTGCACCTAATTGCTAATTGCTCTTGCCAAGAATGCTGGTGGGTCACCTGATTGAACCACTGCAGTGCTTCCAGTGATGGTGTTCCCAGAGTAGTGTTAAGAAGGAAGTGTCAGGATTTAGACCTGACAATGATGAAGGATGGTGTGCAGTTTGGAGAGGAATGAGCAGTGTTTATGTTCCCAGGTGCCTGCTGTTTTTGCCATTCATGATGGTAGGGCTTGTGGATTCTGGAAATGCGATTAGAGCTAACTAAAGGACCTGCTGTGTATATTTTGCGCATGCTACACACTGCACACTTTTGGTGAAGCGAGTAAGTGTGTAGGGTTATGTACAAACATACCAATCATACAGGTTTCCTTATCCTGGATGGTGTTAAGCTTTTTGACAGTTGTTACAGCTGCATTCATCCAAACAAGTGAAGAGTATTTCCTTATTACACCACCCCCTCCCCCCAACTTGCAATTTCTAGGTGATGGGAAATACTTGGGGAATGAGGCAGTGAATCATCACCACAGGATACCCAACATCCAGTCAGGAAGAAAGTACAGGAGCCTCAGGACCCACACAACCAGGCTCAGGAACAATTATTACCCCTCAATACTCAAGCTCCTGAACCAGTGCGGATAACTTAACTGAGCTTCACTCGCCTCATCATTGAACTATTTCCACTCTCTTTCAAAGACTAATCATCTCATGTTCTCAATATTTACTGCTTATTTATTTATTTAGTTTCAAATGTTGTATTTGCAGTTTGCTTGTCTTTTGTTCATTGGTTTATTCTTGTCCTGTTGGGTGCGGCTTTTCATTGATTCTATAGTGTTTCTTGAAAATCCGGTGTATGCCTGCAAGAAAATGAATCTCAGAGTTGTATATGGTGACATATATGTACTTTGATGATAAATTTACTGTGAACTTTGAACATCCAGCCTGCCCTCATCATGAGTGTGACTGAACCAGGTGAGCTTCTGTTCAGTTCTGGTTGCTAAGGTGTTCATGGTGTGACGGGCGGGCTTGGCAATATGCCATTGAATGTCAAGAGTAGGCAGCTGGATCATTGCTTTTGGAGGTGAGCATTGCCTGCCATTTCTGTAGCAAGAATGTTACCTTCCACCAATCAGCTGTGCCTGAATGTTTAGGTCTATTTGCATGCAGGCAAGCTTCACTTGCGTAGGAGCTGCGAATGAAATTGAATCTTGTACAGTAGCAACACACACCCTCATTTCTAACATTAGGATGGAAGTAGACTATCAATGGAGCTGTTGAGGATGGATAGCCCTAGGTCCCTACCCTGAGGTAATTCCACCTATCTCGGTACTGATGATTAAAAGTAGACTCATAGGGCAGAGAGAAGCTGATGGGGTTGACTTGTATGTGTAAAAGATAGACCTGGGTAACTTCCCATAGTGTCAGCAAAATGCCAGTGCTGTGACTGTATTGGAGGAGGTTATTGAGTTGTAAAGCTTACGTTATGAGTACTCCAGGCAGGAGGCTGTCTCATCCCATTACCTTTGTTGTGCTTACTGCCCATTATGCCACTGGCGTTTTGGGCAGCAATGAAGGTCCTCCATCTCTGGTGGTGCTCAGGCCTTCCTTCATCATGTCAGTAGCTTCCTCTCGGTTTTCACTGCTGTCAGTCACGCAGGTCTCGGGTGGAGACTCAGGAATACCGTCTCACTCAGATGTAGAAAGATTCTTCATTGCTGTTAACGTAACCATTTTGTTTTACCCCTTGTTAGCCCCGAGCTGAACCTCCAAACCTGGTGAGCCACTCTTAGTCTGGCCTCTACTGTTTTGATCTGTTTGGCATGGATGACTGCCAAGAGCCAAAGCACAAAGCCCTGACTCCAGCCAACGTAGCTCTCCAGGTCATTGGGGCACGTAAGCTGCCAAACCCTATGATGTGGTTGTGGCCCTCTTGGAGGATTACCTTTGTTGTATCCAGTGTTATTAGCTGTTTTGTGAACGTTTATAACATTCACAGATTTTTTGGGGGTGTTTGTTACAGGCAAACAGGTCATGTTTTTGAACATCAGCACCACAAACAGCATGGATTTTTATTTGTAAGTAACATTAGCTCGCCCCTCTAGTTTCTGATTGAATTTATCACTGCTGCTTAAAAAAGCACAGAGACTCAAATAAAAGGAATATTTTGTCAAAATTGCTTCACGGCGGTCTTACCACAAAGATCCACTGTGCAGCTGTGTTATAGCAGTGTGTTCACATTGTAATGAGAAAGGCAAAATGGTAACATTAAATACAAACAACTTTGATTTCCTGAGCACTTTTATTTTAAATGTGATAGAATTTATCTGCTCAATTATATTTACCTCATTTAATTATGATTATTTTTCAGAATATACACTCACTAATTTAAAATAAGTTGCACTTTCTTTCAAAAAAATCAGCGCAACTGTAAGAAATGTAACCCATTTGTATCTATCTCTAGCCTTATTTCTGCCGGCTGTCTGTCTTGAATGCTTGGGGCATCTGGCTCAGCTCTGAAGTAGTTCATAGTATGGTGAGCTTCCCACTTCCTCCAGCTGGGAAGACTCCTAAATGATGAAGTGATTACGGAAGGGATGAGATTGAACAGCAGAGTCATCTACTGTGGCGAAATGAATAACATTAACAAGATGTGGCTTCGTCTGTAATTTCAATCTCAATAAGCCTAAAATTCTGTGGGGGAAATGATTCTGCTCTTTTTTCTCCAAAGTCCCTATCCAGGGACCTGGGCTGAATCGTAATCTTACGTGCTGCTCCACAGAGTCTGCACCTTCTCCCTATGATCATCTAGGTTACCACAAGATGTTCGATTTACTCCCATGTCCCAGATTCTTAAGGGTGGTTAGTTGTCCTTTGTAAGTTCCCCTGTAGTGGGTGGGAAGAATCAAATGGGGGGGGGGGGGCGGTGTGTGCTTGGCATGTGCGTGCACACAGATATATTGCAATAGGGAAGTAAGGAGAGGACACATGGAATTAATCTGCTGGGAACCAGCATGGACACAGTGGGGCAAATGGCCTCATGTGTCATGGTAAGTAAGTATGATATTAACCTCACTATTTGTCAAGAAGAGTGCAGCTTCATTCCCCAAGACGCAGTCTTCTTGATTTACTCCACATTAAATATCTTTAACGTTCTCTCTTTCCACCATTGGTTCATCAGTGTGTACCACCTACCAAATCACTGCAGCTGCTTCTCAAGGTTTCTTCAATGACACCAATTAAGCTGTGATCCTTACCGTGAAAGAGATGCCAAGTGAGTTAATCTCTTTCTGTACTGTGAATACAGAGGTAATTATTATCTATACCTGCCATAGCCTTGTTAAAATCACACCTTTTCAAGAGACCACCCGGACTAACTTTTTCCTAGAATAATCCTTTTAATACAGTACTGTATTGGTTTTGATGTCCCACGTAATTATCTTATTACAAACATCATCTGAATCAAATTGATGGAAATTCTCAAGTTAGTACCAAGCTAATGCAGAAAGCGTGAAATCTGAGACATCTAATTGCTGGCAGTCTTTAAGAAGAAAGAGATACTGGACATTTTTCATAATCGCAGCACATCCCATTGTTCTTTAGAGTCTAACGAGTATTCCTAAGACATAATAACTGCTATAAATACTGAAGGTATACTGGAGCAGGCTACAGGAACTGGAAGAGTGTCCGTCCAGTCAGCCATGGCTCAGTGAAGACAAGTATGCTTGCAGAAGATTGTGGGAGTAATTTTTACTTAAGCTGCCTGAGGACATGGTCTGGACTGGCAGGTGAGGAAGAGCTGCACTGATGTGTTACAGTTCAAATATGAGACTTAAAAACCATAATATGTACTGCTCACAATACTGTTAAGAACCTTTTTGGAGTTTAATTCATTTAGTAAGTTCAGCAATCACTGCTGATAAATCACGGAACAGCACCCGTAAGATTTTTCCATGTTTGTTGTGTAAGTCATTTATTGCAATTTGTGAACCTTACCGATTGTACTTCTTGGGGACACAAAGTTCCAGCTGTCAAAGGAAAGCTGTCTTCCTTCTGAGCCTCCAAATCTACTGAGCAGATTGTTACTTGATTAATGTGATGAGCAGACAACATGTAATGATGAACAAGTTAGTTGCTCATTATGCTAAGGATGCAGGCACCACTATATACAAGATTTTTTTTTCCCAAAAATTGAATTTAGGTACACAAGGGAAGTAAAACAAATATTCTGTACCCCAAGTGAAGTTGAGGAATTGACATATAGGTATGGAGCTATGAAGATCACAGGAATGGATTAATTTATAAGGGCTAAAGATGGGTATTTGCCGATGATGGAAGTATATGCCAAGAACTTTCACTCAAGTCACGTCTGCTCAGTGCATTATACAATAGAAACATAACCAGAATCTGGTTCCATTGATTTTAAATTTAAAGAAGCAACAAGCAGGATGGGTTAATGTTGTTTACTTGGATTTTCAGAAGGCCTTTGACAAGATGCCACACATGAGGCTACTTAACTAGCTACAAGAAAGATTCTAGTATGGGTAATGCAATGGCGGATTATCAGGAGGCAAAGAGTGGGAATGAAGGGAGCCTTTTGACTGTGATAGGGTCTATGTTGAGAACAATTCTTTTTTCATTTTATGTCATTCTTTTGGATGATGGAATTGATGGCTTAGTTGCAAAGTTTGAAGATAGCTGGAGGGGCAGGTATTTTTGAGGAAGGAGAGAGGCTACAGAAGGACTGAGACAGATTAGGAGAATGGGCAAAGAAATGGCAGATGGAACTCAGAGTCGGGAAATGTATGGTCATGCACTTTGGTAGAGGAAAGGAAAGGGTTGACTATTTTCTAAATGGAGAGAAAATACAAAAATCAGAGATGCAAAAGGACTTCAGAGTCCTTGTGCAGGCAGCTTTGGAGGCCAAGTCTTTATGTACATTTAAGGCAGAGGTTGATGGATTCTTAATTGATCAGGTCATGAAGGGATACGGGGAGAAGGCAGGAGATGGGAGCTGAGAGGAAAATTGGATCAGCCATGATGAGATGGAAGAGCAGACTCGATGGGCCGAATGGTCTAATTCTGCTTCGATATCTTATGGTCTTAAATTTGCAGCAAATTTGTGACTTATAATCGGAGTGTTCACTGGCACCCCTCTGCAATGCCACTCCAGAGGAGTATATTGGAATTTATCGGGCTGTAACATGTAAGATTTTGATTGCCTCATCCTTTTTATTAACAGAATAATGTGAATACAAATTATCCTTTCACTGTTAGGTCGAAAGTAGGGATTGGATCAGATGAACCATTTCCAAGTTGTAATGACTGTAAATTTCCATATCCAGTATTTTTATCTTTGTCAGATCTACAAAAAGGTGTGAAAAGGATGTCTGGATGTGAAGCTTAAAGATTCTATTTATATTTAGTGCAGTGTAAATTTCTGTGTTTGATTTCTTTTCCTTATTAAAATTCATATATTGCAGTGTCTTTGTGATACTGCTGAGGCATCTATTTTTGTCAAAACAAAACCTGAAGCAATATTAATAGAAGCAGACTATTACCATTGTGAGCACGTTCACTCTGCCTGCAAATGTTGCTTAGGTTGGGAATTGCACTTTAGGAAGTCTTTCTCCTGCAGCTCCTAATTGCTACCAGAACTGACACAAAGTTAGGTAAGTTACAAACTACACGCTATCAAGATAGCCATTTAGCAAGACTGATTATGATCGTGCCACCAAATCCATGATGATGAAATCTTTTAAACTGGCTGCATCAATACGTTGCTGTGACTGTTTTGCAGTCATCTGAGATATACAGGATAATTACAGCTTTTCATGCATTAGTGATTTGTGAGGGATAGTTTGGTTTTTATCAAAATTACAACTGGGCTGATCAACGTATAAAAGAAATAATTTGCATATATAGGAAAATGCAAGGTATTTTATGTTACCTTATTTCATTCAATAGAGCATAAAATTGTTTATTCAGTCAGAAGTACTGTCACTGACAACCCAAAATGTTTCTTTCACTCACAGGATAATCAAAAATGAGGGTTGTATGTATACCAGGGAAGAAACAAGAGTTTTTGTTCCATTATGGCAGTAAATTGTTTGGGACAGGTTTTGCAGAAAATAAAGCAGTTCCCCATGCGAGCACCAGCAGGGTCCTTATAAACATTGGTAGTGTTCTTTTAGTGGCTGTTCATACATAGAACAGAGGATAATGTAGCACAGGAATAGGCCTTTCTGTCTAACATGTCTCCATTGACCATGATGCCAATCTGTCTGCAGCATTGGCCATATCTGTTTCCATTCCCTGCTGGTTCACATATCTGTCTAAATGGCTCTTAAAATTGCTTTTCCCTGTATTTTCAGCACCTCCCCTGGCAATGTGCTCCTACCACTCTCTCTGTAAGTTTTCTGCCTCTCATATTAAACCTATGCCCTCGGGTATTTGACATTTCCACAAGTGCACTCAGATGTCTCCTTGCAGGTACTGTAACTCGCCAGCAAAACTATGTTGCTCAGCAGCCCATTCTTAACCCTTTTAACCATATAATCATATAACAATCACAGCACGGAAACAGGCCATTCCGGCCCTCCTAGTCCATGCCGAACTCCTAATCTCACCTAGTCCCACCTACCCGCACTCAGCCCATAACCCTCCACTCCTTTCCTGTCCATATACCTATCCAATTTTACCTTAAATGACACAACTGAACTGGCCTCTACTACTTCTACAGGAAGCTCATTCCACACAGCTATCACTCTCTGAGTAAAGAAATATCCCCTCATGTTTCCCTTAAACTTTTGCCCCCTAACTCTCAAATCATGTCCCCTCGTTTGAATCTCCTCTACTCTCAATGGAAACAGCCTATTCACGTCAACTCTATCTATCCCTCTCAAAATTTTAAATACCTCGATCAAATCCCCCCTCAACCTTCTACGCTCCAATGAATAGAGACCTAACTTGTTCAACCTTTCTCTGTAACTTAAGTGCTGAAACCCAGGTAACATCCTAGTAAATCGTCTCTGCACTCTCTCTAATTTATTGATATCTTTCCTATAATTCGGTGACCAGAACTGTACACAATATTCCAAATTTGGCCTTACCAATGCCTTGTACAACTTTTCCCAAGTTTGTTGCATCCATCCCATCTATACTGACACTGGAATCATGCTGCCTCTGTTTTGCTGAATCTTTTTAAGAGCTGGCTGCAAAGCTCACACCCAATATTCTACATGCTGAGAATTTGCAACACACCAGTCAGGCAAAGTGATGATGCCAATTTTGATGTGTCATTACAGAATGAAACTCCAACAATACTAATCTCCCCAACTTTCCACACGTTGTGTGATTTGCATACACTTGAATCATCTGCGGTGCTCTTTTAGCACCAAAGTAACTGCCTGGAGGAATTTGCAGACCAGAGTTTTCTGCGGCTTTGGAGACCAGCGAAGCCAAGAGCTTGTGGCTCAGCCATATGTCAAATCTTACATCAGTAGTTTCAGGGAAGGAGCTTTCTTGGTTTTCTCCTCACCACGTGACAGGATTCAGGTGTGGCAGATGTTGCCACTATAACTGCAGCTCCAAACAGAAAGAAATTAGAAAGGTATGATTGAAAACACACAAGCTAAGAAATATCTAAATGTTATTTGAGATAATAAGTAAGAAATAATCCTGAGGCTGCTTTTACATTGGATTCCCACTGAATGCTTTCAGGCCAGAAAACATATCTTCCTTCAACTGATTAAATTTAATATTCTTAAAATAAGTAAAAATAAATCTCCAGCACGATCATAAAAGGACTGAAGGTTGTCAGCCGTTCTTGAAACTGGGTGATTTTGATACAATGCAGTTGTACTCCAGTTAGTCATAACTGGCATTGCTCAAGAGCGTTCTTGAGGTCTGAAGCTAATTTATGATCTATGCTTGTCAAGGTTGAATAATACTTAAGTTGTCAATGACTTGGGCATTCCCTGTGGGAAATGATGTAAATACCTCATGACCAGTTGAAGGACAGTTGAGTGAAGTTTTTATATGTCAGCTGGCAAATATATATCACAGACTCTGAAGCGTACCATGATGTGTTATAGACAAGTATAACAAACCAGGCTTGTGTTTGTGGGACACAGGTATGCCTATACTCACTCACGCACTAACACATGATTATGTGGTACAGCAGAGAGACCCATTTAGAATGTAGATAGCGGCTGTTATTTTATAGAACATTATGCATTATAACTCAGGAATAGGCCCTTTGGCCACTATGTCTGCACCATCTATTAATCCCATCTGCCTACAATATGGTCCAGATCCTTCTTTCCCTGCCTGTTCATTTCTTCTTTAGGTTCTTTTGAATGTTGCTGTTGCATCTGATTCTACCACTTAGTCTGGTAGTGTTTTCCAGGCACCTCTCTGTAAAAAAAAAAACAAATCACCTTGTAGATCTCTTTTCTGCTTTCCTCTCTTACCTTAAACCTAAGACCCTGGACATTTCCACACAGGAGAAAAAGTGTCTGACTATCCTGTGATCACTGCTTTTTATAGTTTATTGTACATTTATTAGGTTACTCCTCAGCCTCTGAAGCATCAGAGAAAACAGAAAGTTTATACATCCTCTGTAAAACCTCCACATTTATCCCATACTGAGGCATCCAGAACAGCGCATAATATTGGCCATTCCCACTTTTATACTCAGTGCCTGACTGCTGAAGGCAAACATGCCTTATGTCTTCTTTACCACAAAACCCAGTTCTGTTGCCACTTTCAGGGAGTACCTGCACTCCAAGATCTCTCTACATTGGCTCCTTAGGGCCCCGTGTTTTACTGTTTACTTCGCTCTTGTATGTGACTCCCAAAATGCATCATGTCACACTTACAGTATCTCCTATCTGTTATTCCTCCACCTAAATTTCCAGCTGATCTATATCCCACTGAATCCTCTGACAACCTTATTCACTATCCACTACTCCACAAATATTTTTGTCATCTACGAACTTTCTGATTGCTTACATTGTCATCCAAATTATTAATATATGTTACAAATGATAAAGATCCCAGCATCGATCCTTGCAGAACACCACTAGTCACAGGGTTCCAGTCAGAACAACCACCTCTCTACCACTACCTCTGCCTTCTATGACCAGGACAATTTTGGATCTAGTTTACCAACTCACCCTGGATCCCATGTGACTTAATCTTCTGGACCTGCCTACCTGGAGGGCCTTGTCAAATGCTTCACTAAAGTCTATATAAATAATATTCACTGCCCTACCCTCATCAATCATCCTGTAATTTCCACAAACAAAAACCTTGATCAAATTTGTGAGACAAGTCCACCCCTGCACAAAGCCATGTAGACTAAGAACTCCATGTTGTTCCAAATACAAGTGAATCCTGACCCAAGTACCTTCTTCAGTTATTTTCGTACCACTAATATGAGACTCACCAGTCTGTTCCTGTTGCACTTCTTAAATAAAGAAACATCACTGAGTTTTCTCCAGTCTTCTGACATTTTTCTCATGGCCAAAGAAGATACAAAGAAATATCAAGGCTCCAGCAATCTCCTTCTTTGCATCCTTCAGTACCCCCAACCTTGGATCTAGTCCTCGTCATTATTTTTTAGGACACCTAATACCTCCTCCTTTTCCATATCAACATATCCATTCTTGATCTCACCTTCTCCTTGGCAAATATCAATGCAAAGTACTCATTATGGAATCACCTGCTTAAATTCCATGCTTAAATTCCTTCCTTTGTCCTTCCTCTTTCCCCAGCTGTAATCTTGCTCCTAATAGCCTTGGAATTCCCGTTCTTGCCAATGACATGACATTGCCAGCTTTAACCATCCTAATTTATTGTTTAAGTTCTTTCATGCTTCCTTTGTATTACGCAAAGACTCTGTCTGATTTCAGCTTAGTAAACCTGACATGTGCTTCTTTTCTTTTTTGACTAAACTTACAATATTTCTTGTCATCTAAGGTTCCCAAACTTGGCCATCCTTATCTCGCATTCTTTCATGAACATGCTGTCCTGAACCCTGGTCATCTGGTCTTTAAGAGTCCATCACATATCAGATGTGGACTTACTCACAAGCAGCTGTGCCCAACCTACTTTCTCCAGTTTCTACCTCATCCAGTTGTAAATATCTTTCCTCCAACTTAGTACTTTCACCTGAGGACCGGTTGTAACCTTATCCACAATTATCCTAAGACTTATGGAAATATGGTCATTGTTCCCAATATATTATTCCACTGAAACTTCAATATTCCATAAAAATAACTCTAGTATAGCCACATTCATAGTTGGACTATATACATCTCTTGTGGCTTGATAAGTCACTTCATTAGCTATTTGGAGTCATGTGTAGATGATCACAGGGGTGATAAATTTAATATTTTTTCTAAACATTCTGCTTTTATTATCTCTTCTAACTTATTTGTGGAATTAAGTTTTTATTTTGTCACAATAGCATTTAGCCTATAACCATTGCTATATCTTGTAAATTTATAGTGCATACTTTTTCATTTAAATGAATCATTCAAAAATATATGTAAATCCATAAATCAGAGATGCTAGAAATCTAAAATAAAAACAAAATATTCTAGAAGCTTTCAGCAGGTCAGGTAATTTATGTGGACAGAAGACTAGAGTTAACAATTCAGGTTGATGACCTTTCATTTTGTAAATTAATTGTTTCCAAGTTTCACCTGAAATAGAATGGATAATCCTTGTAATTGTCTACATACTGTACGTATCTGGTGCGTAATTGCCCACTCTATAATATTGTATGTTTAACCCTCGGATTTGGCCGTCGGCGTTAGTCTAGAAGACAATCTCTGGCCTCGCCAAACGTGTGAAATCTGAGATGCAAAACCTCTTTGTGTGGATGCTGCATGATGTGTTCCTGTTACAAATCAGTACCACAAAATAACAAACAGTACACCATATACAAATAAATGATTTAGCTTTCTAATTCTTAATTTGACCAGAGGGTTAGTAAAGAAAAACAAAAAGAAAAGGGCCTATTGTAATGAAACAGTCTAACATGCACGTTGGAGCACACAGTTTCCCATCCATGAGTCCTTCATCAATTTCCCCCGGGCATCTTCGACTCACGGCCCCTTTCCAAGTCCACTCCGTCCTGCAGTCTACGACCTCTCCATTCTGGCACCTTCTCTCTTCATCTTCCGCCAAACAAAAGACCTTGAACATCTCGCTCTCAGGCACACAAAAAGAAATAAAAACACTCCCGTCATTGGACAGCGCACATTCCAAAGCCCTCGTTATCTCTAGTCATAACCCTCACACTGCTGCTATAGAACAACCATTACATTAGCAGTGAAACCTGTCTCAGAACGTTACATATGTATAATATTAGTAAATCTTTCTGAAGTGTATCAATAATTATTTTTCTGGTCATGCCTGATAACTTTAACAGAAACTTCATGTTTCAGTGTGCATAGGTAAATACTGTAGATGGTTTATTCATTGATAATGTGAGGGCAGGTGAACTAGATTAGTATTTTTGCTGTGGTCCTTTATCCATAACACTGGGGAAACATCTGCTGCCTTGAGTACCCTTCTTCCTATGTTTACAGAATCTTTCGTGTTTTCACTCTGTTTTGAATTCATGTTTTCAAGGTTTCTTTCAGCTTGGTTACCACTTTCCTACTGTGACCCCTCCTGAGATCCCTTCTCCCTATTGTTTACCTTTTTTTTAAAGTATCATCAAAGTTTGTGCTGCTAAACGTGTAAAATATTCTGCAGAGATTTGGTATTTGATCTTTCTCATTAGATGTGTTCCAACAGTTTAAATCACAAAAAAAAATACTTGCAATACTGCAACGTTCCTAAAGGATTTATGCATCAACATCAAAGAAAAATCTTGACACAAGAGCACTGGTATTACCCGCAGCATTATGATTCCTTTTAATATTCTTGGTTCAGTGGTAAAGTATTTTTTTAGAAATCTGCTGAAAAACGAACAGCAAAGCTCACCAGAAGTAACCAGTTTGGTCCAGACTGCTTACTGATTGCAAGCAAACTTATGTACATTCCGTGAGCTAGAGGGAATGCTATATGGAAATTGGTAATTAACCAAGGAAAGTGCAATATAAAATTTGACAATTGGCCAATGAGGACAGTAAGTCATTGTTGTTCAACCAGTGCAAATCCAGTAATGTATTTTCCTTTATTTACAAGTGGTTCGTGTTGTTGCATTATTTTTCTACAATATTTGAACATATAATGCCCGAAAATAGGCCACCAATTGTTAGCATAGGTAATGTTTCCAAATTGCTAAGATTTGGATGTTGAAACCTAAGTGTTGAAGTGGGCTGTTGGACAAGATTTCAACTTAGCTTTGTTAAGCACATAAAGAATTTTGGGGAGGGTAGAGAAATAAAACCTTCTACAAGACCACCTGTTTGGTTAGTACTGCACAGTGAACTTGACCAGAAGCTTGCTGGAGAAGATGGTAATGTTTGTAGATGATGACCCTACCATGCCACTCCAGGTCTGTAACACCACTCATGATCACAGACATAGCCAGGAGCATCTACATCCTGTTGCAGATGCAGGAGAGCAAAGAAAGGAATGCGTATAGCTTTAAGGCTGCCAATCACACTTCCTCAGGCCTAACACTTTGGGAGATTTTGTGCTGAAACTCTTGCTTGTCAAAACTCTGAGAACAATGTAGGGAATTTATAAATTGTGCCTGCTTGAAGACAAATAATAAGGTTTGAATAAATCTGCCGTGCACATATTTTTTTTCCAGTTGTCAGGCTGTACTACAAGGAAAGTGACTTTGAATTTAAGGCACTTTTAGTTCTTGACCATGTCCTGGACCACCCACAGAACGTTGATAGCCTTGCTCCTTGTATCCCTGTGGAAGTGGTGTTCGTCTGGTTTCCTACCTTTAGCATACACTTGATCAGATAGTCGAAGCATCGTATGTCAAGGTTGGCTACCGACAAGGAAATGCTAGAGGTCGTGCAACTCATGAAAGCTGCTGGTAATGTCATTGCAATCTGGAAGAAAGTCTCTGATGTTTATATGAGCAATGTTTGGTGGAAGTTATTATTCATTAGCATTGTTGGATTTAAAGGGATGTGGGGAGTAGGTGATTACCAATGACTCCCAAGCAATCCTGAATGAAATTGTCACCAGCAACGTGGCAAAACTGGTGAATCTCATGGAGATTGCTGCATCAATCTAGAGCTCCTAATATTGGAACAGCACCATGTTCATGTGGAGGATGTCATCAAATCAAGGGTACGGAGGATGAGAGATGACCTGATAGAGGTGTACAAGATAATGAGAGGCATTGAACATGTGGATAGTCAGGCTTTTTCCCAGGGCTGAAATGGCTAGCACAAGAGGGCATAGTTTTAAGGTGCTTGGAAGTAGGTATAGAGGAGATGTCAGGGGTAAGTTTTTTATGCAGAGAGTGGTGAGTGCGTGGAATGGGCTGCCAGCAGCGGTGGTGGAGGCGGAAACGATAGGGTCTTTTAAGAGACTCTTGGATGGCTACATGGAGCTTAGAAAAATAGAGGGCTATGGGTAAGCCTAGGTAGTTCTAAGGTAAGGAAATGTTTGGCACAACTTTGTGGGCTGAAGGACCTGTATTATGCTGTAGGTTTTCTATGTTTTAATGTTACCTCCAAATGAAGCTTACCTGACCACAGCAATTTTGATGGGATACCACAAAGGTCAAGGTGGAAATGACCCAGGAGACACAGGAGACTACAGATGCTGGAAGTTGAAGCAATGTCTGGAGCAACATCTGGCCCTGATACAGGGTTTTGATCTAAAATGTCAATGATTTTTTTCATCCTATAGATGCTGGCTCATTTCCTCCAGAAACAAGTAATCTGCAGCAAGAATCCTGTAAGTGGCAGGATCCAGATTGTTTCTGGAAGAGATAATCCAGATAATCCAGTCTATGATCCACGTTACTCTGAAGAAAGCTGCACTCTTAAGTGCATCCTACCTCAGAAATCCTTTATGAAAGGAAGAAGAGAGAAAATTTAATCCCTGGATATCATCAATGGAAGAATCTTAATTTAGTCCATATTCCAAGGAGAGTGAGCCGCAATCTGGCTCATCTCTTTACAGCCCAGTTGTAGCCTCTCTTGCATTATCTCCTACTTCGGCTACTGCCCTGATATATTGTACATTGTATTGTGTTTGCTCTCATTGTAAGTTCATTATTTAACAAATAATGCTTATCTTTAGAGCAACTCTTACATAGCAGGTCCATCTCCACACGTATATAATGACAGTGATAAGAGCTAATTCATGTAGCGTTCTCATGCCCAGGAAGGCATCCAACATACTGTTTGGCACTGATGTATGGAAATTGTGGTATGTCCATAAAAAACTGAGGAAATATTGGATATTATTATTAAAGGTAATGCATTGGAATTAAATGAAGTAACCAGAATTGTGGCTTGTAGGCAGTTTTAAAAAAAAATATATAAATGATACCCAAATGGATCCGTGAGAGTTCGCTGCCCTTCATTAACATATAATAGCACACAGCTTGAACATATGTCCCATTATTGCAGTTTCTGTCATCAAAGCAGGGGATAGCAAGTGCCCTTGTGAAGAGAGTTCAGTCTTTGCCAGGTCTGAAGGGGAACTAGGGACTTCCCAAGTTCCTGGTTTTGCTAATTTGAGGTGAAGTACTAGGTTTAGTCATACTCAGGAAGTATTTGAATTTATTTATTTTTCTTCTTTCTTCTCATGGATTGAAATTATTGGGACTCCCTAGGGGGATTTGCTCTTCAAATTTTACCTTGGATATTTTTTGGGACGTTACAAAGATATGATGCAAAATTTTGGCAGAACCCAATCAATATCTCACAGCATTTGAAAGGATTTGCTGTAGTAGTAAAGAAGTTCACAACCAAATATAAATAAATCACCAAAAAAAAGCAGAATCAAAATGATGGCAACAAAACCAAATCAATTTAACATTGCAACAACACCAAAACTGTAATTTAAAAAGAAGCGGAGGAGGTTCAGGTGCCTGGTCTTGTAAAGCTGGTAGTGGGACACTGGTAATCATAATATGGATAGAACTAGTTATTTCAGGTTTGATGGAAAAGGAAATGGAAGGGGTACCATGAGTGAAGGTGAAATGTATTTTGAGATCCAGTGTAACAAGAGTGAAGTAGATTTACAGGCAGAGGTGAATGAGTATTGATCAAATATTACCTTGTTAAAACCTCAGAAGTAACCAGATATCATGTGATCTCATAATAAAGGGAATGTTCTGGAATATTGCAGAATTGATTTCAAAGTTAGTGGAAAGGGACAGAAAATAATAGATTCTGCTTAAAGATTTATTTAAGATAATCAAACAATGAATAATAGAGCAGGAAAGAAATTAATTATGTAGACTGCAATATTTTTCTGAATATACCCTACACATTTTGACTTTCAACACCTCTACTTTCTGAAGGGGCAGAAGAGAGCTGGTCTGTGCACACCAGTCGTTAGAACCTTTTATCAATGTGCAGTGGAGAGCATCCTTAAAAGCTGCATCGCCGCGTGGTATGGAAATTTCCCTGCGGCAGACAGGAGAGCTCTGCAGTGGGTAATTAAAACTGCCCAAGGTGTCTCCAGCACCAGCCTACATGCCATCAAAGGCATACTGTATATACAGAAAGGTGCCAAAAAAAAAGACCAGCAACATCATGAAGGATCCTACCCATCCTGCTTATGGACTTTTTGTCCCACTCCATTGGGGAAGAGAGGAAGAGGCTACTAGGTTCGAGAACGGTTACTTCCCCCAAGCTGTCAGGCTGGTCAACACCTCCACCCATTAAACCACCCTCTCTCCCAACCACCACCACTTCCACATTACCCACTGTCACCTTACATACATACAATCAGTCTATGTATATAACAGTTACTTGTACATTGCATTTATAATTGTGTTTGTATTGTCTTTTGTTATTGTGTTCTTTATGTGTAGTATGTTTTTAATGCTGAATTGGATCCGGAGAAACAATTATTTCGTTGTCCTTTACAGTTGTGTTTTGAACAATCTTGAATCCTTGAATCATCCAGAAGAGCATGTAGCTTCACCAAGTTGTTTTATTGACGTGCAATCTGCAAATGAATATGAACTAAGCACTTCAGCATTGGTCAAATGAAACTAGACTTAGCTGCTCACTTCCCATCGAGTTTGGTGTTTGATAGTTTTGCTTTTATGTGTACTGATTTTTCAGTTCCCTCTCCAACTCTGTTCACCCATTCCTTGAATCATTCCTTCCAAAGCAATAATATTTTTTCTCAGGCTGCTTGAACCAAGCACAGTGTCATGGTAATTTACTCCATGCAACTGAAATCAGTACATCCACTGAAAAGGAAAATAATGTCTACGTACAGTTACGTCACATACAAATGGCATGTTTCAGTTCTTCATAGCTGATCAGCTTGACTATCGACTTAATGAATTCCATATGCCAATTCCTAGAAGTGGGTTATATTTTCCTCTTCACCTCTTCACCCGCTGTAGTATTCAGAATTTTACACCAAATGTCTAAAGCTAGTATGAATGAGAAAGAGCCGGTGGATATTTTGAATAATGTGGGCACACCAGAATGCAGATGCAATTTTTGATCACATTTAATAAGGAAGATTAGAAAACAGTTTACAGAGGTGGAGTAAATACTAAGATAACAAACTGCTATATCCTCCAGAAGATTGTTTGTTGCTCCAGATTCCAGTGCCTGCAGTCCCTTGTGTCTCTAGACTGTTATATCTGGCCATGAATATCGTTCTTTCTAAATTACTCATTATGTATATTAGAGCAATATGAATGTTGGATAAAAATGTTCATTAGCTGTTATGTTACACTTGGACTTGCATTTAGTGGACTAGGCAGAAAAATGGTTCGGCACAGCCAAGAAGGGCCAAAAGGCCTGTTTCTGTGCTCTAATGGTCTATGGTTCTAGTGATAGTCTAAAAACAGAAGTGACTTCTTCTATCTCTACTGTTTGGTAACATATGATTGAGTTTGAATGTAAACTCACCAGTTATATTGATTAGCCTAAAATAATTTCAAGAGCCGCAAGGTTATGTTACTGCCCCTGGTAAGACCACATCTGGAATATTATGTTCATTTTGGGTCACCTCACTATAAGAAGCACATGGAAGCTCTAGAGAGGCTGCACAGGAGATTTTCCGGGATGCTGCCTGGATTAGAGAACATGTCTTAAGAGAAAAGTTCAAATGAGCTAGGCATTTCTCTTCAGAGCGAAGAAGGATGAGAAATGACTTGTTATAGGTGTACAAGATGAGAAGAGGCATGGATCAAGTGGATAACCAGAGGCTTTTTCTCAGGGCAAAATTGGCTAATATGATGGGGCATAATTTTAAGGTGATTGAAGTATATATGGGGGATGTCAGAGGTAGGTATTTCACAAAGAGAGTGACAAGTGCATGGAACACAATACCAGGAGTGCTGGTGGTGGTAGATACATTAGGGACATTTAAGAATCTCCCAGGCACATGGCCGGAGGTACCATAGCATTAGGTCAAGATTGTTAGGATGGGAAACAGCTTCTTCTCCCAGGCTGTAAGACTACTAAACATCCTCCTACCCAGGTCTCATCAGGCATGAAGCACCAGTAGCATTATACCGTTACTTTTAAACTTGTGTCGCAGATGCACCTTATTTTTTTGTTAATTTACTAGTGGTAATATTACTCTGTGTTGGGTGCGAGTTACATGTACTGTGTCGTGCACCTTGGTCCGGAGGAGTGTTGTTTTGTTTTGTGGTATATATGTATACGGCTGAATGACAATAAACTTGAACTTGGTTGACAGCAGAATGGTGGGCTATGTAGGTGGGAAGGGTTAAATTCATTGTAGAATAGGTTAAAAGTTTGACACAACATCATGGGCTGAAGGGCATATACTGTGCTGTAATGTAGTATGTTCTCTGAGTGCAATGGGCCAGGTTTCTCACTATTTTTGGGATTTCATTGACTATTTTTTCCACATTGAAAAATTTTATGTGAAATTTAAACTATTCGATGTATCAGATTAAAATCAAGGTCTATGAACACGATTTGATAAAAGCACACAAAAGAACTGGAATGAATTAAACAGGCTAGATGTATTACTCTATTCTGTGGACATCTGGCTTTTCTCCAGATAGGACTCAGTATCAAGTCATCTAAACAAGCCCTTTTATAAAACACAATGCATCTCTGTGCACATGCATGGTTTGATTTACAATCTATGTCATGTAGTTAATTTTTGTCTATGGATAGCAGTTTGTTTATTCATTACAACTGGTACTTCCTTAGCTTTATGGGATCTCTTTTGTGAAATCTCCCCATAAACATAACTGGGAGGAAATTAGTGCAGGAAGCATATCAACTTGGCTGTTGTAGTCTGAGGCCAGTCAATATATATTAAGTCCACTGATAAAATTGTCAGGCAGAATCCAAACACAAATAAAAGGAGACTTGTAAAGGAGACTGGCCAATAGAGCTAATATCTTGTGGATTAATATATAATAAAGAAAACTTGTCTGATTTCCAGGATTTAGCAGTAAGGTAAGGAAAGTGAAAATGTACTCACTTGTATTTTATTATCCAAAGAAAGAAGAATATTCAGCATTTGTGATGGTTTGAATACTATCAACTCTTATAAAATTAAATCAGTTGACATGGGCAGCAACTGGGCTTTGCTTCCAGATAAGCATAATGCCTTCTATGCTCACTTTGACTGGCAAAACGTGGAGGAACCATCTCACAGCCTGTGCAGACCCTGTGAGCAGTCTTCAGGATGGGGAACCCACTAAAATCATCCAGCCCAGACAGGGTACATGGCTAAGTACTAAAAACCTGTGCTGATCAGCTGGCTGGAGTGTTCACTGAGATCCTTAACCTCTCAGTTGGGCAGTCTGAGGTACCCACCTACTTCGAGCAGGGTTCACTTATTCCAGTACCAAAGAAGACCGTGCCTCAACGACTGTCGTTCAGTAGCACTTACATCCATGATGATTAAGCATTTTGAGAGGTTGCTGACGAAGCACATCAACTCCTGCCTGAGAAGCAACTTGGATCTGCTCCAGTTTGCCTACCGGCGCAAAGGTCCACAGCAGTTCTCTGAATCGTGAAATATCTAGAGAGTTCGGATTGGCAGCACAGGTGCACCATAAAGATGTCTGCTCTGCTCACTTTATGCTTAGACTGTGTGGCTAAGCAATTCCAATGCTATATTCAAGTTTGCTGATGACACCACTGTTGAAAGCCAAATCAAAAGTACTGATGATTCAGCATATATAAGGGAGATTGAGAATCAGGCAGAGCGGTGCCACAACACCAACCCCTTACTCAATGTCAGCAAGACTAAAGAGCTGATTATTGACCACAGGAGAAGGAAACCAGAGGTCCATGAACCAATCATCTGTGGAGGATCAGAGATGGAGAGGATCAGCAACTTTAAATTCCTCGGTGTTACTATTTTGGAGGGCCTGTCCTGGGCCCAGCAGATAACTGCAAATACAAAGAAAGCATGGCAGCGCCTCTACTTCCTTAGGAATTTGCAAAGATTCAGCATGGCATCTAAAACTTCAACAAGTTGTGTAGTGGAGAGTATATTGACTGGCTGCATCAGAGCTTTATATGGAAACACCAATACCCTTGCACAGAGAATCCTACAAAAGATGGTGGATATGGCCCAGTCCATCTCGGGTTAAGCGCTCCCCACCATTGAGCATATCTACTTGAAACATTATCGCAGGAAAGTAGCATCCATCATCAGGGACCCCCACTACCCAGGACATGCTCTCTTCTTGCTAGTGCCATCAGGAAGAAGGTACAAGAGCCTCAGGACTTACATCATCTATGAACCTTATGGTAGGCCAAGAAAAGAAATTTTGGAGGCCTTTGAAGAGGTAGTTGCTTCATCATTTGCCACTTGTGAAGTTTCAGAAGACTGGAGAATGGCTAATATTGTTCCATTATACAGGCAAGAATGCAAGCAGAGGCCAGTGAACTACAGGCTGGTGAACCTGACGTCAGTTTTGGGTAATTTCCTGAAGGGAGTTCTGAGGGACAAGATCCACCACGATCTTGACAAGGACTGATTGGGAAGAGTCAACATGGTTTAGTGAGTGGGAAGTCGTGTTTGATAAATCCTTTCTAGCATTTTCAAGGAGTAACTGAATGGATAGATGAAAGTAGGGCAATGGAAGTTGTCTACATGAACATTGGTGGTGACTTTCACAAGTCCAGCATGGCAGCTGATCTGCAAGGAGAGGTCATATGGAATTCAAGGGGAGCTAATGATGTGGATTCAGCATTAGCTCAAGGAGGGATAGCAGAAGATGACAGTTGAGGGTTGATTCTCCAACTGGACACCTGTGACTAATGGAATTCCCAGGGGTCAGTGTTGGAACCTCCGTTACTCATTATTTATGTAAATAATTTGGAAATGAGTTAGCAAGTTTGCTGATTATACTAATTTAAGGGATTTTGTTGATAGTAAAGCAGGTTACAATGAATTGCAAAGAGATTTAGATCAGTTAAGGATTTGGGCTGATGAATGGCAAATATATTTCAATTCATATAAGTGTAAGATGTATTTTGCACTTTAAAGAAATTTTAGATAGTCATGAGGTGTCTGGATAAGATGGACAGTTAGTGTTTTCTCAGAGATTTCTGAGTCTAGAACTTAAAGACACTGATACAAGATAAGGAGAGAGAGATTAGCAGAGTCCTGAGAGGTACCTTCTTTACAAAGAGAGCAGTGAGTACCTGCAATGCACTGTCAGAGGAAATGTTTAAGGCAGGTACAATTGCAACATTTAAGAGGCATTTGGATAGGTACATGGAGGGATTGGATTGGGAGGGTTTGGGTCAAATGCAGGCAATTGGGACTGGTAGGGAGGATGTTGTGGGCAGCATGGACCAATTGGTTCTGAAGACCTGTTACCATGCTGCATCCTATGACGTTAAACCAAGCAAAAAACCTCTTCCTCAATGACAACGAGACGATGGTTACCGACTTCAGGAGAACTTGAACTACTCACACTGCTCTTTACATTGGTGACAGAGCAGTGGAAACTGCAAGCAGTTTCAAATTCTTTGGAGTGCACATCTCACATAAACTCTCATGGTCTCAGAACATAGTCTACACAATCAGGAAGGCTCACCAATGCCTCTGCTGTTTGAGGAGGCTGAAGAGAGTGGGACTAGGCATAGTTATACTCATGCCCTTCTATAGATGTGCAGTAGGGAGCATCCTAACATACTGCATCGTACGGAAACTGCACTGTAGCCGACAGGAGGGCTCTACAACTGCCCAATGCATCACTGATACAACCTCCTCACCATCAAGGACACATACACAGAAAGGTGCTGGAAGGAGGCTTGTAACATGCCGAAGGATCTCACTCACCCTGCTCATGAACTGTTGGTCCCACTCCCATCTGGGAGGAGGCTACATAGCATCCACACCAGGACCATGAGGCGCAAAAACAGTTAGAATTCCCAAGCAGTAAGGCTGATCAACACCTCCACCACTAACCTACCCCTCCACACACACATCCCCACTACTACTTTATCAAATCCTGTCAGAGCCCCTTATGTACAGATACTACTGTGCCTAACATCACCTTATGGTCATACAATTAATCTATATATGTTAGCTACCTTATGTACTTATAACTATTGTGTTCTTTATCTTATTGTGTATTTTTTTGCATTGCATCTGACCCGGAGTAGCAATTATTTAGTGTATATTACTTTGATGCATTTTGATAATTAAATGATAGCTCTTATTTAAGGTTTCTTTTTCAGTTAAACTGCATAACTTTGATTGGCTTACAATTTTGGAAGGCTTACTTAATCATAATGATACAGAAAGTCTATGGTATGAAAATGTGAAAGGACATAGTAATAGAATCCCATTTCTAATGATCAACAGTACAGATTTTGTACCTGAATAGACCATGAGGAAGAAAATCTACAATGCCACCAGAGAAAACGAGCAGACGGGGAAAGAGCTGAATGTATTGTTAAGAAGAGGTGATTAGGCTTGCCTTTGAGGCTGGTGAGAGGTGGAGTGAGTAGTCAGGTGTTCAAATCCATTGTCTTAAATGAGTGCTTTGGGCCTTGTTTTAAAATTATGAGCAGAACTTGTACAGTTTTGAGGGCATTCGGAATGGTATAATATTTAACAAAGGCATCCTTGTTCAATAGTGTGTGGTTGTATAGCAACGAGCACATCAGAAATGTTATCACTGTACAAATTTCACCACTGCAGTTAATGATTAAACTGGAGCAGTGAATTCTATCTTACAAAAATGATCACAGAAGGATGACTCTACACAGGGAAATACCTACAAAAAACTGCGATGACTTGTTTGATTAAGCACTTCTGGGGACGATGGATTCCTCAATCCCCTTTGTAGAATTAACCCTCCGTACAGTATACGTCTACCTTTAAAATTAAGCTTTGTACCACTCCCCTTCACCTGTGTCCCTAACTATACGTTAGAATTTATTTAAATCTTACATCCATCCCACAATGTGAGGGTGTAAAAATGCTACTCATTCTGCCTTTTAACTATATTCATATGCACATAATGTTGATCAAACCTGGAGTAATGGAAATTCTACTGGAAATCAGTATTATCTCAGTGCCCATCATGTAATAGAAGGTCCATTTAATATTAGCTGAACAATTCTGTTTCTTTCCTTAAACTACTTGGCTTTCAATTACTCGCTGCATATTGTGGCTCATTGTGGAAGGCAAGTTCATGTGGAAAATTTTGGGAACAAGGCCAGAAATCCATTCAGCAGTTGTTTTGTAATTTTTACAGAGACACTACAAGTAAGGTATTAGGGGCTATGCTGTTCAAGGAAAAAAAAGTGGGATAATTAGAAAAGGAAAATTATTGTGAATACATCTCTTGGGATGTAGGTGTAACAAAATTCTAACTTGTTATTTATGAAAACAGTATGTTTCTTTGCTCTTTGATATACAAAGGGAGTCTCCTTATATATTTTATAAAATGCATTAATTTGAGGACGAGATCAATTTCTGAATGTGCTAACCCAATGGTACATACATAAATTGAGGTAATTCTTAAGTTGAGCCACTTTTTACAAAGGGTTTATCTATTTGCAAGGTCAGGGAAGTTTGCACTTTCTATGTGATAAGGCTGTGGCTATACTAATTCACATCACGTTAAGTAAAATGTGACTGTTCATATAACTGTGAACCATTTCATGAAGGCATCTGCAAACCATTGAGGCACAGGAGAAATTATGATTACTCTCAAAACATTGATATCCTGGAGAATGCAACATGTCAGTTTTAATCCTAATATTTGTGTGCAAGAACTGCCACAGTGGAGGCCCCAGAACAAGCAGTGATAGATTTTCTAGATGTTAAATATAATCTTGGGAAATATATATTTGCATGTTCTCAAATTTGGATAGATTTCGTCAATTTCCTGTTCAGAACATTTGGAAATGTTATTTTCACGTATTCCTCCCTCTTTTCTCCCTTCTGCAATTTGACACATAAGCCTGGAAAGTTTGATTAAAGAAGTCCCAAGATGTCTTTTTGAGATGATAACCATATTGCTTTGTCTGCAGTTGCTCGCACATTGGTGGTGGTCCATATTAAAGCACAGAGCATTTGTAACCTTTATTCCATATCAGTTAACTATATTATGAATAATTAGTGTTAGGTGCCCCGAACTCTGTCAGGTCATCAATTTGCATACACAGATTTAAGGGTTAGACGATAGCTATTTATATTATTTATCTTTTATGTATTTTAAGATTTAAAATAATATTCTTGATGCCAAGGTATTATACAAAATATTATCAAACATGATAAATATCATAAAACTAATTGCAGCCTGTCCGAGACACACTTGATGTGTCACATCCTGTAGGCTGCAAAATAGACAGTTTAACAGCTCTATTTACCTATCATGAACAGAATTGCTTTTCTTTCTCTGCTGTGAATTTCTATGCTGCTATGATTTTTTTTCAGTCTTGGATTTGTTTCAAGTAAATCATTTTTGCTTACTTTTTGGTTGTCTTATACCATGCCTTGTTTTGTGTTTTAAGAGCTGTTTATATCCTAATATTGACACTTGGGTCCATTGCGAAAAATTGGGAGAATGTGTCTTATAGTAACATTCCATTAGCCCAAGTACACTTACACTTCTGATATCATGTGATGTCAGAAAATACTTAGATGCTGTTATTTTCATAGCCCCCTTAAATTGTGGTGTCTCACTTGTCACAATATATATTTTTATTTATTTAGAGATACAGAACAGTAACAAGCCCTTACTCCCAATGAATCTACACTGACCAATTACACCCTTGTGACTAATTAACCTACTACACATGTGCCTTTGGTATGTAGTTGGAAACTGGAAGGCCCGGAGAAAACCCATGTGGTCACTGGGATAACTTACAGATAGCAGCGAAAGCGAACCCAGGTTGACGGTGCTGTAATGGTGTTAGACTAACCACTGTGCTGCCTTTCCAGTTATAAATACGTTACATGTGATATAAGCACATGCACAATTAAGTGTAAAACTCTGGATGTCATCTGACATGTCGTTGCAGGGTATCTCAGACTCATCTCTGTAACTAATGTAACGTTATGAAGTTGCGTATTTTATCACTTAAGTATTCCTGCAATAAAAAGGAAGGAGTAATTTGGACTGGCACATTCTGGCCAAAGTGACTTTCTAATGACTGATTTGAGAAGTGACAGGAACTGTAGAAATATCTCTGAGCCTTTAAGCATTTATCTTTCAAGTGTGCAGTTCAGAAAGAGAGGCTGGCAGACAAGATGCTGGAGGAACTCAGCATGTCGGAGGGAAATGGCCCTTCAACACTTTGGGTCGAGACCCTTCATTTGGACTAAAGATAGGGGGGGATAGCTGGTATAAAGAGATGGGGCAGGAGCAGGAAAGCAATAGGTGGATCCAGGTGAGAAAGGTGATAGGTAGGTGAGGGAGGGAAGAGTGGAAATAGCTACAGGGGCTGGGAAGTGATAGTTGAAAGCAACAAAAGGCTGCAGATGATGGAATCTGATAGGAAAGGGAGCAGGTGGAATGGACAATTGGGAACAGTGGGGAATGGATGGAGATCAAAGAACCAATGTGATGGGTGCTGGTGGGTGTGGGTGTTGGATGATCTGATTAGATCAGGAGCAGGGAGAACGGGGCCGAGAGGGGGGAGAATACGCAAATTTAGGAATTCAGTGTTCCTGCCATTGTTGTGTGGACTGTTGAAGGCTTTGTCTTTATAACCTCTGTCTACCTTTTGTCTCTGTTTCTTATGGGCAGCATGGTAGCACGGGCTTGTGTAACGCTATACAGTGCCAGCAACCAGGGTTCAATTGTGCCTCTGTCTGTAAGGAGCTTGTATATTTTCATTATGACTGTGTGGGTTTCTTCCAGGTGCTCCAGTTTCTTCCCACATTCCAAAGACGGATGGGTTAGTAAGTTAATTGGTCACATGGATGTAATTGGTGACACATGTTCATTGGATTAGAAGGCCTTGTTACCATGCTGTATCTCTAAATAAAATAAAATACTAACATTCCTTGCATTCTCAGCCTTTGGTTTCTCTCTATATTTAGCCTTCTATTTCAAGCCTTGTATTTTCTGATTTAGTTTTCACATTTCTCAGTGAGGATTCCTGCTCACAAACACACACATGTGCTAGGTTGGGTGCCACTCTAAAGGACTGAAGCCCTGCAGAGATTACGTGGCAGCTGCAAGGTGAATGATGAGTTTCTTTTCTTCGTCAATGACCAAAGTATCCAGGCTACTTTCAACATCCTGAAGAATTCTGGTCAGTTAAAATCTAAAGCTACATGGTGCCCAGGTGGAGAACATTTCTATTGATGTCTGATTTCATAATGATTTTGGTCATATTTTATTCAATTATAAATGCACCAGTTTCCAGCTTCAGGCAAGAATGAATGGATAAAGAATGGTATGGAATCCAGGCTGTAAACCTGAATTTTGCTTCAAAGGCATGTCTTGTCTTGAAAATTGGGTTTATTTACAAATAAACTAGCATATTGACATTGTACAACTGCGTTCTTTATTAGCAAATGCTCTCTAATTTCAAGCAGTGAGATATCCTTTTAAAAGAACTATAGGAATAAACATTTAATTTTGCCATTAGCGTGCAAAACTGAAAAATTGTGACTTTTCTGTTGCATCGGCTCATTTATTTACAAAAAAATCGAATGTTTCATGCAGGAATTCTGATGTAGGGTGCTGTACTTGCAGAGAGTCTGTCAGTTCTGAATACCGATTTCTAATTAATGCACTGTAAAAGATTTTTTTCCCTTCCAAGCCATTAAAGTAATTACTTATAAAGGCTAATATGTTCACATTATGGTGTCAGTTTCTGCCCTTCATCCGTCTGCATGCAATACATAAATTTTCATTGAAAATTTATTACCGAAGTACGTACGCTGTACGATACCATAGACCACCTTGAGATTAGTCTTCTTGCAGACATTTATAGGGAACAGAACAACTCCAATAGAAATTTTGAAAATCTCTGTAAAAGTAGACCACGATTGACAGATAACTAAAGTACAAAAGGGGACAAACTGTGCAAATAATTTAAAAAGTACTGGAGAGCTTGAGTGGAAAAGATGCTTGAAAGTGGATTTGTAGGTCGTAGAATCAGTTCCAAGTAGTGGTGAATGAAGTTATCCAGACTGGTTCAGGAGCCTGATGGTTGTAAGGTAATAACAGTTCCTGATCCTGGTGGGCCCTAAGGCTTCTGTACCTCCTGCTGAATAATAGGGAGAAGAGGGCATGGCCTGGATGGTGGATAAAATCACATGCCTTGAGGATACTTATGTTAAAAAACAGAACAAATCTAATATAATGTAAACAGGCAGAAACTTATTTTTTGCTAGAGATATGAAGGCAGAACTCCATTGAGGATTTCTATAGGTGTCTATTCCCAAGATAAGGAGCATCAAACAGGTTAGATTTTCCAATAGATGCCCCTCTCCCATTAACTGACCCTTGTTTGGTTGTAGCTGTAAGCAGAGTTTAAGTCAGCTCACATTAGCAGTGGAAGATCTGATGGAGTTATAATTCCGACAGAACTGTTCTCGCACTGCTATTAAATCTTTGTGCCAGTTTACTCCAGCAGTTTATCAGCAACTGCCCCATCATTGTGTGTTGGTACAATGAAAGAAATCTTCCAAAAACATTAAGAGATAGTATTGTCTGAATGGTTGCATTTCCACCACTTTGCAAACTATGGAGCACTTATCCAGCAAAAAGTGTGAGAACCTGCTAACTCACTGCATGGGTCGGCAGGTCACAGGCAGATCTGTGCCCTCTGCTCCAGATTATCAGTGGTTTCTCTGCACATGAAGTAACAGGAAAAGTCAACTACTATGAAGACTTTGTTCTTTAGAAAGTCTATCTGTTGTCATCACACAATGGCTATCTATCTTCCCTCTTTTTAATCTAAGATTTAATCTTCTGTCAATGCCTGAATTTTTATAGGATTGTGCAGTTTGCTGGCATGATTATTAAAATGGTATTACAGTATTCATTATTTAAAGAGTGACAGATGGCACCAAACATTGTGCAAATATCAATGACCATTTCAACTTCTGAATTTCTGATGGAGAGAGATAATCAATAAAACAGCTGATAATGGTTGCCCTAAGGGCACGACTCAAGGTTTACCTTCAGTGCTTGGCCCTCAATAATCACAGTGGCCGCTTCCTTACAGAGAGTCAAAGCGGCTTGGATATCAAGGCAGAGAGTATGAGCCCAAAGCAACAAGGTCTCGAGTTGAATGTTAGAGCCCAAACATTATCTTCCCTTAAAAACTTGATAGCTGAGTTAAACATGGTGTACATAAGACAGGATTACCTGTCTCATCAACCAGGCTAGCAGCTCAGATGTAGAATTTCCTGCTCTGCACACCATTCAACAATCCACGGTGCAGCTGGGGTTTTACAAAACTGGCGAGAGTAAGACTGTAACTTTGGTGTTGACCATAACTGAGACGGCAGTGGTGGTGGGGAGGCACTGAATTTAGTGAATTTTGCTTATATAATTATTTGCCCAACATATCAGCCAACAAAGTAAAAGATTAATTTGGGTGAACAATGAATGAAGGCAGAATTCAAGCTTTTAATTAGTTAATTTAGTTTCTTGGCTCATTTAAGTTAATTAATATGGATTCCCCTTTAGTGTTCCATAGCTGAATCCTTATTTTGAGGTGGGGTGACTATGTTCTATTCCAAAAATGGGGTGGAACTGACCAACATTTCAAAAACTCGAAGTACATTTATTATCAAAATATCTATGCAGTATAGAACCCTGAGATTTGTCTTCCTAAGTCAGCCACGAAACAAAGTAAAACCATGGAACCTGGTCAGCGAAAACATCAAGCACCCAGTGTGCAAAAAAAAAAGAACAAATCACACAAACAATAAAAAACGAGCGAGTGATACACTGAATAGTAAACATCAAACCACAGAGTCCTTGAAACAATCTGGGAACGTTCAGTTTAGTTTAGATCAGTTCAATTTAGCAGTGCGTCATCTGTTGACTGCAGGCCACAGAGCCAGTCTGCCCCAATCAAAGTTGTGTACAATATCAATAATAAAATGAGTAACCAGAAACCAGATACACGTATAGCATGAAATGAAGGGTCCTGTAAAAATGAGATCAATCCACAATCTGTTCCGATCAAACCTTGCCCAAAACCCAAGATCCCTGCTCCTTCCTCCGGCCAGCAGTGAGCAAGAGTGAGAGGGGGACCAAATGCAGGCAGACAGTGCTGAACACCCGCTCTTCCATTCTCTTCCTCGTCGACTTCAATCTTGCTCGATGCTTTGATCCGTGAGATTGACAAGAAGTGGTGCAGGTTATGGGTTCTCACTCCGCCATTAGGCCACACACTCCATTCTCAACCTTGTTCTCCACCATGTTGTATTCCCTCGGTGATAGCAAAGATGCCAGCTTGCTCAGTTGGCCCAAAAACACACTACCAAAATGTAAATTACAGGCTCCAATAGCACACAGAATATATCTAAAAGAAGAAGGTGAAGATGTAGCTTTTTTGACTTGTCTGCAGGACACCACTGTTATTCACAGGAGCCATCTCGCCAGATCTTGCAGGGGTTTTCATGTCAATCACCTGCAAAATGTCGGAAATAACATAAATGACATAAATGACGGAAGTGAGAGCAGACTTTCCAGTTGCTGATCAGCAAGTGGTACGGAGTGTGTTGTAGATGGCCTAATGAATCCTTTCATGTGTACATCATTGGATAGCAAGCATGGCAGATATTGCCAGTACCCAGGACATCTTCAGGGAGCGGTGTCTCAGGAAGGCAGTGTCCATTATT
Organism: Hemitrygon akajei; assembly: GCF_048418815.1. Classification (NCBI taxonomy): domain Eukaryota; kingdom Metazoa; phylum Chordata; class Chondrichthyes; order Myliobatiformes; family Dasyatidae; genus Hemitrygon; species Hemitrygon akajei. The sequence continues at coordinate 14,254,940 of NC_133150.1, read as the reverse complement.
AAGGACCTCCGGCACCCAGGGCATGCCCTTTTCTCACTGTTACCATCAGGTAGGAGGTACAGAAGTCTGAAGGCACACACTCAGCGATTCAGGAACAGCTTCTTCCTCTCTGCCATCTGATTCCTAAATGGACATTAAACGCTTGGATACTACCTCAATTTTTTAAAATATACATATTTCTGTTTTTGCACGATTTTTAATCTATTCAATATGTGTACACTATAATTGATTGATTTATTTATTATTATCTTAATTTTTTTCTATATTATGTATTGGAATGATTGAACTGTTGCTGCTAAGTTAACAAATTTCATGTCACAAGCCGGTGATAATAAACCTGATTCTGATTCTGGTAGTTGAATGTCCTTTCAGATGATCTGATCTTTTTGTCAATTTGCTATTACTTATCATTGAATACTTCATTTCTTGAACTGCTTAACACTTTTTCATCCCAGGCTTTTCCTAGAACATCTACCATACACAGAAAAATGTTCATATATATGACATCAAGTGCATTATAGTCTTAGGGCATCCTAGAAGAGAAAGAAGTAGGTGGTGAATAGTTCTACTAAAACCAGCCAGCAGTTCTCTACAGTCAACTTCTCCATTGTGTGATATGTTGCTTATAGAACATAGAATAGTACAGCACATTACAGGCCCTTCGGCCCACAATGTTGTGCTGACCCTCAAATCCTGCCTCCCATATAACCCCCCACCTTGTGTCTCTCTCACCTTTCCACTTCATTGTCTGTACTAAAATTACTTCATGAGTGGACATCACATATTTGCAATTAACATCAGACAATAGGAATTTAGGAAGAAACTAAAATAATTTTTAAGCAGGCAGAATATATTCCTAACAGTATTGTATCCATGATACCTTTAAATGTTCAGATTACTTTCAACAAAATGAAAAAAATGATTTGAACACCTGTGCTAATGATATAAATGTATTTAACATTCCTGACATATGCTGCATTTTACTCGGTTATTATAGAATCTAATTTAGTGCCTTTTATTTAGTAATTATAATCATCTTCTTGCACATACAGATCAACTTATTTTAATAAACTTAGCTGTCACTAAAAGCAAGATAAAATTGATAAAACTTCTTAACTGTGGTGTGAATTTTTGCTCAGTAATTGGAATACATGCAAATACAATGGATGTCATTCAAGCAAAATTAAGTACCGGTACTGATTTTATGAAACTACTGAATCCTGTTTTCATCTGGGTATGTCTGACTTACTCAGATATTGACCTGGAGAGGATTTTGACAAGTTTTGTTAACTGAGAGAGAGTTAAAAGCAGCATCATTATCAGATGTCCTGTAAAAATATATGTTCCATACAGTAGACAGCTGCCACTGAAATGTGGCAGTCCAATGCTGCAGTGTCACATGATGAGGTTGTTGCCAAGGGCATCTGCTCCTTTGAATCTAACTTGTCAGTGTAATTACAGTAGATAGACAATGCATCATATAAAATAAGATAGAATGGCCTGTTATTTTTATCAACTATATTCATTTCTGTAGAATTGAACTAAGGAATTCTCTTTTAATGATAACATACAGTAAATGCGGTGGAACTTTTATTTGTTTAAAAAATGTTTCTGTAATTGGTTGAAGGTACTTTTGCCTGTTTAGTAATAGGGTGTAGTTAAGGGGTGGCCCTTGAATGGGGAAACCGAATATCCAGCAAATTTTATCTCAGGAACTGAATAAAATCTTTTACTGCATTTCACAGGGTTGCAGAACTGAGAAGCTGGGTGTTTACCAAGGGTTCACGGACTGGGGAAATAACGGAGGAGTTTCTTGGCAGATCAGGGGTTGGATTGCTGGAATTGATTCCATGACACATTGCTCTGAGAGTTTTTTTGTGATATACGATTAAATGCAGCCGTTTTCTGTTCTGAATAGAAGATTTACTTTAAAAGTACTTTAAAACAGGTCAAAGTAATGACCTCTTACAGGAATGCTATTATGTAGTCTCTTTTAGAAGACGACTGGGATGAATCGTGCAAAAACAAAATAGTATAATGTACAACTCTGGAGCATGTCCTTTGACCTACAGTGAACATGCCAACCATGATGCCAATTTAAACTGTACATCTGCCTGTATTGCTATGTATCTCTCCACTCCTTACCTGATCATGTATCCACCTTAATCCACTTCTGCCAGCAGTGCAGTTCAGGCACTTATCACTCTGTGTACAGAAAATTTGCCTCCTAAGCCTCCTTCAAACTTTCCTTCACTCACCTTAAACCTGTGCCTTCGAGTATTTGATTATTTCCATTCTCGGAAAAAGGCTCTGACTATCTATTCTTCTTAATGACTAAACTCATCAAAAAGGCTGGATCTGTCCTTGGCTACAGTCTGGACTCTCTTGAGTTAGTGCTGGAGAGGAGGTTGCTAAACAAACCGTTGTCCATAATGGACAATCTGGCACATTATCCCCATGAATTGAATTGACTTTATTTCTTACAACTTTCACATACATGAAGAGTAAAAATCTTTACATTACGTCTCTGTCTAAATGTGCAATGTGCAATCATAGTAATTTATAATAAACAGAACAGTCAATGTAACATGGAAATACACTCAAATCAGCGTGAGTTAATCAGTCTGATGGCCTGGTGGAAGAAGCTGTTCCGGAGACTGTTGCTCCTGGCTTTTATGCAGGGGTATCGTTTCCTGCATGGTTGCAGCTGGAATAGTTTGTGGTTAGGGTGATTCGGGTCCCCAATGATCCTACAGGCCCTTTTTACACACCTGTCTTTGTAAATGTCCTGAATCATGGGAAGTTCACAACTACAGATGCGCTGAGCTGTCTGCACCACTCTCGGCAGAGTCCTGCAATTAAGGGAGATACAGTTCCCATACCAGGCAGTGATGCAGCCAGTCAGGATGTTCTCAATTGTGCCCCTGTAGAAAGTTCTTAGGATTTGGGGGCCAATACCAAACTTCCTCAGCCGTCTGAGGTGAAAGAGGCACTGTTGTGCCTTCTTCACAACACACCTGGTATGTACAGACCATGTGAGGTCCTCAGTGATGTGGATGCCAAGGAACTTAAAGATGTTTACCCTCTGAACTCCAGATCCATTGATGTCAATAGGGGTTAGCCCGTCTCCATTCCTCCTGTAATCCACAACCAGCTCCCACTGAATAAGCAGTGGAGCACCCTTTCAAACAGACTCATTCAACTCCACTGTCACAAGAATCATTACTGAAAATCTTTCCTATCAAATTCAATAAGTATATATAACAGTTCATCTCCGTGCAACAGGAGAACACACATCATAGTACGATAGCCTCTGTTTTATTATTTTGTACATTATTTTGAACGTTATTACACATTGGTAAATTTTCATTGTGTATACATTATTATTCTGTACTTTATTATTAGTTAAGTCTGCACACTGCCAAGTGTGGTTTTAAATGTTGCTGTTGTAATGAATGAATTTCCCACTTGGGATCAATAAAGTATTTATTATTATTATTATTATTAGGTTGTTCCTCAGTCTCTAATGCTCCAAGAAAACAATCCAAGTTTGTGTAAACTCTCCGTATAGCTAATAGTCCCTCCACCAGGCAACAGCATCCTGGTGAAACACCGTTGCGTCCTCTTAAAGGCTCCACATCTTTCCTGTTGCAAGGTGACCAGAAATTCACAGAACTCTCCACATTACTGAAGTTGTGTATAATTGCAACATGGCTTTCTTACATTTATCACAAATGAGAAAATCTACAGGTGCATGAAGTTCAAGCAACACACACAAAATGCTGGAGGAACTCAGCAGGCCAGGCAGCATTTTGGGCCGAGACCCTTCAGTAGGACTGGAGAGAAAAAGATGAGCAGTAAATTTTTAAAAATGGGGAGGGGAGAGAGAAACACAGGGTGATAGGTGAAACTGGGATGAAATAAAGAGCTGGGAAGTTAATTTTTGATAGAGATACAGGGCTGGAGAAGAGGAAGTCCCTTCTGGCGATGGGACCTGACGTAGATTGAGAGACCGTTTCGCCAAGCACCTACTCTCCATCCTCCAGAAAAAGCGAGATTTCCCAGTGATCACCCATTTTAATTCTACTATGCTTTCCCACTCCGATATGTCAATCCATGGCCTCGTCTACTGTCGCAATGAGGTCATACTGAGGTTGGGGGAACAACAGCTTATATTCTGTCAGTGTAGTCTCCAACCTGATGGCAATAACATTGATTCTCAAACTTCTGGTAATGACCCCCCCCCCCCCCCCACCTTTCACCATTCCCCATCTCCTTTTCCCTCTCTCACCTTATATCCGTGCCTCCCCATTACCTCCCTCTGGTGCTACTCCCCACTTTTCTTTCTTCAATGACCTTCGGTTCTCTCCTACTGGACTCCTCCTTCTCCAGCCTTGTATCTCTTTTACCAATCAACTCCCCAGCACTTTACTTCATCTCTCCCCCTCCCTGTTTCACCTATCACCTCGTGTTTCTCTCTCCCCTCCCCAACCTTCTAAATCTACTCCTCATCTTTTTTACTCCAGTCCTGCCGAAGGATCTTGGCCCAAAATGTCAAATAATCTTTATTCCATAGATGCTGCTTGGTCTGTTGAGTTCCTTCAACATTTTATGTGTGTTCCTGACATTTATACCTTGACTGAGGTCACATAAGCCATGCACTATCTTCAATTGCCACTTTCAATGAGCTTTGCATTTGCACTCCAAGATATCTCTATATGTCAATAGTCCTGCCATTTTCTGTATTGAATTACCTTTATTATTGCATCCTTCACATATATGAAGAGTAAAAATCTTTACATTACATTTCCATCAGAATGTGCAATGTGTAAATTATAGTAATTTGTAATAAATAGTATGTACAGTAAGATACACAACAGAACAGTTAATATAGCTTAGAAATACAATTTATATCAGTGTGAATTAATCAGATGGCCTGGTGGAAGAAGCTGTCCCAGAGCCTGTTGGCCCTGGCTTTAAGGCTGCAGTATCGTTTCCCAGATGGTAGCAGCTGGAACTGTTTGTGGTTGGGGTGACTCAGGTCCCCAATGATCCTTTGGGCCCTTTTTATGCACCTGTTGCTGTAAATGTCTGCAACAGTGGGAAGTTCACATCCACAGATGCGCTGGGCTATCCACACTCTCTATAGAGACCTGCGATTGAGGGAAGTACAGCTCCCATATCAGGCAGTGATACAGCCAGTCAGGATGCTCTCAATTGTGCCCCTATAGAAAGTCCTTCAGATTTGGGGACTCATGCCAAACTTCTTCAACTGTCTGAGGTGAAAGAGGTACTTTTGTGATTTCTTCACCAAACAGCCGGTATGTACAGACAAAGTGAGGTCCTCGGTGATGTGTATACCAAGGAACTTAAACCTGTTCACCTTCTCAACTCCAGATCCATTGATGTCAGTAGGGATGAGCCTGTCTCCATTCATCCTGTAGTCCACAGCTGGCTCCTTACTTATCTCTTGCATTTGGCCTTCCAAATTACAACGCCTCATACTTGTCTAGATTTAAATATATCAGTTATTTCTTTATATTCCTTTATATCTTTATATAGGATCCTCTGCTCTTGCCCTTTTTTCCATGGTCCACTGTCCTCTCCTATTACAAATCTTCTCCCGCTCTTTACCTCTTCCACTCCCTGGCTTCTTACTTCTTCCTCGCCCTACGACCCATTCACCTTCCCCTTCACCTGGTTTTACCTATCACCTCCAGTTTATACACTTTCCCTTCCTCACACACTCGTATTCTGGCCTCTGCCCTCTTTTATTCCATTTCTGATGAAGGGTCTTAGCCTAAAACATAAACCTTTTGTTCACTTCATAGATACTGTTTGACTTGCTGAGTTTCTCTAGCATTTTGAATTTGTTGCTATTTCTTTACCCATATTTCCAGTGGTCTCTGTTCTTGTGAATCCTTTGACAACCTTCCTCACTGTCCACTACTCCAACAAGTTGAGTTGACTACAAACTTACCAGTCAACCTAAATATGTTTTTACCGAAATCAAGTATCTATGTCACAAGCTACAGAAGTCTCAGCACTGTTTTTTGCAGACCACTGGTCACTGACTTTCAATTGGAAATATATCCTTCTACCACTACCCTCTGTATTCTATGGCCATGCCAAAGTTAGATTCAGTCTGTCAAATCTCCATGGATCTCCTGTGCCTTCTGGGTCTGCATACATTGTCATAAACTTTACTGAATTCCATGCCCTGGACAATTAACTGACCTTCTCTCATCAATCATCTTCATCATTTCCTTGAGAAACTTAATCGAGTATGTAGGATATGACCTCCCTCACTCAAAGCTATGTTGCAAGTTTCTATCTTCTCCAGTAATTTCCTGCCACTAATGCTAGGCTCAGTTGCCTATAAAGTCTTGCTGTGTCCCTTTAACAGCAGAACAACTTTGGTCATTCTCCATTCCACTGGGACCTTGCCTCTGGTTAAACAGATACCAAGATCTTTGTCAAGGCCCCAGCAATCTCCTCTCTTGTCTTTCTCAATAACCTTGAATAGATCACATCAGGCCCCGGGGATATCCACCTTAATGATCAAGCAAGAAACTAACTCCTCCTCCATAACATCAATACGCCCTGCAGTATCAGCATATTCTTCCCAGACCTTACTCCTCACTACCCGTGTCCTTCTTGGTGAGTACCAATGCCATTAGTACCTTGCCCACTTCTGCTGACTACAAGCACAAATTACATTCTTTATCCCGAGTGGTGCAACCCGCTCCCTTTTTATGCTCTTGTTTTTAATATATATGACAAATGCTTTGGCATCCTATTTATTTATGTCCTCAAGTAACATTTCATGGTCCCTTTTAGCCTTCCAAATTCCTTGTTTACGTTCTTTTATGCCTTCTTTATGTTTCTCATATAACCATATAACAATTACAGCATGGAAACAGTAATGTTTCTATCCATGCCTTCTAGTCCATGCCAAACGCTTACTCTCAGCTAGTCCCACTGGCCCGCACTCAGCCTTCCATTCCTTTCCTATCCACATACCTATCCAATTTTACTTTAAATGACAATACCGAACCTGCCTCTACCACTTCAATCGGAAGCTCGTTCCACACAGCTACCACTCTCTGAGTAAAGAAATTCCCCCTCATGTTCCCTGAAACTTTTGCCCACTAACTCTCAACTCATGTCCTCTTGTTTGAATCTCCCCTACTCTCAATGGAAAAAGCCTATCCACGTCAACTCTATCTATCCCCCTCATAATTTTATATACCTCTATCAAGTTCCCCCTCAACCTTCTATGCTCCAAAGAATAAAGACCTAACTTGTTCAACCTTTCCCTGTAACTTAGGTGCTGAAACCCAGGTAACATTCTAGTAAATCTCTGTACTCAAAGAGAATCCTACACTACCTGTCTGTTCCTCCTAGCAGCCACCCACTTAATCCTTGGTGTGACCACCTCCTTGAAACTCCTAAGACACAGGAAAAGGCCCTCTGGACAACTTGTCCATGCAAATCAAAATATTGCTCTTAGCTAGACCCAGTTTTCTGCCTTTGGCCTCTGGCATCAGTGTCACTTGACTGCTCCCTGATTCCCACATCACACAGGAGGAATTTAACTCTCTAATGACCACACTTACTGGCTCTTTTAACAATGAATGAAATCAGGAAAAAAGAAAAGGAAAAATCTTGTCTTGCATAGTTGCTACTATGCCTCCTCACCAAATCCAGCATATTGACTTACACAGCAGCAGATCAATCTAATTCTGCCACCCCAGAATATGACTGCACTGATTTCTCCCTCTCTTTGAATAGCCGTTTACCCTTAAGATAAGAAAACAGCATCTCAACGAATACACTTTTTAACAGTTCCCCTTTTCTTTAAAATTATAAAGATCAATAAAAGATAAATAAAACAGAAGTCATTATCAAACTGAATGATGGCATGCCATTGTTGTGTGCACCATGCAAGAGTGGAGAGTGCTTAGCGTGTTTCCAGAATCAGCTTTTCTTTCATGGATGTGCCAGCCAGAAGGATTTACCTGCAGGCAACCCTCAACATCTCCACATAGGTGACTTCAGAGCAGCATCTGGAGAAACTCAGGATCAGGTTGCATACCCATATTACATCCAAAATAATACTATTGAACAGTGTAAGCCAATAGCAGTTACATGTAACATGATATAATTATGTCTCGCTAATCTCAGACTCGAACCAGTGCAGAATCTTACTCTACCTGTTAGACTGGTCACCATTTCTGGCAGCTGATAAGAGAGTAATTGCGAGTATGCTTTGTTCAACAACAATGAAAAAAACATTGATTAGAAAGGATAAAAATGTACCAAGATCTGTGTGAGCATTTTTAAAAGTCAACTGGATGGGTCTTCCTTTGGTTGGGGAGAAAAGTAATTCTATAAGAAAAGCATCTTGGAACGTTCCTATAATTATTGTTCTTCTGCTGCTCATCTCATTCTCAATTAACTTGCAAGGTGAAAATTCTGTTCCGGGATGGATGAAAGCATAGAGTATTAGATTCAATGTGTTGAACTTCACTTCTGAAAGTTGCGCCCAATGGAATCAAGTTTCAGAAACTGTGTGCAGTGTGTGTCTGTTACTATATTGCAGTCTTGTCCTAACAACATCACCTACTCTATCTAAATTATTTTCTATAACTGCAAATGTGATAATCTAACGTTGCTCAAAGTACCTCAAAGTAGGGAGTGCCAATAGGAGTCAGTACTGTATTCAACACTATCTTGGGACTATTTTGTGTTTATGATTAGCTGAACATGTATCCACAATCAGTGCATTGTAGTCTGCTTCAGAATTCAATTAAACTAAATTTTGGAAGCTGAATAATGTATTTTATGCCACCAACCATGGATTAAGTTGCTGCCAATTATATTTATTTTGTACTTAATGATTTTTAAATAAAGATTCAAAAGATTATTGGGATAAATTTGATACACATTTGATCAGAAACTACTTTAGTACTACTCTGAAAAGATCATCCATATGATGCACTCTAATAGCAATTATAAATTGATTGCATAATATTTTGTATTCATTTAATTGGAACATTCAGTTGTACATAATTTAAATTATGCCAGCAGCTAGACAGCTGGTCTCCTCTTGAGTAGAAGCAGAGCATCTAGTAATGTGCCCTATTAGTGAGTGATGCACCATCAATAACTCTCGGAGACGTGAGGCGAGAGATAGGCTTTTATTAGCTGGAAGAGAGCACTATCAGCAGCAAGAGACCATCACACAACATCCTGGAGACTGAGGGAGGAGCAGTGCCTCCAATTGCCTTTATACAGGGGTCTGTGGGAGGAGCCACAGGAGCAGTCAGCGGGGGGGGGGGGGGGGGGGCGTGTCCAGACAGGTATATGTAGTTCACCACAGTGAGACATTACCTTGCTCCAGAAGCTCAAAGAGGCTTTTCCCTTGCGAGGGCAACAGGGCATTAGGAAATATAGTGAGCAACTAGGCTTACTGAATCAATGGGATTTAAAGAATGAGAATGAGCTGCCTTAACTTCTCAGGATTAAGTTGTACAACTAAATAAATGTTACCAAGCAATTCAGCACCATAAAGTGCATTAAATAAAATGCATAAGATAAAATACCAGGGAAGGAAAAGGGTGAACTGGAGAAAAATAAAAGTTAAGTAAGGCTGGATTAAAAAAGAAGGAAAAGAAAGAGCAAATTATTCAATCACCTGGTTTTTGTAGGCAGCAGCAGGCATTGAAATTTACTATGATCTTCCTTTTCTCATTATTGTACTAGGAAGAATCCAGTTGTTAGGTTTTGTGCGGTGAAGGTCTTCTACATTGTAGAAGTGCCTGATTTCAAAGAATCATACAGCACAGGCATGGAACCTCAGACCCACCGTGTCCATTCTAATTCCATTTATCATCCTTTCGGTCCGTAGCCTTATAAGCTTCAGTGATTTGTTTGTCTTCATCCTTTTCAAATATTGTGAGAGTCTCTGCTACTATTACATGTAAACACATTCAGGAGATGAATATTGCATAAGACATCAAACCTAACACAATTACTCATATGCAGCGTAATGAATTAAGTCATTTTGTCCGCATGAGAGACCAGATAGGACCTTGGTTTAAGGTCTCATCCGTGTAAGCGTATTTCCCTGCAATAGTGGATTGGAGTGAAATATAGACTTGTGTACTCAACTCTCTGGAATGAGACCTGAACCTTAAATACTGAACTGCAGAAACAACTGAAAATAGGATTAAATAGAGAGAAATTAAATCAAATAGCTCTTTAAAGATCTAACAATTCGGATCTTTTTCAAAATTTTCCAATAAAAGGATCTTGTGAAAAACTTGGCATGCACTTGAATGATTCCTTAGCTGCTTGATCTAATGCGTCTGCATTTTTGGCATGTACTTCTGGTAAGTGAAGTTAACTACATGACGTGCAGAATCAAAACACTCTTCCCTTCAATGTTAATTGATACAAAATATTCAAAGTGCATCATGTTAAATTCATTTGATGGATATGATGGCTACATTCAATATGGTCTACCTTATACATGTGAATTTAATGAGTTAATTTCCATACATCATACAAAAAGCCCTTACGAAATTTTGGAAGTTTCAGCATGTATAATGGGAGAAATGGCTGATGGGATAGTCCATGTCACTTTAAAAATGCATGTGTTTCACCAGGGATATTTGCTTCATATTAAAGTATTAATTGGCATTGATATTTGACTAAAATAATGATGAAGAGGTAGAAGGCAGAAAATAAGAGTAAACAAAATAACATAAAGATAAAACAATAAGAATTACTGCAGTTATATGCTGTAGGAATGAAGAGACTAACTCGAGTAAAGGTTGGCCCCTTAGAGAATGAGACTGGGATAACGAGAAGTGGAGAAATGGCTGAGACCTTAAGTAATTATAATTTTCATGTTAAAGACATAGGAAAAATATCTCAATATATAATCGAGACTGTAGGAAGAAAAGAAAAATAATTTCTGTCACAAATATTTTAAAAGTGCTAAGCTAGCCAGTGGGGTTATAAGCTAACAAAATTGCCAGACTGGGTGATCTACATTCCAGGGTCTTATAATCATAGAGATCATAGGTGCATTAGTTATAATTTACCTACATTGTCTTGATTCTAAAAAGATCCCAGAGGATTAGAAAACAGTAAATGGAAGGAAAGAAAAAACAGGAAACTATGATCAAGTTAACTTCATGTCTGTCATTAGAAAATTGCTGGAAAGCATTTTTAAGAAGGAGACAGCAAGACCTTTTGAAAATCATAAGATATTCAAACAGAGTCAACATTATTTTTAAAAGAGAAATTGTGTTTGACAAACTTACTAGAGTTGTTTGAGAATGTAATAAACACGGTGGACAGAGAGGAAGCGTTAGTTGCAGTGTAGTTGGATTTTCCAGAAAACATTTAATAAGGTGCCACTCAAAAAAATAGTGCTTAAAAGAGCACAAAGTTAAAAAAAAAAGTAGTATTAGCACAATAGGTGTGTGTCTAACAGAGGGTTGGGATAAATACTGTAGATTGCTATTCGAGTGGGAGCCAGTAACTAATGTGGTGCCACAAGCATCAGTACTGGGGCCTCAATTATTTATAATAACGATTGACTGCAATGAAGGAAGCAGGTGTCCCATAGCTGTGAATTTGCTGATGAGTTAGATTTGTAGAGAGAAGTAGGTTAGTTTGCTGTATCAATGACATAAAAGCTGACAGAATAAAAAAGTGAGGTGAACGAGAGTTTGGCAGATGAAGTATCATGTCAGAAGATGTGAGGTTATTCACCTTGGAGAGAAGAATGGGAATGCAAATTATTATTTAAGCAAAGTGAGACTGTAGAATGCCATGGTACAAGTGGATCTGAGGGATAGTGTATGAAATACTAAACAATTACCATGCAGGTACAAGTATTGGAGAGGCCAATACATTGGTCTCTATTAGGAGGGTATGGTGTGGAAAAGAAGAGAGGCTTTGATGTACTTTTGCACAGTGTCTTGTGTAGTCAAGGGGAATGGAAAGAAAAGCAGAGAGTGGTGTTAACGCCAAGGTTGTATCAACTGTAATGTTATTGAAAGATGGAGTAGGCTCAAGAGGCCAAAAGGCCTACTCATATGTCCTTTGTTCCTATGACATAATATCCGAGGATCAACAACTGAAAGGGAGAAACTAAATGTAACAATATGCCACATTCTATGTAAGATAATCCAAGGCTTTTGTAACCTTTCTGTCCACAGTTGGAATCGGTTCTTGCAGGACCTGGACTGATACAATTGTATATTTATTGAAATTACACCTAGAGAGCTTAGTCCAGTGTGTTTTCATTATTTTGTTCTGATGAACATTTTTCATTAAGCATTTGTTATCTAATATTTTAATTTATGATGCTTGTGTGCATTAATTTTATTTAATTTACTGCCACTTAATAAATATGTATAATTTATAATATTGTGCATTGATATGTAAATATGATTACGCATGAAAATATAAGAATAGATTGTTTTGGTAGTGTGGTCGGGCTACACTTTGTGTAATTGACTCAGTTAACACTTCCTGGTAACAGATCAAAGCTTGGCAAATTAGTTTGTATGGCATATACGTTAGCCCCTGATAGACTACTTAAGAAAAGCAAATAAAATGAATTATCATGACTGTTAGTGAAATCACTCTTTGCTTTTTCTAAATTGGCAACTGCTGGCCAAATGCTGATCATCATTTCTTTGTTAGCTCTCATGAGATGTCATGCCAGCTATAAAGCACCTCCTCTACTAAGATGAGTGATATTTTTCCATCTCTCTAGGTAACACTTCAGAGCTGACAGATCTCCATTTTGATATGGATAAGTCTGACAGGCTGCCAAATTTCTCCCAACTTTAGTTTTACCTTTTTAACTTTGGCAAGCATCCTCCATATAGGTGCCTGTTATCCTTTCCATCTGTGAAAGAATGCAAGTACACGGTTCAGTTCTCCCCTTCAAATGACTCCTCTCTTCTCTGCTTTTCCTACTCACTCTAAAAACACTCTTATCTGTTACACTGCAGTGACATCCTGTCAGCAGGTAATTATACTGGACAAAATCCTCAATCAAAAGACCTATTTCCATATTTTTGCTGCGATTTCCCAATTGGTGTCAATTTAAATGGGTTTGAATTGACATTAAAACTACTCTAAACATAAAGAACTGGCTTCCATATCTATCAGCATGCGAACAGTCTCCACTACTTAACTTTTAGTAAATTATTTCTACTTATATGGATCAAAACCATTGCTTGACAATTCATTTTTTGTGAAAATATAAGAATCCAGAACACATGGAGAGTTTTCTTGATGTTATTGTAAATGAATATTTAATATGCTTGGATTAAGTCAGCTTTTATTAGAAGTACTTACCCATATAGATCAAATAGACTGATACTACCATTAAAATAGTTAAAAAGGGATTTTTATAAATGTTTAGTAAGATCATGTGTGACAGCATCAACAGTAATTTATATCTTGTTGTGCTAAGAATTGGAGAAGTTGTCAAGTAAGAACTCTGTGAAAACAAGATGTGGGAAATAATTTAATACCAGAAATTACGCAAAAATCAAAATGGGTGGGAATGGGGATTTTGTCTAAATTAGATCCACAGATATAAAGACCGGTTATCAAAAACATAGACTTTGCACCAACCTCCCAGTAATTTAACTCATGTTTTCTTGGCATTCTTCAGAATTACTGAGCACACTGGAATGGTAGTTTCTGATAACAAATATATGAATTGATTCATCAGGCCTGGTTTAGTATATTGCAATTGTCGGATCTCATTGACATTTTCTCAGCATTACTGGAATATATTGAATATTAGTTATCTAATGTTGCTGCCAGATTTGAAAATCTGTATGGAAAGATGATCTTCTGTCATCTGTACTTACTTTCAACATCTTTGAGAAAGTGAAATCCTCCCTGTCAAAAGAAAAATTTGATTAATCTCTGTCAGTTTTTCAGATTCTCTGAGAAACTTGGAACAGAGTGCTTTATATTGCACTGTAAGTGCCAGGACCATGCTATTCAAGGGTAGTGTGTTTACTTTTCATTAAGCTTCTTAACTTTATTTTCATTTCTCTCTTGCAGTTGGGATGAAAGTAGCTCCGTTAGCAGTGGCCTCAGTGACACCTCTGACAACCTGAGCTCTGAAGATTTAAATGCCAGTTCATCTCTCAACTCCTATCCAACCACGCCTGTTGCTTCCAGAAGAAATTCCGGCATAGGGGTAAGAGCAAAATTGTGCTACAATCTTCTGCTTGCAAGCTGATTTGGTCATCTCTCCCTCTGGCAAACGTACATTAATCTTTGTTATTCTGAGGCCAAGTTCATTCTTATATCTTCTCTTTACCTTTTTGAGCAGATTGATGTTTACTGTTTTTCAGAGTGCTGTTAGTGTAGTTGTGCCTATGAAGCAGAGAGCTGCTCTTCGTTGTGCTTTTTGATTAGCACAAATTCTGCGCTTTTCCTGAGCAGTTTTACAGCACAGAAACAAGTACCTATGCCTTTATTCATACAGATTTTTTTCCATTTCTTGTATTACAGTTGTTCTATAATGCCCTCTTGTATTAACATGCTACTTGGGCACAAGCCAAGAAGTGTGTTGTAACACATTGTTATTTGGACACAGGCAGTGGCAAAGGGGCATGATTAATATTACATCCAAATACGAAGCCAGTGCAGGAGGCAACAGTTTTCTACAAATGATATAACCACCACTCGCCACCCGCCAACCTCCGCCCCCCCCCCCCCCCATCCCCACTCCCAGTTCTTCAGCTCATAATGTACTGCATGGAAGGCAGCCAAACAGCCATCAATAATCGGGTGTGTTACAGCAAAAAGCAGAGTGGAATTTGTGTAGTAGTACAGCTGTGTTAATGCTAACTTTTGAAATACATATATAGTAAAGATTATCTTTGTTTCTAACTGCTCATCTGCAATTAGAAATCTATTCGAAAGGCATCTGTCAGCTGGAGCAGTTATGCATAGGGATTTCTGAAATATATAAGTGCATGGATATTTAAAACAACTGTTCCAATTTGGAATTGATTAAACTTATCTTCTACGATTGACACTCACTATCTGTATTGCAGAAAATGAATGTGCAAGCTGTTAACACCAAAAGAGAAGTAAGTATATCTGGGAAGCTGTTTGTTTTCAGGTTCAGCACTTCCAGTGGTGAACTAGACATTAATACTGAACTATAACTTCTGCTAAGTTGTGTTGATTTAAAGTTGAATATTTTGCCACTAGAAGTAAAAGGTTAATCGGTTAACAGAGGAAAAATGCAGGAGGCATAAAAAAAATCCAGAACTTTGTTGTTAATTTGAAGTTGTAGAACTCTGTAGTGAAGCAACTGAAATTACGAAATAAACCGCAACAGAAAAATGGAGGTCAGAGTAGTCCTGTTAAGCTGTTGTATAGCAGAAGGTGTTTGGCTTGAATTTTAAGCAAAGTTCTGAGTGGATTTATTGTAAAAAGATGTTGTAAATGGGCTTGTCAGCCAAGGTATTGAATGGTTCGATTCAGGATGCATAAATGGAGCAGGTAGCAACATGAGTTTTGCTTCAAGAAGATTAGTTTGGTGCTAGGATAGGCATGTGTGATACCGACTTTGATCAAACTAAAAATGTGTCAATGTGGCTCATGATCAAAGTGGATGTGTTCCTGCAGAAGAAAAATTGAGAGGTTTAAGAGAGTGAGAGTGCAACATAAATAGATATTTGGGCCAGCAGATTATCACAGAGGATCATTTAGTCTGAGGTGTAATTTGGTTGCTAGGGGGAGGTGGTGTGGGATGACCAGAGGTCTGGTCATTAGTTTGGTAACCCTAGAGTATGGTTGAAGATGGCTAAGTGGTTGAAATAGGTGATAAAATTATGAGTGGGGGTTGACACATAGGCTGTTGGTAGAGGTGGCAACAAGTAGGCCTGGGGAGTCAGGCCAATGTGGAGTTGGAGGTGTGTTTCTTGGATATGAGTGTGAGCTCCTCAAGGTGTGTCAATGTGGGAGAGGGATGGCTAAGAGGAGAAGCCATCGTGCTGCTGAAAGAGGCAGCTTGCAAACTTACTTTTTTCTACCGTACTGCATAAGCTGGAACATTGTTAGATATGCTCACAAGTACTGTGAAACCATGTTTCTTCATGAGTGACCCACGTGCGTGTGTACGCAGCAGCCAGGTATGCACTGGACGCCACTGCACACGTCAGGTTCATTGATCTATGAGTTCATCAGCTCCACTGAGGACTTAGAAGGAACATGGAGACTTCATGAAGCTCACAGATAGTCATAGATATTCCATTAAGATTGAATTTTCATTGAAAAAGTATCAACCACGGTTGTGGTTGATTATATTTTTCAGTAAATATGTTTTGTGAGATGGAATGTATCTGTCAGTTGTACAAATTAACATTCAAGCTGCTTAGCTTTTATTTATATAAAGCATCAAAGAACACTATTACTTACAGTTACATTCTTGCTGAGGAAGGAAGGGAGTGAGTTGGAAACTGTGTTGCAAGTAACAAATGCCAGAAATTTCTTCCAAAATATAAAACAAGTGATAATGTGGATATTGTCCTCATTTGTAAATCAAGATTCTCATTTGTGAAACACTTAAATCATTTGGAAGATGCATACAAATAAGAAGTAAAAATAGAAACTATATTTGCCAAATGCCAATTTGAATCTTGCTCAAATAATGAATTTATAAAAATGAACATATATAAATATGACTATTTTAAATATAAATTGATATTATCCTGATGTTCATTGACCCAGTGTTATTTTATTGTTTACAATTAGTAAGTACAAATGCAGTAATAACTATTAAAGTGTAGAATTCATTGAGGTTTTTGCAGTTAAATCTTGTTATTGTAGTAGGTTAAATATCTTTACCTACAATCCTGCCTGTGTGGATAGTCAGTAATACATGATAGAGCACTTTGTTGAGTCTTGATTGAAGTGCCATGAGTGAAATATGTCACACAAGTTATTACAAAGGAAGTTAAGGAAGCTGGATACGTGCAGACATGTGGTTTGATACGCACCACCGCTCTATTGGTTATTTATTCAGCACTGATAGATGATTGGCAAGCCTGCTATTAGTGTGAGTCACCATGCATGCAATACAAATCAGTATATCCACCATAGTAGAAGGAAAGGGAAGGTGAGTATGCAACTGTCTACTTTCTTTACAACAGTACCAGTGGCAGAGATAAGTTGATCTCTGTGTCTTGTCACTTCTCTTGAAGACCAGTGTGGTGGAGACAATCGCAGGTCAATTAACATTTTGACAGTCTTACAGCAGTCTTCCAGTGCTGCCCGACACAGATTGGAGGATCACTTCTTCAAGCACCTTTGCTCTATAACATCCAGGATCTCCTGGTGACCAACCACTTTAATACTACTTTCCATTCCCACACTAACATGCCTGCCCGTGACGTCCTTTTCTGAGAAGCTGTGGTTAGAAATAGATTAGAGGAACAACACCTCATAACACAGCTTGGTCATCTTGACATCAGTATTGATTTTTTTTACTTCTGGTAACCGCTGCCCTCTTTTGTTTTCCCTAATGCCTTTGGCCCCTTCATCCCTTCTGTTTCCCACCTATCAACAATATCTTCGTCCCTCTGGTTCCTGCCTCCTTCCCTTTATGCTATGTCCCTGCTGTCAGATTCCATCTTGTCTCTTCCACAAATCATCTCCCAGCTTCTCACATCATTCCCACTTTCCCCCTCCCCCACCTACCGATCTTCCCCTTTATCCTGGCACCGGCTCTCTTTCTTCCCGGTCCGGATGAAAGGGTCTTGGCGTGAAAAGCAAGTCAGAGACAAAAATAAAGGGGGTGCATATTCTTAGATCAGGGTTTTTGCTCCTTCATAATGACTGTTGTAATCGCCAGTGTCAAAGATAGAAAAAGACAGTTTCTCTGAAAGTTTAAAATCGTTTATATATCAGAACAGCATTTTTCACTGTTTATTTCTTTTTAATTGTAATTCACAGTTATTTCTCATGTCTTGCACTGTACTGCTGCCACAAAACAATAAGCTTCAAGATACGTCAGTGAAAATAAACCTGTTGGTCTGATTCTGAATTTGAACCAATACCTACTTTGAATATTTTTTTAATAATGTCACTTTTAAATCTTTTTAAGATGTTTGAGGGAGGTAAGGATCATTTGTTATGCCACATTGGATATATAGCCAGGTAATTAGATTCACATCTATAAAAGAAGGGAAGATTGGAAATCCAGCCTTGTGGGTTGAGAGAGGTGATGTCAGTATAAACAGAAGGATCTGCAGATTTTCTTGTGTTTGTGATCCACTTTCTTTGAACTCTTTTAAACTTTTTGGACAATGGACTTAATTGATAATTGATATGAAACCTGTCATTAAGATCATTCCTGTGAGATGCAGGAAGTAGATATTTAAAAACAAAGAAAGTGGCCAGAACCTTTAAGTTAAATTGCATAAGTGTATTCACCAATACTTCTTGTATGAGCATAGAAATTATTTCCTATTAAAACAGACGCAATGGGATCAACCTCCACCAAATAAAAGGATGATTCCAGTAACTAAATTTGTGGCCTTCACCTTTGCCGTTCATATGATTAGTGTAATGCCATTGAAGAGTCTGGCTGAATGATTTGCATTAGCTGCTTCAGTTGAAGGATTAAATTAAGTAAAACAAGCTTTAAGGTGCCTTAGTGATGATATTCAAGAATGTTTTGGGTATTCAGATGATTATAGGAGAAACTGAGGAATGTAAAAAACTAGCTGTCAATTCTGTATCATCTCAGGGAAGCATCCCTAGTGTGGAGGAGTAGATCTGGATGTGCCTAGTAGCTAGCAGGATAGCAGGAGGGCTTCATATTGCTCTTTATTTACATAATGCCCTAATGTTATTAATTAAGGTGCACAGCTTATACTTCAGAATCTAAAATCCCAGAGGAATTGCACAAGGACCTGGTTATGCCCAGTACCTTGAATAAAACATTCAGTAATGATGCCTAAATTCAGTGATTAATACCCTGTATCGCAGGATAACTGATCCAAACATAGCTTGCACCATTTTTCAGACGTTCTTTGGCTACCACTTAACAATGTAGTATCTTACTTATATAAATTAGGTCCTAATATCTAAAAAATAAATGAGATTTATATCCTCTCAGTGAATATTGTTAAGCAGGCCCCTTACCTGCTCAGTGTTCTTCAGTAGCCATCAATGAGAAGTACAGCCTGTCATTGTGGTGATTGCACGGAGATGCAGTTGTTGGCTGTTTGACTCCAATTCTTAGGTAAGTTGCAGTCTCTAGCGCCTACTAATCCTCTGATTTGCAAAAGTTACAATCTAACTTGTTGACTTCATACACCAGGTCATGTTCTATGAGAAAATAATGCATAAAATCATTTTTATGTGCCTTTTCAGTTCTGGTCATAGAATTTCTTGCCTATTAAAAGAGAATTGATAGGAGCAATATCTGGCAAACAATGGTATTAAAAGTTTTACAAAGCACTCTTATGGAGCCTGGGATAACAGCATCCATTCTTGTCACAAATTCTGAGTATCAGTCATTGTAATTGATCCCTTGTTACTTGTTTAATTGCCACAGCCTTCACATGCGACAGCCATCAACAGTTTACTCATAAAGTGCTATTAACCTGTTAATCTCAATTGATTAGCATCAGTCTTGGCACACAACAACTCTGCACAAAATGTATGTATATAAATGTCAGGCCCATTTTATCAAATAACTTTCAAAATGCCTTTTAAGTACATCTTGGGACTGATTATTTTAGACCATAACTGGAGTATCATGCCTGTTTTGTTATTCACTATAAGTAGGATATGAAGACTCTAGACCAACCTTTCTTAACTGTTTTGCCCTGGAGGAACTCTTAAAATAATTTTCAGGCCTCAGGGAGCCCGGGCATAAAAACATACAGGTGGTCACTAAGTTACGAATGTCCAACTTACTGACAACTCTACTTACGAACTGAGGAAGGAGAACGCTGTCCGCCATTTTAAGTCGTTGTGGTTGACACTGTGTTGAGTGTTTAACTGTGTATTTGGCTTAAATTTTTCTTAGTAAGATTCACCCTGACCCCCCCCCCCCCCCACGTTCCAGTCAGCTGGTGGCTCAGTCAGATCAGCGCTGGGCTGGAGAACGGAGGTTCTCGAGTTTGATCCAGTGAGAGACTGCTCCTGTGCCGGGTTGATGTCGATCCAGTGACTCCCGTACCATCCGTGCCAGATGTCGAGCTCGCAACTTGATCTCATAAAAAAAACACTGCCACCTCCAGTTTAAATTCTCACACGGAATATTGTGGAGGATCAAATACCCAAACCCAGCACAGCCCCCACTTGTCCCATTTAACCTGTCTCAGTGCAATGGACTTTCGGACCCGGGGAATTCAGTGCGGTGGTCCTTAGGATCCAGCGGGCCTCGGGAGCCGGCGGAGCTCAGGACCCACCGCCCGCAGTGTTTCTGTTCCATTGACGGGAAGTAATCGCGATTGAAAATAAAGTGGAAATAATAAAGCGTTTGGAAAGAGGTGAAACGCCATCAGTCTTTGGAAAATTATTAGGCTACAGTCGGTCAACGATCGGAACAATTTTAAAGGATAACGGATAAAGTGAGAATAACGGAGCATGTGAAAGGCCCTGCCCCCATGAAAGCTACAATTATTACTAAGCAACGCAGTGGTTTAATTTTTGGAATACATACGTTTCTTAAGTGTTTATATGCATAGAAAGATAAAATATATACTATATACTAAGACAAACGTTTGACTTACTGACGCTAAATAATACTGGATGTACTTGTTCCGACTCTCGTACAAATCCAACTTAAAGACAGGCTCAGGAACGGAACTCGTACGTAACCCGGGGACTGCCTGTATATCTAGAGCTCATGGTACGTGAGTGTGATTACTAAGTTTGTAGTCCAAAAATAATTGTCAGTGCTCTTTTGAGTAGAGAATGAATTCTTTGCCAACCTCTCTTGAAAAAAAAAGATAGTCAAGTTTAGCTGACTTTTCTTGAAATTACTCTTTCTTTCCCTTTCATCAATTTTAAAAACTCCTAAGGCAAACATAATAAATTTCTCAATTCTGGTCAAACTTGCAATACCTTCAACTGAAATAACACGATTTCTATCCTTGCTCTTGATGCTTGCTAAACAAGAAAAAGCTTGCTCACACGTGCTCAAACACAGTTTGAAAACTGCAGCAAAATGTTATTTGCTTTCCTATGAATGACAGGGTATTCTTCTTTCACAGAAATCCAAAACTTGTCCGGGGGCAGATCAGTAAATCTCATCTTGAGTGCATGATCAGAGTGCAGCTCACAAAATCCTTCCTCTTCTCTCAAAGTCAAGTTGTCAGGCTGCGCAGAAGGTTCTGAGAAAGGGTCCCTCACCCAGTCATACACTTGTGTTGAAAGGGAGGAAAAATACTTCAATTTTGTTCTGCAGTTCTTCCAGGTGGTTTTCAATAAGACTCGAAACTTTCTGATATCCTCCCTCACTCTCAAGCCCAAACAGCATTGGAAACATTTCAAGGTTTCCTTTTTGCA
Organism: Hemitrygon akajei; assembly: GCF_048418815.1. Lineage (NCBI taxonomy): Eukaryota > Metazoa > Chordata > Chondrichthyes > Myliobatiformes > Dasyatidae > Hemitrygon > Hemitrygon akajei. The sequence goes on along the minus strand of NC_133150.1, from coordinate 14,233,340 downwards.
GCATGGTTTTTCCAAAGATGGTTTCTAAGAATCTTGTCAGATGAAGTCAAAGTATTTTCTCTAGGGTCTTGCAAAGACTTATTCAACTGGTTCATATGATGAAAAATGTCTGTTAAGTAGGCTAGTTTTTGCAGCCATTCTTCAAAGCATTCAGCAAAATCTGGCCTTCTGTTTTCCTGAAAGTATTCCTGCAATTTACCTTTCAGCTGAAGCACCCTGTTGCGAACTCTTCCTGTGCTAAGCCACTGGATTTCTGTCTGTAGCAGGAGATTGCTGAGCTCTTTGTCTGCATTTTCACACAATCTTTTAAACATTCTCAAGTGAACTGGTCTTAAAGCTACTAGATAACTTGCCTCCTGAATCTTTTTACTGATTGTGACTTTATTTTCAAAAGTTTTAATCTGTTTGTTTTGAGATTCCAATAGTTGTTTAAAATAACTAGCACTTTAACGTGGCTGTGATTTGTCATTAAGTGTCTTCTCAATGTTGCCGGAGCCAACATTGAGTGTGTAGAGTATATGGGTGATAAGCAGATGGAGCTAGGTAGAGAAAAGAAAATAACTTCAAAAGAAGGGCTGGAGGGGTGAGAGTTGGATAGAGGATATTTGGACGATGTAACAGGATGCAGATAAATTGAACAGGAGACAGATAGAGTTCAATGTGGGAAAGTGTATGCTTGTACACTTTGGCTAGAGAAAGCTAAAGGAAGACTGTTATCCAAACAGAAAAAGATTTTAGATGAGAAAAATACAGAGGGATTTATTTGTTCCTATGCATGAATCAAAGTTCAAAGTAAATTTATTATCAAAGTACATATATGACACCATACACAACCCTGCGATTCATTTTCTTGTGGGCGCACTTAATAAATCTGTAATAGAATAATAACCATTAGTTGAGTGAAGTTATCCCCTTTGGTTCAGGAGCCTAATGTCTGAGGAATAATAATTATTCCTGAACCTGGTGCCATGAGTCCTGAGTCTCTTGTACCTTCTTCTTGCTTGATGGGAGCAGCAAAATGAGAGCATGACTCTGGTGGTAGGAGTAGCTGATGATGGATGCTGCTTTCCTACAATATGCTTTGTGTAGATATACTCAATGGTTGGGAGGGTTTTACCCATGATGGACAGATCCATATCCACTACTTATCATAGGATTCTCCATTCAAGGGCATTGATATTTCCATACCTGGCTGTGACGTAGCCACTCAATATATTCTACATTACCCTTCAGTAGAAGTCTTAGATTGCCAAATCTTTGCAAGCTCCTAAGGAAGTAGAAGTGCTACCATGCTACAATGCTTTCTTCAGAATTACACTTGCGTGCTTGGCCTAGGACAAGTCCTCTGCAATGATAACACCAAGGAGTTTGAAGTTGCTGATCCTCTGATGAGGACTGGCCATTGGACCTTTGGTTTCCTCCTCCTGAAGTTAATCAACTCCTTGGTCTTGCTGACATTGAGTAACAGGTTGTTGTTGTGGCACCGCTCAGTCCGATTTTCAATCTCCCTCCTATACGCTGATTCGGCTAACAAAAGTGCTGAAATCATCAAACTTGAATATGGCACTGGAGCTGTGCTTAGCCACACACTCACCAGTGGAAAGCTCATTGAGCAGGGTGCTGAGCACACAGCCTTGTGGTGCACCTTTGTTAATGGAGGCTATGGAGGAGATGTTGTTGCCAATCTGATCTGAGAAAATCGAAGATGCAGTTGCTCAAGGAGATGTTGAGGCCAAGGTCTTGAAGCTTATTGATTAGTTTTGAGTGGATAATTGTATTGGCTGCTGAGTTGTAGTCAATGAAGAGCCTCCTGATGTATGCATCTTTGGTATTCAGATGTTCCAGGGTTGAGTGAAGATTCATTGAGATGGCATCTGCTGTGGACCTGTTGCTCGGGTAGGCAAATTGGAGTAGATCCAAGTTACTTCTCAGGCAGGAGGTGATATGGTTCATCACCAACCTTCCAAAACACTTCATTACAGTGGATGTAAGTGCTACTGGATAGTCATCATTTAGGCAGTTTACCACATTCTTCTTCGGCACTAGTATAAGTGAAGTCTGCTTGAAGCTGGTGGGTACCTCAGACTGCCAAAGCGAGAGGTTAAGGATCTCAGTGAACACTCCAGCCAGTGGATCAGCACAGATCTTTAGTATTTGGCCAGGTATCCTATCTGGGCCAGATGCTTTTGTGGGTTCACCCAGCCGAAGGCTATTTGTACATCTGCCTCAGAGACCGAAGTCATCGGATCATTGGGGGCTGTTTGAGTTTGTGATGGTTCCTCCATATTTTGACTGTCAAAGTGAGCATAGAAGGCATTGCGTTCATTTGGAGAAGAAACCCTATTGTCACCTATGTCGCTTAATTTTACTTTATAAATACTGATAGTATTCTAGCCCTGCCACGAATGTCAAGCATTGTAAGTTAATTCAAGTTTAGTCCGGAATTGTCACTTCTGTGAGATGTTTTTCCGGAGATCATACTCATTCCTCTGATCTGGCTTTCAGCAGATTGCAGACCTCGTGGTTCGTCCAGGACTTGTAACTGGGGAAGACTCTGAATGAATTGATGGGGACACTCTTGTCTGAAACTGTTTTATAAAGTCTATGGCAACCATGGTGTATTCATTCAGATCCACAGATGAGCCCTTGAACACAGCCCAGTTCACCGGCTCAAAGCCACTCCTCTGTCTCCCTTGACCACCTCTTTTTTTTTGTCCAAATTGCAGAAGCTTTGCTCTTTAGCCTCTGACTGTATGCAGGTAGGAGAACGGCAGCCAAGTGATTAGATTTACTGAAATGCGGGCGGGGCATGGATTGGTAGGCATCCCTTATCTTAATATAACAGTGCTCTATTGTGTTGGGACCATGGGTGTTGATGGTTTTCTTCGAACAAGAAAGTGAGCTGGAAGGTACAGCAAATGATAAGAAAGATAATGACATTTTGGCATTTAATGCAATAAAATTGATGTTTAGAAGCCAGAAAGTATTATTACAATTGTGCAGTGTGCCAGTGAGGTCACTCCCAGGAGCGCTGTTTTCACCCCATAGTTAAGGAAGGATATACTGGCACTGGAGGCAGTTCAAAAGAGATTTACCATTCTAATTCCCAGAATGCAAGGAGTATTCTGTCATAAACAGCTACAGAAGTTAAAGCTATATTGTTTGGAGTTCAGGAGACTTAGGAGTGATCTAATGGACACATGAAGATTCTGAAGAGTCATGACATATTGACATCAAGAAATCTGACTTATTTTCCCAGCAAGGGGAGAATCTTGAACAAGGAGACAGAATTATGACATTAGGGGTAGTCATTCAAATAGAGTTGTATAGCAAATTTGTTTCTTGAAAATCTAGTAGATTTCTGGAATTCTGTACCTCAGAAGGTTTTGGAAGCCTGGGGGTATTTAAAGTGCAAGAAGATAAATGTTTAAAAGATTAGGGAATTTAAGTTTTTAGGGAACTAGCACAGAAGATGAGACAAGATCTGGGAAGATTGCACTATCAAGAGCTAGCACAGACTGAATGGTCTGAATAACCTCTTTCTATACTGCAAAAGTTCAATCATTCTATGATTATCTGGGAACAAAGGTTAGAGTCATTTTTGAAGATCAAGTTTTCCTTTTAGTCATAAACTGTGAGTGATGCAAGATCATTTTGGATTAAGCAAGAGTAGCAACATTTCCATAATGTTTTATCTCTTTCTGGAGATGCAATCTCTGTTCAGTGTCTCGGGGTGACCAAACGCATTCTCTAGCCTGGATTTTATTGCATTTACCCAAGTTTGGCTGCCGTAAACCTAATATATGTTCAGGCATCTAGTTCATTCTTGAATGACATTACCTGATATTTTTGCTACTTTCAGTCTTAGTACCGTAAAAGATTATTAATCTCTACCTGCTCTATTGTACTCTTGCTGGCTGTACGTAAATATGCTTGAGCAAGATCGTTCATGTTTTAAACCCTTTTATTTTAGCTAGTGCATTTGACTGGATGTGGTCCAACACCCTAAATCCATAGGCATATCTCTGCAAATGATCAGATATCTCTAAAAACCCCTGTCATCTCTGACAAATGGTCCTCAAACTTAAATGTTAATTCTGTCTCTATTTCTACCAATGCTGCCTGGACTGCATATTTCTAGCACTTACGTCTTTATTTCAGATTTTCAGCATCCGTGGGGTTTAAACTATTTTCATTCTTTGTTTAGTTTTGAGTCCAGCCTGCATAGAATCAAGGTTATTATCACTTTATCACTGATGTATGACATGAAGTTTGTTATTTAGGAGCAGTATTTACTTTTCAAATACATAAAACTCCAATAAATTACAAAAATAAATATGATGTGCAGGGGTCCATGAGGGGTGAGCGAGGTAGGGTCCATGAGTTTGTGGCTTGTTCAGAAAGCCATTTCTGAATCATTGAGTATTGGTTTTCATGCTCCTATACCTCTTCTCTGATGATATAACAAGAATAGGGCAAGTCCCAAATGGTGAGGGTACTCACTGATAGATGCTGCCCTTAAAGATATCCTCAGTCGTGGAGTAGGTTGTGACCATGATGGATCTTATTGAGTTTACAACGCTGCTAGGTATTCAAATGTGTATATTATGTCCAATACATGAAACTGTGTCCAATCAGTTCTTTCATTCAACCCCATTAAGTAGTTGGAAGCAACTTGATTATAAAATTAATGTCAAATAATTGGTTTCAAAAGGGTTATCACCTCTTTCTGCTTATGAGCGTGATGAAAATACAGTATTGGTAATGTTTACTATAAAGATATTGTGATAATTTTTTAAGTAAGCCTCTAAATTAAGATAAATTTCATAGGATTTCCCAATGTGTACACTTCGTAATTATTTTACTTAGAGATTTGAATTAGACTTAATGAAATATTTAACACATAACTGGATTCTCCTGTAGTTGACTTTCATGTATTCACTATCTTTATGTTATGTATTAAATTATGAGTTAATTTGATGGAAGGATCTTAGCTTTTAAATTACATTTCACTTATCAATTACATTCCTGGCTGTGGTGATTGGATTTGCTGTTTTGGTGGTTCTTCGCAATAGGATTGAAATTATGAAATGTCCTGCATGATTTTAATGATGGATATTGTCCAAAAAGATGTGGGAGTGAGCAGAATCTGATCTCAGAAGCTGAGTACAGTGCTTGACCTGCTATTACCAGTACGAAGGTGACCTTCTTAATGATAGCAATTTAATTGGGAGGTAGGAGTAAGAGCAGAGATTCAGAAGGTTCAGATGTTGATTGTGGATTGGGTTTTGTTCTGTTTCCTGAACTCAGGCAACCAGTGCTTTCAAATTTCAGCCCATTTTCAGGTCACAAAGTTACTTTAAAATTGTACTTTTACCAATTTTTGTTTATACTTCTTATGGCCTCATAAAATATAATCCATATCCCATTAATATTCAGCCTGGTTTTGAGGAGGGCTGGAAATCACGTTGCTAGGCAGTGCGTGCTGAGAACCTGCTTAGTTGCAGATGGGTTCAATGGGCAGTCTACAACAAAAGGGGAAGAACCCCATGGTGTTGATTCATGTGGGTCACTGTGAGCAAAGTAATTATTGTGCCTGGCCTCAAGTCTCTTTCTTTCATCCTTCCTTGAGATAGAGTGTGTCCATACTTTAGAAAAATGCTTTAATTCAAAAATCTGAAAAAGCTGTCTGGTCTCTTTTCTCGAGTTCATGACTGCCTTCAATCCTGCCGTTGCATTAATAAAAATTTAAAAATGGACCAGTGACCAGTCCGTTAATAACATTTTTTAAAAATGGACGAGTGATGCCATTGCTCTGTCTAATTGATGGGCTCTGGTTTTGTTGAGTATCACCTCTTTTCCATCTGTTGTAATCCTGTGACACAGGGTGGGTAGGTGCACTCCGTTCCTATCTTACCACAGAGACCTCTTGAAGTCACAGTGGAATCTTTCTGGTCTCACTTCCATTACCATGTTAAGTTTAACAGCAGAACTGAAAGGACTAAACCTGGCACTGGCGATACTGTCCAAAGTAAATATTGTTCAAGACCAAGTGGCACAGCTGCTTGGATTTCAATGGTCTCAATGGGTTCTGACCTCCAGTGCACCTGAACCTTCAGTCACTTTTGTGGATGTAAGATTTGTCTTCCAGAGAGTGAAACAGAAGAAAGCATTTGACCCTGATGGTACCTCTGGCTATTTCCTTAATTCTCTGCAGATCAGCTGGCGGGAGTATTTCCAGAAAATTTTAACATCTTCCTGCTTCAATCTGGGGTCCCCACCTTTTTAAGAAGACCACTATCATCTCGATACCTGAGAAAGCAAAGATAATGTGCCTAATTAACTACCGCCCATTCGCTTTGCTTTGGAAGACTGGTCATGGCACGCATCAACTCTAGGTCTATTACAAGCACCATCTCGCTGGCCCTCTTCTCATCTCTGGAGCAATTGGATAGTAAAGACACCTATGTTAGACTTTTGTTTACTGACTACTGCCCCACGCCTAGCACTATAATTCCAAGCAAACTCATCACCAATCTCTGGACCCTGGGAATTAATGCTTCTTGACCAACAGCCCACAATCAATTAGGAGAGGCAGCAACAGCTCCACCATGACTGTTCTAAATATTGGTGCTCCAGAAAGTTGCGATCTCAGCCCTCCTCTCTACTTTCTGTACACTCTTGACTGCGTAGCCAGAGTCTGCTGTAACTCCGTTTGCAGGTTGCAGATTATTCCACCATAGTGTGCTGTATCTCAAGTAACGACGAGTCGGAGAGCATAGCAACTTGTTGACAAAACAGCAACCTTTCCGTCAATGTCAGCAGAACAAAAAAGCTGGCCATTCAGTCAGGAAGGGGAGCAGTGCACGTGCTCCTGTTTCCAAAGGTGATTAGGTTGAGAGTTTCAAGCTCCTAGCAGTGAACATGACCAATATCTTCTCCTGTCCCAACCATGTAAACGTCACAGAGATGAAAATTCACCAGTGCCTCTGCTTCCTCAGGAGGCTAAAGAAATATGGCATCCCCCGTCAACCCATGTTAACTGTTATCAATGCACCAGAGAAAACGTCTGATCTGGATGCCCGGTGGCTTAGTGTGGCAGCTGCTCTGCATGTGACCTTAAACTGCAGAGAGTTGTAGACACAGCTCAGCACCTTGCAGCCTGCAGCCTCCCCTCCATGGACTCAGTCTATATTTCTCACTGCCAGCATAAGCAAAGAGCCCACCCACACTGGGTATTCTCCCTTCTCCTCTTCCCGTCAGACACAGGATACAAAAGCCTGAGTGCATGTACCACCAGGCTCGAGGATAGCTTCCACCCTGCTCTTATGCCACTGCCTTTGTGGAACGGGACAGAAGTTTGGTGGAGGTAAACCACGATCATACTGAATGACAGGCAGACTTGAGGAGCTGCACAACTTGCTCCTGTTTTCTTCTCTCCAATGATAATGTATCTTAATGCAAATATGGCAAACCAAAGCCTGGTAATTTCCATCAACCCTGTACTATGCCCAGACCTTCGACTATATCATTACTATCTGCTCTCAAAATCCTTGGGATAGATGCTGTCACTTTGATGCTTTCAAAGCTTAAGTCTCAATTTATAAATTTTGTTCTAGCCGAACACAAGAGGAAGAAATAAGGAAAGCAAATGTGCTGTAGACCTTTTGCAGAGACTGTCCAATGTTTTATGTATGAGCTTTTACTTATTTTATGATTGACAGATTTCCTAATTCAATATGCAGTTCAAGTAATTTTTAATGGTTAGCTTATTAAAATAAAGGAAATTTGTGTAATCCAAGAGGTATACAAAAGACTTTGCCAAGCAGTGAAGTAGTCAAGCGGTGAAAGAGTTGAAGGAAGTACTTTCTCCTGCCCAGTCCATCATACTGCATTGCTGTAATGCCTTCAATAGCCTCTCGCTTGCCTAACTAGAGTTCCCTCCTTTGAATAGAACTTGATTTTAAACACATAACTGTCCCCAACATTGCTTTTATTTTAACCATGTCCAGTTCTGCATGTTTCCTCCAATATCATTAGAGCACCATCAAAATCAAAATGAAAGCAAAGCAGAGAAGTAATTGGAGCCCAGTGAAGTGATGAACCATGAAGGTGTCCCAAAATCAAATCTTAGCTCATTGCTGAGCATTTGTACAGACATGGCAAATTTTATTTAGGATCTACAATAATCAAAGCATTTATTTCTTAATATGGCTTCAGTTTTTGCCTTAAAGATGCATTCATGGAGAAAAAAAATAAAGACAGGTCTCTGAGGATAATTGTATTTTTTATTTTTAGAGATGATATTAAACTGAGTGTTTATTACTACACCCTTAAATCTGATTGTATAGTGAGAGTAATTTGCACCTCAGGTCATGTTTGAGCAATAGGGATGATCGGATCTGAATATAGTAATTCATTTGGACAGTGGCCAAAGGTAAGGGGCGATTAAGGCAAATTGTGCATATGCATATAACTTGTATGTACCTCAAAATTGTTTAAGCTACACATTTACGTATTTTACTAACTAAAATGTATAGTGGGGCAAGAATGGTCCTTATTATTTTATCCCTGATGTTTTCTGAATCATGTATTTTAGACATAACATTTTCTTCAATAAATTTTATTTTCTATGATAAATAAAATACAATTTCTTCCACTGTGAAATTTAATATATTTTCTCCAGATGAAATCTAGTTTATCTGTGCTTTGAAGCGATGTTTTCAAATTTTCCGCAGAATACTGGTTTGCAATATTGATATCTGCCAAGACCAATAATGTTCTAAAATATTATTAAGCACCCTGCTGAATCTTCAGCAATGTTAATCTGAGTTTAATGGAGCACTACAAAGTTAATCAGTATTTGTGGGTTTTGGAAGCTTTCTGATGTTCCTTTTTGTAACTTACCACATTTTCATGATTGCTTGTAAATTCTTATTGCATAATATCATTGAATGTAACAGGTCATTCCATATTTATGGAAAATATTATCAGACTTGAGTCAATGCATTATAAATGTTATAAATGTTAATTGTCTGCTTCATTTCCCATGGAAAGAGAATCACAGACAGTCTTACTCCCTTCATCCATCAAAGTGGTTAGTCATTGCAATTAAAAGATTATTGTCTCTTTCTTAATAGAAATGAGCTTTGTTATTTTAATTTTTTTATCTCCCTTGATATCCATGGTGTGATCTTTTAACACTCCACACTACATTTTAAACCAATATAATTTTCATTTTTTGGCAGATATGTCAAAATGACAACATTTTAGTACCACGCTGCAAAAAGATATTTTTATCATCTGTTAATATTTGCCCAGTTTCATTTGCTTTTGGAGTATTAAAACCAACTGTCCATGCAGTTATTAAAAAATCCTTGGTCATGGATGAAAGAAGCACATTTGCTTTTGAAAGATCCACGATTTTGTTCGGAGAAGATTGACATATATTCTCCTGCCTTCTGGGATCCAGTTATAAATATGATGAAGCAGAACGTTTACTGACATTTGAGTAAACAGATTTAACTGGTTATTATGTAATTTCCAAAGAGCATAAAGCCATTGGAATAAATTTGTCCCAGATCCATACAAACAGCATTAAATTTGTAATTCCATGTGAAAGCTCAAAAATGTAATACTTTGAGTGATAGAAGTTACAATGGCACATTCAAAAGAAGCACAATGCACATAGTAAAGGTTTATTATACGCCTGGTATTGATTCCATTTGCATTTCTTTTTTTGGTAAATGAAAAGTAGTCTCAGTGAGCAGATTGTAAATGCACCTCAGACAATTGACTGGATTCTCATGGATGAAGGAAAGAGCTGACATTCCATAATGACGATGGTTTATTTCAAGCAACTGTGACTGGGCTCAATACTACATGTTGGAACGGTTATAATCACAGAACATAACGATATATAGTACAGGCTCTTTGGCACATGATGTTCTGCTAAACTTCTGAGCTAATCAGAATCAGCTTTATTATCACTGACATAGGTTGTGAAATTTGTTGTTTTGGAGCAGCAGTACAATGTTATATATAAATAGTACAATAAATTACAATGAGAAAAAAACTTTTTTTCTTATTTTAAGTAAGATATATATCTTTCAACTTTTGAAGATATAACCTTGATGCTGGGGAGGCTGGTGCCTGTGCCGGCGTTGGCTGAGTTTGGAATCTTCTGCAGCTTTTCCAATCCTGTGCAGTGGCCTCTCCATACCAGATACAACCAGTTAGAATGCTCTTCATCTGTAGACATTTGTTGAGAGTCTTCGGTAACAAAACAAATTTCAAACTCCAAATGAAATATAGCCAATGGCGAGCCTTCTTTGTGATTGCATCAGAATATTGAGTCCAGGATAGATCTTCAGTGATGCTTACACCCAGGAACTTGATACTGCCCACCCCTTTCACTGCTGACCCCTCAATGAGGACTGGTGTGTGTTCCCTCGACTTCCCCTTCCTGAAGTCCACAATCAGTCTTACAGATGGCGAATGCAAAGTTGTTGTGACACTATTCAATCAGCTGATCCATGCCACTCCTGTAGCCTCCTCGGAACCATCTGAAATTCTGCTAACAACAGTTGTGTCATCAGCAAATTTATAGAGGGCATTTGAGCTGTGCTTAGCGTACGTTCATGGGTGTAGAGAGAGTGCAGCAAGCTAAGCACCTAAGGTGCTCTGGTTGTCAGCGAGGAGATGTTATTTCTGATCCGCATTGACTGGTCCCTTGATGAGAAAGTCAAGGATCGATTTGCAGAGGCCTGATTTTGAAGCTTGTTGATTAGTACAAGGGGATGATGGTTTTGAATGCTAAGCTGTAATCAATAAACAGCAGCTTGACATAGCTATTGGTGTCCTGGTGATCCAAAGCCAAGTGGCGAGCCAGTGAGATTGCATCTGCTGTAGACCTGTTATGGTTGTAGGCAAATTGTATGGGGCCAGGTCTTTGTTTAGCCAGGAGTTAATTCCGGCCATGAGGGACCTCTCAAAGCACTTCCTCATGGCAGATGTGAGTATAAGTGTGTGGTAGTCATTGAGGCAGCTCATGCTACCCTTCTTGGGTACTGGTTTGATTGATACCCTTTGGATCAGGTGGAACCTCTAACTGCAGCATTGATAGATTGAAGGTGTCCTTGAACACTCCTGCCAGTTGGATGTCACAGGTTTTCAGTGCCCTACCAGGTACACCATCAGGCCCTAATGGCTTTGCGAGAACCCACCCTCTTGAAGGATGCCTTGATGTTGGCTTCTTGGACAGAGATCACAGGTTGCCAGATGCAGTATGAATTTGCACAGGTGTAGTTTTATTTCTCTTTCCAAGCCATGGAACTCACCTGGAAGTGAAGCCGTTCAACCTGGTGGGTTTCACCTTGTAGGAAGTATTGGCCTGCAAGCAGATCTGATTTTGTCCCTAACTGCTTCGTCACTCTTAAGATAGCCTTCCATAGATCGTAGCTGGACTTACCGGGACGTCTTGTAGAGTTCCAGATCACTCTAAGATCAGTCCAACCCTTCCCACCTGAAGAGCCCATATCCCCATATCTCATTCAGCTATATTTCTATCTAAAACTCTCTTACATTCCCTTATCAGTAACCACCACCAACTCAGCCAGTGCATTCTAGGCACCTACCACTCTCTCTGTAAGATGCTTACCTAGAACAGAAAACAGTACACAGAGAAACAGGCCATTTGGCCGATAGCATTGTGCCAAACCAACTAAAAAGCAAATCAGAAACACTCAAACACTAATCCCTCCTACCTGCACAATGTCCATAACCCTCCATCTTCCTTACGTTCCATGTGCATATCCAAATGTCTCTTAAAAGCCTCTAATATATTTGCCTCCATAGTAGGCAGCACATTCCAGACAATCATGACTCTCTGAGTTAAAAATTTACCCCTCACATCCCCCTTGAACCTACCCCCATTCACCTTCAATGCCTGCCCTCTAGTATTTGACATTTCAACAGATACTCTCTGTCCACGCTTTCTGTGCCTCTCAAAAGTTTGTAAACCTCTATCAGATCTCTCCTTGGCCTCCGGTGCTCCAGAGAAAACAACAGAAGTTTATCCAGCCTTTTGTGAAAGCACATGCCTTCTAAACCTGGCAGCACCCAGGTAAACCTTCTCCAAAGCCCCAACATCCTCCTGTAGTGGGGCAGCCACAACTTTATGCAGTACACTAGATGTAGCCAAACCATAGTTTTATAAAGTTGCAATGTAACCTCCTGATTTTTGAATTGCAATGCCTCGACAAAATATAAGCAAATATTCCATAACCTTTCTTAATCCACCTTTTTGACCTTTTAGCCACTTTCAAGGACCTGTTAACTTGGATCCCAAGATCTCTTTCCTCAGCAATACTGTAAAGGATCTTGCCCTTACCCACATACTCTCTGCTTGCCTTTGTCTGACCGAGGTGCAGCACTCACATTTATTTGGGGTCAACTCCATTTGTCACTTCTCTGCCCATATCTGCAACTGATCTATAATGTGCTGTATTCTTTCCCAATCTTCCACACTATCCACAACTCCACCAACCTTGGTATGATCCTCAAATTTACTAACCCACCCATGTATATTTTCATCCAGATCATTTATATACATTACAAACAGCAGAGGTCCAGCACAAATGCCTGCGGAACACCACCAATTACAGAACTCCAGCTCAAATAAGACCCTTCAAACACTACCCTCTATCTTCTATGCGCCAGCCAGTTCTGAATCCAAACAGCCAATTCCCCATAGACCCCATATGTCTTAATCTTTTGGATTTGCCTCCCATGGAGGACCTTGTCAAATACCTTCCTAGAATCTGTGTGGACACCATCCACTCACTGCCCTACTGTCATCAATCTCTCTTGTCATCTTGCCAAAAAAAACTCAGTCGTTGGTAAGACATGCCCTGCCGTGCTGGCTTTCTCTAATTAGGTCATGGGTTTCCAAATGCTCATATATCCTATCCCTAAGATTTTTCTCCAATAATTTTCCTACAACTGACATGATTCTCACTGGTCTATAGTTACCTCTGACATTTCCACTAAACTTTACTTCAATCGTCTTAAAAGGATGTCCTCTGGTATCAGCTATTGGCGCCCTGGGAAGAAGGGGCTGGCTGTCTACACTAGCTAAACTCTTGTCGTCTTACACACCACTCCTCTATCAAGTTGCCTCTCACACTCGTGTGCTCCAAATAACAAAGCTCTGGCACGCCCAACTTTTCCTCATAAGGCACGTTCTATAATCCAGGCAGCACCCTGGCAAGTCTCATCTGCACCCTCTCTGAAGCATCCACATATTTCCTATAATGAGGCAATCAGAACTGATCACAATACTCCAAGTGTGGTCTAACCAGGGTTTTGTAGAGCTTCAACATTACCTCGCAAGTCATGAACTCATTTTCCTAACTGATATACGTCAGGATACAATGCACTCATTTAATCACCCTATCAACTTCCACAGTGACTTTAAGGGATTAATCGACTCGGACCCCAAGATCTCTCTGTTCCTCCACATTGCTATGAATCCTGCCATTAACCTTGTACTGTTTCAAGTTCGACCTTCCAATGTGCATCAACTTCACACTTTTCTGGATTGAACTCCATAAGTCTTGAACTCAGTAGCCAGATAAAGTAGCATGATAAATTAGATGCCACATTCCTGCCTGCATATTAATTTTTAGAGGTTTGATTTCCTTTTTGTAATATCATTTGACTACTGTCAATGTTTGGATCTTCATCTGAGACCATTTAGTCACCTGATGTGTATAATTCGCTTTGCAGTTGCGGACGGACGCAGAGAAGCGTTCTATGGTTGAGAGTGGTCTGACCTGGTGCAGTGGCTCTGAAGGCAAAGGCCAGAAGAAGTCCGAGGGTGTCTACGATGCCAGCAATATCAAGATGGATCAAAACACCAAGTGGAGACGCATTCGCAGTGAATCAGCTGACGAATCTACCAAAGGAGAAGTAAAGAAACCACAAACTACAGTGCAATCCAGTTCACTGAAAAAGAGTGCAGCACCAGTGGGGGTAACTTCCCCAATGACCAGTTCAGGAACAGGCTCTCTGAAGCCAGCTGGTAAGTGTCAGGAATGGCAATGCTTGTTTTACACAAATATATTTTGAGTGGATGTGTAAGGCCACCGCTAGCCAAAACTCCAGATAATTTTATGGTTAAGTTTCCCCTGCATTTCTGGTTTCCTGTTCTGTTCACTGTGACCTTTAAAATGACGTGGCTCCACGTTGAAATTGTTTCACTGTAATCTCCATTTATTCCCAGACGAACAGTGTGTGACTACCTTTGCTTACTCATTGCTTCCTGACTTTTCTCCTAGGAAATCAGCTTTAAAAAAAACCAATTATTCATCCTAGGAGCTGAATTTCACCAACTTACAGCAGTTTAAATGTGATTTATATTTTGCCCTAATATCAAATGAAGGGTTAGCAAAAACCAAATATGGTGACACTGAGTAATTTTCCTATTTGAAACCATTGTATCACGACCTGCACATTTACAAATGGGAGCTACCTGAAGGACTCAGCACTTCTACGTTTTTTGATAGTTGCCTGACCTTTGAAGTGTACTGTCTACGGAGGCCACGTTGGGGTCTTCATGGCCATTGTGGAGGCCAGCAAATCTAGGGAGCTGAGGGAGGACAGAGTAGTTTCAGTACAGCAAGCTCACACTAGATTCTTGATGCGATTATTCCCTTACCCCTGTAATGCTATTCAGCAGCCAGATAATGTTCTGTGCTGTAATTGGGCCATTGTCACCAAGAGCAATGGGAGCACCAGGGCCATTTTCACCATATCTTTGCCAAGCTCCAGAGTACAGAGGTGCTGCAGTCTTTCTCAGTGGTCTTTGGGCAAAAGGGCAGCATCTATATATTAAAGTTGAGAGTCTGTCAGTGCCTAGCTGGGTACCTTTGAGTCACACATTCTACCTGCCTTGCCATTGGTTTGCTACGCTACTTGTTTTTACCATCAATCATAACAATGCAGATCATAGATCAGAAGCTCTTGATCAAATTTCCATCAGAGAGTTAGAAACTTATTCCATTTGTACTGAAGATGTCATCAAGTGTGCAACACAATAGGGGCATGATGCCAGTGCTAGGATGAATTATGATCTGACTTCAACGTCAATTGGAAACAAACTCTTCAAAGCATGTCCAAAAAGATCTTAATGCATTAAAATGCTTCATTTCTCAGGATTGTTTAACTTTAGATTTTGATGTAGTCTGGTATATCACTGAATGACAATGACTACAATTTTTTATTAGCCATTCATTGTATGACATTGCTCAACTTATTATGCTCATTTTAATTTGCATGTTTTCAAATTTATAGCTACTCATATAAAACAGAATGCTAATCATAACTTTGTGAGTTAAGTGTGACTAACAGAGTGCTCTCATTGCACCACCAAGATGTTCCTGGGTTTAATTTCTTTCCTTTGTAACTATCTTCTCACAATCTGACTAGATCCCTTGGGACTGCTATGTTCTAGCCAAGAAAAGCTGTGTATCGGTTGCCACATTTCCTCTCACCCATTTTAAAGTCATCTTAAGATCTCTGTTTGGCTCAAGCCTAGCATTCTCATTCTGAGTCAGCAAGTCTATCACTCAGTCAAGGCTCACACGCCATTGACCGATTGAACCTTTGTCTCGGGGTCTCTTATTTAGATAAAATATGGGGCTAGATCTTGATTCAGCTATTCATATAGCAGTGGCTGACTACATTTTGAAAAACAACCATTCTCTTCAGTGCTAGCCAAAATGTCATCCTCAATCAGGACTAAGCAAGTATAGATGATTGTTCCTCTAATGTGGTTTGGAGTATCTTGTGGAGAAGAAATGGTCATATTTTTGCCCAAGAAGCAACATTAGCCATTGCTCATAAATAATTTATTCCTCCAGGGACTTGAAGGTGACAGTATAGGTTAAAGGTTCTTGTTTCCTTTAATCTGTTTTTCTCTCATTTGATACAGTTCTGATGCCACTGCAGCTGACTTGATCAAGTTAAGAATTAGAATAAATGCTTTATCTTATTGTTAAGTGACATGAAATCTAGATTATTGTAAATTTAGATAGATTTATCTGGGATTCACTTAATGATTCTAATACAGAGCTGCATCCAATTTCCAAGACTACTGAATAGTTCAGCAAATTAGCTAGACTGCTGAAGTAAAAACAAAACGCTGTAAACACCCTGCAGATCAGTCAGCATCTGTAGAACAAAAAACTGTCAGTGTGTAAGGTATGAGACCCTTTATCACAACTGGCAAAGAAAGAAAACAGGCTAGTTTTAATAGTAGAGAAGGAGGGACAGGAATGGGCAGATCACAGAGAATACCTCGGACAGGGTAAGACCAAATGTTGGGATTCTGAATGGGATCTGGAATCAGATTATGCTTCTGTGTAACGTGAGTCTGCAGAACAGGTCCAGCAAGCAAAAATTATACAAATAGAATAAAGAAATAAAACTGAGGTAAAGTGAATACAAGAGAAAGTGTTCAATTCTGAGGCACACAGCAAGAATCATCTGAAATTGGGGCCAGTGACCTTCTCTACAACATAAAACCTTAGTTTATCAAGAATTAATCTCATTCTCTCACACTGATTATTGTACCTTTTAATGATATCTGTGCCCAGCAGGGCACAACACTAACAGCAGATTGTTGGCAGGTTCCTGAGATGGAGCCATACAGTATAAACCAATCCCCCCGCCCCCCCCCCCCCCAGCCCATTTGATTCTCCCATCATGCACCAATATAGTGAACATATGTTGATCGTTCATTGTTTCCAACATTGACGTAACCTCGGCAGGAGAAGTTTTATTTTGAAAAAGCCATTACACTGGGGCAATTCCACTCTCTCAGCCTCAAAATCTTGGTCCAATGCATGAAAAACAGTCACGTCTCAAGACGTCCTCGGCTGTAGTGGGTAGCCATGACAACTTCTGTGCCTTGTCAGGCCCTTTGCTCTCCACATAGCGTTGCAGCACCAACTTCTTGGCTGTTGCATCTTGTAGCTGATCTCATCCACCCAGTCCTCCGGAACTGGCTTCGTATGCCTACCCCCGCCTTGTTAAGCTCGCTTATCAAAGCACTGTACCAGAGTGTGGCCACTGTTGCAGGCAAACGGTAACTTGGAGCCACGGGTGAGAGCTGGGTGGCGGTGGAGACCAAAGGGTGACAAGCTGCCCCTGGGTGGAGCACAGCAAGTCCATCACCAGAGGTGCTACCCCACCCTGGACACCCCATGGCGGACATATAACAGTAGCCAAGTAGGTTACTCGGCATACTACTTCATAATTATCATTAGTAACCTTGGAATCTGGCAAATGCAGGAAAAGTTTGATATCCTATGTAATGAAACCCATATCAATCCAGCTGATTGAAGAAGACTTCTAAATTTTTTACTGCCACCTCAGAGATAATGGGTTGTTCTTAGTAAAACCATGGATTAATACTTCTATCTTTGTGGGGATCAGAGTTGCAACGCTATGGAAGAAAGGCAATATTTGAGGTGAACTAATTGCAGAGTGGAAAAGCCAGAATCAAAACTTACACTGGCATTGTGCTGAACTAAACATAAAAGCAAAGTGGATGCTGGAAATATAAAACAAATACAGAAAGCGCCAAAGATGCTTAAATAACCAGCATAGACTCGGTAAGTTCAGTGACCTCGTAGATAGTGAAAGATACATGAACTAAATAAACTATATTAGGAAACAGAGCCAACTTTTCAGGTCAGGGATCTTTAGAACTGATCTTAACATCAAAGAGCTGCTGAGAGGTGTGGTTGATATGGATGATAGAAAAATGGAGACTTGCATTGGAGGTGGGAAAGGTTAGATGTATGCTAAAAGGTCAGGACAACACCGTGAGCCAAAGGACGTGTACTATGCTGTAATATTCTGTGTTCTGTGACAGAGTCAGAGAACCAGAAGCCCTAGCAGGAAGTGAAAAGCCTTTTGCTTTGCCATTATTAAACTGGAGACCATTTTGTCTTTTGTGTGATGTGCTGATGGAAGTGCTGGATCAGTAGAGGCAATGGAGAGAGTTCTGTATCAACAGCACACAAACTAACCCACGATCGTAAATAAAGGTACTGCAGGTTGTTTTGTAAATGAGTTAGAATGCTAACTTCAGTGGTTGCTTGTGTACAGGGGATGAGAATTGGCCTCCTGAAATGTGGTAATTAATTGGGTTGGTAACAAGCTTAGCAGCAATGTTCCCTCTAACTTATAATGAATATTGTGCTGTGCAGTGGTTTTTCCCAGTGAGAAAAATGTGTGCACCGAATTATTTCTTCAATAAAAACAGTATAAATAAGCCAGTTCTAAAAGCTGTGGATAAATCATCGCAAACTCCACATTGTCAATACCATCCGCAACAGAAACTGGAAAAGGAAATGTGATTATGTATGATTGTGAAATATGCTTAACATTAAAATTAGTCAGCTTCATCTTGGGTACTCGGCAGTATCCAAGGCATCTTCAGGAAGCAGTGCCTCAGAAAGGTGACGCCCATTATTAATACCATAAGACATAGGAGCAGAATCGAGTCTGCTCTGCCATTCAATTATGGCTGATCCTTTTTTCCACTCCCCGGCCTTCCCCCTATAACTTTTGATGCCATGTCCAATCAAGAACCTATCAAGCTCTCCCTTAAATACACCCAGCAAGTATACTGTATACACACACACACACACACACACAACAGAACATTGCTTATCAACTGTGGAAGTAACAAGGGAAGTGATCAAGATATACAAAAAAGCTGGATGAACTCAGCAAGTTGGGCAGCATCCATTGAAAGGAGCAGTCAACGTTTCGGGCCAAGACCCTTCGTCAGGACTAAAGAAGGAGGGGGCAGGGGTCCTATAAAGAACGTGGGGAGAGGGTGGAATGTGCCAGGTGAAAAAACAATCAGAGGAAAGTTCAAGGGGTGGGGGAGGGGAAGCAGGGAGGGGATAGGCTGGAGAGGTGATGTCTCTTGAATGACAGTGATCAAGGAGAACTTCAAAGGGAAACAAGGCATATTGACATTCTTAACAAATGAAAGTTTGGTCAGAATGTGCAAATGCTGTGATATGTCAGCGAAGATTTTGATAAGCAGAAATGTTCTGAATGGAATTTTAATCTCATTAGTGCCTTAAGTCACACACTCACCAAGTGCACATCATCCACTGAAACTGTTATCAGAAGGGTTAATTTTAACCTCAGGTTTCTTATATATTTTGATCTCTATGGTTTTTGACATTTAATTGTATGCTTACTATGCAAGCATATGCTTGGGGGCTCCTGGGTGTACCTTTCAGTAGCAATTAAGAGATGTTTTCAAGTGTGAAGGGTGCTCTATAAATGGATCTTTGCCTTGTGGAGAACTTTTCGGGACTTCACAAATTCAGATCATGTGTTAGTACAGAGATTTCGTTCATGGATACAAATCAACATTTAGTACTATGACTAATATCTGTTTATAACACAGAGTTCATATCTAAATTCATGAATATAATCACATCTGGACTTCAGTAAATAAAACAAAAGCTAGAACCAGCGGAAATGCCTTCCCCTACAAAAATTGTTATTTTTTGGAATGATCGGAGGAACTGTTAAATATTATTCAATGGCTGAATCACAAGGGCGAGGAATAGAATTAATATCCAAGTTTTAAAAAGTTCCAGTGCTTCTTCCAATTCTGAAAATAAATGTGGATATTCCATGCTTCTTAGCAAAAATAGATAAGTTGCAATAGCATCAAAACAGTGTATTACTTAGTGTAACATTTCTGGAAGTTTTTTTTATTAAGTGCGATCATGAACAATAGCTAGATCAGAAATACTGATCAAGTCAACTAGTTCCTAAAGAGAACTCTGATAGGTCAATCAGATGGTTCACTGCAGCTCAGCGATAGAACATAAAATCCGCAGTTTTCTGTTCCGTTGACGGAGAATGATCGCGATTGAAAATAAAGTGGAAATAATAAAGCGATTAGATAGAGGTGAAATGCCATCGGTCATTAGAAAATCTTTAGGCTACAGTCGGTCAACGATCGGAACAACTTCAAAGGATACAGGTAAAGGATAAAGTGAGAATAATGGAGCATGTGAAAGGCCCTGCCCCAATGAAAGCTACAATTATTGCTAAGCAATGCAGTGGTTTGATTATTGAAATACGTATGTTTCTTAAGTGTTTTATATGCATAGAAAGGTAAAATATATACTGTATACTAAGACAAACATTTGACTAACTGACGCTACATAATACCGGATGTCCCTGTTCCAACTTACATACAAATTCGACTTAAAGATAGAGTCAGAAACGGAACTGGTACTGCCAGTACTTGAGTTGTTTGAGCTTATCCTATCCAGTCAAAATATATTTATTTAAGTTCACCATTTTGAGGTGTTGATTATTGGGACTAAGGTTTTGAATGCCAGGGATTTGTATGCACTAAGTCACCAAGTACATTCAAGCCACATATGAACGTAAGGGGTACGGTAATATTGCAACCATGGTAGAAAATGAGCCATGATTTTGAAAAACTGAGCTGGGTAGAAAGGTTAAAAGTTCAAACTGGCAACTCTTGCTCCATTTTATGCTATTTTTTATTGTTCGGTGAGGCAGCTGCTGGTAGCTCGCTGGCCTTTTGGAATATACTGCGAGGTCACAGAGATTGGAAGTTAGTTTATCTGGGGTGACAGGAGAGAAGGAAGGCGGGTATGTGATGATGCAGTGGTATAGGAATAGGAATCGGGATCGAAACGGTGAAGCAAATTGTGGTGAGGAGGCAGGCGGAGGCGAGGCTAGTTCAGGAGATGAGCCGTGCTGGGACGTTACAAGGTGCATCGTGCCTGAGCCAATGTCTCAGACAGAGATTGCATCGCTGCCGGAGATGGAGTGTGTGATTTGATTTGGAAGAGTTTTGATGCCCGAGCACCTGACCCGGCCGTGAGGTTGGATTGCTACGTGCACTGAGCCTATTTTGTGAGATCGAAAAGGGTCCCAGGCTGGGCGGCTTGGGTCCTGGAGTCTGGCTCTAGCCGGTGCTTCGACAATTTAAACGGCAGCACAGATAGACTGGAAACATGAGTGCCGGGAACAGAGGCGAGGATCAAGTTGATTTTGCTCATTCTCCTGTGAATTTTCATTCCTTTCTCCACTATACCAAGGCTGTGAATTGATCTGGCTGCTGTGTGTTTCTGCCCTGCTGGTGTGATGAGCTGGACACCAAGGCTTGGGCCTACTCAGGCTGCTCCAGGAGTAGATCTGGGACTCAGTCTGATTGGAATGCAGTAGGCTAGCTTTTATTGTTCACATGGCATTTGTGTTTTGTTTCTCTCTCCCTCTCTGTGGTCTTTTGGTCTTTTTTATACTTGGGTCATGTGGTTTCTTGCTTTGTGGCTGCCTGTAAGCAGACAAATTTCAAGGTGTATAATTTATACATTCTTTGATGATAAGTGTGCTTTGAATCTTTGATAGAGCTGTCTAAGAGGCTCTTAAGGTAGGCAAATGAATCTGCAGACAATGGAAAGATATGGAGATTGTGTAGTCGGAAAGGTTTAGTTGCGTTGGGCATTTAGTTTCTAATTTAATTAGTTTGGCACAACATTGTGGGCTGAAAGGCCTGTTCTTATCTTCTATTGTATACTCAAATTTAAGTATTTTATATATTTCATTGAGATTGCCTCTCATTCCTTTAAACTCTAAGAGATGTTAGCCTGAACTGCTCAGTTTTCCCTCCTGGTTACCCTTCCCTCATCACCTATCCTGTCAGGGGAGATCCATACAGTGTTCTTCTTCATGACTGCTGATGTTTGAACCCACAACAATTACTCTGGGCTCTAACATCACTGACCTGCTCACTTCACTCAATACAACTGTCTTGGAACCTATCAACAGAGCGACAATGGCTGTTGTGTGAATTTCCCTTTAGAATTGAGACACTGAAGTGGAAACAAACCATTTACAGCCCTTAATAATATTGGAAAATATCGCAGTGATCTCTTTTTGACTGAAGCTGGCTCACAGATGGTGATGCATCACATATCCCCTGGGATCCACACATGCTGCTTTTATGCCCCAAGACATGCCTCAGATTTCTCACCAATGTATTTTTCCTCCTCTCATCCAACAGAAACTGTGCTGAATGAAATTTAATCCTTCTGGATGTCAACATTCTCATCAAATTATTTTGCTAATTTCATTTTGAATTCCATGCTGCAAAATTGTTTCCTCCAAGTCAAGGCCTGTTAATCTTTCTCAAATGTGACCAAACCCTTGAATTGCACTGGTGGTGCAATCAGGAATGTAATACCATTGTTCCGTGTTGAAGAAATGCTGGGCGTTATAAACACTTAGAGTGTGGTTAACAGTTTTGGGCCCCATATCTCAGAAATGATGTGTTGTCATTGAGAGAGTCCAGACGATGCTCACAAGGATGATGCTGGGAATAAAGGGGTTAACATATGAAGAGCATTTGGCAGATTTGGGCCTGTACTCACTGGAATTTAGAAAAATGCGGGGGGAATCTCATTGAAACTTACCATATGTTGAAAGGACTAGATAGGGTGGATGTGGAAAGGATGTTTCCTAAAGTGGGAGTATCTGGAACTAGGATCCAGAATTGAAGGGTGACCCTTTAGAACAGAGGTAAGGAGGATTTTTTTTTAGCCAGAGAGTAGTGAATCTGGAATGCTCTGCCACAGACTGTGGTGGAGGCCAAGTCCATGCGTATATTTAAGGCGGAAGTTCATCTCTTCCTGATTGGTCAGGGCATCAGAGGTGAGAAGGCAGGTGTAAGGGGTTGAGTGGGATCGGCCATGATGGAATGACTGAACAGACTCGATGGGCTGAATGGCCTAATTCTGCTCCTATATCTTATGGTCTGAAGTGCAACTCTTCGGCAAGTAACAAAGCTAATAAACTATATTACAATACTTTATTGCATATATATTTCAAAATGCATGTTGTTTGTGAATGACTTGGAAATAATGTAGAAAACCAGAGATGTTGGGAGCACTTCGCATTGATGAGCAGTAATCTCCGAATATTTGAGGCTTCAAAATTGTGGCTATCTTTTAGGATTTTAATTCTCTTGGGTAGCTTTCTGGAATTATTGAAAGAGAACTGTATTCTCTAACAACTGTCTGTGCTGAAGATGTTCATGGCATTGACTAACCTGATGGTCATCGGCTGCTGAGGATAATGCAGTGTCATCTTCTAGGTAGTTGCTTGACATCAGGGAGACCTTTTTTTATCCTCACCTTGTGAAATTTCTTGCAAGCTGACAGTGTGAGGATTATGTACGATGGAATAGAAATCCTATTCCTTGCTATATAAGTTTTGTGTAAAACTTTTTGTTTTAAAGGAGAATTTGGACCCCCAGCTTTCCACACAAACACAATTGCACAATAGTCCATAAATCAGTGTAATTGGGCAGAGTTTTAGAATGCAAAGATGATTTTCTTTTCCTCTAAATCATCAGGAGATTTCAGAGTTGTTATTTAATTCTTTTTTTATTAGTACAGCTGCAAATACAGAACATGCAAAATAAGTATTTTATTAAAGTTATCTGGTATAGCACATGTTTGTAGCTTAATATTAAATCACTGAAACTCATTTAAACAGTACACTAAATTGTTTGCTGGTTTCATTGTTGTGCATTTAATTAAGTATATTGTACACACACACACACACACACACACACACACACACACACACACACACACACACACACACACACACACACACACACACACACACACACACACACTCTCTCTCACTGTGATTGATAAGTTTGTGGCCTAACATAAAAGGAGATGAGAATACTGTAGGCCACGAACTTATCAATCACCCCGCGTGTGTATATCCTAAAATTTAAAAGGTATCAGTGGAGCCTATGCTTAAAAAAAAAGTTATATAAAGAGCTCGCAAGGAGACTCAGACTGTATTGATTTGATATTTGATCCAGAAGAAGGCTTAATTTTGAGTCTAAATTTTAATGTGAAGCAGAATGGAAACATGAATTGCTCTAGATGTCACTTATGTTTGAAAATGCTAAACATTTTCACCCGTCAGTCTGTTGGGGTCATCTACTGTACCCGGTACTCATGGTGTGGGCTTCTGTAATACCGGTGAGACCCGACGTAGATTTGGAGTTTGTTTCGCCAAGCACCTGCACTCTATCCACCAGAAAAAGCCGGATCTCCTGGTGGCCACCTATTTTAATTCTGCTTCCCAGTCCCATTCCGGCATCAGACTGTGCCCTCCTCTACTGCTGTGATGAGGCCACACTCAGATTGGAGCAGCAACACCTTATATTTCATCTGGGTGGCCTCCAATCTGACGGCATGAACATTGATTTATCGAGCTTTCAGTAATTGCCCCCAATTCTCCTTCAGTTTTCCCCATTCCCATTTCCCTCTCTCACTTTACCACCTTACCTGCCTGTCGCCTCCTGGTGCTCCTCCCCCCATCCCTTTCTTCCATGGCTTTTTATCCTCTCCTATCAAATCCCCCCTTCTCCAGCCCTTTATCCCTTTCACCAGTCAACTTCTCAGCTCTTAATTTCACCCCCCTGCTTCCCAGTTTCACCAATCACCTACTAACTTGTACTTCTTCCTCCTCCCAACCTCCCATCTTCTTATTCTGACATCTCATCCTTTTTCTCCGGTCCTGATGAAGTGTCCCAGCCTGAAATGTTGACTGTTTTCTCTTTTCCATACATGCTGCCTGGCCTGCTGTATTCCTCCCGCATTTTGTGTGTGTTGCTTGGATTCCAGCATCTGCAGATTTTCCCTTGTTTGTGATTCGTGCCATTTTGTCAATTTTCTATGAAATAGGTTAGCTATATTCAGAGCAGTCGAGGGGCAAATTCTACCCTTGAGTTTGGTTTTTGGCTTTCACTGATACTTTACTTTGTCCGAGCCCCATAAAGCCATTCCAACTTGGTCAAATTACCTTTCAGCTCTTTTGTAACCTCACTTTAGAAGTGTTTTTCCTTTGCATTCACAACTTGTGCAGCTTGCTACCTCTGTACGGCCAGGCGCCCCGTGAAAGGTTGAAGTCATGCTTAGTTGTTTGTGTTAACACAGTATTGTTGTGGTTGCACATTGTACTCCAGTTCCAATGACTGTACATTAATCCAATTCAACTCACGTATGTGGGATGTCTGTTATTTTCAGTTCTCCTTTTTGTTAGAATTATTTTCATCATTTTCTTCTTATTCTAGTAGTGTGGATATTGTGGAATTGGGATCACACCAAAGTGTACCTATCTTTCCAAAACTAGGGGTTTGCCAGACACATTTTTAATGTACTGTCATGCCTGCTGATAGCTGTCTTGGGGTCAATCACTGCGATGGCTTGGCCATGAGATTGTGATGTAAGGTTTTCTCATCTTCAGGCTTATATCTCATTATTCTGTCTGTGCTCTTGCCATCTCATGACATTACTACCCTGCTGTTCCTGGTAGTCAGGTGTCACGACCAGTCGGTAAATGCACAATGGTGAACAACAAATCTTGCATATTGCAAGATAAATTTAGAAAAGCAATTCTGTCATTCTGCAGAACAAATGTAAATTTGGATCTTAGAAGGAGCTTGCTTCATTTTCACAGTTCATTATCTCATTTATAGAATTTGATTGGATCATTGCCTTGTAATTTACCAGGAGATATCGATTATCACCATGTAACCTGTACAAGGTTCAGTTATGTAGTACTGAACTTGCAATCTAAGGCAATATTTTGAATGATTCCACTGGAGCCTAAGTAAAATATTAGTCCAGAATTAATCATAAAGTCAAATATCACTTACTTAGCTTCTCACATATAGCTGTGAAGTCACAAATTAACATTCCCCATAGGAAGTAAGCTTGAAGAAAGTGTGGGTCAAAGATAGGCCTGTAGCACCATTAGTCTTTAATCTGAGCTCTTTTCAAATACGTTTCCCTGCTGGGCATGTGTTTTCTTTATTCCTCTATATACTTAACACATGTCTATATTTGCAAAGAAGCTTATGAAGATATATAGTCATGATCATTTACATATTCACGTGACTTCATCTGTTTCGGCAGCAAGATTAACATTAAGGGCAAATTTTTCACCATAGGAAGGTACCAAATTAATCTTTTAAGTAAGTACTTTTGCTCTTCCATGGTTAGGCAAATAATATATTTATTTTAGCCATGTGAAATCACTATCAACCAAATCAACCGAACCACTGTCACTAATATTGAAATAACATTGCAACGTCAAATAAAAAATGTAGTTATAAAAGTATTGTTAGTTGTAAATGCTAGCAGGAAGTTAAAGGATTATGTTTCCTTTTTGGTAAATCACTATACAGTGATGACTTTCATTTATTTACCATCTTTGTCAAGGTGTTAAAAACAGAAGTTAAAAAGAATTGAAGCTGAGCTACAAAGAAATACAGTACTAAGGAAGATGACCAAGTCCTTGGTCAAAGGCCAGTTTTTAAATTGTGACTTAAAGGAGAGAAGAGGGAGCAACTGTAATAATGGGGATTTCGTCAACTTCCGACCTTGTAGCTGAAGCCAAGACAGCAATGATGGAGTGATTGCATTTGGGATGTGCAAGAAACACAATTGGTAGACATAAATCTGAACTAGCTTGCAGAGATATGAAGAAAGAGACTTCATAACTGAGGCATTGCACAGTGGTTGTACATTTTAGGTCTGTAAGCATAGGATGATGGTTAAATGTAGCTTGAGAGTCCAGACAACCAACTTAATTGACCTCTCGATCAGCAATCTGCAATCTTCCAGTCGAGATGATGCTACTGAATGTGTGTGACAGCTTCTGGTAGTCAAAAAGATAAGAAATCGGTCTAAAAACATCACTAAAAATACCTTTTCTGTGGTAAATTGTGTTAAATTATCGCGGCAAACAGTGAAGGGGGTGAGGGATGGTGAGGCAAGTTCGGGGGATGATCTGAGATGGTGTGCTGCAGAGGCTTTGCAGTTGGAGTTCTGATGCCTGTACAGCTGGCCGGGAGTAAGGTTGGATCGTTCTGGGCTCCAAAGGGTGAATTCAGAGCTCGGGCAGAGAAGTTCCAATGATCATTCAACTGGCCTGTTTGCAAGTTGGATTACTCTGGGCAATGAGCTGATCTGAAGAGCTTGGGAGAGGCTTCGGGCTGGGCGACAGAATCTGGGCCTGGGGTGAGTCACTGGGTGGCGTGATCTAGGCCCAAAGCCTTTCGCAGCAGCAGTGTCTGGGTCCTAGTGCGAGGTATGATACGCTGTTTCCGCAACCTCCAGGCCACCAGAGCCTTTTACTGTTCTGTTGTGGGGTCAATTTAAATGCCAGCCCAGATAGACTGAAAAGACAAGGTGTCGGTGGGGATGAAAGCCGATTTTGTTCAATCTTCATGATGGTCACCTCCATGGTGCTGAGGCTATAAAAACTGCCCCGACTGCTTTGCTCTGTGCCTGCTAATATGATTAACTGATAAGCGAGGCTTTGGGCCTGCTCCTGGTTGCTCAGGGTTCAGACCTAAGGACTCAGATTTAGTTTGAATTGTTGTTGTTCGCTTCAATTGGTTTGCATGATATGTATTTTTTTCTTTTTCTTGCACATTGAGTGTTGGTCTTTTTATTTGAATTTTTTCTTTAATTGGGCTATTTTGGGTTTCTTGCTTTGTAGCTACCTGTGAGCATGCAAGTCCCAAGGCTGTGGAATTTACACATTCTTTGATAATAAATGTCCTTGAATCTTGAATCTTGACTAATGAGGATTTCCACAATGAGTGACAGAAGCAAAGATGCTGCTGCATGGAAGGAGGCAGAGGTGCCAACTGATATGTGGTCTGAAACTCAATTAAGGCTGTGAATGGTCTAGTTCCAATTTGGACAATTGTCAAGAGAAGGGGCAGTGTCAGCGGATAAGGGGAAGAGTTTACCATAGGGAGTCAAGACCACAGATTTAGTAATCCCAATACTTAACTTTTACTTTAGAGACAATGGAGAGTAGGGTCTGGCTGTAGCTTATTTATTAGTCCTCAGTGAGGCTTCATTTAAAGCGCTGACTTCAACTGGGACTCAGGTTGGCTGGCATTTACAGGATTCCCTGTGAATGTGGAGCAGCGTATATCGGCCAGACAGGTCCCCAGTGGAAGCCCACATCCCAGAGCACAGGAGGCATTTCCATTTGGGTTTCTCAGAGAAATCATCAGTAGCAGAACATTGCATTTCCAATGGCAATAGGATTGACTTTGACGGCACAAACCTACTGTGCCATGCCAATGGCTTTTAGGACCGCCTGGTAAAGAAAACCTTTGAAAAGAATTTTAACAAAGACGAAGGCTCAGTCCGAATAAGAACTGGAATTCGATTGTGAACAAGATGGGAGAACAGAAACCTGATTGGTTAGTTCTCATCCACCCATGAGGGACGGACTAAGGGGGGTATAAATACCACTGGACTAGACATGCCAAGGCATCATCCCTGATGAAGATGGCAGAGTTTGTCATCGAAACATTGGTTATAATCGATACCTGTACCAGCTGGAAGCCCAAGAAGAGCTTATAAACCGAAAAATCCATTCAAGCTGATTAAAATACACCAGATTTATTATCTATCTGTTTGGCATTCAAATGGAATGCCAGGTTAGATTAAACTCTTGTAGATCAACCAAAATATATTTCACATTTGCTTTACTTTCTCATTTTTATATCTTTCAAAGCAGGTGCTCCTTCTGGGAAAAAAAAACAGATCGCTGATATAAAAATTGAATTTACTGAGCAGTGGATCTATGCCCAGTATTAAGTTGTGATAAATAACTTAAGGATATGAATATTTGTTTTTACTGACTGTTGAAGGCAATGTCAATGTGCACCTAATTTTGACCTCTGATTGTTATTGAGAATGTGTTGAACTTCCAGTGCTCATGAATTAGCTTTAATGCCCTGCATAATTCAAAAGGAAAGGCTCAGTGCATTTGCCATCACGGTCAGTTTCTATCCACTGTGTCAATTCAATTCAATGTCATAAATTTGATTTTTCAGCCTTGTTTAATCTGATTGGACTCATCGGGAAGTATAAATCATTTCCATGGAAGGGAATGTTTGTCATTCTCATTCACTTATCAATGTGTAAGCCTAATGAAACATTTTAAATTTGTGTTAATTGTATTCCTAAACAGGAGAATTCTACTTTCAGTAATGAAGCTGACGCCTCCTTTGAATGAACACTGAATAAAGCTGTATAATTTCTAGTTCTATAAATAGTTCTTTGTCCTACATATCTAAGTTTGAAGCAGTTGGTTAAATTGTAGCTAAGAGAACCATTTTAGTTAAATAAAATGGTTCTCCAGTTCTGTCCCTAAATTCTTAAATGTGTGAACCAGATTGCAACTCTAGAGAGCCTCATCTGCACCGTTCTGCAGACTGCCATGATTGGCTTTAGTCACCTGTAGTCTCCATTCCCACCAATAGTGGGTCCCGAAGTGGAACTGCAGACCTGCTGCTGAAAACATCATGGACTCCAATGACATGGTTTGAATGTGGCTGAGAGGTTACTGAGGAAGCCAGGCTCCCAGAGGACTGTTGAAAGCTTTGACAGTCTGCAAGACTTTGCTGCCGGCTTGGGCAGTTCTAAAAGCTTTGAGTGTCATTCAGTCTTCCTTTCCATTTGAATTTTGTCGTTCTTCAGTATCCAGTCAGGTTTAGTGGGCTCTGAGGTGACTGATGTGGGAACTGCGATTCTTCGGTCAGTGAGGTAGGAGGTGCAGATGAGTTTGGTGGGTGTTCCTGACGCACGGCAGCAGTCACGGTAGTATAGTGGTCAGTGCAATGTTATTACAGCTTGGAGCGTTCCGGAGTTCACCATCCGTGAGGAGTTTGCGTGTTCTCCCCGTGAACGATGTGGGTTTCTTCCGGTTTCTGGTTACCTCCCACTCTTCAAAGACGTACCAGTACAAGTGCCTCAGGCCCCACAACCTTTGGTTTAAGGACTCTTTACCTTGTTATTTCATGCTCTTATTTAGTACCATTTATTTATGTTTGCATTTGCACAACTTGTTGTACTTTGATCCTGTCTACAGTTATTGTTCTGTGGAGTTGCTAAGCATGCCTGAAGGTAAAAGAATATCAGGGTTGTATGTACTAACATGTATGTGCTCTGATTATAAATTTTACTTTGAACTTTGGGATTAGTTGATTAATTGGTCATTGTAAATTGTCCTGTGATTTGGCTAGGGCTAAATAGGCAGGTTGCTAGATAATGCCATACTGTATCTCTAAATAAGTAAAATAAGTGGCCTTAACATTCTCAATACCATCTGAATGATCCTTCCCCAGAATATCTCGGGTGTTTCTTAATGGAGATGTTGCTTGCTGTCATCTGGTGATCCTTTCCCACTTGAGACCTCAGAGTGAAAATTTAAAACAAAAATGCAGATGCTGGAACTCGGAAATGAGAACAGATGATGTTGAGAATGCTCAGCAAGTCACGCAGCAGGCGGCAGAAAGAGAAACTGAAGTAGTATTTCCGGTTCGGAGCCAGGAGTGAGATGAAGAGCCGCAGAGAGTGTAGGGAGAGATGACCAGGACAAAATGACTTCGGTGCTGCTCTGGGGATGAGTACAAATGAAATCATCTGGTTCAGAGGATGATGGGGTTAATTACAAAGAGAAAGCATGAACAGTGCATAAGAGCAATGAAATGAGTATAGTTAGTAGAAATACAAAGCAATATGAAAGCTGCAAAATGCAGAGATGGTCAGGTTTCAGATTGAAGAGGTGATTACCCCAAGGTTATTGGGGGAATCTCAGGGCGAATGACCTCCAGCAGTGGAAAGAGCTGACAGACATTTTTTAAACAGCATATATGGATTTGCTGCTATTTATAAAGCTAAGCACTGATGGTTTTGGTCGGAATCATTAACAAGCGCTGAAAGGGGAGACATTGACAACACAGACATGTGCACTATTGACCCATTATTTCACTTTCCCTGAGAAGAAATGGGGCTGCGTAATATTGTAAGGCTGGCCTTGGTGCATCCCACAATCAGATCCTGGATCAGTGCAACAGCTGCACGCTAATCCTAGAACAGCTGATTGAAAGTTTGATTAACTCATAATGTTTTAGCCACGTAGATAGCAGTGGAATAAGCAGGAATTAAATCCATGAGGCCATTAGAAATAGAACATATGGTTCCAAGAGATGAGAAATGTGTGTGTGTGGGGGTGGGGGGGGGCGGGAGAATTATTTGCACACTGCAATTTATGAAGTAATAACTGAAAGCACATTTTTTCAAGTTAGAAAACCATATAAAGGCTAACCTTCTGTTACCATCACAGTGAAATGTGTGGAATCAAAATTTCCATTTTTAGGTCACTAGTGGACAGGGAAATAGTCCCCGACCATGTGCCAAACATGTATAATGCACAGCTGCTACTGTTTATACTTTATTCTGATGCTCAATTGCAGTAGAACTGACTCTTGGACAGCGTGCAAATGCTACTTTATCACGTGAAGCTTTCCATCGGGGATTTCTTACTCTGACAATGCATGAATGCGAGTCCCAGATTTACTAATCATGTTTAACACGGAGGATAAGTCTTTACCATCTCATGATTTGGATCGTATTTTACAAAACGCAAGAATCCTTCCATTTATTTTGGAATGATAGCATCAGAAGATATTTGTGGTATTCTAGTTGAATACTTTGCATTAGTATATCACCAGGAAAGCGATGAGGAGATGAAGCCAAAGCACTGAGATTTTGACGCATATTAAGATGAACAAGACCACAGGGCCTGATAGAATCTATCTCAGCATGTTACAGAAAGCAAGGGAAGAGATTTCTGGGACTCTGACAGTGATTTACACATAATTTATAGCCCTGGATGTGGTACTGGAAAAATGGAGAGGAGCTCATGTTGTTCCTATAAACAATTGGGTGTTGGGGACAAGGCAGGAATCTACAGTCCAGAAAGCCTTACAGCAGCAATTGGGAAACTGTTGGGCATCTTGCTTTGGGGTGGGATTTATAATCATTTGGAGAGACACAGACTGATTGGGAAAGTCAGCATGCTATTGTTCCTGCTTCAGAAATCCAATTCAGTGCTTTCGGGAGGTTTTCTAGCAACTTGGTGAAGACAAAGCAGTACACATGGACTTCAGCAAGGCTTTTGAGAAACAGGATGCAGAATTGGCTCGCTGAGAGGTGACAGAGGGTAATGGTGAAGGATTGTTTTTAAAAACTGTGACAAGTGTACCACAGTTTGATACTAAGTTGTTCGTCATATGTTATAGTTTTTTTCCAGGGGTAGAGGAGTCTAAAGCTAGAGGACATAGGTTTGAGGCGAGAGAAGAAATAATTACAGGAGATCTGAGGGCCAAGTCTTTCACACAGAGGGTGGTACTGCAGTCAGGTACAGTCACGGTATTTAAAAAGGATCTGGACAGGTACATAGATAGGAAAGGGGTCATATACAGGAAGTTGGAATTTACATAGATTGTATCATGGTCAGATGAGGTGACTATTTTGGTGCTGTGCAACTTTATGATTCTATCATGTTGACATTAATGGCTGGATCATTTTCTGATAAACATCTCTGCTGCAATATTCCAGTTAAGCTGTGTAGAATTTGTTTGTATAGAATTTCATTCAAAAATCAAGGTCTCGTATTATCTCTAGGTTTTCCTCTTTTTCCAGATTTGTTCATTGCATTGTTTTTCGGTATTCCTTGATCCCACCGAAGTGGCCACCCCTCTTTAACATGTGAGCCAAGTCAGTGAACGTCCAAAGGTTATTAGGCCAAAGAGGCTTTAAAATTACATCTAATCTAGCAGCAATCTTACTTGCAGCAGGGGCTCTGGAAATCAATCAGGAGTCAAGCCACAGAGTGACTTTCCCTTCGCCAGCCCAAGATTACTGGGCACAACTCCTGGCTCTGTTGAAATCGGATGTGACATTTCAGGTCAGGGTCAAATCTGGTACTGTAGCTTAAGGACACTGAGCACCATTTGTCTTTACCCAGAAGACTATGAAAGAGCAACAATCATGAATGATTTATTTTTGTCACAGATGGATATGTGCACTCTCTCGGAAGGGCATAGATGCACACTGATAATGCTCCTTTAATTTTAAAATCTCTGTTTTGTAAAACAATATTTGTATAACAAAGAAATTATAAATTCTGTATGTAGATCTAAATCAGACTGATAAGTGTTCTTTCCATTCTGTATGTTATGTATCACACTGCAAAGTGACGACTTTCAGAACGTAATGTATGTCATTGATATTACAGATGATTCTGATTCTGCCTGAATAAAAACGCACGCAATACTGTGCACCTGCTATAACCAGTTCACATCATTAGTTGAACTCTGTTCTAAAGGCTTCCTGGACTCTTTCTTGTACAGAATCTTTCAAAGCTTGAAGCTAAATAACTTAAATCTGCCTTAGAATTTGGAAGCATGTTGTGCCTGGTCTGCAACGCAGTGTGTGTTGCTCTTCAAAAGTGAACACAGCAGACCAGATTGTCACATCTCAAGTCTTGGTCAGGCATATCAGATGCTAAATATTCCCAATTAGTGGATGTAAAAATAATCAAAAATGTATTTCACACTCATTAAAAAACAACTCTCAATTAAATAGATTTTTTTCCTAAATCCAGCCATCACTAATTATATAAAATGATTTAATCTCATAATGCATACTTTAAAGTGACTGATTACTTCAAGGCATGTTATTAAAAAAATCACTTTCATGGGTACTTTGCTCAAACTAGGACATAAGATTTGCTCCTTTAGGCTCTGAGAGGTAAATTTTCTCAGGGCCTTCAAAGCTAAAGGACTTTGGTTCCTGCGGGGAACAAAACACAGTTAAGATAATTATGAGCTGTGAATGATGGGGGGAAGAAAGCAAATATTGGTCCTGAACTTTTAGTGAGAGTTGAGGCAAAGTTACTCACCACTGACTTCCAAGAAAGTCCCCTACAACGAACAAGTAATCTCTGTAGTGAGAACATCTTTTGCTCTCATCTGTCAGTTCAGAGAGATCCTCCACAGTAGTTACATTAAAGAGTCTTCACATGAAGCAAAATGTTTTAATAAACATATAACATTCGTACATAGTTAAAGGTTTGAATGAACATAAGAACATAAGAAATAGGAGCAGGAGTAGGCCCTCTATCCTGTCAAGCCTGCTCTGCCATTCAATAAGATCCTAAATGATCTGGCCATGGACTCATCTCCACCTACCTGTCTTTTCCCCATAACCCTTAATTCCCCTACTATGCAAAAATTTATTCAACCTTGTCTTAAATATATTTTCTGAGGTAGCCTCCACTGCTACCATCGATTCACCACTCTCTGGGAAAGCAGTTCCTCTCATCTCCATCCTGAATCTACTCCCCCGAATCTTGAGGCTATGTCCCCTAGTCTTAGTCTCACCTACCAGTGTAAACAACTTTCCTGCCTCTATCTTATCTATCCCTTTCATAACTTTATATGTTTCTATAAGAATTCCTCTCTGAATTAACACAATATGATTAAAGTTGAAACAAAAACATCACAAATGAACTAGTTAGAATATTAAAATAACTAAGATGGGTGCATTTTAAATTTCTTTATGTTGGAGATTTACAACACAAATAATAGCTTTACCTTTTATTTGAATATGCTATTAATGTATAAAAGTTGCTTGACAATAATTATAATGTAGCTTACAATGTATAAACTCACTTACGGAGCAAGCAGGAGTGAGGAACAGGGAGTGATGGTCAACAAAGGGCTAATATCCCCAGTTAATTCACGTCATGACCAATATTTCTTGCATGCTCCTGTTTTACTATGAGGTTCAAACCCAGGACAGAGGTCAACAGTTTTGTCAGCTAATTTCTGCTATTAAACACAGAAATTAGTCTTGCAATCTGAATGATCTCATTTGATGTGTACCTGACAGTGGAGAAATATCAGAGCTGGTGAGGTGAATCTTGCCTGGTAATACTCAGACCAACTTCCAATTGATTTTTTATTGAGTTAGAATGGATTGCTAATACAATCTTAAAAGGTGCAAAGGAATTACTTTTCAAATTACATATTAAAATGTGTATAAATGGATATAATTTCCAGACACCTCCATTCAGAAGTATTTGAGGAATTCCTCTTTAGTCTATTGAATTCTCAAACAGTGGAGGCTTAGACTGGATTGTCGACAATAATATTATGATCCCTGCTCTAAGCTCGACCAGCACAGAAATCCGAAAGTTGCTGCCAGTTTCCAGTTTAATGGCAGCAGTCCTGACTTTTCCCACATTATTACCATCTGCCCATGGAGAAATAAATTGGTTTACCCTCTGGGTGTAAAAGTGAAAGTTATGAGTCACAGTAGAACAAGCCTACCTTATGACTTTGGTGGATAATTGCATCAGGGACCAACATGTTGCCAGTTATTCTGATGCTGACAGTGGATATGCCCAGAAAATACATGCTGCTGCTTATTGAAGAAGAATGTGCCTGCAGAGAAGACCTGTTTGGTGTGTTGATGCATCATAACAGTGCAGTGGCATATGCACAATGGGCAATAAAAGAAAAGAGGTACAAACTTCGAGATTACAAAGTACCAAGAAGTAAGATAGAGTTGGTGTTTAGTGAAAAATATAGCAGCACAAGACCCTTCAAGCCTGTTCCATCATTCAATATCCCACAGATCTTTGAACCCAGACCTTATCCTGCCATGGTAATGTGCTGAAACGTTGTTCTCTCTCACTATCCTTTGTGGACCACCTTCCCCTGTGAAGCACTGTCACCCCACCACATATTCATACAGCCCTGGTGCCAACACATACTGAGCTGAATCCACAACCTACTTGTTTATCTTGAGTGCCTTGTGTTAATGAAGTGAAGGCCTACAAGCTCACAAGAAATTCTAGATAGAAGCTACTGTTTGACTGATTCTAACTACACCTTCCCCCCCCCCCCCACCCCAAATGAGAAAGGGTTGCTAAGTCAAA
This sequence comes from Hemitrygon akajei, assembly GCF_048418815.1. NCBI lineage: Eukaryota > Metazoa > Chordata > Chondrichthyes > Myliobatiformes > Dasyatidae > Hemitrygon > Hemitrygon akajei. Next base: position 14,197,340 of record NC_133150.1, on the reverse strand, counting down.
AGTCAAAATTAAGTTTATGGTCATAAGCACAAGTGCTTGTATGCACAGGTACAATGGAAAATTTAGCTTGCAGCAGCATCTTGTAGCATCAGAGATGCAACATTGACAACAAGATCTAAATTATACAGGCAAGAACACAATTAGGACAAAAAAACAAAGACAACCAAGGTGGTCAAAGCTATCATAGTGTTGCTTTACTGAGATAGTGATTAGGGTTGTGCAGGTTGGTTCAAGAACCAAGTAGTTGAAGGGAAGTAGCTGCTCTTGAACTTAGTCATGTGGAACTTCAAGCAACTGTACCTCCTGCTCAATGGTAGCTGCAAGGAGATGATGCTCAGGTGGCAGCTATGTTTCTGTTCCTTTACTTCCTGATGACCTGATTACTAGATTATCTGGATTAATTTAAACGAGATTCATCCAATCCTGTTAGAAAGTAGTGTTCACAAACATCATTTTGCCACAATTTCCTGACTTCATTCTTCTTTGTGCTTGCAGGTAAAATTGATACTAAGGTCCAAGACAAAGGAAAGTTGGCTCTCAAAGGAACAAGCTTGCAAAGATCTTCATCTGATGCTAGTAGGGACAGAGTTGGAGAAGCACGAAAACCTCCATCAGGAATCTCCAGGCCCTCCACTGGAGGTTCCTTTGGCTATAAGAAACCTACGACGGGCACCGCAACGGTAATGACAGGTGGTGGAAGCTCTGCACCTGCGGGGAAAACTCACAAGTCCACAGGCATTCCTGTTAAGCCAACCAACTCCAGGAAAACCAGCCTTGACGTATCCCAAAACAATGATGGTTTCATGTCGTCAGGTGCAAGGACAGCAGTGCAGTACCGAAGCCTGCCCCGTCCAGCCAAGTCAAGTTCTGTGAGCGTCACTGGCAGAGCAGGTGTAAATAGACCTGTCAGTAGCAACATTGACCCAAGCCTCATCAGTAGCAAGCAAGGAGGCATCCCCGTGTCACGTCTGAAAGAACCCTCAAAAATTGGTTTGGGGCGTACAAGTTCAGGTCCGGTAAATCAAACGGATCGAGAGAAAGAGAAGGCCAAGGCAAAAGCAGTGGCTTCAGATACTGAATGTACAACTGCAGCAAGTTCTGCAAAGCCCACGGCAGTCCCGGAAAGTCAAAATAAACTGCAAGGAATGCGACAGCAAAGTTCCAAGTTCTCAGAGATGTCATCTCCAACAGCACAGAGGTGAGTTGCATGAACTTTCAGGTGGTACATGTCCAACAGGTTTTAATCATGTACTTCATTCATTGCATTTTAATATGCAATCATTTTTTATTGTTAATATAGTAAAGCTAAAGTGCAGTGGCCATGAATCATATTTTATTTTGTGTTTTAACAGTATGGAATTTCATTTCCAATTGGATTGAGGCCAAAACAATCCTGTTATTTTAATGTCTGTCTTTGTCATCGAAGACACCTGTGTTGTTTCTCCTTTATTAAAGTTTAGTTTTCTTGTATCCATCATAATCTAGCTTCAAGCATTTTTAGGTTGGAACTTAAATGCAGATTTTATTGAGGATGACATGATTCTGTTCTCTTTTTAATGGTGCTTGCTTTTATCATTGAAGACACCTGTGTTGTCCTCTCACTTCCATATGGCTAATAGATATTTCTCCCTGATCACTGGCAGTGGGCCACGTTATACTAATTGACAGATAGTCCTTCACTGGAAATGCTTTGCAGCACTTTCTCGTAAAACTTGCCTGCTGAATTGGCCCCAGTTTTAGACCAGCCACAGGGACAGCAACTGCATTCATTTAAATTAAAAGAATCAGTGGCAAGTGAACTTTGTATTAGAGAATTTGCATTTCGTAAATAGCTATTCAGTTAAATATTTTAATCGTTAAGATCGTTCTTGTTTTAATCTTTAATAATTGAAGTAGTGCACTAGTAATGCAGTGTCCAGTTGTTCAGAAATGCGTATGATTGTGTATATGGCCAAAAGTTGGAGTTCCAGAGAGCGGCTGGGTCTGGGGTCTGTGCTATATGCAACCAGGCCTCAGGTAGGGGATCAGAACACCAGAGTGGGTGGTTTTGTAGCTGGAGCCATGGTCCTGAGTGCTTGTATATTTCCTATTTCTCCTCCTCACCGAGTTTACTGGATAATTTATTGCACCACCGTATAATATGTAAAAAAACTGAAATGTGCCTGTGTTTCCATATTGTTAGAATTAACGTTCAATTCCTCAGAAAGTCTGCTCATCCAACGCTACTAAAATTAGAAGGATGTAGAATTACTGAAGCTTTATTGAAGGGAGGAGGTCCTGTAAAGAGATTTTAGGGAGCTAGGTGGAAAGCTGAAAAGCAGGACCTGCGGGGTAGTAATCTCTGGATTGCTGCCTGTGTTACATGCCAGTGAGGGTAGGAATAGAGTGATTTGGCAGATGAATGCGTGGCTGAGGAACTGGTGCAGGAGGTAGGGTTTCAGATTTCTAGATCTCTCCTGGGGAAGTTAGGACCTGTACGAAAGGAACGGATTACACCAGAACCTGGGAGGAACCAGTGCTTTGCCCAGAGGTTCACTAGAACTGTTGGGAGGGTTCGAACTAATTTGACAGGGGGTGGGAAACTGAGTGGTAAGGCTGAGGATGGAGGAGTTCTATACAAGTAGAGGCAGTGTGTAATGAGACTGTTATAGACAGGCAAATGATGGGGCAAAATTGCTTTCAGTGGGATGAGTTGCAGTGTGGCAGGGGGGACAAAATCAAAAAGAGTGAAAAATACAAGACTAAATGTGTTATAATTGAATGCACGCAGTATACAGAATAAGGTAGATGGCCTTGTAGAGCAGTTACAGATTGGCAGTTATGACATTGTGGGCATCACTGAGTTGTGGCTGAAAGAATATCAATAGCTCAAAGCTTAACATCCAAGGATACACATTTTATCGAAAGGACAGGCAGGTAGGTAGAGGTAAAAAAAAATTGCAGTCAAATACTTAGAAAGAGATGACATAAGATCAGAAGATGTAGAGTGTCCTTGTAAGTAGAGTTGAGAAACTGCAAGGGTAAAAAAGATCCTGATGGGAGTTATATAGAGGCCTCAGAACATTAGCTAGGATGTGGTCTACAAATTACACCTGGAGATAGAATATATATGTTAAAATGGCAATGTTACAATAGCCATGAGGAATTTCAATATGCAGGTAGATTGCGAAAATCACTTTGGTGCTGATTTTGGACACCAAGAGAGAGAATTTGTAGAATTCCAGTGAGATGGCTTTTTAGAACAAATTGTGGTTGAGCCCATTGGGGGATTAGCTACAGTATTCTGAATTGGGTGTTGTGTGATGAACCAGATTTGACTAGCAAGCTTAAGGTAAAGGAACCCTTAGGAGGTAGTGATCATAATATAATTGAATTCAGCCTGCAGTTTGAGAAGGAGAAGCTAAAGTCAGATGTATCAGTATTATAGTGGAGAAAGGGGATTACAGAGGCATGAGTGAGGAGTTGCAAAAGTTGACTGGAAGGGGACATTAGCAGGGATGATGGCAGAGCAGCAGTAGCTGTGGTTTGGAAGGTGCAGGATAGATCCATAGCAATGAAGAATAAGCATTCTAAAGGGAGGATGAGGCAACTGTAGCTGACAAGGGAAGTCAAAACCAACATAGAAACAAGAGCGGGAATATAATATAGCAAAAGTTAGTGGGAAGTTAGAAGATTGGGGAACTTTTAAAAACCAACAGAAGGCACACAAAAGGCTATAATGAGGGCAAAGATGAAATATGAAGGTAAGGTAGCCAATAATGTCAAAGAGGATACCAAAGGTATTTTCAGATATGCAAAGAGTAAAAGAAAGGTGAGAGTAAATATCGGACCACTGGAACATCATGTTGGAGAGATAATAATGGGAGACAAAGAAATGGTCGATGAGCTGATTAAGTATTTTAAAACCATCTTCATCATGGAAGATGCTAGCAGTATACCAGAAGCTTGAGAGTGTCATGGGGCAGAAGTCAGTGTAGTTGCTATTAATAAAGAGAAGATACTTGGGAAGATGCTTAAAGTATGTCTGTCTGTCTGTCTGGGAAGCTGATAGGTCTGAAGGTAGATAAGCACCTGAACCATTTGGATTACACACCAGGGTTCTGAAAGAGGTGCCTGAAGAGATTGCGGATGATGTATCAAGAATCAATAAATTCTAGCATGCTTCTAGATGACTGGAAAATTACAAAAGTCACTCCACTCTTCAAGAAGCGAAGAAGGCAGAAGAAAGGAAATTGTAGTGCAGTTAGCCTGACTTCAGTGGTTGGAGTCGATTGTCAAGAATGAGGTTTCAGCGCATTTGGTGGTACGTGATAAAATAGGCAAAAGTCAGCATAGTTTCCCTAAGGAAAATCTTGCCTGACAAATCTGTTGGAATTCTTTGAGGAATAATCGAACAGGATAGACAAAAGAAAATTGGAGGATGTTGGATAATTTGATTTTCAGAAGGTCTTTAACAAGGTGCACCACTTGAAGCTGATTAGCAAAGTAAGAGCACATGATATTGCAAGAAAGATACTATCATGGATAGAGTATTGGCTGATTGGCAGGAGGCAAAGAGTGGGAATAAAGGGAGGCTTTTGTGATTAGCTGATTAGTGGTATTCTGCACTAGTCAGGCGTCAGTGTTGGATCTGATTTTTTTTACATTATATGTCAGTGATGTGGATAAGGAAATTGATGGCTTTGTGGAGGTGGAGGAGCAGGTTGTGTTGAGGAAGCAGGGAGTCTGCAGAAGGACTTACACAGACTGGAAGAATGGGCAAAGTAGTGGCAGATGAAATACAATGCTGGGAAGTGTGTGGTCATGCACTTTGGTAGAAGAAAGTGTTGTCTTATTTCCTAAACCAGAAGAAAATTCAACAATCTGAAGTGCATAGGGACTTGGGAGTCCTCATGTAGGATTCCCTGAAGGCTACCATACAGGTTGAGTCGGTGGTGAGGAAGGCAAATGCAATGTTAGCATTCATTTTGAGTGGACTAGAATATAAAAACAAGAATGGCATGCTGAGGCTTTACAAAGCACTGGCGAGGCCTCACTTGGAGTTTTATGAGCAGTTTTGGGTCCCATATCTGAGAAAGGATGTGCTGACATTGGAGAGGGTTCAAAGGTTCATGAAAATAATTCAAAGAATAAAAAGCTTAACATAAGAGGAGCATTTGATGGCTCTGGTATTCACTGGAATTTAGAAGAATGAGGGGGGATCTCATTGAAACCTATTGAATGTTGAAATGCCTTGATAGACTGCATTGTAGAGGATCTTTACTATAGTGCGGGAGTCTATGATCAGAGGGTACAACCTCAGAATAGAGGGATGTCCATTTAGACTGGAGATAAGGAGGAATTTCTTTAGCTAGAGAGTGGTGAATCTGTGGAATTCATTGCCAAAGGCAGCTGTGGAGGCTAGGTCATTGTGTGTATTTAAGGCTGAGTTGATCGATTCTTGATTAGTCAGGGCATGAAAGGTTATGAGGAGAAGACAGAAAAAGAATAGGGTTGAGAAGGAAATTGATCAACCTTGAGCAGACTTAATTGTCAAAATGGCATATTCTGGTCCTGTGTATTATGGTCTTATTGTAATAGATTTCAAATGACTTTGAAGTGCAGAGAAATTTAATGACACTTGTAGATTTTGGCAGGTTTAACTGCTCAAATGGCAAAACAAGAATGCAAGGCTTTGTTGAACGATTTTGTTTGCCACTGGATGCCATGGAGATGTTTGTGTCCTCTGTTGTTCCTAATTTTTAAATCTGCCCTGCCCGACAAAGTGTATTCTTATTTCTCAGTCTTAGATATTTGTTATCCATGGTAATTTAGAAATTCTCCACTTCCTCATCTCATTTTGATTTTGATCAGATTTTGGCACGCAGTGCCTAGAATTAGACAGATACTGCACCAGGATTTTGAACTCTGCTTTCGAGCTACAGATTAGTACAGTACAAAAGGAGCTCTTTGCCCCATCACATCCACATTGGCCTTCTACACTAATCCCATTTACAGCCATATCCTTTTATGCCTAGCCCATTTTAGTGTCTGCCTAAAAAAAAACATTCTTAACTTGTCCTAATACCTTCAAGAATTTGTGTATGTACATTTTAGGTATATGATTGCTCACTTTGTTAACATGGTACCATTTAATGAGGAACAATTCTGAACAGCCTCTTTCTAGTCTAAAAAAAACTATTGTTTTCTGTTCAACACACACAGAATGCTGGAGGAACTCAGCAGGCCAGGCAGCATCTGTGGAAAAAAATTACAGTCGACATTTTGGGCTGAGACCCTTTGGCAGGACTGTTCCCTCTTTTCTGTTTCCTGTTACTTCACCAATTTTACTTTGAATGAGCTACCAGTCATTTAATCCCATAGATTTAATGTTGGAGACTTTTTTTTTTAACCAATACCTCATCAAGTACGTTTCGAAATTTCATTGCAGAACAGTAACTCTGCCTTCTCTATTGGTCTGGTGATTACTTCAGAATGAACTCATAATCCTTTGCAGTTGTAAGTGAATCATTTCCAAAAGTGCATTTTAGATTAACTTTCAATGAAGGATACACATGTTATGAGTGTGAAAATTGAGAAGATTGCATTTTATGATGTCAGGTAATTTTATTAAATTAACCTCTATTCAAATAAATCCAGCCCAACAGTAGAATTATAATTTTGAAGAAAAAAAAGGGGTTAAAAAGGATAAACTTGGCTTTAAAGAAAAATTCTAATTTAGATTATCCTATAGTGCATTGGTATGACCACCAATTCACATTGATTCCAAAGTGAATTCTAAATGTACGAATGTATCCCTTTCTTGGGTTCTGTATCAATCATTGAGGCTCATGCAGCTTATTTGTCCCCTTGCAGTCTTTTTAGGATATCTGTCCTTCGCCACTCAGTTACTTCACCTAAGCTCTAATTCCATTACAATCCAATCTATTCATGACAAAACTCTTTGAGCTGTCCTTTTCGCAGATAGGGACAAATACTTCATCAAGAAAATGTATTCCTGCCCTTCATCCAGTTTCTCAATACAAGTAAAGTGTTGGAAGTGTGTATGACACTGTCCCTCCGCAGGAATGTTGAGACCTTTCCTCTTCTCCATCTCAAGATCAGATCCTGATAGATCCCTCTGCTGCTTCATCCTCAACTTTGGGAGACCACCGTCAGTGCAGATCGGTAATGACATCTCCTTCTCGCTGACTATCAACACCAGCACACCTCAAGAAATCATGCTTAGTCCACTGGTCTGTTCTCTCTACATGCATGACTGCGCAGCTAAGCAGAACTCAAATGCCATCTCCAAAATTCCCAGTGTCACCACCTCATTGGTAGAATGTCAGATGGCAATGAGGAGGTGAAGAGGAATGAGTAACGTGAGCTGATTGAGTGGAGTCACAATAACATCCTTACAGTGTCAGCACTTGATTGTGGTCTTCAGGAAGGGGAAGTCAGAAGAACATACGCCACTCCTCATCAATGTGTCAGTGGTGGAAAGGGTGGGTTCCTGAGCCTCTTCAGTATCCTGGATGATCTGTCCTGTGCCCAACGCATTGATACAATCATAAGGATGGCACACCAGTGACTCTGCTTTGTTTGGAATTTGAGAATGTTCAAATGTCACCAGTTTTTTTTTTGTAGATGTATGATTGAGAGCATTTGACTCACTGGTTCACACCCTGGTATTAAGACTCCAAAGCACAGGGTCGCAAGAAGTTGTGCCAGCTCCGTCGCAGGCAGACTCCTCTGCACCATCGAAGACATCTTCAAAAACCTCAAGAAGTAGAAATCCATTGGAAAGGAGGTGCAGGAGCCTGTAGACCCACACACTGCAGCTCAAAACCAGAATCTTTCCCTCTGTTGTCAGATTTCTGAAAGGTCCATGAATACCTTGTTAGTCTGTTTTGCACTATTTATTATTTATTTTATGTCTTTGTACTGCTGCCACAAAAGAACAAATTTTACATTGTTTACACAAGTATGTGATAATAAATCTGACTCAGATTCTGCACTTCCTCACAACCACCAAGTAGGTGGTATTGGGACACTTGGCAATGGTCAAGCTGTTGAATGTTTAAAGTTGGTGATATCAGACTCTGTTTCATTGGATGGTATTCATTGCCTGGAATGTGTGCAGCACCAGCATTTTTAACACTCATCTTATGTCTGAATGGTGTCCAGACTTTCCTACACATGAACACAGAGCTGAGCAAGTGCAAGTGGAGTTGGATATTCTGCATCATTTATGAACTAAGCACATTTTTGACATAATGATGGAACATCATTGATGATAATGGTTCAGCTTAGAATCCAGAATCAGGTTTAACATCACCAGCATGACGTTTGTTGTTATGTGGCCGCAGTACACTGCAATACATAATAATAAAAACTGTGCATTAGAGTAAGTGTGTGTGTAAACAATAATAAGAAAAATAGTAGTGAGATTGTGTTCATGGGTTCAATGTCCATTCAGTAATCTGATACTAGAGGGGAAGAAGCTGTTTCTGTATCGTTGAGTGTGTGCCTTCAGGCTCCTATATCTCCTCCCTGAGGGTAGCAATGAAAAGAGGGGATGTGCTCAGTGATGGGTGTCCTTAATGATGGATGCCACCTTTTTGAGGCATTGTGCCTTGAAGATGTCCTGGGTGCGGTGGTGGCTAGTGCTCATGATGGAGCTTACTGAGATCAGCGTATCTCAATCCTGTGCATTAACCTTCATGCACTAGATGTTGATGCAGCTCATTAGAAAGCTCTCCATGGTACATCTGTAGAAACCTGCAAGTATTTTTGATGACATACCTCTTCAAATTCCGAAAGAAATTTAGCCACTATCATGCCTTCTTTATAGCGGTATTGATATGTTGGGCCTAGGCTAGATTCTTAGAGATATATGACATGTCGGAACATGAAATTGCTCACTCTCTCCACATCTGATCTTTCTATGAGGACTAGTATGTGATCCCTTAACTTACCCTTTCTGAAGTCTACAATCAACTCTTTGGTGTTACTGACATTGAGTACAAGGTTGTTGCTGTGACACCACTCAACAATCTGATATACCTCGAACCTGTATGCCTTCTCGTCACCATCTGAAGTTCTGCCAACTACAGCTGTGCCATCAGCAAATTTATAGATGGCATTTGAGCTGTGCATAGCCAGAAAGTCATTGGTGTTGAGAGAGAGGAGCAGGGGGGCTAAGCACAGATCTTTGAGGTGCGTTAGTGTTGATTGTCAATGAGGTGGAGATGTTATTTCTGATCCACACAGACTGTGATCTTCCAGTGAGCAAGTCGAGGATCCAGTTACAGAGGGAGGTGCAAAGGCCCAGGTTTTCTCGATTAGACCCGTAGGAATGATTGTATTAAACATTGAACTGTGGTGAGTAAACAGCAGCCTGACAGAAGTATTAGTACTCCCCAGATGATCCAATATGCCGCATGAAGAGCCAATGAGATCACATCCGCTGTACACCTATTATGCTGAAAGGCAAATTGCAGTGTGTCCAGGCCCATGCTATGACATGAGTTGATTCTAGCCATAACAAACCTCTCAAAGCACTTCATCCCTGTAGATGTGATGGTTCGTCATCATGCTGAAGAACGCCTGTATGAATGTACTGGGGCCGGCATGATTGCCAACTAACTTTCTATAGAGTCTGACTTCAGCCAGTGAAAAGCTTCTTATTGATTCCCGTTGACTTTGATATCCCTTGCTGTCACGGTCAATCAAATTTTGCCCTGATACCAAAGGCAGGCACCTTCACATTACCTGTTGAATTTTCAGCTTCTTGACTATTGTGTACAGTTCTGGTCACCGAATTATAGGAAAGATATCAATAAATTAGAGAGAGTGCAGAGACGATTTACTAGGATGTTACCTGGGTTTCAGCACTTAAGTTACAGAGAAAGGTTGAACAAGTTAGGTCTCTATTCATTGGAGCGTAGAAGGTTGAGGGGGGATTTGATCGAGGTATTTACAATTTTGAGAGGGATAGATGGAGTTGACGTGAATAGGCTGTTTCCATTGAGAGTAGGGGAGATTCAAACGAGAGGACATGATTTGAGAGTTAGGGGGCAAAAGTTTAAGGGAAACACGAGGGGGTATTTCTTTACTCAGAGAGTGATAGCTGTGTGGAATGAGCTTCCTGTAGAAGTAGTAGAGGCCAGTTCAGTTGTGTCATTTAAGGTAAAATTGGATAGGTATATGGACAGGAAAGGAGTGGAGGGTTATGGGCTGAGTGCGGGTAGGTGGGACTAGGTGAGATTAAGAGTTCGGTACGGACTAGGAGGGCCGGAATGGCCTGTTTCCGTGCTGTGATTGTTATATGGTTATATGGTTATACCTGTGACAGGGCTCAAGGTCTGGAGCAGAATGTTCCTCACAGATTGCAAATTGTGTTAGACCATTTTTTATTAAATATTCATTCCCTCGGTCTTCATTCCAGCTGGACGAACATGCAAAGTGGGGAACGGATGCCCATGCGTCGACAAGAATGTTTGAAGAAAATTAACATTAGGCATACTTACAATCATTTGATGCATTATTCTGTTCTCATCATCAATCAATTTTTTTTGGTATCATTGTTATTATTCAATTAATGTGGGATCAATTATAAATATGTTTGGCTAAGAATAGATAAATAAATATGCAAGACAAAAATGTTCAGAATTGCATTTTTTAAAACAGGCATATGCTTCACATATCCTTGCAGACTAAACACACTCGGTGGCCTTCCCACAGTTCAGAATCATCTAGGTTCTGTCAAAACCAGTATGATTTGTTTTTTTTTCCCCTCATTATATCAGGATGGTGTGCTGTGCCAGTAGATCAGGCAGTTGTCATTTGAATTGCACAGTTTGTTCTGAACAGAACCAAGGCAAATCACCATAGCAGTGACTTTAAATTACATGCCATCCATGAACTGCAGCAATTCTCAGCAGATGTCCATCTGAGCACGGAATGATTAAAATAATTTAATATTATTTATACAGTCTTTCTAAGGTTTGTTTAAAACTGGCTGCTGTAGAATACTTAATGTGGACTAATCGATTTTTATTAGTCAAGAGAGACTGACCTACTAACGGGCAAAAAGTTACAAGCAACTTTACATGCAATGCTGAATTTATAACCCTTATTAATTCTGAGGTTGTGATTGTTTCTGTTTCATTGTTTCTTTGTCTCCCTCCTTCTCTAAAAGCCTTCACTCCTTGCTTATATCTTTTGGTCATAGTTTGTAAGTTTCTACTGTGACAGGCATCAGGGTACATCACAGCTGTTTTTACTCAACATGCTGTTCCAACGTGGATCAAAAGAACCCTGCTGGATTAATCCCACAATAACTCAGAGCTCTGAACCCAATTCTAACCTGCTTTCGGATGGAGAATTATTCGTTAATTTGTGCTTTGCTAAGTCTGTATGAATAAAGTTTTGTATCAGAACAGTCTAGTAACACTTTGCTGGCTAAGTTTGCCATTACTTAAAGCTAATTGGAATTATAGAAATTATCTGACTGAGCTAGATAACTTCAATTTCCATTAGTCAAAGAGGTACTGCATTGGTTGGGTTTAGGAAGGTTAACCACCTCCTTGGTCTGAGACCTTGAAGTTGAAAATATTCTATTGAGCAAAATGTGTCAGTAGATTGGGATACAGTCACTTGAATTGCAAGGTTTGTTCTGAAAAGAATAAAGACAAATAACCTTTGCAGTGATTTTCAATTGACTGTATACCATCCATGAACTGTGTGTCTTATGAATTGACACCAGATTTGCATATACAATGGCTTATTTCTCTCCATATTCTCCCACCCCAACACGTGAAGATCATAGAGAGAGTCATGGGGAGAGGATCAAGGGGAGGGAGTTTCAGAATCAAATGGCATGGGACAGATGGAGAAAGAATCACCAATGGCATAACAGATTGGTTAGGAGGAGGAGATTGGAAGATTTGGGAGGTTGGAGAGGAGATAGGAAGAGATTAAGGAACTGTTTATGGAGGAAGTTGGAGAGGAGATCAGAGAGGCAATTGAGGCATCGAGATGATCGTTGGAAAAGGGTGGGAAGAGGTCTCAGGCACTGGAGAAGTCCTACAGGGAAGGGCAAGAGGTAAATTGGTGATAAATCTGTCAGTAAAGATGAAATAAGTGCTTGAAGAAATATGAGAAAAATGATGCATCATCAGTTTCTTAACAGCAACCCAGGCAAGAACCGACCCAAGGCCAAGCAAAGACCATTTTCTGTCTCAGAGGCTTGCAGTAATCCTGCATTACATCTGGCTGACCAAAAGCACATGCATGTGATACAATTTTCAAGATGTGTATCTATCAACATCACAACATGGATACAGCAGCTTCAATTCATATGAACTTCGTACATAGAGCATTGAGTTTGAATAGATGGAAATTTACTGCATACTGACACAGAACATGATTGTTTAGCTGAAATTCTATTGTGACACACAAGATGTTGTATTCTGTAGTGGGATTTACTGGCTATTATTTCCCCTGAAGTGTGATTTATAGTTCTTATGCATGATATATGTCAGTTTTAGTTAGGTTCCAATAGTGGCTTATATTAAATTGAAAACAAATCATCTCAGGATGTGGGTATTTTTAATGTTATGTTTCCTCCTAACATTAAAGAGGTTATTGGTAAGTGTTGATAGCTTGCAGAGGCCATTTGATATCTGATTACTTAATACATTAGTTATCATACAATCTGATGTAAAAATAAAGACAAAGATTAACTTTATTTGTTACATATACATTGAACCATACAGTGAAATGTGTTATTTGTGTCATATCAAATTAGCGCAGATTGATCTCTTGGGATCAATAAAGTATGTATGTCTGTCTGTCTGTCTGTGCTGTGGCAACCCACAAATCTCACCACACTCTTGGCGCCAACATAGCATGCCAACAACTTACTTACCCTAACTATACATCTTTGGAATGTGGGAGGAAACCAGAGCACCTGGAGGAAATATGTGTGGTCATGGGGAGAACTCCTTACAGGCACAGGTTGGAATCGAACCCTGATCTTACAGCTAGCGCAAAGCCATAATGGTCTGAGACTGTCAAATGGAAATAGCTTAGCCTCTGTCATGAGTTTTACAGCTTTTATATTGTCACTTTGATATTACAATGTACTCAGGGCAGTACACATAAAATGCTGAGATACTCAGTGGGTCAGGCAGCATCTATGGAGATAAAATCTCCCAATGAAGAGTCTTGGTCCGAAACGTCAACTTTTTATTCCTCTCCATGTATGCTGCCTGACCTGCTGAATATCCCAGCATTTTGTGTGTGTTACTCTGGATTTCCAGCATCGGCAGAATTTCTTATGTGTGTGAGTATGTGTGTAATAGATTAGCTGAGTTAATGGGGTACTATTTGGGAAAAATTGTTGTATCTTTGTTTCAAAACTCAATAGGAAAACTACCTTATCTTTAATATTTTGTCTTGAACCATGAAGATAGATTTTTTCTCATCAATAACAATAACGCAGAAGCCCACGTGGAATGCCTTTTCAAGATGATAATCCACTCAAGCTAACAAGCAACTAGGGTACTAGACCTCGTTTTGTATTTTTTTACATGTTTTTTCAAGTGCCAGATATTTCTATCTGATTATTGATTATTTTCTATAATTTAAATAAAGTGTCCTGCTTTATTTTACATTTCCTTGGATTTAGTTGTGATTTCCCCCCCCCCCCCCCCCAAATATTGCACTGGTATAAAATAGTTACTTGTTTTTTGTTTCTTTTATTCCAGGATGATAAGCTCAAAAGGAATCAGCAAGCCACCTACAATGGCCAACATCGACAAAATCAATTCCAACAGCTTGGACTCTGCCACCTCAGGACATGCATCTGCTAGTAGCAGCATTGCCAATGAGCCTTTAACAAAACTCCCCGATGTGCAGACAAGTACAATCAGCTTAGCTCCATGTTTAACCCCAAGTCCTGCCCCCGTCCTTAATGTAAATTCCAGTACTTTTAGTCAAGGGCTTGGTCTAGGTAGCAATTTCCCAAACAATAAGGAAACCCTAATGTACCCTAAGCTAAGTAGCCTCCACACCAGCATGGAATCTCTGGATCTTCCTTTGAGTGTTCCAAGTTCATTCTCCAGTAGTGGCATGCTTTCAAGGGAAGAAGATCATAGCACACTCACATGGACTGGAGGTTCTAGATTCTCACAGATGGAAAGGTAAATGACTCATTTATTATCACTTTTATGTGATGGGATTGGAGGTGAAAAAGGTGCAAGATTTTGGACGAATGATGTTAATTGAAGTTCCTCTTTAACAGATTTAGCTTCACCTCATGCAGCACAAAATCATTTTTGCTGGCAATTAATAATCATCTATGATATAATGTTGCCTCCTCTATATTATGACAATGTTTGTGGAGTAGTTAGGTCAGGTATTTGAGAAGTTTTGTAATTATATGCACATTTGTCGATAATTTATAACCTCTGATTTCTCCAGTTGATTCTGAACATTGCTAATGAAGTGAAAATATATTTAAATAATTTAATTAATTGATCTTTGTTCTCAATTACAGTGTCTACATTCTTTATATCATCTGTACTCAATGGATCCCAGATTCCTAAATCACCTGATGGCAATAGTGTCTGATTTGTTAAGTGCCAGCAGCACAAGCAGCTTTGGTTGCTACTTATAGCTTGAGATAAAGTTTGAGAACCATTTATAATTTTTTGCAATCCAAACAACACCACTTTATTATTAACTTACCTGAAGTGTCTTTATTGCACAGGAAAGTTATTTACAGAACTAGGAATTAATTAGATTGATGAGAGCAAACTACACAAATCTGTGAAAAGGCTTCTTGTGTAATGGCAACTACTCATATATTTATGGCTCATTAACAAAGGGATGTCTTATTCTTGCAAAAGGATTCAGTAATAGGTTTGTGTTATTTGTTTACTGTGACGCCTTTTAAATAAAATCATACTGCGTATTCAGTGGAAAATTCAACTGAAGACAAACTGGTTTTGGGAATTAAAGATCGAGAACAAAACAACTAATAACAGGCATAACAACATCTCTTGTTCATTACATATAATGTAGCTAATTGGAAATGGTGAACTCAAGTTAAAAGTATACATGCTTGCATTGTTTAAAAAACCCATCTGCCAATCTCACCCTGCTCATGCCATATAATTGTCTTGATGTTGACTCATTTCTTTGACATAAAAACTAGCAGAGCGTTCACCAAACAGTGAATAGGGATTAAAATACAAGCACAGATGTATATTTAAAAGTAGAAAATATTTGTAAAAGGACTATTAAGTACTTACAGACTTCTACTGTGTAATCTTAATGTTCATTGCAATCAGAAGTACTTAATACAAACAAACTGCTCGGTTTCTTTCTTCAACGTTAACATAAATCATATTTGAAGCAGGGATATACTTTACTTTTTTCATTCTGAAGGATTTTAATGTTTTTTTTAAGGATTCAGTCACAATATTTTCAAAAACTCAAAATTTACTGGTGGGAACATAAAGCTATTATTCTAAATGTACCTGTGACAATCATGCTTTCACACTTCTAAGCACATAAAGATATTTAAAACTGACTGGAGAATATCGTTGTAACTGAGCTGTGCAGTTTTTGTCTGTAAAGATTTTCTGAAACCTTAGTAAATGCTGATCTGCCAACATGGCTTAGTATTTCAAAAATAGAGATTTGGCCATTTAAGAAAGGTTGGGAGATAAATTAAATACACCCAGAATATGGGCCATGATTCATTGTAACCTGTAATTAGCCCAAAACCATTCAACTCAGTACAGGCAGAACACGAATTGTTTTAAGTCCTGCTTGCCATACAGTAAATAAACTCAAGATACTGAATATCAAGCGGCATTTAAGGTCAGCCTGCCCTGCTTAAAGCTAGTCTGTACTTCTTAAAGGGGAGATGCATTATGGTGGTAATAGTTTCTGACAGGCCTACTGAACTTAAACTAACCTGAAAGTGGAATGTAGAAGTAGATTGTGTGAAGATGAGAAAAACAGAGCATCTCCTGTGGGAGTTGTGCCCAGGCCATCTATAATAACCACATCGTGAGACAGAGTATATAGGAAGAAATAATGGAAACTCGTCATGAAGTTGCAGATACGATTCTGACATATTTTAAGTTGCCTTCTGACTGACAATGACCACATTGGGTAAGACAAATATAGTGTATTTTCATGATAGTTTCTTAGAATAGCACGTTTTGAAATCGGCTGCAGAATATACACTAAACCTGAAATCATGCAACAAGACTGGCTCTACACTTACGGCTATACGGCTAAGTACAACTTCACTGCTATATTTAATTTTGTTGATGACACCACTGTCTTTGACCGTATCAAAGGTGGTGACGAATCAGCATATAGGAGGGAGATTGAAAATCTGGCTGAGTGGTGCCACACCATCATTGTCAACAAGACCAAGGAGCTGACTGTTGACCTGAGGAGGAGGAAAGCGAAGATCCCTGAGCCTCTCCTCATTGGGGGATTAGAGGTGGAAAGGGTCAGCAACTTTAAATTTTGTCCTGACCCAGAACTTAAGTTCAATTACGAAGAAAACAGGGCAGTGCCTCTACTTCCTTAGAAGTCTGTGAAGATTTGGCATGGCATCTAAAACATTAATAGACTTCTATAGCTGTGTGGTAGAGATTATAGTGACCAGCTGCATCACAGCCTGGAATGGAAACACCAATGCTTTTGAACAGAAAATCCCCTACAAAAAGTAGTGGATACGACCCTGTCTATCACAGGTAAAGCCCTCCCCACCATTGAGCATATCTACATGGAGCGCTGTTACAGGAAAGTAGCTTCCATCATCAAGGACCCCCACGACCCAGACCATGCTCTGTCCTCACTGCTGCCGTTAGGAAGAAGGTACAGGAGCTTCAGAACCCACACCACCAGGTTCAGGAACAGTTATTACCCTTCAACCATCAGGCCCTTGAACCAGTGGGGTTAACTTCCCTCAGCTTCTCTCGCCCCATTATTGAAATATTCCTACAACCTATGGGCACACTTTGAAGGACTCCTCATCTCATGATCTCAATCTTTATTGCTTATCATTATTTTTTTCACTTTTGTATTTGCACTGTTTGTTGTATTTTTCACATTGGTTGTTTGTCCGTCCTGTTCGTTGTGGCCTTTCATTGGTTCTATTATGGTTCTTGGACTTAACAAGGCAGCAAACTCAGGGTTATATATGGTGAAATATATATACTTTGATAATAAATTTACTGAGAACTTTGATCAAAAAGCACTCCATAGTGATCCTGATATAATTGAATTACACATCCAGTTTGATTAACCTTCCATGCATTCTAGTTGTGGTCACCTCAGTTAGGGGTAGGATATACTAACATCGTTGGTCTTATGCCACAGACGGCTGTGGAGATCAAGACATTGGATATATTTGAAATAGAGGTTGATAGGTTCTTGATGAGTAAGGGTATCAAAGGTTTCAGGGAGAATCCAGGAGAATGGGGTTGAGAAGGAAAGTAAATCAGCCATGACTTATGGCAGAACAAAATTGATCGGCTGAGTGCCCCAATTCTGATTCTGTGCCTTACGTCTTTGGTTTATTAAGGGAAAAATTTTCTACTTATCCTATCTGTGCTTCTTCTAATATTGTATCCCATCACTAGCACATTACATTTAATCGAGGGCATAAAAGGGAACTTGTTGAAATAAACTGGCAAATGAGCTTAAGGGATCAGTCATTCACAACACAAAGAGCAAAGATGCTCCAATGAGAAGGTAAGATCCCAAGGGGAGGACCCACCATCTTTTGTTAACTTAAAAAATAAATATAGTTTCAAACTAAAAAAAGCTTGTATAATCACACAAGTGTGGGTGGTAGCTAAGAGGATTAGAATAGTACATCACAGTACAGGCCCTTTGGCCCACAATGTTGTGCCGACCCTTAAACCCTGCCTCCCAATTAACCCCCCACCTTAAATTCCTCCATGTACCTGTCTAGTGGTCTCTTAAATTTCACTAGTGTATCTCCCTCCACCACTGACTCAGGCAGTGCATTCCACTCACCAATCACTCTGAGTGAAAAACCTTCCTCTAATATCCCCCTTGAACTTCCCACCCCTTACCTTAAAGCCATGTCCTCTTGTATTGAGCAGTGGTGCCCTGAGGAAGAGGCACTGGTTGTCCACTTTATCTATTCCTCTTAATATCTTGTATACCTCCATCATGTCTCCTCTCATCCTCCTTCTCTCCAACGAATAAAGCCCTAGCTCCCTTAATCTCTGATCATAATGCATACTCTCTAAACCAGGCAGCATCCTGGTAAATCTCCTCTGTACCCTTTCCAATGCTTCCACATCCTTCCTATAGTGAGGCGACCAGAACTGGATACAGTACTCCAAGTGTGGCCTAACCAGAGTTTTATAGAGCTGCATTATTACATCGCGTCTCTTAAACTCTATCCCTCGACTTATGAAAGCTAACACTCCATAAGCTTTCTTAACTACCCTATCTACCTGTGAGGCAAATTTCAGGGATCTGTGGACATATACCCCCAGATCCCTCTGCTCCTCCACACTACCAAGTATCCTGCCATTTATTTTGTACTCTGCCTTGGAGTTTGTCCTTCCAAAATGTACCACCTCACACTTCTCTGGATTAGATGGAACATAAGGAACAACACAATCAAATGTACAATAAAGGAATGAAAGATAATGGTGTGAGATAAAGTGAGCCAGGGATATTAAACAGATAGAAAAAGTTCTAGTATAAAAAATAAAATAGCTGACAAACAGGGTGTTCTGTAGAAATTGAGACTGGTAAAAAATGAATAATATTAAATAGGAGCTTTACATCACTCAGCATACAGTGAAAGTAGCTGTAGATCAGGAAATGGAAGGGACTGTGGAATTCAGGAAAATCACAGTTACCAGGGAAGTGGTAATGCAGAAATAGTTGGATCTGTGGACTGACCTGTTTCCCAGTCCTAATGGACCTCACCCCAGAAAGTGACAAATAAGATTGTTAATGTAACAGATTTAATTTTCCAAATTTCATAGACTCAGGGCGAAATCCATTAGAATGCAAAAGAGCAAATGTGACTTCTTTATTCAAAAACGGAGATGGCAGGAAATTACAGGCCACTTAGCTGAACATCTGGTACTGGGAATAAAAGTAGCTATTTCAAAGATATGATAGTAGGTTGCTTAGTAAATCTGAGGGTAATAGACAAAGCCAGCATGGGTTTGTGGAAGGGAAAAACTGTTTGATGAATTTATTGGAATTCTTTGAAGGAGTGACATGTGTTGTGGATAACAAGGAGCTGGTGCATTATTCTACATGATTACGTAGATTTCCAGAATGCATTCGATAAGGTGCTGCATCAGACATTAATACACAACGTAGGTGTTGGCAGTAACACATTGTTGTGTATAGATATTTGCTGGACAACATGAAATAGACGGCAGGCATAACTGAATCTTTCTCCGGTTGGAGGTGTTTAATAAGCAGTTTGCCGCTGGGATCAACATTGTTACAGTTTATATAAACTACTGCCAGATCTTTGCCCATTTATTTCATCAACTTCTTACTTCCTTTTCACAGCCAAAGACATGGTTGCTAATTTTGCTGATAAAAATTGGTAGAAAGATAAAATGTAAAAGGGACATAAGAAGTCCATCTGCCACCTCACCTCCCTGTTTGGTTCCATGCTCCACCTTACCCTCCTATCAGATTCCATCATCAGTAGTCCTTTGCAGCTTCCACCTATCTCCTCCCAACCTCTGTTACTATGTTCATGCTTCCCTCCTCCATCTGCCTATCATCTCTGCCCAAAAATAATTTGCCAGCTCCACCCATTTCCCTCATCTCTTTATACTGGCTGTCTGCCCTCACATGTTTCACGTCGAAGTTTCTTGACCTAAAGCATCAACTGTCGATATCCCTACACAGACACTACTTGTCCCACTAGGTTCCTCCAGCATTTTGCTTGTTGTTGATTCATCAAGTAACATTTTCTTTCACAACTTTCATCTTTAACAGCATCACAGTAGTGTAGTCATTAGTGTAACAGCACCATCAAACCGGCTTCAGTTCCAGTGGTGTGTATGTTCTCTCCATGACGGCATGTTTCTCCTCCAGGTTCTCCAGTGCCCTCCCTCATTCCAAAGACGTGCATGTATGTAGGATAATTGGCCAAATAGACGTATTTAAATGGATGGGCTCGATGCACCGGAAGGGCATCTTACCATGCTGTATCTCTAAACTATAAAGAAAGAATATAAAATTATAGGTAATTTGTGCTCATCTCCTTAATAATTTGTTCCAACATTTCTCCTACTGTTGATGGCAGGCTAACTGGTCTGAGGTTCCATTGCCTCATTTTGTTCTTTTGTTGTTAGTCTGCAGTCTGAGAGTAGTATTCTGGAACCATTATTACCTCTCAACCATCAGGCTTTTGAAACACTGGGGATAACCTCTCTCAACTTCACTCGCCCCAACACAGAGCTCTTCCCACAACCTATCCACTCACCTTCAAGGACTCTTCATCTCATGTTTTTGATATTTATTGCTTACTTATTTATCAGTATTTTTTTCTTTTGTATTTGCAGTCTGTTGTCTTTTGCACATTGGGTGATGTCTTTCATTGATCCTGTTCTGTTCCTTGGATTTACTGAGCAAGCCTGCAAGAAAACCAGATCTCAGGGCTGAATATGTACTTGGATAGTATGTTTACTCTGAGCCTTGCACTTTTGATGGATTTTAAACTGCCATATGCAACTGCTGTATCAGAGGTCTCAGAGCACCTCACCTCTGTCGCTCATCCATCAGTGATCACTTAATGGGTATCATTCTTCTGCTCACACACTTCATGCTGCTGCAGGCCTTTCGCCTGTATCCGAAAGGCTGCAGAAACCACCAGCTGTGTAGCCAGGTTAAACGTATCACCGAGACACTTGCAGTGCGTTCACCAACACCTCCACTTCCAGCACCATCCATTCTTCGAACAGTGTATTTTGGTCACTGATCAGTGGGAAAGGCAACTACTGTACGCATGTCTGGAAGCTGTCAGCTTCTGCAGAGGCCTTAAACCCAGGCAACATGACTTTCAGCAGCTGGCATGTTACTGCCTTTAGACCTCATAAACGTTAACGGACATTAGAAGGCACCATACCCCGGAGGAGTCTGTAGAAATTAATCATCAACTACCCTGTAACTAGTTGATGCATTTAGAGGGTGGTGTAGGAGAGTGTTCATTACTGCTGCAGAGCACAATAATCAGCTGCGTGTGAGATTAGATAAACTGGAGCCTTGAACTACAGTTTAAATTTAAAATCACATTCTGTCTATTTAGAAACCTCCTTCAGGTGTTAGCTCCCGAGTGATGCAGTGTTGCGGATGGAGTGACTCACGTGTCTGTCTGACTCACGCGTTGTATGAAACCAGTTCAAGACCTGTTGTATCTCACATTGGCTCAGTGAGTTCTGTGGCTATTGCTCTTTATGGTTCACTTTTTGTAGTTGCATCCCAAAATCTATGTGGACTTCAACACCTGTTCATTTGGGGATACTGCTTTTTGTTGCCTGCAGAGGCTGTTCAAGATTTCTAGTCACTTGGAGGGGGGCGAGAGCAGTTCACAACTCAGATACCGTATTGGCTTCACTTAATGGAAAGAAGTTTGTGCGTCATGGTGGCAACTGGAGTATGTTTCTGATGCCTACAGAAGTGCATTAATTAAAAAGAGAAAATGTCATCACTTGGCAAGTCAGGCAATCTCTGTGGAATGAGAAACAATTTGTGGATTTTTCATTATTTTTGAAAAGTCAAAGACCACTACCAGTAAGCCTTTTCCTCTCTCCACAAATGTTTCCTGCCTGTTGAGTGATTCCAACAGAATTTGTTTTATTCCAGATTTCCAGCATCAACAATATTTTGCATTTGGGTACTGTAAATTAAATTGTACTTTCCCTGATTTAATGTTGCAAAGTCCTTGAAAAGATATTCTCTTAGGGAATGATCTACTTTAACCATAGTTTTTTTTTTGTTAGTCCCTGTTACAGAGACAACATTTCAACTAGCTCAGCATATTTTTAGTAACTGTAGTTATACACTACAAAATGTTGGAAAGGAAAAGTTGAAAATTTCTGAAATCTTTCCATTGATAGCTTAGGATGGAAAAGAAGAGTTTCTAATTATGCTTGCACATCAAGTTGTTGGTAAGTAATCTAGATAACAAAAATGGTCGCATCTAGTAAATTAATGCTGCCAGTGTGCATGGCAATGTTGTCAGTTATTGTTTTACTTCTGCAATCTATATTTTGTTGTAAACCAGATTTTGCATTTTTAATTCAGGAAATAACACCCCAAAGCCTGGTTGAAATCCAAATAAAGGAGTGTTGGGTAAAGGACAATCCTTTTGAAGTGCTGTAAAAGTCCATGCTTACTCCTCAAAGTTAAAAGATCTTAGAAATGTGCAACTTTTAAACTTCACACAAGAAGGGAAAGAATAAGCATGGTTGAAACTTTTTTTTGATCACTCTCTCTCAAGTTCCTGATTAATTGAGGTATTTATTTTGTGCCAGGAAGAGAGAGATCAGGCAGATGATCAAAGGCTTGCTGTAATGGTTTGGTTCTGAAAAGCTCAAGAAATTCAAGGAGAGAGGGGTAGAAATTCATTCTCAGTACCCTGCACTAAGTTCACAATATTTTGTAGCAACTGAGTGGTTCCCAATTTACAAAATTCTTCCAAAAGCTTGCTATTTTCTTAAGATTCTTTTATAAATTGATATGTCGTGGAATATTTTGTAGGCTTGTAGTGGTGTAGGGGAGTCTTATAAATGTTGCTTCCTTAATGTTTTCTTGATTTTAGGTATCTTAGCAATTGAGTTCCCTTCATCCCAATTTTGATGGCATCCTGGTGCATCTTTCCTTCTGCTTCCCCGTCCCATCTAATTCTGTTCTGCTGCCATGCTTTCAGGTGGCCCTACTAACTGCTTGCATCTCCGTTGAGCATTCATTCGTCCTGTTCCTAATTTAAATGCAATAGAGCATTCTTTTATGGTCAGGGCAATGTAAATAATTAGTTGTTAAAATTAGATTTTGTGAAAATTTTGAACAAGAAATCAATCAATTTTACTTTGTCAGAGGTTTCTAAGCCTGGTTTCTCAATCATAACTTCATATTGTGTTTTCATTAAAGTACACTGAGCTGAGTAGTTGGAACAGAAAAATGACGAAATATATTTGATGTTTAACATGATGCTGGATAGTATAACAATATATTTTATTGTTACTGGCATTCATTTAGTGATTGAAATTGTCATGTGTTCTTAAGCATAATACACAGTAGTTGTTTTGTTGGTGTTTTTCACAAGAAACCACTAACTGCTGAGAGTGGAATAAATTATGAATATTCTTTGTTGCCAATACCATACAAGTTCAGATTTCTTAAACAATGCATTCTTTTGTGAAACAATTTTTGTACAAAAATACAGGATTGAATTTGAAGCATCAAGACAATAAATATCCAGGAACGTGATCCAACAGTTCTTTGATGTTATTTTGAAATTACTCTATTTTTTTAAACAGAATACATATGTTTTCTGCAAAAGAATCCAAATAGTTTTAATTCAGTGTTTGAGAAGTTTATAAAATATAAGATCATTCAAATTCAATCAAATATGAGTTATGAAGTACAGATGCTTCAATTGTCTGATGGATGCAGATTTTGCCTGCAGTGTTTCATAACAAAAACGATCTCGATGAAAAAAAGTTTTCCAGCAGGAGAGAGGAAAGCAAAATAAAGTCATTCTGGTCTTGGTTTAAAGCCTGTTCAAACAGCTGGTTCAAGAATAATACTGAGGGTAGTATTAATGTCTAAACCTGTGGCTCAGGACAATCACTCAATCAGGAAACCAAAGGAACAAGCAATAGCACCAATGATACAAAAGCTGGAGCAATTTTGGTGTGAGTGTAAGTTTAAGCCAAGCCTCATCATCCATTGAAATTACTCTCATCAAATTAAATGCATCTGTTTTTTTTATTCCTTTGCATGGTTTATTAGTAATTCCATATTTGTGTTGTTTTGTCTGTTGTTGTGTATGATGTTGTATCAGTGTTCCCTGTTTATTTTATAGTGCACAACGTGACAGAAATACTCTACCGAAAAAAGGATTCAGGTAACAACCTTACGATGTAGCTTGATTGATCTTTTGATGTCAAATTCTACATTCCAGACAGTCTTCAGAAAATAAAGTACAAAGCTGCAATATAAAGGAATTAAGCTGAGACTCTCATCCCCTTAACCATCTTGACCATGGGTTATTGGTGGTCCATTATTTCACATGCCATCATTCTATCACCTCACATCAATAAACAAAATATAAAGAATCCATATGATTATGTAAACAAATTAAATGACAGATGTGACACTTTTTGAGGGAATCGTCATACAGCAAGCACAAAAAACACATTGACTATCAATCACCCACTTGCACTAATACAAGACTGATCCCAATCTATGCCCCCCCACCTTCCCATTAGCCTCCCCCAGATTCTACCACTCATCTGCACAGCAGAGGCAATCTATAGTGGTACAACTAACCTGTCAACCTGCACATCCTCGGGGAATGTGAAAACCAAAGGACCTGGAGAAAATCCAGACTCCACACGGACAATGCTGCCGATCAGGACCTGGATCACTGGCACTGTGTGGCAGCAGCACAACTAACCAGAGAGTCACAGAGAAGTACAGCTCAGAAGCAGGCCCTTCGGCCCATCTAGTCCTAGCCAAAACCATGCCACAGACTTTAGTCCTCTCATATCCTGGTTTTGTGAAGTCACCAGTGAAAACCTTACTTCCATTTACAATCCACGGGGAAAGATCACAGCTGACCTTTCATTTCAAATTCCATCCCCAATCCCCTTTTGCTGAAAAATCATTATGCCAGTTTTGAGAATACTCACTGACTGAGCATTCTGGGGTAGAAAAGTCCAAGTACACCCTCTGGCATTGTTTGAGCCAGAGCATTTGGACATCCTGCACAAACAGTTCTCCCTGAGCTCAGCAGTTGAGCAGTGACTCATTAAAGCAGGATGCAGAAGTAGTTTGCAGCTGGCCCCTCAACTTCATGCCAAGTCTGGCTGGCATTGAAACAGTACTCCCTTTCATTTGAAAGAAGTCTTCAAGTCACTTTGCTTTATGTCAATATATATTTTTAATTACCTCTTAGTAATTTAATGTGTTTTAATTACATTTAGTTGTTTCTGATTTTTTTTAATTAGTTGCATCTATTTGAATAGTGTTTGAATGTTTCTGTCAGAGGCATCTACAATATTTTAACCACCAGTGAGTGTCAGGATGTTCTGTAGCATGGCTCAGGACAGACTGCAAGATGCCTACTTGTCTCTTGGAGTCTGCGCATCTCCTAGGCGTGGTAGGTCAACACAGCTGGTCTTCCTCATCCAGAGATAGGAAGTGCAGCCCGATGGGGACCACAAGCAGGAGCTGAACCTGAGCTCTCTATTCCAACTATATTGGATGTTCTCAGCTATTGACCACACCGGCAGGCCCCATCTTTTGACATAGAAATAAATCAGTTGTTTCATGCTGAACTATAAGCAGTATTCCTTATGAAGGCTCTTAGGTAAACAGTCTTGGGGTGACTGTCATCCTTGATTTTGTTTTACAACAAGAGAGAAAATTAATGAAAAGGTTCTTAAAATTATAATCAATGAATGTCAAGAATTATATTAACTCCACCATGTTAGAAATTATCTCTCTCTCTCTCTTTCTCGCTCATTCTCTCTTTCTTTCTCTCTCTCTCTTGCAGACTCTTTCACTCTCTGTGTATACTAAAACCTGCTTATAAATACGGGTGTCCCCCGCTTTACGCCACTTCGCTTCTTAGTGACCTGTTTTCACATTACAAAGAGGATTTTCGCCTTTACAAAAATTTTGCCCATATAAATTAATGGCTCTTCGCTTTATGCCATTTCGGCTTAAGAAGAGTTTCACAGGAACAGTCTACCTGTGTAAAGGGGGGGGGGGGGGGGCACCTGTATCTCTGACTGGAAATAAGTGAGAGTTCCATTCATAAAATAGAATTGTCAGTTTATGCAAACCATTAAAATAATGTTGTGTTTATGACTACCTCATTAACAAATGGTATTTTTTATCTGTGTGGTCAGATGCATTATGTTGATTTGAGTTGATGTGAAGGGCATCTGTTTGGAGCTGACTCTCCAGCATCAGACCCTACCTGCTGGTAGCTTCCCAAACTGATCCCCTTGAATTAACCCTGAAGCAGCCTCAGGTGTGCTGTGAAGGCCTCTGACCGTGTGAGTGGCCCACTCCGCTTAAGGACGTCAGATTTGCAGAGTATTCCAAAGAAACCTTGCAGACTCGTCATTCCTCCAGTCAATCTCTGATTTTGATTTTTTTAAATTTGCTATGATCACATAGCAGATAGAAATCTAACAATGCCTTGACAATATAGCAGGAAGAATTTTGGGTGTTTTTTTTTGGAGTATTGTTGACTGTCACTATCATTTCAATTGACATGATAGATTTCATTCCTAAGTAAGTTTCAGTAGATCTTGGGAGATAATCAGATCAACATAATGCATCTGACCTTACAGAGAAACAATGGAAAGTCTTCAGTGATAAACCTAATCTCTTCAAACTCTTAATGAAAAATAGCTGCTGTCATGTCTTCTTTTAATTGTATCAATATGTTGGGCCCAGGATAGAGCTTTAGTGATGTTGACACCGGGAAGGGAATACTGAGATGGAGATTTATTTGTGGGTGGCACTAAGGCCTGAGGAATGAAATGAAGTCCAGGGTGTTGGATTTGACAGTGACAATGGGGAGAGGAAGAGAAACATTAAGGAAGAATGTTATAGTTGATGGGGTGGAGAAAGAGGATCATAATTTATTGAGGGATGATGGCCAATGGGAGAAGATCAGAAAGAACATGGAAGACGATTCAGTAAATTTGTAGGAAATAGTAGTGATGCAAATTGAGAGGTCAGAACGAGAGAGGTCATGGGGAGGATCTTAAAGAGTATCTTGAAGATTAGAGAAGGTGAAAAGTTCAAACATAAACCCAATGGGATGATGGAGAAGAGAAAGAGGGAGAGTGTGAAAACTCTTTGTGTCTAGGGTTTGGGGCCACTGAGGGAATCACAAGTTGGGAGAAGATGAACTTGCATCCTGCTTCAAGATAAATCGAGGTAGTCTTAAGCCTTGGTGGGAAAAGTTAATAAAGGTCATGTTTCATCTCTGCTTAAGCTTTCCTACAGCACCGGGCTGTGTTGCTTCTGTGTATGTATGATGTAAGATCACATTGCTCATATACAATAAATCATAGGCTATATGCCAGTTGAGGTGATGGTGCATGCCCAGTGACTTTCTTGTGTGTTTGTGCACATGGAGGGACTGGAACAAATTTATGGTTGCTCACTCTGCATGTACATTTAACTGGATACCTTCAATTATACTTTGCATGTACATTTAACTGGATACCTTTGATTACATTCTGCATGTACATTTAACTGAATGCCTTCAATTAAAATTCACTCCCAAAGTTTCATTTAAAAAGCTCTGCTATATATGGGGATGTTTAAATGATATATTTAAAACCTGACATGAGTGATTGTTTTAAATTAAGTAATATCAGGAGCCCATTGAAAAAATGTATTACTGTTATGAAAGAAATCTTTTTAATGTGTAACTGAGATAGAATCAATAACAGTTAAAAATTAACCTTTTAATGTCAGTTTAAGGACCTTACAAGCATTGAGGTTTGCAGCCCAAGAGGAGGGCGGATAACTCAACATTCCTGTACTGACTTTTTTCCACTCCGATCTAAACCCAAAACCATTCTGTCCCCATGACCTTGTTCCTTCTTTTGCTTATGCACACAATATTTCTTCTGAAGGTAAAGTTTTCATAATATCAGCTATTCCCAAGAGCAAAATATTCCCTGCTGTAACAACTTTGAACAAATAAATTTCTGCCAACCTAGATCCTCTTAATAAAAATTTCAAATGAATGTCCCCACACGACCATAACCCCCATCAAGGAAGCGGTCTCTTCCCAATAATGAAATTTTGTAATTCAAAACATTTCTGTTTTTCTGTTTAACTCTTAAGTACTTAATGGCGCTTCCAAATAGTTCTGGCAACTCCAAGTCCCCTTTGACTGCTTCTTTACTGGTATCCTGCTGATTGCCACATAGATTCTGAGCTTTTGATATCCTTTCTTCAGGAAGGACCAAAACTGTGTAATATTCTGCTGTCTCCTTCAGCTTGAGACAACAATGATTTTTCACATTTTAATTCCTTAAATCCTACTTTTAAAGCTTGCAATGCTTTTATTTCATGGCTTTACTAATCTGCACTTGTAATCTAATGGACCTACACAAACATTTATTCATTTTGCAGAACTTTCTTAATGAATTGCGTTGCCAGTTTTCATTTTCCTTCCCAATTGGCATTTAGTTTAAATGACCACTTTATTCTAAGATAAAGTAATAGCTGTTTTTGCTTCAATTAGATGCATGTCTGATTTTTTTTTAATTTAACCCTGAGCTAAATATCCCAGAGCCAGCTGGAATATTGTTACCCAGTATAGTCTAATTTTTCCTCTTTGAACAAAGCTGATGAGTATTTTTGTCTTCTTTGCCCCAGATCCTATTTTTAAATCTAAAACTGTCAGAATATTTGTGATTTATAGCAGCTCATTTAATCCATGCCATTGTGCTTGAATAGAGTTTACATAATAGCAGTGCACAACCTAGATCTTTTCTGGATAACTATCTTATTTTATAAAACCTTAAGCAACTTGTTAGCAAGTTTAACCATTTTGGAGCCTGCTGCGGTTTATTTTCCTGTAGGTTAATGCACATTTTAGTTCATTTCTGTACTAAAGACAGTACTATCTGTAGGTTAATTAGGTAGAGATTAACCCACCTTTTCAATCTCAGTTGACAGTGTTCCCAGTTTATGGAAATGTTGGGTTACGGACAGATCTCAGAACCCTCATGTAACTTGAGTAATATTTATAATTAAAAAGAACAGTTCTGCTCGAGGGTGGGGTCAATTTTAATCTGGTTTAGTATTTGTTGTGATCTGGCACCAGTCAAGCTTCAGAGGTGCTAGGCAAGAGAGTTCTAACCTATGCTGTACTTTCAACATGTTGGCAGAAAACCAGATAAAAGGTTCCTTAACATTATTTTTATTTTGAATATATCAATTTATTGTGAGTTTAAGCTAACACAACTATCCGAGCTTCAACTGGCCCTTGTAGTCAAAAGTGTTATATTTCACTTAAAGACTAGATTTTTATCTTGGGTTCAGCACATGGACGAAAATTTTTCCCAAGCACAAGCAAATACACAAACTAGTTCGCATGACAGTCATGATGGAAACACGTTTTAGCCCAGATCAAACTTCAACAATGAATGTCTTGTGTTTTAGTCTGTATGCTTATTTTAAAGCAGACTTGGTTTCTTTGGCTGATAAAGTTTTCTCCTTGTTCCAACTCTAAAAGATGAGAAATAGATTGACTGTTTGCTACTTCCCTCGTTTAAATGCACTTAATCCTCTTTAGTTACAGAAGCAGTCAATCAAATTCAAGTGGAAGTGTTCAGAAACCTGTGCAGAACAGTTGGCAAACAGCTAAAGCACGGCCTCTGTAGAAATGCACTTTCTCTTCAATCCCATATTTTACTTGTAATATAATCACGATCTCAGTGCTATATACCAATAAATACTAAATATTTTCAGCGCTAAAACTTAGCTTGAATAAGTTATAGAGCTAACACCAGCAAGCAACATAAACTATCCATAGCATAAAATATTAATTTGTATTTTTACTCCATTACCTCCCTCATTATTAACCTGATTCCTCCATTAGCCAAGTCAATGATAATTTATATGCATCTGGCTTCACTTCATTTACAGATATGGAACAAGCTCACAGCAAGAAGACACGAAGGAATGGCTTCACACACGTCCTACTGCCAGCTCTGTGGACGCAGATAGCCAGTTACTTTCCTCTCCTTCTTCCGTCCCATTGTCAAATTTAGGTTAGTGATGTTTTATTATCAACTAAATTATGAACAATATATTTCCAGTTGCATTTTATCGATTTAATTTTATTGAGAAATAGTATTTTGTCTTGCAGCTTCTGAGTATAATATGTATTAAAATGACAAATTTTATTTTTGGGTGCTTTGGTGTAAAGTACACACAAAATAAATGTTTCATTGAATAGTTTGAAGTTAGTTTCCACATTGTAAAGAATGCTTTATAATGTGAAGAGATCTGTTGACGATATGAAGAATGGTCATGTAAACATTTTCATCAGTTGAGTGTATGTATATATGAATGGTAAACCCAATCATGCTGCATTCCTCTACCCTCTCCTTAAAGCTTGAAGTTACTTTGAATTACAGATTAGACATACATTTAGAGTTATCCGTGTAAGTGTAAGCTATTTATGCCTGCAGCAAATAAAATCCATCACTGTTAATTTGTCAAGAGTAGCCAGATTTTGATAGACTTTGATATTTTAATAGCGGATGCATAAATGATTTCTGACCTTTCTTTCATCGATAGTCCTGGTATATATACTGTAATAGATAAGAGGGACTGTAGATGTTGCCTTTTTCTGATATATGTTGTGCCCATTTCATGGTTCTCCTGATGTCTGCTGACCTGAATGGTTAGAGTAAAGGTGAACACACAATACTCTGAGTGATAAATGGTGGGGCGTAGGAGTCCAGAAGACTAACTGTAGTTGTTCAGTGTTTACATAATGATATGGATGAGAAATGGAGATATGATTCTGAAATTGTTATCAAATTGGAAGATGGAAAGGTGTCATTGATTGCAAAAGAGGATTACTGCAATGTACAGATGTCCCCCCCTTTACAAATGTTCACCTTACGCCACTTCGCTTTTACAAAGGACCTACATTAGTCACCTGTTTCTGCATTACAAAGAGGATTTCCGCTTTCACAAAAATTTTTCCCATATAAATTAATGTTTTTTCACATTACGCCATTTTGGCTTAAGAAAGGTTTCATAGGAATGTTTGACCTTTTTAAAGGGGGGGACAACTGTATACAAATCCATTATTTTAAAGAAATGCATTTGAACTTCTCTTGAAGTACATAATTTTATTTTTTAAATGTAAAAAGAGTGCAAACATAATTATTTCTGGAAAGATACCAAAAAAAATGTGAAACTATACATGACAGGGCAGGCTGGAGCATTATTTCTCTCAACGAATTAAGACTGAGTGAGCTAATAGAGAGATGTTTAAGATGTTCAAAGGGATAGAGTTTTCCATTTAGTGCAACTAAAACAACAGGTGATAAAAATAAGATACTATGTACTGCAGAACAGAATTCAAGAGAAAACCCTCTATCTAGAGAGAGATTAGAAGGTAGGGCACACTACCACAGGGAGTAATTGAGGCTGAAAAAATTATGATCACATTTCTTGCTTTCAGTCTCCATTATTCCTTTATGAGCCATTGTGAGAACATTCTGCAACTTAAAATTATTTTGAGCCTCT
The DNA here is from genome assembly GCF_048418815.1 of Hemitrygon akajei. Classification (NCBI taxonomy): domain Eukaryota; kingdom Metazoa; phylum Chordata; class Chondrichthyes; order Myliobatiformes; family Dasyatidae; genus Hemitrygon; species Hemitrygon akajei. Next base: position 14,165,759 of record NC_133150.1, on the reverse strand, counting down.
ATCTAATTTACAGATATTTTCAGAGGATTGTGACTGTGTTTACTTGGTGCTGAAATGTTTTAGTTCATTTATTTATGCAGAACGTTAATTCCCAATCACAAGAATATACTTGTTCATTATTGGCTTTATGTATTAAGCTGCACTTGTCTTCTACTGTTCCATGTTCTAATCCACCTTCCAATTTGGTATCAGTGTTACGTATTCAGGCAACAATAAATATATGTGAGTTAGGCAAGGGTTTTTATAACAAATAACACGTTTATTAAACACTGAAAACAAACCCCCCAAAAGTAAACAAACACTAACGTAACCGGAAAACAGCTGCTGTGCGGCAGCTTAACAGTTCTTAAAGCGATGTTGCAAAAACAGTTCTTTAAAGCGATATTGCCAAAAGTTCAAAATGCTCAGTCCATTTAAAAGGAGAGACTTTTAAAGGCGATTTAAATTCTCTTCCACGTCGTTTTCCTTCGATCCCCGGCGTCGAACTCTTCCCACGAAGAATTTTATGAAACGTAACGGCTTAAAGGCACTGACCTTTCCTTTATCACACTGTCCTCAATCTTCTGCTATCCTGCAGAGATTAACACGAGAACAGTCAACGAAATCCTTCAGAATGAGGATCAAATAAGGTCGAACCTGTTTCACCGTTGAAATTCGATTCTCCTCGATCTTTAACTCCCGAACTCTTATCTTCACTCTCCACTAATTCTTAACTAGCAGTATTGTAAAGAAACTGCTGGCAATGACCTTTTAAACTTTAGGCATTAGATAAAACTTCATCTTTCAACTAAACTGCGTCATCACATTAAATCACGCAGTGGCATGAAGTCAACATGGCAAATCCAGCCACGAACTGCCCCTCCCCACAAGGTGGGGTCTTCCTTTTATACCCTGTAAAAAAAAACCTGTCACATGATCTCTACTGGCGGGAAAATGACGTCACTCCACCATCACAAGACCATTACCTCAAGTCCAGTATAGCTTCAACCCCAGTCACGTGACAAGGGTACCACTGTCACGTGTCACGAGTACGTAACATCAGTTTTAGAATTATATTCACAGAATCTTAAAAGAGTTGGGGAATCAATTAGCATGGATGGAGGTCAGACTGGCCAGTGAGCACCTTTTGTATTTATCCCATTGCCCAGTACTTGGCCCATAGCCCTCTCCTCTATTCGCCATGTTCATATCAATTCTGTGGATTCTTGCTGCCTCCCATTTTCCAGTCAATTCCATATCTGGACAATCTGTATGTGAACTAAGCTTTCGATACTTGAATGGAGAGGAACAGATGTTAAGGCCAAGCACCCTATCAGTTTATTTCCAGTTATAAAGTTGTTTATGTTCTTTTAAATATTTTAATCTTTATGTTTTTAAGTTTATGTAAATTTTACTATTCTTAATTTTTAATAATTTTTGACAGTTTGACAGTCAGGGAATTTCTTAGTCAGCTGTCAATTTATTTATTTAGAGATACTGTGCAGACCAGGGCCTTCTGGCTCTTCAATCCTCACTACCCACCATCCCACCGATTTAACACTAGCTAATCATGGAACAATTTATGATGACCAGCTAACCTACTAACTAGTACATCTCTGGACCATGGGAGGAAACCAGAGCACTCGGAGGAAACCCACTCGCACATGGGAAGGAACGTAGAAACTTGCTTCCAGAGGGCGCCGGAATTGAACTCTGAAGCTCCATGCTGCAATGGGGTTGTGCTTATATTTCTGTAGATAGTATATGTTTTATATACATCTGTCCCCATCCGTTCCCACCTCCTCCAATATGACAGGATTCCTGCACCGTGTTGAGAAGACCCAATATCTCTCTTGCGAAGATGTCATCAGCCGTATTCGTAAGGTTGGCCTCAAGAGATCTGCACTTGCCTAGCACATACTGAAAAATCCTAGTTATTACTAATCCTTGTCATAACATTTCAGTGTGTGAACTTAATAATTCTGACCTGTGTGCAACTTCGTAATTACCTGACCTGGAATTTCCTCCAATTTAAAACAAATTTCTATGAAGTCAATCATCCAGATAGAATATATGAAATCAGTATCTTCCTTTGTAGGCCTAAAGTTTGTTTAGCTGGCACCTTAATGAGGTGATTCTAAAACTAACAGCTAATTTAGACCAGAAGACTTGTTATTGACCATGAAATATGACAAAAGACTCTTTTTTGTGGACTTTGCTGTAAACAAATGGCAATTATGCAAGTGATATGACATTCTCAAAGTAAATGCCAATTAACAGCTGCACACTGGGAAATAGAACAAGTCTAAATTGTAGCTAGCACCTGTTCATTATTTCTAACTCTTACGGTTGAATGACATTGTTAGTGCAAAAATGGCAAAAAATATTTCCAGAGCAAGCTATTTTTTTCATAAATTGTATTTAATTGCTGTGATTAGTATGTTAAACACAGAAGTCCACTCAATGAAGCATAGTCAAGATTATGAAAATAATCTTATTTATTTCACTTTTGAACATTAATTAATTCTATTTATTTTTCAGAATGCATACATTTTCATTATGGGTCATTGAAACACCTGCAATTTTCCTTTATTTTCAAAATGCCTTCAGGACTACTTAAGTAATTGCAATAGACTGGTTAGGCATCTGTGATTAATCAAAACACAGAAATAACAACATGGCAGAAACCTCGCATCTGCATAATTTACTTCAACCTTGTATGAAGAAACAGATATGAAATTAATTTTATTGAGAATTTGTGTCACTTATGAACCACATTGTTGAAATGTTGCACTCAGATATAGAGTCATCACTTATAGCACAGAAACAGGCCCTTTGGCCAATTTAGTCTATGCCAGCCTGGCCTTCTGCCTAGTCTTATCTAGCTGCACTGAGACCATAGCCCTCCATACCTCTTTCATCCATGTACCCATCCAAACTTCTCTTAAATATTCCAATTGTACTCACATCTACCACTTCTGCCGGTAGCTCATTCCACACTCGCACCATCTTCTGCGTGGAGGTGCTCCCCTCAGATTCCCCTTGAGAATTTCAGCTTTCACCCCTAACCCATGACCTCTAGTGCCATCCAGCCTGAGGATAACAAAAGCCTGCATGCATTCACCCTGTCTATACTCCGTATAATTCTGTGCCCCTCAAATAAGATCACCCCTCATTCACCTACGTTCCAGGGATTATGACTCCAACATAGCATTCTAGCTCCTGTACTCAATGACAATATGCCAAAAACTTCCCTATGACCCTTCCTATTTGTGATGCCACTTTTAAGGAATAATGAATCTTTATCTTGAGGCCCCCATTTTTTTCTGCAGTCCTCTGTGCCTTAATACTGTATATAAGTCTTACTCGGATTTGTTCTTTCAAAGTGCAACACCTGACATTTGTCTGTATTAAATTCCATCCGTTATTTTTCATCCCATTTTTCCAGCTTGATCGAAATCATGCTGCAAGCTTTGATAGCCTTCCTCACGGTCCACTATGACCACCAATCTTGGTTTCATCCTCAAATTTGTTAATCCAGTTTATCACACTATAATCAAAATCACTAATATGGATGATAAACAACACTGGACCCAAATCAATCCCTGTGGCACAGGGCACCTGTCGGAGAGAAAACCATCTACTACCACACTCTGACTTCTCCTACAAAGCCACCGTTGAATCCAGTTGGCGTCCACTGTCTTTCCTTTACTGATCTTCTTGGCAACCTCCTTGAAATCTGTATAAGATTGGTTGGATATGCACAAAGCCATGTTGACTATCCCTCAAAAAGTCCTGTCTATCTAAATGCTTAAATATGTTGACCTAATAAATTTACCCACAACTGATGTCAGGCTCAGTGGCGTATAATTTCCCAACTTCTTGTTGGAACTTTTCTTGAACAACAGAACAACATTACCAACTCTCCAGTACTCCAGAGATTCGGTAGCAACATGTCACAGTTTGTGTATGCAGCATAATTAGATGAATACAGGTAGCAGAAAGACACTTAATTGCTGGTTGTTTTTCTTCCTGTGTATGTCTTCTCATACTAGATAGCACATGCAGACTTATTTCTATTTTATTCTGCAATTTGCAGCTTAGCTGAATATGTATACTGTTTCATTAACAGCAAGCCCTACGGTGGTATCTCAGCTCAGCAGCCCCACTCCAAAAATGATGCGTTCCAATAGCATTCCGACCCATGATTCCTCGTTCGACTTGTATGGAAGTCTGCAGATGGGAAGCACGATTTCCTTGGCCGAAAGACCAAAAGGGATGATCCGTTCAGGTTCATTCAGGGATCCTGTGGATGACGGTAAGATGGAATGTTCTCAGCTTCAGTCGGTGTTAGGCGAATAATTTTTTTAAGTTACTCGATGTGCAGAAGATTGTAACATCTTCTATAAATTTTGTCCTAGCGTGTGTGGCTGTAATGGTAGCAAAGCTGGTAGCACTAACTGGTGTTTCTGTGGAAACTTGTCCTCCACTTCAGGCTTCCCCGTGTATACACTCAAACGCTTAAGTCTAGAATTTATAACCAGTGTTACCATAGGGGAGATTGTTGTGCTTTTTTATAGTGCTGGTAACAGAGATGCAGTAAATTGATGTACACTTCAGTATAATAAGCACTATTTAGATTGCAAAATCAATTTAAAATATTGGCTTATTGAATGTTATAACTAAGTTTTAATGATGCATTGAGTTTTTAATGGTGCACTGCTTCATAAATACTGAAGAACAAGCTCTCTGTCCCAAAAAAATAATTTTATGTGGTGTCAGAAATTCCATTCCATCATAAAGATTCTATTATTTCTTCAAGTGATATTTTTAGTAAAAAAATATCATTCAGCTTTTGATGCAAGCCATGTATTTTCCCAATTTCTGTAAAATAATTATGAAGTTATTCATAATCCCAGTTATTGAATCCTAATTTACTAGTCTGATTGGCTTTTCAGGCTGATCGTGACTTCAGTTTCCAAATGTCACAGAGACCCAAATGATAAAGCCGGACTGGAAAGCGTGTTGTAATAGGATAACTTCACACACTCAGTGTGCTAAACTTTTGTGATTAGTTTTATTCAAGTTCAGCAAGCAGCATCTGTGTGGTGCTGATTGCAGATTGTGAGCCATTACTTTGAAAGCCTTGTAGGGCATATCCAACATTATCTAGCCGTTACACCCAATCAAACCTAACAAAAGGCAGGAACCAAAGTACCCGTTAAATGACTTACATGAGCTCAGAATATCTCAAAGCAGTTTAGAGCTCATGAATATTGTGAACATAAATTCAATGTATTATTATCTGTGAAATCTTCCTGACTAATATTAATCATTTTCTACCATTTGTAAATCCTTGAACCGATACTTTAGCTTGGTTGCAATTAGCAATTCTGCCATATGTTATAGCCATCATTACACAATCAACTAATGTTTCAAAGAGCAAGCGCAATAATTTTATAGAAATATCATGTTCAGGAAGTAAACATTGGCATTTAAACTAGCCTGGAAACCATGTTCTTTTTTCACATCTCCACTTTGACCGATATTATGAGTGCTTTATCCCCAGTGAATAAATCCATTATTTTGCTAGCAAAATGCCTTGTCACAGCAGAGAGAGTTTGATGACATCTCTTGCATGACGTTCATATGATGAAGAAGTTCACTAGTCCTGTAGGAGTTTCCTTATGATCTTGATAATAAAAAGTAGAAAGTGTATTTTAATGAGAAAACAAATAAATAATTATTCACAGGAAAGCACAAATTCTATATTTGTTAAACAAAAATAAAACTAAAATGTGCTATATCTTTGCAAAGAAGAATGGAATAAAATAGGATTATAGTTCATGATGGTTGATGTCTAGAATGGGGTTAGTGGGCGGAAGGGTCTGTTTGTGTGCTGCATGTCTGGCTCTGTATCAACTTCTAAAGGGCTGTTCCGAGATCACACTGCTGTATTTCATGAATGGTAGAACACACTGTTATCAAAAGAGATCCAAGATGAATAGAGGCAGAAATTTGGTGAGGACCTGTTTATGCCAAACTTCTGTTCCATTCTTGATATGCTAATAAACATATGAAGGGATAGCATTCACACTGATGTCTTATCAAGTCAAGACGATAAAATTAAGTTCTCCCTGTAGAATATTTGTCAGCTGCCTACACCCCTGATTCCTCCCTCATGCAATTGTGGGGAGGTTGTTTTTTCTTCCACAGCACCCAGCCTCAAAGGGGTTAGCTGCAGGAAGGATACTAGCTACCTTGGAAACGGATTTGTTAAGGCTGTATCCTGGGTGATAGTCAACCCTACTCCAGAACACTACAGAACAGAAACAGGCCCTTCAGTGCACAAGTACACTGCAGCCATGAAGCATTCAGTTAGTTGACTCTGATGCCGATCACCTAGCTGGCCAGTTAGCAGACATCCCCATCAAAGTGCTGTAGCCCCTCCAGTTCTGGCAGAGGCATCCACTTTATTCAAGTAGCTATGACAGCAAAGACACAAAGGGTTAGCAGCACCAACAGACAAAGCTTACGGCGTTCCAGGGTCAACGTAATTTGAACAATACGCTTGGGAATAACTTCTATTTTCACACATTAAAACAATATGCAGTTTTAAATAAAAAAGAGCAAGCGAGGATCTGTGTGGCTTGGCATCTCCTTCAATACCATGTTTCAGTCTCTTAATTATGTGACCTTTTGTATAAAATCACATTAAAATCAAAGTTGATCTGATTTTCTTTTACAATCAGATTACTTTTCCTTGTGCCACATTGCTGTTATGTTTCATTTCTCTAATGGGATACTGGTTCCATCCCATTGAGGCTTTCTGATCAGATAACAGAGGAATATATGCATTGCCTGTTAATTTTTGCATTTACTTCCCATTTATATGCTTTTCCTTTCAGGCCTTATTATAATACACAAACCTCTGATTCCCAGTGGAAAAATAATCACCTCAGCACCCAAGTCAGATAACGCTGAGATTAGCTACCTTGAGGCCACAATTAACATTTTGGGAAATACTACTTTACCCGACATTTAAAGTAGTCTTTCACAGGTATTTCTCTTCCCCCTTCCTTGTGGAATTCTGTAGTATTTATTAAGAACAGATGGAAAAGTCAGTGGTGGTCCTTTAGCACTGTTAAACTTCAAAGCTCACATTAGCAAAGACAAGTCCTGCTGCTTGAGGCTAAAAATAAGCATTCATTGCTTCATGGTTGTATGTAACTTTTCCCTAGTGCAGTTATTATGAAGCTGGGTTTCCAAACATGCTTCTTACAAATCCTAAAGATCAGGAGTTTCTATCAGATTCACATGATTACTACACTTTCCTAAATTTGTTGACTTGCTAGCATGTTATATTTTTTAATATACTGTCTATGCTAAGGAAAGAGATTTCTCATTAAATGTTCCCAGTGCTTGCTCCCTTCTTCTTAAGTTTGGGAAGTCTTGTGGAATTAACCCCCAGTTGTTGACCTTTAGCTGATGTCTGTTAGAATGCTTTGAAAATTCTCCTTTGTTTTATGTCTAGCATACAGGTTCATGTTTCCCTTTGTAATCAAGCTTTACGTGCTTTTTCAAAGCTTTCCTAGTCTTGTCATATGGTTTAAGATAACAATGCTGCCTCTATTTACATTGTATGAAAGCTGGGCACAGATGTTTCTTTCATTGTTATCTGTACCCTTGGACTTGATTGTATTTGCGTTAGATTTCAGTTATTGATGAAGTGATCAAAATAGTTGTATACCCCCCAAAAAAAAGATAACAAAGGTAAGAATACAGCTGGTGGTGTGCATGAATGAATATAGGAAGGGCTAAAAGGAATTGCAACCAAGACATGCAGACATTAAGCTGTTTGCCATCTGCTAAGAACCCCCAAGACTTCAAATGTGGCTGACTATCAGCTCAACTATTGTTCAGCACAGACCACCAAACCATAAGCAATAAATGTGAGAATCACTTCATGTATGTTGTACTTTTCAAGTTCCTATTGGGACATCACAATGCACTTTACAGCCAGTGAAGTATTTTTGAAGTACAGTCTCTGCTAAAGTGTAAGAGAAGCAGCAACTGATTCATGCACAACAAACTCCCATTACACCACTGTGATAATGTGCAGGGAAGAGGAGGGATTCCTGTGTTCATCACTTAATGTTTGCCTGATTATTTTAGGGATGTTGAATAAGTGTTGTAACATTATGAGGGCAGCATAGAAAGTTTCCCTTCTTCAGAGTACTATTACAAAATATTTTATGACGCAGACACACGCAGCACCTTAATCAAAAAGAAGTCTGATCTGAAAGTCTGCACATCTGAACGTGCAGAACTCCCTCAGTGCTGAACTGGAGTGTCAACGTCACCCCTGAGTTCAGACCACTTGAAGGGGAACTTAGACCAACAACATTTTAACTCAGACACAAGATTGCTACCAAGTGAATTGTTGCTGATGATTACATTTAAAATGCCAGCGGCATACTGTGTCTAAAAGATATAATACATCAATAGAATACAAAAGATATTGCAATACATCAAACTAAAACATTTTATAAAAACTTAATAGCTCTCCTTATATTTCACTATATCACCCTTAATGTCCATATTGCTTCAATAAGTCATAAATTTTCTAACAGAAATTAAGTCCTGTATATTTTATGATAGTGGAAGGTGAGTATCATTCTGATAGGTATGCACAGAAACTACAGCCCAGGAACTGGTCCTTTGGCCTATCTGGTCCATGCTGAAACATTTAAACTGCCAGGTCCCATCAACCTGCCCTCCATACCCTCCCATCCATGTACCTATCCAAACTTCTCTTAAACATTGAAACCAAAATTGCATCCACCACTTGTGCTGGCAGCTCTTTCCACAGTCTTACCACCCTCTGAGTGAAGATGTTTCCCCTCATGTTCCCCTTAAACATTTCACCTTTCACCCTTAACACATGACTTCTAGTTGTAGTCCCACCCAACGTCAGTGGAAAAAGCCTGCTTGCATTTACCCTATCTATACCCTTCATAACTTAGTATGCTTCTATCAAATCTCCCCTCAATCTTCTGTGTTCTAGGGAGTAAAGTTTTAACCTTTTCAATCTTTCCTTATTACACAGGTCCTCCAGTCCGAGCACTATAAGTTTCCTCTGTATTCTTACTTATGTCTTTCCTGTAGGTAGGTGACCAAAACTGCACACAATACTCCAAATTGGGCCTCATCGACAGCTTTCCAACTTCAACATAACATTCTGTCTCCTGTACTCAGTACCTTTGTGATTTGTGAAGGTTCATGTGCCAAATGCTTTCTTTATGACCCTTTCTACCTACACCACCACTTTCAAGAATTATGGACCTGTATTCACAGATCTCTTTGTTCTACCATACTCCTCAATGCCCTATCTTTCACTGTGAAAGACCTAACCTGGTTGCTCCTCTCATACTTGTCAGCATTAAATTCCATCTGCTATTTTTCAGCCCATTAGTCCAAATCCCGCTACAAGCTTTCATAGTCTTCCTTGCTGTCCACTTCCCGCCCAAGCTTTGTGTCATCCACAAATTTGCTGATTTAGTTAACCACATTATCATACAGATTGTTTATATAGATGACAAACAACAAAGAACCCAACACCAATCTCTGTGGCACTCCACTAATCCACAGACTTCCATTTAGAGATGCAACCATCTACTACCACTCTATTGCTTCTCTGGCAAAGTCAATGTCTAACTTATCTTGAGTGTAAAGTGACTGAACCTTTGTAACCAATCTCCCATCCAGGACCTTGACAAATAACTTGCTGAAGTCCATGTAGATGACATCCACTGCCTTCCTTCCATCAATTTTCCTAGCAACATGCTCAAAAAACTCTACAAGATTGATTAGACACAACCTAGCATGCACAAAGCCATGCTGACTGTCCCTAATCAATCCCTGTCTATCAACATACTCTTATATCCAGTCCCATAGAATACCTTCCAGTCACTTCCCCACTACTGATGCCCAGCTCACTGACCTATAATTTTCTAGTTGATTCTTTGAGCCTTTTCTAAACAGCAGAACAATATTAGGTCTCTTCCAATCCTTTGGTTCCTCACCTGCTGCTAAGGCTGATTTAAATATCTTTGATTTGACCACTGCAGTTTCTGCACTTGTCTCCCACAGGCTCCAAAGGAATACCTTGTCAAACCTGGGGGTTTACCCACCGTGATTTGCATCAAGACAGCAAACACCTCCTCCTCTGTAATCTGTTTAGGGTCCATGGTCTCGCTGCTGCTTTGCCTCACTTCTGTAAACTCTGTGTCCATCTAGCAAAAAGTCCATTTAAGATCTCTCTCACCTCTCTTGGCTCCACGCATAGGTTACGATACTGATCTAACAGAGGATTAACATTGTCCCTTGCAATCCTTTTGCTCTTAACGTATCAGTAGAAGTCCTTCAGATTCTCCCTTTACCTTGTTTGTTAGAGCATCCTCATGCCTTCTTCTGATTTCTTTCATAAGTGTTCTCTTGCATTTCTTATACTCCTCAAGTATCTCATTTGTTCCTACCTGCCTACACCTGCTGTGCATCTCCTGGTTTTTCTTAACCAGCGTCCCAATATCTCAAAAACCAAGGTTTCCTAAACCTGTTATCCTTACCTTTTATTCTGACAGGCACATACAAGCCTTGTACTCTCGACATTTCACTTTTGAAGTCCTCCCACTTAACAAGTGCACCTTTGCCATAAGCTGTCTCAATCCACACTTGCTGGATCATTTTTGGTACCATCAGAATTGGCCTTAGAATCTCATCCTGAGGACCAGACCTATCCTTTTCTGATATTACCTTGAAACTAATGGCATTATGATCACTAGATCCAAAGTGTTCTACACAATCTTTTGTCACCTGCTCTGTCTCATTCCCTCATTCAAACAAATATTTCTATGTACCGATAAAGGAAACTTTTCTTTAACACATTTGATGAACTCTATACCATACAGTCATCTTACAGTATTGGGAGTCCCAGTCAATTTGTGGAAAATTAAGATCATCTACCATCACAACCTTGCGTTTCTTGCAGCAGTCTGCAATCGCTGTACAAATTTGTTCCTCTAAATCCTGAAGGTTGCTGCGTGGTCTATAATATAATCCCATTAATGTGGTCATGCCTTTCTTATTACCTTATTCCATAGCGAAGCCTCACTAGACAAGTTTTCCAGTCTGTCCTGACTGAGCACTGCCATGACATTTCCCCTGACTAGTAATGCTGCTGCCTCCCCCTTTAATCCCTCCCACTCTTATCATCTCTAAAACAACAGAGCCCCGGAGTATTGAGCTGTCAGTCCTGCCTTTCCTGCAATTAAGTCTCATTTAATGGATACAATATCATTATTCCATATGTTGGTCCATGCCCTGAGCTCATCTGCGTACCATACTTCTTGCACCGAAATATACGCAACTCGTAACATCAGAACAGCATGCTCAACCTTTTGCTTCCTGACAATGCGTGAAATCTGAGCAACATCTGTCTTCCCAAATTTTCCACTATCTGCTCTGGCACTCTGGTTCCCATACTCCTGCTATATATATATCACATTATAGCATACTAATTTAGAATTTAGAATCTAAAAACCTGATATTTAATTTTTCTCTTTACACTCAGTTCAGGCAGATTATGCCATTCACATACCTGACATCTGGTATTCAAACCAGGTACTCTATTCCAAATTGTCATGATGGGAGGTGAAAGATTAGTAGGCAGATATAGAAAAAGGATTCAAGAATATGCTTCTACCTGCCTTAAAGCAATGCAACATCCACACAGACCCCTGGAGAAGTCTAGCCTAGGACTGCTCAAAGCAGAGATGGGGAATATTTATTTTGGTGATGAGTACCTCAGGTCTGATGATGTCAGAAGCCTTGTGTAAGCAGCGGAACGGGGCGACCCACTTTACCAAATACCGGCCGATTATGCCCCGTCTGTGGAAGTGTCTGGGTACCTCACAGCGACCTCATTAACCACCTAAGAACTGACAAAAACAAAACAGAAACAGGTCATTGTTACTCTGAGAGACTGCATAAATAGAAGGTCCGTGGCAATTAAACGTGTAGTCACCTTCCCTTCCCTTCAGTAACGTAGAAGTGATGGGTCTGCTATCAACAAACACAGTAATGCAGTGATGGATATTGGACCCCAAATGATGTTGTTAAAAGACAAATATGAAGTTGATTTGGAATTTGTATCATGGAATGAGTTATTTATTACTGAAATTGAAGTTCTTGTTCTATATATGGTGAGTGTCAGGCTCTGTTTTGGGCTCTGAAGCTTAGAAAATATGTGTTGACTTTGTAAAGGGACTAATGTGGGCTCACCAGGTTGAAACTAGACTGAAAACACTGAATTTTTCAGTGCATATTGTATAAACCTGATGGGTATTTGTTGAGTTTAGAAGGTGGAAAGTTACCTTTTGAGGATAATAACAAGATTTGATTGGGAAGATGCTGAGAAAGTCTAGCAAAAGGATGAATGCTAGAAATGACTTGATTCAAGCTGGGATCAACACAAAGGGCAGTGGAAATTGGTAACGTGTTTCAGCAGAACTTTCCAGGACTGATTTTGATAGAAGTTCTGGTGATGAGTTACTGTCACACCAGTAAACTTATATCTTACTGCACTGGAGAAAGTACCCTGACGTATGTGGTGCCAATATTCAACTAGGATTTTAAATAGGGTGTACTTCTTCCTGGTCAGGTAGATAGATGTAAGAGATCCAGTACAGGTAATTACTTGAAGTGAGGAGGCATCTGAGTATTACTCAGAGAACAGCAGCACCTAAAACAGCCATGGCAACTAATTCCAGGACTTGCTAAAGGATGTACTAGAAAGGTGCATATTGTCATTTTGATTTTGGTTTTCTGCCAAAAGATATGCAGCCCCATCACTCCCCTGAGGCTGTACACAGGAGACTGGATGAAGGCTCCTTTAGGTCTGTGATTATGACGGGTAGGGGAACCGACTTTCTTCCTTGGAGAATCAGGAAGAAAAGACCAGGCACTCTTACCTGGTGAGGTGAGCATTCCATGTAATGATCCTGTAGAGGCTGGGATTCAGATCCATGTGGGGGGTGGGGGTGTGATGGTTGGTGTGCTGTTGGGGGAGCAATACCGACGGAATGAGCGTAGGTAAGTGCTTATCTTGCAGATTTTGTAGATGAGTGCAGCAATAGTAAGATCAAACAGTGCAAGGAGTGTTCAATGCACAGGGTAATGTGGCACAACTCCCCTTACAGTTCTCCGAGAAGAGCAATGTACAGTGATTGACACTGATGCAGAAATCAGGAATTAATTTATTGGCAGATGTTTATGTTTTGAGAGCATAAATGCATTATAATGTAATAATCAGAAAATTGCTTACTTTAATTTGAAAAACTGTTTTACAGTTCATGGCTCGGTGCTTTCACTTGCATCCACCACATCATCGGTTCATTCCATGGTAAGCCGCATTTTCATTTTTATAAACTTTGAGGATCATATTTTAATGGTAGTTTTAAATTTCAGGCTTTGAATATATTGATGGATTTATATTACAGTGGCATGTGTCAGATGATATTTTGTTAATGTGATTTTGAGAATAGATTGCACTTTTATGTTTAGTGTTCTTCCTAATCGATATCCTATTTAATGTACAATGGAAGTGCTGAAGAGTAGAGTTATTTCATGGAAGGTTTGTTATTCTCCACAAAATCCATATTCTTAATCGTTCTGCCTTCTATCTAAAGCCAGATCAATTACTTAATGTACCGACAAGATTTCAGCAACAATACTTACCAGTGCAAACATCACTTAGATTTCTTGGATGAGTTTCCTCTCTGAGGATATAAGTAACATACTTAGATATTAATGATTAAAGTTATTAGGGTTCATACAACACAGGAGGCCATTCCATTCACTGTGTCCGTTCTAAAACTTGCAAAGATATCCCAGACATGGCAGCTGTTGACAACACTGCGTCAGCCAGAATTGGATCACAGAAATGAGTAGAAAAAAATACGCAGAAAGCAAAACCTATTTAAAGAGCAGAGGCAAGAGAAACTACAGCAACCTCTCCAATTAAAAGCAGGGGAAATAGAGGTTAATTACATATAAATTAGCTGATTTAGTTAAGTTTCAGTCACACTGCGTTATGGCCACTAAGATGATTTTCAGGAGCAATACTCAGTCTCCAAACTAGTAAAGGTATTCCTAAAACTCACTAATTTTCTCCTCTTGAAGTATATTTGCAATAGTTTTTTGAGTTATTCTTGAATTTGGTTTCATTATCCACACCCCTCCTTCCAGGTAGTTCATAAATTTTACACTCTAGTTGTGTCTCTAGAGGCAACTTTACACTTCCTAACTTATCCAGCACAAGAACTCATAATTATGAGCATCTCCAGCAAATCTCCCCTTAACTGCGACTGTCTGAAGGATAACCATCACATTTGCATTATATTTCCTCTCAAATAAGGAGATAAATCAAGAAAACTGAGGCAGTGGGTGGGGGACAATGCAACTGATGTAGAAATTCTTCATGAAGGAACAAACAGTAATACTAGGCAGAATAGTTTTATTCTGAGCCAATTATCTGAGATTCGGAGGTGTAGAATATTCCAGACTACATTGCTGCTCTCTGCAATTGTGACTTCCAGTAGTAAGGCAGAGTAGTCCAGCAATTCACAGAGCAGACACCATTCACTTTGCCATACTGCAGGCTACCTTCCTACCAGCAATGAAGAATTTACTAAACCACAAAATGATGAACTCCTTTTTTGCAATATATTAATTGTATGAAAAGGATGTTTATTTTTAATTCTAGGAAATGAAACGTTGGTAAATCTGGAGGAAGAAAAATAACTAAATCTTTTTACCCTGAAGTAACTAAGTTTTTGATTCTGTTTGAATGCATTCTGTGATGCCTTGAATTGGTTTAAAAATGGTAATCTTTAGTTCCATATACTTGACATAGTCCGAGCAAGAACAGATTTGAGTTCTTGTCCTTGGCTTTATTATGCCAATGAATTACTGTGCAAAAATTATCAGCATAGATTTCCAATAAGATGGCTGCAGCTTCTACAGGGTCAACCAGAAGTGTTATTTTCTTTTATAAACATATTTTTTATGATCAAAAGACCCAGCTGGACATTAAGAACTTAAAAGTACTACAGATCTACTCCATCAGCGAGTTGCTCGTTGGCGGAGAAACTGAAGGAGCTGGAACTTGGTGCGAATTGTGCTTCTGCCTGCTTCAGAGAGGTGCTGGAGGAGTCAGTGCGCAGTCTAACAGCGAGTGATTGTCTTATTAGCTTTTCTTGTGATCGCAGGACCGTGCTGGACAGTGTCAATGTAGAATGCTGCAAGTCTGATCCACTGGTTTATGGGCGGGCAGCAGGGGATTTGCGTGATTTTGGTCATCGTGAGGATTAGGCCTCAAGCCCTGTTATCACCTGTTTATAGCCACCCAGGAGAGAGGCGTCAGAGTCAGTGCACTCCACTGGAGGTGGTGCTGCCCCCCAGTGTTCACTCAGCAGAAGACAAGCTGGATAGTGTTCAACTGTAGACTGCTGCAACAGTTATGGACTTAGGGTCTTGGACTATATCTCTTAATGTGACTGTGTTTTTACTGATATATGTGCTTTTGATGTCTTACAGTATATGTGCTGTATGTGCCTTGCGCTGTGTGTGATTGTAGGTACTGTGTTTTGCAACGTTGTCCCCGTAGTAACACTGTTTTGTTTGCCTGTATTCATGTATGGTTGAATGACAATTAAGCTTGAACTTCAGAAGAAAAGAGAGAATGACAATAAGTCTAAAGGAGGGGTGCCTTTCATAGAGTGGTAAAGTAAATCAACTTATGCTGTCTTCATGGAGTATTTCATGTGTGGACATGAAGGATGTTAACTACATTTGCAATGTACATTGAGTGATCATAGGCTTAGAAAATAAAAAAATGACTTGAGTACTCTCTTTCAGTTTATCCTTGATTTTCCACACCAATTTAGGAAGGAGTCCTCCACAATTAGATGTCTGCATTTTGTGTTAATTTATAGGATTGATTTCTTTTTGTTACTTTTTGCAGAGTGAAGACAAGGTCCAAGGAGAGGTATGAGTAATTGAATATTTATTGCTTTGTTTAATGTGGAGAGGTGACATATATTCACTTGGTTAATTAAAATGATTGATTTAATGTGTGTTTACACTAGAATTAATACATTTCTACTTATCATATGGTGTACCAAGACAATGTAAACTACAGGTTATTTTAGATTTGTAACACTGACAGTAATAAAATCAGTAGACTTATAAATTTCTGCTCTGTTTGTGCGTGTGAATAGAGGGTAACTTGCATTTAGAGTCTTGCATGGTATGTTGTATTTATAGCCCTGTAAATAAGTGGCATTAATAATGAATTCTTTGTTACAGCATATTAGGAAACTACGTAGAGAACTTGAATCTTCACATGACAAGGTTTCTGCACTTACATCACAACTGTCTACAAATGTAGGTTTTTGCTTTTTACTTCCATCATGGTGTTAGGCATAAAACAACACCTTCTTCTATCCATCTGCTTTTAGTTTTCTGTCATAAGTAGCATCATACTGACTAAGCTCTTGAAATAGGGTCCTGCAATGAATATTCTGAGTAGTAGCTGGCCTTTGAAGATTTAAAATTAGACTTGCACATACATAGTACATTTTTCTCTCTCAAGGCAGCCAAAGTGCTTCACATGGAATGGAGTTTTTTTGATCTGCATTTATCTCAGTAATTTGAGAAAACCAGCAGCCAATTCTGGCACAAGAATCTCCCGCAAATAGGAATGTGGTAATGACCAGATGAACTTTTTTTGATGATTTTTTTTTCCTGTTGAAGTTAGTGAGGACGCACTATTAATTAATTTCTTGGATCCAACGCAGCAGCATGGAATCAGTTCTACCTATCTGGGAGAGAAAGTACAAAATTATGAGGGCTGTAGATAAGGTAAATGCAAGCAGTCTTTTCCCACTTAGGTTGGGTGAAACTAAAACTAGAGGTCATAGGGAAAGGTGAAGTATTTAAGGGGAACCTGAGGAGGAACTTTTTCAGTCAGAGGGTGATGCGAGTATGGAGTGAGTTGCTGGAACTGTGAAGTGGTGGAAGCAAGTTGGCTTTCTACATTAAAGAGAAGTACGTGGACAGGATAATTTTGGAGTACTGTGGGTCCAGGTGCAGATCAATGTGACAAGCTGGAATAACAGTTTGGGAAGGTCTAGATGGGCCAAAGGGCCTATTTTCATATTGCAGTGCTTCATGTCTCTAAGGCAGGGCACATCGTTTAGGGTCACTTTTGAACAACACCTTCTGTGAGTGTGTTGCATGGGAGCAGAGTGCTTAACACTGTTGCATCACTGCCTCAGAGACCCGCATTCAAACCTTGACTGGCGTCTGTGTGTGGCATTTGACTGGTTCCCCTTTGATATCTTTGTCAAGGCTTCTGCTTCATCCTACATCCCAATGATGTGCCAATAGGTTAATGGGTTACTGTAAATTATCCTTTAATGCAGATAAATGAATCAAAGAGTCGACTGTACTTCCTTAGAAGGTTGGCGTCATTCAATGTCTGTAGTGAGATGCTGAAGATGTTCTATAGGTCAGTTGTGGAGAGCGCCCTCTTCTTTGTGGTGGCGTGTTGGGGAGGAAGCATTAAGAAGAGGGATGCCTCACGTCTTAATAAGTTGGTAAGGAAGGCGGGCTCTGTCGTGGGCAAAGTACTGGAGAGTTTAACATCGGTAGCTGAGCAAAGGGCGCTGAGTAGGCTACGGTCAATTATGGATAACTCTGAACATCCTCTACATAGCACCATCCAGAGACAGAGGAGCAGTTTCAGCGACAGGTTACTATTGATGCAATGCTCCTCAGACAGGATGAAGAGGTCAATACTCCCCAATGCCATTAGGCTTTACAATTCAACCGCCAGGACTTAAGAACTTTTTAAAAGCTATTATTAATGCTTTTTGAGATAGTGATTTAGATGCATATCATATTTTTTACTGAGTTAAGTATTGTATGTAATTAGTTTTGCTACAACAAGTGTATGGGACTTTGGAAAAAAAACTTGAATTTCCCCATGGGGATGAATAAAGTATCTATCTATCTATCTATCAAAGGAGGGTCTGATGGGTTTGGGAGAGAATATGTGGTGGGGCATTTTGTCACTGGGACTGATGAGGTGGCTCTGTTGAGAGCTGGTATAGACTAGATGGGCCAAATGGCCTTATTTTACATAGTATTGAGATTAGTGAAGCACTTTAATGCTGATGTTGCCAGAGTAATGCCTTTAGACCGAGAGAACAGTGTGCTGCAAGCCATGCACTAGCTGACTAAGTGCCACTATTAACAAAACTGGCCACAGGCATCATTCAGGATTCTCCAATGGGGTGAGTGCACAAAGGCAAAGTAATACCTACGGCAATCACGTGACAATGTAAAGCCAGCAGGAAAAGGATATGATTCAAGTACGTTGTGATTAAAAGTGAGTTAAATTATCAGATGCATTATATACAGACACGGGATGCAGATTGATATCCAAGTTTTGACCTTGTGCATGCTTGATGCTTACAGTCTCAATGCTTCAATGCCTGAAGAGTGGAAAAGCAAGGCCTTATAGCTATTCATGAAAAAGCATTAACCCTTCCTCATTTGATTCCTTTATCATGTATCTTAATATATGACCTACAACTGAAGGTAGTTCACACAATAAAATGAAAATAACTTTTTGTTAAATTTTAATGCTTGCTAGGGCACTAAATAAATTAATGACCAGCCTCCAGCCACGAAGCTTGCAAACTTCTTCAAGTCAACAAATAATGTCCTACAGTAGACCCCTGTAATCAACACTCCAACTACTTGGAAATCCCGTTGGGTTGGCATCTAGCTCACAAGGTTGTCTGCCGTGCTCCTTTATATTTGCCCAGCCCTGTACCACTCTCTGAGTTCCTCACCAGGGTCTGGTTCCCATCCTCCCGTTAAAGTCAGCTGGTCCTGTAGTAGCTTGAAACATCAACCATCTATTTCCCTCTTCAGATGCCCAGCCCAGCTCTTAATCCAAGTCCCTGCAGTTGCTCTTTTTTTTTCCTTCGGATTCCAGCATCTAAGTCTCTTGTGTCTGAAGCACTTTAAATTTATCTAGCCTCTTCTTGTGCGCTTCCTTGGAACTTCCTATAGCCACTGGAAAAACTGTTATTCTGGAGTGTAACATTGAAAGAAAAAGAGAATAAGAAAAGAGAAAAGAAAGCATAAATAGAACAGCATCTGATAGTCCAGAGTCTGCTAGTCTGGCACCACCAAAATCCCACGACTGGCAAATCTATTCTCCTCATCTGCCTATCGCCTCCCCCTGGTGCCCCACCTTTTTCCCTGTCTCTCATGGTCCATTCTCCTCTCCTATCAAATACATCCTTCTCTAGCCCTTTACCCTTCCCACCCATCTGGCTTCACCTATCACCTTCTAATTTGTTCACCTTCCCCTCCCCCCACCTTTTTATTCTGGCATCTTCCCCTTTTCCTTTCCAATTCTGAAGAAGGGCCTTGGCCCAAAATGTCGACTGTTTATTCATTTACATAGCTGCTGCCTTCAGTTCCTTCAGCATTTTGTATGTGTTCCTCTGGATTTCCAGCACCTGCAGAATCTCTCGTGTTTATATCAAGGGAGTGTCGCCCACCTTGTGTTCTTGCATCGTGGGGGCCAGTCAAACCCCAGCCACTCCTGTTCTTACATGAGGCGCAGTCGCTTCAATGCTAAAATTAAGCACCTTTGGTGACATTCCACTGAATGTCCCTGGGCAGTTGAAACCATTTAGCAAAAGATTCTGCCTCAGCCATACTAAGCAAAATTAATGCAGACCAATAATCAAACCTGTGAGCTGCTGACCTACACTTCATACTGTCTTTGTTCATCAAATTAACTTTACCATTAAGCACCTTTACAATATAATAATTATTCAGTTCCTTTAATATGAGCCGCAGTTGTTATTAACAGGATAGTTATTAGTTTCTTAGCCTGCTGTTTGTTTATCTCTTACTAACCAGAAATTGAAGGCAACTTTATTAACCATAATGCATATACATTTAAAAACAGTGATAAAAAGCAATTCATCAAGATGACCTTGGTCAAAAAAATGTACAAAACTATTTTAGCTCATCTTTCAAGAAAAATTATTAATTTGAGCTGAACTGAATACTGCTATAATAAGAACATGTATTGTTGTGTAAATGTTCCTGTACTTTGGTGAACCAGCCTTAAAAATAGACAAAGTAAAAATAAAGTTGTTATGTCACTTAATGGTTTCTGTCCTAATTTTCAGGCTCATCTTGTGGCAGCATTTGAGCAGAGTTTGACCAATATGACATCTCGTCTGCAGAGCCTTGCCATGACAGCAGAACAAAAGGTCAGTAAGAGCCACATGTCAACGATTCTAAAATCTAATTGTAGAACAGATCTCAATAAATTCTATGTCTAGGGCACTAATTATTAAGGTAACAATAAGAGAGCATTGAGTTCAGTCTAACTAAATCCTACACCAAATCATTCAGTTGTCACATATTGTCAAGTTCTACATGACTAAGGTACGTTCTGATCACAGTCAATAACTAATCATGTGTAGGAGAGAACTGAGGAAGGGAGAAAAAGAAAAGTCAATGGAAAATTGCCATCTGTTCCATCATCTTGGCAGATGGCAGCCAACAGGAGCTGCTGCTTTATCAGGGTGAAAAATGCGGAAGATTCAATACAATAACGATAATATTCTGGAAACTGTGCGAAGATTGCTTTAATGATAGAGAAGCAGTATTCTAATAGTATGAAGAGAGAAAACTCCATTCGGAAGTGCAGTTTTTTTTTTGAGAAGGAAGTAAGTGAACGTCTTCAGTAAAATGACAACCAGCAAGTTTCCTATCTCCAGTGTGATTTCAGAATACAAACCTAACATAGGTGAATGTGCTCTAATCTACTGACCAATATTCCTGTGCTTCTGTATTAATCCCCAGTATTAGACAGAAATGAGAGATGTCACAAAACCAGCTTGTAAATTTAAACTTGCAGAAAAGTAATCAAGGATTAAAATTAGCTCTTTCCCTTGCCTCTAGAATATGAAGAAATAATACAAAGTGATTACTATCATCTAGGATAATCATTTTAGTTTTGAAATCAATAAGATGTTTAAATAAATAAAGTTTGCTTGACAGTTTACTGTTCAGGGTCCAACCGAAAACCCAAAATGTGCCTCTATTAATCTGTTACCATGTACACAACAGTTTGTTTTAGTTGATACAAACCCATTCCATTGATGGAATGAGGTATTAATTTTCTTTAACCAAAGGATAATCCTTTGAATAATACAAAAAAAATGTTTACCTTTATGGAGATGTACAGCACAGGAAGTTTCTTTACCAGTGGATGGTAAATTTGTGAAATCCGTGTGGAGGGAAGAAAAAGAGTTTGCTGGAGACTAAGTCATTGGGTGTATTTAAGGGAGAAATTGGTTGGTTCCTGACTGGTACAGCAGCTAAGGGTTACAGAGTGAAGGCTGGAGAATGGGGTTAAAGAACAAAATCGACCATGGTTAAATGATGGTGCAAACTTGATGGCCTAATTCTGTTCCTGTACCTTATGGGAATAGGCTCTTTGACCCACTGAGTCCAAACTGACCACAGCCCAATTAACCAAACAACCACAGGTCATTGGGATGTGGGAGGAAACACATTCACAGGAAAAATGTTCCTGTGAATATTATATTTGCATTCTCTTACAGTAATTGTGTTATTGTCACATTATTCAGATTGGTTGTTTTTACAAGTATTATACTTTAGGTCTTTTATTAGAGTAGTTCTTTTCATACTGTTTTCAGGGGTGCTGAGAGTAATATATTTTGCTAAAGATTAAGTTTGGAGCTTAAACTTTTTGTCTTAAAACAGGACTCAGAGTTATTTGACCTGAAAGAAACCATTGACATGTTGCACAAAAAGAATGCAGAAGCACAAGCTGTCATACAGGGAGCCTTGAACAATCCTGATTTAACACCCAAAGGTAACTCCTCTTCTTTTAATTTAAAAACAGCATCATGGATGTTCTGAAGCTTTTGAACAATGACTAGCCAAATGTTCTTTGAACACTCAAATTTCTTTAGTTTCATCCATCCCGTACTCATATGTGGATTATTTACAGTAGACTACTCTGTTGACTGTGTGACGATTGAACAATTTACCTGATATCCAGAACAAATAGGTTTCAGAGCAAAGATCAAAGTAAATTTATTGTTGAAGTACATATATATATACACACACACACACACCATATTCAACACTGAAATTCATTTTTTGGGGGGCATTCACAGTAGATACAAAGAAACACAACAGAATCAATGAAAACTACACACAAAGACATGCAACCAATGTGCAAAAAGATGACAAATTTTGTGAAAATAAGAAGAAAATAATAGATAGGTAACAAATATTGAGAACATGAGTTGTAGAGTCTTTGACAGTGATTCCATAGGCTGTGGAATCAGTTCTGTGTTGGGGTGAGTGAAGTTACCATAAAACGTCACTGTAAATCAGCAGCGTCATCCTGAATACTGAAGAACAATGTATTCTGTAACCATGTGTTCAGTGCATGAATGAAGACAAATTTCTAGCCTAATTATAAACAAATTGAAAACCTGGTCCCGTTTTAGAACATAGAATTATTCAATAATCTGAAGTGCAACTGAAACAAAGAAACCAACAGCTTTCAGTAACAAGCATCTTGAAAGGCAGAAGAGAGCAGAATTATCATTTTCAGGCAAGTGGTTGGAATTCACTAGGTGTAAGAACAGTACCAGCATTTTAAAATGGGACCAGTATGAGAAATGGAGCTGAACATTGACCGTAAATCAGTGGGAAGTTCACACCTATTATGGCATTTACAAGAGACATTGCAAGATACCACACACGTATCTTGTAAGCTCCAATATGCACAGTATATTTCCTCAGAATTTTCTAGATATTTTACATGCCAAGTTTAGAGATTACAATCTGTCAAAGATTTTTAACCTCAAAATGGAAAGATGATGATTATTCTTGAAAGTATGAAATCACCTTTTTCCTGCTGCTGTTTGGATTTCAATTTCCATTACTCAGAGTAACAATGGTGATTTTGTAAAAGTTGCACCTACATGATTATAACCTTGGTATTGCTCTTTGACAAAGGGAGAGCAGTTCCCAATCTTAATGTAAGAACCATGTTTTCCATTATATGTTTCTTTTTGTTCCATTAGTGCGTGCACAAATGTTCACATGTCTGCCATTCATAAAGGTGATTGTTGTTGCACACACCTTTACAATGCATTTAACGATTTTCTTCCTACCTGCTTGTCTCTGTCTGTTTAATTGTGTGCGTGCTAATATCAAGGTAGGGGTGTTTTGAAATATAGTGATTTATACTACTTTGCTGAACTTACCAAAGTTTACCATACAATTATGCATAAATGAGAAATATTAGAACTTTATCATAGTAAGAATCTGTTGTATCATCTAGTGGCTGAATATTATAGTGAAATTGTATTGTATTATTTAACAGAATTACGTATAAAGAGGCAGAATTCATCAGACAGTATCTCCAGTCTCAATAGCATTACAAGTCATTCTAGCATCGGGAGTGGTAAGGATGCTGATGCCAAAAAGAAGAAAAAGAAAAGCTGGGTAGGTTATGTTTTCAGCTTGATGATAGTCAAATGTGATAAAACAGCACTTTTCCCGTGATACCTTCAATGATACACTTTCGTTTCGCTGCAGACAATTAATTTTAACTATCAGGATTTAAAATAGATCTATCACAGTCAAACAAAAATGTCAAATTGAATGTGATATTGCTGTAAAACTCTTTGTTTTATGTTGTAATTGCATCTTTATGTATTTTCACCTACATTTGAAACAAATGTGTGTACAATTCCTTTGTCCATTTTTAGTTCTGTAGAACCAGGTTATAAGTTTCCACCATTAAGACCAACAAAGCAACAAACGTAAATCATATTGCAGTGGAAACAATTGTGTTGGAAATAGGTTACATATTTTTCAGAATGTAACAGCTACAGAAGGGTTAATGAAGAGAGAACCTACCAATCACACTCCCCAGTAAACAATTGCACTCAGAGTACATTTAGATGGGGGGTAGGGCCACAATTGCTGCAACACTCAGATTCTACAACCAATATACTTTTTAACTGCTCTGACATCTCATTGGAAGATCACTTTAATTCTTCCACTATAAACGACCTTTAGGAAAGAAATTATATTTTCAATGTCCTTCACGTAAAACCTGAAGTATGATCGAAAAATCTCAGGATTATAGTCTTACTTGCTCTCCTCGATGGAGGCTGTCAGTTTCATGATCATTCCTGCGTATCCTTGACATTTTGTGTTTCAGCCAACACCTTAAACTACTGTATCTTCCTTTAACTTGTGCTCTGCATGTAGCTTTCTGAAGCATATTGTCTCTGCATTGATCTCTCATTTATTCTGTTTCATTTTTATGTTTTTGGAGGACTGGATCTGATTTCTTCAGGCATTGCTACGTTACTGGTCGAAAGGTTTAGAGGAGGATTCTTGTATGTTAGTGTCAGTAACTTAAGTTTCAAAACTAATGGGAATGTTGGTGCAAAATTTAAAAGTAGCTCCCTGATCTGCTAATCATCAAACAGTGCTTGCTAATAATTCATTATCTTTAAATTAAGTATATTAATGCTACATAATAAAGCATGTATAATGAAGCCTTTCAATCTGAAACCTTCTTGTATTCTGACTACTGATTTTGAACCCATGATGTGGAAACAAAACTCTGACATCACAAAGATATTGGCAATACTCTCATCAGAATTCCAAATTACTGAACTAATCACTTTAAGCAAAATGTTATCTAAAAGCTATTATTTTATCTGTGCTTGCTTTAAATTTCTTTGGTTAATGTTTCATGAGTGCTTTATTAACCTTGCCATTTACTCTCATCATTCTGTTGAACATGTATTTATTTCAATTGCTTTTTTAAAGATCCTTTACATACCTTTCTTCTGCCTTTTAAGCATGTAGGAGCTTTTTCTAATTCAAGTATTTTGTGGCTATTGCTTAAAAGCTATAATTCTGATTAAATATGGGTGTTTTAGTATAAAATGTATTGATTAGTATAAGAAGATTAGGAATAAATACTCTTTAAATCAGTCAATCTGATAATGTGAAGAAACAAATTTTGTAACTATATTTATTAAAGACAACTGCCTGCTACAAAGCTAGAATCTTAAATAGTTCTAGAACAAATCTGTTATGAATGGGATTGGAATACGTTATTTATGTATAGTCCAAATATTCATGTGGTAATTGGTTTATTGTTGTCTCATGTACCACGACACAATGAAACAATTTGTTTGTGTTCCATCCATGCAGATCATTCCAAAACATAAGTAGATGAAGGTAGTATAAAAGGGAAGCCAATAACAGAATGCAGTGATAGTTACCATTAGAGAGAAAATATTGGGCAGGTAAATGAAAAGGTGCAAGAGTTCATTCAAGAGTCTTAAAAACTGCTGTAGGTATATTCAAGCTTTTTTCCAGTGGAGAGGGGATTGTGGGAAAAGAGAGAATGACCATGGCAGGAGAGATCTTTGATTAGATTGGCTGCTTTCCCAGGCCAGCAGGAAGTGTAGACAGTCAGAGAAGGGAGGCTTGTTTTCATAATGGACAGAGATATGTCCACAACTCTGCAATTTGATGTTGTCTTGGGCAGAGCAGTTACCGCACCAAGCTGTGTTGCCGATGCTTTACTGTGATTATTATGTAGCACTACAGTAAGAAAACTGATATCCCTTTGCAGTTATATGTTATATCTGTTTCTTGATGTTACAGTGGACATGCCGTGATTTCCCAAAAATAACACCATTGCTTCTGTAATGTAAAATGACAAAATACAACAGTAATTGCCCAGAATAAAATGTCATTAATTTACATTTTAGTTTGTAGCATCCATAACTGATTTGGATCATATTTTATTTCATAGATTAATATGACAGAAGTTATAATACTGTCTCATACTATATAAAGTATAATCACATGGCACTGGGAAAACAGAAACAAAACTTGCATCAGAACCATCTAAGAGTAAAGAACAGTAGATATTAGCAATGTGAAACAAACCATGGTGTGCAGGAGCAGCCCAGGTGGCAATGTAGCTCTGAAAACATCCTCAGAGGTTTAGCAGCAACCGAAACCCCGAGTTCATACAGTATGCTCAAAGGTGTCTGTAGGGAACTGGAATCAAAGAGGAACTGATCACTGCAATAATCTGTCTGAAACCAGAGTTAAATTTCTGAATCAAGTGCTTCAGTCATGCAAAGTTGCCACTTAGAAAGTGTACCATTTGACCACTGCATATTAAGAAAGAATGTGATGGATACTCTTCAGAAATAAGAGCTATTGAATATGATTGATACTCTTCAGAAAAAAAGCTATTATAAATGATTAAGCATTTTTCAATTGATTTTACATTTATTTCATTATCCAAAAAACTATAGCTGAATTTCTAAAATACCTGGAAAGGTAACAAGTATTGCTTTGTCTTTCCTCCCATGCTGACACTAAACTTTTTTTCAGGTTTATGAGGTAAGTGCTCTCAATATGTAAACCATGTGAGGAAATCATATTTATGCATCCAATATGGATGAGTGTCATCCACTGACATCCGAATTCATCAGCCCCATTGAGACCCTTAAAGTACTCTTCCCCACTTTTGCAGTTCAGCAGTGATGCATGACCTCATGATTTATTAACTCTTGATATTTGTGTTTGGTTGTTTCATTGTAGTCTGTGCCTTGTAACTTTTGTTTTATAAAATTTTATTATACTATCCAGTGTCACTTGTTGGGATTGTAAATTACTGATTTAACTCTGCATTTTGAAATATCAAAAATAAATCTCAAGTGATGGTACTTCGCAACAAGTGATTTCAGGGTAGATACGAACAATGTATATGAACAAAATTCACTCGTTGTTATCAATGTAAATTGAATGAATTGAATATTTCACTGACGAACTATCTGTTGCCCTCTGTTTGCTGGTTAAGATAATTTCATAAATAGGGCTGTCATGAGTATTTGATTTTGAAACTTTTACTGATTACATTTGAACTAGATTCCTTTTCTGTCAAGTGCTTTTTGGACTTGCAACTTTCTAGAACTTCCAAAGCAGTACTTGCAATCTGATTGAGTACACAGTTACAAAGGTTGCTAGATTAAGACCAAATGAACAGGTAAATGATGAAAATACGAATGATTGTACTATGAAGTATGAGATAGTAATGACTACATAATGTTTGAATTTCAAAACTCTCAATGCATTACTAAAATTAGCGAATTATTTTACGTAAATGGTCACTGTAACCTGCACATTTTCATTAAAAGTGATTAAAAAATACATTATGGGGTGTCTCCCATAACATTTTTCCTGAATATAACTGAAGATGAGTAAATTTTATGCAAAAAATGTCAAATTTTGAAATATTACAGAGGCGGGAGAGGTATATGTGAAAGCGATAAACAGTGGAAGAGTGATCAAGTCAAGAAGACATGATATGAGTGGTAGGGTTGGTGAGGTTGGTAAAGCTTAAAACTGCCAAAAGCTAGATTTTTATGAGAAAATTCCTGCAGTGTGTTGCAGATGGAGGTAAAAGCCACCAGCAGCAGCCAGGCACCACGCTGGAGCCATTGGATAGTAACGCAATCTATTCAGCAAGCTGCTCAAACTGAGATTTGGAAATAAATCCTGATTATGAAAATTTGTCAGGCTGTTTGGCAAGTGAGGGATTCACTTTACTTGCTGCTAACCTAGGAATTCAGTCATCCTAAAATCACTGGCCAGAATGTCATAATCTTTAATAACCAAAGTCTGGATGGCTTTCAACTACTGGCACCTCATGATGATTTGAAATATTGAAGGTGACCTAGATGTGGGCTCCAAGCACCATGGAAAGCCTTGTTCAAGGTTGGGTCAGAGCTCCTCGATGCTCCCTGACAGGGCACCCATACTTTTTTCCAGTCGTGCCTTTGCATCAAAGGCTTGTTTGTGCATGGCCAAAAGCCTTTTTTTATGGACCTCCCCATCACAGTCCTCACCAGGTGCCCTGCAGTCTGTCCCTTAGGGAGCTAAAATAGAGTACTCTGTCTGGAACCATGGGATAAGGCCTACATAGGGTGATCAGTGAAGTGTAGAAACGCAGTAGTCATGGTGGTGTCAGACAGATGTCTTGAAAAATTTCCATCAGTCCCCCTCTTCTGGCCTTCCAGATACCAGGGTAAAGGGCGTAACTGAGAGGGTGGGAATATTCTGCCCATGCAGAAAAGGGAATTAATTACATTGATACCAATTGCATGGATAAGGAGTCCTAGGGGCAGATTGTAAGGAATTAGAAGAGGGTTTAAGAAAGAGATCCTTTAACAGGGTGGAGGCTAAGGGGAGGCCAGATAAAACTTTATAAGATTATGAGAGATGTGGATAAAGTACGTTGCTGGTGTAGTCTTCCCAGGGTTGAAAGTTTAATACTTAGGAGTATTCTTTCAAGGTGAGAAGGGGATAACGGCAATAGAGATGTGCAGGGGACGTTTCTGTACACAGAGTTATTGGTGAATATGCTGCCCGGAGTGGTAGTGAAGGCAACATAATAGAAGTATTTAAGAGGCTCTTACATGAATGCACAAAGTATGGATGAATATGGATATTAAATCCAATTTCTAAGCATATGTTATCCTGGGTAAAAGGTGTTCTGGAATGATAATGAAGGAAGAAGGTGAGTAGATTGGGATGTGCAGTATTAATAAAGAAGAAGATTCCAGTGGAGGTGTGAGAAGATGTCTAGGAACATTATGAAACAGGGAGTACTTTGTAGCCTGTTACACAGTGGGAAAGATGCAGAGAAACAGGTTTCCAATGAAATTGCAGACTAGTGCAGGAATTGATACACTGTGGCTTCCACTATTCTTCCATAGATTAGAAGAATGAAAATACAAGCTGCAGAGAGAAGTTTCTGAAGTGTCTTCTGTAGCTATTTAAAAAGGATATAGAATAGTCAAACACAATATTTGAACGTGGGGTGAGAACACTGAGATACGAATAGATCTAGCCTGGGCAAATTGGATTTGAAGACTGGTAGACAAACCTGTAATATTGGCCACCCCCAGATAATAAATGGTCTCCATTTTTACAGGCATCCATAAATTGATTTTGTCTATATGTTAGAAATGCACAAAAATCACTTGATATGGAACCAATACCTCCCTATAGCTCTACAGTATTACAGTGAATGGCATCAAATGCACACAAGGCTGATAAGAAAGGACAATTATGAAAAGTGGAGAAAGAGAGGAAACTAGTTCTGCCACTTAAAAATTCAAAGTAAATTTATCATATGGTGCCAGACTCTACCTTGAGATTCATTGTTTGCAGGCATTCACAGCAAAATAAAGAAATACATTAGAATTTATGGAAAACTATACTTAGCAATGACTGACGAACATCCAAACATGCAAAAGAGGACAAATTGTGCAATATTAAATTTTAAAAAGTGAATAAATAGTATTGAGTTGTACAGACCTTGAAAATGAGACCTTGAATGCTGAGTTCAGCATTGAGGTGATTCGCTGGTTGGGGAGCCTGATGGTTGAAGGATAATAACAGCTGATAGTGTGGAACGGAACTCCCCTGTACCTCCTCCCTGATGGTAGTTGTGAGAAGAGAGCATGGCCTGGATGATAGGGTCCTTGATGACGGATGCTGCTTGTAAATGTGCTCAATCATGGGGACGGCTTTTCCCATGACGGACTGCGTTGTATCCAACATGTTTTGTATACTTTTCCATTCCTGGGCATTGGCGTTTCCATACCAGGCCATGATACAATCAGGATATTCTGAAGTTCAATTTCAAGTTTGTCATTCAATCATACATGAATACAGCCAAACGAGACAGTGTTACTCCAAGGCCAAGGTGCAGAACACAGTACCAACAGTCATACCCAGCACAAAGCACACATAGCATGTATAAGATATCAGTAAAATAGAATCACAAAAGAAAATCTAGTCCAAGTCCCTGGCCATGAACATTGCAGTCGAACACACTCTACCATTCATCTATAGAATTTTGTCTTTAAGTTTTTAGATGACATGCTAAATCTATGCAAATTCTAAGAAAGTAGAGAAGCTTTGTGTTGGCACGTGTGCTGATCCCAGGATAGATTCTCTGATATGGTAATGCCAAGGCATTTGAAGTTACTGATCCTCTCACCCTCCGATCCCCAAGGAGGATTGACCAATGGACCTCCAGTTTCTTCTTTCTGTAGGCACTGTGCAAATGTATGTATGTGTGTAAAACTATTGAACTTAATATTATCATGGGTGCTATGTGTGGGAATTGATGTCAGACACTTGGCCTGTATAGCAATGAGCAGTCTTTATGGAGAAAATGGTCCAGCTATAGTCAGAAGTACATACTCGTGAAGGAAGGTCGTATCAGTAAAGCCATAGGTCCTTAAATAGCCAAAGAAACAGAAAGTAAAAAAGAATCGAGATGATAACATAAATGAAAAGAGGTGATTTTTGGAAAGTCCAATATAAACTGGAAGAGGAAAAACAGAGTTTGAGAAAATAAACAGCAAACATAAAAGAGAATTCAAACATCTTCTACAGAGAAGTAAACAGATAGGAACTGTGAGTCTTAAAATATTTAAAACGTGTTTTTGAAACAGAAAGCAGAAAGTCATACTGAACAGTTTCTTTTAAAGATAGGGCGATAGTCAAAAAATAATGGATAGCGGTGTTCCTTGAAGGTTACTATATTCTTCTTAAAGTATATGAATGAGTTGTATGGAGGTGTGAGGATTTTGATAGACATATGATCTGGTAGAAGGACAGAGAAGAGGCAGATGGAATTTAATATCAAAAAAAGTCAAATGATATGAGCAGAAAGAACAAGGGAAGAATCTTGAATACGTCTCATAATACTCAGCAGTGCCCTGGGACTAAGGACCAACGTTTATACATGCTTAAATCTTTGAAAGTGACTGGACATTCCAAAAGAGCAGTTAGTAAAGTGGATACTATGCTGAAACTTCATAAAAATGCTGGCTACAGTGTAATTGGAGTAATCCATTCATTTGTGTTGTTACGAACCCCATAACTGGGTCACTTACCAGCAAAGATAGAGAGGTCCGTTGAAGTCTGATGGTACTATTTTTAACAGTATTTATTAGTAAAGATACACAAAAATAATATCAATGCAAACATACAGATAATATACGTCGTCAATACTAAATCTAAAAGTGCAGGTGTAATAATAAGAAGAAATAAGCTCTACCGTTGTCTAGGGGATAAATGTATTGTCCGATGGAAATATAAAAGTCACTCAGTTCATTCAGGCTTCAGCCTTTGGGGACCGCTGGGTTTGCAATTGTTGGAGAGAGAGAGAGATTTTGAGAACAGAAACTTGCCTGCTTTCCTTTATCCAATCTTAATCCGTATTCGTCCTTTAGCGAGGTCGTTCCGTGGAGGACTTGTCATCCAGGCAAGGATGGACACACACACAAGCCCCCCACCGGTCTCCTACGTTTCTCCTGGTATGTCTAAAGGGGTTGTTCCCCAGACCCTCTTTTATCCTTACTCACGGGGTCTCAGATGTCAATCAGGTTGGGATGATGCAATCCCTCAACCAGCCCACTCTGGTCATCCCCTGAGGGCTTCAATGTATAGTACAGTACTCAATACACAATTCCGTATCCAAGGGACATTGGCCGTTATCAGTGGCTTTGTTTCCGCTGAGGCCAGGACACATTCCAAAACCTTGTGGATTCTCTCTCACTTCCTGGGTCCCAGACCCGAATTAATAGCGATCTTGCGATTCTCAAGAAGGAGGGGGCTACTTTGTACCCTTCGGCCCCTCAGTGTGGTGGCACATTCGTAACACCCCCTTTCTTCAAAGCGTTTTACCATCGGTAAAAATGAATTAATACAGAGTCTTACAGGAGTTCAGAATCTAACACAATACAAGAGAGTTTTTTTCCACTACAGAGTAATACAGTTATACATTCCACTCAGCATCTAGACAGTTAGCGATTACATTGTCACTTCCTTTAATATCTTAACATCTTGTACCTTAATAAATTCTGGTAGCATCAGACTCCAATTTGATAACCACCTATTTTTATTCCTTTCCTTCAGCAAACAAAAACTAAAGAGTTGTGATCTTAGCTTACATGTATACTACAAAAGTTCATGCAACTACTAATCTTTATGTTACTTTCAAACTTAACAGTCAATCTTCCATGGGGGTTGTCTTTATTATTCGCATGCTTTGTCGAAATCCCGTAAAACCGGATCCTGTTATTTAAAATGGCATCCTGTCAACCCTCGCCCCTTTTCCAGTTAACGCCCATGTGGTTAACTTGTATACTAGTGTGGAATAGGCTTTCGCATGCTCCCTTCATAGGAGTTATTTTATCAACAATGTGTTCCAAACTTAGACAATTTTCTGAATTTCCACACAATTCCTTAATTTTAAGCAAGTTGCTAGTTTTCTCTTCAGGACCCTTCATGCTATTAGTTTTCAGTTTAAACTCTGCAAGCAATCTCCCTTTGTTCAAACCACATTTCGAATTCTGCCTCGTCACAGCACACTCTTGAATAACAATAGCGTGTGGGGCACCTTTACATTCCAAATCAACCTGTAATTGATTCGCAGGCACCATGTTACCAAGCCATTGTCCCTGTAGCCTGGTTGCTGCTTCTGACATCCATCCAGACTTTAAATTTTCTTCATTCAAGTTAGGAACTACACTTTTCCCTTTTCCTTCAATAATAATATTCACCTCACCACCTTTTATCTCCTCACTAACTTTTAACACACCTTCGAGCACAAACAACTGGGAATTCTCACTTCCCACTATTACCAAGGTTAACCCTTTCTTCACTGAACCAAGTCCATCTGACCCACAAGGACTGCATTCCTTTTCAACTGAATCAAATACCTCAGACTTTTTCTGAGCTCCATTACTAGGTTCAGTACCACGTGCATCCACATCTTGAACACACTCAAACGGGACATCTGCCTCTTCCAGGCTTTCAATACCTGTACCCTTTTCAAATTCTAAATTCCCCTGATCCTCCCAGCTACTCTCTGGGCAACTCCCTTCCGGAGTAAACTCAACCCTGCGGGCTGAAACAACCTCATCTGCCAACCCAGCAGACTTCTTCAAGGTAATGGCATCCTTTTCATCTAGGACTGCCCTCATTTCATTATCGGGAACACCTTTAGAATTTTCAACTTCTTCAAACAGTTCTGCCAAACCAGACAGATCATCCATGTCCAACTCTGGACCTTTTAACAGCCTTATCTGTTTCTCATCTTTACTTTGTGCCTCTATAATTTTCCTCCTGGCTAAGGGAAGGTCTACCTCCTCTCCCTTACTCTTTTGCACTTTCCTATTCTCCATTTTACCACCCTCTAACCCCTCTTGGTACAGGGTCGGTAAAAACGTCTCGGCCAAATCGATACTGGCCGGATTTAAACTGGTCTCTTTCTCAGCTGCCTTTCTCGACATGCTGCGAGTGGTCGTGCATGCGGGATAGATCTTGGAACCTAGGGACGGGACCTCAACACTTACAGGCTGGCTCGGCAGCTTCATTGCTGACCAAACCTTACCACCGGCTAAATCGTTACCAAGAAGGACATCCACATCAGTTCTCGGGAATTCTGATGGCACCCCTATTTCAACTGGTCCAGATACCAGCTCACAATTTATAATGATCCTATGTAAGGGCACCGCTTCTGTCCCTTTTCCTATGCCTCTCAAAGCTACCTCTCCAGTCTTGCGACCAAAATCCAGTACCTTACTGCTAATCAATGACAGCTCAGCTCCCATGTCTCTCCAGATCCGCACTGGAACTGGTGTGTCTTCCTCTCTCACAGACACGGTTCCTTCTGAAATACATTTCTCAGACCCTTCTTGTACTCTGTCTACCTGGGGCTCTCTCGTCGATTTACTGATCACCACAGCACATCCTATAGGGACTGCTGTTTTCCATTTTCCTGTCTCCTTCCTTAGATGCAAGGCACTTAGATGCAATATGACCCACCTTTCCACAATTAAAACAGGTCAAGCCAGGACCTCTCCTGCCGTCTTGCCTCTCCTCCTCAATTTTACCACTAGCTCCCGGCGGGATCTCTGCCTCAGTCAGCGGGCTTTCTCTACTGTTCTCACGGTCTCTCTGGTAACTTTTATTTGAGGAAAACTTTGTCTTGTGGGTTAGGGCATATTCATCTGCGAACCTAGCAAATTCAGAGATGGACTTATTCGGCTTCTCATTCAAATACATCCGGATATCATCCGAAACACAACCTTTAAATTCCTCAATCAGAATTAACTCCCTGAGACGCCAAAAATCTTCTTCCACTATTTCTGCTGCACACCAGCGATCTAAGAGCACACCCTTCTCATAGGCAAACTCTGCATACGTCTGATTCCACCCTTTCTTTAAATTTCTGAACTTTTGTCTATAGGCCTCAGGTACCAATTCGTAGGTCCGAAGAATGGCCTCCTTTACTTTCTCATAATTCTCCGACTCCTCCATGGACAACGCCGCATATGCCCGTTGTGCCTTCCCTTTTAACACACTTTGTAACAACGCCACCCACTGCTCTTTGGGCCACTTCTGATTCACTGCCACCTTTTCAAAATGCAAGAAATAACTATCAACATCCGTCTCCTCGAACGGAGGTACTAACTTCAATTCCCGACTAACATTAAACCGCTCCTCTCAGTCTGACCCTTGAGCTCTTCGCTCTTGCCTTAACTTCTCCATGTCCAAGTCATGTTGCTTCTGTTTCTCCACCTCCCTTTGGTTCTCAGTTCTTTCCCTCTCTTTCTCGGCCCTCTCTTTCTCCTTTTCGGCTCTCTCCTCTTTTTCAGCTGCTTCCAGCTGTTTTAACTGAATTTCATGCTCCCTTTGTTTCTCAGCTGTGTCCTGCTCTTTTTCCTTTTCAGCTGCTTTAACTTAATTTCATGTTCCAACCTTAATTTCTCCAACTCTAACTGAGCCGTCCCACTGGCTGGTACCTTTTCAGGGATATTTTCCAATACCTCAGCAGAAAACACATTCTTCACAATATAATACTGAGTTATGGCCCTCCGCACCTCCCGCTTTTTCATCGACAACCTCACCTCTGCGAGGTTTAGTCCTTTCGCAATAGTTATCAATTCCGACTTTGTGGCTGCCTCTAGCGCCTCCAGAGTCGGGTTTTCTATAAATTCATCCACGTCCATCTTTGCTGGTTTCCCGTCTGATTACCCGCGCAACCAGATCCAAGTTTGGACGTAAAGCCCAATTCACTGGCCCTCCAATTTGGTATCAAATCTCGAGACGAGACCCCACTTTGTTACGAACCCCGTAACTGGGTCACGTACCAGCAAAGATAGAGAGGTCCGTTGAAGTCTGATGGTGCTATTTTTAACAGTATTTATTAGTAAAGATACACAAAAATAATATCAATGCAAACATACAGATAATATACGTCGTCAATACTAAATCTAAAAGTGCGGGTATAATAATAATCAATAAGAAATGAGCTCTATCGTTGTCTAGGGGATAAATGTATTGTCCGATGGAAATATAAAAGTCACTCAGTTCATTCAGGCTTCAGCCTTTGGGGACCGCTGGGTTTGCAATTGTTGGAGAGAGAGAGAGATTTTGAGAACAGAAACTTGCCGGCTTTCCTTTAACCAATCTTGATCCGTATTCGTCCTTTAGCGAGGCCGTTCCATGGAGGACTTGTCATCCAGGCAAGGATGGACACACACACAAGCCCCCCACCAGTCTCCTACATTTCTCCTGGTATGTCTAAAGGGGTTGTTCCCCAGACCCTGTTTTATCCTTACACACGGGGTCTCAGATGTCAATCAGGTTGGGATGATGCAATCCCTCAACCAGCCCACTCTGGTCATCCCCTGAGGGCTTCAATGAATAGTACAGTACTCAATACACAATTCCGTCTCCAAGGGACAATGGCCGTTATCAGTGGCTTTGTATCCGCTGAGGCCAGGACACATTCCAAAACCTTGTGGATTCTCTCTCATTTCCTGGGTCCCAGACCCGAATTAATAGCGATCTTGCGATTCTCAAGAAGGAGGGGGCTACTTTGTACCCTTCGGCCCCTCAGAGTTGTGGCACATTCGTAACAGTGTTCATTGCATTGCTGAAAGACGTAAAGGTCCTAGAAGGGGTTCAGAAAGGATTTATTACAATGGTTTTCACTTCAAGATTAAAATAGAGAATATTTTTTCTTATTGGATAAAGGAAGAGTTTGAGGAGATTTGATAGAAATGTAAAAGATCATAGAAAATCATGTTACTAATGCAGATAAACAGGCCCTTTGGCCCATCTAGTCCATGCCAAACTATTGTTCTCCCTGTACCATCGACCTGCACCTGGACCGTAATCCTCAATACCCTTCCCATCGACGTACTTATCCAAACTTCTCTCAAGCTTTGAAATCAGACCCACATCCACCACTCCTGCTGCAGCTCATTCCACATTGCCACCACCCTCTGAGCGAAGGTGTGTTCCCCTTAACCATTTCACCTTTCACCCATTAGACAAGTGGAACATTCGTGTATGGTTCAAGGATATGGGGTCACAGCTTTCAAGTGATGACAAAAAGAAGGGAGTTGAGGGATCTTTAAGAGGCGATTGATGATGGAGCTGAGGGAAGTAGAACAAGTCGATGCTCTCACAAGAAATCAATTAATAGTTGAGAGAGAAAGATGAGCAGTTTTTCAAATTCAAAGTGAGGAGGAATAGGAAAGAATTAATTGTTCTGCAAAATGATAGCTTCCTTCTGAACCACAGTAATTTCATACCCTCCAACAAGGCATTATCTTCTGAAGAAGCCCAGCCTAGTTGCTGGCTATCCTGAGCTGGTGCTATCCACTGACAAAACTGGCCCATGCTTATGCCCTCCATTGACTTGCTACCAAAACTGGAGACAAAGATTTTATGCATTTCCTCCTTTGGATCAAGGCGCACCTCAATGGCAAGGCACATTTTCAGTTGCTATCCAATGTAAAACACAGGATCCATAAATATCTTAGCATGGTTTAAATAGTCCATTTGCTGGTGTGATTACGAAGTTTGATTATTTAATTGTGATAGTTAATTTGAAAGTCTGTGACAGAGTAGATAGAGCAATCTTAAGTTATTGAGGAGAAATGGATATCCCCTCATGATGAAAGACAGATATAATATAGATGAAACTTCTTTATGCAAGGGATGTAAGAATGTGGAATTTACTGATGACCAGGACAGATTATGTCCTTTTTTGGCATAATTTAAGTAAGTAATTGAAGATATTGAGACGGAGAAGTAGGACAGATTGACTGGAATAAGATTACTACTAATTGTGAGGAAAACGGCCAAGCGAACCAGATGAGCAGCTGAAATTTCCAAAAATGGATTTATAATGTATTAGCTGCTTAGAAAAACTCCTGAAAAATTAGGTTCTTAGAAACAAGGCAAATAGTGATGAGATGACAGTGTTAAATTTCAGTGAATAATTAAGTTTATTGCTAATGAACATTGCACTGAGAGATGAGGCATTGGCTGAGATGTGGTTAAGATCCTGGATGTGGGCTTAGGTAAGCAATTAGGAGTGAGGTTCCTTGAGAATAGCAAGAAGTGGTCACTGCATTGAACTGAGATTCAAAAGATAAGTTTTATAATCTTTGCATTGTTTTTAAAGACTCAGTAGAATATAGGAAAATTCTGCTGGGATTTATCACCCCTCATTTAAAAAGTAATGTGAATTACTGAATTGAAACCCACTGACCGGGTAACACACACAAAATGCTGGTGGAACACAGCAGGCCAGGCAGCATCTATAGGGAGAAGCGCTGTCGACATTTTGGGGTCTTGGCCCGAAACGTCAACAGCGCTTCTCCCTATAGATGCTGCCTGGCCTCCGTGTTCCACCAGCATTTTGTGTGTGTTGTTTGAATTTCCAGCATCTGCAGATTTCCTCGTGTTTGCCCACTGACCAGGTCCTTGGGTTAGAATCACTATCCGGGACATTACCCCATCCAATCCCCAATCTCTCCCCCCACACCATGTATTTTTCTAGTTCAGATGCAAAATAGAGATCTCAGTGATTCTCTTCATCCAGGACTCCAGTGATCTGGCCTGAGTATCTTGAGGTAAGCCTATCATCAACATAAGAAAGTTCTGTCCCCGGCTTTTCCAGCTATAAAAGCTGCAGGTATTCCTGTAGGTTTTTCATTATCTTTGTGATATTCAAAGACGTTGAAACCCTTTTAAAATTGAAATGAATATTTTTTAAATGAACTAAAATTATTAATTAAAACATTATAAGACATAAATAGTTAAGGATAAAGCAGTGAAATAGTTTTAATTTCAGCACTTCATCTTCCCTTTGCCTGCTAATCTACAGTTCTATCAACCCAATTAATGAGGTCTTGGATGTGGTGTCGGGTTTGACCCTGCATGCAATCCAAGTTGGCCATTTTGTTGCAGGGGAATCTGTGTAAATGTAGGCATTTCCAGTAGCAGAAGAAACAGACAGCAGGTTCAGTGCATTGGCATGAGTTGTGTTGAGGTATGGAGGTTTCCTGCCACTGAAATGCCTAAATACTCTATTTCTTGACCTCCCTTCTCAATTGCGCTGCAAGTTTGGCACATACTTTCACAAACCCATTCTTCAACATTTTAGTCCTCCCAGAAATGAGTATCCTGGCCATCTGTTCAGTTGTGGGGCAGATGTATCCACTCATTACATCCCTAAAGCAGTAATTGTAAAATCATTCATTGAGATAAAATCTGTTACTTCTTAATTTGAATTTTGACATTGTAATGCAGTTTTAAGTACATTGATGTGGTTATTCACACAATTCATCTTGTACTGTAAATATGAAACTCAAAGATCACTTTAAGCTGAGCAAATCTTCAAGACGCAGTTTGAGTTGAATGTCCCCTTTCTTGTCTAACCTGCCAGTTGTAATTTGTTGTTTCTATTGTTGTGTGTACTTACCCCATTCAATGCATATGACAAATATGGAATGTAGAAAAAAATACATGTTTTGGCTGAAATTTTTTGACAGAGTTGGTTGGGAAAATTTCAGGCAGATTTAATTTTAATGCCATCTGCAAAAAGAGAAAAAAACAAGTTGAAGTTTATTAAAGGAATATTCTATATTGAACCTCAACATATTCCCAAAGTCAATATCATGACAGCCCTAAAAACCATCACATATCTCTTATTTGTACTTGTAAAATTGCTACTGACCTTGCTGACATTATTATTTTTGAATGGTTTATAGCTAATTGCAAATGTTCTACAATTTTTATCTTGATATTTATCCTCTCTGATGTCACCTAAGTGATAAACTTTTCTTTTCCCTTGAAGCTTTTTCTTTGTAATTTTCAATTAGTCAATTTAAAAATATAGACCAAAATCCCAGTTGAAAATTTGGATATTGTAAATTGCAATGTTTGTTTTATACTTGAAGACTAGGAACTCAGAAGAAACGGGACATTTTTTAGTTAAAGAAGCCAAATGAAATTCCAAGTTAGGTTGACATCTGCAATGATATGGTATTGGATTTCAATTCCCAGAGTAAGTTTAAAATTGAAGTACATCTGTTGTTAGCCTGTAGTTTCCATTGAATGAATTTTGTTAGAATACCTGAGAGGAATTTCTTATTAAAGACAAGTTGAAGTAAACAGCTAGTTTCACATACAGCAAGTCATTGTGGAGGTCCCAGAGTAATATACCTCCTGACTAAAAGAAGACTCTGACACAGAAGAAAAGTGACAAGTAATGAATGGTATTTTTTAGGGGTGAAAGAAAACATTTTGTCCCTTTATATTGAGGCATTCAATGAAGTATGTTTCATGCTTTGAAAATTGAACTTTTCTCAAACTTGCATAATTTTTCTTTGCTTTTCTTTCCTGTGAACAGACGGTGCATATGTAGATATGAAGCCCATTGCTTTCCAAGCTGTCAGTTTTGCATATTTTGTTAAGTTGTACTATGCTGTCAAAATCTATTCTCTTTTCAGCTGAGAAGCTCATTTAAGCAAGCCTTTACCCTCAAAAAGGCACCCAAATCAGCATCCTCATATTCTGACATTGAAGAGATAGCAACACCGGACTCTTCTGTTCCATCATCACCCAAAGTGCAACATGACGATGCAGAATCATCATCTCCCTCCATGAAACCATCACATTCATCCACAAAGTAAATACAAATTTTATTAATGTAGGCATTCGGAATTATGAAGACAAAGGTTTTCCTTTTTTGTAGCACCTGATACGGTTTTAGCACATTACTTTTGATATATAGAAAATAAAGTGAACCATGAAACATATTGGTAAACTGAAATGGGACAACGTTGAGCATGATGGACTATCTTGTTGATTGGTAATTAGTTTATTATTGTCACATATACCAAGATACAGTGAAAAGCATTGTTTGTGCACCATCCAGACAAATCAGTTCATGCAAAGATGAAAAACAAGAAAAGAATGCAGAATATTGTGTTACAGTGCGGGTGGACAAAAAGAATGCAAGGACCATGAGAGATCAAGTTCATAAAGTGTATAAGACATCTACTTAAGAGCCTTATAACAGTGGGGCAGATACTGTCCTTGACCCTAGTGGCACATATTCTCAAGGTTTAGTATCTTCTGAAGAGAATGACCAGGATGGGTAATTTCTGCATTTTGTTGTTTTTTTTTTCTCAAGACCAGGAAGTGTAGATAGAGTTAGTGGAGAGGAGGGTGGTTTTTATGATAGACTGGGCTGTGTTCACAACTCTGCAATTTCTTGGGCAGTCATGAGCAGAACACTTGCCACATCAAGCTGTGATGCATCTGGATAGGATGCTTTCTATACTCTTTCTGTAAAATTTGATGTATTATTGGAAACATTTTATATTTCCTTGGCCTTCTGAGGAAATAGAGATGTTGATGTGCCCTTTTGGCAATACCATCTACATGGCTGGACCAAGTCAAGTTATTGGTGTTATTTTCTCCAGAGAACTTGAAGTTCTCAGTCATCTCCGCCAGGGCACCATCGCTCAGGGGCGTTAGTACACTTACTGACATTAGCTGTGTTCATGCCTCTTCTGGAGTAGTGGGGAAGAAGTAATCATGGCAGCATTTTGTGTGCTGGGGAAAGGGAGAATGGCCTGGCATTTGGGAGGTGGGAAGAGCATAATATGCAACCTCGTTTTTCATGCCTTTGGTCATTATGTCTTAAAATATTATTGTCTAAACTTAGTGACAAACCTTTAATTTCTGTACATTAAAGGTCTTTCTGTATTAAGGATGCTATTTAGGCTATTGCTGTATTCAGCAATGATTACAAACTTGATAACATCCAATGTACTAATGAGTAAAAGCTGATGTATCTGAATTCAGTCTTGCTCTACAGAAAATAATAAATATTTCTCTTAAACCTAGGGCCTTTGAATCCAATGAAACTGACTTGAAGGAGGTGTCAATCCTACGAAGTGAGCTGTGGGAGAAGGAACGAAAGCTAACAGATATTCGCCTAGAAGCTCTTAGTTCAGCTCACCAGCTAGAGCAATTGCGAGAAGCCATGCACAACATGCAGGTATGTTGTATATTGTAAACGTGAATATATTTGGACAAAAATAAGGAGTTTACTTCTCGGTAAATGCTTACCTCGTGAATTTCTTTTTAAAGAGGTTAAAGTACTCTTTAAAATTATTGTGGGTTGCAACATTAATGAACACGCTTGTGTGGGAGTTGCTAGCATTTGTTAGTATCGTTGATTCTCTCATTTTGAAGACAAAGCTACCAATATTTGATTCATTAATTACTTCCTGACTGGCCTGCCAATCTGACAATTGCTGTATCTCAACTTGAGAAGTTAAGCACTCGCATGCCTTTGGCAGGACTTAGAGACATGCTGAGACTTTCTACACTAAGCATCTGTGAATATCTAAGCCTTCCTTAGTTGGTTAAAGTCCACATTGCTTTATTAATATCATCAGTTTTGTTTCACATTTTCAAACATATGTAACATGCATTCTCTTATTTGTCTTTGACTGCGTGTTTGACCTTATTCATACAATTGAAAGAACCCAATGTGCTGAAAGTTGACTGATTTTTTTAAGCCATTGTTAGATAACCAGACAAAATAATTTTGTAGATTATAATGAACTGCAGTCTCACATGACTCCAATTCTCACTATTAGGAATTCCCCTGGCAAGCAATTAAAAGTTTTAATGTTTATCAGCAATCATTATTTGCATGTGCAGCAGATGGTGACACGATGTAATCAATGATGGTGGTCACTGTGGTGTAAACATGTTAGCAAATGTGCCAGAATGATTGCTGGATTCACAGACTCTAAGAATGAGAAAATATGAAATTTTAAAGAAGTACACATGACTTGGGCCTTTTTCTGAGTAAATTAACTCTCTTGCAAACTACTCTTTTTCTCCCAACATGACATCAAGTTCACTCATGACACGTTGGTCCAGAAAGTTAGAACCCTTGGGATCGAAGGCAGGTGTATCATGTTGGAGATAAGGCTTAGATACGTTTGATAATAAATTTTTTCCCATGGTGCATGTGTCTAACATGAGAGGGCATGGGTTAAGATGTGAGTGGGAAATTTTAAAAGGGATCTGAAGGGAATATTTTGTCATAGAAGTTTGTAATTCACTGCCTGAAGTGGTGATGGAAGCAGATTTCCTCATGATATTTAAGAAACACCCAGGAAAGTATTTGAATCACCAAAACATATAAGTTGGTAAATAGTGTTAGTGCAGATAGATACAACAGCTGGCAATGACAGTGGGCTGAAGCACCTGTTTTTGTGATGTCAAATTGTCTCCCACCTTCAGTATCCTGAAGGATTCAGTGAGTATTTATTGGGTTAAGTTCAGCCACTTCACCTTTTGGACATGTTCTGCTTTCAGTAAAGATACAAGAGACTGCAGGTGCATAAATCTGGAGCAAGAGAAAAGCAAATCACTAGAGGATCTCAGCAGGTTGAGAGGCATCTTGGGGGTGGCGGGGGGGAGGTAAAAGGAATTGCCAACACTTTGGGTTGAGACTCTGCTCTCAGTAAGCTCATTGCTGATATATGGGATATAAAATGAAATAGCAGCTTTAATTGTTGTCATATTAATTAGATACTTCCAGACTCACTTTAACCTCTCAGCTGAGGGAATGGTTGACCAAACACATGTCATTCTTGGAGACATAAGAGACTTCGATTTGAGACCTTTCACATGGATTCAGCTGTAGGGTCATAACCCAAAATATCAACTGCCCATTTTCCTTTGTAGATGCTGCCTGACTTGCTGAGTTCCTCCAGCATCCTGCTTGTTGCTACACATTAGCTCTTCTAAACCGTCACTGGAGGCAAGTCCTTCCCTCCCTCCTGTGAAGAGACACCTCTCTAACTGCACCTGACAGCCCAGATGGTTTCATGACTTATGAAATAGAGAATTAATCTCACAAAGTTATATCCATTCACATATGTAAATTATTACACCAATGCAAAGTGTTGCAGTGTTTCTTATTTTAAAGTCAAATAGCAAAGGAGTTGAAATATATTTATGTGAACTTTACTGCGGCCAATTAACATTCTGATGAAATCTATTTAACCTGGGTCAATAATGTGAAACCACAGCGTTATCTTTATTGGCTCTTTATTTTATAAGGTGTGCGGGAGCTGTGGATTGCAAATTTATGTGTTTTTACTGTTTCATTATCTGAACCAAATTTTCAAGGAAATTATTTGCTGTATAAGTGAAATATTACTCATTTGAAATTGTGTTAATTGTGTAATAAAATTACATAGCGTGAGCAGAATTACTGAATGATGCAGATTTTCGTTTCTAACGCTTGGGGGTAATCATGCAGAGTTTAACAGTTTTTAAATACGTATAATATGATTTTCAATGGATTGAATAGGAAGCAGATTCAACGGGGAAGCTGCAGGTTCACATGCACCTAGCAAATTCAATATTCCAACCTAGTTACCTTCTCAGCATTTGTTGAAATTTTTCATTCGTGTATCATTCATCACAAAATCCTCAGAAAAGGATTTACATTCTAACAGCATTAGAAATAAAAGGCCACATTTAGTCAGTTATTTGCTTGGTTGTAAACAAACAATTTTAATTTAAATATTTAAATCACTGTTATATAAAAATAATATCAGAAAATTCTTGATTTTGTAAGTTTCCTGGTTTTGTCATGGTTTGGAAACTTTGCCTTTACTTTCCCAGCAAACCCTAGGTGGACATTTCTACTGAATCATGTTGTCTTTGTAGGTGGAAATTGAAGCATTGAAACTGGAAAATGACCGTCTTAAAGCAGATACAGGCACGGGAGCTCCACAGGCTGCAACATTATCTTCTGCCACGTCCTCTCCTCGGCGATCATTAGGGCTCTCCTTAGCTCATTCGTTCAGTCTCAGTCTTACAGATTCTGTTGACCAAGGTAATCTTAAATACAACTCATACTATTCTCAGATCTGTGTCTTTCAATTATATTATACAAATTAGAAATATATATGAATTCTATAATGGACGTTTGATTGACTGGACTATTGCTTAGATTCCAGTCAGCCTCTATTTTTAGTTAGTCTTTCATGGGACTTTCTCATAATTAATCAATACCCCCACCATCAGACAGTGATACCTG
Organism: Hemitrygon akajei; assembly: GCF_048418815.1. NCBI lineage: Eukaryota > Metazoa > Chordata > Chondrichthyes > Myliobatiformes > Dasyatidae > Hemitrygon > Hemitrygon akajei. The sequence continues at coordinate 14,120,980 of NC_133150.1, read as the reverse complement.
CATGATTGAACATTAAAGTTTAAAGGCGCAATCACTTGACTTCACATTTACTGTAAGTGTCATAAATACCTGTTCGTGGGGATTCTCTTAATAGTTGCCTAGTATCTTTTGTCTCCGTTCAACGAGGTGTAGAAGGGTAGCTTTCATTAAATCACCTGGACACACTAGGTATTGCAACATTGACTCGGTTGGGAGAACACACTGTAAAGCAACAAATTCGAACTGCTGTTTAATTTAGAGGAAGAAGTTGGTGTGAACTCCTATAAATCCTTGTACTTCAATGCAACTAATTTTTGTACTATCAACGCCCAGATGTTTCTGCTGCCCTATCTATGAACTGAGAAAAATCTCCCCTTGTACAAGCAGAATGCATTTTGTCAAGTGTGTATTTGTAATGATTTGAGCAAGAATAAGGAGGAATTCCATTTGTATAAGCCATTACAAAATAACTAGGGTTGAAATTGTGAAATCCTCTCATTTGTTATCTCTCGACGAGACTTTTGACCTAGAAACTTAGTCTCGTAGTGCGGGTTTATCGATGAGGCTTGATGGAGGGTCACTGACTTTCAAAGTGGAACTCACAATTATGACTATTTTTGGATTGAATTGTGCCACTCAGGAAATTCAGTAAGGCACTTCCTTCAGTGAATCAGCCTTGAACTAATTACTCAATTTCCACATCAGGCAAGCAAGGGACAACATATTTCCCGGTATCATGTCCCTTTGGAGAAACATCCAAAAAATTAGGTCATTTTATTAAAGGTACAGCTGTTGTAGGTCACCCTCCAGAACAAGCATGCCTTTGCACGAGTCTAAGGAACAATGTTGCTGAGAGGCGTCTTTTGAAACACGTACCCATAAAGTGCGGGATGCCTGATGCAGATGTGTTCCTTTAATTTTAAATGCTTCTGAACAAAGGTTTGTTTTTTGGTATTTCTGGTCTGAATGTACTGCTGGCTACTTGGGGTAGACTTGCCAGAGTCAGACAGGTAAGTACGGGTGGTGGGGTGGGAGAGGGGAGGATACCATGGCTGATGATTCCAGGCAGTGTGATGAGGTAAGGTTCAACGCAGTGAAACAACCTGAGGTGCACATCCATAATAAAACCCACTTGATTCTCGTCATAATTGAATGGATGGATCAAAGATTTAGCCATCTGTATTAAAACCTCCAGTTCTTTCCTCTTAATTGCCACCTTCGTGTTATTACTGGGCAGTGCTTTATGCAATAAAGACAAATATGTGTTTCTAGGACTGAGTTCCTTTATGCATGTTGCTTTGCTGTCAGTCCATTCAGAAGTGAATTTGTTCCTTATTGAGGGGTCAGCAATTGAAAGTGTAAAGAATGCAGCGGAAACATTCTTAATTTTATAAGAATATTGCCTAATTTATTTTTATTTCAAATACAAAAAACTAACCTTGCTGTAAATGCTAATGCTGCAGAATTGTAGGCTTTTATTTTTGTTTTATGTATCAAAAAAGAGTTGGATTGAACCTTGATTTTTGCAATTCAGCGGAGTTCCTAGCATGCCTAATACAAAGATATAAGAACCGTGTAACAGAATGAGATTGGGTAGAGTTATTCCTGGTGAGAGAAAAACACTTACACAGATTTATCAGATTTATTTCTCTCAGTGTATCATTCTAAATCTATCTTAGAGGTATAATTATGTGTTCAATTCATGCCAATAAATTGATGTAATAGTTATTTTGATGTATGCTCTAAACACTTCTGGTGGAAATTTGCACTTAATCAGTACTTAGATTTGGTGTTTTTCACTGCAACAGGCGCCATCAATGAAACCTCATGTTTTTAGTGGCATGACAAATACCTTTTACCAAGAACTCTATAAATTAGTGGTTTGATATAGTTGCTGCTGTTTTTCTTGTAAGTTGTACTCTTATTTTTCTTGGAATACAATAATTTGAACATTAAATACATGGAAAGAATACCAGAGCAAAACAAAACAGCTCTGTCTTTCCTGGTGTTGAGTATTGGAATCAATGACAGCAGTAATGTGTGCCTGTGTGCAGAAGAAATCAGACTAAATTTAGTTACTGTGGGGGTGAAATGTATAATTTCTCTATTCGTACTAAAATAGAAAAGACAGACATTTTCTTTTCATTTCAAAGCAAGAATAAATACTTTAGATCATTTGGCTGCATTTGAAATGGGAGAGAAATGATCTGCCATTGTCTCATTATCCCTAAGGAACTGCACCACACTCTGTGTTGGCTTTTGTGTGCATAATAGCGTTAACACTTGAAAACTAAATCAATTTTCAATTTCAAATTAGAAACAGCACAGCAGACACTATACTATTTTAATTAGTGGTGCAGTTTATAATTCAGTTGATGATATTTGGTTGTGAACATTTTAAGCCAACTTTAATAAATTGTTTTGATTTTAGTGGCTACTTCTGTAGAAAGAATATTTTCTTATTCCTATATATAAACAAGATGGAGAATTATTTATGAGAAAATTTTGATGAAGCTTTGGACCTGTTCAGGCTTGTTACATTGTTTTCCTCTTTTTCTAATTCAGATACATCTCCAATGGATGGGGTGACCAGCTGTTCCTCGAAGGAAGAACGAAATGTTCTAATTGTAGTCCTGCTGACTGAAGAGCAGATTTGTAATGAAGTAAGTTAGATATTAATATGAAGATAATTTGGGTTCAGTGTTGAACATTCATGAGTACAAGGCAAAATCTTGTATTCTCCGTTATCCACAAACATTTTTCTGTAAAGGGATAATACTGCGGACTAGAGATAGAAGAATGGTTCCTCTGTTTCAGACTGTGGTTCTGCCAGTGAGGCCAGCTGAACACTAAGATGCATGGAGATGCCAATAGATCTCAATTGGTCAATTGGAGGAGCTTTGTTTGCTGGCTGCACTAAGGGATGTGAGTCCTACTGGCAAAGATTAAGCAGAGCCTCATAGAGGGAGAGGAAATGGATTCCAAGTTTAAACAACCTGTCTGCAGATTTTAGTACTTTGAAAGCCCTCATATTTCTGATGAATTTTCTTTTTAAATATCCTCATATGAGGAGCATTGCCAAAATCAAAATAATACTTCAGACAGTGTCTGACCAGAGAATAATACAACCGAAGCAACACTTCCCTCCCTTTGTGTTTCAGCCCCTTGCAATTAATGTCAAAGTTCTCTGTTTTCTTTTTGTTTATCTGTTTCAATGAGTCACATACCTATGCAGCCAAACCCTTCGGCCTTGCACAGTTCCTTCTTTCTCATTGTAAAGAAAAGTTGGGATGTACCCTTCCATAGTTCCAGCCACAGTTAAAATTAGACAATTTAATTGAGCAAAAAGTGCTCTTTTTTTCTCCCCAGCCAATCACAAGTATTTAACTTCGTTTCAGTCAAGTTTTACTTCAAGCCATTTGGCCTGTCAGGCCCATGTTGATCTTTTTGCTCACATTAAAACTATTTGCTTGCATTAGGTTCATAACTTCTATGCCTTGCCTATTTAAATGATTCTTAAGCATAGTGATTTTACTTGATCCCACCACCTCCTCTGGCAGCATATTCCACTTATCAACCACTCTTTTTAAATAAACTTTCCTCTCACATTCCCTTTAAGACTTCTTCCTCTCTCCTCACACCTCTTTTGATAGCCTCTACTGCGTGGAGAAGAATTATCTATTGACCCTACCTATGCTGCTAATAATTTTATATATCTCCACCAGATCATCTCTCAGCCTCTTTCCCTCCAGGGAAAACTAATCCTATCTATCCAGTTTCTCCACGTAACTGAAGTCCTCCAGTCCAGGCAGCATTCTGCACTCTCTAGTTGAATCACATTCTATAGTGTGGCAACCAACACTGTACACAGGACTATGTGTGGACTATCCAGTGTTTAGTAAAGTTACCACAATTACCTCCCTTTACGCCAATGCCTATAGCTCCCTATGCGCCAAACTGCGAAGGCAAACATATCTCAGTTCATCAACATTCCTTAACCTCTGGCCATTTGCTGCGTATGTTCTACCTCTATTTGATCTCCAAAAGCGCATCACTTCACACCAGTCAGGATTAGATCCTCCACACAACTTTCTATCTGATCTCTACCATGCTGTAGATGTGAACAATCTTCTTCATTATCGACACCATTCATTTTCATGTCAGCCATACAGTTAATAATAGCATTTCTTACTTTCAAATACGGATTGTTAATTTATATCACCAACAATAAAGTTCCCAAAATAGATCCTTTTAGTACATTATTGATCATAGACTGAATCAAAAAAAGTGCCCTTACACCAACACCCTCTGCCTCCTATCACCACCCTAATTTTGGATTCAATTAGCAAACTCACATTGGAATCCATGTGACTTCATCTTGAGGACCAGCCTATTATGCAACTGATTTACTGAAGTCCCTATAGATAACATTTACACTCTTGTCTTCGTCAGTCTCCTTATGTACCTCATTACATGTGATTATTGTATAAGAATGATACTAATATGAACTATTGAAGAACTCCCTGAAAATTGATGACAAAATCAAACTGGTTAATGTCAGCTGAAGACATTATGATTAGCTAGAGGGTCTACCAGTTTGGTAGGATGCTTTTGCACAAACAATTGACCTAACCTTTTTTGATTTAAGTAGGGCAACGCAGAGTTTGGCAGATGTTTCAAATGAAAGCCATGAATTTGCTTGATGTTTCTGGTTGGCAGAACTTGCAAATTCTCAGAGATTCACACAAAATGTTGCTGGAGCACAGCAGTTCAGACAACATGTATGGAAGTGAATAAGCAGTTGATGTCTTGGGCCAGGGCCCTTCTTCAGAACTGGAAAAGAAAGGGGAAGAAGACAGAATTAGAATGTGAGGGGAAGGAGAGAAGGACAAGCTAGCAGATGATAGGTAAAGCCAGGTGAGAGGAGGGTGAAGTAAGAATCTGGGAGTTGATAGGTGGGAAAGGCAAAGGGCAGGGGAACAATGAATCTGATAGGAGTGGAGAGATGGATCATAGAAGAAAGCGAAGGAGAAGGGGCACTTGGAGGAGTTGGTGGGCAGCTGAAGAGAAAAGGTAAGAGGCAAGAGTAGGAAGATAAAGAAGAGGGAAGGGGGAGGGGTAGGAAAGATTATTGGAAGTTGTAGAAATAGATGTTCATGCCATGACAGAATACATGGTGTTGCTTCTCCTACCTAGAGGGTGGCCTAATTGTGGCAGAAGAGAAGGCCATGGACCAGCAAGTCAGAAAGTGAATTGGGATAGAAATTGAAATGATTGGCCACTGGGAAATCCTGCATGTTATGGATGGAGCTGAGGTGCTCAACAAAGCAAGCCCCCAGTCCACATCAGGTCACACCAATGTAGAGTTTACAGTAGAATTCTCAGAGATTATCAGCTCTGCGCAATAATGTCAAACATGTATAATGAGCAGTGTTTAGCATGACTGAAGTAGTTCATATACATAGAAGTAGTTGTTAATAGGATAATTAAGGTATGATTTGTCATTATTTAAATGGGACTAGCCTTACTTGTTCTGTTGTACTCGAGTCCAACATCTGGTCTTCCATCAGGATAAAACTTTTACTTTTAATTTTTTTCCCATCTGCCAACTGCACCCACTCCTTTTACCAATACAACCTTACTGCTACATACTTCATTTGATCTCTACCCAGTATCATGCCCAAGTCTATTTATTTACCCCAGCAACATGACCATCCATGACTGTTACTCCACCTCTCATGCAAATATAGTTGTCTTCTTCTAAACCCATTTCAAGGTCATCCCTTGACTTACATGAGTGCATACTTCTCAAGTGCAACACCTGTCTATTTTGCATGGTTCTAAATGTATTACATTGTACTACAATGTGAGCTTTGGGTCCCTGTGTAAACCATTTTAACCCTGTTTGTTTGAGATGGAGGGAATTTCTTAGCCTCTGCCATGCTGGTAGAATGAACAATATCCATGGTTCATTTGTAGTTTTTTTTAATAGCAATTCCCTGTATAATATGGAAAGCACCATAACAACATTACCGCTCTATGTGCATGTCTCTTAGCGTAACTTCTCATTGTAATGCTGAGGAACTTGTATCTATGCAAACTTATATTTAGGCATGTTGAGAAAATACCTTATCTTGTCTCTCCAAGTCTCATCCAGTGTTTGATAACTCACTCGTGCATCATTTTCCAATTTGCTTTCTCAAGTATTGGAAAGTCTCTGATTCTGAACCTTGAATGTACTTAGTGGGTGACCATCTACAACTCTCCACAGCTCTCTGTATAAAGAAAGATTTACTTATCTCAGAGATGAATGAGCAATCCCACAACCTTCCTTTTCTTCCTTTTCCCTGATTCTAAAAACATCTTTTGCATAAATGATCATGAGTTTCAATTTATATTTTTGCAGCTGTTGTGAACTTCATGAGTTAGAACTCTGAAGTAGATCCACCTTTTTTCTTTGCATATTTAATTTCCAGTTGCTAAACAAATACATTTGTCAGAAAATGTGTTTAAAAATTGCAGGAAGTTTACAGATATGAAACTCAACATATTTGTTTATTTCCAAACAGACCACAAAACAGCAAGAGTTTTTCATTGGTTCCACTAAAGTAAGTGGAACAACTGACTGGACTACTTTAGATGGAGTTATCTGCCAGCTATTTAAGGTATGCTTCATATGATTACAGGTTATGTTCTGAAATGAGCATACTGGGTAGAAGGTTTATGTACATTAGACCAATGTTATGCAGGTAATTATCAAATTTCCTGACACAGTCACTAGCAATAACTTTTTTAAGAACTGACCAGTTTACAAGCCAAGCTGGCTCACAGGTTATTTTGAAAAGAGATATTATTGGAGGGAAACAAACCTCAACTAGCTTCACTCTACTGTATTGTACTGGACATTGGCAAGAAAAGAATGCCCCCTACTGATTCTAAAAATAAGTTATTTTTACCTGAAACCCTTTAAATGACCACTGGTTAGGCCTCAGAAGGTATGTAAAAACTTAATCTTATTCTAATTTCAACTGAAATTAATTATTATCATTAGTGAACATAATGTCACCAGCACCCAAAATACCTGAAGACTTGAGTTTCTAATTCAGTTGCTGGTCACATGCAATGGAGAAATTCGACCTAGGAGACCCCTATTTGAAAAACCCTTCCTTAAAACTTCAGGGCAGCACACACAAAGTGTTGGAGGAACTAAGCAAGTCAGGCAGCATCTGTGGGGCGAAAATAAATGGTCAACATCTTGACCTGAAACATTGATTGTTTATTTTGCGAAGGTGATTAAAAAGACATTTTCTCCTGTGTTTTCCTTTGCTAATGCACGCCACTGATTTTTGCACAAATGAACTTCCAAGTTCTGTGATAATTGAGCAGCGTAGTTTTTAGAGTTTTTCGCTCATGGAAAACTCTTGAAAGCAAGCCGATAGATTCTAACATTATGAATTAGTATTCCATTTACACTGCCTTGTAGTTCAGTTATCTTATCAGTGATAAAGTCCACAAGCTGCAGTTTACCCTTCCTTGTGTGATTTTGATAGCAGCACCAATAAAGACATGGTTGATTCAAGGGCCAAAATGGTTACCAAACAGGGAAGAGGAAAGAGGAAGGGGTAATGGTTAAAGGGGCTGTTATAAACTAAAAGGTATTTCCAGGACTAGATCTGTTTGGCTTGAGTGTAAGCTCCTAACACAAAGGAGAAGACATGGGAAAAAAATTGAGAGCAATATTCAATGGCATAAAAGAAATGAATGGTAGTAACAATGGGAACATTTAGTAACTGAGTATAATTTCAGAATAGCATAATGCTAAGTATAGAATGTGTAGACTGAAAAATATCTCTCAATCAACCTGAGTCCAATTCAGCAATTTAAATTCTGTTTTTATGAATTAATTTGGGCAAGTTCTGTGTGATCACCATCCTATTATTGAGCTCTTCAGAACTTGACTTATAATAATTATGGGAAGACCAAAGAAGATAATTCCAATGATTTGAAGTAGGATGCATCATAGATAAATTGGATGTGGCAATTACGGTGTAAGCAATAGCAAAGCAATGCAAAACATTCTATGAGGAGTTTGAAAATGGATGTTTTCCTATGATGGGAAAAGTTAAAGTATCGTATTCTAACCTGCTGTTTAAAGGTAGTGTGACATGTATCATAATAAGACACAGGAGTTTATGTTATTTATAGAAAGGAATTTAAAAGTTAGGGCAGGAGAGGAGGCAATAAACTTTATAAGCAAAATATCATGAATATAGTAAAGGATTATCTGGTGGTGCTTAACAAAGACCCAAGGAAATATCTTCATATAGAAGCAAAGTACTGAATTAATAGCTTACAACCACCTTCACAAAGGAAGTAACTTTGTGAAGATGATATTAAAAGAAAATGAATTTATGAATATAAAGAGGAAGAATGTTACTTAACATTGGAAGTCACCTGGGTCGGAAGGGATCAGTGGCATATGTCTTGAAATTTGTTGTTTGTACAATAGTACTATACATAATAAAAAATATAAATCACAATAAGAAATATATATTTTTTAAAATAAGCAGTACAAAAGGAGAGCAAAAAATTATGAGGTAGGATTTATGGGTTTGTTTTGCATTCAGAAATGTGAATAATATGTTAAAAGCATCCTATACTACAGAAAGGAATGGTAGAAATACCTGAATTGGTCAAGTTCATTGAATCCTCTTCCCACTGATTGGAAGCAGGGCAAATGATAACTTTATAGCCGTATTTAAAATACAGTGGTACCTGGTAATCTCAGAGGACCGAGTCACCTTAGCATTAATGATAATAATATTGAAGACCATTATCAAGAACAAAATGAAACTTTATTCCCAATAGCATTCTGTAGGTTAACCAAGGATTCTCTGAAATGTATCTGATGAGCCTAAATTTCAAAAAATTAATCAAAATAGCACGGCAAATAATTGTTCTCTGGAAATATCTGGTTTCATTGTATGCAGTAGTCTGTGTACTGATTTCTTGGTAAATGTTCAAAAAATCTGGCCTTTCCCACCAACTTGGCACATAATGAGATCAAGTGAATCGTTCTGCACCTTTCCATTGATTGCATCCATTCTCAAAACTGTTACATTTCTCAAGGCGTGGGACACATTTTAAAAGCTTTTGACTGTTTTTTAACATTATCGACTGTTTTACGTACTGGAATTAGCCAATGCACAGGTATCCGAATCAGGTTTATTATCACCAGCATGTGACGTGAAATTTGTTAACTTAGCAGTGGCAGTTCAATGCAACACATAATCTAGAACAGGAAAAAAATTAAATAAAATTAAAAAATAATAATAACAAAAAGTAAATCAATTACATTATATGTATATTGAATAATGTTTAAAAATGTGCAAAAACAGAAATACTGTATATTAAGAAAAGTGAGGTAGTGCCCAAAGATTTAATGTCCATTCAGAATTGGACGGCAGAGAGGAAGAAGCTGTTCCTGAATTGCTGAGTGTGTGCCTTCAGGCTTCTGTATCTCCTATCTGATGGTAACAGTGAGAAAAGGGCATGTCCTGGGTGCTGGAGGTCTTTAATAATGGACGCTGTCTTTCTGTGTCACCGCTCCCTGAAGATGTTCTGGGTGCTTTGTAGGCTAGTGCCCAAGATGGAGCTGACTAGATTTACAACCTTCTGCAGCTTCTTTCAGTCCTGTGCAGTAGCCCCTCCATACCAGACAGTGATGCAGCCTGTCAGAATGTTGTCCATGGTACAACTATAGAAGTTTTTGATTGTATTTGTTGACACACCGAATCTCTTCAAACTCCTAATAAAGTATAGCTGCTGTCTTGCCTTCTTTATAACTACATCGATATGTTGGGACCAGGTTAGATCCTCAGAGATCTTGACACCCAGGAACTTAAAACTGCTCACTCTCTCCACTTCTGATCCCTCTATGAGGATTGGTATGTGTTCCTTCATCTTACCCTTCCTGAAGTCCACAATCAGCTCTTTAGTCTTACTGACGTTAAATGCCAGGTTGTTGCTGCAGCACCACTCCACTAGTTGGCATATCTCACTCCTTTATGTCCTCTCGTCACCACCTGAGAGTCTACCAATAATGATTGTATTATCAGCAAATTTATAGATGGTATTTGAGCTATGCCTAGCCACACGGTCATTTGTACACAGAGAGTAGAGCAGTGGGCTAAGCACACACCCCTGAGGTGCGCCAGTGTTGGTTGTCAGTGATGAGGATATGTTATCACCAATCCACACAGACTGTGGTCTTCCGGTTAGGAAGTCTAGAATCCAATTGCAGAGGGAGGTGCAGAGTCCCAGGTTCTGCATCTTCTCAATCAGGATTGTGAGAATGATGGTACTTAATGCTGACCTATAGTCAATGATCAGCATCCTGACATAGGTGTTTGTGTTGTCCAGGTGGTCTAAAGCCATGCGGAGAGGCATTGAGATTGCATCTAGAGTTGACCTATTGTGGCGATAAGCAAATTACAATGAGTCCAGGTCCTTGCTGAGGCAGGAGTTCAGTCTAGCCATGACCTAGTCATGATGTTATTTAAGTTGAACTTTTGCACTTCTCAGTAGCATAATACGAAATCTACTGAAAGATTTGACTCTGGTCCGTGTTCCCCACTAACCTCTTGCATCGTTGATAGGAAGAGAGGTCTGTCGGCCACAAGAATGCTTTTCTAAATAGTGAGAATGATCCACCATTGACAACAGCATCTTATATTTATTCAGTGCTGTTTACATATACAAAATAGCTCTGAAATACTTCAGCGGAGCATTAAAAATAATACATGACACCAGGACACTGCCCTACATGAGACATGAGCTCAGCGAGAGATTTGAAAACAAGGTTGAGAATTTTTAAAAGGGGTATATATAAGGGGTTGGAGTGTGTTGTGTAGGTATGAATGACAAAATTTTCTTAGAGCAAACCACTGTGAAAAGTCACTGTCATATTAACTGACTCCCTCCTTTCTTTGTGGACTTATGTGTCAAGCCACCACAAAGGATGCAGTGCACTATGTTTCCAGGGCACCAATTGTATAAAATGTGTGGAATTCCCAATATTTGTGTGAAGTTGTAATACAGCTGCATAAGTTTATAGAGTGTTTGTGATCTGATTTTTTGAACTAGTGGTCGTCTTTCTGTTGATAGACAATGAGTAACATTCAGAACTTTGTCTCTCCTCATTAAAAAATGTTGTTAGTGTTGAAGTTCAACTTCACAGCACTTTAAAAACAAGTGTCAACACGTTGTTATGCTTCAGAAATTGTAGAAACTTGCAACATACAATTAATAATGTGCATTACAATGCTGAATTTCATTTCTGGGTTATTTTTAGAGCCTTGCTTGGAATTATTTTTTGTTTTATCCTATTCTCATATACAAACCCCATTTCCAGAAAAGTTGGGATATTTTCCAAAATGCAATAAAAACAAAAATCTGTGATATGTTAATTCACATGAACCCTTATTTAACTGACAAAAGTACAAAGAAAAGATTTTCAAACAACAACACACACAAAATGCTGGTAGAACACAGCATGCTGCCTAGCCTGCTGTGTTCTACCAGCATTTTGTGTGTGTTGTTGTTTGAATTTCCAGCATCTGCAGATTTCCTCGTGTTTGCTCTAAGAAAAGATTTTCAATAGTTTTACTGACTAACTTAATTGTATTTTGTAAATATACACAAATTTAGAATTTGATGGCTGCAACACACTCAACAAAAGTTGGGACAGAATTAAAATAAGATTGAAAATAGCACAGAATATTCAAGTAACACCGGTTTGGAAGTCTCCACATTAAGTAGGCTAATTGGTAGCAGATGAGGTATCATGACTGGGTATAAAAGTAGCGTCCATCAAAGGCTCAGTCTTTGCAAGCAAGGATGGGTCGTGGCTCACCCCTTTGTGCCAAAATTCATGAGAGAATTGTTAGTCAGTTCAAAAGGAACATTTCCCAACACAAGATTGCAGAGAATTTAGGTCTTTCAACATCTACAGTACATAATATTGTGAAAAGATTCAGAGAATTCAGAGACATCTCAGTGCGTAAAGGGCAAGGTCGGAAACCACTGTTGAATGCGCGTGATCTTCGAGCCCTCAGGCGGCACTGCCTAAGAAACCGTCATGCTACTGTGACAATTATAGCCACCTGGGCTTGGGAGTACTTCAGAAAACCATTGTCACTTAACACAGTCCGTCACTGCATCCAGAAATGCAACTTGAAACCGTATTACGCAAGGAGGAAGCCATACATCAACTCTATGCAGAAACGCCGGCGAGTTCTCTAGGCCTGAGCTCATCTCAGATGGACCGAAAGACTGTGGAACTGTGTGCTGTGGTCAAATGAGTCCACATTTCAGCTAGTTTTCGGAAAAAACAGGCGTCGAGTTCTCCAAGCCGAAGATGAAAACGACCATCCTGATTGTTATCAGCAAAAGGTGCAAAAGCCAGCATCTATGATGGCATGGGGGTGCATCAGTGCCCACGGTATGGGTGAGTTGCATGTATGTGAAGGTACCATTGACTCTGAGGCATATATTAGGATTTTAGAGAGACATATGTTGCCATCGAGGCGATGTCTCTTCTCGGGACGTCCATGCTTATTTCAGCAGGACAATGCCAGACCACATTCTGCACGGGCTACAACAGCGTGGCTTTGTAGACACAGAGTGCGTGTGCTTGACTGGCCTGCTGCCAGTCCAGATCTATCTCCTATTGAAAATGTATGGCACATCATGAAGAGGAGAATCAGACAACGGAGACCACGGACTGTTAAGCAGCTGAAGTCTTATATCAAGCAAGAATGGACAAAATTTCTAATTGCAAATCTACTACAATTAGTATCCTCAGTTCCAAAATGATTAAAAAGTGTTATTAAAAGGAAGGGTGATGTAACACAATGGTAAACATGCCTCTGTCCCAACATTTGTTGAGTGTGTTGCAGCCATCAAATTCTAAATTTGTGTATATTTACAAAATACAATTAAGTTGGTCAGTAAAACTATTGAAAATCTTTTCTTTGTACTTTTGTCAGTTAAATAAAGGTTCACGTGAATTAACATATCACAGATTTTTGTTTTTATTGCATTTTGGAAAATATCCCAACTTTTCTGGAAATGGGGTTTGTAGTTTGCAAACCTGATCTGCTAAAGACTAAAGTCACAGACATACACAATAATGTGATAAGAACCTAGGCCAGTTGTCTCATGTCACCTATAGCAGGTCCAATTAATCCCAGATTCTTGTTTTACCCTTCAGCCCTGTAATTTCTTTCTTTTCGATATTACAGATTGTATGTTCCATCATCATCTAAACAGTATATTCCATGTGAATAAAAGGCAAATTGTAAAAACAAGAAGTAATTTATGTGATCCATTGTTGTCTTGCCAGTACTTTTAATCAGGTTTCTGATTTTCATACTCGGGGACACTCAGTTTTGCCACTCCTACATCACAGATACGCTTGATGATCTTCAATATCTTCACCAAATCTCCTTTTAACTTCTGTATTCCAAAGGGCACGATCGTTTTCTATTCTCTTCATGTAACAGATGTGTCCCACCGTGTCATCCTACTCGCTGTCAATACACTACACCTTCTTTAAGGTCTCGGTATCATTACTGAACTGTGTTGCCTGCAATTCATCTGAACTTTATTTGGTGTTTTTTTTAAAGAGGAATAATTTTCTTATTGCATTTCCTTTGTAGGAAAAGATTCCAAGTTCAACTATCCATGCACATACTCTCCAGTTTTTCTCTTCTCCTTTCTCCTTCTGCTTGAACTTGCTTTACAAAAATCAGGGAGATACTCAAGTAGAAAATATAGAAACAAGTAAAAGTGCACTAATTTTACTTTTAAAAACTAAACTGGGGCACAGTATTGGTTTTTCATTTTATATAATTACAATCAGGAAGAAAACAGATGACCATAGAAATTTAGGTAAGATAAGCAAAATATTCAGTAAAATCAGTCAAATTTTGCAAAGTAAGGGGTTTAAGGGATACAGGGAGAGGGCGGGAGACTGGCATTCAGCCAAGATTGAGTGGCGGAGTAGACTCAATGGCCAAAAGGCCTAATTCTGCTTCTATGTCTTCTGGTCTTATGTTTACACCCGTCCAATAGGACTACATTACGAAAGTGGACCCAGTTTCTTGTCTGGGGTTGAGTACAGATGCCATCTACAGTTATGCCATTGATCGTGTGAAACGTGTGTTTGGAACTGATCCACCAGAGCTACTGCCGTACAGATACATGGGGAAGGAAGCCACCAGCTTTGCTGTAACTTTGAAAGGTTAGTGAAAAAAAATTATAAGGAATCTCCAAGCATTTACCCATTGCTTTTAATAATTGGTTCATAAAAATTTTATGATTCTTAATTCACTGTTAGTTTCTTGGTGTGAAATAAAATGTCTATTATAATGAACGTAGGACATAAAGCAGTGCAGAACAGAAATAGGCCCTTTGGCCCATGATGTTGTGTCAATCTAATTAAACTAATGACACTAATCCCTTATGTCAGCACGTGATTAACATAGCTCCATTCCCTGCATATTCATGTGCCCTTTAAGAGACTCTTAAATGCCTCTATTGTATCTGTCTCCATCATTCCAATGGTAGTGCATTCCTGACCCCCACTCTCTGTGTAAACAAAAAACCTGCTTTACACATCTCTTCAAATTTCCCTTTCTCTTCTTTAAATGCACACCCTCTAGTATTAAATATTTTAACGCTGGGGGGTAAGGGTCTCGGCCCGAAATGTCAACAGTACTTCTCCTATAGATGCTGCCTGGCCTGCTGTGTTCTACCAGCATTTTATGTGTGTTGTTGTTTAAATATTTTAACCCTGGGGGGGGGGGGGGGACACCAGTTGTCTATCTATAACTCATAATTTTATGAATTTCTATCAGATCTCCCCCCCCCCCGCCTCTGGCGCTCCAGACAAAACAACCCTCATTTGTCCAACTTCTCCTTATACCGCAAGCTCTCCAATCCAAGCAGAGTTCTGGTAAACTTCTGAATTCTCTCCTTAACTTCCACATTCTTCCTCTAATGGTGTGACTAGAATTGACTGCAACACTCCATATGCAGTCTAAACCATAGTTTTCAATCTGCTACATACCTGCCTCTTCCTGCCTTTTGAACACAATGCCTCGACTAATGTCTTATACCTTCTTTGCCACACTATCAACTTGTGCGGCCAATTTTTGGAACCTATGGACTCGGGCTCCAAAATCCCTCTGCACTTCTAACTGTACCTTCCCTTTATATTTGATGTTCTAAAGTACATGATCCACATACTCATCCAAGTCATTTATACATATCACAAACAGCAGAGGTCCCAATACCAATCTCTGCAGAGCACCACAAGTCACAGATCTCCAACCAGAATAAGACTGTTGAACTACTATCCTCTATCTTTCATGGGCAAGCAAATTCTGAATAGATACTGCCAAAGCACCATGGATTTCATGCATTTTAATCCTTTGGATGAGTTACCATGAGGGACTTTATTGAATGGCTTACTAATGTAACCCTCTCACCGGGCTCCTAACATATTCGGCTTGTTAGCTACTCTGGTTGCCAGCGAGAAAGCCACCTTTATGTATCCAATAATCGTACATGTTAGGTTGAACCAATCAGGAAAGTTGGAATGTTCCGGCGAGGAAACATTAATTGCGGTGAATGCTGTGTAAATACTGCCCCATGCAAAGTTATCATCTGCCAGGAAATAACAGGTCGTACACCGGCATATAATTACAAATAAGTATATTTACCAATATTTCAACTTTAACAAACAGTTAGCAGAAAAAAATGTGCACATTTACATTGGAGCTCGTTTCTGTAGTAGTTGAGTGTTAAACTTTACTCACCCTGCTGAGTTCCCAGGACGAATTTCCCTTGAAGAGCATCACAAACAAACTGGCTAACTCGGAAGTATTGCACTTCCTCCCTGAAACCACCTGTCTTCCCTTTGGGTGGGATCCTCCAAGTGTCTCCCCTGGTGTTCTCCTCTGCTCCTCCTCACCAAAGGCCCCAAACCAGACTACTGTCCTTCAGATATCTGATCCCACCTGGTTCTCTCAAATCTTCCATAGCATCCCAATGGGCAAGTGGCTCTTTATCTTCAGCTGACAGGACTTTATCTTACTCACAGGACAAACACTGCTTGCAGAGAACTGCTAAAATAAAGATACCTCACAGCATAGCAATAGAAATACTATCTTAACCAGGGCATTACACTAACATACACTGCTCTAATTTTATTGATCAGCTTTGTCACCTGCTCAAAAAATTCAATTAAATTAGTAAGACCTGATCTGCTTCACACAAAGCCAGACTAACCGCCCCTAATTAGACCATGCTTTTCTACATGCTCATGAATCCTATCCAAAGAATGTTCTCCAATAGCTTCTCTGTCACTGATATGAGACTTACTGGTCTATAATTTCCAGCATTGTCCCTATTTTCCTTTTTGCATAAGAGAGCAACATTAGCTACTCACCAGTTCTCTGGAACCCTACCTGTGGCTCGAGCATTATTATTATTATTATTATTATTGTCTACATTCTATACTTAATTATTATTAGTTAATATTACTACTACTATTATTTATTATTATTGCTAAGTGTGTTTTTAATTGTTGCTGCTGAAACAATTTCCCACTCAGGATCAATAAAGTACTTATTATTGTTATTATTATTATGATCTTGGTCAAGGCCCTAACAAAGTCATCTCTTGCCTCTCTCAAGAACCTGCAGAGAACCCATCAGATTAGGGGACATATCCACATTAAGGTTCCTCAACAGACCCAGCAGCACCTCCTTCTTTATCTCAGAATGACTCAGCACTTTACCATGCTCCACGATCTCACTCTCCTGTATACTCTTCCTTGTGAATACCGGGGCAAAGTGCTGAAGTAATACCTTGCCCCGCTCTGTGTCTCCAAGCATTCCCTCTTTTATCCTTCAGTGACCCTTCCTTCCCTAGTCATTTTCTTGCTCTTGATGTGTGAAGGCTATGTTTTAAGGAAAATACAGAGAAGGTGGTATGTATTAAGCTGAGACCTGGTGAAATAATCCCTAACAATGTACACAAGTACGTTAGTGAGGATGTTTAATTTGACTCATTGCCTGATCACACAAAGTTCATTTTTAATGAATAGAGTGCTTTAAATTGATGAGAATGGAGATAGAAAATGTCCAAAGACAAAAGAGACAGCAAGTGCTAAAACTGGATCAAAATAACAGAATGCTGGAAGAACTGTTTGGGTCAGGCAGTATCTGTGAAGACAAAAGGTGCGAGGTGCTGGTTTTGGGTAAAAACTCTGCATCTGGATTGTGTGGGATCAGGAAAGATTACCAGTACATTATAGTATGGTGGTGGGGGGGGGATTAGACACTGTTAGTGGTAGATGAAACCAGATAAGGAGGGAATGATAGGCAGAAAGGTGAACAGAAGGAGAATAAAACTAGGTGGACTGGAAGTGTGGGAGGGGGTGAGAACACTGGAGCTGTGGATTATCTGAAATTGGAAAACACAGTGTTCATTTATTTGATAAATGGATTTCATAAGCTATCTATGTGGAATATAAGATTTCATTCTTCAGATTTGCATTTGGCTGCTTTGTAGCAAGACAAGTGCGCCAATGTGAGAGTAGGAAGAAGAGTTGAAAATGCACACAGCCAGAAGCTGAGATGGCTGCTAGGGGCAGAACTGCTAAAGGATCATTTAGTCTACACTTGGTTTCACCGGTGTCTAGGAGGCCAGATCATGACCAATGAATGCAGTAGAACAGGGTGGAAGATGTGCAAGGAAACATCTCCTTCACATGGAAGACCTGTTGAGGTCCTTGGTTAATGGTGAGAGAGAAGGTGAAGGGACAGGTGATACAGCTGAAGGAGAAGCATAGGGCATAGGGCTGAGACTGATGAGCAAAGCAAGAAGTCACAGACAGAGTGGTCGGCAGGACAACACAGAGAATACAGGAAAGGCTGTTCATTTTATTTGCATTTCAGGTATAATGCTGAATGTACAGCAATGTTTGTAGTCCATCTGTTCCAGTACATTAATAGCATTCTCATTCATCTAACAAAGAGGAAAGTTACACAGTGCTCTCCAGACCACAGAAAACAAGACAAATCCCATCTGGGCCATTACTATTCCAATAATGTCCTGCCAAACAACAGCAAACCCTTGAAAAGTATTGTTGACCTTGGCTGTCAAGTGCAAATTACTCACCAGATTTGGATTCTGCCAGGAACAGACTGCACAGATTTGTTTTCCTTATGTCGAAGGTGGTGAGAAGTGTGGATCAGGATCCTTCGTAATAAGACTATGTTTCCATAAAGAGTTGAAGTAAAAACTGAAATCCATAGACATAGTTGTTGGAAGCTGGTTGTGTTTTCTCCAGTACAAGTGCAGGAATTCCTTGGCATGTTAAATCCAATCACTTTCAAACACCTTCCTTCCACTGTGGTGCCAGAAGTAGGGATGTTCACTGATTACTGCACAATTTCAAACTTGTATTACACATGTGACAACACGCAAAATGATAGAGGAACTAGCAGGTATAGCAGCAATGGACTATCAATGTTTTGTGTTGCAACCCTTTCTCAGGGCTGGAAAGTGAAGAAGGGGTGAAGCCAGTATAAAATTTGGAGGAGCGGACAGAGCAAGAGCTGGCAGGTGATAGGTGAATCCAAATAACATTGAACATAGAATAGTACAGCACAGTACAAGCCCTTTGGCCCACAATGTTGTGCTAACCCTTAAACCCTGCCTCCCATATAACCCCCCACTTTAAATTCCTCCATATACCTATCTAGTAGTCTCTTAAATTTCACTAGTGTATCTAACTCCACCACTGACTCAGGCAGTGCATTCCACACACCAACTACTCTCGTGAGTAAAAAACCTTCTTCTAATATCCCCCTTGAACTTCACTCCCCTTACCTTAAAGCCATGTCCTCTTGTATTGAGCAGTGGTGCCCTGGGGAAGAGGCGCTGGGTGTCCACTCTATCTATTCCTCTTAATATCTTGTATACCTCTATCATGTTTCCTTTCATCCTCCTTCTCTCCAAACAGTAAAGCCCTAGCTCCCTTAATCTCTGATCATAATGCATACTCTCTAAACCAGGCAGCATCCTGGTAAATCTCCTCTGTACCCTTTCCAATGCTTCCACATCCTTCCTATAGTGAGGTGACCAGAACTGGACACAGTACTCCAAGTGTGGCCTAACCAGAGTTTTATAGAGCTGTATCATTACCCCACAACTCTTAAACTCTATCCCTTGACTTATGAAAGCTAACACCTCATAAGCTTTCTTAACTACCATATCTACCTGTGAGGCAACTTTCAGGGATCTGTGGACATGTACCCCCAGATCCCTCTGCTCCTCCACACTACCAATTATCCTGCCATTTACTTTGTACTCTGCCTTGGAGTTTGTCCTTCCAAAGTGTACCACCTCACACTTCTCCAGGTTGAACTCCATCTGCCAATTCTCAGCCCACTTCTGCATCCTATCAATGTCTCTCTGCAATCTTCGACAATCCTCTACACTATCCACAACACCACCATCCTTTGTGTCATCTGCAAACGTGCCAACCCATCCTTCTACCCTCACATCAGGTCGTTAATAAAAATCACGAAAAGTAGAGGTCCCAGAACCGATCCTTGTGGGACACCATTAGTCCCAACCCTCCAATCCGAATGTACTTCCTCCACCACGACCCTCTGCTTTCTACTGGGAAGCCAATTCTGAATCCACCTGGCCAAACTTCCCTGGATCCCATGCCTTCTGACTTTCTGAATAAGCCTACCGTGTGGAAGTGAGGGGAGAAGATGGACAGATCTGTCTCATTAGACTTTTAAGGTTTATTAGGAAATCTTAATTTTACTGACAGATGGAATTTGATTCCCAAATTTTCCTTGTGCATTGACTGTTAGTAATGACCAGTGTAATTGGAGAATTAACCAATGTCCTTTGTTACAGGATTGAAGGAGAAAAGTGTGGACAGCTTGGTTTTCGAAACTCTCATTCCTAAGCCAATGATGCAGCATTACCTCAGTCTACTGCTCAAACACCGAAGGCTCATTTTGTCAGGCCCCAGCGGGACTGGCAAGTCCTATTTGTCCATTCGTTTGGCTGAGTACTTGGTTCAGAGGTCAGGACGAGAGGTTACAGATGAAATCATTGTAACATTTAACATGGATACACATTCATGCAAGGTAATTTTTAGATGTTATTTTTCAATATGTAATTTTGAATGATTTATTACATTTCCTTTGTAATGCATTTACACACACACACACGGAGTGGATTTTATTTAATTAGATCATTGGTTAATTGAGAAGTCGCTTATTTGGGATAACTCTTAAAGAACAAAAACTAATTGAGAGAATAGATGGGATTCCCTTAGTTTATTTTGACAAGAGGGTGTTGCCAAACAATTTCTAACTAGCGGCAGTCACATGCACGTCTGAACTTTAGACACTACACCATGCTTCAAGCAAGCAGTTTTTAAATAACATTATCTGTGTGTGTTTGTGTTCAAAAAGCAGTGAATTTTGTCACTGATAGTTGGCGCGAAACAAGCAATAAGACAATTCAGATCAGTTTTGCTCGTGCCGGTTTCAAGCATTCAGGTTTGGAGAAGCCAGGAATGGCCAGGAATGAAAATAAAACGATTTCACTACTTCAGCAAATTAGGACCTACGAAGAAGTTGAAGATGTTGACAATCATCTCAAGAGTTATGACAAAAATGCAGATTTGGAGGATGCAATCTCAAACACATTGTATGAAGGCAGTAGGTGACTGAACTGGTTTTGTTCACTTCTAGATCCAAGATTGTTTAATGTTATTTCCTGTACACAAGTGTTAAGGAGAACAAAATAATTGTTACTCTGGATCCAATTCAGCACAAAAAAACACAATGAGATAAAGAACACAATAATAATAGCAACACATGGTAATATAAATACATAAGTTAGCTTATATATTGTATGTAGTTTAGGTGTCCATAAGATGACTGACAGAAAATAATAAAGTAGTGGTGAAGTTAGTGGCTAGAGGTTTTGATCAGCCTTACTATTTGGGGAAAGTTACTGTTTTTGAGTGTAGTGATCCTGGTGTGGATGCTACATAGCCTCTTCCCTGATGGGAGTGGGATAAACAGTCCATGAGCAGGGTGGTGTGTGGGATCCTTCATGATGTTACCGGCCCTTGTCCAGCACTTTTCTATATAGATGCCCATGACAGCAGGTAGGCTGGTGCTGGAGATTCATTGGGCAGTTTTAATTACTCCTTATAGAGCCTTCCTGTCCGCTGCAGAGCAGTTTTCTTATCATGCAGTGACGCAACATGTTAGGATGCTCTCTGCTGTGCATCTATAGAATGACTTGAGGATGGATGTGCATAATCGAGCTCTCTTCTGCCTCCTCAGAAAGGGGAGCTTGTCTGTGATGTGCACTCCCAGGAGTTTGAAACTGCTTGCAGTTTGTGCATGCGAGTGGTGTGAGTTCTGAAGTCGATAACCATCTCTCTCGTCTTGTTGACATTAAAGAAGAGGGTATTTGCACCAGGCCTCGAGCTCTTCCACCTCCTCTCTGTAGGCCATCTCATTGTTGTGAGTGTTGAGCCTCACCATTGTAATGTATCAGTGAATTTGACGACATGATCATTCAGGTGTCTGTGGCTAGGTGGTCCAACACCCCATTGCACAGTGGTGTATTTAGACCAAACAGTAGGAGTTTGTTCACCAAGGTGTGCAGGACAATAGTGTTGAATGCTGAACTGAAATCCAGAAAAAGCATTCTGACATGTGTCTTGTTTTCTAGGTGTGCTAGGGTCAAGTGAATGATAGAGGCATTTGTCACAGAGCGGTTCTGTTTTTAGACATACTGTGAGTGTCCAACATGGCAGGAATGGAGTTTTTGATATGTGCTATAATCAACTGTTCAAAGCACTTCATGATGATTGGCATCTGTGCCAACAGGTGGTAGTCATTTAGTTCTGAAGGTATAGACTAGAGTTCAGGGAAGATGGTGGCTGATTTGAATCATGTGGAGACAGCAGCCTGGGTGAGTGAAGTGCTAATAATGTCCGTGAAGATGTCAGTGAGCTGGTGAGCACAGTCCCTGAGTACTCAGTCTGGGACCGTGTCTGGCCCAGCCGCTTTCCTGGTGTTGACTCTCTGCAGATTCCTCACGTCTGCTGCTGTTCCAGACAGTGGCTGCTCAGCTGGAAGGGGCATGGCTTTTGTGGCCGGCGTTGTGTTGCATGCTTCAAAGTGTGCGTTAAAATGGTTCAGAGCATTGGGGAGGGAGGCGTCACTGGTACAGTCGACACTGTTTTACCTTGATTAGTCAGTAATGCCTTTGATGCCCAGCCACATACGCCAGGGATCGTTATCAGAAAGGTGTTCTTGAATTTATTTTACGAAGGTGGTCTTTACCTATCTTGATGCCTAAGATGAAGTTTCTCCTAGCAACTCTGAAAGTTGTTCAGTCACTGGATTTGAAGGCAGCATCCCGGGATTTTAGTAAGGAGCACACCTCTGTTTAGCCAAGCTTCCAGTTGGGCTGTGAGATGATCATTGTGGAGGTACCAATGTCAAAAGCACACTTAGTGATGGAGTCTGTGACAGTCGAGGCATATTCCTCAAGGTCTGTGTCTACTCCGCTTGTGGTGGCCCCCTTAAACAACTGCCAGTTGGTCCGTTCAAACCAATCCTGAAGCATAGAGATTGTCTCTTTAGGCCATGCAGTGAAGGTCTTCTTGGATAGTTTCCCCACTTCCAACAGTGGTTGGTATGCTCGCATTAACATCATGGACATGTGGTCAGAGAGGCCAAGATGAGGGCATGGGATGGCTTTGTAAGTACCATGGCAACTTGTATAAAGATGCCCAGTCAAATTTATAGTTAATCAAAAGAACATGGCAGCGTACACCGGATGAACTCCTCTATCGTAAATATTAGGAACTAATATGTAGTTTTATAGTGCATAGTAGTATTAGTAGTGTCCTAATTTGTTTTGCATTTCATTTAAATGCATAATTGGTTACTCAGTTAAATGGTAGTTTGTCTTTTTTATGCTTTTTAACTATGTCCTTGAAACTTTGGCTAACTAGGGGAGCTGCTTAATTGGGCCCAATGTGTCTCAGTCAACTAGAATCCAGTGTGTGTGTGTGTGCACGCATACATGTGCGTATACACACACACACACACACACACACACACACACACACACACACACACACACACACACACACACACACACACACACACACACACACACACACACACACACACACACACACCCAATTAGCTGAAGTTTCATGGAAAAAATTATTAAGATATGAAAAGACAAACTCCAGTTAACTGAATAACAAATTATGTACTTATATGAAATACAGGACAAATTAGAACACTAACAATGCTTTTACAGCACTATAAAACTATGTATTATTTCTTAATAGTTATCAATGGAGGAATGAATTCATTCAGTGTATGCTGTCACTTGCCTTTGGTCCCCACCAGACACTCAGCTCTCACCTGTGGCTCCAAGTAGCTGTTTGCACGCAACAGCAGCCACACCCCTTTGGCAGGCGAGCTAAACCAGCTGAGGGGAGCCAGTGGGCCCGATACCCGAGTGTCCAAGTCTATGATGTCAGCTCCAGTGGACTGGGTGGATGAGATCAACAGTAACATCCAATGGCCGAGCAGGCATTCTAACTGCCACACAATTTCATATGATTGACGCTAGTGAGAAACTGTTCGGAAACATTCTCCTGTCCCAGTTAAGTAGTATAGTGTCTCAGAAAAATGAAGGGAATCCGGCCAATTTTCTCGATTAATATTTGTTATGATTTATCCCAAATACGCAGCTGCCCCGATTAACCAATGGACCAATTAACCGGAATCCACTGTATATACATATATGAAGATGCAAAGAGCTTGAACCAAGATTTATTTTTCTTTGTGTGCCTGTTCAATCGATCTACAGTAGAGTCAAAGGTCTATCTGATCTCAAACAGCAAGCTTCTACATTCAGTTTTTTTAAAATCCTGTGAGCTAATTTGGCAGCTATATTTTCAAAGTTCTGTGGTCCATTGTCAACATCCAATGTAGCTGAGGCAGTGAGGCAGTATAAGAAATAAGGCAAAGGAAATGAAAGATCCTAATTTGCCAAAATGATGGACCAGTATTTTCTTTTCACCAGGTAAATGCACCTGGATATCCATCTTTCTTTTACTGTAATGAGTAGGAGCCCTCGTAGACGGGGACAACTAGAATTGCTGTCAGTTGAACAAAGAGAGCACTTGAGTATCTACCAGCTGCTGGGGCCCAGAAGCTCAGAATAATGATTTGATGGGAAGATTGTTTTCCTTGCAACAGTCAAGGACATTGTTACAGGCAGACACAAGGACATTGCCTTGCTCCCACTTGTCTCCATGGTTTCTTCAAAGGGGATAGTAGCGCTAAATCATCAGCTCCCAAGATATCAATAGGACTTTTAGAGCTAAGGTCCAGAGCAAATAAATGTAGTTGCTAGCTACCCTTTACTAATAATCACCACAGCCCCCCCCCCAACAATGGGACACTAACCCTTAATAAATCCGAGAGCTTATTGTCTCCATGAGATTGGATTTTTTGATTTACGAAATTAACTAATCTATTCTGTGTTATAGGTATGTTTTGAATTATTGGCCCTTTGATGGGTAACGGTTTATTTGCTTAATGGTTGAAAATCAATCTTAGTTGTTCAATAAGAGCCACATAAGGAAGGTTTTACAGATGATTTTAGTTCTTTTTATTATACTCCCTCTTGGTGGAGTTAGCTACAAGTGAATCTAGACATTTTTGCCACATAATAATCTCTCACAGAATTAATTTGGAGAATATTAACTATATAGGATTTATATTCTTTTGAAATAAGTTTGTGTTTAAATTTTGGGATCAATGAATTTCTGTGCAGTTTACAAATAAATCAGTTTAACTTGATTGATATAACGATGCAAACAGAAAAAACACAGTAACTGGGTAATTGTGGCATGATGCTAAATTCACAGGATTGATTTTGTTCCAGAATCTCCAGTCACTATATGAAAACGTAACTGTGAAGTGAAAAAATTGGAAACCAGTTATGTAACGTTTGGCAATGCTAGTTCACTCCCAATTACATTTAATAGGATTAGTCAAACTCCAAGTTGCAAACATTCATGTATGCCAAAAACCGGAAGAAATTATTTTCTTTCCATGACTTAATGGAGATTGTTAAAGTTATTAAAGAGTTTGGTAGCATTAACTAGGCAAGACAAGTAAGACAAAGATTAATATCCGTAAAATAAATACAGTGACGAATTCGTGGTAAGTATTTTTACACCAAGGGAATGATTGAAATCTGAACCTCCCTATCATGAATCATTCAGAATTGCATTAGTGAACTTTGAAAAACTGGAAGAGCACGCGAGTGAATAAAACAGAAATTAATGTGTTAAGAGGAAGCCTCTGTGGAATACAAAGATAGTGCAGAGAGATTTTCCCAAATTTAATAATACTTTCAGTGTTATTTTATGGAAAGTGGAACCTATTGTGCAGTGATTTGAAAACACTTATATTGAAATAGCTTCATTTGAATATTGTTATGGAAATGTAAAACCTAACTGTTATTCCAGTGAATTACCAGCTCAGTTAAAATGTAAGCTAAGGGATCTGGTTTAAAGTGAAATGATGGTTTGCTTAGTATTCAGCCACCTCAAGCCCCATGAACCTTCACTGCTTACTGTATACAGTGGATTCCGATTAATTGGGTAATCAGAGCAACCATTTATTTGGCACAACTCTTAAAGAACAAAAATTAATCCATAACATAACCAGAATTCCCTTTGTTTATTTGAAGCACTATGCTGCTTAATTGGAAAGGAGATTGATGCCGAACAGTTTCTAACTAGTGTGCGCTTATGTGGCTGTTACCCACTATACTGCTGAAAGCGAACAGTTTTTAAATCGTGTCCGTTGCATGTGCTCGTGTTCAAAAAGCATTGATTTTTGTCAGCAATAGTTGGTGCAAATAAGCAGTAAGACAATTCAGAACAGTCTTGCTCACTATGGTTTCAGGCGTGGAAATGCCAGAAACAGCCAGAAGTGTAAATAAAATGATTTCAAGAAGTTAAGAACTACAAAATAATTTGAAGGTATCAACAGTCATCTTGAATGCCACACACAAAATAATGAAGATTTGGAGGATGCAATCATTGAAAGTTTTGCATGAAGACTGTATTTTCTGAACTAGGTGTCTGTTACAGATTTTGTTCATGTAGTCAATCAAAAGAACACGGCAGTGTACACTGGATGAATTCCTCCAACGATAACTAATAGGAACTAATATGTAGTTTTATAGCACTGTAATAGTGCTCTCATTTGTTCCGTATTTAAATACTTATTTTGTTAGTTAAATAGTAGCTTGTCTTTTTTATATCTTTAAAGTATTTCCATGAAACTTCGGTTAATTGGGGGCATCCACTTAATTGGGCCAAAATACACTGGTTCTGATGTGTCCCAATTATTCAGAATCAACTGTATATAGAAGTCACAAATTTAAGCACCATCCATTGAAATGAACAGTCAACATTTTGGGCCAAGACCCTTTATCAGGCCCTTCATCCTGACGAAGGGTCTCAGCCCGAAACGATGACTGCTCATTTCAATGGATGCTGCCCGACCTGCTGAGTTAATCCAGCTTTGTTTGTACGTCTTGATTTGACCACAGCCTCTGCAGTGTACTTTGTGTTTACAAATTTAGCACATTAGTTCTAATAGGCTCTACATGTCTTACAAGCTAAGCAACATTACATAACAGTACTTTTGTAATTTTTTTGATCCTCGCAGTATAAAATTGATTGTGTTTATACATTTCCCTTATAGGATTTGCAGCTATATCTTTCCAACCTCGCCAATCAAATTGACAGAGAAACTAGCACAGGGAATGTACCATTGGTAATAATACTTGATGACCTCAGTGAACCTGGCTCTCTAAGTGAACTTGTCAATGGTGCCCTTACATGCAAGTATCATAAATGGTAATTATACTTATTTTTACCACTATTTGAATGAATGCTGGTTGCAAAGCTAATTATATTCACTGCTGGTGCCAGTGGTCACGATGTACTCTTAAAACTACACAAAACGTATGATATAGCATTTTTTCCAATGCATTAGATTCAATTTTATTCTAAGCCAACCCATGAGAATGAAAATGGTTGAGTTAAAATGTGAGCAGAAGTAACATGCGTGATACAGTCAATAGAGCAAAAGAAAATATAGCTTTTGGGGACCAGAAATCAGCACATATTATAACCCCACTGTAAAGGTAGATACCCTAAAAAATTGTGCAACTACAGTAGTTTAAAAAGCTATAGAGAATATTAAAACTGTCTAATCTCTAGTAGTTATCATGTGCACTGCTTATAAAACAGGATGACTGATGCATGTTTTTAAAAGCAGTTGTATCTGAATACATTCGCTTAGGAGTAGTGGATGTATCATAGTAATCCTTTAACGTGAGGGCTCTTTTGGTCTTCTCTAGAGAGAGAGTGGTCTCAATTTGCAAAAGGTAATCTTAACAAGTAAAGCATGATTTTTTAATAAAATATTAGGCATTAATTTCAATTCAGGTTGGTTTCATATTTTGAAATAATAAAATTGATTAATATTGGTATGTTAAAATCTGATTTTGACATATTTCTGTTGATATCACAGATTGTTAGAGCATAGGATGTTAATATGATACAGACTGTCAGTGCAGATGGAATATAAATTAGTGGTAGTTACTTGAATCATAAAAGTAATGGTTCTCACAGCTCACATTCAAAGTCAATATTGTTAATTTTATGATTGTGCTTTTAAGTTGAACTTATTTTAAAATTAAACCAGGAAACATCGTAAAGAGATAAAGACTGAAAGTGGAGGAAATTAAAGTCTAGGTGTGTAAGAATTAATTCTTTGGCCTTTAGAGATGCTGCTTGACCCACTGAGTTCTTGCAGTATTCCTTTAGCTGTTACAGATTGTAGCAGCCACAGACTGTTTTGTTTTCAGCAGAAACAATCCTCGCTGCAGGTGGATGAAATAATACCACAAGACAATTTTCACTAATAGCTGATCGCTGATCCTTGGACAGCTGCTCTCTACTATTGGACTCTTCATGAGGTCTAAAAGCTTCCAACTATTTCCTAGCAAATCTGGGAAATCTGTTTGCTTCATGTATGGCAGGTTTACTTGGTGCAAACCAGGGGGCTTGAAGTTTTCAATAAGATGTTATAGCTACAGACAGAAGTGTAACGACAATCTAATTCCCACTTTTAATCAAATTGAACTTGTTGCTTTGTAGTATTCTATTTATTTTCTGTAACAACTTTACTGCCACTTATCCACACAATAAAGAAAGGCATTAAAAACTCTAGGAAGAGAAAACATGACTGAAAGTTGTGAAACCAATTTTTCTCCCTAGGCTTCCTAATCATGTCTACAAACAGTAATTTATTAGATTTGCAGATTCATAAATTTTACTGGGATCTACAAGATTAAATATTACAGTTTGAATAAACTGGAGTATTATTTATGTCAACGAAAACCTGAATACTGCAATCATATTCACTTTGGATCTTTGTAATTATGTCACCGTCTGGCATTTTCACACAAATGCACAGATCCAATTTCTTTATATAGTCTGTCTCTGTTTCACTGTGTCCGAAGACAGTTCTCTTTTACACATGGATTAGATTGCTATTCATTTCTGCTTCAAATAAAATATGTTGAATAATATTGAATATGCAGCAATTAAGAATTATTTAACCATTTTCTCCCCATTGACTGATACTAAATAGGAATTGTATTGAATGACCAATTTGACATATAGTATATACTCACCAAGTTTATTATTTTATTGGTCTTATACAGTAAGTCATGCGAGAGGACTTAAACACTAGCAGAATACATTAAATGGTTTAGAGATGTCTATAAATGAGGTTAGTACATTTTGAAAGACAAATGACATTATTGTACAATGACATAATCAGGTTTATTATAAGAATCACTGATATTTGTTCTTTTGTGGCATAAAGAAGAATAGTGAGGTAGTGTTCATGGACTGTTTAGAGGGGAAGAAGCTATTTCTAAAATGTTCATGGTCCTGTACCTCCTCCCTAATGGTAGGAATGAGAATAACATATACATACCAGTTCTTTTTCATTATTCTCAGCTGGATAATCATGCTGTCCAGCAACACAATAGAATTGGCTAGAAATTGGACTCATTTGCACACATTCCACACATCACACATATAAGGCTATCTACAAATGTTAGATTATTTTAGCAATTATTTCCAGTTTGAGTAGTGATTGTTAAGGAAGCAAATGTCAGTGCAGCTAATGTTTGCCTGTCATCGGCTGCACGTCCATTGATATCATAGACCTCACAATGCCTGTTTCATCCACTGCCAGCAGAAATTGGAAATGTTATGGAAAATCTACACTCTTCATTGTTAACTGAACGTCAGCATTTGGGAGCAAGGTAGCAATTATAGGATCTACGTCATCACATCAATCTCTTGCCCAAAACGTTGTTGCAGGTCCATTGTTCAGTAGACAATATAATTTACTATAGTTCCCTTCATTGGTCACAGCATTTTGTTATCTTATGATTTCTTGTGTCCTATAAGCTGCTTTTCCTGGGCCTTTGAAGAAATCCCACCAGACAGCAGCTGGGAACCATTTGCAGTAGAGACTTAAACAAGCTAGTTTATTGTATGGGGAAATGAGCACAGTGTCCTCCCTTATCTTACCCTTCCCCACGCCTCTTTGGCTGCCCTGAGAAAATTCCTTAAGTGCAAATACAGCACATCAGTAACACAGCAGCAATGATTCATGCGCTCAGGTCCTGATTGGAACAAAGCAACCTTAACACACGAATTTACAAGCAAAATACCATAACACTAAGTATAGTCTGTCTTTGCCCAATTCTATGATTTTTTTTTGCGGGGAAGCTGAACAAAATATGTACATGAAAAGAAGATGAACATCAGTATCTAAGCAAGCAATTCTTGTCCTTATATCCAGTCAGCGTTATAATTGGAGAAAGCCGGCTTTATTATTGAAGCAAATGTGACTTTGTTAAACTCTGCTTTACATAAGAACATAAGAGGTAGGAATAGGAATAGGCCACCCATTCTGAGTCTGCTCCACCAAGCATTAAGATCATGGCTGATCTCCTACCCAGTGTCATTTGCCTGCACATATTTAGGTCTAGATTCATTTGTTAATTGCATGTACATTGAAACATGCAGTGAAATGCTTCATTTGCGTTAACAACCGGCACAATCTGAGGACGTGCTGGGGGCAGCCCGCCTGTGTCACCACACATTCTAGCGACAACATAGTATGTCCACAATGTTCAGAGAACAACACACAGCCAACGTACAAAAAGCAACAACTTGAAAACAAACCCATTTCCACCGCAAACCCCCACCCTCTGCACCCGCACCCACAACCCCAGGACAGACTGCCTCCAGGCGTCTGACCTCCAGTCCATAGTCCCAGACTAACCTCTGGACTTGCCGACATCAGACCCCAGATCTCGAGCTTTGCAGACTTCTGGGCTTTGACCCCAGAACTCGCCAATCATGGGTCTCTGACCTCAGGACTTGCTGACTGAACTCGGGTCTCCAATCTCAGGGCTCACTGACCATGGACCTATTACCCCAGGACTGTCTCCCGTGATTACTTTGATAGTTGGAAATCTGCTATGAATAAACTCAACAAATGAGCCTCCAGAGAGTTCTGAAGTAGAAATGAACAAAGATTGAATAGATTTGACTTTATTTCTTACATCCTTCACATACATGAGGAGTTAAAATCTTTATGTTACATCTCCATCTAAATGTGCAGAGTGCAATCATTGTAATTTAAATAATTTATCACAAATAGAACAGTCAGTGTAACATAGAAAACACTCAAATCAGCGTGAGTTAATCAGTCTGATAGCCTGGTGGAAGAAGCTGTCCCGGAGCCTGTTGCTCCTGGCTTTTATGCTGTGGTACCATTTCCCGATGGTAGCAGCTGGAATAGGTTGTGATTGGGGTGACTCGGGCCCCCAGTGATGCAATGGGCCCTTTTTACACATCTGTATTTGTAAATGTCCTGAATCATGGGAAGCTCACAACTCAGATGCTCTGGGCTGTCTGCAACACTCTCTACAGTTCCCATACCAGGCAGTGATGCAGCCAGTCAGGACGCTCTCAATTGTGCCCCTGTAGAAAGTTCTTAGGATTTGGGTGCCCATACCAAACTTCCTCAACTGTCTGAGGTGAAAGAGGCGCTGTTGTGCCTTTTTCACCACACAGCTGGTGTGTACAGACCACGTGAGGTCCTCGGTGATGTGGATGCCGAGGAACTTAAAGCTGTTCACCCTTTCAACCCCGGATCCATTGATGTCAATAGGGGTTAGCCCGTCTCCATTCCTCCTGTAATCCACAACCAGCTCCTTTGTTTTTGCAATACTGAGAGAGACATTGTTTTCTTGACACCACTGTGTCACAGAGACATGACTTCATCCCTGTAGGCCACCTCGTTATTGTTCTTCACAAATAAAGGAAAATCTACTCATCTCAATCCTAGAACAGGTCTTGCTAGAACTGTTAGTGAGGGTTTAAACTAATTTGGCATGGGAACTGGAGTGATAGGGCTGAGGATGGGCCAGTTGGTACACATGCAGAGGCAGTGTGATGTGAAACCGTCAGGAAGGACAGATTAGTCCAGCAAGATTTTCCTTTAAGGAAACCATGCTGACTTCAGGCATTTTATCAAATGCCTCCAAGTACCCTGAAACCATATCCTTAACAGTCGAAACCAACATCTTCCCAGCCACTGAAGTCAGGCTAACTGGCCTATCATTTTCTTTCTTCTGCCCCTCTCCCTTCTTGAAGTTGCAATGTTTCAGTCCTCCAGAATGATTACAAAGGTGTCGTGCTGAGGCTTTATAAGGCACTGGAGAGGCTTCACTTGAAGAATTGTGAACCTCAATAGGAAGGCACAACCTCAGAATAGAGGGACGTCCATTTGGAACAGAGTTGAGAAGGAATTCCTTTAGCCAGAGAGTGATGAATCTGTGGAATTCTTTGCCAGAGGCAACTGTGGAGGCCAAGTCACTGGGTGTATTTAAGTTGGAGGCTGTTATGTTCTTGATAAGTCAGAACATGAAACATTATGGAGAAAAGGGAAGAGAATGGGGTTGAGAAGGGAATAGATCAGACGTGATCAAATGGTGGGGCAAACTTGATGGGCTGAATGGCCTAATTCTGCTCAAATGTCTTGTGGTCTTAAGCCCTCCCTTATGTTCTGAGACAGTGAACGTAAGCCTGGTCTAATTTATATTTCCTCATAAGGAAAACCCGTTAGTTCTGGAAGCAGTTTAGTGAATCTTTACTCCATTATTTGGGTAAGTACATCCTTAGCAATACATGCAACCTAAAATTATTAAGCTAATCTGACATTCTGTGCACGTTCCTGATTCTTTCTGTCCATCATCAGTACCAACCAGTCACATTAAGTCGAATGTACTTTTAACCTAACAGCAGAAATGCCCTATGTTTGACCTCCACACAATTTTAATCAGATTGTTTAATAAAGTGTAATTGCAACTCAAGTATCTCCACATCTGTCAGCAACATCCAGATGTGCACCAGTGGTGGTTGAGGTTCATTCAATCAGCACATTTCTAAGGGAAAATAACACCTTGCCTTTGATAGAAAACTTATTTTTGCACTATAGATTATTTCAAATTGTGACTTTGATTTGTGTGTGTTCAATTTAGCTATAGTAACTAGCCATCTTGCACCAAATACCTCATTAACGGTAAGTAATTTTAATGAGTGTTATATACACACTTCTGACAAGTGTTGTTGTTAAATTATTATTTGAAAATGAAACTATGTATACAACTGCAAAAAAATGTCATTGCAAAAGTTAATCACAGTTCTGATATTAGCTAGTTGATACATCAGCTTGGATATTGTCCTGGTGTTATCTTTGATTTTAACTATTTTTAAATCTTCTTATGATGTAGCCCATATGTAATTGGAACCACCAACCAGCCTATCAAATCAACACCAAACCATGGTCTTCACCTCAGTTTCAGGTAAAATTCAGGTTAATATGTTTAGAAATAAAAATATGATGTAAATATACCATCACTCTGTGCAACGTTGATTTAATTTTCTTGGGTACATGCTCATTTTCAGTGAATAAACAAAATGGTTCCATTTTTTTCCTCTGAGTGGGAGCTTTCGCCTGTCTTAACAAAACAAATGCCCAGATAGTCAGCAGAGATTCCTCCACATTCAGCATCTTCCTCAGTGTGGTTCCTCTGAAAGCAACCTATTGCATGGAATAGTGACTGTTAAGCTTTGAACAAATCGGATTTAATCATACAAACTAAAATGCACAAGTCACAAAGCAGAAAGTAAGAGAAAACCAAAAGATAAATAGCATAGAATTCAGGGAGAGAGGAAAGAAGATGTATTTTTCTGATGGAAAATCTATAACATTAATTGTCCTGAGAAAATGAGACTCCACATTTATCAAATTAATTTTTCAGTGTCTCAGAAGTTAATCAGCAGAATTTTTCTCCTATTAATAACTCATTCACAGCTAATGCAGCTTTTTTTCTAAATTCACTGCAAGTGAACAGAGTGCTCCAGTTTTGCAATATTCCATTAATTTCTGAACAAAATCCATTATCAAAGGCAGTAGCAATCCAGCCTGTGAAAGAATACATGATGAGGTGACAGCAGCATATGGATTTCCATTAAATGTGTAGATTCCAGAAGCTGTTGTCAGATCTTCCTTTAATACCGGTGGATGCTGGCAGCAAATTCAGGGCCACTGAATTTCAAAGTACTGTACAGCATCCTACAATTAACTCAATATCATAAGAACCAAACTATGAATGTTTGAACATGCCTTTTCCTAATCTGAAAATAAATGGTTAATTTAAAATATAATACAGTGCTTAACACTATGAATTTGAACAGAACACATGCCTGAAAAATCTACGGACTTTTCCTTGAGTAGATGACCAGGTCCACAGGGGATTGTTGACATTTGCAAAGATTCCCATTTGGTCCAGAGAGAATTGATTAAAGGAAGACAGATTCTTTACAAATGTGCTATACAAGTAGAGCCATATGTTGGTGCTATGACTCTGTGGCTGGTAGATCCATCTAGTGTCCTCTCCTCATTTGGACCTATCCTAACAATCCAGGCAGCCGCATCCTTCAAATTGAGACACGGTTTTTCAGATTGGAAATCCTTTTAGTGCAATGTTTGCAAATCACCCAGAATTTTCAAGTATAATCATCCAAACAGATGGTGAGATATGCAAGTTTAAACTTAAAGCAATGAACAATACTATTCTATCCAAAGTTATTCAAAATACTTAAGGCGATAATTCAAGAAAATTAAATGGAAAGATAACTGGGCTAATAACTGTTTGACTCTACACCAAAAGTATATTTGTGATGTGTCTGTGGGGCAATTAGATTTCTTCGTGTTGATATAACTGCAGAGAATCAGAACAGGAGTGAGCTCTTCCATAAATGTAAAAAAAATTATTTGTAAATACTATTACTGTTCTCCACAGTGTTTTCTATAATTGACAGTAGAAATGATGGAATAATAATTTGCAATTTTGATCACCAGGTTGGTGCCGTTTTCTAACAATGCAGAACCCGCTAATGGATTCCTTAGTCGCTACTTACAGAGAAAGTTGATTGAATCAGAGAATGTCGCAAATGCAAATAATAATGAAATCCTCAATATTCTTAACTGGGTGCCCAAGTTGTGGTATCATCTGCACACGTTTCTAGAAATGCACAGTACATCTGACTTCCTTATCGGTAGGTGCTTGTTACATTCTTGGCATTGGAAGGTGTTTGATATATGGCATTAATTTAATGCCAGTTATTATCATGTAAATGCATTTGATATAATAAATTCACAGCAATCAGTTAATGTTCATCCTGTTATGGGAACTTTGAATTACTGTAGTGAATTCCAATTAGAGCTTTGAGAAACACTTACAATGATGAACCATAACAATATTTCTTCTTATAGTGTCAAATATGTGCAAAAAGCAATATACAGTTGACTGTTATTATACCAGAAAACTGGTTGCATCAACTAAATTTTAATTTGCTCCTGCAAAACTGGTTTTAGCAGTGTCCTAAAGAGTTCAATGCTATGAAGAGGGTGAGGTAGGACAGGGGACTTGTAGGGAAAGGAGGAGGTAATACAGCCCTTCAAACCTGTATCAACATTCAACCAGACCATAGCTGAAGGTACTCAGTCCCTTTCCCTGTCTTTGTTCAAAATCCCTTATCTGAAAATCATTATCTGATGATAAAATGATTAATACCAGTCTTTAAAAAATTAAAATGAGTCAGTGTCCAAGCCATTTGTGATAGAGATTTGTTTCCCTAGCTTTTGTAAGCAAATGTGTTGCTTCATTCTTTAAGACGTGGGCATTGGTGAAAAGTATAATGTGTAATCCAGCTCTGGCTGTCTGTGAAAGTGTTGATGCTGAAACCCAAAGTGGCAAGTGTGCAGTATTTCCACAACGTGTGCTGCTCCAGAACTTTTCAGATTGCAACAACAGTGATTATTTGTATGTCAGGTCACAGGACAATTTTGAAGGAAATCTGCTGGTCTTGCCCAACTTACTGTGGAAGTGCTGCTGTCCTTGAAGGAATATAACTAATCATAAGAATGTATCTCTTTGAAAGTTATTTGTGAGTTACCTCTACATCAAATAGAAGCAGGAAGCAGTCGTAAAAGCTTTACTACTCTTGTCTTATTTTACTAAATTGAAGTTTGTTTATAACAAATCCATAAATACATTGAACTTCAAAAATTGACCAAATAAGTTTTCCATTGAATTCATTTCCAAATAAATGATCAAAATTTGCTTAAAATGCTTTTTAAAACAATGGTTTTTGGGAAAGTAAAAATATGTGTATGAGAAGGATGGGAAAGAAAGCTGAGCCCAAGTAAAATGGATTTGAGCTGAAGTGCTGCAGGTTTATTGGCATTAATAGAGGTTTTATTGACTATTAATAAAGTGGAATACAGAAAAAGGCCTGATCATTTATCTTCCATTTTACTTGACTTTGTGTTTTTTTATGGATTTCACTTCTGAAACAAATCTAGCTGTTCAATTCAGAATCTGAGCTCAGTATCAGAATGATAGACAGAGAGAGAGTATAGGTTCTAGTAAACATGTCATTATGAGAAAACTCTAAACTCTAGTTTTTCACGGCTGTTCTTTTTCTTTCATCTTTCTGAGTATTTAGTTCCCTAATTATATTAAACATCTGATAACATCAGTGCTTAGCTTCTAGTCCAATTCAGTTAAATCTGACATAAGAATGCAGATTAAAAGTGCGTCGCTGTTTTTAGAAAAACTCAATGACATTCACGTACTTAAAGCTTTGTTGCTGTTTTCCTACTGCTGCCATGGAGTATTAATGAAATTGCTGAAGGTGTGATAATAATTGTTCAGAAACCCTCTTTGGTCAAGCTTTGTTGAAAAGAGGTGTGAGCTTACCAAATTTGATGGCTGTGAATCATCTGGGAAATGATGAGTGGCACAGCAAATAGAGCTGAAGGAACAAACAGCTGTTCAACCAATAGGTGTAGTTCCCCTTCCCAGTTTGTTTTATGTTATTAAGTTTCAAAGCAGTAGGACTTTAAGGTACTGTACATTGTAGCCAGTATGGAATGTTAATACTGTATTTTATTTATTGTCTTCTGTTTTATTTACTCTCTTCCAGGTCCTTGCTTTTTCCTATCTTCTCCTGTCAATGTGGCTGAATTTAGAGAATGGTTTATTGACCTGTGGAATTACTCTATTCTCCCTTATCTTCAGGAAGGAGTCAATGATGGTGTTAAGGTGATTATATTTATTAATGATAACTGAAATTGCAGTCATTTTCTTTAATTAAGGTGAAAGTTTCTGCCATATTAATTACATTCTGTCCCCCAAAATAGCTGAAACAAAATACTTCACAATTATTTAAGACAGAAACATCAAATGATAACAAAAATACCGTGCAAATAAATATTTCAATTTACAAAATAATAGAGCATTTTGTTTGATGAAATCAAATTTACTAATCATTCCAGCTAACATTGTGTAATTGTTTGCTTTTGTGCTGTTACAAAATTAGCATGTAATGTATTACACCATTAAGCTTATTTTCCTCTTCTAGAGAGATTATTGAGTCGGGATCTTAAGAGCCCAGCCAGAGAAGGGACGAAGGAAATTGGACTTATCTTAGGCAATGAAGTGGGGGGGGGGGGGTTGTGTTTAGTAGATTTGAGAGAATAACTATAACTCTATTACTTTCAAGATAGTTGTGGGAAGGGGCAAGGATAATTTGAAAATTAAAGGCCTGAATTGGGGAAAAGGTTAATTTCAATAAGACAGAGACTGGCAAAAGTAGGTTGTGAGCACTTGCTGGTGATGTAAATATACATCTGACAAATAAGTCTTTTAAAAGCAAAATGGTGAGAGCTCAGAGCCAATGTGTTTCTGTATGTGTGAAAGCTGATGAAGGCAAGCCCTGAGAACCCTAGATATCAAAGAATATTGTCAGGCAGGATGCAGAGAGGTTGCTTCCCTTGAATGAAGAATCTATGATAAGGGAACACTGTTCATGAACAAGGAACAGACCATTTAGGATTGGGATGAGAAGAAATATCTTCATTCAGAGGGTGGCATTTTCCGCCTCAGTGGGCCGTGGAGGCTCACTGAGTTCATTCAGATATCAAACATTTCTGCCTATTAAGAGAATCAGTAATTATAAGACTGAAATAAAAATATTTATTTCCCTAAATAGCAGAGCAGTCTCTATGGGCCAAATGGTCACGTGTATTTTGTTCTAATGAATTTCTAGACCATTGTTAGTTGCTTTGGTTGTGCTGGTTTCAATATTTTGGGCAAATATATCTTTCAGTTGACTAAAGTTCAGCTGCTTTAATTGCATAAATATGACAAAATGAATTATCACATTGCAAGTCAGACTGCAGGTTGTTCCATTTCACACATGTTGTCCAAAAATGAGTCAGGAACCTTAAGAAATCTTATGAAGAGGGCTGTATTTTAAAAGGCCTTCCTGTCAATTTTGCTGG
The DNA here is from genome assembly GCF_048418815.1 of Hemitrygon akajei. Taxonomy (NCBI): domain Eukaryota; kingdom Metazoa; phylum Chordata; class Chondrichthyes; order Myliobatiformes; family Dasyatidae; genus Hemitrygon; species Hemitrygon akajei. Next base: position 14,082,740 of record NC_133150.1, on the reverse strand, counting down.
CACTACTGCCATAGCTTGACACAGAGCAATAATCCATAGAGGGAACTCACGTAAATCTTAATTATATAAAGTTGACTGTTTTTTCTATAAAACATTTACAGATATGATTCCGTTTCCAGATTTATAATATCAGGATCAGTTCAGGAAAGAAATATTGAATTTGATTACATACATAATGAATTCATTTTTTTAAGAAGATAGCCTGATACAGCAGAGTCTTCAAAATGATCTTAAAATAAAACATGTATATTTACAGTTCTTTTAGTATACTAAGATACTTCTCATGGGAACTTTATCAGACAACATTTTCACCAAAGGAGCAGTAAAGACAGATGCTTGGTCGAAGGAGCATCTTAAAAGGAAAAATAAAAGATGAAGAAATGGAGAAGGCTTGTTGATTTTTTTGATCAACGGAAGGTCCAGTCATCATTGGTGCTGGAGATAAGGCTGGGACACTCAGTGGGGCAGAGGATGAATTGTTAAGTTTTGATTAATTATCTGTGGATGAGAACCCTAATCCATGACATGTGGACAGATGGTTCCTACTGTCTCATAGTTTATATTATTATATATTTATTTTTTATTTATTTAGAGATACAGCACACAAAAGGCCCTTCTGGCCCACTGAGCTCTGCTGCCCAGCAACCCACCAATTCAACCCTAGCCTAATCAAAGGACAATTTACAATGACTAACTTAACCTACCAACCAGTATGTTTTTGGACTGTTGGAGGAAACCAGAGCATCTGGAGGAAACCCACACACACACACACAGGATGAACATACAAACTTTCCTATAGAGGACACCAGAATTGAACTCCAAACTGATGCCCTGAGCAGTAATAGCATTGCACTAGCCACTACTCTACTGTTGTGTCTTGTAAATCCAACCCTTGTTTCTGCAGTTTCAAAAGTTCTTTTTCTCCTGTTTACATTTGTTCTACCTTTTTTTTTGAAGATGCTGTTGACTGCTGATGTTCTGCAGTATTATGTGTGCAACCATACTTGAATATTGTGGTTAGGTAATTAGTATTCTTGTGTAATTGTAGATTGAGTTTTGGTAGTGTTCAGTTGTGTAGTGATTGAGTTGTGTTCAGTGCTATACAACTGAGATAGCACCACTATGAACACAAGAAGTTCTGCAGATGCTGAAAATCCAAAGCAACATGCACTAAATGCTGGAGGAACACAGCAGGTCAGGCAGCATCCATGGAAATGAATAAACGATCCATGTTTCAGGTCAAGACCCTTCATCAGGACTGAAAATGAAAGGGGCAGATGTAAGATTAAAAGGTGGGGGGAGAGGAGGAGGATAGCTGGAAGATGATAGGTGAAGACAGGAGGGTAGGAAAAATAAAGGGCTGGAAAAAAGGAATCTGATCAGAGAGGAGAGTGGACCATGGGAGAAAAGGAAGAAGGAAGGGCACCAGGTGGAGGTGATAGGCAGGTGAAGAGAGGGAAGAGGTCAGAGTGAGGAATACAAGAAGAGGGTAGGTGGAGGGAAAAAAAATTAGCAGAAGGAAAAATTGATGTTTATACCATCAGGTTGGAGGCTACCCAGACTGTATATAAGGTGTTGCTCCTCTACCCTGTGGGTGCTCTCATTGTAGCACAAGAAGAGGTCATGGACCAACATGTCAGAATGAGAATGGGAATAGGAATTTAAAAAATTGGTGAATGGAAAATTCTGCTTTTGGTGGATGGAGTGGAGGTGCTTGACAAAGCAGTCCCCTAATATTTACAATGGGTCTCACCAGTGTAGAGGAGGCTGTTTGGGGAACACCGGATACAATTGATGACCCCAACAGATTTGTAGGTGATATGTTGCCACACCTGGAAGGACTGTTTGGGGCCCTCTTTAAAGGTGAATGGACAGGTGTAGTTCTTTGGTTACTTACAGGGATAAGTGTCAGGAAATTAGTGGGGAGGGACGAACGGATATGGGAATCACGGACGGAACAATCATGTGGAAAGCGGAGGGGGAGGTACAGATTGGGTCCCTTTGGAGATGCCGGAAGTGGTGGAGAATGATGCCTTGGATCTGGATGCTCATGGGGTGGTAGGTTAAGACAAGAAGAACTCTATTCCTTGAGGTGGAGCGAAGATGGGGTGAGCGGAGGTGTCCAGCAAGTGAAGGAGCTGTGGGTGAGGGCAGCGTCAATAGTAGAGGAAGGGAATCCCCATTCTTTGAAGAAGGAGGACATCTCTGATGTTCTGGAGAGCTAAGTCTCATTCTGGGAACAGATTGGGCATAGACAAAAGGATGGAGAAAAGGGAATAGCATTACAGGAGACAGGGTAGGAAGTGGTATAGTCAAGATAGTCATCGAAATCGGTAAGTCTATAAAAGATGTTGGTAGACAGTTTGTTTCCAGAAATCGAGAAATGTGAGGGAGGTGTCAGGAATAGACTGAAGGAATTTAAGGGCAGGGTGGAAGTTGGAGGCAAAGTTGATGAAATTAACATGCTCAGCATGGGTGCATGGAGCAGTACTGATGCAATCGTCAATATTGTGAAGGAAGAGCTGGGGAGTATTACCAGTGATGGTTTGGAACATGGAATCTATCATCGTCTGCCTTAACTATATATAAAGACTTGGCCTCTGCAGCTGCCTATGACAACAAATTCCACAGATTCACCACTCTCTGGCTAAAGAAATTCCTCCTCATCTCCATTCTAAAAGGACATCCCTTAATTCTGAGGCCATGGCCTCTGGTCTTAGACACTCCCATCATAGGAAATGTCCTCTCCACATCCACTCTATAAAGACCTTTCACCATTCGATAGGTCACCCCTCACTCTTCTGAATTCTAGTGAATGCAGGCCCAGAACCGTCAAAAGCTCTTCAAATGAAAAGCCATTTAATCCTGGAATCATTTTCATGAGCCTCCTTTGAACCATCTCCAGTTTCAGCATATCCTTTTTAAGATAGGGAGCCCAAAACTTCTCACAATACTCCAAGTGAGGCCTCACCAGTGCTTTATAAAGCCTCAACATGACATCATTGCTTTTATATTCTAGTCCTCTTGAACTGAATGTTAACATTGCATTTACCTCCTCTCCACAGACTCAACCTTTAGAGAATCCTGTACAATGACTCCCAAGTCCCCTCGTGCCTCAGTTTTTTGTATTTTCTCTCCAATTAGGAAACAGTTAACCCTTTCATTCCTCCTACCAAAATGCATGACCATACACTTCCCAACACTGCATTCCATCTGTCACTTATTTGCCCATTCTCTTAATCTATCTAAGCCCTTCTGTAGCCCCTCTACTTTCCTAAAACTACCTACCCCTCCACTAATCTTCACATTGTCTGCCAACTTTACAACAAAGCCATCAATTCCATCATCCAAATCATTGACATAGTACATAAAAAGAATTGGTTCCAACACAGGCCGCTGTGGAACACTACTAGTCACCGGCAGCCAGTCAGAAAAGGCTCCCTTTATTCCACTCTTTGCCTCCTGCAAAAATACCTATCCAGTTCATCTGCCATTTCATTGTCCCCCATTACTACCTGTCCAGCATTGCTTTTCAGTGGTCCGATATCCACTCTTGCCTCTCTTTAACATTTCATGTATCTGAAGAAACTTTTGGTATTCTTTTGAATATTACTGGCTAGCTTACTTTTATATTCCGTCTTTACCTTCATAATGACTTTTTTAGTTGCCTTCTGTTGGTTTTTACGAACTCCCAATCCTCTAACTTCCCACTAATTTTTGCTCTATTACAGACCCCCTCTTTGGCTTCTGTACATACTGGTTTTGACTTCTCTTGTTAACTACGGTTGTGTCATCTTGCCTTTAGAATACTTCTTCCTCTTTGAAATGTATATATTCTGTGCCTTCCGAGTTGCTCCCAGAAAATCCAGCCACTGCTGTTCTACCATTATCCCTGCCAGTGTTCTTTTCCAATCAATTCTGGCCAACTCCTCTCTCATGTTCCTGTAATTCCCTTTACTCCGCTGTAACACTGATACATCTAAATTTAGCTTTTCCTTCTCAAATTTCAGGGTGAATTCGATCATATTACGATCACTTGCCTCTAAGGGTTCTTTTACATTAAGCTCTCTAATCAATTCCGGTTCATTGCACCACACCAAATCCGGAATAGCTGATCCCCTACTGTGCTCAAACATGAGCTGCTCTAAAAAGCTGCTCATAGGCATTCTAGAAATTCCCCTCTTGGAATCTAGCATCAACCTAATTTTCCCAGTCTGCCTGCAAATTAAAATCCCCCATGACTATAGCAACATTCCCCTTTTGGCAAGCATTTTCTATCTCCTGTTTTAATTTGTAGGTCATCCTTACTATTGTGTGGGAGTCTGTATACAACTCCCATCAGGGTCTTTTTTACCCTTGCAGTTCCTTAGCTCCATCCACAATGATTCAACACTTCTGACTATATGTCACCTCTTTCTAATGATTTGATATCATTTTTTACCAACATCTGCCTTCCTGCCTGTCTGTTCAATACAATGTGTATCCTTCGACATTAAGTTCCCAGCTATTATCTTTCAGTCATGATTTGGTGATGCCTACAACATCATACATGCCAGTCTGTAGCTGTGCTGCAAGTTTATCTACCTTATTCCTTATACTGCACACTTTCAAATTTAACACCTGTATTCACCCTTCTCAATTTTGTCCACCTTTTACGTTGCAACTCATCCTGTTGACTGCAATTTTGCCCTGTCAACAGCCTCTCCTCATTACACATTGCCTCTGTGTGTAAACCAGCTACCTCACCTTCAGCACTATTAGCTGCCTTTCCTACAATACTTCTTGCATTGAAATATATTCAGCTCAGGACACTAGTCACTCAACCTTTTGATTCCTAATTTTGTGTGAGGTCTTAACAATATCTGCCTTCACAATCTCTCCACTAACTGTTCTGGCACTCTGGTTCCCATCCCCCTGCAGTTCTAGTTAAACCCCTCTGTTCAGCATTATCAAGTCTTCCCTCTAGGATATTAGTCTCCAATTCAGGTGCAAACCATCCCTTCTGTACATGTCTCACCTTCCCTGGAACAGAGCCCAATGATCCAAAAATCTTATGTCTTGCCTCCTAAACCATCTGCTTAGCCACATTTTAAACTGTATAATCTTACTAGTTCTGGCTTCTCTAGCAGGTGGCGTGGGTAGCAATCCTGAGATCATGACCCTGGTGGTCCTGTCCTTTGACTTAGCACGTAATTCCCTGAACTCCCAATGCAGAACCTTGTCAGTCATCCTACCCAAGTCATTGGTACCTACATGGACCGTGTCTTCTGGCTGTTCACCTTCCCTCTTAAGAATGCTATGGACTCGATCCGAGATATCCCGGACCCTGGCACCCAGGAGGCAACATATCATCCAGAAATCTTGTTCTCCCCCACAGAAACTCCTGTCCATTCCCCTAATTAATGAATCCTTATCTCCACAACGTGCCTCTTCTCTTCCCTTCCCTTCTGAGTGACAGAGCCAGATTCAGTGCCAAAGACCTGACCACTGTGGCTTTCCTCTGTTAGATCAAACCCACCTACAGTATCCAAAGTGATATTGTTGAGGGGGGGTGGCCACAGGGGTACTCTGCACCATCTCCTTAACCCCCTTCCCCTTCCTAACTGTTACCAAGTCTCCTGTCTCCTGCACCTTGGGTGTAACCACCTCTCCATATGTCCTATCTATCACTCCCTCAGCCTGCCGAAATGATCCGGAGTTCATCCAGTTCCAGCTCCAACTCCTAAACGCAGATTGTTAGAAGCTGCAGCTGGATGCACTTCTTGCAGGTGTAGTTGTCAGGGACTCTGGAGGTCTCCCTGCCTTCCCACATCCTGCAAGATGTGGCTGCATGTTCTGGATGGCACGGTAGAGTAAAGACCTGATGAGATACTCCTGGCTAATTATGCACTAAAGCCCACCCTGAGAACATAGATGCTGCTAGCAAAAGTCTGCTGCAGTTCTTTGTGGATCAGTTCGATAATGGGCAATGCCCTTCATGCAAGATATCAGTGAGGAGTGAGAAACCAGACCATCTTAACTGCTAGTTCTTGAAGAAGAACAAGGTTATTTAAAAGTATAATGCAATAATGATGGTTGTCTGTTTCTGAATTCAGCCCACCATGAATAATAAATCATATCCTAAAAATCATCTTTGCTTTTATAGAATGGTCATATTTCATATGAAAGTTAAGCACTTACATTTTTGATGCTGTTGGTTGATTTTTTATTCTTATCCATTCTGTTTAAATATGTTTTCTATTGATATTTTACTTTAAACAGTTTTTTAGCCATGCTAGCTAATATTTCTTCTGCTACCAATATATTGCTACTTAGATCATAATTATTGACATGATTAAAACTGTAATCTGATTACATAGATCTTGAATGTCACAGAATGTCACAGACATGCTTTTGTGGGTGTCTGTGACAGGATAAAAGCAAATCTCTATACATTCTGAATTAGCCCTCTACCATCTCATTGACATTGCTTCAGCCAAAGACTGCAATATTTCAGCCTGGCTCTCCAACTTCAACATGACTGATTTAGGCTTTGTCAGGACAGTGCAGGATTGATGAATGAAACTGCATGTACAAAATCGTAATTCACGTTTTTATTCTACTGGTCTCACAATCATATCTGTATTTGCACTGGTTCCAATGACTAATTCACCCTTGATCATATTTTCTCTGATTCTGAGTAAATATGCCATGACTATTTTATGACTTAGGTTTACCATAACTCATTCCCAACCCTGTGTGACAAATTGAACTAATAGAAGAACAGAAGAAATAGGAGCAAGAGTAGGTCATCTGGACCATCAAACCTGCTCTACCATTCAATAAGATCATGGCTGATCTGACCATGGACTCATCTCCACCTACCTGCCTTTCCTCCATAACCCTTAATTCCCCAACCACGCAAAAATCGATCCAACCTTGTCTTAAATGTATTTACTGAGGTAACCTCCACTGCTTCATTGGGCAGAGAATTCCATAGATTCACCACTCTCTGGGAAAAGCAGTTCCTCCTCATCTCCGTCCTAAATCTACTCCTTGAATCTTGAGGCTATGTCGCCTAGTTCTAGTCTCATTTACCAGTGGAAACAACCTTCCTGCCTCTATCTTATCTATCCCTTTCATGATTTTATATGTTTCTATAAGATCTCCTCTCATTCATCTAAATTTCAGTGTGTACAGTCCCAGGCGACTCAAGCTGTCCTCATAGTCTAACCCCTTCATCTGTGGAATCAATCTGGTGAACCTCCTCCGCACTGCTTTAAGCCAGTAAATGTTTCACTTTAGACACATTCTTTGTTGAGACTCAGAATTAATGTCACCTTAAGGATGTACATGCTTTACAAATAACAAATGATCATCTTTACTTAACAATAGGTTATTATGGACTGAAATAGGGAATAGAAAACTAAAGCTGTGGGCAATTAAAACATGGCAGCGAAAAAAACTTTGAAATTATGTTAAACAAGCTGTTCTCCTATCAGACACTTCACCGAATCAGATCAATCAGACTCTGACATTTCACTCAGTGAGATCTAAGCTTACAGCTGGAGAGAAAAATTACATGCATTCAACAGAATTTAAATAAACCTCTGCTTCAGAAAAGGAACATAATACGTAGATATTTTCTCCTGAATCAAAACGAAAAGTAGAATTGGTCTTAGAAAAACATCTTTGAATTCCCTATGTTTTCAGAACATCTCCTGAGCAATTGGATACAATAATTACAATGCCTTTTTTTCCCAATGTTATCTTAGACCTATGGAAGGAAAGCTGTGTGGGAAGACCCTGCTAAGTGGGTGCAGGATACTCTACCTTGGTCAAATGCTTCGCAGGACCGCTCCAAGATCTTCCATTTGCCTCCTCCAAGTATAGGATCACATGTTACAGGACCTCCCGCAGATGAGAGGAAGATCAAAGAGACAGCCCCTGCTTCAATTGAATCCGATCCACTTGTAAGCATATCAGCTTTGCTTTATTAATTATTGGCGCTGAGATTTGGAATTTTACGAACTTCAACAGGAAAGTAAGCATGGATATCAAATATTGAAATAGCACTTTATACTTGTGACTACTTTTGCTGGTGAATTAATAAAATATAAATAGGAATTGATCAAGAAGAATCCATATTTTAACTGAAAGAACTTATGTTCTTTGAATAATTCCTTAAAATTTATAAGGTTCCTCTACAGAAACAAAATTGGTTGATTACATCTCAATTTTTCATTTCATTTGAAATGCAGCACTTTCAGCAATATATCATTACCTATCAATTACACTTGAATATCAATTATGAACAACAAATGCTGGAAACACTCAGCAGGTCAGGTAACAGCTATGGAAAGGCAACATTTACTGAATCAGGCTGAAGATGAGTTTCACCCTGAGTTCAGATTTAACCCATCGAGACTAATGAATTATCTTTGGCCTAATATGTCAACATTGTTTCCCATTTCTACAGCTGTTTGATCTGATGAGTTTGCAGTATTTTCTGCTTTTATTTCAGATTTCCAGCATCTGGGTGAGTTTCACACTGAATTGCCTGATCAGCATCTGCTCAGGACTATTTAGAGAAAGTGTCCAACTTGCTGAACTAGGTCAAGAATACAGAAAAATGTTCACCTTCTATACCTGATTGTTTGCAAAAATTGTTTGAAGAACCACTTATAAGCTGGAAATTAATCTAGTTCTAACTTTATCAGATACCTGGAAAAACCCAAAACAAAGCTACAGGGTTCTAATGAACATATTGGAATGGGCATGCAATGGTAACAACAAGTTTAATTGAGCTATGACGAAGGAAACTGCCAGATAAAGGCTACCTTGTAGAGGATTACAATTTTTCCCCTTGAAAAGTGCTTAATAATGGATCTCAGCCTGAAACTTCTTATTCCCCTCCAGAGATGTTGCCTGACTTGTTGAGTTTCCCCGGCATTTTGTGTGTGTTGCGTTCCGCAGTTTGGACTTCTCTGATCTTAAGTTCTAGCATTACCCTCTCCACCATCTGAATTCCTTGCTAGAAGAGCATCTACCCAGAATATCCTTCCCCACACTCTCCTTCATGTTACAGTGTAATCAGCGGCAATTGGATTTTCAGTGCCTGACTGTGTCCCACCTTTCACCTCCCTATCTATCTCATAGTCTATGATTTAAAAATTGGACTTCCACACGTTGATTCAGTATTAACTCTGGTAAGGTCAAGTTAAAATTAGGAGTACACAGCACATTCACACTAGAGAGAAAAGGGAGGTTGTAGCTGGGCCATTATTTTGCAAGGATTGGCAATCTTTTTTGAGCAGACGGGTGATGACAGCTGGTTTGAAAGAGCGGGGTACAAAATACCAGAAGGATGACATCAGCCTACATAGGGGTCAGAAAGGGAATAACTTAGAATAAATAGCATCCAGAGGTGAGTTATGAGAGCAAGAGTAATGATTTGTGAATGACTTGTCAGCTGAACTCCCACAACCTACAAATTCCTCTGAATATTTTTAGAATTATGGTGATTTCTCAATATGCATATAGTCTTGATATTTATGTACATCAGAGTTTTTCTTACCTCCACGTTTGGGTTCCGATATTGCCAGCGCACGTCGTGACATTTATGTGTATTGTTTGGGGAGCAATAACAGACATTCTATTCTATGTGATTGAACTGGGAATTGTTCCTTTAATAGACAAGAAATGAGATTACAATGGGTTGCATCGAGTATTAACTGCATATCCCCAAGATGGTAATTCTTGTTTTAATCCTTAAAATGACTTTCAAGAGAAACAGTTTGCTTGTTTGTGTCTATAATATACCTCTTCAGTTACAGTTCTGTAAGGTAACAATATAGAAAAGAGCCATTGAGCACCTCAGCACAGAACAGGCCCCTCAGCCCATCTAGTGCATGCTGAACTATTATTCTGCCTAATTCCATAAACCTGCACCTGGACAATGGCCATCCCCATCTATGTACGTATCCAAACTTCTCTTAAATGTTGCAGCTGAACTTGCACACTCCACTTCTGCTAGTAGCTCGTTCCACACTCACAAAGCCCTCTGAGTGAAGAAGATCTCCCTCAGGTTCCCCTTAAATATTTCACCTTTCACACTTAACCTAGTCTTACAAAACATCAGTGGAAAAAGCCTGCTTGCATTTACCCTATCTATAAGCCTCATAATTTTGTATACCTCTATCAAATCTCCTTGCGCTCCAGAGGAAAGAAAAAGTCCAAATCTATTCAATCTTTCCTGATAACTCAGGTCTTCAAGTCTCAGCAACAAATTTGTAAAATTTCACTGTACTCTTTCAATCTTATTGATATCTTTCCTATAGGTAGGTGACCAGAACTGCACTCAGTACTCCAAATTTGGCCTTACCAACATCTTATACAATGTCAATGTAACATTCCAACTCCTGTGCTCAGAGTACTCTCATTTATGAAAGCCATTGTGCCAAAAAAACTCTCTCTATGACCTTATTTACCCATGACATCACATTCAAGAAAGTATGGATCTGTATTCTTGATCTCTTTGTTTTACTGCTGTCCTCAGTGTCCTATCATTAAGTGCCATTTTTTCCAGAGACCACTACAGTCTTTGATAATCTTCCTCACTGCCCAATCTTGGCGTCGTCTGCAAACTTATTGATACAGTTTACCACATTAGGATCCAGATCATTGATGTAGATGAAGAATGGTAATGAACCCAGCACCAATTCCTGAGGCACACCACCGGTTAGAGGCCTCCAGTCAGAGTGTCAACTATCTACAACTCTCTAGCTTCTCCCGCAAAACCAATATTGCATCCAATTTCCTACCTCAATCTGAGCGCCAAGTAATTGGACCTTCTTGACCAGCCCCCCATGAGAACTTTGACTAAGGCTTTGCTAAAGTCCATGTAGTCAACATCTACTGACTTTCCTTCATCAGCTTTCCTACTAACCTCCTCAAAAAGCTCTATATGATCGGTTAGACATGACCTACCATGCCATTAAGCTGTGTTGGCTATCCATAATCACATCCTGTTTATCCAGCTACTTATATCCTGCCTTTTAGAATGCCTTCCAGTAATTTATCCACTACTCACGTCAGGCTCCCTAACCTATAATTTCTTGGTTTACTTTTAGAGCCTTTCTAGAACAATGAAACACTATTAGTTGTCGTCCAATTCTCTGGCATTGCACCCATGGTTAAATTTATTTTAATACCTCTGCCAGGGTCTCTGCAATAGTTTGTATCTAATAAGTTTGGCATTCACTATAATATAAGAGGCTCTTATTTATCCTTGACACAGAACACGGTCTGCAATGAGTACCCAGTCCTCGGGGCTGACTTGCAATAAATTCTAAACCTTCCTGAAGAAATCCAGACCACTACCCTTTCTGAGTCTCTCCTGGGAAGCTCTGCACAGCTCTGTAATTTAATCACATGGTGGAGTTTGAGGGTCATCAGCACAAATTCCTCTTATGTAAAGTGGGGAAAAGACATTGACAGCTGGCTGACTCATGATCCCAATAGTCCTCAAAATGGTCAAATGTACTGCACAAAAGTCTTAGGCACATGTAAAGAACTATAAAGCAAAGATGCTTTCAAAAATAATAAGTTTCTAAATATCAAAATAAGTTACTATAAAGAGCAGTATACAGTAAAAAAAAACTAAAGTCAACTTTATTGTCATTTAACAAAATGCATGTATACGATCAAACGAAATATTTCTCCAAACCAGGATGTACAATAACTTAGGAAAGTATTGATAAAATCTACAGATGAATTACATATAAGTAAACAAAGTAAAGTGCATGAATTAAATATTGTAAAGTACAAACCAGATTAACCAGTGAAATTTCAAATGCAATGTGGCAGGGAGTTCAGAAGCCTAAAAGCCTAATGGAAAAAACTGTTTCCCATCCTGACCATTCTTATCTTTATGCATCGAAGTCTCCTGCCTGATAGTAGAAAGCCAGAGAGGATGCTGGATGGATGGGTGGGATTCTTGATAAAACTAAGGGCCCTGTGTACTCAGCATTCCTGATAAATGTCCCGGATCGATGGTAGGGAGACCCCTATGATTCTCTCAGTCGTTCTCACAATCCTTTGTAGGGACTTCCAGTCTGATGCTCAGCTGCTCCCATTTCAGATGGAGAGGGACATCAGATCAATATTTGGTGTGACCCTTTAAAACTGCATTAATTCTCTTAGGTACACTGTCATGCAGTTTTATAAGAAAACTGGCTGGTAGGTTGGAGAAGTTACCACAGTTCTGCAGACTTTGGCTGTCTTGCTTGCTTCTGTCTCTCCAGGTAATCCCAGACAGCCTCAGTGATGCTGAGGTCAGGGCTCTGTGGAGGCCATACCATCTGAAACCACATAAAAAGACTTTTTGCACAGTAGTATACTTCAAATACACGCATGCTTCAAGATTTCAAAAGGATATCTTAACTTATTAAAAACACTGAAGTATTAAGTTAAAATAGACCTTAAGACATATAAAAACAATTTGAAAGTAAATAAACTGAGCCAATACTTAACCAAAGGCCACTGCAATCATTTTTTCCAGTGAGGTTAACAGTGACATACTCAGTGCACCAGGCTCCAGTGATTGCAGGCTGTTTGTGAGAAATCACTGCAACTTCACCTTACCACACTGAACTCAATGAATACTCCAGTAATGTAGTGTAATGGCAAAACACTGATTACAACTTTGGGAATTTTGCCTTTATATGATAATGGTGGAGTTACTGACAGTTTAGCTGTTCCACTAACATTTCCATACAAAATCCATACACGGCCTCTCTCTGTATCATGACTCTGGCTGTCGTATGTAACAATTTCAAATTGTTTAGTTAACTGAAGAGGCATCCAGGCCTTGAAATTACTGCAGCTTTAACTACTTGATATGGTAATGCTCAAATGTGTGATTATTTGATTCTGTTCACTAAAGCTTGTTTCACATACTGAATGCTAGAGTCACTGTCAGTTTTGAACAACTGTGCTGTTATTACACATGAAAACCTAGTGAAGCTCAAAACAAGAGGCAATATTGAGATCCTCCAGTTAATTAATGTTCATTCTTTTATAAAGGTCTCTTATGTTGCAAGAATAAATAATTGCTGTTGCGGTCCTTGTAGATCCAAGTTATATATCAGTCACCGGAACTAATTTGTTCTTTTTAAAGAACCCCAGAGAAATTTGCTTAATTGTTATTATTGGTGATCACAGTATGGTGACTGAAGTTGAATGAGCTGTGAGACCTCATCCCATTATTGGGATGCTGTTCTTTATTCCTTATTAATGTCACAGGAAAAAATTCTACAATGTCTTCATAATTACTTGCCATTTACAATATATTTGTTTCAGGGAGACATGATGCTCTAAATTATACTAATAATTGCTCATCATTTCAAAAACTACAAATTCTAAAAGCATTGAATTTTATAGGCAGAGGTTTCTTTTTGTTTAGTCTAGCAGTTCCAGTGTTGTTCAGCGGGAATTTGCCAAACCAGTTTAATGGATGGTTGAAAATCAGTTACAAATTACATCTAACATTAGAGTAGCAGAATTCGCTTCCAAGCTTTGCACTAGAAGTGCTCCCCACCCAGAAAACTGCCCAGACCTTTAGGTCAATTTAAGCTCCCTGCCAAGCTTCTCCTAATTATGTCTGCTTGTGATCATTTGTGGAAGCACTTCCAATTCGGCTCTATTTTTCTGTGCAAGGACACCAAAGGCTCACCTCGTTTATTGATGAGGGGTCATTTACTGATGTTTAATTTCTTTTTTAAGTATATGCATAGAAAAAGACTGTTGAATGGCTATACAAATATTAACAGGCTTTATGTAACTTTTAAAGTCATTTTGGTTATTTTAAATCTAGAGAGCCAGTTTATACAGGAAGACCTGGAATTTCCTGCCACTGGCGGGCCAACTACACTCATTACTTCCCTATCTCCTACGTCCATGCTTAACTGCGACAAATCTAGGGGCAACTTAGGGATAATCACAAAGAACCCTCTCTCACTTCAGTGATTAATGTAACAGATCTGGTTCTGTAAAACTGTTAAAATCTTAGATAACTCTGTTCCCTGAGTATGGTAACTTGTTTGGCTCCCTCACACAAACTCATCTGCCCTTAAAAATTTTCTGCAAATATTTTATTTAACAGACTATTCTAGCAAAACCAATATCAAAGATATAATACGAACTGTTACCTTGCTCCAATTAGCACAGTCAAACGTACAATAATTCGATGTTAAATGTTTCTTCTCTTGTGTATTGACAGATGAATATGCTACTGAGGCTTCAGGAGGCAGCCAATTACACCCAAAGTTGTGAAGGAGACAATGTTTTGGAATCATCTTTGCAATCAACACATTGAAGGAAAGCAAAGCAAGGAATATGGGAGCCATCTTGTTTTTAATCATGTCATTACTACATTTTGAATATTGTAGTCCTGAAACAGATGTATATTCTGTGATAGACATAGTTAGGTAGGGGGCTAAATTAATTGATGGGTAAAATTGTAGGCCCAAAATCTTATGTAAGTTAACTGTGATCATTTATTGTAAATCATATCGCCTAGCCATCTGGAAGGAAAAATACCATCTAACTCTATGGACTTTTAATGCTGTGTTTGTACCTTATAATTCAATCTTCAAAAGTGCATGGCAATCATTTAAGCAGAAACAAATAATATTTTAGTAAGCTTTATTAAGGTTAACTCCGAATTTACAACTCAAATAATTATAGGAGCCATCGCTGTTCCACTACTGCTATCATCTCAGATGTCACACTGGTGCTGACTGGAGGACTTCTCCACCAAACTTTGCAGTTAATAGTGTTTAAAACCTCATTAGTCCGCACAATTTGTGTGCACAAAAGCACAGCTGAAATGTGAATCATAGTGAAACCACTAAAACAGGAGTTTATTACTTCCCAAGTGCTAAAATGGTGCACATTGTAATTGAAAGATTTTTGTATCCTGAATTTAAAACTGATATGTTTTATGACTTCTGCTTTCATTAATCAATAATATGTATTACAGGAACCCTTTAAGTACTTGTTTTTCTTTTACTTCTTCAAACATAAAAAGGCTTTTTGATCAAGGGCAGCTGAGGGAGGGGGTGAACGTACATTATAGAAACAAAATTCTTAACCTCAGGAACAAATTATTTTCCCTTCTTCAACATCTCAACTTAAGTTAAATAGTTTCATAAGATCCCCTGCACTGAAACTATTAACAAGAAGCTAAAGCAACACACACAAAATGCTGATGGAATGCAGCAGGCCAGGCAGACTAAGGAATTAGTCCTGACGAAGGGTCTCGGCCCAAAATGTCGACAGCGCTTCTCCCTATAGATGCTGCCTGGCCTGCTGCGTCCCACCAGCATTTTGTGTGGGTTGCTTGAATTTCCAGCATCTGCAGATTTCCTCGTCTTTAACAAGAAGCTAAACTAACTTTTCCAGAAATCACCTAATAGAACAAACTTGTAACTAGCAGCTAAAATTTACAACAATCTGAATTTTTAGCCCTGCTAAGTATTATCTGTTTTGGGGCATATACCTTGTGTCTCAATAGATATTCTGGTACTTTGTTATGTACCAGAGTACCCATAATCTGAGAAACACAAAATAGGCACTGCTTATATTGTCTGTGACTGTGGCCCCTCCCTTCCCCACCTCCAATCTTATCACTGTAACATTTAGTTTTTGATTCATCTTTCACCTCTACAAATATTTTTTGCACTGGTTAATTGTAAACTTTAATGACGTAACTAAAGCACCGATAACTTCCAAGCTCTTGTACTTTATATTCTTGAACACAGTTGTTGCTCTTAATCAAATTATTTAAATGGAATCATAGAGCACTGAAACACAGAACCAGACCCTTTGCCCCCATTTAGTCCATGCCCAACCGTTATTCTGCCTACTCCCATCAACTTGCATCTGGACCACAGCCCTTGTATCCGTGCACTTACCTCAAATGTTCTCTTAAATGCTGAAATCAAAACCACAGCCACCACTTCCTCTGGCAACTCGTTCCACGCTGAGTGAAGAAGTTCCCGCTCAGGTTCCCATCAAAATTTTCAACTTTCGCCCTAGCCTCTCATTCCAGTCTCACCCAACCAGAGACTATAAATTACTTTTATTACTAAAAATACTTAAATTTTTCTTTGACACTTATGTATAACTTTTACTCCGGAGAATCAGTATGCAGTTTCCTTCAAGGTCAGCAGTCAATCTAACTTAGTTGTGACTGCTCCTTCACCAAAGAGTTGAAGCTGTTCATGAACGTTTATCATTTGGGATATCTGCATATAAAAGTAAGTCATATGTTTCACTATACTTCCAACAAAAATATAGCATCAGGGCCAAACATTTTAAACTGTAGTGCATTAAATAGGTACAAAAAATGATCTAATAATACACCTCATAATCTAAATGCAATAAATTCTTAACTGTGCAGTTCAAGGATGTCAACATGACTAAGGAAATTCGATTCTACAGTACGTCATTTTGCCTCATTCTTGTAAATATTCTACCATCCACTGTGGATATTGCTCAAGGTGGTTAATTTTTAAGTAGAGTAGTTCCAAAGCACTGTTGATATATAAATTCTAATGCTATGACTTGAATACATGAAAACTAAAATCATAATCTGAGGTACCTTACTTAAAACATTTAATTTCACAATTTAATGTTCTACTCAGAAAAATCCTGCCAGTTGGAAAACTGTCAGTATTTTCAGATCTGTTCTCTACATATACGCTATATACATAACATATATAAGTTTATTCTGACCAAAGGTAAGTTAACAGGGGCACCCATTTACAATGAGAGGTCTAAGAATTATTCAAAAAATATTCACCTCAAAATTGATCTCTAGTGGTTTACACTATATATAATATATGGTAACTGCTGTGCATTCTACTCTGCTTTGGCAGTTCGGCTTCATTGAATAACTAAACAAAATTTCAGAAGCACGTAGAATCTATGACTGCTATAATACAGCACAGCGGCTACAAACCAGAGATGAATTCCTAAAATTTCTATATTTCATGATACTCGAGGAATTTTGTGATGGCTTTTTTTCTTTTACTTAAGCATCGGTAATGTATTGCCCTAAAGCTTTCTCTATGAGCAAGTTTTTCACCCATCTTTCTTAATAATCGCCTCCTTGTGACCCCAAATCCCATTTGGAAGAATTTTACGACAACAGTTGTTAAAGAGTTGCTTTATACAATTACTAATACAATAACAATGTATAAAATACAAGCAAAATTTTATATTTTTAAAGTAAATGATGCAATTTAGAAACTAGAAATCCAAGTTAATGTGACAAGTTAAAATAATGTCCAAGGCTGCTATTTAGAAGTAGTACATTGACAAAGATTTTTTTTGATAGTATAATATTACATGTTCTTCAGCAAGATGGTAAATAATCGGCCTTTGCATACTGTACCTTGCAGGAAAATAGGAATATTCTTTGCATTGTCCTATATTGTTCAGCAGATGGATTCATGAACCTTTCATACTGCGACAAATTACTGGCTTTTAAATTTTTAAGTATACTTAGTGCAGTTATTGGAGACAGGCTTCATTAATACAAATGATTGTTGAAAATTTCACACTTCCAAAGTGTGATGATAGTTCAGCTTTGAGCTAAATTAGTCCTTTCTAGGAAGAAAATAACAAACTCCAGCTCCACGGTCTAGAGAATTTTACAATGAACTGTTTTTCTATTATGTTGATAGGAATAGGGAAGTGCTGCCCCCTGTCCCTACTGCTGTGATTTCCAGTCATGATGTCACTGTAATAAGAAATTCTAGTGACTAACTTTCCGTAATATCTAGGCTACAGTTATTATGCATAACTATCAGTTGCCTGTGCAGCAGAATTTTTAAAAAATTCTTGTTTCCAGTTGTATTAAATTAGATGAAAAGTACTATATATTTTCTATACAAAATGACTCTGTTACACCATTGCAAATCAGCGTCAATGTATATCCTTGAGGTCTTGTTTAGAATTATGTGACAACTCAGCAGGATGTGTTTTATCCTTTATCAAAGGTCTTCATCCCTGCAATATTTTATCATTGTATTCAAATTGGAACTCACTTCAAAAAAGTCACAATATGTTAGTCTCATTTGCTAAAATATAGTACTTAAAGGGTTCTGTAACCAAAAGCACAAGATTTAACATAAACTAACATGGACTGCTGACCATTTTCCATACAAATTATTGTTTGCAGTGTGCTTTGAATAATCTTTGTTCCAAGCAATGTGTACCAATATTATTGGACTGCATTAAGAGTAATTCCCATTATTTGCTTCAAAGGTACTGTGGGTTGGGATCACCAAGTGTCAGCTACATACTCAAAGGAGAGTTTCAACTCGGGCTGCAGCTGGTCTGAAACTAATAACTGGAAGGTTTCTCAGGTTTTATTTCCAGCTATTATTTACTCACCCATCTTCATCTGTGCAATAATGCCTCAAAGTAAAAATTTCTTCAGACATAATGTATTGGATTACTTAGAGAAGCATAGCTGAGATGGATTTCTCTAGTTTAAATATATAGACAACTAGGACTTCAAGAAAAGATAATTAAACAAAAACAATGAGTTACACCTTTCCATGGGGTGGGCAGCATTTTACTATTTCATTTCTTGGGATTTACGTAGCCCATTTCTGACAAAGATAATGGAACTTTATGCCAGCAGTTACATACCAGACTAATGTAAAATTAACTTTGATAAATGCTTATTTGATATCAAAGTTTGATAAGTCTAATTCATAAAACTTCTAATGGTTCAGCAGAAAATTGCCTTCTAATTGGCAAACCCAATGAATGAACAAGTGACATGGAAATAAACCAATGCGCCCAAATATTACTTAAGGATTTCTTTGGCAAAATGCCTGACTACTTGCTACTGATGCGTAGTTTAAATATTTAAAAAAATAACAAAAATCCTATTATAAAGTACAGCTTTGTTAGTGGTATTAGCAGTTTGCAGTATACCCATCTTAAACAATGTCAGAAAATAAAAATTAACACATCAGATTTCTGTGCCTTGAAATTCATCCCTGGTCAGTAATAGTGTCAGCACTTGGTTCTCTGTCCCCAAACTTAATTCCATCCACTTCCACGGTTTACATTTCAGAAGCAAGAGTAGAACATGTTAGAGTAGTTGTGTAATGCTTTTAACATCATTGACAAGGATGACTTTGCAGGCTATAGGCTTTTGCATGCTTTTTGGTTTTTTTCAGATTTTTAAATTTTTTTTTCAGATATCAACAGTATCAGGTTATTCCCGCTCTTTGGCTCAACCACTTAAAACAAAGCCCAGTGTAACAAAGATGAAATATTCTCTGATGAGAAATTAAGTGGGATTCAAATTGAGTATAATAGATATTCCTAAAGGTGTAGCTGCTTCACCATTTTGTTTTAATATTTACCCTCACAGGTAATTATTATTCTAACCTTATTAGATCATTTTTCATAAGTTGCATGTGCTTTTATATTTCAACATTATGCTCCCCTTTATAGAGCTGGAACTTACATCCCCCGTAGGATGGGAAGTCGTTAATCTAGCTTCCTTTGCCTAACAGAAATGAACGGAGCACTGAAATTTAACCTGGTACTGTCACTTCGAGAAATGGGCCTCACAAATACATAGACAGCTCAGAGGACAGTCCTTTAAAAACTAGGACACATATTTCATGGGTTTAATTTTGGCTCCCCTCTTGTGTGAGTGTAGTTTATTTTTATTGATTGCTTTAGATCTCATTGGTTCTCAGTAACATTCCATGACATTCCATTACCATTTGGTCAAGCTTCAAGCAGACTGGCTAGCATGTGTGAAATACTTGCAGTTTAAGCAAATAATAGGAGTGTTTGTGTATTTTTAAAATACACATAGGCGGTTGGCAGTAAAATCCAAATGTAACATCTTTATTCCAAAAATGCTTTTTTCAATGTGTCTAGTGAGGGGAAACCATCTATTTAAGTTATTTTTGCTGCAGCAGTAGAATGGTGCAAATTTCTGTAAAGAACTGGATATTAGAATATAATAGATACTATTTAGTGTCTTAAGGTTTGCTTCATTGTCTTAAAATGGCTCGTTGATGCTGAAACTACAACTTCAGAATCAGAATAGTTAAAACACAAGTTCTAAGCCTTTCTATCTGAATATGAAAAATGAAGTTAAGGACAAATGCAACCATAAAGCAATATATCCTAAATTATTAGTCTCAAACTTTTGCCAGATCTAGTAACCTATTAGATGAATAATGCATTAATATTTTGTGTTCAAGTATGTTCTGTATTTACAGCGATGCTCATCAGGCAGGATCAAGTAACATTGAAAATATTAAAGTTGTTCTTAAATCATTCAAATATCCAAAACCAATGAATACATATGATCAAAAACAGATATATTCAATCTTTTGTTGAATTGAAAACAAAATCTGTAGATGGTGGACATCTGAAATAAAAACAGAAGCTGCTAGGATGTCTCATCAGATCAGAAAATAGAGTTAGTGTTTCAAGTGAGAACAATAAAAGACTTGAAGCATTAACATTATTTATGTCTCAGCAAATGTTGGCTGACCTGATGTGCATTCCCTCAATTTTATGCTTTTGATAGTTTAACCACCCTCTGCCAGTTTAATTTTATTGCTAAAAAAATCTTTTCTTTTAAACAAGTTCAACTCCTTTGAATTTAAATAACAGTGAATGAAATTTTATCGGTGATGCATTCTAGGTGGTTCGATGCCAGGTCTCTAAACAAGTTGCAATCCAGTCTCGTTTGTCATTTTTATTTAGGTTCACCCAATGGGGAAAGTTTATCAAATTGCAAGCAGCTTGTCATCAGAGGGAAATAGAAAAATGTAGATCTCTTTATGCAGCATTTTTGTGTACCTGCTGGAAATTTAACTGAGGCACAATACTGTTCTGCAAGTACACCTGACCAAATACAAAGAATAAGTCTGGAGCACTGTCAGGGACAATTATTTAAACAAAATACAAATTTGGAGGTAAGGCAGGAGAAAATCAACAATTGTAATTTCTTGTAATGTAATTGACATGCTCCAAGAGGTTTACTCTAATACAGACTAAATTGAATTAGGTATGATAAAAAATGCTGAGATCAAACATCTTATTTTTATATTTTATTTCTGGGATATTCAAATGAGAATTAGCACAAACCATAGGTTATCAACGTATGGTTTAAAAAATTAAACTGCAAGTTTATTACAGACGCTGGCCTAAGTCAAGATTTTTTATCAGTGTTATTTCATATATGCATGAAGGATGTTATCTGCCTTTTTGCTAAATGGTTCTGTTTCCTCTGAACCTCAAGAGTTGCCCGAACTGCAGTATATTCCCAGCATCTTTTGTTTACAGTCCTTTACTTTCATGAGAGGATGTGTGTTTAAAGTAAGGAATGAGAAGGTTGGAGGCAATCTGTAGATTTTGTTTTCACCCTGACAGTGGTTCCAATCTGGATCGCATTGCCTGAGGAGATCGTAGAACCAGGTGCTCCCACAATATTTGGATGAACATTGGAATCATGAACCTTAGAAGCCTATAGACCACATGCTGGTAAACAGGATTTGTATAGATGGGTTCTTGATGGTCAACATGGTCATGATGGGCAGTAGGGACTCCTTGACTAAGCACAGAGAACTAAAATTGTGTAAATAAGACAAAGATTGAAATCTGCTGTGAACTGCAAACCCAAATCTCCAGCTAGCATAGATAGATAGATACTTTATTCATCCCCATGGGGAAATTCAACTTTTTTTCCAATGTCCCATACACTTGTTGTAGCAAAACTAATTACATACAATACTTAACTCAGTAAAAAATATGATATGCATCTAAATCACTATCTCAAAAAGCATTAATAATAGCTTTTAAAAAGTTCTTAAGTCCTGGCGGTAGAATTGTAAAGCCTAATGGCATTGGGGAGTATTGACCTCTTCATCCTGTCTGAGGAGCATTGTATCGATAGTAACCTGTCGCTGAAACTGCTTCTCTGTCTCTGGATGGTGCTATGTAGAGGATGTTCAGAGTTATCCATAATTGACCGTAGCCTACTCAGCGCCCTTCGCTCAGCTACCAGATACATGCTAGAAAATAATTGAAATGGTTTCTGATTACGTTCTGCTATGCTCATTGTTATCTAAGATACGTCTCCTTGTCACATGAGGGAGTCCAGTCAGTAATTTTGTCATAAAGGGAGTCAATGATTTTATTGTAAAGGGAGTCCAGACAATAATTTTTAGATTCCTTGTAATAGGACAAGGAATGGAGAATGTAGATGTAAAATGTGATTGTTGTTTATTATGTTGTTGGTTATCATTACCTTGGGCAGCAATGTGATAAATTCATGCAGCACTAGCTTAATAGTTCACTTCTAGAAAGGCAAAGTGCAACAGAATTCTACAATCCTTAAATCAACCATATTGGAGGTCATCTATTCCTTTAATTCCAGAGCTTAAGTATAAGTCTTTGGAGTTGGGGTAGGAGACCTTCTGTTGCTATCCATCTGTCGCTCACGTGAAAGCCAAGCGATTACAGTTGAGTAGGTTCTGGGGATTTGAGTATTCTCACTTACAAAGTTTTGTGAATTATGGGATTTGATTTGAGAGATTGTTGTTGCTCCTTTAATTAATTTTAAAGGGTTATATAGCCTACTGAATTTTTATCCCAACTTTTACTTAAATTTGCACAGATGGATGATTAAGGCGTCAGCAATCTCATATCGGAACATCAATGCTTAGAAATAAGACCCCTTTGCACAAATTATACATTATAACCATTTTAGATATGGTTTAAAGCAGTGGCAGCCACTTCTAGCCCATTAGAAAATTGAATCAGGCATTCCCAGTCCTGTTGCATCCCTAGAAAGGCTTACATTTCTGCCTTGCCTACAGAAATTGCATTAATGATGCATTGCATAAAACATTTACTTATAGTACATGTTAAAGCAAGGAGCAAGTCCCACAGCAGGCCCAAGTCTTCACTGCTGTGTATATCTGTTATATTATTGCTGTGTCTCTGGGTTATGCTCCATATCATGGTTAATAACCTTCCCTGATCAGTGAGTCTGCACATCTCCACGTTGCAGGACCACACACAGTACATGACTCAAATCTCTGAGAACAGTCACTGGGTGAGGAAGGCCCAGACGTCAATGACATCTGGAATATTCCACCATGTTATGGGAACCTTCAATGTCACTATACAATGGTTAAAGTAGAAAAAGTCCTTCATGCCCTATGTTTTACCACAGTAAATGACATGAATTTTATCGGTCTTTTTCTTTCCCTTAGTTTACAGTATTTCACATGATCCCAGACTAGCATGAATGCAAAACACAGCACTCATTCAGTACACCAGTTAAGGGTGTGTAACAGCAACTGAGTCTTCTTCCACAGCACAATGTGAATTGGATTGTGTGTAAGTTATCTGTGTCTTTAATGTGATTAGCTTTAATATATCGTGATTAGCTTGAGTTTTAAAAGTAAACCCAATATATTTTACTTCTGATATTACCAGTTGGGTTTTGCAGTTAGGGTTTTGCATTCTAAAGTATTCACTACCAACCCCACCAAATGAGAGAGCTGTGGTAATTTTCTGGCTATTAATTGAAGCATCCAGATGGCTGTGGAAGTGTTATCGAATTATATAAGAACACATTCAAGATGGAACAGTTCATTTTCCCCAGTCCCCCTGCCTGGTCCAGCATTCAGTAAGATCTTTAACATGATTGCCATTTTTCTGATTCCTCCAGCTAGAAAATGGCCATGAAAATGCCAGTTCTCTTTATAAATCTCAATTGACCTTCTGTGACTGGTCTAGCTTTACTGTGGCCTGTGTATTAGTTTTACATTCTTGTATATGCAATACGTTTGAACTAGTCAGTAACAGGAACTTCATATCCCACTTTTAAATTATCTATTATGAAGCATCACTAGTGTTAGAAATTGGGTTTCCACCTAGATAAATGTTGTAAAAAAGACTATTGGATGATCAATTTGGACAATGGTATTACTTCTCTTATTTTTAAATTTGTTTTCTTTGGTTGAGCCTACAGAGCCACATTTAAAACTTTTAGTGAGACATTAATAAAGTATAACTTTCCAACATAAACCTAAGGAATCAGATGCAGGTTTGCTAATAATTAACTTATTGAAGGTTTTTTTTAATTTTGAATGCATTCCAAAAGTTAGCTTTGAACTATTAAGGTGAAACATATCTGAACCAATTTATGATGTCATTTTCCAAATGAACTTTAAGCTACTTACAAAAGCAAAAAAAAAGTGCAGATTAAATGTTCACCATTGTGCCACACTTTTTAATTATACGAACGTATATTTGGTGCTTGTTCCTTCATGTAAATATATACTGCAGCAACCAAAAAAATCATCCTGGTCAACTGTGTAAATATGCAATGGAAAAACTCATTAACAACAGTCTAGATTTACCCTAAACTATTGTAAATGTTTTACTTACATTTCAGGTAATTGGAAACATTGTTTTTCCTCTCTTTCTCAAAATGCTACATTTTAATTCTAATCACATCATGTAAATGAAAATCAACCAATTATGTCTGTGGCAATTGTTAGAGTAGAGTTCTGGCGAGTACTTTCACTTTTTTTTCTTATTTTGTAACTTCCAACATCCAGAAAGTATCTGTGATATTTAAGGAGTGCACTTGCTTGATGCACTATAAATACTTCACATGTGAGCAGTTGTGGACCAGCAGGTGTTCCTTTTCTGGTTACGTATAAGAGTACAATAGCGCAAAAATTTAAAGAAAGCCGAAACCATATAAACGGTAACTATCTGTTAAGCATGATAATATGTCATGTCATCTTAATATTTTACTATTTAATTTTTTTAATGTTATTCAATGTAACTAGAAATGTTATTAATGAAGTTTGGCTTTAATTTCTCTTGGTTTTACTTTTATAATTCAAAATGGTTCTTTATACAAATGTAGAGGTGAACAGTTACCCTGACTTTATTATCAGGGTATTTGCACAGTTACTGGTTAAGTAATTAAAAAGAAACTGCTTTTTACAGTTTAGAATTTTTTACTGGTTTCTCTCGTGTCATGTTTTTCGAGTTGTAGGATATATTTGAAAAGGTTTTTTCTGTAAGTATAGAGTTTGGTACCACTTTCAGCCAAGCCTCTGTGATGATGTGCTTCTGATGGGTATTTCCAATATTGTGTGTGGATTAATGTGCTAAGCAGAAGCAGTGATTTATTGTAAGGGACTGTGCAACAATTTCTATTGGCTTTTTAAAAAGTTAGCTTCCTAAAGATTATTGACTACCTGTTTTATTAGACTTTCTGATAAATCACCTCTTTGGCAAACTCTTAAATCTTTTTACCAAACATCAAAAACAGTGAATTAATCAGTAGAGGCATTGCCCTTTGGTTTCAATGTATTGATAGATGGAATGGCAATTTTGATGGGATGATTTAAAGTCAGAATGTTATCACATGGTTATATATCCATTTGTTGATTGGAAGTATTGGCCAGGAAAATTAAAGACCCACGTAAATAAATAAGCTTAAACCAGCCAATTTCATTGGACATTGAAGCATTAGCAGAAAGAGTATTCAGTTTCTATGCAAGTTCTGCTGTATTTCCTCAGCCTTAAAATTATTAAAAACTTAAAATATTTAAAATTGACTAAAAATAATCAATAAACGTATTTATGTTAGACAATTGCAATTTCACATCCCATTTAAAAATTCATAAGTGTTGTCATTTTATCTATTAAAGTGATTAAAGAATAGTCTTCTTTCTGACATGGAAGTTGTATAATGGTTGAACCAGGCCTTGTGGAACAAATACCAAATTTAGAAGTGGTCACTAAATTTTAAACATTTGAAACCATAAGTAGGAATTAAATATGTTTCTCAATTGCATCTGTTCAAGATCATGCATTGATTCTTGTACATATGTCTTTTTATACCCTTACTAATGAAAACAGCCAATACAGATTGCTGAATAGTCTTGTTTATATGCCATAAAGTTGGATTGTTAGGATTTAAAAGCATTAACATTAAAATGTTTACTAAACTGTGAAGTCATAGACCCCCATGTTAGCATGTTATTATGTTTGCCTAGGTGCTCTGTTCTCAGTTACTTTTTATGAACAAGTTTTGCAAAGCAGTTCTTTGTAAACTCGCTTTATATTTTGTACATTATAATGTATACAATGTAAATACGCAATGTCAGCGACAGCAATCATTTAAAGTGTCTGTAGTCTTTCAAAGAAACTAATGGATTCTATTCTTTATTGCCAGAGTAACCGATCAGTTGCCTGTGCTCTTGGCTCAATACCAACCTGAAGCATGTTTCTACGGCAACAGAATTATCATCTGTCTAACTTTCTGTCCATTAAAGTGATGCTACATATTTGTCAGTTATTTTTGTTAATGTCTAATGGGTCATGAGTACAGATTGTCTTGTTTATATAGCAGAAGCTAATGTGTGGTCAGTGTGGAGATCAATAGGGGCACACAGTGTAATGATACATTACTGCATGTGTAAATGCTTTTTGCTGATCTGCATATTTAGCATCTAAGTATTAATGCAGTTAGCAATAGTACAAAAACACTTGATAGTTAATGTCTTATGAAGACATTACTAATAACAATGATAAAAGTCTTGAAAATGCTGAAGTGTTTCAAGGCAGGGAATTCAACAATGCTGCCAGCAATTAACTAAGCTAACACTCAATATTCACGCAAAATATTTTTACTTCCATTGAATTCAGAAAGAATAAGTTTTGTGGATATCATTGTGTAGGAATTCACTTCTGGTTAAAACACTGTGCTATGTGGTGTCAGTGCATGGTAATTTGCTTTGGAATTATTCTACTGAAGTAATGAATGAATTCTAGAAGCAGGCACAGTAACTAGGCTCTTTTTTTGCTGAAGTACAATTACACTAACCCCAATAGACCTAACTTCAACAGACCTGATAACAACTAAAGAATGAAGCAAAGATACAAAATCGTGTATTCGGCAGGTGCTATGAGAGTGATTCAGATAAGTATGCATACATTTTACAGCTGGTACACGTTATGAGGAAGGCAGTGAAGGTTAATGCAGATTAATGCCAGTGAAGTCAACTACTTGGGAGTGGACAGTGTTGAACTTCTTAAATGTTGTTGGAACTGCAGTTGCACAAGCAGTTGATGCATGTTGTATCACCTGATTTAGCCTTGAAGATGATTGCATACCTTTGGGAGGATAAGATGGTGAAAACCCAGACTTAGACCTGCAAGCGGCTGCAGAGTTTTGTTGGGATGATTCAATTGATCCTGAGAATGCTGGGATGTTGATAGTAGGAAATTCAGTAATACTCTCAACACTTCCTTTCTCAACACCCTATAGTTTCTATCTAATCCAGTAGTACACATAAACTAGGAACACTTAATGCAGGCATTGCTTTTCTCATCACCAGAGGACTGCCAGGACCATCCAGACACTAAACAATCTCCCTACTCTTGCATTCAATAGAACGTCATGTTTAGACATGATGCATTGTCCTCTGAAGTGTATCACCTTTCCAAAATCTCAAGTCATTCCATTTCCACTTTTTCTTGAAGTGCTTAAACTAGAATGAATGTGAAAAAGATCTAATTAAGTAAGTGTATATTAAAATCAGTCATATTAATTATTCATCTTTCAGCCACTGTAATGGCAATTTTCCAACCAGGTTTGCTGGCCCTATTATATCCACACAGCGCTCCCAGTGTAATATGAGAGATGGCTGCTCTCCATCAATGGTTGCCAGTTTTGATTGTTGAATTGGACTGTCGCAGCCAAAAGAAACTGGAGCAGAGCACAGCCAAAGAGCCTTGTTAATAAGGTCACGGCTGGCTTAACTATTGTTTCAACTCTGCTTTCCTGCTTGTTCTGCCTAACTTGTATCTCTCCACATCCCCAATAAACTATCAGCCTCTAATGTTCAGGAGATCTAACTCTCTGGGGTGGAGAGCTGAGGACATGGGAAGACTGCTGTCTAGTCCTCCGGCATATACTGGCAGTATTCTTCCTGACTCTGTTCCCCCACCCCACCATCTTGGTCCTCATCCAACTCCTCTGAAGCAGAGCTGATGTGAAACTTCCCTCTGCAGGATACTGGCACAGTGGTTCTGCTGACTCTTTGGCATGGTTGCTGCCTGCTAGTGCCAGATGTCTCTCCGTGTAACCTAGCACCATCAATCTTCACGGTGTCAGTAGCTGAGTTGTGTGGTGGTGTCAGGGGCACTGATGTGGTACCCTTCTCATCTATAGGGTGCTCCTTCTCTTTCTGTTTAGGGCTGGGTGGAAAATTTCCTCTGGGACTTCACAAAAATAAAGATGAAAGGTAAAGCAAAAAAAAATGATAGCTGCATGGTGCTTCTAAGTGGTGTGGTCAGTAAACATACACTGCATCTCGCAAATCATTGCTAAGAATGGAAGTGAAATGGGAAATGGCCGGCTAAGAAATTGCACATCTTTGCCCTTGGCATCCAAACTCCAAAATCACTTCTGGTTTGGCTATCCCTAATACCTGGAGGAAACATCGGGTGACCTTATCCTGCCAAAGGAGAATGTTCAGGTGAAAGAGTTGTCAATACCTGACTGTTCTCGTTCGGTTTTTGCAGCTATGCACTTAGAGCTACGCGAGCTGTTCAGAAGCAGTGCTGCGTTGAAATTGTACTGGGGTCCCAGTAGCATGTGGGTGTGCTTATTTCAAAGGTGAAGTGGAGAGTCAGATGAGTTAGAACACTCCCCTTGATTAAAGAACAACATTGTGAAATTTCTCCTCTATTCCCAGCTTTGGTAAGTCACATTTCATGTCAGTTCCTGCTGCTGCTTTTAGACCCCAGGTCTGGGTACCTGCCTTGTGCCCTTTTGTCAAGAGCATGCCTCCTTCTCTTTACCATATTATTATCTGAGAGTGCTTGTTCATTTAAGAGTGAGCCACTAATGTCATTCCCCCTGCATTTGTATTGAAAACTGTTATTACAGGAATAGTCAGAATTCAACTATAAGATCAGCAGAAAGAGTAATAGTTTGTGAATGACAAAGATGACTGTTGCATTTGCTTTCTTTTCCCTCTTGCTACAGCTTGAATGAAACGACTCAAAACAGCATATTAACATTGGAAAGCTCTTCAAAAAGGTGCAGCAGATTGCAAATCCAACATATGGCACTTTAAAGATCTCCTATATTGCAGAGTTCCTGCTGGTATATAATGTTAATGTTGAGAGTTCTGAACTGAATCTGTTGCTTCTCAACACAGCGAGTAAGGCTGAGTTTTCCCATTGGCCACTTCAAGGAATCTGCTTGCAGAGCCCTTAAATATAACCTTGAAAAACTCCCCATTTTTGTGCAGGCTATAGTTATTTAACAGGGCCCTGTAGATAAAAGAGAGAAGCATTTCTATTCATGTCCCAAAACATTTTTCATTGTAACATTCTTTCCTAAACAGCAGTCATAAATTTTAGTGCTAAACGACTTTCTAACAAGGCTCATTGACCACAGGCGGAAATCTTTATTCCTTTTAGCCTTGAAAGTAATTTTTATCTCTGTCCTGCTACACCACAGATTAGAAATCTCAGCATAAAGTAGAAGGCTTCTGGAATATTTTTAATTGTTACTTGAAAATTATTGGTTGATATCAGAATGCCCAAGTAAAATATTCAAAGTTATCTAAGAACTAAACATAATTAAACAGTCTGCAGCACTGGAAATTCATGAACAGACTAACTAAATAAGGCTTAGTTCCATGAAGCCTCAGGGTATATCAAGAGAGCCAAGCAATACTTCTTAAAATAGCATGGTTTGTCCTTGCAAAGGTTTTAGATACCAGAAGCACATGAAGAAAATCTCTAAGCAAATATTCTGAAATATCCTTGAGCATCGAGCTTCATATCAGGCAACAAGATAGTCTGCAGACATCAGTACGTATGAAAGTAAAGCAGAAACTTCAAAGGTACAGTGGAAAGTCAAATCAATTGACTTAGAATGGGGATGCAAAGCAGATTTACCGGAGATATAATTTTATTAGATATCAGTTACATCAGTAGACACAGAAAGCTGTTTGAGGCAAGCACCCTCCATGAACTCATACCCCCAGCCAGCACCATATGTCCATTTGGGTTATTCAAATTTGCCTTTATGGAATGCACAAGCCACTGACCAAAAATCCTGGATGTATTCACTGTGTAATTCACAGACATCTTGTTGCTGAAAACCTTGTTGCACAAATCATTAAATATTCTTATCACACCAGTAAATAAAATTAAGTCCCAAGCTCTCGATTCTTAACCATTTCAAGAGCTTGTGTTACCCCATTCTGACATATCAGTCCATGGTCTCCTCTACTGCCATGATGAGGTCACACTCAGATTGGTGGAGCAGCACCTTATATTCTGTCTGGGTAGCCTCCAAGCAGCTGACATGAACACGGGTTTCTCGACCTTCCGGTAATCACCTCCCCTCCTTTCCTTCACTATTCCTCATTCCTGTTTCCTTCTCTCACCTTATCTCCTTATCTGCCCATTGCTTCCCTCTGGTGCTCCTCCCCTTCTCCTTCCATGGATTTCTACCCTCTCCTATCAGATTTCCCCTTCTCTAGCACTTTATCTCTCATCAATCACCTTTCCAGCTCTTTACTTCACCCCTTTCCCTCTCCCGGCTTCACCTATCACCAAATAGCTTTGACTTCTTTTTCCCCTCCCTCCATCACCTTACGCTGACTTCTCTTTCTTTCCAGTCCTGATGAAGGACGTCAGCCTGAAATGTCGACTCTTTACTCTTTTCCATAGATGCTGCTTGGCCTGCCGGGTTCCTTCACACATTCTGTGTGTGTTGCTTTGGATTTCCAGCACCTGTAAATGTTCTCATAGTTGTATTCATCACTTTGTTTGCCGCCTGTAAGTAGTCACCAGGCTTCACCAGCGCCATCTTAAACTGGATGGGAGTTGAGTTGAGTAATCAACTTAAGAATATTAGACATGACATTGCTTATTTGTCAGAATTATTTGCAAAGTTTCATGAAATCAATCTTCAATTGCAAAGAAATTGTGTGAATCTTATCAAAGTCAAATCGGTCGCCTCCACATTTCTGTTAAAGTTAACCCTATTTAAGTGTAACCTTGGCCTTCATGACCTTTTCCAATTTCTAAGCCTCCCTGAGTTGGAAATGAAAGAATACCAGATGATGATCTTCAAGTAGATTGTGTCCACCTGGGTGAGCTGCATAAAAACATGTCAGAGAGATTTCGGGATTTTCTTTTGATCCAGATTCCAGATTGGGTAGTAAATCCTTTCCTGAACACTTGTAATGAGGAATTAACAGGAAGGATGGAGGTAGAACTGATCTCGCTACAAAATGACTTTGAGGTGAAGCCGAGGTTAAAAAACTCATATCAAGATAGAAAGAAATCTCTGAATGTAATCCTGCACTGTGGAAAAGAAGTCAAAATGTTCTTTATTGCTTTTCCAACATCTTATTTAGTGGATCACAGTTTCAGTGCAGTCACTCAACTTCTTTCAAAGCAAAGGAACAGACTGCAAATTACTGACCGTGGGGATCTGAGACTCCTTCTGAGTAACGTTCAGCCTGATACTGAGAAACTGATATCAGTACTCCAAGGCCATCCATTTCTTTGGAAGGTGAAAAAACACTGAAACAGTGAATAGTTAGACTAATAATGAATGCTCCAAAATTGATAAAAATTGTTTTTACTGCAATTAAATAAAGAAATAATTACATTTGTAACTTTAAATAGATTTGAATGATATTTAAAATAATTTGTCACTGCTTTGAATTTGCAGTTCCTATTTTATTTCACAGTGTATTGTAAATCAAAATTCTTTATAGTTTTTATGTTATTGCTGAAAAGGGAGAGGGGGCATTGGGGATGTGGTCTGGGAGCCAAGGAGAGGGTAACCCCAAAATGGTTGGGAACCATTGCTCCAAACCTATGACTTCTAGTTCTAATCTCACCCAACGTGAGGGAAAATAGCCTGCATGCTTTCACCCTATCTATACCCCTCATAATTTTGTATACGTGCCCCTGTAAGATCTCCCCTCAATCTCCTGCACTCCAGGGAATAAATTCTTACCCTATTCAACCTTTCCTGTAACTCAGGTCTTCAAATCCTGGAAACATCAGTGTAAATTGTCTCTGCACTCTTTCAAACATGTGAATAACTTTCCTGCAGGTAGGTGATCAGGAACTGCACACAATGCTCTAAATTCAGTCTCACCATATCTTAAATAATTTCAGTGTAACATCACAACACCGGTACTGAGTGCCCTGATTTACAAAGGTCAATGTTCCAATAGCTCTCTTAATGACCTTATCTACCTGTGATGCCACTTTCAAAGATTTATGAATCTATATTCCAGGTACCTTTTTTCCACCATAGTGCCCTACCATTCACTGTATGTCTTGCCCTGGTTTGTCCTCTCAAAGTGTAACACACCTCACATTAAGTTCCATCTTCCATTTTACAACCCATTTTCCCAGCGAGTCTAGATTATTTTGTAAGCTTTGATAGCCTTCCTCACTGTCCTTTATGTCCCCAATCCTGGTGTCATCGATAAATTTGCTGATCTAGTTTACCACATTATCATCTAAAAGATTAATATAGATTAAAAAAGATGAAAGAACAGAGAACCCTGCACTGATCCCTGTAGCACATCACCAGTCACAGGCCTCTAATCTGAGACACAACCATCTACCATCACTCTCTGCTTTCTCCCACTAATCCAAAATTGAATTTCAAATAGCTGGCCCCTACATTTAACTTGAGTGAATATATCTCATTTCATAGCACTCTTGGCCAAAGTGGAATGTTTGTTGAACATATATTGAAAGTGTATTAAGAACCATCTTTAACATGTTTTTTAGATTATACTGTAGATGTGCCCATGGATTACTTGAGGCTTAGCACTGAAGGCAAAACAAGAGTATAGTACCAAAGACTTCCGGCACTGAATTTACTTTGCGAATGGAAATACTGCACATGCTCGGTACTTAATTTCATTTGAATGGCAAAGTTACCAAAATACTTGTGAAAGAACAAATCATTATCCTGTGACATAAACCTACACTAGATTTTGCATGTTTTCTATTGTTTTTCAGCAATTCTGCTCTTCCCTGAAACGCCAAAGTTCCACTGTTCTCGACCTTCCTGTAAAGTGAAGGGTTGAGGGTGAAGATCAGTAAGTTTTCAAGTATAGTCACTTCTCCTGACCTGGTGAGGTCATTGAATTAGTGTCCGCTCTGAATTTAGGAGTGTGACACAATCCTTCTGCCACTTATATCCTGTCAGACATTCACTGTAACAAAAGTAACCTCTATTTTGTTTTCCATGGGGAGAAAGATCATTTGCAGATCCCAGTACTGTATGATAAGGCTGAATTAAAGTGGGAAATAGTCTTTCAACATTCTGATTCTGTGAAGATTCAAAATCTTCAAAGTTGTATTGTCAGATTGTCTTTCAATGTTGGAATTGAGATCACTTTGCAGGAGTCTTCAGCACATTCACTGCTTCAGATGTGAAGGTAAAATGCTAATAACCATATAACAATTACAGCACGGAAACAGGCCATCTCGGCCCTTCTAGTCCATGCCGAACGCTTACCCTCACCTAGTCCCACCGACCTGCACTCAGCCCGTAACCCTCCATTCCTTTCCTGTCCATATACCTATCCAATTTCTTTTTAAATGACAATACTGAACCTGCCTCTACCACTTCTGCTGGAAGCTCATTCCACGCAGCTACCACTCTCTGAGTAAAGAAGTTCCCCCTTGTGTTACCCCTAAACTTTTGCCCCTTAACTCTCAACTCATGTCCTCTTGTTTGAATCTCCCCTACTCTCGATGGAAAAAGCCTATCCACGTCAACTTTATCTATCCCCTTCATAATTTTAAATACCTCTATCAAGTCCCCCCTCAACCTTCTATGCTCCAAAGAATAAAGACCTAACTTGTTCAACCTAATATTCTATCCTGGTTCAAAAGCTGGAGAAAAATGTCAGCAATTGTTTCCAGATTTCAGTTGCATAAATTGGATATGACTTTTAGTTAATATCAGGCCAAAATGTCAGTCTTCATAAAGAGCATTTAAATGTGACCTTTCCTTCATATTG
The DNA here is from genome assembly GCF_048418815.1 of Hemitrygon akajei. Classification (NCBI taxonomy): domain Eukaryota; kingdom Metazoa; phylum Chordata; class Chondrichthyes; order Myliobatiformes; family Dasyatidae; genus Hemitrygon; species Hemitrygon akajei. The sequence goes on along the minus strand of NC_133150.1, from coordinate 14,048,568 downwards.
TTGAGCATGTTCTTGCTTTGTTTTTCAATACTCCCCCATGTGATAATATGATCTTCTTGGGATTCAGATACATACTCTTCAAGCTTGACCTCAAGGGTAAATTTGTTTGAGAAAAAGATCTGGAATGCTGTCCCAGTTCCCCAGCATGAAAGGAATGAAATGAGGATGAATTCCGTGGAACAATATCTCGCATTCAAGCAGTGCCTGTGATACAGGTACTGTGATTTCAACAGATGCCTACAGTGCTGCCTAGAACATTACATTAGTTTTCTTTCATTTGCAATTGAAGGTCTTTCTCCTTTAGGTCAGCAGCACTACACTGCTGACAAATGAACACAGTGGAAGCTCATAGACCAAAATTCAAACTCAAATTATTATCAACGTACATATTAAAAGATTTGAAGTTCATTGATTATCCAAGTATGTATACAGAATACAACTCGAGCTTCATCCTCCAGCAGGCAGCGACAAAACAAAGAAACACCATGGAACCCATTCAAGAAAACTTCGAACATCCAACAGGTGAAAAAAGAACAAATAGCGCAAATGTTAAAAAGCGAGTGGACAACACATAGAAAATCAAACATCAAACCCAGGAGTAGTCAGCTTAGTCCAGTTCAGCGCTGCACCACTAGCTGACGTAGGCCACAGGACCATTGTTCACCGAAGCGCATCAGTTCATATCGACCACCCTGATCAAGCTGCTCAAAAACAGCAAAAGAGGAGTGACCAGAATCCAGAAACACATGCAACATGGGCCTCAAAGTCCTCCAAATGAGTCCACAGCCTCAGCGATTAATCCTTACAATGTGGATTCCAAGACTCCTGCACTTTCCTCTGACAGCAGCTAGCGAGAGGAAGAGGAAGACCGGTCAAGCACACGCAGACAGTGCTGAACACTCACCCGTCCTCTGCTCTCATCCTCATCGACTTCAGCCTTGCTTAACGCCTCCATCAGAAAGAAGCAATGGAGTCAATCATGGCCTGTTCTCCAGGCCTCCAGGCTGCACACTCCACGCCAAACCACACAGAACTGCCCTGGAGAGAGCAAAGCACCAGATCACTTAATTGGCCCAAAAAACACACCATTAAAATGTAAATCACAGTTTCTAATTGTTTGCAGCTTATTGGTAGAATCATATTTTAAGGAAGAAAAAGAAGTGAAAGAAGCAGATTTGTAAACCATCTGCAGGATGTCGCCATTGGTCACATTGTTTGCTTGTGCCATCTTGAAGGATTTGTATATGCTACCTTATACTACCTTGAGATTAATTTTCTTGTGGGCATGCAATGTAAATCAGTAAATTAGAGTATACGAGAGCCACTGTCAATCTACTACCTCCCTCCTAAACCCAACTATCCCACCAAAAACAAGTTCCTATCAACATCTAGCTCCCAGTAGCTAACACGGCGTTTGTGACAATGAAGTAGGTTTTCCTGAGATTGAAGGGGCAGCAATGGATGTGCTGCTTTTGAAAGTATAAATTATTTTAATTTGAGGCAACCCTCCATTTGTCCATGCATTTATCCTAATGTTTTGTGGTGATTTTGTCTGGTGGGTAGTGGAACCCCAGAAAAGTTGCTTTAGTAGTTTCTTTTTGCTGTTGATTTCATTTTTCTGAAGTTTCTCCAATTTTCCGGCAGGCAAATCACACAGAAATTCAAAGTGTGCATTTTTCTATGAATTTTGAGTCTGTACTGAAGCACAGAATTCCTATGGCAAATAAGGAAACCATTTGCTCCATCATGTCTAAGAACAGCAATCCCATCTGTCCTTGCCCACAGTCCTGTAAATAATTCTCTCTCATGTCTATCCATTTCTCTTCAGTACTAACTGATAGATTCTACTTCCTAATAAGCAAATTATAGGAAACCAATTCCAGACTATAACATTGATCTGAATGAAAAAAAGCATTTCTTCATGTCCATCTTGTATTTCTTGCCCAGGACTTTAAATCTGAGGAAATTCCATGCCCTTAGCTTACAGTGGGTGAGGCCCAACATTGACCATGTCCTGGATATATATCACGTTGGCCCTGGATGAGTTGAGCTAAAAATGCTGGCACATCAGTCTCTTAGCTCTGCCACTCGATATCCCCATGGAGTCCAATTCCAGTGCCCTATCATGTTGAGATTCCACACCGCTACATCTCTACAATAATGCATTATCCACTCTGGCGTAGACCAATGCTTCCATTTATTTGAATGGTGGTACCTGAGATGATACAGATGACTTGTTTTGATTTCCATAGCTCTAATCATAGTCAAGGTTTCACCATGAGTCTTGCTTCCTGTCAAGGGTGATGAGGGCATTCCAAGGGTGGGGCCTCAGCACTCTGGCACCTGACACCTAGGTATTCTTTGTTGTCCGCTACTGAAGTGGAAGAGCCACTTAACTCTGCCTCCAACATCTAGTCCAGGTAAGGACGATAGTTGGAGTTGGTGGATAGTGTCGGGCTTGCTGAATTAGGTATCCCCCTACTGCAGTAATTAGCGCCGCTCCATTGGCTGGGGTTCTCGTAGTTTGCACATACATTCTGTGGCTCCATGGACATTCCCATTTGTGCTGCAGTTGCGCCTGCATCCTCACAATATGCTGGTAGGTTACCTCCTGCCGTGAATTGCCTCTAATGTTGGCGGGTGGTCAAAGGGTCAAAATGGTGTTGATGAACATGAGAGAAATCAGACTTCAGGAGAATGGCACTAATGGAAAAGCTCCGAAAGGATATACTCATTTTGCCAAATAAACTTCTTCAATGTTGTAAGGAAATATGAGACTCAGTTCAATGTTTTTTTCTGAATTCATTATCATCCGGTTTTCTTCAGAGATCAATATATTTGGTGGCTTCAAAAATTCCTTAATTGTATGCACAAGAAAATTGTTTCAGGTGTCAGATCTACATGCCTCTATTGCTTTTGCCTTCACCAGTAGGAATTCTTGTATGTAATTATGCATCCCAGTTCCAGTAAGTGTCTTAACTTACAGGCTCATCAAAAGCCACACTCCCCTATGGAGGTTGGGAATGGGCCATTTAAGAAGCATTGCAGCCTCTCCCACTAGCTTCAGTTTAGCTGCTGACATCATGGTGCTGGTAGGGTTAAATTTAATGCGCTGTAACCAGGTGCTCTCTTTCCCTCTCAGGTCGCCGTGGACTAGGTAGGCGATAGGGGCAGTGGAAACGGTAAAACAGTACGGGGTGTACTGTGCTGCAGTGAAGGATCATGTGCACTGTTTAATCAGGTAATTGCTGCTGTGTGTACGTTTAGTGTCTCTATTGTCCTGCCACTTTGGGCATTCAGCTTAGACAAGTATCTGCAACCAAGTTTAGCTTGAAGGGTTGCTGAATGTTTAGAGCTGTAGTCTTGTTATTTAGAGTATTTAAATAATACTTCACTGACCGAGAGAATCTGCAGATGCTGGAAATCCAAAGCAACACACACAACATGCTGGAGTAACTCAGCAGGTCAGGCAGCATCCATGGAAATGAATAAACAATCAACGTTTTGGTCTGAGACTCTTCTCCAGGACTGGAAAGGAAGGGGGAAGATGCCAGAACAAAATGAAGGGCAGAGGAGAAGGAGGAAAGCTGGAAAGTGATAGGTGAAGCCAGGCAGGTGGGAAATGTCAAGGACTGGAGAGCAAGGAATCTGATAGGAGAAGAGAGTGGACCATAGGAGGAAGGAAAGGAGGAAGAACATCCCGGGAGGAGATGATAGGCAGGTGAGAAGAAGTTAAGAGTCCAGGGAGAGTAATGGAAGAAGAGGGAAAAGGGAGGGAAATTATTTTTTACTGGAAGGAGAAGTCAATATTTATGCCATCAGGTTGGAGGCTATCCAGACAGAATATAAGGTGTTGTCCCTCTGCCCTAATAGTGGCCTCATCATGCCATAACAGGAGACCATGGACCGGTATGCCATAACGGGAATAGGAATCGGAACTAAAATATATTGTGAATGTTTTTTCAGACTGCAAAACCTTAAACTGCTCATCCAGATTTGCAGCAATTTTCCATTGGTCATACCGTTTGTTGCTTAGCAACCAGATGGATTTTTTTTCATTCTTTCACATCAAACCCATATCATTCTTTTGCTTTGCAGTGTGATTACTGCCAGTGGGATTTAGCAATAATTTGGATCTGATAGACGTAATGAAATGTAAGGAAGGAGATTTTGCTTATTAAAAATAGCTAGTTGCTAATTCTCTGTGACTGCGAGAGCAAATTCTTGCTCTTGTTTGAGTGGAAGTTCGGTAAAGCAGTCAAGAGCTACATTTATTTCTGTATGTGCCTTTGGAAAAGATTTTTTCTAGCTGTTTCTGGGGGAGGGGTGTTGGGAGTGTGTATGAAAGGCAACATTTGCAGGTGTAAGTCCAAGAAAGGAAATTCGTACTTTCCTGGCCCATGTAAGATCCAGAGTCTCTATGGCACATTGATGCATCTGTGCCTGTGATTCCTAATTTAACGGGGCAGGTGGGTTGATACCAATATTTTTATAAGGTCTTGAGAGACCTTGGCAGGGCAGATGCAGAGTTGTAATCACAAGAAAATCAGATCGGTCCAAATCCTCAACCCTTGCTTTAGAAGTATGTGGAAGTGTATTGAAAAGGGGAAAGGAGCACATCACCAGTTGTATGAGCCATCCCCTGCCTGGCTCCTTAGCTACCTCCTGTCCCACCAGTGGCAGAACTTGTAGATCCCAGAGTTGGTGGGGATATGTGTAACCAGAGGTTGGCCTACTTAAGACAGAAATAAGAGATTTTTGTTTCCTTTCAGAATGTTGTGAATCTTTGGAAACCTTTTCCACGAAAGTGGTGGAAGTAGAATCTTGAAGCAGAGATAGAATCTCGATCAGCAAGATTGAAGGGTCACTGGGAGCTGTCAGAATGGGGAATTAACATCAGATCAATTATGATCATATTACTTGGAGAGCAGGCTCCAGGGGCCAAGTGTTCCTTTCCTGATCCTGATGAGTACACTCATATGTCGGTACAAAGAGGAAGATTTTCAATGCTAACGTAGTAACCCGAGTGGTCCTTGTGAAAGTGTGACAATTGTATAATGTACGTGCACATGAACAGAGCAGATAGAGGCAGTGAAGTAAACAGAGACATCCATTTGAATGTTTGAGCTCTCCATGTCTGTTACTGGTCCCTTACATTCCTAACACTGCATGCAGTTATACCAAGAAACCGCAAGTACATCACCATCACCTACATGAGGATGTAGCGATCACACAAACAAAGAGGGATCGACTCATGGACACAAAATCAGACTTTGAGTCAGACTCTCCTAGATCACTGGTGATGTCAATGGCAAACTGAGCACTGTAGGAGTTAAACACCAGCAAGAATGGATACTGGGGACAACAGAAACTAGGCAACATGAACATGCAGCAAGTGGAGTGATATGCACTTGTGGACGCTGAAGGGACTAAATTAGTCAGGCACTTAATTACTTGTTTAATTAATCTGACACAACATCATGGAACATCTTCTGTTCCTGCGCTGGAATTTTCGATGTTCTGTTTGATGTGAAAAGAAGGACACAGAATACCTTGAGGAGTCAACTGTGTGAGTACTTTGTGAATGGGTTAGCATAACTCTATGGTGGAGAGCGAGGCGACTCAGATACACTGCATCCAGAGGACCAAATTGAGATGTATGTATGTACCAGGGTAAGACAGTTTACCAGGGTACATCAGTTTCTGATGTATCCAACCACACAGGAGTTGCATCGACAGAAGCTGCATTGTCAAAGGGCATAACCAATCAACTAAATAGGCCCTGCACATTCTGGTGTGTTGCCATCCAATTTTGTAGGAATGGCATCAAGGAAGAGATCAGAGGAAATGATTTGAACATATTCCCAGAGTCCCCTTAGAAAAGATATAACATCCACATTGGCTCATGAAAATTTCTATCCTGAGGGTGATCAAAATGCAGAAATTGAGAAGGAGCAGCCAAGAGAACATTAAGAACCTTTCAAGGGTTCAGAGGCTCATTTTATTGTCAAAGAGTGCATGTACAATACAGCTCTGATATCCGTCTTCTCCAGAAAGCCATGAAATACAGAAAAAAACATGGGTTCCTTGAAAGAAAAGGAACAAAACTCTCAAACCCCAAAACTACCCCCCCACAGAGAAAAAAAGCGACAATAATATCAAATCCCCACCCCTACCCTCCAGAAAAAAAGCAGCGACAATAGATTTGAAACCCTATCCCCCTCCCCCACAGAGAAAAGACAGCCACAATAACATCAAATCCCCAACACCCTGGCTTGCAGAAAATAACAGCGACAATAGCACCAAGACCCCCACCCCTCTCACACACACAAAAACTGACAGGTTGCCCACACAGTAAAACACCACAAGAAAATCAGATCGGTCCAAATCCTCAACCCTTGTTTTAGAAGTATGTGGAAGTGTTCTGAAAAAGGGAAAGGAGCACATCCCCTGCCTGGCCCCTGAGCTACCTCCTGTCCCACCAGTGGCAGGACTTGTAGATACAATATTGGCTTTATCAGGTAATGCTCAAACAACAGAATTGAAGCAGGTGATTCTCAACCCTGTTCAAAACCCTCAGGAGAAGATGAAGGGAAGAAGAGAAAACACAAAAAAAAAATCTACTGAATCAGATAAATGGCTAGATGGAGAAGTGAGACCGTGTTATTCAATTTTTAAAACAGAATTCCTGTCTCAAGAATTGAATGTTAGGCACACGGACAATGTAGCCCCCCAAAAGGAAATAGCTGAGTGTCATTACGTCTTGTTGGAGATGTTGTTCTGGGAGAGCATGGTGATATTGGTTAACTTATCCTGTCAATAGAATTAGAAGACTTCGCAGAGGCAACGTTGGTGATAACATTCTAATGCTTTGAGATGTCCACTGGTTGTCCCTTGGGTTTCCAAAGTGCGTAGGAGATGAAGAATCACAGAGTGTGATGTTAATGCTGGGCTTGAGCTATGAACTCTTTCTTCTTCAAATAGCCTTGGGTGCACTGGTGGTAAATTTTGTTATCAACGCTTAACCTTTACTGGATGATCCGTCTGGTGATATGAATTTGTTTCCAAGTTTTCCAGTATTTCATTATGATCTGCTTTTCCTGGCATGCACTATGGACTTCTGTTGCGTGGATGGTGCTCTGCTGTCTGGCCAGACTGACAGAGGACCTTTGGTTAACGCTTGGTGTGGGGCCATTCTCTAGCATGCTTCAGTGAATGAGCACAATTAATTCTTTGAACTCAAAACTGGTGGCTCTTCCAGGTGTCATATATATTGTGTGTAAGTGTGTGTGTGTGTATATAATTATATAAAAATATATGCACACACATAGTAACTGAAGTTGGAGGGGCCTTGTTTTTGGGGTAGGGAAGGTGTCGATTGAAGAGTTTTCTATTCCTCTTGTAGATTAGTTCTACCCCAGTAAGAATCTTCTTGATTCGGGCTACAACAGTGTGGTGGAATAGACTGAGAAGAGTAGAGTATTGGAATAATGTCATTGCTTTACTTGATCCCACTATGCAGTGAGAATGGGTCTGTGGATGCCTTTGTGGTTAATATTACTGTTTGCAGGTCTTCTTGGAGAAGATGTACAGTAGATTGAAGCCCAATTTGTGAAGACAGCTACATTTGAAGATAATTCTTTATATTGTATCCTGGTTAATAGTCAACCTTTTGTAAAAATGGATAAAGAACACATACAGCAATTGAAACTACTTCCAATATTTTTCTTGGAGCTACATGGCAGTGAAGGTTTTATGTAGAGTCCCTCCTGATGGACAGTACTCATACTGTGATTAGGGAGGTGTCTTTTTTTTGGTCACGGGGAGGACATAGCTAAGAAGGTTCTTTGCAATGTCTTGGCCTGTGGCGGACAACAGGAATGATTGCAGTTAGACTTGTCTCCTTGCTTTCATTTGGTCATGGTTGTGCCAATTCTGATGTCCCCAGGAATGTCCTCCTCTTCCGATGGGCATTGTATTGTATCAAATATTTTTCTCCTCCAAGTTTTAGGATAATGGTAGGAATGCTCTCTGCACCTTGTTTTTTCGTTGGTATGTGGCTTTTTCAATCTCTTGTTGGACCTGGATAACAGTGAGACTGGGCAAGCTATTGTTTTGCTGTGGAATAAAGTCAAAGATACCTGTGTGAAGGCAGAGTCTTTACTAAGAGAGAGTTTGAAATTCTTATTCCAGTAGACAGAAGCTGCCTTTCTCTGCAGGATAAGCTTTTATCTGTTCTTGGAGAGCCTTTGGGTATATGAGTCATGGATGGCTTGACATGAAGCATTCGTTCACACTGCTATTCACTTTCTAAGACACACTGGAACTTTTTTGTTAGCCTTCAGTTGTCTGTAGAGCTGGTGTAATATTTCCCTTGCGGCCGAGGTAAGTTTGAAATGAATAGCTTGGATCATTTAAACAAGTAGGATATGCAACCAGTTTGATTTTATAGCAGTCAAATTATGTTTTAAATTTAAGATATGTTGTCTTGCTCTGGAAAAGAATTCTAATCTATTTTTCCACAGACAAGAGTTCAAATCCTAACATGGCAGCTGGAGAACTTAAGCTGAAGTAATTTAACACAGCTGGATATTAACTAAAAGCTCATAAAACGATGCTGAAACCACCAAATGTCCTTCAGTGAATGTAATTTGCCATCTTTCACTGGCATGGCTAATGCAGGAAACTAGATACATGATTACTCCATCAGAAGTGTCCTGTGAAAGGAAACCAATTACTTCATAGGCCATTTAAAGATGACAATATATATAATCTTCACCTGCAATGCCTGTATTTAGTGAATGAATTTGTTTGTGTGTTTAACTGAAGTATTTTGGAGAGGATGAACTATTAAGGTTACGCGCCATTAATTTTTGTACTTGAATCTCAGCTGAAATATTTTTAGCAGAATGAAAAGTTGTAAGGTTCAGCTGAAGAAGTTTTTGGAAATTTGAAAGTGTAGTTGACACAGCACGAAGCAATGATTCTTCCCAAGCAGAACAGCACATCGGCAATGTAGCAGCCTGCACACAGCCCAGTGCCAAATGCACAATCGATAATGAGAGGAGCGCATGGTCAGTATTAAAATGAGGTTGCCCCGCTTCTCACTGGGCAGATGCAAAGTGCACGCATCTGCTCAGAGCTCCATCCAAGCAGAAAACCCAGGCTTGTGTGGGAGAAACGAACAGCAAGAACCTTCTGAATGCAGCTGAACTGTAAACAGATCCTGTTGATTAGGGGAAAAATATCCCCCTCCCCTTCCATTGAGGGCAGTCAGGCCACTATTGTGCCGAGCCTTGTGAATCCTGAAATTTGTTCAGTGAAAAAATCCATTCTGAACATACTATTTATTGAAGGCCAAGGGCACGACTGTGCTGAACGTGCACTTTCTGTGCAGCCTGTTACAAAAAATAAACAGTGGCTCTATGGAATCCGCAGATTTATCCTGGCATCTATAAAGAGATCTTTCTGCTTGTCCAATGATTTGGAAAATCATAATAGTTCTAAGTGCTCCATAATTATTTATTTTCTAAGAGGCGTACAATGACCTCCCAGTAATGATTACACAGTAATAGGAAGGTCAATTCCAACGTTGCAGACCCAGTTCGCAGTTGCATGCCAAAAAAATGTTGTAAGGCTGTTGAGCTTCAATTTATCTCGTAGACAAGCTTCCATTTGAATGAAAGTGGATTTATTAAATGAAACAAAAATAGCATCAGTCACCTTCAGGAAGTTCAACTCACATCCCTGTGAAGCAGTGTAGTTAATCCACTCAAACTTTAAAAAAAAGGGTTTTTATTAACAGTATGTGATTCAGGCAATATGCACTGAGGTTTGTTGGATGTAATTGTGATACCCTTGTAGCATAGGCTGCAGCTTTTAATCAAATATTACCACATGTACTTGATACTACAGATGTTCTGAATCAGAAATTTCAACCATTTGCTTTTTACTTTGACTCTCCTTGAGATTTCTAACTTGAGAAAATATGATCAAAAGGCAATCATCTTTCCCTGCACTGCTGTGAAAAGGAAATTAAGCTGTGATCATTTTTCCCATCCTATATAAACTCTACCCTTTGGAGTTACCCATTATTTTGTTTTCGATTATTGAGACTTCAAACCTGCGTGTAATGTTTTTGTGAGAAGGAATATCTGCCATTTGCTTTGAAGCAGTAACTTGATTCTTTAAGCTCTATCGAATGGTATGTGTTTTGAAACCCAGAAAATAATGGTAACATTTTACTCATTTTTTTGGCAAAACGTGGCATAGAAGTATACATACAAAATCTTCTATCCCAGTCCATTTTTGGTCTTTTAAATCAATTTGCAGACAAACCTATCCTTAATCTTTGTTGTAATGCTTCCAGAAGCAAACGCTGCAAAGCACATTGCATAAACATTTTAAAAATCTAAAGAGTCTTTATGTAGGAACAAAGAGTTGGTATTTTATTTTAGTTAGGAGGAACTTTAAAGCATGATTAATTTTATTATGCACTAGACCAACGCTCTTGAAGCCTTATACTAATACTCCCATTCCATGCTTCCCCTGCAGGCACATGAACCTTTTGCAGCCTGCTGGACTGATCAATCTGCAGAACAGGCCATGAATCGGCAACGATGTTTGGCTTTCCCATCCCTCAGATGGCTGTGATAATCGGATTACATCAGGGTCAGAGAGCTTACCTTCCTGAAGGGATGCAAACACTGTGACCATGATGTAAACCAAAGGTTCATTTTATTATCGAAGTCTGTACGCAGGATGAAATTCTGAGATCTGTCTTCTCCAGACAGCCATAAAATACAGAAAAAACATGGAATGCATTGAGGACCCCTTCCCACATGAAAAAGAAAAAGAAACAGAACTCGCAAACCCCAGACAGCCCCCCCCACCCTTGTGCAAAACTAACAGATCGCCCACCCCAAGGCAGTTAAAACAGCAAACCCCTAACCCCCAAGCTCCTCGCATGCAAAAAACCGTGACAATAACATCAACACCCAACCCCCACCCTCACCCAAAAAAGTAACATATCGCCCTCCTGCCAATTGGCAACAAGGATGAAAACACAGAAAAACTGAAGGAGACCAATATAAGCTGGTGTCCACATCGATAATCACATATGTCCCAGAATTTCAAAAACATCCTCCATCAGCATCGGTGAGAGCAACTGTTTGAACTCAGTTTTTCTGTGGGAACTTCATCCGCTGAGAAGCAGCCTCTCGTGGGTTGGAACCTCCAGCAGCCTCCCCTGGGGAGTGAGCTTTGGCCCACTAGAGCTCAGGCATTGGTAATGGAAGTGAAAGGCCAACTTCTTCTTCTTCTTCGGCTGTCCATCGATTTCGATGTTGACTGTACTGAGAGTTTAGTCTCTGCAGTCACGTTTATGGGCCACAACCATCCAGAAACTCTACTCCAACAGGCCTTGCACAGTAATAAGGCTGACGGTGTCGTGCCCCCACCATACAGTTTCTCTGGGCTTCCAAATCTGATGCTAAGTGGTACACAGGAGTGTAACAGACTTAGCGGATAAGGAAGCTGCCCCAGAGTGACAACTAACTAGTCTGGTGATGCCATCTGTTGACCAGCACTCTGGTTCCTCCGCGTGCCACCAAGGTGGCTGTACCATTGACCCTTTTGGACTCATCTGCCACAGACACCATCAGACGCCCTGCTGCCGGCGTCCCCGTTGGGTGCAGCCTTTGCCTGAAGAGGCATAACCTACAAAGTAGCAAAGGCATGCATACCTCCTTGACTTAGCCAGCCACGATCCTACTACTGGATCTGATCTAGTAGTGTACCGATGGAACATCACCCTCACGGCTAGGTTAGACCTGCCAGAGAATGAATCTCTGCCGCACTTCGCTGATGTTCGACCAGTGTCACTCCTGTGCCACAGTGAGGTGCCAAGGTAGGATTTTGTAGGAGGGCCAACTATGACAGAATCAAAGGGAGACATGGGCAGTTGACCAGACTAAATGGCCACTATAAACTGTAAATGCATTGATGTAATAGATACAAAGGAGATTTGATGACAAAGTAGGAGAATAAAAAAGGGTTTTACATAGGATGAGTGTAAATCGGTGGTTAATGATCAGCATGGACTCAGAGTGACAAATGGCCTGTTTGTATTCTGTATCTCTCAAACATTCTACAAACCCTTGACCATTTCAAACGTTTTCAGATATACTTTTATCATGAAATCACCTGCCACTCATTTCCAACTCATCACCTGCAGCCTATAAAAACCCAGTTTGCAGCCGCAGTTCTCTGTTCAATCACTAAAAAACCCAGCCTCATCCAGTTGCTCCTAGCCTTCATCTACCTTGTTGCCTTGTCTTGTTAAGTATCTGTCCTTTCTTGATTTGTGGCTCCTCGTGGTTCATTTCTTGGCAATTTGTCTCTAAAGTTATCGCTCACTGCTGAATCATCTCCACTGCTCTTGGTTTAGGTCAAGCCACCTCTACATTTACTGACAGGAAGAGTGAACCAATGATTGACCTGCTGAGTATACTCATTTAAAGGCGGTTGTCCATCGACAGGAGCACACATTCTCGAAGCGGCAGGAAACCACTGACCATCTGCTCACCATTCTCAACCAACTTGATGCAGCAACACCGTGCCAGTCAGGCCCAGGATTCCAGTTCCTGAGTACTTCAACAGGTCCCCAACTTCTTGTCCTAGTGCACCTTACACTTCGAGCTCCAGCCATCTCTGAGCCAGTCTTGCTTCTGACATCTCTCTCATGACCGGGTGAACTCTGGCCTGGGCCGCCATTCACTGGGGCAACAAAAACCACCATTTGCAATAATTATGAGGAATTCACCACTGAAATACGCTGGGGTTTTTAACCACCCAGGAAATGGATAGGGGGCAGTGGATCAGATACTTCACCTGCAGCAAGGCTCACGCTCGATGGCTGAATTGCATCGTGAAATTCAGGAATCTTGCGATGGAGTGCAGGAGGAATTCAGAAGCCCTTCAGGACCATCACCATCACAACCTCTTAGAGCACTTGAAAAGTGAACGGATTACCTGGGGAATGCCCACCGACCTCGAAAGCTCCATCACTCTGGCCCTCCGAGTTGACAAGTGCCTTATGGAATGACCTTTCTAGATCATCAGCCAGAGCCCCAGTTCAATTCCCAGGACCATTTCAGGCCACAGGACTCTTATCAGCAATGCCTCCAGAGCTCTAACAGTTAGGGAGAGCTTCCTTAACCACACCCCTCCCAAAGAACGTGAGCATCAGTGGAGGAATAACTTGTGCTAATCACCCACCCATCAAATGCCCACTCTATCTGGGAAAATGACACCATGAGGACTTTTTATCTGGTAAGCCTCCCCCCCGGCCTCTTGTTCCGGCACTATAGACTGACTCACTCGCTCTGTCCTCCACACTGATGACTCTAGGCACACAGGAGGCCCTGGTGGATTCTGGCGCAGCAGGTAACTTTCTGGACTGGACTCGGTGTCTATTGCTTGGACTTCCTGTCGAGCCTAACTCTCACCCTTTCTGTATCACTGCCATTGATGGACATCCCTTGGGATCTGGGATGGTCAGAGTGTGCACACAGTCTGTGCAAGTATTGGAGAGCACAGCAAGTCTCATGCTTCTCCACTTGGGTTCGCCTTGGCTTGGCACTAATAACCCTCATTTTGCCTGGTGATTTGGTTTGCTGCCCAGTTGGGGTCACACTCACCTGCCTGCACCCTCAGCTGACCTCACACCATAAATGTGTGGAAACGGAGGAAACTCCCACAGGAATGCCATGACTTAGCCAGTGCTTTCAGTAAAAGGGAGACCAGGACCCTGCCACCTCACAGAACACACAACTGCACAATCAACTTCCTGGCACCACCCCTCCCCAAGGTCATTTAATCCTCTTCTCCCCTCTTGAAAATCAAGCCATGAATTACATCACCGAAACACTACAACACAGCTTCATTGAACCATCCTGGAAAATGGGGATGGTTCAATGAAGGAAAATGGGGTCTTCACATGGACTCAACAAAAGCACCATAAGGAACCTCTACCCTCTGCTCTTGATAGGTAGTGCATTTGAAACACTCCACAGGGCAATCATTTTCACCAAACTGGATCTATGGAGTGTGCACAACCTGATCCACATCTACCAGGGGTTCAGTAGAAGACAGCATTCATAACACCCACCGGCCAATATGAATACTTGATGATACCCTTCGGACTTTCCAACAGTCTACCCATTTTCCAAGTCTTCAAAGTTCAAGGTCCGAAGTAAATCTATTATTAAAGTACAAATATCTCTCCAAGTACAACCCTGAGGTTCATTTTCTTGTGGGCATACTCAGTAAATCCCAGAACGATAATAGAATCGATGAAAGTCTGCATCCAACAGGATGGACAGGCACCTAATGTGAAATTGACAACAAAACGTGCAAATACAAAAGAGAAAAAATTAGTAATGATAAATAAGCAATAAATATCGAGAATGTGAGATGAAGATGAGGAGTTCTTGAAAGTGATCAACGAGATCCTCTGAGCATTCGTTTAGCTCGATGACATCCTCATCTTCTCCAAAGACCCCCAAGAATGCATTTGTCATGTCTGATCAGTTCTTCAGTGTCTCCTTGAAAACCAACTGTACTGCGAGTTGGAAAAATACGAGATCCACACCCCAATCATTTCCTTCCTGGGTTACATCCTTTCACCCCAATGCATAACCATAAACCCAGAGATAGTGTGCACTGTCATTGAATGGCCCTGACTGCACTCCCTCAAACAACTATCGAATTTCTCGGGCTTCTCCAACTTCTACCACCACTTCATCAGGAACTATGGTTAAATTTCCTCTCCTCTCACCTCCCTCACCAAATTGCCTCCCTCATGGATAACCTGGCCTGATGTCATGGAGCACACTTTTGAGGAGCTCAAGAGACGCTTCACCACCTCTCCAGTTCTCCACCATCCAAACCCCTCCAGAGCTTTCATGGTAGAGGCGGATGATTCTGATGTAGGTGCTGGGGCCATCTCCTCTCAGTGAGATCCAGCCGCCAAGGCTGATACAGAGTGAAGTAACATGATTGCACTATGAACATGCTCGAGGATGGTGCACCTGACGTATTTGGACATGAGTAATGTGCTGTGGTAGTAGAATTTGCAACCAAGCCTGGAAATACTCCAATGCCTGGTGAGGTGAGATAAATTGTGGTATATTATACGCCAACGAGTATTTTGCAAAAAATGGCCAAACACATAAAAATTCTATTGTAGATAATCCCAGGATGTTGTTTGAAATAGAACTGACCTTGCATGATTGAGATTGAAGGCCACGGCTCCATTCAATGTGCAAATATAGATTCATCCATTTACTGTATTTGCTTTGGTGGAGCAGAATAAAATATATGCAAATGCCAAGATGGAAAGCTGTAACATCTAACAGACTGGATAAAGGAAGAACATTATTGATACAAGAGGGTGTTGTGGCAAAAAAACCACATTTAAAACTTTTAATAAACCCTGGAATGATTAATTTCCTTCTGTATGCAAAAAAGAAAATATGGTTTTATCCAGAAGACTGCAGAACCATGAAAGTGGAAAAGTTTTATTCTTAGAAAAAATTGCTTGATGAATCTTCAAATAATTTAGATTTGCAGCTCTTGTAAAAATAAATACTGAATGGCAAATATAGCAGAGGGACAATTTTGATGGGACTTCACACAACAATAAACCATTTAAAAACAATTGTCATTCATATTGTAATTCTAATTCCCATCGATTCAAACATTGATATTATTCCTCTAAAGTGCCTTGGGATATTCTAGAATATTAAAGTGCATGTTGTTTTTCTTGTTTATAAACCTGTCAGTTGAAGACATTTGGCCTTCATTTCAATAAGATAGCGCCCTAGCAGTAGTTAAAACAGACTCACATACCAATCTTGATTAATATTTTTCTCTTCTTAGTTTCATTTTATTCCTGAAACAAAAGTACAGTTCATAGCTGAGTGATTGGGATTTTGTTCAACATACCGCAGTGAAAGCTCCTGAACAGACGGGAGATTTAGCAGATCATTTTAGATTTGAGCTTTGGTCTTAATTCCAAACAAAGTGAGAAATCCTGAAACTGGAAAACACGTCAGCAGACAAAAATCTGTGCTTTTTCATCATGCCTGAATTATAGTTTTAATCAAGTCTTATGTTCATTGCTTCTTCTTACCAACCTGTAGCCTTTAAAATATCATCGGCAGGAGTGATCACTTTGGAGAACCCACCTGAGGATTCCAGGAGATCTGGCTGGGAAGTTCATTTCTTGGTCCCATCTGTTTACATAATAAGTGAAGCATAAAGGAAAATTGGGGATAATATGATGTACTATCTATGATTTTAGTTCCAGATTCTCCAGGCATTTAATAAGTGGAGAAATCCGGACCTGTGTAGTGGCAATCTGAACATTATATGGTGTTCAATCTTCAATGTGTGTCCAGAACTACCTGCACAATAGACCTTCACAATACCTGCACCATCTAAGATCTACCCTTCTGTAATACCCTGCTTAGGATGTTTGAACAAGATCCAATCTGGTGTCCAGAAACCTGGACTTGCAGGCACTCCTTAAGGTGAGAAATTGATTTCCCAATGACAGCTCCCCACATTTGAATACATTTACTTGGAACACTACAACAAGAATACAGCATCCATTATCAAAGCCCTTCTTCATATAGGTCATGCTCTTTTACCATCGACCTTAGGTCCCACACTACCAAAATCAGGACCAATTATTACCCTACAACCATCAAGTTCCTGAACCGTTGTGGATAACTTCAGTCAACACTACTCTGAGCTGGTGCTATAAGCTAGAGACTCACTTTCAAGGACTCTTCACAACTTGTGTTCTTGGTATTATTTTTCATTTGCAGTTTGTCTTCTTTTGCACATTGGTTGTTTGCCACTTTTTGTTTTTGTAGATTTCCATACATTCTATTTTAATTCATTTTTCCTGTAAATGAACCTCAAGGTAGTACATGGTAACATATCTATACTTTGATAATCAATTTACTTTGAACTTTGCTCCTACCCCCACTGCTGCTTCAGTTCCCTTCCACAAGCTCTTGTCAAAGCTGTCTTCTGATAAAAACTGATCCACACTCCAAACCCTGCCAACCAATGGATACTCACAACTGTCATCTTAAATTAAACCAGACCCCTATACCTGAACCATCAGTTCTAATTCTTGATCACTAAGCTTGCCGCCACCTCCTAACCGTGAATTTTTAGCCACTGTGACTTCTGCCAGTGAGCACTCTCTCTGAAACCTCTACGGGTTGTCTATCACTTCCACTCACAACATTGCATCTCTTGCCTGTTCCCCTTCATGATCTAACTTAATGATCCTCAACCTCATTCCCCTGTTCTGAACCTTTGAAAGGAACATTACTGAGTGTGAAAGGCTAGTTTAGTAATGTGCAATGCCATCAGGCTTGTGTACTCCTTAACTTCCCAGTGCAGGTGTCTGTTTGCCTGTCATAAAGCTCCCAGGGGCACCTAGGAAGGTTTCAAGAAACCATGTCTAGATACCATGGAATGGACCATCATAGACCTTGCACTGAGCAAAGAACCTGGCCAGATTATCAAAGTTAAATGGGAGAGTATTATGGGAAGAGTGAACCTAATTCCATAAATGTTAAGATAGTTATGGATAAAACCGGTCCTCAGACGAAGTGCTAAAGTAGAGGAAGTCTAATTACAATACCACGTGGCAGGAAATGGGGATTGGGAGCATCTGTTTGGAGGTAAATCTACAGCTGAAGGCTGGGTGGTTAATGTTCAGCACCAGTATGTTCCAGTGAGAATGACAGATAATGATGGCAAGGTTTGGGAATATTGTACGGCAAGAGAAGTTGTAAATTTTGTCAAAACAAAAACAGAGACATTCATAATTTTTAGGAAACTGAAATCAAAGTCCTTGTGGGATATAAATGAATCAGGAAACAAGAAATTTTGGACTAAAAGGGCCTGGAAAATGTGCTTGATAAATCAGATTAAAGGGAAATCCTTGGAAATTTTACATGTACATTAGGAGCAAGGGGTTAGCTAGAGAAAGGGTATATCCATTCACAGACAAATGAATGAACTCATGAGTAGAGCCAGGGGAAATTGGTGAGAACCTAAATATGAGTACTTACCAAGGAGAAGGGCATTGTGATGTAGGTTCTGTAGGGCATGTTAATATTAAGAAGGATGTGTTGGGTGTCTTGAAAACATGAATCTGCATAAGTTCCTTGGGCCAGATAGGATCAATTTCAGGATACTGAAAGAGTCAAGGGAGTAGATTATAGAGGTTACAGGTGAGGTCCCAGAAGACTAGAGAACAGATGAATTTCAGAAGGGCAGCAGTATTAATTAGTCTTTTCCCAGGATGGAAATACCAAATACTAGAGGGCATAGTCCTCAATGTCTAGAACGGGTCTTAAAATTTAAAGGAGATGTGTAGGGCTTGAATTCTGCTCGCTTTTTCATTGTTTGCGGTGATTGTTTACCTCAATTTACTTTCAGAAAAGTGTTATTAATAATGTTCTTCATTGAATTCCTTTGCTTTTGAACCACAAGTAAGTTGTTGCACATCTTCGGTAGCGCTATCGTAAAAAATGCAGTTTCTTTTGAATTTTGAATTTCATTTTAAAATACAAATGTATTCAAATTTATTTATCATATATACATCAAAGCATACAGTGAAATACACCATTTACATTAACAGCAAATGCACCCAAGGGTGTCACCACACAGTCTGGCTCTAGCAGAGCATGCTCCCTTTGATCACTATTTTTGTACCAAATTGGCATTTTTTTAAATTCATGTTGTCCATTCATTTTTGACAGATTTATCATATATGAATGTTTGAATCTTTGAAATGGAGTAGACTGCTGGCAAAGTGAAAACAAAGGTTCAACTATCTGGAACACCATGAAAAAGCGTTGTGAAATTCTGACAATATGTTCAAAGTTGTAATGGTCCACTGTACTTCGTACAGCTTCACCACCATAGGAAATCAATCATTTCCACCAGCTACGTGGTGATCAGTTCAGAGGGGTAGTAGGAGAGATACGATGAGCAGCAGGAAGAGGCACAGTTAAAGAGACATTTCAGACTGGGTTGACAATAATCAATTAATTTGACATGTTTGTGAGTTTTGTCATGAATGGCTGTAGGACAGAAACACACAAAGGAAGAAGAGGAAACCAGAGATAGAAAGGGGAAATTATGCAAAAGAATGCAGTGAAATCAAGGGTGACAGATAAACAAAATTCTGCAAAATAATGCAGATGCGACAAAGAATGTTAAATCAATGCATGGATTGGCAAACCACATTTCCAACAATGCCGTGGATAAATTTCCTAGTACTTGTGGCAAAATAGTTTCTGGACCAATACTTGCCAATATTTTAAAGAACCAATGAGAGAGCAGGCCATCCTCAAATGGACATTCAGAATCACAATCAGGTTTATTATCACTATCTTATTGGACATGATATTTGTTATTTTGCAGAACCAGTACACTATGAAGGTATAAAGTTACTATAAATTATGAAATGCCAGGGTGGCATAGTAGTGTTGTGGTTAGTGCAACACTTTACAATGCCAGTGTAGGGTCAGGGTTCAATTCCTGTAATGAGTTTGTACATTCTCCCCTTCACTGTGTGTGTTTCCCTGAGTGCTCCAGTTTCTTCCCACATTGCAAGGACATATGGTTAGGGCTAGTAAGTTGTGGGCGTGCTATGTTAACGCCAGAAGCGTGGTAACCTCCAACAAATCATCGGATTATATTGGTTGCTGATGCAAACAACATACTGTACTTCACTGTGTGTTTCAATGTACATGTGACAATTAAAGCTCATGTAAAATAAATAGTGAAAACAATGGAATAGTGAGTTATTGTTCATGGATTCATGGACCATTCAGAAATCTGATGATTGAGAGGAGGAAGCTGTTCCTGAATCATTGTGTGTATGCCTTCAGGCTCCAATACTTCCTGATGGGAATGTCACAGATGGTGAGAGTCCTTAATGATGGTTATCACCTTCTTGAGCACTGGCTCTTGAAGACAACCTCAACGGCGGGGAGGATCTTCAGCCTCTTGTGATGCTGTGCATTTGAGCCTTCATTCCCGGTCTGAGGCAACCAGTCGGAATGCTTTCCAACACGCATTTATAGAAACCTGCATGACATTTTGGTGACATGCCAAATCTCCTTAAACTCCTAATGAAGTAAAGTTGCTGGCATGAGGTCTTTGTGTTGGGCCCATGATAGATACTCTGAGATGTTGATGACCAAGAGCTCAAAGCTGCTCAGGTTTTCCACTGCTGACCCCTTGATGAGAATGGGTGTGCATCCTCCTAACTTCCCCTTTCTGAAGTGCACAATCCATTCCTTGGTCTTGCTCACACTGAGTGTGAAGTTGCTGTTGAGACAGCGCTGAAGCAGCTGATCTAGTTCACCCCTGTGTGTCGCCTCATGGCCATCTGGGGTATTATCAACAGCAGTGGTGTCACCTGCAAATTTATAAATGGTCTTTGAGCTATGCCTAGCCACTCAGTCATCAGTGTAGAAAGGGTAGGGCAGTGGGCTAAGCACGCATACTTGAGTTGAGCCTGTGTTGACTGTCAGCAAGACAGAGATCTCTTGATCTCATGAGGGAGTTAAACATAGAAACATAGAAAATAGGTGCAGGAGTAGGCCATTTGGCCCTTTGAACCTGCACCGCCATTCAGTATGATCATGGCTGATCATCCAACTCAGAACCCTGTACCTGCTTTCTCTCCATACCCCCTGATCCCTTGAGCCACAAGGGCCATATCTAACTTCCTCTTAAATATAGCCAATGAACCAGCCTCAACTGTTTCCTGTGGCAGAGAATTCCACAGATTCACCACTCTTTATGTGAAGAAGTTTTTCCTCATCTCGGTCCTAAAAGGCTTCCCCTTTATCCTTAAACTGTGACCCCTTGTTCTGGACTTCCCCAACATCGGAAACAATCTTCCTGCATCTAGCCTGTCCAATCCCTTTAGAATTTTATACATTTCAATAAGATCCCCCCTCAATCTTCTAAATTCCAGTGAGTATAAGCCTAGTCGATCCAGTCTTTCTTCATATGAAAGTCCTGCCATCCCAGGAATCAATCTGGTGAACCTTCTTTGTACTCCCTCTATGGCAAGAATGTCTTTCCTCAGATTAGGGGACCAAAACTGCACACAATACTCTAGATGCGGTCTCACCAAGGCCTTGTACAACTGCAATAGAACCTCCCTGCTCCTGTACTCAAATCCTTTTGCTATGAATGCCAACATACCATTTGCCTTTTTCACCGCCTGCTGTACCTGCATGCCCAACTTCAATGACTGGTATACAATGACACCCAGGTCTCGTTGCACCTCCCCTTTTCCTAATCGGCCACCGTTCAGATAATAAGCTGTTTTCCTGTTCTTGCAACCAAAGTGGATAACCTCACATTTATCCACATTAAATTGCATCTGCCATGAATTTGCCCACTCACCTAACCTATCCAAGTCACCCTGCATCCTCTTAGCATCCTCCTCACAGCTAACACCGCCGCCCAGCTTCGTGTCGTCCGCAAACTTGGAGATGCTGCATTTAATTCCCTCGTCTAAATCATTAATATATATTGTAAACAACTGGGGTTCCAGCACTGAGCCTTTTGGTACCCCACTAGTCACTGCCTGTCTTTCTGAAAAGGTCCCGTTTACTCCCACTCTTTGCTTCCTGTCTGCCAACCAATTCTCTATCCACATCAATACCATACCCCCAATACCGTGTGCTTTAAGTTTGCACACTAATCTCCTGTGTGGGACCTTGTCAAAAGCCTTTTGAAAATCTAAATATACCTCATCCACTGGCTCTCCCCTATCCACTCAACTAGTTACATCCTCAAAAAATTCTATAAGAATCATCAGACATGATTTTCCTTTCACAAATCCATGCTGACTTTGTCCGATGATTTCACCTCTTTCCAAATGTGCTGTTATCACATCTTTGATAACCGACTCTAGCATTTTCCCCACCTAACGATGTCAGACTAACCGGTCTATAATTCCCCGGTTTTTCTCTCCCTCCTTTTTTAAAAAGTGGGGTTACATTAGCCATCCTCCAATCCTCAGGAATTAATCCAGAATCTAAGGAGTTTTGAAAAATTATCACTAATGCATCCACTATTTCTTGGGCTACTTCCTTAAGCACTCTGGGATGCAGACCATCTGGCCCTGGGGATTTATCTGCCTTTAATCCCTTCAATTTACCTAACACCACTTCCCTACTAACATGTATTTCCCTCAGTTCCTCCATCTCACTAGACCCTCGGTCCCTTACTATTTCCGGAAGATTATTTATGTCCTCCTTAGTGAAGACAGAACCAAAGTAGTTATTCAATTGGTCTGCCATGTCTTTGTTCCCTATGATCAATTCACCTGTTTCTGACTGTAAGGGACCTACATTTGTCTTGACCAATCTTTTTCTTTTCACATATCTATAAAAGCTTTTACAGTCAGTTTTTATGTTCCCTGCCAGCTTTCTCTCATAATCTTTTTTCCTTTTCCTAATTAAGCCCTTTGTCTTCATCTGATGGTCTCTGAATTTCTCCCAGTCCTCAGGTGTGCTGCTTTTTTTTGCTAATTTATATGTTTCTTCTTTGGACTTGATACTGTCCCTAATTTCCCTTGTCAGCCATGGGTGCACTACCTTCCCTGGTTTATTCTTTTGCCAAACTGGGATGAACAATTGTTGTAGTTCATCCAAGCGATCTTTAAATGCTTGCCATTGCATATCCACCGTCAACCCTTTAAGTATCATTTGCCAGTCTATCTTAGCTAATTCACGTCTCATACCTTCAAAGTTACTCTTCTTTAAGTTCAGAACCTTTGTTTCTGAATTAACTATGTCACTCTCCATCTTAATGAAAAATTCCACCATATTATGGTCACTCTTACCCAAGGGGCCTCACACGACAAGATTACTAACTAACCCTTCCTCATTGCTCAATACCCAATCTAGAATGGCCTGCTCTCTAGTTGGTTCCTCGACATGTTGGTTCAGAAAACCATCCTGCATACATTCCGAAACCCTCTTCCTCAGCACCCTTACCAATTTGGTTCACCCAATCTATATGTAGATTGAAGTCACCCATTATAACTACTGTTCCTTTTTTGCACGCATTTCTAATTTCCTGTTTAATGCCATCCCCAACCTCACTACTACTGTTAGGTGGCCTGTACACAACTCCCACCAGCATTTTCTGCCCCTTAGTGTTATGCAGCTCTACCCATATCGATTCCACATCCTCCAGGCTAATGTCCTTCCTTTCTGTTGCGTTAATCTCCTCTCTAACCAGCAATGCTACCCCACCTCCTTTTCTTTCCTGTCTATCCCTCCTGAATATTGAATATCCCTGGATGTTGAGCTCCCATCCTTGGTCACCCTGGAGCCATGTCTCTGTGATCCCAACTATATCATATTCATTAATAACTATCTGCACATTCAATTCATTCACCTTGTTATGAATACTCCTCGTTGAGGTTTGAGGTGCTGAGGGAGGTACAGAGGCTCTGGTTTAGAAGCTTGGTGTGATTATAAGGGGATTTATTTGCAGTATTCCTGTATGAGGTACCTGGAGAGGTGCCTTCATATTCATTGTCGTATAGAGCTGCAGAATGTAAACAGGCAATTTAGCCCATCCAGACTGTGCTCACCACACAGCTATTTACTTTGCACTTTATTTTATTTTCCCCACATTACCCCCAACTACCTTCTACACACTAGAGACAACTTGCACTGGTCAGTCATTCTATCGTGCCACACACATTTTGGGCTGTGGGTGGAAGCCAAAGCACGATGAACTGCAACGTTTGTTCAGTCCTACCTGGCAGAAAAATTAAACAAAATGGCTGCCCAACCATGGCCAGTCGGAGAAATAGTAGATGGCATTAGATACAAGGAGGTGATAGCCAAAAGGGGAAAATAACCCACCTATCACCATGCTTTGTGCAGGGGAAATCTGTATTACTAACTTGATTAAGTTGTTTGAGGAGGTAGCCAAGAAGAATGATGAAATTAATGTGGTAGACATTGCCTATGTGAACCTTAGTAAGACAGGTTCCCATCGCAAGCTGGTCCAGAAGGTTAAGGTAATTAGTTTCAAAACTGGTTTGATACTAGGAGGCAGAAGTTAGTGTGGAAGGGTGCTTTTCTAATTGAAAGCCTGAGACCACTGGTGTATCGTAGGGATAGAAGAGATCGAAAATTGGGCACTTTGTTCACTGATGCAATTTAATTCAGGCAAGTTTGAGGTTTTGCATTTTGGGAAGTCAATAATGGTATAATGTGTAGAGTAAATGCAGATTGCTAGGAAATGCAAATGAACAGAGGGACAACATTGGAGATCAAGTCCATAGTTCACTGAATCTGGTAATACGGGTAGAAAGTTCAAGTTGAAGTTCAAGTTTATTTGTCATTCAACCATAAATGAAAACCCATGAATACAGCCAAATGAGGCATCAATCTAAAATGCAAACGCAGCATGAAGTACATATAGCACATATCGGATAACAAGCACATGTAAGATAGAAAGTGTTGCTTCCTTTGTTTATCATAGACCACTTGAAGCTGAACACAATTATAATTAATTTAAAACTACTTATTTCACATAGGAATTTGGAGAAAAAAGAAATGAACTTCTATTGAACACAATGTATTTAATGCATAATGGCGCTGATGCATTGCAATAGTTGAACTAAGCTAAAATGTTTTGTAGATGATTTTCATTTGTACTCAGTGTCTGTGGCTTCTCACTTAAGTGCCCAACAATAATCAGCCAGCATTGAGAGATTCCAGTTGTCCTGGTACTGTTTCTCCATGACCGCAATGTCCTGGTGAAACCTTTCACCGTGCTCATCACTGACGATGCCAATATTTGCAGGGAAGAAGTCTGAACGGGAATGCAGGAATGAATCTTTAGTGTCATGTTGCGCTTCGTGTTGTCAATCAGCTGCATGGAGGTTGGTGCTCTATAGAGCCAAGAAAATTTTCAACAACATCCTTGAATGCCTTCCATGTGATTTTCTCCGGTCCAAACAGATTTGTCTGTCATTGATGACCTGTTGGATTTGCAAACCAGCAAAAATACCTTCCTTAGTCTTGGCCTCAGTTATTCTGGGAAACATCTGTCTCAAATATCAAAATCCTTCATGGAAATTTACAGCCTTTCTAAAACCTGTCCTGCCAAGCAGCATCCGCATTGCCTAAGCATGCCCAGGCATACCTGGACATGATAGAAAACTTTCAGCTTACATTGTGGGCAACATTTCAATTGACTTTAATTAGAGAATTGAAATAAAAAATGTGGGTGATTTCAAAAAAACTGGTGTGTGATATGGAAATTTCACGATGATTTTCATGATCGGCACCCCAAAATCCATAAGATGCACTCAAAAATATTCAGGATCAGAATTGTTGTTGTTCAGTGACATCAGTAAAATACAGTCACACGAATAGATATAGTCGAAGGCCCTGAGTCCATGAATGTTGCAACAGGCCGCAGTCGAACACAATATGACCTGTCTCGAGGCAAGTGAGCACTGTGGCACAGCACGGACCCCAGGCTGGACGCCATGCACACCGCTTCCGGTGGAGCACGTCGACTCTAATGGCTCTCTCCTGGGTGGCAGTAAATCGGCAACGCCGCAGCTTGGGGGCTAATCCTTCCTTCAACCAAGGCCACACAGCTTCTCCACCATCCACCCCTGCTGTCTGCCAATAAATCAGTGAAGCGGACTTGCAGCATTCCACATTAAAAGTATGCAACGGAGTCTTGTGACAGCGACGAGAAGCATCACTTGCTGATGATGAGGAAGGTATATGGGATGTTTGCCTTCTAACATCAGTGACTATAAAAAAGTGATAAACTCCTCCCAAAACATTGACTGCTTATTCTTTTCCATAGATGCTGAGTTCCTCCTGCGTTTTGTATGTGTAGTTTTATTAAACATTGTTTAGGCCACACTTGGAATGGTGTCACCACAATAGAAGGTATGTAGTTGTTCGTGAGCAAGTACAGAGAAGATTCACCTGGATATTGCCTGGATTAAAGGACATTTCATAATAAGGAGGGATTGGATAGGCTGAGCTTGTTAGCCTCCATGAATCTATGAATAGACCATAAGACTATAGAACATTGGAGCAGAATTAGGCCACTGGCCCATCAAATCTGCACTGCCATTTCATCATGGCTGATTTTTTTATCTTGCTCAACCCCATTCTCCTGAACTTACTAATCAAGAAGCTATCAAACTCTGCTTTAAATATACCCAATGACTTGGCCTCCACAGCAGTCTGTGGCAATGAATTCCACAGATTCATCACACTTTGTCTAAAGAAATTCCTCCTCATCTTTATCCCTTTGATCCTAGACACCTCACTACAGGAAACATCCACTCCATATCTACTTCCTTTGCGCCTCTGATTTTTGAATTTTCTCCCTGTTTAGAAATCAGTCTACACATTTATTCCTTCTACCAAAGTTCATGACTATACACTTCCATACACTGCATTCCAGCTGCCACTTTCACCAGTCTAAGTCCTTCTGCTGGCTCTTTGTTCCTCAAAACTATCTGCTCCTCCACCTGACTTTGTATCATCTGCAAATTTTGCTACAAAACCATTAATTCCATCATCCAAATCACTGACATATAACATGAAAAGAAACAGACTCAACATGGACTCCTTTGGAAAACCACTAGTCACCAGCAGCCATCAAGTAAATCGGTCAATAGCTATATTTAATGTCAGAGAAATGTATACGATATACATAAATCCTGAAATTCTTTATAGAACCATAGAACATTACAGCACAGAAACAGGCCTTTTGGCCCTTCTTGGCTGTGCTGAACCATTTTTCTGCCTAGTCCCACTGACCTGCAGCTGGCCCATATCCCTCCATACACCTCTCATCCATGTACCTGCCCAAGTTTTTCTTAAATGTTAAAAGTGAGCCCGCATTTACCACTTCATCTGGCAGCTCATTCCACCCTCCCACCACTCTCTGTGTGAAGAAGCCCCCCTAATGTTCTCTTTAAACTTTTCCCCCTTCACCTTTAACCCATGACCTCTGGTTTTTTTCTCCCCTGGCCTCAGTGAAAAAAGCCTGCTTGCATTCACTCTATCTATACCCGTCATAATTTTATATACCTCTATCAAGTCTCCCCTCATTCTTCTACGCTCCAGGGAATAAAGTCCTAACCTATTCAACCTTTCTCTGGTAACTCAGTTTCTCAAGTCCCAGCAATGTCTTGTAAACCTTCCTTCCTGTAATTCGGTGACCAAAACTGCACACAATACTCTAAATTTGGCCTCACCAATGCCTTATAGAACCTCACCACAACATTCCAACTCTTATACTCAGTACTTTGATTTACAAAGGCCAATGTACCAAAAGCTCTCTTTACTACCTTATCTACCTGTGATGCCACTTTCAGGGAATTTTGTATCTGTATTCCCAGATCCCTCTGTTCTATTGCATTCCTCAGTGCCCTACCATTTGCCTTGTATGTTCTACCTTGATTTTTCCTTCCAAAGTGCAATACCTCATACTTGTCTGTATTAAACTTTATCTGCCACTTTTCAGCCCATTTTTCCAGCTGGTCCAAATCCCACTGCAAGCTTTGAAAACCTTCCTCACTGTCCACTACACCTCCAATCTTTGTATCATCAGCAAATTTGCTGATCCAATTTACCACATTATCATCCAGATCATTGATATAGTTGACAAATAACAATGGACCCAGCACTGATCCCTGTGACACACCACTAGTCACAGGCCTCCACTCAGAGAAGCATTCCTCCACTATCACTCTCTGGCTTCTCCCATTGAGCCAATGTCTAATCCAATTTACTACCTCACCATGTATACCTAGCGACTGAATCTTCCTAACTAACCTCCCATGCGGGACCTTGTCAAAGGCCTTACTGAAGTCCATGTAGACAACATCCACTGCCTTCCCTTCATCCACTTTCCTGGTAACCTCCTCAAAAATCTCTAATAGATTGGTTAAACATGACCTACCACGCACAAAGCCGTGTTGATTCTCCCTAATAAGTCCCTGTCTATCCAAATACTTGTAGATCCTATCTCTTAGTACTCCTTCCAATAATTTACCTAC
This sequence comes from Hemitrygon akajei, assembly GCF_048418815.1. Classification (NCBI taxonomy): domain Eukaryota; kingdom Metazoa; phylum Chordata; class Chondrichthyes; order Myliobatiformes; family Dasyatidae; genus Hemitrygon; species Hemitrygon akajei. The sequence goes on along the minus strand of NC_133150.1, from coordinate 14,020,373 downwards.
TACCGACATCAAACTTCCTGGATTACTTTTAGAGCCTTTTTTAAACAATGGAACAACATGAGCTATCCTCCAATCCTCTGGCACCTCACTCGTAGATACCGACATTTTAAATATATCTGCCAGGGCCCCTGCAATTTCAACACTAGTCTTCTTCAAGGTCCGAGGGAATACCCTGTCAGGTCCTGGGGATTTATTTACTCTGATTTGCCTCAAGATAGCAAGCACCTCCTCCTCTTCAATTTGTATAGGTTCCATGATCTCACTACTTGTTTGCCTTATTTCCATTGACTCCATGCCAGTTTCCTTAGACACAAAAATACTATTTAAGATCTCCCCCATTTCTTTTAGTGCCATACATAACCAACCACTCTGATCTTCAAGAGGACCAATTTTATCCCTTACTATCCTTTTGCTCTTAATATACCTGTAGAAGCTCTTTGGATTATCCTTCGCCTTGACTGACAAAGCTACCTCATGTCTTCTTTTAGCCCTCCTGATTTCTTTCTTAAGTATTTTTTTGTACTTTTTATACTCCTCAAGTACCTTATTTGCTCCCTGTTTCCTATACATGTCATACATCTCTCTCTTCTTCTTTATCAGAGTTCCAATATCCCTAGAGAACCAAGGTTCCTTACTCTTATTCTGTCACGAGGTGGGGACAAAGGTGTTGGGAGAGAGGACCCACAAGCAGGACACAAACACGTCTTTCTTAGGTTCAATAAAATAGCGTTTATTACTCACTACACAGAAAATCGGGAAATCAAGGATGATAAAGAGGAACACGAACCTCGAACTAGGGGACTAGGGACTTGGATTGCTGCGGACCTGGGACTTGGAAACAGGGAACTGGGATCACCGCGGCCATGACTTGGACAGGGGGAACATGGACAGCCGTGGACCTTGGACTTGGACAGTGGGAACATGGATCGTCGCGGCCCTTGGACTAAGAGACTAGGACCTTGATTCACCGCCACCAGACACTAGGACACCATGGATCGCTGCAGCCAGAAACATGGACACCAAAACACAGGACAAGGAATCTTGAAGCAGGACTCCTCCTTCATATCAGGCACCGAGCCGGGACTCTTCGAGGGGTAGACACGGACACTGGGCATGACATCGAGCCAGAACTCCCCCTTCAACTCAGACCCAAGCCGGGACTCTTCGAGGGGTAGACACGGACAAGGGGCATAAACATTGAGTCAGGACTCCGCCTTCCACTCAGACACCGAGACGGGACTCTTCGAGGGGTAGACACGGACAAGGGGCATGACATCGAGCCAGAACTCCCCCTTCAACTCAGACCCAAGCCGGGACTCTTCGAGGGGTAGACACGGACAAGGGGCATAAACATTGAGTCAGGACTCTGCCTGTCTTGTATGAAACCACACCTGATGTGGTAACCACAGGAAGGTTAAATATCTCAGTCCCAGGTTGAGCATTAGCAATGTTAGACTCCCCGCCGCCAGAGGAATTCAGCTTACGAAATATCTCCTGTTTCTTTGACTTCACCATTGGGGAAGTATTTTCCAGTTTAGTGAAGAACGCTGGTGAATAGCTTATGTTTCCTGGTGATCTCGAGTCACTCCTTGCAGCAGAATCTGGGGCACAACCTCTTCGCGCAAGCAACGGCATTGGAAGCCATTCATTACTTGGGGACTGCCTCTGTTCAATAGGCTCTGCTTCCTTTTCCCTTCGCTGAGGAGCCTGGACTACACTCTGGCGCAGGAGGGCGAATTGCTGGTACTTTGATGTGGGCTGGATCACTCTGGCTTATCGTAGCGACGGCAACTTGCGAAGGCTTCTTAACACTTTCGCCCCGAACGGCTAAAGCCAGGGGCTTATAAGCTGCTGGTTCGGGTCGAGGGTAGATTACCTTGATTGCCAAGCTCAAGGGACATGTGAAACGGAATTAGAAGGGAACAAGAAGTCAATGGTCTGGATCGCAACCTAACTAAGTTTAAAGGGGAACCGATCTGAACCATGACAGATTCACTTTGCCTTTAATCCTGACAGGAACATACAAACTCTGCATTCTCAAAATCTCTCCTTTGAAGGCCTCCCACTTACCAATGACATCCTTGAGAACTACCTGTCCCAATCCATGCTTTTTAGATCCTTTCTCATTTCTTCAAATTTGGCCTTTTTCCAGTTTAGAACCTCAACCCAAGGACCAGGTCTATCTTTATCCATGATCAAGTTGAAACTAATGGTGTAATGATCACTGGAACCAAAGTGTTCCCCTACACAGACTTCCGTCACCTGTCCTAACTCGTTTCCTAACAGGAGATCTAATATTGCATCCTCTCTAGTCGGTACCTCTATATATTGATTCAGAAAACTTTCCTGAACACATTTTACAAACTCTAACCCATCTAGACCTTTTCTTCTCAAACGTCCACAAAAACAGAGGAGAGCTTCAAGGAATGAATGAGGAATAAATGTTAGAACCCCAAAGCCCCCCCCCCAGCTCTCCCCTCCATGCATAAGCAGCAGAAAGGCAACGATCCCCCCCCACCAGCAAAAAAGCATCGGGCGTCCATCACCGACCACTCAAGTGTACAGCAGAGCATCAATAAAGACACAGACTTGCAGTACCTCAAAGACTACTCGTTCACCCGGTAATTCTCTCTCCCTAATAAGGAAAAAGGAGGTGCCCCCGTTTCACAGCGAGAGGGGAGACATAACAAAACAACTCGCTGATTTATGGTGTTAAAAGTCTGTTGTGTTGCTTTCTCTGAGCTCTGTGCCTTTGCTCACATGGCCAACAGCAAGCCTGCTGCTTCCGGTCTTCCTTATTCTCCTGTGACGCATCTGTCGGCGGCACCATCCTTCCTTGGATCAGCCCGTCTCCAGTGCCACGAAAATCCGGCACCCTGAAGGCACACTAGTCTTCTAGGCAGCGTCTTTGGCATATCGAAAAGCTGCTTCTCGTGAGGCCCTGAGAGCGGGTCCCATTCCCGCAAAGAACCGAACTCCAGGTTGGGGTCTTCAAAGGAACCTTGAAAGGAAAAAGAAAGAGATAGCAAGGTAGAAATAAAGCTGTTTCTGAAGATGCAAGCAAAAGAGCCGCTGTTTAATGCCATTGTCACTCAGCTCCGCCTTCAAGGTCCCTTACGTTGCTACTTTTTGCCTCCTGCCAGTCAGTCAACCTTTTTCCATGCTAGTATTATTCCTGTAATAGCATGGGCTCTTATCTTGTTTATCAGCTTCATGTGTGGCAACTTGTTAAAGGCCATCTGAAGAGCCAACGTAAGAACTTCCACTAACCCTCCTCTGTCTATCTTTGTTATTTCCTCAAAGAATTCCAATAGATTTGTCAGACAAGATTTCCCCTGAAGGAAACCATGCTGATCTTGGCCTATTTTATCAGGTGCTTCCAGGTACCCTGAAAACTCATCCCAGTAATGGATGCCAACATCTAACTAACCACTGAAATCAGACTAACTGGCCCATATTTTCCTGTTTTTTTGCCTCCCTCCCTTAAAGCAATTTTTCAGTCATAAAGTCATAGAACATCACAGCACAAAAACATGCCCTTCAGCCCATCTAGTCCAAGCCAAAACATTAATCTGCCTAGTTTCGTCGACCTGTTCCCAGACTATAATCCTCCACATCCCTCCCATCCAAATTTCTCCTGTGTTGAAATCAAACCCTTATCCACCACCTGCACAAGCAGCTCATTCCACACTCTCACCAGAGTGAAGAAGTTCCCTGTCATGTTCCCCTTAAGCATTTCACTTCTCACCCTTATCCCATGACCTCTTGTTCTAGTCTTAGCCAGCCTCAGTGGAAAAAGCCTGCTTGCATTTAGCCTATCTAAACCTGTCATAATTTTGTATACCTCTGTCAAATCACCCTTCATTCTCCTTTGCTCTAGGGAATAAAGTCCTAACCTATTGAACTATTGTCCTTTTAGGTAGAGTTAAGAAACTCTAGGGAACTCCAAAGAAATCCTCTGGAACTACCCCAGAATCTGCTGACTCTTGAAATATCACTATTAATGGCTCCTCAATCTGTTCAGGTGCCACTTTCAGAATCCTGGGGTGGAATCCTTCTGATCCAGATGACTTAATTACCTTCAGACCTTTCAGCTGCCTAAACACCTTCTCCTTAATAATAACAACTACACTGCTGAATTTCTGGCATACTGCTGGTTCTTCCACAGAGTAGAATGATGCAAAATACTTATTGAGAGTGTCTGCCATTCCTCTGTCCTGCATTACTACCTCTTTAGCATCATTTTCCAGCAGTCCAATATCCACCCTTGCCTCACTTTTGTTCCTTATACATCTGATAAAAATTTATATCCTTTTTTTATATTATTGGATAGCTCACCATCATATTTATCTTTTCTCTCCTTATTGCTTTTTTAGTTGCCTTCTGTTGGTTTTTAAAAGCTTCTCAATCCTCTAACATCTCACGAAGGTTTACTATATTACATGCCATCTCTTTTGCTTTTATGCTGTCTTTGACTTCCTTTGTCAGCCACAGTTGCCTCACCTTCTCTTCAGAATGCCTTTTACTTCTTTGGGACGTACCTATGCTGTGCCATCCGAATTGCCGCCAAAATCTCCAGCCATTGCTGCTCTGCCATCACCCCTGCTAGTGTCCCCTTCCAATCAACTCTGACCAGTTCCATTCTCGTGCCTCTGTAATTCTCTTCACTCCACTCTAATACTGATACATCTAATTTTAGCTTCCCCTCTCAAACCGCAAAGAGAATTCTATCATATTACTATCCCTGTGTATTAACGGTTCTTTACCTTAAGTTCTAATAAATCTGATTCATTATACAACACCCAATCTAGAACTGCCTTTTTCCTGGTTAGCGCAATGACAAGCTGCTCTAAAATTCCTTCTCTTGGGATCCAGCACAAACCTAATTTTCCCAATCTACCTGCATATGAATATTTCCCATGACCATCATAACCATGCTCTTTTTACATGCCTTTTCTATCTCCCATCATAATTTATACCCCATATTCTGGCTACTGTTCACTGGCCTGTATATCACTCACATCAGGATCTTTTTACCTTCTACTCACAAGGATTTTACATCTTCCGATTCCAAAGGATTTGAGTTCATATTTACCACCAGAACCACCCTTTGTCAATCTGCCTGTCCTTTCAATACAATGTGTATCCTTGGATAGTTAAGCTCCCACCTATGATTTTCTTTCAGCCATGACTCAGTGATGCCCACAATGTCACACCATCCAATCTCTAACTGTGCTGCATGATCACCTATCTTATTCCCTATACTGCGTGCATTCAAATATGACACCTTCACCCTCTGCTATTTAGTTTAAAGACACAGCAGTATTCAACCTATCCCACTGACTTCAATTTTGTCCTGTCCTTTCTCAAAGTCTCACCACACACAGCATCTACTTGTATACCAACTGCCCCATCCTCAGCCCTATCACTATGGTTCCACTGCCCCTGCCAAATTCATTTAAACTCTCTGTAACAGCTCTAGCAATCCTGTTAAACAAAGATATTGGTCCCCCTTGAGTTCAGGTGTAACCCATCCTCTTTGTGCAGGTCATACCTTTCCCAAAGAGATCCCAGTGATCCAGAACTCTGAAACTCTGCCCCCTGCACTAATTTGTCAGCCACACATTCATCTGTCAGATCTTCCTATTCGTACAATCACTGGTGCATGGCACAGGTGGTAAGCAGAGATCATTGCCCTTGGGTTTCTGCTCCTCAGATTTTTACCTAGCTCCCTTTATTCTCTCCTTAGTACCTCATCCATTTTCCTACCTATGCTGTTGGCACCAATATGTACCACAACTTCCAGCTTTTCACCTTCATCCTTTAGGATGCTGTGAACCTGTTCCGAGACATCCTTGACACCTGGGAACCACATACTAACTGGGTGTCTAAATAACTTTCCATTTCAACCCAGTCTTGGTCCATGACATGAGCATATTCTGCCTTGCGCTAAAACTAACTCACTGATTACTTCATTCTGAGAGCAACCTTTTAGCTTATGCAGCAAACCCCTCACTGTGGAAATCCAGAGAGAAGACTTCATGGCTACCTGCCATTTTCTTTGTTTCCTTCTTTGCCCTTTACAGAAAGTAAGTCAGTCAGCTCTTTCTTGGAGTGCATCATTTCTGCTCTGTGTGCTGTGGAACATCTCTTCTCCAAATTTAGTGTTGTTCTGCTTATCGACTCTAAATTCCCAACAGACATCACTCGACTCCCTTCAATGACTGACAGCACCTATACAACAACTGTTTCTGCACCTAAGCATAACTATTGCGGTAAATTTCATAGTTCCAGAGAAGATTGGCATGTGAGTCTATGTTTTTGGACTGGTATTTGCTTTCTGTCCTATTATTTTTCATTTAACCTGTCAAACATGCCTCTTTTCTAAACGCACCTTAATAAGCACAATCTCAAGAGGAAGAGCTGCAATGTTCATAAACTATATACCTGCCCTAGAAATTTTTGCTGCTTCCCTTCTTACGTTCTGACTGACTCTAAATGTGTTATATGCATCACAAAATCCTTCAATATGCAAACACTCAAGCAATGTATTCTAAATTAGGTTTACATTCGCATGAGCAGAATACCTCATGATGCATACAAATGAAGGCTTTCAAACCAATTACTTAAAGGAGTTATTCAATGCTTTTTCACTGAAATTAATTTGCCAGCAATATCCTTGAAATGGTGTGATTTATTTTTCTTGAGCCTGTTTTAACAAATGCTGCATTAAAATCTGTTCAAGTTGTGAGTCGCTGGGGATGCATTTAAAGCTTTCCTATTACCTGATCCCTGTACTTCAATGAGTACACCTAACCTTGGTAAACATACCAGTCACAGCCCAATCATACCTTGCATTCTGCGCAGAGCGCTGGAATTGGTGATCAGAATATTTATTTTGAAAAAGATTAAAGATACAGTGAGATGGATGAGGCAAAGTTGCAAGCTGAGTTATTTTGCAAATATCTAAACATTCAGGCAAATAATGAAATGATAGATGTCTGAAATAATTTTTTGTGTGAAAAGGCCTAAGATGATAAGAGGCACAGATCGAGTGGACAGCCAGGACAGAAACAGCTAATACAAGGAGGCATAAATTTAAGGGGTTGAGAGGAAAGTGTAGGAGGATGTTAGAGGCAGGTTTTTTTTACAGAGAGAGTTGGGGATGCCTGCGCAGACATGAACGTTGAACAGCAAACAGGAGGAATCTTGACACGGAGATGGGGTTTTCATGGAATATCTTGAAACTGGAGCTGAACTTAGAACTAACGTTTCTAAGCGGTCAGGAAATGAAGTTATCATGTGGGAATTGGCCAACGAACTGGTAACCAGTGGTTGTGACCCTGGGGTTCTTATACTGCAGTTCCTGATGGAGACCAACTGTGCTGTCATCAAGCGAATTATCAGTAAATGGGAAATAAACGATTGGATTCAAGGCATAATCAAAGGAGATTAGGGGCAAGATAAGGGATTAACAATCGGGACCGTGATAGAACCCCCCCCCCCCCCAATGGGAACCTCCAGGCGATCCACCAGCCTTATCGGGACAGTCCCGATGGAAATCATGGTCCAAGATGAAGGAGCAGGGAATCCAGGAACGTTCCTCTGGACCGTATCCTTCCCGATCGACCAGGTACTGGAGGCCCCTGCCTCGGCGGTGCACATCCAATAATCGCTGAACGGTGTATGCTGGGTGGTCGTCAATGATCTGGGCAGGAGGAGGGGGTTTGGCTGGAGGGCACAAAGGGCTGACAGATACCGGTTTCAATCGGAAAACATGGAGTATAGGATGGATGTGCATAGATCTAGGCAGTTTGAGTCAGACCGCTATGGGGTTGATAATACTCTTAATCTCGAAAGGTCCCAGGAAGCGAGGGGCGAGTTTCTTGGGCTCATTATTGAGGGGGATGTCTTTAGAAAAGAACCAAACCTTCTGCCCAGGTCAATAATCAGGTGCAGGAATCTGATGGTGATTGGCAATCCTCCGGTTGCATCGGTTGAGCGGAGCAGGGCCGCGTGTGTGTCTTTCCAGATCTTGCAGCACCGGTGGAGATGAGCCTGAACAGAAGGCACAGCAATGTCATCTTCATGAGCGGAGAACAGAGGGAGTTGGTAACCAAGGGAGCATTCAAAGGGAGACCTTCTGGTGGTGGTGGTAACCAGGGAGTTGTGGGCGTACTCTACCCAAGCGAGTGGTTGCTCCAGGCAGACGAGTTGTTGGCCATTATGCAGCACAGTACTGCTTCCAGATCCTGGTTAGCTCGCTGTGTTGCCCGTTTGTCTGCTGATGAAACCCGGGTGACAGAATTACTGAGGCACCAAGGGCTTGACAAAAAGATCCCCAGACTTGGGAGACGAATTGGGGACCCCAGTCAGGGATAATGTCTGAAGGAATCCCGTGAAGGCAGAAGACATGATAGATGAGGATGTCGGCTGTTTCCTGAGCTGTAGGGCGTTTGGGAAGGGCTACGAAGTGCACAGCTTTGGAGAAGCCGTCCGCCGCGGTGAGTACGGCAGTGTTCCCATGTGAAGGGGGTAGTCCAGTATTGAAATCCAGCACAATGTGAGACCAAGTGTGGCTAGGGACAGGTAGGGGACAAAGCAACCCAGCAGGTGGTTGGTGGGAGGCTTTTCCATGGGCACAAACAGAACAGGCAGAGACAAAGGAACGGGTGTCAGCGTCCATGGAGGGCCACCAGAAGTGCCTCTTCAGAAGGGACAGCATCCAATCGATCCCAGGATGGCAGATGAGAGGAGACGTGTGCCCCACTGGAGAACCTGAGATCGAATGGAATTGGGCACAGAAAGGCGATTGGAGGGTCCGATGCCTGGGTCAGGTTGAGTCCATTGGGCCTCTTTGACTATGGTCTTGATCTCCCAGGTGAGGGCAGCCACCACACAGGATGGCAGAAGGATGGGCTCGGGGTTGGGAAGGCCCTCCTCGGAAATGTATTGATGGGAGAGAGCATCGGGCTTCCTGTACTTGGACCCCGGTTGATAGGTGCGTGTGAACCTGAACCGGCCAAAAAATAATGCCCAACGGGACTGGCGGGAATTCGGGCGTTTGGCGGTTTGGATGTATACGAGGTTCTTGTGTTCGGTCCAGATGATAAACAGATGTTCCGCTCCCACCAGCCAGTTCCTCCACTCCTCCAAAGCAATTGTGACCGCCAATATCTCCCAGTTCCCTACGTCATAATTTCGTTCGGTGGGGGACAGCCGACGAGAAAAGAAGGCACAGGGATGAAGTTTCTGATCAGGACCTGAACGCTGGGAGAGGACCGCTCCCATCCCAGAGTCGGGGATGTCGACCCCCACAACGAATTGACAAGAGGGGTCAGGTTGGACCAGGATGGGAGTGGATGTGAAACGCCTCTTCAGCTCTGAGAAGGCTGAGTCAGCTTCGGAGTCCCAATGAAAAGGGGTCGTAGGTGAGGTGAGTTGGCTAAGGGGCACCGCCACCCGACTATAATCCTTGATGAACTGGTGATAGAAGTTTGCGAACCCCAGAAGTCATTGGAGCTGCTTGAGTGTGGTGGGTTTTGGCCACTCCCCCACCGCCCGGATCTTTCCAGAATCTGCTCTCACTCGCCCGCTCTCCATGATGTCCCCTACGAAGCTGACTGAGGAGACAGGGAACTCACACTTCTCAGCTTTAATGAATAATTTGTTCTCCCAAAGCCTCTGTAGAACCTGACGGACGTGATGGGAGTATTCCTGGAAACTGCTGGAGAACATTAGGATGTCAGCCAGATAAACAAACACAAAATGGTTAATAAAGTCTCTTAGGACATCGGTAATCAGGGCTTGGAAGACGGTGGGGGCACCGGTGAGGCCGAATGGCATGACCAGGTATTTGAAGAGGCCTAGAGGGGTATTGAATGCCATTTTCCACTCGTCTCCCTCCCTTATTCTGACCAGATGGTAGGCGCTTTGTAGGTCCAACTTGGAGAAGATGGTGGCTCCATGAAGTGGTTCAGAAGCGGAGTTTATGAGGGGCAGTGGATACTTGTTCTTTATGGTTATATGATTTAGACCTTGGTAGTCGATGCAGGAATGTAGTGAACCATCCTTCTTCCCCACAAAGAAGAACCCTGTGCCCACCAGGGAGGATGAGGGTCGGATAATATCCCCTGTGAGAGATTCACTGATGTAACCCTCCATTGCTTCCCTCTCTGGCCGGGACAGGTTATACAGCCGACTGGTGGGTAGAGGAGCTCTGGGGAGAAGGTCAATAGCACAATCATATGGTTGGAGTGGAGACGGAAAGGGCCGGGTGCTTACTAAACACTTGTCCCAGGTTGCGGTACTCCGCTGGAACCCTGGACAAGCTGGGGGGTTCAACGGCAGATGAGGTTGTGGTGGTTCTTACAGGGGAAAGGGCCGACTGTAGACAAGCGGAGTGACAAAACGGACTCCAGTTGGCCATCTTCCTGGTGGACCAGTCAATGTAAGGATTATGACGGCTTAACCAGGGGGACCCAAGAACTATAGGAGCTTGAGGAGAGGAAATTAGGTTAAATTGTACCTGTTCCCAATGGTTCCCAGAGAGGATCTAAGACAGTGGTGGAGTGCAGTGAGTGACTGGGGCCAGAGGTCTTCCGTCCAGTGCCTGGGCTTCCAGAGGGGTACTCAACGGACCCTGAGGAATTCCGGCCTGGGACGCTATGTCTTCATCCAACAGATTTCCCTCAGCACCGGAGTCCACCAAGGCAGACAAGGACAGGGACTGTTGGTTGTAACTTAAAGCAGCTTGGATCTGCATCCAGGTTTGGGGGACAGAAGGGAATGTTGTCTGACTCACCAGGATCCCCCTTCTACTGGTGAGCCCTCCCTTTTGGCCGAAGGGAACAGGTAGCACGAAAGTGGCCAGACTGACCGCAATAGAGACAATCCCCGGCTCTGAATCTCCGGAGTCGCTCTGTGGGAGGAAGACGGCTCCGTCACAGCTGCATTGGTTCCTCTGCCAGGTGGTGGAAATGGCCTGACCGGAAGCTATTCTAGGAACGGGAGGAGGAGAGAGGTTCGGGCTGGGGGTAGATGGTAAAGCGTGCCGTGGGGTGACCAAAGCTGTAGGACGACCAGTCCTCTCTCTCTGATGTTCTCGGAGTCGGTTGTCCAGCCTGGTGGCTGGGGAGATCAATGAATCCAGGCTGTTAGTGTCATCCCTAGCCACCAACTCATCCTTTATCATGTCACACACGCCTTGGAGTGCCTCATCATTCCACCCCGAGTCCGCCGCTAGCGTCTGGAACTGCACAAAGTATTCGGCAGCACTGCATGGGCCCTGATGGAGGCTTAGCGGCATCTTTACTGTGGATGGGATGGTCAAAAATCTTCCTCATTTCTGAGATAAAGGTGGGGAATGAAGAGCAGGTCTCTGGCTGATTATCCCAAATCGCGGTGGCCTATGTTAAGGCAGTTCCTCGCAACAACCCCATGATGTAAGCTATCTTTGATAAGCGTTCGTGGATGATCAAACACCAAGGAGCATTGCAGCAGAAAAGCCCGGCACTTCCCCGGATCCCCAGCGTAGGGTTCTGGTTCAGGTATGTGCTGCTCTCTTAGCGGTTGTGTTGTCGACACATCGGGCGTCGCCACAACAGGCTGTCTGGGTTGGTCAGACAGAGTTCCCGGAGTCAACGGGGTAAGATGAGTAGATACTGGCTCGACCTGTTCATTGACCTTTTTTCTGTTCACTGACAGGGAACGGAGGTTCTCTGTGACATCCCGGAGCAGCTGATCGTGCAGGCCCAGTCGGGAGCCCTGGCTGGCGAGGGCTTGTTGCAGAGGATTTGTGTCCGCTGGGTTCATTATGGCCAGTTTGTTCCGTTGCACAGAGCGAATGAGGAGAACACAAGTGCAGGACACAGGCACAGAGACTGAGTTGGGGATGTGGGCGCAGATGTGAACGTTGAACAGCAAACAGGAGGAATCTCAACATGGAGACGAGGTTTTCATGGAATATCTTGAAACTGGAGCTGAACTTAGAACTAAAAACACAAAATGCTGGCAGGACTCAGCAGGCCAGACAGCATCTATGGGAGGAGGTAGTGACGACGTTTCAGACCCTTCATCAGAACTAACGGTTCTAAGTGGTCAGGAAATGAAGTTATCACATGGGAATAGACCAACAAATTGGCAACCAGTGGTTGTGACCCCAGAGTTCTTATACTGCAGTTCTTGATGGAGACCAGGTGTGCTGTCATTAAGGGAATTAGCAGTAAATGGGAAATTAATGATTGGAATCAAAGCATAATCAAACGAGAATAGGGGCAATTAGGAGATTAACAATCGGGACCGTGACAAATGATTGAAGTCGGTGGGGTAATTTTCAATTGTGAGAAATCGAGAGATGATGTGCAGAGAATTCCTTGTCTTCCCCATGAGCAGATGACTGGATGTTAACAGGCACAATCAACAGGTAATTAAGACGGTAAACGATATCTTAGACTTGTTTGCAAGAGGATTTGAATACGAGACCTGTTAAACATAGAACATTACAGCAGAATATAGGCCCATTGACCCACAATGTTGTACTGACCTTTAAACTTACTCTGAGATCAATCTATCCCTTCCCTATGAAGGTTCTCTGTCATCCAATTCATTGTATATCTCTGGCCTTTTTAGACTGTGCAGTACTTGTCAAAGAAGATGGACACCTAGATATCAAAGTTTACAAGAAACCAGCCCACCAGATCAGTATCTACAGTTTGACTCTCATCACCCGTTAGAACATAAGTTGGGAGTTATCAGAACATTACATCACCGCACTGAGAATGTGCCCACCAACATTACAGCTAAAGATAAGGGCACAAGTATTTGAGAGAAGTCTTGAAAGCTTGCGGATACCCTGACAGGATCTTCATCAAGACAGCAGGGACATCAGACCAGCAGACAGGGGTAAGGAGCAAAGCAGATGGGAAAGCATAGTCATCCCATATGTAGCTGGAGTTTCAGTGAAACTCAGATGGGTTTTCAACAAACACCAAATCCCTGTGTTTTCCAAACATACTCTGACACAAACTCGCCCACCCTAAGGATCTCTACACCCAAACATAAGCAGACCAATATTGTATAGGCTATCCAGTGCATATACTGCACAGGTCTGTATACTGGTGAGACAAAACAACCACTTCACAAACGGTTGGCCCAACATAGAAGGGCTAACATTTCAAGTCAAGCCTCGGCTGTATATCTACACCTAAGGGACAAGGGACACTCCTTTGATCACAACAATTTGCACATTTTGGACAGGGAGAACAGGTGGCTTGAAAGAGGGGTTAAAGAAGCTATCTTCATCAAACTGGAAAACCCATCCCTGAACAGAGGGTTGAGGTACGACACCACTGATCAATTACTTACAATACAGTCCAAATGTCTCTACCCCAGCCTCTCCACAACAGTTGACACCTCCATTCATGTATGGAAAAGACTAATGACTCTCTCATAGAAACATAGAAAATAGGTGCAGGACTTGGTCCTTCGGCTCTTCGAGCCTGCACCGCCAGGAAGCATTAAGAAGAGGGATGCCTCACGTCTTAATAAGCTGGTAAGGAAGGCGGGCTCTGTCGTGGGCAAAGTACTGGAGAGTTTAACATCGGTAGCTGAGCGAAGGGCGCTGAGTAGGCTACGGTCAATTATGGATAACTCTGAACATCCTCTACATAGCACCATCCAGAGACAGAGAAGCAGTTTCAGCGACAGGTTACTATCGATGCAATGCTCCTCAGACAGGATGAAGAGGTCAATACTCCCCAATGCCATTAGGCTTTACAATTCAACCGCCAGGACTTAAGAACTTTTTAAAAGCTATTATTAATGCTTTTTGAGATAGTGATTTAGATGCATATCATATTTTTTACTGAGTTAAGTATTGTATGTTATTAGTTTTGCTACAACACGTGTATGGGACATTGGAAAAAAAGTTGAATTTCCCCATGGGGATGAATAAAGTATCTATCTATCTATCTATCTATCTATCTATCTATCTATCTATCTATCTATTTAGTATGATCATGGCTGATCATCCAACTCAGAACCCTGTACCTGCTTTCTCTCCATACCCCCCGATCCCTTTAGCCACAAGGGCCATATCTAACTTCCTCTTAAATATAGCCAATGAACCGGCCTCAACTGTTCCCTGTGGCAGAGAATTCCACAGATTCACCACTCTCTGTGTGAAGAAGTTTTTCCTCATCTCGGTCCTAAAAGGCTTCCCCTTTATCCTTAAACTGTGACCCCTCATTCTGGACTTCCCCAACATCAGAAACAATCTTCCTGCATCTAGCCTGTCCAAACCTTTTAGAATTTTATACGTTTCAATAAGATCCCCCCTCAATCTTCTAAATTCCAGTGAGTATAAGCCTAGTCGATCCAGTCTTTCTTCATATGAAAGTCCTGCCATCCCAGGAATCAATCTGGTGAACCTTCTTTGTACTCCCTCTATGGCAAGAATGTCTTTCCTCAGATTAGGGGACTAAAACTGCACACAATATTCTAGGTGCGGTCTCACCAAGGCCTTGTACAACTGCAATAGAACCTCCCTGCTCCTGTACTCAAATCCTTTTGCTATGAATGCCAACATACCATTTGCCTTTTTCACCGCCTGCTGTACCTGTATGCCCACCTTCAATAACTGGTGTACAATGACACCCAGGTCCCGTTGCACCTCCCCTTTTCCTAATCGGCCACTGTTCAGATAATAATCTGTTTTCCTGTTCTTGCAACCAAAGTGGATAACCTCACATTTATCCACATTAAATTGCATCTGCCATGAATTTGCCCACTCACCTAACCTATCCAAGTCACCCTGCATCCTCTTAGCATCCTCCTCACAGCTAACACCGCCGCCCAGCTTCGTGTCATCCACAAACTTGGAGATGCTGCATTTAATTCCCTCGTCTAAATCATTAATATATATTGTAAACAACTGGGGTCCCAGCACTGAGCCTTGCGGTACCCCACTAGTCACTGCCTGCCATTCTGAAAAGGTCCCACTCTTTGCTTCCTGTCTGCCAACCAATTCTCTATCCACATCAATACCATACCCCCAATACCGTGTGCTTTAAGTTTGCACACTAATCTCCTGTGTGGGACCTTGTCAAAAGCCTTTTGAAAATCTAAATATACCACATCCACTGGCTCTCCCCTATCCACTCAACTAGTTACATCTTCAAAAAATTCTATAAGATTCGTCAGACATGATTTTCCTTTCACAAATCCATGCTGACTATGTCCGATGATTTCACCTCTTTCCAAACGTGCTGTTATCACATCTTTGATAACCGACTCTAGCATTTTCCCCACCACCAATATCAGACTAACCGGTCTATAATACCCCGGTTTCTCTCTCCCTCCTTTTTTAAAAAGTGGGGTTAACATTAGCCACCCTCCAATCCTCAGGAACTAATCCAGAATCTAAGGAGTTTTGAAAAATTGTCACTAATGCATCCACTATTTCTTGGGCTACTTCCTTAAGCACTCTGGGATGCAGACCATCTGGCCCTGGGGATTTATCTGCCTTTAATCCCTTCAATTTACCTAACGCCACTTCCCTACTAACATGTATTTCCCTCAGTTCCTCCATCTCACTAGACCCTCGGTCGCTTATTATTTCCGGAAGATTATTTATGTCCTCCTTAGTGAAGACAGAACCAAAGTAGTTATTCAATTGGTCTGCCATGTCTTTGTTCCCTATGATAAATTCACCTGTATCTGACTGTAAAGGACCTACATTTGTCTTGACCAATCTTTTTATTTTCACTTATCTATAAAGGCTTTTGCAGTCAGTTTTTATGTTCCCTGCCAGCTTTCTCTCATAATCTTTTTCCCCTTTCCTATTTAAGCCCTTTGTCCTCCTCTGCTGGTCTCTGAATTTCTCCCAGTCCTCAGGTGTGCTGCTTTTTTTTGCTAATTTATATGTTTCTTCTTTGGACTTGATACTATCCCTAATTTTCCTTGTCAGCCACGGGTGCACTACCTTCCCTGGTTTATTCTTTTGCCAAACTGGGATGAACAATTGTTGTAGTTCATCCATGCGATCTTTAAATGCTTGCCATTGCATATCCACCGTCAACCCTTTGTATCATTTGCCAGTCTATCTTAGCTAATTCACGTCTCATACCTGCAAAGTTACCCTTCTTTAAGTTCAGAACCTTTGTTTCTGAATTAACTATGTCACTCTCCATCTTAATGAAGAATTCCACTATATTATGGTCACTCTTACCCAAGGGGCCTCGCACGACAAGATTGCTAACTAACCCTTCTTCATTGCTCAATACCCAATCTAGAATGGCCTGCTCTCTAGTTGGTTCCTCGACATGTTGGTTCAGAAAACCATCCCGCATACATTCCAAGAAATCCTCTTCCTCAGCACCCTTACCAATTTGGTTCACCCAATCTATATGTAGATTGAAGTCACCCATTATAACTACTGTTCCTTTATTGCACGCATTTCTAATTTCCTGTTTAATGCCATCCCCAGCCTCACTACTACTGTTAGGTGGCCTGTACACAACTCCCACCAGCGTTTTCTGCCCCTTAGTGTTATGCAGCTCTACCCATATCGATTCCACATTGTCCAGGCTAATGTCCTTCCTTTCTATTGCGTTAATCTCCTCTCTAACCAGCAATGCTACCCCACCTCCTTTTCTTTCCTGTCTATCCCTCCTGAATATTGAACATCCCTGGATGTTGAGCTCCCATCCTTGGTCACCCTGGAGCCATGTCTCTGTGATCCCAACTATATCATATTCATTAGTAACTATCTGCACATTCAATTCATCCACCTTGTTACGATTGCTCCTCGCATTGACACACAAAGCCTTCAGGCTTGCTTTTTCAACACTCTTAGCCCTTACACAATTACGTTGAAAAGTGGCTCTTTTTCCTTTTTGCCCTGGATTTGCCTGCCTGCCACTTTTACTTTTCACCTTACTACCTTTTGCTTCTACCCTCATTTTAAACCCCTCTGTCTCTCTGCACTTGTTCCCATCCCCCTTCCACATTAGTTTAAAGCCTCTCGTTACCTCTAACGACCCTCATGTGATTGCTATACCTTTAAACAACTCACAGAGCAGGTAAGTCAGAAAACTACCCACCATGGATCAGAACTGAAGAAGCCTCGTGCATGAGTGGCGAAATGTCTTCTAGACAACACAGCAGGTGTGGCTGCCTTGATTTACTACTGCTTGATGTCCCTTCCCTCTTACATAACCTCCCATTTTTCTTTCTTCTTCATACATGTCAAAGAGTTTCCCAAATGCCCCTGATGTATCTGCCTCTACCATCACCCCTGGCAGAGCACTCCACGCACTTACCTGTGATACGTCCCCTATACTTCCCCCAATCACCTTAAAATTATGCCCCCTTATATTACCCATTGTCGCCCCTGGAAAACAGTCTCTGGCTATACACTCCAACTATGCCTCATAAAGGTACATCTTTACAAAGTCACCTCTCATCCTCCCTCACTCCAACTAGTAAATCCCTAGCTCGCTCAACCTGTCTTTGTAAGACACACCTTCTAGACCTGGCAGCATCCTGGTAAATTTCCTCTGCTCCAATTAGAGGCCTAAGGGGGATTGGGTCTGGAACAGGACTGGTCTCTATGCTTAAGGGAGGAAATAATTCCGACAGATGGAGCACAGCAAAGGTTCAGCAGATTAATTCCAAGAATAAGAGATGGTCACATGAGAACAATTCAGACCTGAGCTCTGTTGAGTTTAAACGAATTACAGGTGATTTTATTGAAACATACTCAATTATTATAGCTTTTCATTACGTGATGTGGAATTTTGCACCTGAAACATCAGCCTTCAGAGCAAGCTCTAGACGAGGAATGGGGAGTCAATCCATTTTCCAAAATACCATTCTGATTGGCAGCAGTTGAGGGTGTGTTGATATCATTAGTAATGTTGCATTTCCCAGCTGGTAGATGAGGCTCCATCGATTCCTCCTTTAATCTCCATTATATTTTCTTTCAAAAACCACTCCTCAGTAGAAATGGAGATTAAAAGTCAAGGCAAATGCCAAGGAACATTTTTGTTAATATTGTAGAGAGACTTTCAACAGAATCAAAGAAAGCAATAGCGATGTAAGAAGATTGTATAAAATCAGCTGAGGGTAACAGACATCCCGCTCTGCAAAAACTCACTTCAGGGAGGTAGCACCATCACCCCTACCCCCAGCAACCCCTTCCCCCCTCCACCCCAGTCGACCTCCAAAGGTGTATGTACACAGGGCATTTGATTATGAAAGAACACAACATTTTATTTGATCACATATTGAAACTATTTACACACACACACACACACACATACACATATATTTTTTTCCTTGTGAAATATCTTGTTGTCAGTCTCAATGCTAATAGCTAAATGCTAATAGCAAATAGCTTTTCTATTTCTTTCGCTAACTTTCCTTGTACTGTGATGAGGCTTACTTGGCAGATTTGAGCTGGCATAGTTTTTTTTGCTATTTTTGAATCAGGAAACATTCTCCTGAATAGCTTGCCTGTGTGCTTACACACTGGAATGGCAGGTTATGCTCAATGATTTCCAGGATATTGTATATAATTTGCAGGCATCGGGGAGCAGCTATCAATATGTGGGAGACTCCTGGAACTTCTGGGAGAGGTGGGATGTCTGGGGTAAAGACAGCCTTTCAAATATATTTACCTTTTTATATTTATTCACTTTGACTTTTCTTGCTTCCTATTTTCTTTATGGAGCAAATTCCCTTCCTTTCTTTTTCTACACTCCCACAATTCTTAAGACAACTTATTTATATATACATATAGGAACATTAGCCCTGTTTTCTTTCTTTCCACAAATGCTGTCTGACCTACTGAGTGTCCCCAGTATTTTCTGTTTTAATTTTAGATTTCCCGCATCTGATATAGAGTTGATACTTCCCGGAGTAAATGTGTTCAGAGCCAGATTCACGATCACAGGTCAGAGGAGAAGAATTTTTTTTACCCAAAAGCTGGTGGGTCTGTGGAACTTCTGACCCAGTGGATATGTGGAAGCTCAGTCACGCAGCATATTTAAGACAGAGATCAATAGTGTTCTAGTTGTTAAGGACGCAATGGGTTTAATGCAACAAACTGGGGGTGAGGTGAAAGGGCAGTTATGATCTCAATGAATGGTGGAACAAGCAAACAGAACTTAATAATCGCCTCCTGTTTCTGTTTCTTCAGTATCAATAACATTATAATTAACAATTTCTCATCAATAAATTATTTTTATGTTCTTTTCATTTCAAATTATGTTTTACTTAAAAGCCAGTGTTTTCCTGCCGGTAGAATAGGTGTAATTTTGCACACATGCACTAGAGGGAGCCAAACTCCTAAATTCTGATAGTTTCGGCACTGGTGTCTATTGTGAGACAATGAAGGATTCCTCGTTTTCCTTTGCCTCCTAAGGATGCTCAGTGTTGACAAAGGAAGTCCATATGTTGGAAATTGGGCCATATACTTAGCGAGTCAAAACTGGCTTATACTTAACAGGTCAAACTTCATCTATAATATATTATAAATGTGGAGGTGACTTTGGTCAAAAAAAAAATTGCTACCCCCTTCATGTTCTTGAAATAACAAGCAAAGTGTAAGTTTGTAGTGCACTTTGTGTCTGTAAAATAATTTCAAGATGCCTCAGAACCAGGAGATAAAATAATTCGATGGTAATGCCATTTAAAAACAAAATGGTCAAGTCCTCTGAAAGTAATTTAACTTACGATGTAAAGAAATAAACTCTTGGAAATGCATATTCTGTTGCAGTTTTGTAAGGCATTTTCAAAATCTGCTCTTGGGTAATGGGACATCTGTTTATATTCCTTTCCAAATGGGGAGGTGAAATTAAACAGGTCATCTTGAGCTGCAAAATAAATCAGATGAGCTTTGGAGAACAGCAGCTCCTGTTCATAGCGCAATCAATCACAGAGAAGAATGCTTGATTATTCACGAGGTTTGCAGCAAAAGTATTGGAATATGTTGACTGGTTTTATTTGAAAGAAACTGAAATATCCCGTGAGCAGGACTTTGTAGAGTTGTTGTGAGTCCCAGTGCTAAACATTTCACTTTAAACGTACCGGGGCGTCAATTATACTGGCACGCAGGAGAGGCACCGGGAGGAATGCAGGGACCATTCAAAAAGAACTAAATTAATTTGTGATCTCAAACCTTTTAAAGTCATGATATTAAAGTAACAAGCCTGGAATTTGGTTCACATAACTGCTTGTCTCTGCTTGATTAGATAATAAATAACTAGAGCCGTGTGACATTGAACAGATGAACTGCTTGTGAAAAGGATACAACTCTGGTGGCATTTCATTATGCTGCCTGCAGCTACTTACATCAATAGGAGCTTGAATGCCAACAGCATGGCTAGTCCAGTCAGTTAAAACCACAACAAAAGATTCTTCCAGCTCAATGCCTTGTAAATCATCTTTCAGTTTGTTTACGAATTAATATTCATGGACGGTGACACATAAAATGACACTGTTATTACTTCTCTGTTTATGGTCCGAGTAAACCGAGGTACAGTTAGACAGCAGGAGATTTAATTATTCAATCACCTCGCGGCCAAATGGCACATTGTGATCTCTTCTCTGTTGTCATTTCGTGGCTGGCCTGGTGAAGGTGTCCTGTGTCACACCGCCACTCTATTTACTACTCTCTGAGAGCTGATCCCTTCCGCTTACAGGATGGCGTTCAGCAAAGCATGGTTCCAGGTAGTGTATCGGATGATATTCTTCACTCCTGGCCAAGGCCTTGGAACATTTTCCTTCTTATCATCCAAGAAAAAGGTTTTGCATTTATTATCTGATAGCACCTTTGGTGTAAAATTCTCAGGATCACAGACATTTATTATGGGAAGTCTTTAGGTCATGATTCTATTCTGATCGTGGGCTTCTGACATTTGAAGGCACATAACAACATGCTGAGGAATTTGGTGTGTACTGTGTTGTGCATCTTGGTCCCAAGGAATGTTGTTTTATTTGACGGTATGCATGTGTACGGTTGAATGACAATAAACTGAACGTGAACTTGATGGAGAGGAGTGCTAGATAGTTGGCACAGACTTGGCAGCTGTTGGACGTGTATCCATGTTGTCTAGCTCTACAATACTGCGTTGGCTTCTTGTCAATCTCCCCCCGTTGTGAACACATCTCCCATGTCGGGAAACTCACTTACTTCCATGGAATTGTTCTTGTTGGTGACTGGCTTCTAATTCATTTCTTTTGTGCACTTTCAGTGCGACCTATATAGACAGTCCAGACCATGATTCAGTCCGTTTTCCAGAGTAGCCCTCTGACTGGCAGCAGCTGAGTGTGTGCTGCTATCATTAGTATCGCTACATTCTCCAGACATAGGTGGGGCTCTGGTCATTCCTCCTCTATTATTGTTTCTTTTTAAAACCATTCCACAGCAACAATAAATGAATTAAAAGGCAAAAAAAAAATTTTTTTTAAGTCAAGGAACATGTCTTCCTAATATTGTAGAGAGATAAGAGAAGAAACTGGTATACAGTATGTGAAGATGATGTGTAAGATGAACAGAAAGTAAAGGTGGCCTTATAAACTGATTTTTTTCTTTTGTATTTATTCACTTTAAATTTTTAGTTTTCAATATTGTGTTTTTTTTTTCCAATAAGCTCCGTTCCTTTCATTTTTTGATCTCCCACAGTACTTAAGACAACATATCTATTTACACAGTATGGTCAAAATGCCAAGGTGTGCAGCCCATGACAAGGTGGGAATGAGCTGTCTTCCTGTGCTTGCTAACATCCACACGGTGAAGTGTTTATGAAACATTTAGCTAAAAAGTCTGGCTTATGTCCTGCATGTTGGTCTTTACGGAGGTTCAGCTTTGGCACGGATCCATACCTGGGTTTTACTGTTGTAATTCATTGCAGTTTCTTTATAAGCTGCAGTAAGGATTGCTCTTGAATAAATTCAGCCAGACACTTGATTGGTACCTTGTAGATGCTTGGAAGGTTTAGGGAAACAATCACCACGAAATGGCCAATCTTTGACACACAGCTATGTCGGAGCTGTGTTTGAACGGAGCTATGTTTGACGTGCATGGTCCCGTACGGGATGCCTGGGTGCTGATTGCGATGAGCTGATAATGTGGCTGACAACACAGCGTGGTGATTACACTTCACTCTGTTACTGATGGGCGTTGCTTTGCGCTTGGGGTCTGCCACTGATCAACCTGAGCCTGAACAGTGTCCTGACCTTCCTGGGTATGATCACACCGCTTCATTTCCCGAGGAAACGCGCACAGAATTGAATGCAGCAGTCATTAGTATGAAATTGAAGCCTAGTCTTCATTACTGCCTCCATTTTCGACTGCTTTACAACAAAATCTGGAACTAAGTTGTCCTGCAGGAACTGAATCTCACTGTGTTTGAAATGGATCGGCCATTCCTTTGCATAACTGACAACATTTTCTAAAGCTTTGCTAGTGATTGCAAAAAGACTGCAATACTGCTTTTGGTTATGAACATCATCCAGGGCGAATGTTAGGATAGATGCAGGTTTATAAATAATCGTACTGCTCACTTTCAGGTAAATCTAGTTTGTAGGCAGTCATCACCAGTGGACTGTTGTCCAGCTACAGAGTTTTTAGCATCTTTTGGAGCTCATCTGAATCAAGTTGTCTGGTGAGGTGTCTTTGGTGATGGAGGGCTCAGGAGGAGGCAGGGTTGTATTATCCACTGATCTGTTTGAAGGGGTTGTGATCACTTCCACCTCTTTCCTGGGTTGTGTATTCATTTAGAACCAGAATACTCATGGCGGTTTCTCTCAGCAGCTGTTTAATTGTCCATCGCCATTCACCTCTGCGTGTGAGGGGACCGTTCCGTTGACTATGGGCCAGCCACAACTGCGTCTGATGTTTAGCACGCAATAGCTTTTTGTTGTTCGGCTTTATCAGATTACCACCTCGTTTCTGCTTTGGCCTCAGACTGTTTCAGGGCTAGTCTCACATGCTAAGAAACAAAAGCTGCGTATTTCTGTCAGATTTTGTAAAAAAAAATAAAGTTGGGCATGTAACTTAGACCGTAATTGGAATGCTGTGAGCAGTAATAGGTCCCATATGTAAGAAAGTACATCTTGGCGTTGACGAGGGTCCAGAGGAAGTTTAGAGAATGATCCCAGGAATGAAAGGGTGCGAGGAGTGCTTGATGGATCTAGGGGTGAAACACACCCTAGGGTATCCGGAAATGTGTTGGTCTGCAAGCTCGCTGCTGGCTGACACGTTTCAGGTTTCTGTCTATGCTGAGAGACTGACTGAGGCCTGGGGCAGTCACTGCAAGGGATCTCAGTCTGGGTTTCTGCTATTGGACAGGAGGGGCCAGGGTGGGTGAGGAAGTTCTCAATTGTAGTAGTAGAAGCAGAACTAATTAGAACAGATTCAGATATTGGGGGCTTTAGAGTTAATCAAGAAGAATATAAGATTAATTTATTTGCTGATGATGTTTTGATTTATTTAACAAACCCATTGCAATCCTTGCAAAGATTATCCTTTAGATTGGAAGAATATGGGAAAGTATCAGGTTATAAAGTAAACTGGGATAAAAATGAAATTTTGCCCCTCACCAAAGGAAATTATAATCAATGTCGATTAGCAACTCAATTTCGATGGTCAATGAATGGGATAAAATATTTAGGTATTAGAGTTGATAACTATGTTAAAAATTTATATAAACAAAACTATTTGCCATTATTAAAAAAAATAAAAGAGGATCTTGATAAATGGATGATGTTACCAATAACATTAATAGGTAGAGTTAATGCTGTAAAAATGAATATATTTCCTAGATTGCAATATTTATTTCAAACTTTACCAATACAATTACCTCAGAAGTTTTTTCAAGAACTGAATAAATATGTAAGGAAATTTCTTTGGAAAGGTAAGATGTCAAGAATATCATTGGAAAAATTGACATGTAAATTTGATTTAGGGGGGGTTACAACTTCCAAATTTTAAGAATTATTATAAAGCAAATCAACTTAGATTTATTGTGTCTTTTTTTGATGAAGAAAAATCGGCATGGATTAAAATAGAATTAGATAAGATAGGAGAAAATATACCAGAGGATTTTATATATAAATGGGAATCCAAATGGATACGGGAAAAAAAAGAATCTCCTATATTAAGACACTTGATTGATTTATGGAATAAGGTAAATATGGATGATGAGATAAAGAAATCTTTATTAGCAAAAAGAACTTTAATTCAAAATAGGCTTATTCCTTTTACAATGGATAATAAACTTTTACATAATTGGTTCCAAAAGGGGATTAAATATATAGGTGATTGTTTTGAAGGAGGTATATTGATGTCGTTTAATCAATTAAAAAATAAATATAAAATATCAAATAATACTCTTTTCTGTTATTTTCAATTAAAAGCCTATTTACAAGAAAAGCTGGGACAAACAATGTTGATGCCAAAACCTAGTGAAGTAGAAATATTAATTCAGAAAGGAAAAATTAAAAAAATTATATCTTGTATGTATAATTTGATTCAAAAGCAAACAATTAAGTTAGGAATTCATAAATCAAGACAAAAATGGGAATCTGATCTGAATGTTAAAATTGATGGGAAAAATTGGTCAAGATTATGTTTTGATAGTATGAGAAATACAATAAATGTTCGACTTAGATTAATACAATATAATTTTTTACATCAATTATATATAACACCACAGAAAATAAATAGATTTAATTTAAATATGTCTAACCAATGTTTTCGATGTAGTCAAGAAATTGGTACTTTTTTACTTTCTACCTGGTCCTGTTTTAAAATTCAACCATTTTGGATAAATTTAAGATTTTTATTGGAACAGATTATTGGAGTACAACTCCCACATAGTCCATTATTATTTTTATTAGGAGACATTGAAGGTACAATACCGAAACTTAAATTGAACAAGTATCAGAAAAAATTTATAAAAATTGCATTGGCAGTAGCCAAAAAAGTTATCGCAGTTAGTTGGAAATCTGATTTATATTTAACTATGGATCATTGGAATAATGAAATACATAG
This sequence comes from Hemitrygon akajei, assembly GCF_048418815.1. Lineage (NCBI taxonomy): Eukaryota > Metazoa > Chordata > Chondrichthyes > Myliobatiformes > Dasyatidae > Hemitrygon > Hemitrygon akajei. The sequence goes on along the minus strand of NC_133150.1, from coordinate 13,995,313 downwards.
TTGTATTCCATTTGAAAAAATTACGTATAATCTAAGAAATGAATATGATATATTTTTGAAAATTTGGCTCCCATACTTACAAAAGATAGGATTAAATACACAGGTCCTTTGAAGATAAAATCATAGTAATTGGGGAAAGTAAAAATAAATATCAAAATTATTTTGAACTCCATGGAGCATGTGGGGGTCCTCCGATATCCAGGCAATCTCTCTTCTTTCTTTTTTTTCCTTTCTTTAGATAAGGGTTAAGGGGGGGGGAGGGTTAAGGGGAGGGGGAAGGGTCAACATTATTTTTCTTACTATTTTATTATCACATTTATTCCTTGTAATTTCTAAAATTTAATAAATAAATAAATAAAAATTGTTTTTGTTGTAGTAGTAGTGTATTACTCCAGGGGGTCATATGAGTGGCAACAGGCTATTCATTTTAAGAACACCACTTAATGAATTGTCTGTGAGTGTAAGAATGAAAAGCAAAGGCATTGCATGGATTTCTCTTGGAAATTTTTTTTTATTATGGATAAAGTTTATTTTGACATTAAAAAAGTTTTATAGTTCTGGGCCTGAACATACTAGAGTTTAGAAGAATGAGTGGTGATCACACCCAGAGCGCAGGCTTCAGGTAATAGAGAAGTGACCACTAGGAGAAGGGGTAAGCACGTGTTCCCCTGTGGCAACAAGTATACCCCTTTGGATACAGCTGGGAGGGGTAACAGTTACAAACCCGCAGGTTTTGTTTACTGTGGACTGTTGCTTTAAGAGCGCCTAAGTGAGGTGGGACAATGACATTAGTCACAGGCTCTTGCAGTCTGTGCGGATTGAGAGAGAGCGAGAGAGAGAGAGAGAGAGAGAGAGAGAGAGAACGAACAGCTACTCTCGCAGTCTTCGCAAGACTTGGAACTACGAACTGCTGGGGCAAGTTTGCTCCAGTATGGGTGTCTGTCACTCCGTATAATCCATAGGAGTGGATTTCAGGATATCTTGTGGGACCAGTTGTGTAGCCCTTGCCTGGGTATGTGGTGTGGTAACCACTAGAAGATGATATCCCTGTGCCAGGTCACTTTTGGTGATAATTTGTATGAGGATTTCTAACGATATGACGGACAAGATCTACGGTGACTGTTAACTCGTTTCCAGCGTGGAACCTGTGGAATACTCCGTACTTACCTTTTCTCTCTGTTACAACCTGGATTACAAATATCTCTCTCCCATCATTTATTTCATGGATTACTGGACTTTCCTACTTTACCATCTCAAAACTCTAAGCCTTGTTCCCCCATCCCCCCCCCTCAAGCTCAATATAGTTTGAGAGTTATATTTACACATATATACACATAACACTGTTAACTTCTGTTTATCTTGGTTTAAGTTACCACATTATAAGTAGTTACTAATAAAGATAGTGGTTTCAACATCAAAACCAGACTCCAGGTGTAATCTGGTTCGTTTCTAAAACGTTACCGTTGGTAACAATGACCTATCCAGGCCCAGCCGCAGAGCCAGGTAGGTCAGGGCCACTGTGGCCGGCTCCAAGGCTCAGGCAGAGCGATTGTGATGGGAGACTCAATAGTCAGGGGGATGGACAGGAGGTTCTGTGACGGTGAAAGAGGCACCAGGATGGTGTGTTGCCTCCTAGGTGCTAGTGTCTAGGATGTCTCAGAGTAGCTGCAGAAGATTCTCAGGAGGGAGGGTGATCAGACACCAATGACATAGATAGAAAAGGGAGAGGGAGTCCTGTGCAGTGAGTATAGGGAGTTCGGAATCAGGACCTCCGAGGTAGTATCTCTGGATTACTCCTAGTGCTTTGTGTTGGTCAGGGCAGGAATAGGATTATAGTACAGATAGATAAATGGAAGAGGGAGTAGGGGTTCAGATTCTTGGATCATTGGACCCTTTCTGGGGCAGAAGTGATTTATAAGTGAGGGTCGGTTTACACTGGAGGGTAATCAATATTCAGGCCAGGAGATTTGTTTATGCTATTCAGGAGGGTTTAAACGAGTTGGACAAGGGAATGGGAACCAGAGAAGCAGGCCAGAGAGGGGAGGGATGGAGAGGAAGGCAGATGTCAGGAGGGGTAAAAATAGACAGGAGCAAAGTGATAGATATGATGGGGCAGACAGATAGTTTGAATTGCATGTACTTTAATTCTATGAGTATTATGGGTAAAGGTGATGAACTTAGAGCATGGATCAGTGAGATCTTGGGGTCTGTGTCCATAGGACACTCAAAGCTGCTGCTCAGGTTGACTGTGTGGTTAAGAAGGTGTATGGTGCTTTGGGCTTCATTAACTGTGGGATTGAGTTCAAGAGCCATGAGGTAATGTTACAGCTATATAAAACCCTGGTCAGACCCCGCCTGGGGTACTGTGTACAGTTCTGGTCACCTCATTACAGGAAGGATGTTGATACTATAGAGAGAGTGCACAGGATATTTACAAGGATGTTGCCTGGATTGGAGAGCATGCCTTATGAGAATAGGTTGAGTGAACTTGGCCTTTTCTCCTTGGAGTGACAGAGTATGGGAGGTGACCTGAGAAAGGTGTATAAGATGATGAGAGGCATTAATCATGTGGATAGCCAGAAGCTTTTTCCCAGGGCTGAAATGGTTAACATGAGAGGGCATGATTTTAAGGAGCTTGGAAGTAGGTACAAGGGGGGGGGGGTGTCAGAGGTGAAATTATCAGGGTGCGTGGAATACACTGCCAGCGAAGGTAGTGGAGGCGGATAAAATAGGGTCTTTTAAGAGGCTCTTAGATAGGTACACGGAGCTTAGGAAAATAGAGGGCTATGGGTAAGGAAATTCTAGGCAGCTTCTGGAGTAGGTTACATGGCCAGCACAACATTGTGGGCCGAAGGGCCTGAAATGTGCTGTAGATTTTCTGTGTTTTATGGAACTATGACATAGTGGCCATTACAGAGACTTTGCTGAGAGAGGGATAGGTATGAGTGATTAATATCCCAGGGTTTCGATGTTTCGGAAAAGATAGAGCGGATGGGGAAGACACTACTGTTCAGGGATAACGTCACAGCCGCACTCAGAAAGCCATAATGGAGGGCTCATTCTCTGAGTCGATATGGGAAAAGCTCAAAAATAGGAAGGGTCCATGCACTCTGATGGGATTGTACAACAGATCTCCTAGTAGCTACTGGGACATTGAGGAACAGATAAGCAGGCAGATTAGAAAAGGTGTTAAAACAATTGGTTTTTTGTCAAGGGAGGTTTCAGCTTCCCTAATGTAAACTGTGACCTTCTTAGTGCAAGAGGTTTAGATGGGGCAGAATTTGTTAGATGCAACCAGGAGGGTTTCTTAACTCAATGTGTAAATAGTCCAAGAAGAGGAGGGGCTGTACTGGAACTGGTGAAAGGCCTGGCCAGATGACTGACCTTTCAGTGGGTGAGAAGTTAGGAAGCAGTGACAACTGCTCCTTAAGTTTTAAGATAGCTATAGGTAAGGCCATGGACCCTATACAGAGGACTAATTTGTACTCTGTACAAATTACAGAGGAGGGGGTTTGCTGTCTTGAGGCAAATCAGGGTGGACAAATCGGTTGGTAGGTTAATTGGGTTAAATCGAGGGCTGCTGGGCGGCACAGTCTGAATGGTCAGAAGGGCCTAATCTGTGTTGTACCCTAATAAAAAACAATGAATAATGTCTGTACCCTTTCATTGTCCTCACATTCATGTTCCCATCTAAATGTCTCTTAAAAGTTCCTTATGATTTTGCCTCTACCACCACCCCAGACATCCACTATTCCTGTGGAAAAAATCTTGCCCCTCAAGTCTCCTTTAAAATTACTCCCCCTCATCCTTAAATGCTGCCCTCAGGTATTAGCCATATTTACCCCTGGGAAAAAGATACTGTCTGGTGACTCTATCTATACCTCTCATAATGTTATAAAGCTCTATCAGATCTCCGCTCAATTTCCACCACTACATAGAGACCAACCCAAGTTTGTCCAACCTCTCATTATAGCACATGCCCTTTAATTAAAGGCAATGTCCTGGTAAACCTCTTCTGCACCTTCACCAAAGACTTGACATCCTCCCTATAATGGGGAGACCAGAACTGATGCACTACTCCAGGTGCCACCAAGCTAGAGTTTTATAAAGCTGCAAAATAGCTCCCTGACTTTTGAACTCAATGCCTCAATTAATAAAGGAAAGCATGTCATAAGCTTTCTTAACCATCCTGTCAACCTGGGTCTTGTCCTTAACAGTGTACTCCCTCTTCATATTTAACCTATCAAGGTGCATCTCTATCTGCCATTTCTCCTCCCATATCTGAAATAGTGGATATCAAACACACTGTATCCTTTGTCAGTCTTCTAACCTATCCACAACACCACCGGTCTTCATATCATCTGCAGACTTATTAACCCACCAATCTGCATTATCATCCAGGTCATTTACATATATTATAAATAGTACAGATTCCTGTGGAACCCCACTAATCATAGACCTCCAGTTCCTTCAACCACTACCCTTTATCTTCTAAAGGCAAGCCAATTCTGAATATAATCAGCCAACTCACTATGAATCCCAAGCATCTTAATCTTCTAGATGAGTCTCCCATGAGGGACCTTGTCAATCACTTTACTAAAATCCGTGTAGACTATGTGAGGACAATGAAAGGGTACAGACATTATTCATTGTTTTTTATTAGGGTACAACACAGATTAGGCCCTTCTGGCCCTTCAGACTGTGCCGCCCAGCAGCCCTCGATTTAACCCAATTAACCTACCAACTGGTATGTCTTTGGTCTGTGGTCACGGTGAGACCATACAAGCTCCTTATAGTCAGCAGCGGGAGTTGAACCTTGGCCACTGGTACTGTAAAGTGTTACGGCTAACCACTACACTACTGTGCTGCCCCTGTATTGTGTAAGCAGAAGAGATTAGTTTAGTTAGTTATTTGAGTACTAATTTAATTGGTTCAGCAGAACATTGTGGGCTGAAGGGCCTAGTCCTGAGCTGTTCCGTTCTAAGTTCTATCTCATGGGAGCCTAACAAATATTGAAAGGCCTCGGTAGAGTGGATGTACAGAGGATGCTTCAAATAGTAGACAGGTCTTGAACCAGAGGACACAGCCTCAGAATAGAGGGAGTTCCCTTTAGAACAGAGATGAGGAGATGTTTCTTCAACCAGAGGGTGGAGAATCTGAGGAATTCATTGTCACAGATAGTTGTGGAGGCCAGGCCATTGGGTATATTTAAAGTGGAAGTTGATAGGCTCTTGACTAGTAAAGCCAACAAAGGTTAAGGAAGAAGTCGGAATAGGGATTGAGATGGAAAATGAATCAGTCATGATCAAATGCGAGAGATTTGATGGGCCAATTGGTCTAATTCTGCCCCTATGTCTTATGGTTGTATATTCGGCTTGCGTGTGACATTGGAGAGGTTGAAAGGCCAAGCCTTGAGCTTGTGGATTGTGGGTAGCAGCACCAGGGTGGCATTATTATTGATCTGCAATATTTCTAAAAGGTATGAATCTGTGGCAAAGACTTCATCAGACAGCTAATTGACTAGTATGTGGATATCTCTGAATTTTGTCCCTAGGTGATTGTGATGAACTGTTCACAGATCTGTTGGTTTTTTCTAAACCTGATGTCTTGATCACTACTGGGTAACATGCCATGGTTATCTTTATTGAACCAAATTTCCGCTGAGAGGTATATGTGACCAGGGAAGTATGCTGACATTCATAAATGCTCAAAAATGAATAAAAATTAAACACAGAATTATTTCTTAAGATTTTAAGGAGTGAGTTTAAAAAGGCAGTTAAAGACCCCAGGATATATTTAAATACATTCAGATTTAATAAATTAAGTATAAAGACTTTATTTTTTTTGTGATGTGGGCTCAAACATGCCAATCATGGGGATGTGGATCACAGATGTCCACTGTTGTGCAGGACGCCTGGACTATGCTATTGTGTAAGGAAATCTCGAACTTCAGGCAAAGTTATGAAAGTAAATGCCCCACTCCACCACATCCCACAGCCCCTGACCTGTAGCTTTGTGTGTGATTGTTGATGTTTTAGCTGAGATTCAAAGTTGAGTTTATTATCATATTGACAAATACGTAAATCCTCATGTGCGATGAAAAACGCAGCAACATCGCAGGTATGCAGTAAAATATATGCAGCATACACAGTAAAAAAAACTCAGAAAAACATAAATTAAACATAAATTATACAAACATTTAAAACAAGAGTTAAAACCAATAAAATAAACTGGTCCTTTTTAATGCAAAGTGATCAAAATGGTTGTCCAGGTATTGCTAAACTCTTATGATTAAGATTTTTCTGGTTGGTTCAAAAACCAAAGAGCTGAAGGGAAGTAGCTGTTCCTGAAGTTGGTGGTGGGGGACTTCAGAATTCTGCACTTCCTGCCCAATGGTCGCTTAGCCAAGATAGTGGGAATCTTTAATGATATATATCACCTCCTGTTGATATGACTGATGATAGGTAGGGATGTGATCTTTATGTATTGGGTGGAGTTCACCAATCTCTCACATTGCTGTGCATTCAGACTGTCGTATCTGACCATGATCCAACCAGACGGTATACTTTCAACAGTGCATTTGTGCAAGTTCGTTAGAGTGTTCGGTGACAAGTCGATCCTCTTTAAATTCCTCAGGAAGTAAAGAGGCTGGAGAGCTTTCCTTGTAGTTGCATCAACATTCTGAATCCGGAACAGGTCATCTGTGACGTGAATTTAAATTTCTGACTCTCTCAGCCTCTCACCCTACTTCCCTTTCCTGAAGCCATTTCTTCAGCTTTGTTGACGTTGAGCAGGGGGCCCGGTGTCCTAGCTCACTACTGGGCCACCTGTGATTTGTCCAACAAACAGTAGTCTTGCCTGCAAACTTACTACCAATCCTCACCGATTGAAGTTCGCTGACGAGGAAACTGGGAGGCAGAGAGGTCCAGGTTTTGAAACTTGGCAGCGAGTTTAGATGGGATGTTTGTGTTGCATGTCAAACGTAGTCGATGAGCAGCAGCCTAACGCACAAGCTCCTGTTGTCCAGGCGGTCCAGAGTGATGAGCCAGAGAAATCACATCTGCTGTTGGAGCGAAAAGAGGTCATCTCTGAGGTAAGAGTTGGTTTGCACAGCAACCAACCTCTGAAGTAGTTATGGTTGTGATATCGTAGATAGTCATTTAAGCTGGATACGCTTCTCTTCTTGGACATTGGTACAATAGGTGCTTTTCTGAAGCAGGAGAGGACCTCAGAGTTAGAGTACGTCTGTAAGTACTCCAGCCAGTTGGCCTACAAAGGTCGTAGGTGCTCAGCCAGCTATTCCATCTGAACCAGGCACCTTTCATAGATTCACCCTTTTGAAGGATGCCCAGATGATAGCCTGAAATTACAGGGTCATTGGGAGATGTGGGTGCTCGTGTGGGTGTGTCATAGTTCTCCCTAACAAAGCACGAGCTCCTCCAGGAGTGATGTCGCATGTAGGAAGTTATACTGTGTAAGCCCTGCACAGCTACCTCACATCCATCTGTCATTCCAGTTTAAAACTGACTCTGTGTTCACAATGGCCTACTGGAGTTGGACCTGGGATGACTCTGATTCACCAGTCCTAACTAATAAATAATAACAGTAATTATCATAATAAATATTTTATTTAAAGAACAATACAGCACAGTACAGGCCTGTGCTGTACCCCCAAGGGAGTGAAAATCCTTATATTGTGTGTCTGTTGCTATGTACAAGCAATAAGTTAGGGAAATGTGGGAGGATGTTGCCCAAACATTAAGATTGTATATATAATTGTTTAGTATACATGCACGTACAGTCATATACAATGTATGGTCAGATATGCAGTCAGCTCAATTGATAAGTCCAATGGCCTGGTGAAAGAAGCTGTCCCAGAGCCTGTTGCTCCTGGCCTTAATACTGTGGTGCCAATTGCCAGGCGGTAGCAGGTGAAACAGTTTGTGGTTGGCGTGGCTGGAATCACAGATGATTCTCCGGGGCCTTTTTACACACCTGCTCTTGTAAATAGAGGGAAGTTCACATCCACAGATGCGCTGGGCTATGCGTGGCAACACAGTCGTGGGTGTATAGGGAGTAGAGGAAGGGATTCAGGACACAGCCCTGGGGGGCTCCTGTGTTGAGGGTCAAAGGGGCATAGGTGAGGGTGCCCCTACTTACCACCTGCTGGTAATCTGACAGTAAGTCCAGGACACAGGTGCACAAGGTGGGGTGCAGGCTGAGGTCTCCGAGCATCTTGTCAAGCCTGGGGGATTGAATGCTGAACTGTAGTCCAAGAACAGCATTCTAATGTATGCACCCCTCTTCTCCAGGTGAGTGAGGATGGTGTGTACTGCCATGGCTATGTCATTGTCTGTTGATCGATTGTGTCGGTACGTGAATTGTAGGGGATGGTAGCTTTGAGTCCAGCCTCTCAAAGCATTTGCTTATGATTGAGGTGAGTGTAACAGGACGCCAATCGTTCAGGCATGCTACCTTGGTTTTCTTTGGTACAGGGACAATGGTAGGTGTTTTGAAGCAGGAGGGAACTGCAGAGGGAGAGATTAAAAATGTACCAGCCAGGTCTAGCCCTCAGCAGATTACAGATCTCCTAGGTCATCTTTGTTCATCCAGAGCTCAAGGTAGGGGAAAACTTGGAATGTTTTAGTGGGTAAACCAATATTTTAGACCATGAAACACACACAAAAAGCTGGAGGAGCTCAACAGGCCAGGCAGCATTTATAGCCTGGCCTGCTGAGTTCCTCCAGCATTTTGTGTGTGTTTTGCTTGGATTTCCAGCATCTGCAGAATCTCTCTTGCTTATGATATTAGACCATGATATTTTTTGTAGAACTTTGTCAGACAACTTCAATGGCATCTGTCAATCGCTTTGCTGTTTGGAATTGCAATCAGTACAGACTGACTAAAATAAGTATTTTCTTATATAATGGCAATTAGTGTACCGATAAGGATTAAAAAAAATATGACAGGGAAGTATTCAATGGATCAAAATTTCCATCTGCACTTCAATGACCATATAATAGCATTTCTGTCACTGAATCAAGCAATTTATTCCATAGTCATTCCAATACATAAACTGGCACAGTGGCATTTGAACTCACATTTAGAGCAAACCTTTGGATTCCTGGTCCAACACCATCATCACTATGTGAGTATAAGCGATGTTATGAGTATGATTGGACGGCAGGGGGAAGACGCCTGTCATCTTGGTATTTTTCAGCAGAGAATGAGCTCCCAATCCTTTTGCAAATTCTCATCCTCTGGAGCAGCCATTCATATTAATTTAACTGCTGCAGTTCAAGGAAAGGATAAAAGATTTATAAACCTGAAAGTCAAATAAATACACATGCAAGTGAAGCTTAATGTTACTTCGGTGCTATAAAAATGATCAGCCAAGGCAATAGGTTAGCGAGAGCTGTTTGTACATTAATGCTCAATGATATCTTTTATTAAATATTGATGATACATGGTTCAAATCTTTTCCATTGTGCAGCACTGCTCTGACAGCAGTTGTTGTTTAGGCCAATTTTTGCAACATTATTTTGCTCCTTTGGCTTCCAATTTCAGACGAAGTAATTTCAAAATGAAATTATAAGCAAAGCGTAAAGTTATATCATTCATGTGAACTGGCACATAGAACAATCATTTATTGTTTTCATGACAGAAGCACTTTATACTCTGCCAGTTGAATCCAATTTCACTTCATGGCCTTTGAAGCAATGTCATAAATTAGAGGTGCCCATTGCATTGTCATCAGGCACAAATCATGAAAAATACTGAACATTGTACTGAATCAAAGTTATTCAGATGCAATTTAATGCCTTGCTCTCTTTGTTTTATCCATGGAAAAAAAGAATTGGGAATCTATTCTAGTTAGTCACTAGAATTAACCATCACAGATTTTCATTTCATATGAAGTGACCACTTTAGAAAAGCAATTCAGCCAAAATCAAGTGATTAATTCTAATGATCAGTTTGGTGTGTGACTATGATTATGTGAGCATAATTTTCAACACTTGCTAGGTCATGCAGTTCTGTGGCAAGAAAGCACTTTTATTCTTAGAAGTCGATGTTTTTGGTGTTTGGTAGGTGGGGGGTAACCTTGCCTTAGATTCCATATATCTCACTTGGATTTATGTATTTTGATGGGCTAAAAATTACCGTCATTTCGTGAGTTATAAATAATTAAATAATTTATCCCGAAATAAATTACAAGGTTGATTGAAAATGTGATATAGAAAAAAATATTAGCCAGACAGATTCTGTGTCTGTTGCCTAATCACTCCTACCATCTTCTCCTTTTCCACAGGAATTTCTTAGGCTAACGTTCCAACTGAAAAATTAAATGCAATTGTAGAACTTAACAGAAGTATGTTGGAGATCTCTTCTGAAGCTCAGTTCCATGATGGTCAATAATGTTCAATTTCAAGAGCTCAGCATGTGTACAGTATGTTAAAATATTTATGAATACAACAGATGAGAAGTTCCTACTGCTTCTCATATACCTGCTGTCTTCTTAATGTCTCATTCCCAAACAAATGATTGATAAAGAAGGCATACACCACGCTTACTTTCATAGTTTGCAGCATAGAATGTAAGATTTGGGACATTAGATTGTAGCTTTTATAAAGTACTGGTTAGACCGAGCTTAAAGTAGTGTGCATACTCTAGCAACAATGAGGTTGCATGGGATAGAATGTAGATAAATTCATGTTGCATAGACTGGAGGACTTCAGTTATGGGGAGAGATTGGAAAGGCTGGTTATGTTTTCCACTGAGGGTAGAATGCTGAGGGATAACCAGACAGCTATATAAAAGCAGGATAGAAAGGATAAGTAGTCAGTATCTTTTTCACAAGATATAAGTATCAAAAACAAGAGGAGATAGTTTTAAGGTGAAAGGAAGGAATTTTAAAGGGGATCTAAAAGGGTTTTCACACAAAAGGTGGCTGATTTCTGGTCTCACTGCTGGAGTAGCAGTAGAATCGGTTACAGTTCATATAATTAAGAAGCATTTTGAATGATACTTAAATAGACAAGGCTTAGAAGGAAGGGGCCTAATCTGATCAAATAGGATTAGTGTAGATATTTGAAAAGGTCAGTATTGGGGTGATGGGTTGAAGGGCCAGCTTCGGTGCTCTACAATTTCATAACTATGAGTCAATAAATATTACTTCCAGATGAAGCACTGACTTACTTTCACTGCTATGATTTCATTGTACCTACTGGCAACTCTCCTCAATGGGAAGCACAATTGCAGAAAGGAAAATTGATTTCTTGTTCTCCCACATTTTGTTGCAAAGCTTTCATATTCATAGCTGCCCAAGACCATCTTTTGTTGCTTTAGTTGCCCCACTACCACTTGCTTTTTATTATGTTCTGTTTTAGTATCATCTCCATATTTTCATCTTGCCATGGGCTTTCCCTTCCATTCTTTCTTTGTCCCATTCCCTACTGCCTCTAGAATTTCTTACACTAATGATTTGTAATCATGATGCATTAACATATTCCCTGGACTCTGCTTGACCTGTCGTATTTTATTTAGCTTTTTGCTGTTTTCGTAGTAATATATATACAGTCATTACCAATATTTATTGTTAGTACTTTCAAGTATGAGTAAAATTTTGCAAAGATTGGCTGCAGTGTTGATGTAATCAGGATCAGTGTGAAGAGTGAGATTTGCTTTATTTGTCACATACAGTACATAGTGCATCAAAATATACAGTGAAATGTACCACTTTGCCTCAAAGGAAGTCAATGAGGATTGTGCTGGACCACGGTTCTGGGACCAATGTAGCATACCTACAATTCACTAACCCTAACCGTACATCTTTGGAATGTGGGAGGAAACCAGAGCACCCAGAGGAAACACACATGGTCACAGGGAGAACGTACAGACTCCTTCTGGGCAGCAGCAGGAATCAAACCCCATTCTTACAACTGGTGCTGTAAAGTGTAGCGCTAATCACTAAGCTACTGTGTTGCCCCCTGCACCATCATATCACCCTGTCTCTTGTGTCTCAGTCTGTCTCTATCTGAATAAAGCTTAGTGCTTTCAAATCCTGCCTGATTATGTGAATGTTGTGCTGTGCTACCTAACCTAGATTGTAGAACTGAAGGTGTCCTTTGAAGAAGAATCTCATGGGGAACATGAATGACAGAGAATGAACTAGAGAACAAGCATACACTTTTTGCTGTTAATTGATTAATTAGCTGCTCCAGTATATCTGCAACACCTACATCTACCCAGCAATGTAGACCCTGATCCAGTTACGTCTTGGCCACAAGAAGCAGACCACATCCTCCGGACCAATTATCATTAGTCTATTCTGGACCATCAGCAAAGAGACAGAAGAGACAGCCTATAGTTCTTAGCAACAATCTACTCACAGAAGTTCAGTCACGAAAGTCACTCAGCCCCTGACCTCATTAGAGCCTTGTTAAAGACACGGACCAAACAAACAAATGCTAAAGGTGAGGTGATAGTTACTGCCCCTAACAACAAGGCAACACTTGGTTGAGGAGCCCTGCTTAAACTAGAATCAGTGAGAATTGGTAAAAACCATCTACTGGCTAGAATTGTACCAGGGACAAAGGAAGATGGTTGTGGTGTTTGGAGATTAATCATCTCAGTGCAGATCTGCAGGAGTTCCTCAGGGTTATGTCTTAGGCCTATTATCAACCGCTTCATCAGTGACCATCCTTCATCTGCAGTGAAGAAGAGAAAGTCCAACAGTCCCTGACATTCAATGCCACTACCATCACTCAATTTCCACCCTCAATATCCTGGTGGTTACCATTGACCAGAAACTGAGTTGCAGCCATATAAACTATATGGCAACAAGAGAAGTCAGAGGCTAGGAGTTGTGTAGCATACAACTCAATAGGTACATTTAATGCCAGAGAAATGCACATCCTGAAATCCTTTTTCTTTGCAAACATCCACAAAAACAGAGGAGTGCCCCAAAGAATGAATGACAGATAAATGTTAGAACCCCAAAGCACCCCCCACAATTCCTCCTTCCACACATAAGCAGCAGCAAAGCAATGACCCACCCCCTCCCCACCAGCAAAAAAGCATTTGCACCCCCCCCCCGCCGAGCACTCAATCGTGCAGCAAAGCATCGATAAAGACACAGACTTGCAGTTCCCCAAAGACTACTCATTCACCTGGTGTTCAACATACCACAGGCTCTCTCTCTCTCCCTAATAAGGGAAAAAGGGGTGTCTCCATTTCACAGTGAGAGGGGAGACATACAAAGCTACTCACATCCCTATTCCTCAAAGCTCTTCCATCACCCACAGGTCATGAATCCAATGGAATTGACTCCATCTTCCTGGACGAGTACAGCTTCTACACTCAAGGACCTTGACACATACGGGGAAAGCAGCCCACACGACACGCAGCCATTCCACAACGAATCACTTACTCCACTACTGAAGCACAGCAGCAACAGTCTGTACCATCTATAGGACACACTACAGCGACTCACCAAGACTTCTTGAACAGCACATTCTAAATCCATAACCTCTACCAGCTAGAAGGACAAGAGCTACATGGGAACACCACAATGTGGAAGTTCCCTCCAATCTAAACGTCATCCTGACTGGGAAATATATTTTTCACTGTCGACAGGGCAAGTAAGGAGGGACAGGTAAGCGCTGGCTCAGCCTGTGAAGCCCACATCCCTTGAATGAACATAAGCTAATATTCCCTGGTTAGAAAATGATATGTGGAAAACTTTTCTCCTGAAAGCGACAACAGATTTGTTGAATCCTGTCAATAGTTAAAGCAGAAAATGCTGAAAACTATCTCTGGGTAAAGCGGTATTTATCAAGAGAGAGATAAATTACGTTTCAGGTCTCGATGGAAAACAATTGCTGGAAATGTGAAATGTTAGCAGAAACCGTTGATATTGCTCAGCAAGTCGGGCAGCACCTGTGGATGGAGAAATACTGTAATTATTTCAGGTTGAACATCTTTGTTGGTATTGATCAGATCCCCCCCTTCCCAGTTCTGATGAAGGGTCTTCAAGATGAAACATTAACCCTTTCTCCCATTTCGCAATTGCTGCCTGAACAATTGGGTGCTTCCTGCATTCTCTGTCTTTTTTTCTAATCTTGCAGATTTTTGGCATTTTGTCAGATCTGAAAGAAATAAATGAAGGTGAAATTTGAGCGGGCACAAAGACCGTAAGAGAATGGGAGTGCGAGTGGAATGTTTAGGATAAGGTAAAAACAAGGGGATGTAGAATACATCATGGAACAGAGGGTAGTTACTGGAACAAGAGAAGAATTCAAAGAGTGGTGCGTGGAGGGAGGGAGCAGCTAAAGCAGAACCTGCAGCTATAAGGATGGGAGTCATGCTTGTAGTCTGGATTTATTGAAAACATTGTTGGATTCCAGATTATTGTAAGTGTATATATGATGTTCCCCACTTAACTCTATATTATGGGTACACCCATCTCATTCAGAACACACTATATAGTATGGACAGAAGCACCACATTTCAGTTCAATCAGAAATCGCCTTTTGAAACTGGTCTGCATTTATCTGACCTGGAGGAATGTGAGTCCCATGCTCTGTTTGGTCAGTGTTCTAGGCAGAAACTTGAAATACATTGTGATGACCCTGAAAGTCTTTAATGCATTAGCACATTTACTATGAAGATTAACTTAAACTTTGATGAGCTTGCATATTAAATTCAACATAGGAGTCTGTATGCCAACCCAGATGAAATCTACACAAACACGAGAAAATCTGCTTTGCCCCCCCCCCTTACAGGTTTGACCTATCACCTTTTGTTTCTCCCCCTCCCCCACGATTAGTCTGATTCCTCGTCTTTTTTCTTCAGTCCTGCTGAAGGGTCTCAGCCCGAAACGTCGACTGTACTCTTTTCCATAGATGCTACCTGGCCTTCTGAGTTCCTCCAGCATTTTGTGTGCGTTACTGAGATCTCCTCCGCTTTGGATTGAAACAGACAACCTTTATTTCCACAGATTACATAAATTAATCCATTTCTTCTCCTTTCTTAAGTGAACATTCTGTAGTAATACTTTACAATTTCAGCTGATCGGTAGCTCAGGAACTCTGCAAATGATGTGATTTATCATAACATTAGTGAGGGTTCTGACATTAATCAGTAGAACCTTTGTTTTGATATTGTGGCTGCCTTCATCCCTATGCCACCTCACTGGGGTAAAGATGAGCCTGTGGAGTTATTATATTCCTCAAGAATAGCATCTTAGTGCAAAGAATGTTTAGCTACATCATTCCAACATGGTGTATACACAATGGTGCAAACCACGCTGGTTGGCATATCGATGAGGAAGCTCTTGGTTGAACTAGTTTAAAGACTCCTCTTCAATAGGCTACACATGTTCAAACAGGTACCCAATCCAAAAGTCATCAACTTCTTGTACTGTCCTACTGTATATTCTATGTTCAATACTCAAGTGAAAAGCATGCCATCTACTTTGTTTCTGTAGAAACTGTCAAGCTGATTGAATATTGTGGTCTTCCTGAAGACTCAGAGGTTGATAGCAAGATAATTAGGAGGGGAATGTGGTGGGCATAGAAGATAGAACGGTCCAAGACAGGAACAGTTCCTGAGTGGTATCGTAACAACAATCTCCCACTCAATGTCAGCAAGACCAAGGAACTGACTGTAGACTTCAGAAGAGGGAAACCAGAGGTCCACGAGTCAGTCCTCATCAGAGGATCAGAGATGGAGAAAGTAAGCAACTTTAAATTCCTGGGTGTCACTATTTTAGAGGATCTGTCCTGGACTCATCATGTAAGTGGAATTGTGAAGAAAGCACTTCAGTGCTTCTACTTCCATAGGATTTAGTATGATATCTAAAACTTTGACGAACTTCTTTAGATGTGTAGTGGAGTGTATATTGACTGGCTGAATCATGGCCTATTATGGAAACACCAATGACTTTGTATGGAAAATCCTACAAAGGTAGTAGATTCAGCCCAATACACCACAGGTAAAGATCTCCCAAGCATTGAGCATATCTACATGAAATGCTGTTGTAGGAAAGCAGCATCCATCAGAGATTACCACCACCCAGGCCATGCTCTCTTCTTGCTGCTGCCGTTAGGTAAAAGGTACAAGAGCTTAGGACTCGCTCTACCGGGTACAAGAACAGTTACTACCCCTTAATCATCAGACTCTTGGACAAAAGGAGATAACTACATTCATTTGCCCATCCATTGAGTTGTTCCACCAACCAATGATCTCACTTTAAGGACTCTATCTCATGTTCTCATGATTTATTGCTATTTATTTATATTCGCATTTGCTCAGCTTGTTGTCTTCTGCACTCTGATTGATCTTTCTTTGATCCTGTTATAGTTACTATTCTACAGATTTTCTGAGTTTGCCCGCAGGAAAATGAGTCTCAGGAATGTATGTGGTGATGTATATGTACTTTGATAACTTTACTTTGAACTTTGAACTTAATCCCACAGCTTCCACATTGAGAATCATGCCAAAATAAATGGAAACTATTTAAAAGTAAAGCAGCATTTATCAAGCGAAGTAGATTATATCCTTCATTTTCTTCATGCTCATGTGTGTCTAAATGCCTCTGAATTGCTGCTATTGTATCTGTTTCCACCACCCTTGTCGGCACCGTGACTCTGTGTATAAACAAATTTCTCCTTGCGTGTCTCCTTTAATCATTCCCTTTTCACCTTAAAACTATGCCCTCTGGTAATTAAGAATTGACTTTTGTTTACTCATTTTTTGTTGCTTCCTAAAGTTCATGAAACTTGATAAAGTTCACAGAGAGAACATTCCAGCTGCTTATCTGTATGAAAAGGCTGTTCCCCGGACATTGGCACAGATCCCCTCTGGAATACACTGGGAGAATGTGCAGGAGGAAGTCCGAGCAGAACGGGCTGCTGGGAGAGAGCGGAGGAGCAAGGACAGAGAGGCTCACCAAAACTCACTCGTCTGAACTTCAGGGAGCAAGATTATTGTCACTGAGAGCATCCTGGAGATAAGGTAAAGCAGACCACGATGGTATTCTCAGAACAGGGCAGGGACTCCAGTAGCAAAGGCTGAAAAGATCATGGTGATTGTGAATTTTAAGCATAAGCGTTTGTTTGGGTTGATTGTTGTGAGTTATTACTCAGTCTATCATCCACTGTTATGTACAAAGAAACAACTACAGATTTTTATTCTGGGTGGGGAGACCATATGTGATTTTATTTTGTTAGAGGGATATTGGACCTTTATGAGGATTAAAGACTGGCCTGTGATTGAAGGTGAAATGTTTGTCTCCCTGAGCCACCAGGAACTCCACCCTGTCAGTGTCCATCTCAGGTATGATCGTACGTAGTGTGACGCACAGATCAGTGCCCAGTATCCCAGAGGAGTCATGACACTAAAATTCTCAAACTCATAAATCTGATGTGCATCCTTTCCCTCTGTGTATATAGCAATGCAACAGGTGAAAAGCTTCTGCAATAAATCTGATCAAAATAACTCTTAACCTGAGTAAGCTGTGATTCTCCCACCTGGAGCAAAATGCACTTCTTAATTAGATTCCTGATGCTCATGTCCAGTTACTGGAATCCACACGCTGACTGGCCCTGCTCTGCTGAATCCTGCCACAGCCTATTTCTCTAAGCTCTTAACCAAGCCCCCTGCAGGAGAACTTGAGACCTTGTTCAAGTTGTTCAACTTACACTACCCTTTCCTCGCGCCCCACCTCCAGCCCTCTTATGCCCAATATTCCACCCAGTACAGATCTGTACCCTTGAATCGTAGAGTCATGGATTTACTGTATTCTGCATAGAAACAGGTAGCTCTGCCCAACTTATCCATGCGGACCTAGATGCCTACCTGAGCTGGTTCCATTTGCCTCCATTTATCCCATATCCCTCTGAACCTTTCCTATCCAGGTAGCTGTCTAAATGTCTTTTAAATATTGTAACTACAGGCTCTAAGCTAACCTCTGAATTATACTGCATCTAGCTTCAGTGGATGGGCTGGCTATTGGAAGTGCTAATTAAGATGAATCCTTCATCTTCATCCTCTCTTTGTTTCTCCAGCACCACCAGCTGGCTGAATGACCGCTTTAGTTGTCTGAAACAAAAAAAATGGTAAAAGGTAGAGTTTTGTTGAGTGTGGGCGGGAAAGGAGCTTGTAATTCAGAAAGGATTATGTGATTGCAAGGAAGTGGGATGTAAGAAGGAGATTCGGGAAAGAGGGGACCATTATCTTTAGTGATCTCAACTCTAAAGGTGGCTGGGGACCCAGTAATGATGCTTCCAGTTTGGTGAGACCATTGTACTTGGAGGATAAGGTTATTCATGATCGACGCCAAAAGCCTGGTTGGTGCTGCTCTCCAGTGTTAGCTCTGTGGAAGACAAGACGGATTGCTTGCGGCTGATCCAGAGTGAGACAAACTTTGTCTGCTGAACCAGCACGAGACAAGAGCTGTTGCAGACTTGTTCTTGCAGGAGCGTGGCTCTACAACAACATCCAGTGCTTCAGCAGTCTTCAGGCCATGCCACCCAGGGACTTGTGCTAATCTTATTTTTGCGATTGAATGTGCTATTATAACTCTATGTGCTATGTGTTGTGTGTGACTATGTTTTCCCTTGTCCCCAGAGGTCGCTGTTTTGTTTAGCAATATAAATATGAATGGTTAAATGACAATTGAACTTGAACTTGAAACATCACCTCCTCCCACCAGAAAGCTTAAACATGTACTCAAACATACTTCTTCCAAGTTCAAGTTATTATAAAAGCATTTAATCCAATGTGTCTGGAAATTGTAAGCAGCTTGTATAATGAACGGGCTGGAAAAGTTGAACAAGAAAAAATTCGGAGTCCTCTGTCCCCAATCAGTTCTAGTTTCAAGCCAATCATACACTTGGAGATAATAGTGCACATGAGATCTGATGAGTCAAATAAAAATCTCAAAGTGGAGAAAACAATCAGGTCCATTAGTTTATCACTCACACACAGCAGCCCACCACCTTGTTGTTTTATGATTAGTCTGTATTACATTTATATTTGCCTGGACTGATTACTTCTCATTTTTTTCACAAAGCATTGCATTTAATTTAAGGGCAATACAGGCACTGTTCATTGATTCATTAAGTCACGGCTAAAGCCAACTCCATTTATCCAGCTTTCCTCATTAACCTCACCTGGCACTGATCTCTCAAACTTTCACTGTTTTTCATAGGTCTGATTTTTTGAATTGTCTGAAGCAATGATTTTTGACATCAAACATAGAAAAACCTATCACTGCTGTTTAGGCCTCACCTTATTAGGAGAATTTATTATGGAAACAGAAAATGTCAAAAACACTCAGCTGGTCAGGTGGCATCTGTGGAAAGAGAAAAGGTGTTAACTTCAGAGTTCAAAGCAACTTCATTATCAAAGTACGCATACATCAACCTTGAAATTCATTTTATTAGAAGCATGTGTTGGCACATGGCCAAGTGGTTAAGGAGTTCATCTAGTTATCTGAAGGTCGCTAGTTCGAGCCTTGGCTGAGGCTGTTTGTGTCCTTGAGCAAGGCACTTAACCACACATTGCTCTGCGACGACTCCGGTGCCAAGCTGTATGGGTCCTAATGCCCTTGGAGGCGTGGAGAGGGGAGACTTGCAGCTTGGACAACTGCTGACCTTTCCAGGCTTGCCCTGGAAACTTTCCAAGGTGCAAATCCATGGTCTATCGAGACTAACAGAGGTCTACACATTAGAGGCATTCAGTGGAAAACAAAGAAATACAATAGAAACAATGAAAATTAATCATTTTTACACAACCCATGTGTAAAAGAAGACAAACTGCACAAAAATATAAATATGTAAATATTACTGAGAATAAGAATTGCAGAGTCCTTGGAAGTGTGTCCATATGTTGTAGAATCAGTTCACAATTGAGGAGAGTAAAGTTAATTCATGGTGGCTCAGGACCTTGATGGTCTAAGGAGAATAACTATTCCCGAATCTGGTGGTTTGAGACCTAAGGCTCCTGTGCCTCGTTCCTGATGGTAGCAGTGAGTAGAGAGCATGGTCAGGATGGTGGGAATTCCTTGATGATGGATGCTGCTTTCTTGTGGCAGCACTTCTTGTAGATGTGTTAAGTATTGGGGAGAGTTTTTCAGACTGATCTGACAGACCTCAATTAGCCTGAAGTATGTTATGTACATTATTGCTATTATTAAACATGTTACCCCATTTCATGTCTTCAGTGCACTGTGAGGCTGATTCTGTTCTATGTAAGTGACCTTACGCTGTGCGGACACCACTGACAATCCAGCCACCATCTCTTTGAATGGCTCTTACTTATATATTAAACCCCAGCACTGCAGCAAAAATGCTGAGCATTCGTCCTGGAATGTTCAATTCACCTATAATCATGACATCAAACAAAAAAAATAATTTAAAGGTTGCACTTCAATAGAAAAAAATATAATGAAGACAGAAAATGCGGGCACACTCAGGAGGTGAGGCAACCTCTATAGAAAGTGAAACAGCTAAAATTCAAGTTGAGGACCTTTCATCAGAATCGGGAAAGAGATAAAAATAAATTGCTTCTCCTTATTTACTATAGCACAATATTGTATTTTACACATATTTTACATAGCTTGAGATAATTAACTGGAATGCCTAGGAAAATGTTTTTTTTGTGCCAAGGCATTGTTAGAGAGAGTTGCTTAATCTGAAATTTTTCTACAATTGCACACCAGTCACATAGTGAATGTAGCTGTTTTCAAGGGTGATATAAGGTAGGAGGGGTTGTGGATAATGAGGTGGGTTTTCAAAGCTTGCAGGGAGATTTATGCCAGTTAGAAGAATGGGCTGAACGTTGGCAGATGGAGTTTAATGCTGAGAAGTGTGAGGTTCTACATTTTGGCAGGAATAATCCAAATAGAACATACAGGGTAAATGGTAGGGCATTGAGGAATGCAGTGGAACAGAGAGATCTAGGAATAACAGTGCATAGTTCCCTGAAGGTGGAGTCTCATGTAGATAGGGTGGTGAAGAAGGCTTTTGGAACGCTGGCCTTTATAAATCAGAGCATTGAGTACAGAAGTTGGGATGTAATGTTAAAATTGTACAAGGCATTGGTAAGGCCAAATTTGGAATATTGTGTACAGTTCTGGTCACCGAATTATAGGAAAGATATCAATAAATTAGAGAGAGTGCAGAGACGATTTACTAGGATGTTACCTGGGTTTCAGCACTTAAGTTACAGAGAAAGGTTGAACAAGTTAGGTCTCTATTCATTAGAGCGTAGAAGGTTGAGGGGGGATTTGATCGAGGTATTTAAAATGTTGAGAGGGATAGATAGAGTTGACGTGAATAGGCTGTTTCCATTGAGAGTAGGGGAGATTCAAACGAGAGGACATGATTTGAGAGTTAGGGGGCAAAAGTTTAAGGGAAACACGAGGGGGTATTTCTTTACTCAGAGAGTGATAGCTGTGTGGAATGAGCTTCCTGTAGAAGTAGTAGAGGCCAGTTCAGTTGTGTCATTTAAGGTAAAATTGGATAGGTATATGGACAGGAAAGGAGTGGAGGGTTATGGGCTGAGTGCGGGTAAGTGGGACTAGGTGAGATTAAGAGTTCGGCACGGACTAGGAGGGCCGAAATGGCCTGTTTTCCGTGCTGTGATTGTTATATGGTTATATGGTTATAATTTCAAGGTATGTTTTTAACTTTAGTGGATGAATGAAAGTATAATTTTCTGGTATAGAAATTAAGTGCATTGGCTAATGCAATTCTTATACATAATTGTTGGAAAAAATTAGGGACTTGTCATACAAATGCAAAAATCTGTGGTTGCCCTTGGCCCTCCATATACTCAACTATCGGTCCAGATATCTGCAGTGGCCTATAGCTGGATGGTACTTCACTGATTTTCCATGATGGATGCAAGGCCAGGGAACTGCCCAGGCTAAAGCAGGGCTTCACAAGTAATAAGACCTTCTTAAATAGGTGGGCCTGAGCAGGGTCTAGCTCAGGAAGTCTGATGTTTCAATCATGAAAGCACCTTCACACCAATTTATCAACCTTCAGTTCTTCCCCACCCCAACCTGAAAATGAGACTGATGCTCATTAATTTCCTTTCAATTGCAAGTTAATTACTCTTATATGTTACGTACCCTGTAACGGGATAAAAGGACCAGCAGAAATGGAACACACCTGGAGTCTGAGTCTTCTGTTAACAAACACTATTTTGTTAGTATCTACCAATAATAGTAAACTTAAAACCAGATAAACCAAGGATTAAGAGTGTTAGGCATATATAGGTGTGAGTTTATGTTTCCCAAACTTATTCAAGCTTAGGTGGTAAATGATACAGTCTTATGATGGTATGTGAAAAAGTTCAGTTCAATGCATGAGGTTGCTGTTGTTGGTGAGAGAGAGATTTGTAATCCAAAGGCGTATGTTGTGAGAAAGTAATTACGTTGATATTCCACAGATTCCATGACAGCAATACAAAATAACAATAGCAGTAGGTTTTATCTCTGAAGTTGTTCCACTCCACACACGAAGGATCACCGACAGTGATCTTCAACAAATATCCTTTCAACACAAGTGGTACCACATCCGAATTCAGCTACGGGACATCCCAAAGTGGTGGCCACAGGATAGTCAAACAAAAGTCCACGTATGGATTATCATCAACAGTAGCTTATCACTAAAAGGGGACCATCTTCCTGGGAACCACCACCCAGGCGAGGGTCGACACACTGCTAGATTCCACAAGGTTACCCCAATCACACACAACGTGATAGCCACTTATCCTGTTCCACAACATACAAAATAACTCCAACAGTGATTTGCCACAGGGGTGCCTTTCTTCAGTGAATTACCACATCCAGACAAAGGGTAAATACACACGTGGTATTCGCAAAGGTTTCCCCTCACCAGAGAACCCATGCCTGTGGATTAACTAAGTGGCAATCACACTTCCATAGCCGAATGGAAACAAACTCGCCCTTACGGGCTATTTAGAGAGAGAGTCCTAACAGTGATCTCTTTGTCACTAGGTTTCTTCTGTTCCAAACCTTCCTCTCCTCTCTTCTCTTCCTGCAAACTTGTTCTAGTAGCAGAAACTTGTGAGAGTCATTTATCAATACTCTGGATCGATCTTGGCTCACCCCTTTTGGGTTACTGAAAGTTTAAACCAGTGACCGACTCACTGGTGTCTTTCGTTGGCCGAATCCATCTTGACTCTAACTGTGTCTTTCTGTGTGTCCTCGTATATTTAAAACAAGCTGCAAAGTAACCGTAACATCAATTGTCCATCAAATAACTCCACCTCTCTTCACCACAGCAACTCAGAAGCAGGCAGTGTCCTTGCATAAATCCAAACACACTGTAGTCAGTAGAAATCCAAAAGAGCAAAAGTCAGTCTCAGTTCTTTCGGCGTTTTAAAGTGACAGACCACAGAAAAAATGAACCCTAGGGGTACATAACATATATCTGTATAATAGTAATTGTTTATATAGACCTGTAGGCTCTTGGCCATGATTTTGAAGCATGAATTTCACTTGCTTCACTCTCAAAACAGGTCACACATCCAACAGTTACTTCTCCATTTAATTGGTAGCTTAACTCTTGAACCCTCAACATGTTACGAGTTTGGCCTGCAAACTAAAATTACCTCATGTTCGCAATTCTGACCAAACCTATAGCAGTCTATTGGATTTCACCACCTGGTGGTCCAAACTACTTCTTCATTTTGTTCCAATGAATTATGCTGTTGTTCCATTCCTGCATGTATACCGTATACTATATAATACAGCTATTATATGGACATCACGGAACAGTACATTTTAAATTGTCCCATTCAGGCCTACAGATTTAAACACTGTGGAGGATTTCTCACTCTTGTGGGATAAGGCAGGGCGGACCCGGCCATCCCTGCTCACTGCTCTGCTTCGTTCACTCGGCTCTGCATTGAGATGATGCTGAGGCTGCGGCCTCCTCCAGCTGCTTCGTGCTTCATGTCTATGGACTCCCTTCTGTTCTGCAGGCTGTTTTCTTCCTTTCCTTGTTTGCACGGTTTGTTTTTGTTCTCTCTGCACGTTGGGTGTTTGACGGTGTTCTTTTTCTCTGGGTTCCATTGGTTGTCTTTGCTTTGTGGCTGCCCGTAAGGAGATGAATCTCAAGGTTGTATAACGTATACACTCTTTGATGATAAATGCACTTTAAACTTTAACATCTTTCTTAACCGAGGCCAGAGTGGTGTCACTCTGCTTGGCAGGTGACACTCGTGGCTATGAAACAGTATCAGGTCCTGGGGCCTTCTTGGTGCTGCATGGTGGTTGTAGGAGTTGACTCTGGGACTGCAGGAAGTGGTTCTGACAGCTCTGGACTCTTTTCTTCTCCAACAATTGACTGCTGTCTTCAACTAATCAATGCGTCGTCTCCAGATAACATCAGACGCAATTTCCACTGTGCAGGAGAGGGGTCCAGTTCTTTCCAAATACCTACATTTGATCACCTCTGTAATCCCTCACCAGGACTGCTTGCCCAGGAGTGAAACATCGAACCTTCTTGTTTGAAGAGCCCTCAATTTTTGTCAGCTGCTTGTCGTGCATACTCCTTCTGGGATTAGTTTTGAGAATATCCAAGCGTGATCTCAAGGGACAACCCAGGAACAGTGTAGCTGATGAGTTATTGGTTGTGGAGTGTGCTGCATTGTGATATACAAGGAGGAAATTGGGCCGTTTCTAATTCCATGACAGTGTAATGTGTTCTTCTGATATTGCTTATACAGGTGGCCCCCAAGAGGGTCCATGGCTCCTCCCATGGACCCCGGTATAAAGGCGATTGGAGACACAGCCCCGGCCACAGTCTCCAGGATGTAGTGTGGTGGTCAATTGCTGCTTGCTCTTTCTTCCAGCCAATAAAAGCCTATATCTCGCCTCACGTATCCGAGAGTTATTGATGGTGCATCAGAAAGACCTACATTAGTACCCATTTTCGCTAACCAAAGAGGATTTTCACTTTTACAAAAAAAAGATACCTGCTTTATACATGTGTTTACCCCAAGAAAGACTACCATGACCATGAAGCCTTGTGCGGGCAGTTGTGTGCGCATGTGTGTACGTGCCTATTTTTATCTCCAAATCAATTTTGGCTCGCTGTCTTCCTGATTTTGATAAGTGAAACTACACTGTACATACATTATTTCTACTTTATATAGGCTGTATATTTATCATATCATTCCTGCTTTTACTACATGTTAGTGTTATTTTAGGTTTTATTTGTTATTTGGTATGATTTGGTGAGTTATCTTTTGGGTCTGGGAATGCTCAAAAATTTTTCCCATATAAATTAATGGAAATTGCTTCTTCACTTTATGACATTTCGGCTTACAAAAGATGTCATAGGAACGCTCTACCTTCAGATAGAGGGGGAAACCTGTAGTACATTCTTTGAACACGGGACAAAGAGTTCCACCAAGCCATTTGTAGCTGGGTGGTATGTATTATTCAGGAATTATTGAAATTTCCACAACAGACTGTGGTCCATTATCAGTGACTACACTTTGTGGAACACTAGTCCTTGAAAAGAGACTTCTCAGCACATCAAAAGTATGTGAGGCTCTAGTGGATGGAGGGTAATGGGGAACACTTCTGGCCACTTTGTAGGTGCATCCACTACTACCAAGAAATTTGTGCCCATGCATGGTCCGGCAAAATCCAAAATTGAATCCTCTGCCAGAGCAACGCAGGCCATCCAGGGATGGAGAGGCACTGCTCTTGGCATCTTCTGGACGTGATGGCATCCCGAACAGCTGCTCAATCTGCTAATCCATCCCAGGCCACTAGACAAAGCTTCGAGCTAACACCTTCATTTTGCCCACTCCTAGATAACTAGCTTGTAGCTCCTCCAACACTTTAGCTCTCAACTGGATGGGACAAGCATCCCCACATCCTCACATAAGGCAACTGACTTCAAGGGCAAGTTCATCCCAGCGCTGGTAAAAATGGGGGAACTGGGATTTCTGTGACACATTCTAGCCATTTTCAGTTGCCACATAGACCTGAGAGTGTGGGGTATTTTCTGGTTTTCCTTTTGATTATCTCTGCCATAATAGGGAGAATTTTGACGTCCTCTATTGTAAATTTTTTTTGGGTATCTCCTTTTCCAAGGGTAAACAAGACAATCCATCAGTATTTCCTGATTAGTTGTCCTCTTGAGTGCGATCTTGCACTTGCGTCCTCCAAGAAATGGAGCTCATCTCTGCATTCGTGCTGCTGGTGTCAGTGGCCCTCCCTTCTGTGGATTGAAAATGGACACTAGTGGTTGATGATCAGTAATGAGGGTAAACTCTCACCCATGTAAGCACTAGTTGAACCATTTTACACCCCAAACCAAACTCAAGGTCCCTCTGTCACTCTGTGCGTAATTTCTGTCTGTAGCAGTAAGAGAACTTGATGCAAATGCTATGGGGTATTCACTTCCATCACTCACCTGTACCATAAGGCAAGGCATCACAGGCAAGCTTCACTCGATTACGTGGATCATAACATGTGAGCACAGTCTGATATCACCATTTCCTTTACCTTTTAGAAAGTCAGCTTACACTGCACTGTCCATTGCCATTTCTTCCCTAACTGCCGTAATGAGTACAGTAGCCAGGTTTTATCAGGGACCTGTTATAATAACTGACAAACACTAAAAAGGACCACAACTGTGACACATCCTTTTGCCTTGGGACAAAACCATTGCCAGAATTTTCTCAGCACACTTGTGCAATCCTTATGCATCGATGGTGCGACCACAGTAAGTGATGCTTGATTTAAAGAATTCACACTTGTGTCATGCTCCAAGCTCATAATCTTCTACAATTTTTAACACTGTCTTAAGATTTTGGAGATGTTTCTTGTCATTATTAGTGGTAACAATGATGTCATCCAGGCAACATCGAGGACCTGGACAGCCTTGCAGCACCTGGTCCACAGCTTTCTGTAAGAGTACTCCAGACATGTCTATTACAGTAAAAGAAAAGCCCTTTGTGAGTGCTTATGGTGAGAAACCCTTTGGATTCTTCTTTCATCTCCATATATAGGTAGGCCTCAGCTAAACCCACTTTGCTGAAGTGCTTTCTGACAGAAGGTTTTGCCAAGATATCCTTTGACTCATGCTTCAGTTAGGAGACATTTTTGAATGTTTTCTTTAGCCCATAAGACTATTAAGGTATAAGATCAGAATTAAGCCATTTGGCCCATCGAGTCTGCTCCAACATTTCATCGTGGCTGGTGTATTTTCCCTCTTGGCCCCATTCTCCAGCCTTCTCCCCATATCTCTTCATGCCCTGACCAATCCAGAATCTATCATCCCCTGTCTTAAACGTATGTAAAGACTTGGCCTCCACAGATTCCCGTGACAACAAATTCTGCAGATTCACAATTCTTTAGATAAATAAATTCCACCTCATCTCCGTTCTAAAAGGTCATCCCTCCTCAGAGGCCTTTTGTCCTACCATAGGAAACATCCTCTCCACATCACTCTATCGAGACCTTTCTGCGTTCGATAGTTTCAATTAGATCACCCCTCATTCTTCTGAATTCTAGTGAATACAGGCCCAGAGCCATCAAATGCTTTTTATATGTCAAGCCAGTAAATCCTGGAATCATTTTTGTGAATATTCTTTGAACCCTCTCCAGTGTCAGCACATTCTTTCTAAGATAAGGGACCCAAAGCTGCTCACAATTCTCTAAGTGAGACCTCACCAGCACTTTATACATCCTCAGCATTATTTCCTTGCTTTTATATTCTCATCCTCTGGAAATAAATGCTAATATTGCAATTGCCTTCTCACCACCAACTCAACCGGCAAATTAATCTCCTTTAAAATTCCACAAACCAAACAATTGCTCAGAAAATCACCTCAGTTCAGCCCTGTACACTGAAATGGACCCACCCCCATTTTGATTCAGTTTATGAAACCTCAACAATTGTTTCAGTTCTAAGTGTTCCTGCATTACTTTCAGATATCAGCAAAGCTCCTGTCGGCTGGTTTGATTGGAGCAATCAAGTTTCTAGGTGACCTGTATGCCTTTCCACCTATAGCACTCAATAATATTGGCACCTATTTCTCATTGGCTATTTCATATCCTTTGAAATACTTCTCAATTCACTAAGTATACAATATCCAGTTATCTCTTATGCAATCGAATGCATATGCCTTTCCAATGTAGCCATTTCTGCTTTTTAAAAAAAAATTATGATTATTTTCACCCAGTACTCACAGTTTATGAATCGAAGTATTTTGTCAGTTTTCAGCCTTTTTTTAACTTGAGTGTCTCTCTTCATTTCCGAAGAAAAAATATTGCGTGCACTTCTTAAAAAAAATTCCAACGTCTCGCTGCGCTTCAGCAGGTAGGTAGTCATGTCGGATTTATTTTAAAACTTATTTGCCGCCACTGTTTTGTTTCATAACTCCAAAACTGATCGAAAGATAAACACTGGAGAGCCAGGGATAAAAGTGTGTACTTCATATTTGCTTTAGCGAGGAGCACACTTATGACGTGGTGGTGTCATGACTTATGCCATTCATGTACTTTATACCCATAAACAACAAAGAACGCTTAATCAAACAATATATTTACAATATTACCCATATGTTACTGAAATATTAAATACACAACGGTTACGGTATTAAATTTATTCAGCAGCGTGACTTTGGGGAGCGTGGAAGGAAATAAAAATACCCAGCAGAAAACCACACTGTAACGAGGAGAACATGCACATCCCACTTGTGCAGCCTCCAAGCTCAGAACTGGACCTGTGTCTTTGCAACCACGAGATGGCCAGGCAAACAGCATTACCACCATGGTGCCCACGACTCCATGACATCAGTCCCCATGAGGAGCCAGCGTGCTGTTATCTGGGAGGGATTTAGTTTATGCTACTTCCTCATGCAAGACAGACAACATATCAGCAAGGGATATGTACCCTTGTCCCCTAGAAAGCCTCCATAGCTGCCAGAGGGACTGGGAAAGGTGAAAGAGCTACCTTACTATCTGAAGCATGCACCAAATCATGGCAAACCTCTTCCAATCCCTTTCCTTCTTGTTATTTTTATCTACAGCAGCATTTGTTGCATTTCTTGGCTTCATCCCCAGAATAAACATTGATTAGGGTGCTGAGGAGGTATTAGTAATGAATACCGACTGTCCTTTCTCAAACGTCCTCTTCAGCCACAATGTATTTGATCAGAATGCAAATGGTCAAATTAGCTCATGATGTCAAGTAATGTCAGTAATTCAAAGCAATGATTTGATTATTCCTGTTCAGTTAATTGTTGTTGGTTGCTGAAGCAGATTAAAAACTTGAATCTGCTGTTGATCAACTTAAACGCCCTTCTGGAGCTTGTGCTCAGGACTTACAGAATTTCCTTTACCAAGAAAGTACTCTTCACTGTGTGCACCAACCATCTTGGACACTATAGAGATCCCGTAATAATTAAACTATAGGAATTGCTGTGGTGAAACAACCTCTGAGTAGATAATAGAGGTACATATATCCATATTTTCAGACATGTTTTAACTGAATGTACTCCACATTAGCACAGCATTTCGTCTCACTTGCTAACCAAGCCCAAATGCAATCCCATGATGCAATTGAGCACTCAAGGTTTTAGTCTCTGTTATTTTCCTTGTCAATTGATGATTTATTTGTAGTTTGCTTAATAGCATTGTAGTACATATTGCTGTAGCAAGGCATAAATCAAGAAAATATGCCAGAGGAATCTAGAAGATGATCAACCATTGAGTCTGAATCATCTTTTATGTCAGGGCTTTTAGTGATATATGTACAAGATTTGTTTCTCCTATCACACTGAGTACCCAACTGTCTTATTCTGCTATGCTGATTTATGCTGAAGTAATTTGCTTTACCATCTTTGTACAATTTTGTAACTTGCATATTTTTAAATTCTCTCCCTCAGATAAATTTTGCTAAAGATCAAACACCTCGGCATCCACATTTATTGTACAACCCTACGAGGCTGGTGATCAGATTTGTGTCTAGAATGTGAAGGGATGAAATACAATTTTGGCAGGTACATCACTAGGATGCATTATAAATTCTTCAGATGCCATACACAAATCAAGGAGTGTTGCCTTACATTATTAGAACCATACTTTAAGAAAAGCAGGCTGTGACAGGGAAGGGATAGTTGAGAGCTCACAGTTCACAATGATTTCTGTTGGCCATGGCTCACATTAGCAAAAATTGAGTTTATCATTCCCAAGATGCACTGAAAGAAAATGCATGAAAACTTTATTTCTAACAACTCCATTTAAAGATTGCCAATTAAATAGGACACTTGAATTTAATTAAATCGTAGAGGAGGAAAGGAAGACGTTTAGTCAATTGTGCCTTTGCTAACTGAATTGAGTATTCTGAATCACTGCAGACAGTTAATCTTTGCTTTTGGTGAAGTATTGTGTCCACCCTGGTACCGTGGCCATCAAAATCCTGCAGGCTAAGATCTTCCTGACATGTAAATATTAGCCAGATTTTAATGGGTGTTTTATGGAAATTTCAGAATCAATTGGAAATGATTGATGTGAATTATTTTACCGAGGACACCAGCATAAAATCCAGAGTATCTAACATAGGCAAATATAAACTATATTGACTTATTTACTAAATAGGCAAGATACACTTTATGCTCTTGTCACTGGATTGATCTCTTCCAGATTTCACATTTCATTTATAACTACTTGACAAAACTTGCAGGGCACTGTCATACAAAGAGAAACACAATATTTTTCTGTAAATACTATTTATTTCTGGAAATTATGCAATGTGGGGGAACTGATTAAATGGAACAAATTAGCATGGTAGTTAAGATTGTCAGCTCAAATACCAATCCTGGATAAAGGCTCTTGTGTTTCTTTGCATAATCATTACGGTAAAATGATTGGCAGGTGTCAGGAATATGGATCTCTCCAGAATGATTGCAATGTCATTACAATTATTCGAAATTTAATTGACGCACGAAAGTCAGATGTCAATGTCGTGCTCATCTGCAAATCTATTCAACTGGGGAAAGATCCATTACTGATTAGACTAAAAGCTTATTTGCCCTCTTCAAGCCACTTGCTGAAATTGATGACTGGGATGACTGCAGAATTGCTCCTTTTGTTTTATCAGGTGCAACCATTTGCTGGGGCCACAGTCGTGCCCAGGAGGTTGTGATCTTGTGCAATTAGCTGCTGAGGACAGGAAGGTGCCAGATGGAAAACTAGAAACTGGGTTGTGTGGTGCCCTTCTTCCAAATGCTATGCTATTCAGGCTTGAATTAACCCAAAGTTTGGTGCTCAGGTGGTCATTGCTGTGTCAAGTCATGTCAGGTCTGTATGTCATGAAAACTTTATCTTGATCAGCTGGACAGGTAGGCTAAAAATTGGTAAATGTCTATCAATCTAGATAAATGAGAAGTTTTGCATGTTGGGTGATTAAACCAGGGTAGGAGTTGTGCAGTGAATGGTAGAGTTATGGAACAGTGGTATCTAGGACTGTTAGTCATAGTTTGTTGAAAGTGGCATCCCAGCGATATCGTATGGTGCAGAAGGCATCAGACATGTTTTCCTTCATCAATTGGGACATTGAATATAGCAATTGGAAAACCATGTTGCAGTTATATAAAATGTTGATCTAGGCTTCACTTGGAGTATTGTTTACCGTTTTAGTCACTTAGTTATAAGGAAGTTCTTATTAAACTAAAAAGTACAGAAAAGATCTACCTGGACTCTCCTAAGTTATAAGTAGGAGTTTTGTAGACAAGGACTTTACTTCCTGAAACATAAGATATTGAGGGATAACCTGATAGAGTTCTATAAGGTCATGAACAGGGTGTAAGCACAGTCTTTTTTGCCCCAGAGAGGAGTTACAAAAAGCATAAGGGCATAGTTTTAACATCAGAGGTAAGAGATTTGAAAGGGACATCTGGGACAATTTCTTCACACTAAGGATGTTCTGTATTTGATATGAACTGCCAGATACAGCATATTGGTTGAGGCAGGTACATTAGTGGCAAACTGAAAACCATCTAGATAGGTACATGGAGAGGAGAGGTTTAAAGGGCTATGGTCCAAGCATAGGCATATGGGACTCGCTTATTGGGCAACACAGTCAGCATGGGTGAGTTAGGCCAAAGGGTTTGTTTCCATGTTCCTATGACTCCATTAATTTGATGTTTGCATTTCTCTCCACGTGAGAGAAATATATAATTTCCTATATATTTCCATCACTTTTTTTTATTGATGTAAGCATAGCAACACTCATTATAAAAACACTGAAGACTTAATCCTCTGGGCACCATCCCCAAAGCATTCAAAAATCACAAAAGATAAGCTGCCTACTTGATTGGCACTTTACCCATACTTCCACTTTAGACATTGTATTGTCTTCTGTCGCTGTATATGCACAAGGCATGCAAGTTTTTTATCCAGAGAGTAGCAAGTCTGTGGAATGCTCTGTCACAGACTGCGGTGGAGGCCAAGCCCGTATGTGTATTTAAGGTGGAAGTTGATCATTTCCTAACTGATTGGGGCATCAAAGGATAAAGTGAGAAAGCAGGTGTATAGGGCTGAGAGGGATCTGCGATCACCCATGATGGAATGGCAGAGCAGACTCAATAGGCTGAATAGCCTAATTTTTCTCCTCTGTCTTATGGTCTAAGTTACACAGAAAGGTTACTCCTAAAGCACCTTCCAAGCGTGAGATCTCTTCCATTTAGATAGACAAAGGGAGAAGTGCATGAGCATCTAAAGTCATTTTGACTTGGAAGTATATCTATATTTCCTCATTATCATGGAACAATGGTGGAATTCCCTCCCCAAATTTACTTCTAGCATCTAAACCACAGACTTTCAAGAAGTTCATCACTACCTTGATAAAGACAGATGACACAAAATTGACAGTGGGTAATCTTAGACCACAGAATAGCACTGAACTTCTGGTAAGTGGTCAGGACAATGGCAGGTGAAATTTATGCCTGAAAAGAGAGAAGAGGGTCAAATAAAGATAGCACTTGACCAGTAGTATGGTGCAGAAAGCAGTTTTGAGTCACCTGTTATTTATTATTTCTATAACTGTTTTGGATGTCACTGCACAAGATACGATCAGCAAGTCTGCAGATGACAGGAGATTAGGACGTGTTGCTGATAGTGAAGAAGATAATCATAGATTACAGGGGAATGTTGATCGTTTAGGGAAATGGGCTGAGGAGTGGCAAATGGATTTCAATACAGTTATGTGTGAGGTCAGACCTTTGGAAAATCAAACCAACACAGGGTGTGAAAGGTTGGCATAAGGTGTGTAATGGAGCGGAGGGACCTCCTGTAGGAGTACAAGTACATAGTTCGTTGAAAGTGGTGTCACAGGTGGACAACATTTGTCAAAAATGCTGTTTAGCATGCTGGCCTTCATCAGTCAGAGTACTGACTGAATACTAGGATGGACATTATGTTGCAGTTGTAGAAGTCATTGACGAGGCTGCAATTGGAGTACTGTGTACAGTTTTGGTCAACCTGCTATAAAGAGTGCAGAGAAGATTTCTGACGATCTTGCTTGGACCCAGAGGTCCTGAGCTATAGGGAGGGGTTGACCAGGCTAGGTCTTTATTCAATGGAATTTGGGAGAATGAGGATGATCTTAGAGAAGTGTTGATAATTATCATGGACTTAGGTAAAGTGGGTGGATTTCAAATGGAACGGAGGTGTAGCTTTTTCATGCAGAGTCTGGTGAGTAGATGGAATGAGCTGCCAGGGGCAGCTACAATAGTACCAGTCAAGAAGCACCTGGATAGGTACATGGAGGAAAGAGACCAGAAGGGATTTGGGCCAAAACACAGGAAATTTGGATTAGCTGGATAGACAATATGGTCTGCATGGATTTGTTGGCCAAAGGGTCGGTATCCATGTTGTGTTGCTCCCTGACTCTTTGACTTCATGACATATTCCATGGATGGTAGATTTTAAAGAGAAGTGAGGAAACAATGCAACATTAGTGCACAAGTTAGCAGCACAGGTAGATGGGGTGGTGAAGAAAGCATGCAGAATGTTTGTCTTCATTAGCCGGGGCTTAGAATATGAGCGCAGGGAGGAATTGGTACAACTTCAGAAAACGATGGCTAGGCTACAGCTGAAATATTGTGTATGGCTCTAGTTGCCACAATATAGTAAGGACATAACGGCACAGGAGATGTGCAGTTGAGATGCACTCCATCGATGCCTGAGTTTTGAATGCTTCAGTTCTAAAGGAAGACTGCAATATCTGTTTATTTTCCTTGGAGCAGAGGATGTACCTGATAAATTGATAACAAAATAAGAGATTTAGATGTGGTAGATTGTAATAAACCTTCCCCATGACAGAGGTGCCCGAGATCAAAGAGAACAGATTTAAGGTGAGGAGTAAGAGGTATAGAGGGGATTTGAGGAAGATTTTATTCAACTGGAGGGTGGTTGCAAACTGGATCATAATGCTGCGGAGGGTGGTGAAGGTAGGTACTCTCACAGCATTTAAGGAATGTTTGGCATCACCGAGGAGTGTTCGGGTATGGACTGGGAAATAGGACTTTATGACAACTAACCATGGACAATGAAGAATTTTACTGGTTTTCACAACCCATAAATAAACAAAAATAAATTGGGGTTTTGGTTTTCACTGCTTCATCCTAAAGTTAGCCCAATAAATCACACTCACAAGTTTGGTGTAGGTTGCAATAGTTTGTCTGATATCTAAACTGCATTTACATATTTAATTCAGAAGAGGGCACCAAACGCCCAGTTTCTAGAAACTATGTGCTTAATGAAAAGTAGGTTACAAGACCCTAAATCATAGGAGCAGAAATAGGCCGCTCAGCCCATTAAGTCTGCTCCAACATTCCATCATGGCTGATTCATTATCCCTCTCAACCCCATTCTCCTATCTTCTCCCCATAATTTCTGATGGCCTGAATAATCAAGTCTCTGCTTTAAGTATACTCAATGACTTGATCTTCACAGCAATGAATTTTAGAGATTCACCTCCCTATGACTAAAGAAATTTCTTCTCATCTTTTTCCTAAATAGACGTCCCTCTATTCCAGGCCTGTGCTCTCTGGTCCTAGACTTACTCACTGTAGGGAGCATCTTCTCCACATCTACTCTTATCGAGACCCATCAATATTCAATATGCTTCAATGCGATTCCATCTCATTCTTCTAAACTCCAGGCCCAGAGCCATCAAAGGCTCCTCATAAGTTAACCCGTTTATTCCTGGAATCATTCTAGTGAACCTCCTTTGGACACTTTCCAATGGCAGAACATCTTTTTCTGAGATAAGAGACTCAAAACTGCTCACAGTACTCTGATCTGATCAATACCATATAAAGTCACAGCATTACATCCTTGCTCTTATATTCAAGTACTCTCAAAATGAGTGCTAACATTGTACCTGCCTTCTTTACCACCAGATCAACTTGCAAGCTACTCTTTAGGGTATCCTGCACAATGACTTCCAGTTTAGAAATTAGCCTACGATTATAATTTCTGTAACCCTTTCACTGAGATCCTGTACAAACTTGGCACTTCAGCTAGCTCCGCTAACAGCCATGGGACTCAGCGGTGAGAGGGCCTCCTTTCAAAAGATTGTTTCAAAACAATATCTGTTTAGGGTCTGTATGATATGGGGTTCAACCAAATAGGAACATCTTGATCACAAACAAGAGAAAATCTGCAGATGCTGGAAATCCAAGCAACACACACAAAATGCTGGAGGATCTCAGCAAGCCAGGCAGTATCTATGGAAAAAAGTACAGTCAACCTTTGGGGATGAAACATCGACTGTACTTTTTTCCATAGATGCTGCCTGGCCTGTTGTGTTCCTCCAGGAACATCATGATGTTCTGATTAAATAACTTCGATATGAGTGAATGCTGTGTAAATGCTGCCCATACAGAATTGTCAGTCAGCCAGAAAAAGCAGATTGTATACTGCATAAAATTGTAAAGTATACTGACACATTTCAGCTTTATCAAACAATTAATAGGACAAAGAAAATAAAAGGCGTATTAAAGTTAAACCAGTCCACTGTGCACAAGACCATTGGAGCTCATACTGGGGTCATCTTTTACTCACGTGCTGGACCTATAGTCTGCATGAAAGCACACTCCGAACTTCCCTCAGAGTCCAACTCGAACAAACTGGTTATCTCTCAGGCGTATTGGCCCTTTCTCCTTGGAGCCATTCATCTGCACAAAGACCTTCATGCAACAGCATTCTGTGGCATCTTCCTTCTGTCTCGCTCTGTAGCTCCTGTCAAAAGCCCCCGAACCAGACTACAGTCCTTTGGAAAACTCTTTCCCACAATCCTGATTGGCTGACTCACATTCCTCAGTTGGACAACGTGTGTCCTTACCTTAGCTGAAACAAAAACACACTTTTCAGCATGGCACACTGCTTTTATTGAAAACTGCTAATATAAACTACCTCACAGCATAGCAGTAGGAATATTAACCAGAGCATTACATTTCTTTACTTCATTCTCCCTCCCTCTTTAAGAGGGAGTGACATTTGCAATTGTCCAATCCTCCAGAACAATTCCAGAATCTAATGATTCTAGAAAGATCATTAGCAATGCCTCCACTTCAGCTACCTTTTCAGAACCTTGATGTGTAGTCCATCTGGTCCAGATGACTTATCTACTTTCAGACTTCTCAGCTCTGCTAGCACTTTCTCCTCAGTAATAGCAACAACAGTCATTTCCGCCCCTGACGCTCTCGAATTTCTGGCATGCTGCTAACATCTTCTATAGTGAAGACTGACACAAAATACATATTAAGTTCATCCGCTGTTTCTTTGTCCTCCATTACTGACTCTCCAGTTCATTTTCCCCTCTTTGTTACTCTTTATATATCTGAAAAGAATTTTGGCATCTTCTTTTACATTATTGGCTAGTTTACCTTCGTATTTTCATCTTTTCTCTCCTTATGGCTTTATAGATGCTTTCTGTTGGCTTTTAAAAGCTTCCCAATTCTCTAACTTTCCGCTATTTTTTTGCAACATTATATGTCCTTGCTTTTGCTTTTATGCTGTCTTTGACTTCCCTTGTCAGCCATGGTTGCCCCATCCTCCAATTAGTATACTTCTTCATCTTTGTGATGTATCTCTTATGCACCTTCCGAATTGCCACCAGAAACCCCAGCCGTTTGTGTTCTGCCATCATCCCCGTTGGAGTCCCCTTCCAATCATCTTTGGCCAGCTCCTCTCTCATGCCTCTGTAATTCCCTTCACTCCACTGTAATACTGATAAATCTGACTTTATCTTCTTCCTCTCAGACTGCATGGCAAATTCTGTCATATTATGATCACTATCTGCTAAGGGTTACTTTACCTTAAGCTACCTAATCAAACTTGGTTCATTATACAACACCTAATCCAGAATTGCCTTTCCACTAGTGGATTCAATCAAAAGATGCTCTAAAAAGCCATACTGTAGGCATTTTTCTAATTCCCTCTCCTGGGATTAAGCATCTACCTGACTTTCCTAGTCTACCTGCATAGTGAAATCCCCCATGACTATGGTAACATTATCCTTCTGACTTGCGTTTTCTATTACCCATTGAAATTCACATTCCACATCCCGGCTCCTGCTCAAAGGCCCGTGTATCGCGGCCGCCAGGGCCTTTGTGCCCTTGTAGTTTCTTAATATTACCCACAAGGATTCTGCATCTTCTGGTCTGATGTCACCTCTTTCTAAGGATTTGATTACATTTTTACCAATAGAGCCACACCACCCCCTCTGCCAACCTGCCTGTCCTGATACAATCGACACTAAGCTCCCAACTATGGTTTTCTTTTAGCCGTGACTCAGTGATGGCCACAATGTCATACCCGCCAGTCTAACTGCGTTACAGGATCATCTACCATGTTCCGTATACTGCATGCATTCAGATAGAACACTGTTTGGCTGCTATTTCGCTCTATCGTCTGCCTGTCCTTCCTCACAGCTTCTTTTACACTGCATCGACTTGTATACCAACTACCCCATCCTCAGCCCCACCAATCAGGTTTCCATCACCCTGACAATTTAGTTTAAACCCTCTCCAACAGCTCTAGCAAATCTGCCCATAAAGATATTGGTCTCCCTTGGGTTCAGGTGTAACCCGTTCTTTTTATACAAGTCATACCTACCCCAGAAGAGAACTAAATAATCCAGAAATCTGAAACTCTGCCCCCTTGCACCAATTCCTCAGCCTCTCATTCATCTGTACTATCATCCTATGACTGCCCTGTCTGGTAGTGAATTGAATTGACTTCTACACTATTCTTGGTTGGTGCGACTGTAACGAAACCCAATTTCCCTCAGGATCAATAAAGTATGTCTGTCTGCCTGTCTGTCTTTATTTCTTACATCCTTCTCACATACTCACATTCTCACATTTCTTACATTCTCACATACATGAGGAGTAAAAATCTTTACATTATGTCGCCATCTAAATGTGCAATGTGCAATCATAGTACTGAGGTACTGGGAGTAATCTAGAGATCACTACCTTGGAGGTTCTTCTCTTTGGGCTCTTCTCGAACTCCCAGTTGTCACTGTACAGGATCTCTTCCCCCTCTCTACCTATGCCATTTGGTGCCAATGTGCACCACAACCTCTGGCTGCTTGCTTACCCTCTTGAAAAGCTTCTGCACCTACTCCGAGACATCCTGGAGCCTAGCACCTGGGAGGTAACACACTATCCTGGCTTCTATTTTACAGCCACAGGATTTGCTGTCCTTCCTCCTAACTATTGACTCTCCAGTGACTGCAGCTCTGCCTAACTACCCTTCCCTGCTGAGCCTTAGAGCTGGCCACAGAGCCACTGGCCTGGCTGCTGCTGCTCTGCCCTGACAGATTGCCTCCACCAACAGTATTTAAAAGGATATACTGTACTTGTTAGTGAGCAGAATGACCACAGGGAACCCTGCACTGACTGCTTACTCCCATTACTTCTCTTGGTGGTCACCCATCTACTATATGAAGCTTGCACTCTGGATCTGATCACCTCGGTAAAAATCTTACCTATGAAGTTTTCAACATATCGGGTAGTCCAGAGTGGATACAACTCCAGCTCCAGTTCATTGACCCTGTCAGTCAAGAATTGAAGTTGGGTGTACTTTCTACAGATATAGTCAGCAGGGAGATCGATAGATGTCCTGAAATCCCACTTCTCTCAGGAGAAACTTTTTATTGTCTGTCTACCATCCTGCCTACACTTATTATGTCTCAAACTTCTCAAACTTATGTTCTAGCCTGCACCAGTTCTTGTCCAAACCTGCTGAGCTAAAGCCTGACCACTCTAACACTGTACACTCCAACAATGCCCACTCCACTTAAACTTCAATTACAATCTGTAAATGTATCAAATAATTCAAGCAATAGTTTGAAAGTCTGGTTTTCCATTATGTTTTATTGAAATTAATAAAATAGCCACTGAATTGTAAATGCATCCCAAATTAAATATTTTCTGAAGCTTATAAACATGGGCTTTAAAACTTGAAAAAAAAACAAGTAGCGGCAGACTATTTTGATAATTACAAAGTTAATCTTCATTGTATGTTAGATGAATGGAATTTCAGCATAATCTCAGGATTCTGATTAATGTGGATGCTAAATTTTAATGACTTTTTTTTGTTGGTTACATTGATGTATTTAATACTGCACAGTTCAGAGCAATCTCTTTTCTTTATATCCTGCTGAGAGGCAGTTTCTTTAAGATGACAGATTCCGCTATGGCTTTATGTTCGTAATAAATTAGACTAGCATGCCATGGGAGCATCTACAGTATAAACTCCACAATAGGTGCACTAATCATGAGCTCGGCTGTCTAACATTTTCTTATTCCTCCTATAGAAAATGGTAATCCTGACTCTTTCAGAAATTATATTCCAGCAAAGACAAATACTCAAGTTATTTATAATTCAAGTAAAATAATTAAGAATTAAGACACAACAGCTATATGTTGTGGGATTTACTGTAAAGTCTTCATTGCATTCTGCCTCTTTGAACTACTCTAAACCTACCCCCACAGTGATGTTGGGTAGGGAGCTCCAATGTTTAGACTCAATTATGACAAAGAACTAGAGATATATTTGCAAGTGAGACAGGTGTATGAGAGGGCAACTAGTAGTAGTGGCGTTCCATGATTTCTTCTGCCTTTGTCCTTCTTTGTGGAGAAGATCATAGGTTCAGGAGGTTGTGGAAGATTGGGAGAGTAAATACATACACTTTATCAATGCAATAATACTATAATTACTCTGCAAAAGAGAGAACTAATGTTTAGGATGGTTGATGAAGTGTGAATGAAGAGGGTTGCTTTGCTGTGGACAATCTCAAGCTTCATGTGAATTGTTGGAACTGCACTCATCCAAGCAATTGGACAGTATCACTGTTCGTACTTTGTAGACGGTGGTTCAAGGAGGTGGGTCAGTCACAGCAGGTTTCCAACTCTCTGACCTATTTTTACAGGCACAAACATTAATGTGGTGGATCCAGCTGCACTGCTGATCAATAGTGATCTCCCCAGACACTGGTGATGAATAATCAGTGATTGTCAGGTTGACTAGACTCTCTCTTATTAGAGGTAGTCATCGCCTGCCATTTGCCTCTAATCAATCCATGCCTGAACATTGACTGGATCTCATGGGATGAAGGCAGGGACTTCATTGGCTGAGGAGTTGAAGGTGGAGTTCAATATTGTGCAATTGTCGAGAAAGATCACCATTTCAATCTTTTGATGAAAGGAAATATGCCAGAAAATCAGTAGAGAGAGAGAAAGAAATAGAGCTAATGTTTATGCTAATGACCCTGGGTTTGAACTGACAATTGTTGAAGGATGTAACAGGCCTTGTAGAATGAAAGACATAGTTATATAGATTGGAAATAAGCTATTTGACCTTATTAATCCACATTGTCAATCAAGCACTAATTTACACCAAGCCTACATTAATTTCATTTTATTCTCTCGAAATTCTTATCCAGCATCTTGAGAACCTACTGTTCATCGGCACACAAGGTACAATTTACCTAATAGAGTGTCAAACAAGATGATAGGGGAAAAGGACAGTGGAAAGAAAGAACAAAACAGAAGAGATGTGAAACGCTGAAAGAGAAAATAGATTAACTAAAAAGAGGGAATGCAAATGAGAGTAAAAGCGGGATGTGTCATGCTGAGTGATGCAATCTGACCATATGCATCACATGGTGGGTAGGAGAATAGCATTCTGGTGTAGGTGACTCCCCTGATTCACGAAAGACCCATCACAATTTAGATGACTCAGATCAGGAAGATGCAGGCCTGTTCTCCACCATTTTGGATTAGTGCAGTTCCAAAAATGTTCATACAAAGGCAAAAAATGTGGATGTTGGAAATCAGAAACAAAAGCAGAAAATGCTGAACTAACACAGCAGGTCAAGATAAAGAGGGTCAATAGCCTCTCCCCACAAAGGGAAGATGAATGGTTATTGAGCTCAAATATTAACTCTGGAATTATAGTAGGCAGCCGTCGATCCCAGGGGATCACGGGTTTGTGCCTCTGCTGGACTGTGTCCTCTCCAGGGCGCAAGCCTGGGTGGGAAGATTTGAAGAATTAGCTGTTGCCCATGCACTGGGATCCCCCTCTCCTCGTCACTGATGTAGTCCAAGGGAAGGGCAAGCGCCAATACAGCCTGGCACCAGTGTCATTGCAGAGGTTGCCAGAGTGAGGTTGTAAACAACATCAAACTTCCTTAGGGACCCCGGCTCCAGATTTCTTCCTCAAGGTTTACTCCCAGTCTTTTCCATGGGTGGGTATGGCCGCAAGGCAGCGGAGGTTTGAAATCAGAGTTTTCCTCCTCCTAGGCGGGTTGCCATCCAAGGTCGGTGAGCTCCCCCTGCCCGAACTTTGGAAATGGAGTTGTGATTAGTCCACTTTTCTTATCCCTGTGAATCGATCTATTCTTGCCATTCTCAAATGCATGAATTAATTTGTGTTCAATACAGTCATCCAAAAGTTAGACTTGTGATGACTCAATAATGTCTTTGCTGCTAGGATTTCCAGAATTCCATTGTTCCTCTTAATTATCTATCTAGAAGTATCCTCAAAGTTCAAAGTAAATTTATTATCAATATACATACAGTATGTGCCACTATATACAACCCTGAGGTTCATTTTCTAGGATGCATACTCAATAAATCCATAATAAAATAATAACCATAATAGAATCAATGAAAGACCACACCAGCTTGGGCATTCATCCAATGTGAAAAAAAACAACAAACTTCAAATACAGAAACAAGAAATAATAATAATAATAATAATAATAAAAACAATAAATATGAGAAAATAAGATGAACAGACACATAAGTTGTGGGAACATTTCAATGATGGGGAGAGTAAAGTTATCCCCTTATGGCTGAGGGATAACATTTGTTCCTGAATCTGGTGGTGTGAGTCCTAAGGCTCCTAGGCCACCTTCTGGATCTCAGCCGTGAAAAGGGAACATTTCCTGGGTGGTGGGATCCCTGAAGATGGATGCTGCGTTTCTGCAACAACATTTTGTGTAGATGTGCTCAATAGTGCAGAAGGCTTTACCAGTGATGGACTGGGCTGTATCCACTAATTTTTGTATGATTTTCCATTCAAGGGTATCAGTGTTTCCATCCCAGGCTGTGATGTAGCCAGTCAATATTCTCTCCACTACACATCCATAGGCTTGTCAAAGTTTTAGATGTCATGCCAAATCTTCACAAAATTCTAAGGAAGTAGAGGTGTCACTGTACTTCCTTCATAATTGCAGTTAATCCTCTTTCCAATCAAGAACCTATTAATATTTGCTTTAAATACACACAAACACTTAGCCTCTACACCCTCTGTGGCAACAAATTTGACAGACTCACTACCTCATCTCAGTTCTGAAGGGTCATTTCTGAATACATTCCTCCTCATTTCAGTTCTATAGAGAAATTTATTTTATTCTGAAGCTGTGCTCTCTGATCCTAGACTTTCTCAATGATGGTAGTATCCTCTGCACATCCACTCCATACAGACATTACATTATTTGATAGGTTTCAATGCCCTCACCTATCTAAACTCCAATAAGTGCAGGCCCAGAGCCATGAAATGTTCTTCATACATTAAGCCTTTAATTTTTGAGATCATTCTTGTGAACCTCCTCTGGATCCTTTCCAGGCCCGGTACATCTTTCTTTATATTTGGGGCCCAAAATACATTATTCCAAATGTGTGAGCTGTCTTACATGGAAAAGCTGACTTGCTCACTCATCTACATAAATTATTTGTATAAATGTACTGGTTAATGTTCAAAGTTTTCAAGTCACAGCTATAGAAACTACTCAAAACTTACAAAGATCAAAGAAATTGAGTTCCCTGCATTTATAATGTTTATGGAAAGATGGTTATGGGGCCCAAGTCTATGCTATGCTTGATCTCAAGGTCACTACTTTTAGAGTATTATAATGGCTTTAACATGATGCTCTTTTCTGAGATCTCCACAGTTTTTTCTACGCCATTGAATACTTTCTGTTGTATTGTACTAGTTACATCATAAAATGTCCCATAAATCCATTTTTGAACCTGTTTTGTTTAGTGGGGTTAAATTATACATTCATTAAAGGTAGCTCAGATATTCATGATGGCAATAAAAATGAGAGAATCAAACTAGTGAGATGTTTCTCTATCACGTTATACCTTATTTTTAATTGTTAATACTGATTCCCATTTCTTTAATGCCGGTTTTTGGTTCTGGTTAATTTTTGTCTGAATTTCCCCTGCAAAACTAGATTCAAAACCAGAGGTACTTCCTTATCAGAATGAGGAAATTCTGGCCATAGAAGTTCTAGACCAAGTTCAAGTTCAATTGTCATCCAAACAAGCACTTGTATACAGCTAAACAAAACAGCATTCCTCTGGGACCGAGGTGCAAAATACAGTAGATATAGTCACACACAACTCACAACGTATATTGTTACATAGAACAAACTTCCTTAATAAAGTGTTGGGTGGATTGAGCGATCTATTCTATATTTACCTTGTTTCTTGATTATATCATTGTGTGTTTCTAATACCCCTCAGTTAAAAATAATAATGTCATAGTTTAATGGGTTTTTCAAGCTCTTCTTAAAGCTGTCGTTTGAGACATAACACCATTCTAAACTAATCCAATATAATATAATTCTGGAATAATACATAATACACTTACGTATATACCAGCAGTAAACTTGTTACTATGCTGGAGATGTCTAGTTCTTGGCTTCTTTTCTTCTTGAAAAAACTATTAGGGTAATTGCTTTCTTGACATCTTTTGATGTGTTTTAATTGAGAGAAGTTCTCAAGACACGCAGCAATATTGAGCTCTGACTTTGTTAAAGTAGCTGCTCCAGAATAGTTCAAGTCATTTGCATTAATTTGGCTCACCCATTATAATTTATTATTTATTACAATTTATTGATTATATTGTCATAGAATATTAAGACAGGAGATGTTTGGAAGAAACTGTACTACGAAGTGTTGTTTATTCACCAAAAGGTTAAGGACGATAACATCACAGCTGAAGGGTGAGAATATGTGATGAGAGGCTGTCCAGACAAATTCATATAAAAGTATTAGTAAAAAGAGTTAGGGCAGGGAGTAGGTCATACGTTTCATCAACCCTGCTCTGAGATTCATCAAAATCATGGCAGATCTTTCTCAGCAGGTTCATGAATTCTCCCCATTTCCTAAAATTCCCTTAGTATCCAGGAATATGTTATTTTCCTTTGTGTAAGAACTTAATGACTGAGCCTCCAATGTCCACAAAGAGGATAGAATTTCAAAGATTTGCCACACTCAACTGAAAGAAATATCTGCTTATCCTGAGACTTGGACCTCCCTCCACCTCCTTAGCCTGGGAAACATCCTCCCTGCTTCTGGCTTGTTGGGCACTGTAAGAATTCTAAAAGTTTCAGTGAGT
Organism: Hemitrygon akajei; assembly: GCF_048418815.1. NCBI lineage: Eukaryota > Metazoa > Chordata > Chondrichthyes > Myliobatiformes > Dasyatidae > Hemitrygon > Hemitrygon akajei. The sequence goes on along the minus strand of NC_133150.1, from coordinate 13,950,318 downwards.
TGGCCTCTCATCCTTCTAACACTGGAGAAGGAAGGCCATCTCCTTAACCTCAAGCACGAGAAAATCTGCAGATACTGGAAATCCAAGCAACACATTTCGGGCCGAGACGTCGACTGTACTCTTTTCCACAGATGCTGCCTGGCCTGCTGAGCTCCTCCAGCATTTGGTGTGTGTTGCTCACATCGCCTCAATCTCATTCATCAGGCAAAACTGCCACCCCAGGGACAACTTCCATAATTTCCTTTGCAGATGAAGCTTCTATGACTCCCTTTAAAGTTTGTTTTATTTTGCTTTAAACAGATGAAGCCAACTGCCATATGAAACTTCTTATATTAAAAATGCCATTTCAGTATGGACCAAACAAGTGAGGAGGCAGAGAGACAACCAGAGGTAAGCTGGAAAAACTTAGAGCTTGAGGTTTATCACAGCATACCAGGCAGCAACTGTATAGAGAGGAAAACAGCCTGAGTTAAGGAGGATGCCTTACATTCATTACCTTCCTAGTCAGGTTCCCAAATTTGATTTAGGATGGATTAACATTGCCTTCACAGTCACCTTGTGAGCCTTCAACCCACTTCCATCTCCTGAGTGGCCTGCTAGTCTGCAGACAGATTCTTTGGGGTCCTTTCTGATTCTAGCACTCGGTGAACCAGCAGCTTGTGCAATGTCCCCAAATGTGGATTAGAATGTGCATTCTAGCATGAAGCATTGCACCAGGAGCATCAAAGAAACATATCAACTCCGAATTGACCTGAAGTATAGCGTGTGCATTGTTGCCATCATTGAACATGTCTCTGCATTTCATGTACTCTGCAGAGTACACCGAAGGTCAACGAAAGCACAATACCCAGCTGGTCGGGCTGCATCTTTGAGAAAGAAAACAAAGTCAATGTCTCAGATCGGAGATCCTTCACCCAAAGTGAAACAAAAGCTGAAGAGAGTGATGGTGGGGGATGTGTCTGACAGAGTAAAGCTGGAGAGACCATGGGGATAAGTGAATGAGAGCAATTAGAGGGTGAGAACATCGGCAGAAGAACCTAAACAAAAGAATGTGGGATCTCTTTCAAGGTGGCAGAAACTACACGGAGTGACCTGTTGAGTTCAGAGACTGGTGAGGTAGGACCAGGAGAAATCTAGCCTTGATCTGTCTTGGAGGAAAAAGAAGTGAGATCCAGAGGTGTGGGAAATGGATGAGATATGATTGAGGGCTCAGTAACAATGTTTCAAAAAGAAGAAAGACTTTTCTGAGGCACCTGTACAGAAGTCTCATCATCGGACCAAACACAATAGCGACGGAGGAAAATGTGATTGCTTTGTGGAAAACTTGTGCTTGGTCTACTGGTTAACCCTGAGCTTCCCATTACTTCCACTTTAATTCCCAGTCCCATTCCCAGTCTGACATGTTAGTCTGTCACCATCTGCACTGTCACAGTGAGGTTCAATACAAACTTTAGGAACAGAATCTTATTCTCCTTTTGATAGAGCCTTCTTGAGGTATTGAATTCCACAACTTTTGGTAACTTGACTTCCTGGTCTGTATTAGCCATCCATCTACAATATTAGCTCAGCTTGTTTCTTTTTAAATCTCCTTTCTTCCTCCTTCCTTTTATTTATCTCTCTTGGAATGGAGGATATGGCCAGTCTGACATCTTGGGCTTGTTCTTCTGCTAAGCTACCATCTCTCAGATGAGTTTTGCTTATGTTCTGCACCCCCACACTGTTACCATAGTGATGAGCATTCTTACTGCAACTTGCCTAACTCCAATTATGTTGAGTCACCCCCACCCTCCCCCACCTGGCTCCATTTGCCCAAATTTCCCCCTCCCATCTCATTTCACTGCTTGCCTACCAATCTTTGCTTCACCACTACCTCTCTACATACTGGTTATCTTCCCTCTCCACCATGGGTTCTCAGCCTTTTTTATGCCATTGCCCCCTACTATTAACCAAGAGGTCCATGGACCCCAGACTTGGAGCCCCTGCTCTACACTCTCCATCCTGATGCAGGTTCTTGACCAGAAACATTCACCACATGCTGCTCAACCCACTGAGTTCTTCCAGTGGCTTATTTATTTTGATTTAGTCAGTGACACTATATAGCTTAAGACAGGTACTTTATTCAGACTCTGATGCTCAATATTTCTAATCCTGCTATGTCCTGTTTTTCATTAGGTCTCCAGGTCTCGGAGATATTCAGCCCAGACTGGCTGAGATGGTTAAATGCCAAATGGATTATGACTGAGCAATCTGCAGCAAAATCGATATCTTCTACAACACTCCAATCATTCATCTGAAAGTTTGTTTTCATCTCCCTGCAGTGTATTCCTTGGTTGTCATGCATTATATAAATATTGTTTAGTGTGCACTCTACCTTGTCTTTGTTTACTTCTACTTAAGGACCTGTCTTGGTTTGCTCTACATTACTGCATATCACCCTTCATGCAAGACAGATACTGACTACAGCTCTAAATATTTCCTCTATACAGCCGAATTTTGCAAACTTGTGTAAGATGTTTTGTTGTATTCTGATTATAACAATGGAGTGCTTTGAATGGAAAAAAATCCAGGTTGGGTAATTTCCCTGGCATCAAATAACAAGACTCCCACCTTTTGAAATCTGTCTCACAGGGGTCCTGCTCTTCAGGTCCACATGGCTTTACTGCTCAAGTCACTCTTCGTTCCTCATTGACCAGGAGTCTATGAGAGAGGATGCAATTGCCCGTACCATCCCTGTGCTTTTGCAGTGTGCAAAATGAGCCGAATGAATTTTTTCATGCGTTCCGCCTCAGTGGCTATCCTACTTACCTTTTCAAAGATAATGTCTGGCTTTTTAAGGAGTTTGACCCACCTACACACTAAACTCTTCTTCAATTTTAGTCTTGCAAAGTTTCAAAATTACAATGACTTGTTAGGTCTCTCAAGTTCACAATGTAATTGCCAATTAACTCCTTTCATATCTGATTATCTGTCCCAAGTGTTTAGCTTTGAAAGATCTCTCCCTGGATGCTGTCTCCTTCTCTTTCAAAGCTGCCGTCATTACTCTTCCCGGATAATATAGCTTTGATCCCACCATTTGCAAATTCAGTGCTCTATTACATCTGAGTAGTGTGTGTCACCTTCATTCTTTCCTGCTGCAAAGTACTCCTTACAACCCACCACTTTGATCAACTTTTCACTCATTTGCCCTAATACTTTTAATGTGCTGTAATGTTAAAATTGTTTGATAACATGACTATTTTATAGAAACAAAATAAATGCACAGCACAGGACAGGCCATTTGGCCCAGATGTCCATGCTGACAATGATGCCAAATTAAATTATCCCATCTTTCTATCCCCTGCCTGTCATGTTTACTGGCAAGCATTATGGTCTTAAACAGGCTTTGGGCTTAAACATTCTGTACATACAATAACATTCTTTGATTTTGTGTGCAAGTGCTCATACTGGGTTCTTTTAGAGTTGTTAATGACAAGCTTTCTACTGCTTTGCAGGGAGAGAGTCAACAATGGCAATGGCTTTTCCAACAGACCTGGCTGAAAAAGCAACGTGACTTGAAATTTCGATCACACAATGCATGTTTTAGATGTGCTATGTGCCATGTGCTCACTGAATAAAATTGATTGTGAATTGTAGATTTCCTATTGAAATTTTCAGTCAAAACTTCTCTGAGCATCATGTACGTACATATGAAATATACTGTATTTGCAAAGGTGAAGTTATGTACCATGGGTTTAGCAAATTAATCTACATAGATACAATTAATGCACACTGTGGCAAAATAAAACCCTGTGATTACTTTATTTCACTGGACAATTAACTACCTGAGGGTTTGTTGAAGAGTGATTTGGGGCAAAATTATTGGGTTTGGCCAGACTGCCCTTTACAGCCACATTATGGAGCTTTTCTTCTGCTAAGATGAAACTTTGTCTTTTAATTCCCTAGAAAACATTTTGAATGTTGAAAGGCATGGACAGAGTGGATGTGGCAAAGTTGCTTCCCATGGTGGGGAAGTCTAGTATGAGAGGACGTGATTGAGGATTGCAAGGCGCCCATTCAGAACGGAGATGCGAAAAAAAAAATTTAGCCAGAGGGTGGTGTATCTGTGGAATTTGTTGCCACGGGCGGCAGTGGAGGCTGGGTCATTGGCTGTATTTAAGGCAGAGATTGATAGGTATCTGAGTAGCCAGGGCATCAAAGGTTATGGTGAGAAGGCGGGGGAATGGGACTAAAGGGGAGATTGGATCAGCTCATGATGAAATGGCGGAGCAGACTTGATGGGCCAAATGGCCACCTTCTGCTCCTTTGTCTAATGGTTTTATGGTCTGATGGTCTAAAAATGGATGCATTAAGAATGTCCCACTGTAGCTCTGCAATAGCCAAGAGCTTGAGGAAAGGACTCAGAGAGCAGGCCAAAAGGAAAGGAGGAGGGCTGAAGTGATAGAGTCATTCAGGAGCACTACAGCCACCGCATCTTTATGCGGAAAAGTTTGTGGAGAGGCCGAGATCTTCCAAGACAGTGATGACAGTGATCAGCCAGCCACCTTTTACAGGCAGAGATCCAGGCAGACTACTGTACTTGGACTGCTTTGTCTGTAGACATGAAGGTCATTGTCACCCTACATATCTTTGCCTCTGAATCATCCCGTTTGTAGTGGTTGATATATGGCATCTGTCGCAGTTGCAACACACCATCTGCAAGGCACATGCCAGCTCCCTGAATGACATTCCACACAGTTACAAAGGCTTTGCAGAACATTGCTCACTTCCCCCCCTTACGTGCTGCTGCAAATTCTTTAACTCATTGAGCCCCAAGCAGCTCCCTGCTTTGCTATTCGCATGAACCATCCCAAACCTCCACAAGTCCCCATGCTTTCTCACCTGGCTCGTGACAGTGAATGAGGCCATTTGGCCCATTGAGACTATGCCAGATTGTATAGGGTGTCAGACAGTCTGATCCTCCACTGATTTCCCTGAGAGAGGAAGCTGATGGACATGTGATAGGCATCAGAGTTTATGGGCATGTGGTGGGCATCCTGAAGAAGGGTCTTGGCCCAAAACATCGACTGTTATTAATTTCCATAGATGCTGGCTGACTTGCTGAGTTATTCAGCATCTTGGGTGTGTTGCTTTGGATTTCCAGCATCTGCAGACTTTCCTGTGTTTATCAAAGGGAATTGAAGAGAGGAGAGAGGAGAGAGAGGAGAGAGGAGAGAGGAGAGAGGAGAGAGGAGAGAGGAGAGAGAGAGAGAGAGAGAGAGAGAGAGAGAGAGAGAGAGAGGGAGAGAGAGGGGGAGGGAGAGAGAGAATATATCTTCACAAGCCTTTCAAATCCCTCTGATTCTGTTGCTTTATGCTTTATGGCTGGTAACTGACCTTCCAACCAGGATGTGAGAGAGAACTGAAGAACCTGAAGGAATGTCAGGCAATTGCAAAAGAGCATGCAAACTCCACACAGACATCACTAAGGGCGGACTAGACATGACACCAGGACACTGGAAATGTGAGGCAGCAGCAATGCCCACTGTGTCACTGTAAATGCAACACCTGTCAGTTACAAATAGATGAAAGTGATGTGTCAAACCCCCCTCACAGGGCACAGTGAAGCCACAGGTGCATGCACAGAATGAGCAGGGTAAATACTTTGGGACGTGATCATTTAAAAATTGTTATGAAAAACTATTTTTATGAAAAATGTGTCACTTTTTTGGACTGAACGCAGGTGCCTCCAAATCTCTGTTTGCTTTTCCAGTGTAGAGGAGACCACATTATGACCACTGAATGCAGTATTGGAAGAAATGAAGCTTCATTTTGATCAAGGGTTCCCAATCTTTTTTATGCCATGAGCCAATACCATCAAGGGATCTGTTGACCACAGGATAGAAACTCCTGATTTAGATGGACAATATGGGTCCCTGGATGGTAGAAAGGGAAGTGATCTTAACTCCTCATACTGTCTGTTGAGCTATGCAACTAAAATAACTTTATCATTGGGGTGTTTAACATCTTTAAGTTAAAGATGTTAATTTTAACATCTTTACATTGGGGGCTAAATGAAGAAAGTGCTTTACGTTCAACGAAATAGTTAATTCTTTGAAAAATAGCTATTATTCTAAGTAAAATAACAATTTGTCGGCAATTGGGTCCTACAGGTAAAAATGAGATGACCGGTCAATTAACCTATGTTCAGAGGTTACCCCAGAGAGGTTGCCCACTGCTCTATTTTGACCCAAGTATATAAAGGGGTTTGGTAATGTAGACGTAGGGGAGGTAATTCCATTTTCGGTTCCAAAGTGGGGGTCCATAAATCCAACATAAAACTCAGACATAAACTCATTCCCATTAAGTAGTTAGAATGCAGTGCATTTTAAAATTAATTCTTGGGACATGAAATATAATGGGCAAGGGAAACATTCATTATTGATCACTAAATGTGCTTTGAAGTGTGTGGTTTGCAAAGCCATTTTAATGGCACTTGCCAGTCAATCTGGAGCCAGGAGTCATATCCAACTGAGTGATTCCCAAAGTGGGCAATATTGCCCCTTGAGGGAGTTACTAAGGGGGCAATAAAGCTAAAGGGGGTGGTGGTGCTGTTTCTCAGTAGCAAGAGGGGGGAGCTGAGGGATTACAAGCTGAATTTAAGAAATGAATTATTCATTATAGTCATTTGATCCTCAGTGCCTCATATTGATTACAATGACCATTAATCACCTCATCACTTGCTAACCCACTCTACTCTTACACTTTGCTGGAAGGGCATTAGAGTTGTTGAAAAGCAATGTGACACTTCTTCACAGTCATATCATGAGAAATCGGGACTAAAGAAATTGTGTTATTTCCAGGCCTGGCCTGCACATTATTGCTGTTCACTACTGTTGTACAGTGTTAGCTAGTATGATTCCCACACTCTAATCACACAGTGATGCAGTCACTGTGAATTAGGGAGTGATGTTCAATGGAGCAAAGTTTAGAATCTGCCTTTTCATATGGTCTTGTCCACATCTCTCTAGCCCACAGCCCAACTGAAATACTGTTGCCCCACATTATGCACCTTCATGCAAAGAATCAGGTTTTGCCTGAGCTATTATGATATCATAACTTACCCCTTTATCGATCACAGCGCTTGAGGTTGGACTTAAACAATAGGTGATTGGCAGTTCTCGTTAATCCATAAGCAGACCAAATGAAAAAGAAACGTAGACAGTATAGTTTTCATGCTTCATATAACATTTCATTGTTCATTGCTACAATTAGAGAAGAAATGATTTTGTCAGCAGTAAGGGAGGTTCTAAGTACAGTTCAGCAAACGTCACAAAACCAATTAAATAAAGCAACTCTTTTCAAAGACGAATAGATGAAATGTCTTGAAAATGCCAAAGACTCATTGTGCAAGAGAATTTGCTCTGCATTTGGTTGAGCTAACTTGCCAGGCAACAAATCTTTGCACCCTGGTTATGTTCACTTCATTAAAGATGAAAGCATGGTATAAGAGTTCATATTTAACAGGAGACTAGAAATAGATACAAAGCAGGAGTAAATATTTCAGGTTATTGAGCAGTTTTTCAAAGGAAAGAACATTACGCTCACCAACAGTTTTGCTTTTGCAACAGAAGACACCGTATCAATGACAGCACACTACCTCGGGGTTCAAAGGTTTGTTTTAAAATTAGAGAATGTGTACTGTATGCAACCTGAAATTCTTGCTCTTCACGGACATCCAAGAATCAAGAGCCCCATAGAATGAATTATGGAAATATCAAAGCCCCCAAAGACACCCCCCCACTCCCTTTGCACAAGCAGCAGCAAAATCATTGGCCCCCACTTGCACCAGCAGAAACATCAACCACTCCACACCTCCCTGCCATCGTGCAAGCAACAGTTGAACTCCCTCCCCCCTAATGAGACCTTGATTTAGAGTCTATCAAAACTACAGTCCACATACCAGCACGTCAATATCTTAGACCGACTCCCTCTCCATTGAGGGAGACAGGTCACTTCTGCGACAGCAAGAGCGGAGACCAGCGACTCGCTGTTCCAATGATACGCTTCTCCAAGATTCCCAACTCAAGGACCATCAGGCTGTCTCTCCACATCAAAAAGAAGAGAGAGGGAGAGGAGAGAGAGAGAGGGATCACTTGAGTAGAAGGACCTACCTCCCTATGGCAGTCCGTGATTGGCAAACACACTGCCTGTTGTCTCGTCGTTCCAGTCTTGATATTTCAGACTGCCATAATGCATCAGTTGGGCAAACTGGCGAGGAACCAGGTCAACCATGGGACTCCCTGACTTCCAACCTTCTAGTCCCGAGGGCACACGTCTTCTAGGCTGTTCCTGGAGATAGTGAAGTGCTTTGCCGCAGAGTCAGTCTGAAGACAAACTGCTCACAAAAAAACATAGTTTATTAATTTCATGAAAGAAACTGTACCAACATATTTACCAATCACTGTGCAATCCACAGAAAATATCTTGTTACAAAAAAACCCTAAATGATTGACTCACAAATAATTAAATACTGTTATCACAACAGTAAAGAAGATCAAGTCCCATTAACTCATTTCTGAACTATTTCCAGAGCTTTGTATTGAGAATGATAAAAAGTTTGAATGCTTGCTGTTGCAAACAGAAGTCAGAAGGCTGTCAAAAAGAAACTGCCTGAGATGCTTTTATGCACCTTTAAAACTATGAAAAAGTTCTCTGAAGAGTCGAATCCTTCAGTCAGTAATCAACTCAAGAGTATTAGGCATGACATTGCTTATTTGTCAGAATCATTTGCAAAGATTAATTAAATCAGTTTTCAATTGCTAGGAAATGATGTGAGTCTTATCAAAGTCAAATCAATCGTCTCCACATTTCTGTCCGAGTTAATCCAATTGAAGTACAACATTGGCTGTGGTGACCTTTTCCATTTTCTGAGCACCCCTAAATTGGAAATGAAAGAATACCAGATGATGATCTTCAAGAATACTGAGCCCACCTGAGTGAGCTGCATAAAAACATGTCAGAGAGATTTCAAGATCTTCTCTTGATCCAACTTCCAGATTGGGTACTAAATCCATTTGTGAACATTTATAATGAGGAATTAACAGGAAGAACTGATCTTGCTACTAAATGACTATGGGCTGAAGCTGAGGTTCCAAAACTCATATCAAGACAGAAAGAAAACTCTGAACGTAATCCTGCACTCTGGAAAAGTGTCAAGATGTTCTTACATTGCCTTTCCAACATCCTACTTAGTGGAATGCATTTTCAGGGCAGTCACCCAACTTCTTTCAAAGAAATGAAACAGATTGCAAATTACTGAGGGTGGGGATCTGAGGCTCCTTAGTGACATTCAGCCTGATGTCGAGAAGCTGATATCACTCTATCAAGCCTGTCCATCTCATTGAATGGCGAAAAAGCAATGAAAGAACGAATAGTCGGACAAATAATGCATGTTCGAAAATTGCTGATAGAACTTGCTATTACTCTAATTAAGTAAAGAAATAATTTTATTTATAGCTTTACACAGATGTTTAAATTTTGCAATTATTTGTCACTGCTTTGAATTTACAGTTCCTATTTTCATTCACCATGCGCTGTAAATCAAAATTCTTTATAGTTTTAATGTAATGGCCAGAAAGGGGAAGTAGGGTGTTGGGCATGTGGTCTTGGAGCCAAGGAGGAGGTAACCCAAAAATATTAGGGAGCCTCTGGTCTGATTGGGTAAGAATGGAGAATTTCTTTAGTTAATGGGAAATAGTATACACAATTTGTCTTAAAGAGATCCGGTGGTATTATAATCACCATTACCAATACCAAATTTTTATTCTGGATTTATTTAAAAACATGAAATTAAATTCCCCAGGTGCTTTGGGTAGATTCTGATCCCCTGGATGACTAGACCAGCAACTTTACTCTGTCTGGACTCTAAAAGGCAAAAGATATTAATATCCTTCAGTTGAATCTGGCTAGGGACAGATGGGAATGAAATAAATAGATAATTGGAATTAGCAGAAGTGGGAGAGGAGGATTGTGTAGTGATTAGCGTAAAAGTATTACAGTCCCAGAGACCTGGGTGCAAGTCCTACTGCTGCCTATTAGGAGTTTGGGTGGAAGAATTACAGGGGTGCAGTGGAGAGGGTAGTCTCCTTGGGCCTGAAGGGCTTGTTACCATGCTGTATCTCTAAATAAAAACTTTTTAAAGTAGTGTTTTTTTTAACTCACGTTCTTAAATACACAATGTTCTGGATTTTTCCGAATGGATTCTGTCGTCCACTCTTGTCACCTTGATTCCCATTTGCCCAAGTTATATTCTCTGACCTACCAATTCAAGGAGCCATGTGGAAAGATTCTATGGGGAAGCAGGGCTTGGAACTGCACAGCATGAAAACGTAAGTGGTCAAAGTTTTGCTCAATAAAAAAAAACTGCCCTTCTGCTACCAACCATAAAATCTGCTTTTTTTGTCTACTTCTGCATCTTCGATATTCACAAACATTTGAATACCATCAGAAATGAAATAAGAAAATCATAAAAATATATAAAACTTTTTAAAATACGTAAGAAACATCTTTGGTATTTCCAAAGACTTTTAACTAATTAAAATATTAAGCGAACATACATAATTAAAACAAATGTAACAATCTGGCAAAAACACCAAGAGCAGCTTCCTCAGAATCAGTTCTGGGGAATGTAAGTAAATTCCTTCTCCGTCATGGAGAATCCCGTAGGGAGTGCAGTTGGAAATTCATTAGTGGAGAATGGTCTGTACATTCAGGACCTACACTTCTCCCTGGGAATCTCTATGTTTATTGATAGTTACGCTGAGAAATTGTAGCAGATCCTTGTGGAGATGCTACTATGGAGATGGGATGTAGTTAAAAGCATCTGTAAACAATCATTGCTGGAAATTCCCCTCAACCATTTGCACCAACCACACAATGGTTTGCACATGGGCATTTATGTTCTAATTCGGATCATTTGGTCTCCATGTGATATCCATAGAATTAAATTTCAAAATGCAAGCTACAGCTACTAGGAATTAAAGGGTTAACGTGTGAGCAGTGCTTAATGGCTCTGCACCTGCATTCTCTGGAGTTTAGAAGAAGAAGGAGGGGAGATTTCAAATCAGCACTCAATGGACCAAATGGCCCAATTCTAATACTACAGTCTATCTTATGCACTAATTCATATCTCTACTACAAGATTCTACCCCAGCAAGTTTTGGATTTATGGCTGAACTGGATAATTTATTCTTTGGGAAATCCTTCCTGATTTCTTTTAAGTAACATTTGTAAGTAAGTGCCAGTTCTTTGAAGTAAGGAAGTTGACAGAAAGCTTTTCCTCAGAACCTATTGCCTAAAGAGCTACTTTGATTTCGGTTGCAGGGTTGTGGGGGAGGTGACAAGTAGCGATCAAGTGTTGAACTGCAAGAAATCAGAAAACATCACTGTAGCTTTTGTATTCTCCTGGGAGATGAATCAAGTGTCTATGTAAAGATAGAAGAATAATTAGTCTGCCCATCATAGCAAAAAAAATCTTTTCAAAAAAGAGGAACTGCTGAATGCTTTAGAATTCAAAGCATTTGATAAATTAATTTTAATCAAAATTAAACATTTTCTGTTAGTCTTTATTCACAAACCATTGAAACCTACAATTGTGTCTTGTTTTTCTCTAATGTTGAGGAAGTAGCTGCCTGATTAATTCAACAATATTCTTTATTTTGCATCAGCTTGTTGTCACTTTTACTGTGATGAGCTGGTAAAAGTCATGCTTTACTTCTAAGATAGCAAATAATCAGGAAGATTTAGAATGTTTATATAATAGCATTTTCTATCCGTAGATTTTCTATTTTCAATTAGTTCACTTTCCACTTATGACTGGAGCTAACACAGCTCGAATGCCAAATTCGGGTTTGCTGATGACACTACTCTTGTAGGCTGAATCAAAGGTGGTGATAAATCACCATATTCTGCAGGAGGGAGATTGAAAGTCTGGTTGAGTGGTGTCATAACAATAACCTCCACAATGTCAGCAAGACTAATTATTGACTTCAGGAGAAGGAAACCAGAGGTCCATGAGCCAGTCTTCATTGGAGGATCAGAGGTGGGCAGAATTCGCAACTTTAAAATTCTAGGTACAGTATTATTATTTTGGTGGACCTTTCCTGGGCCCAGCAGGTAAGTGCAATTACAAAGAAAGCATGGCAGCACCTCTACTTCCTTAGGAGTCGGCGGAGATTCAGCATGACAGCTGAATCTTTGACTAACTTCTATGGATGTGTAGTGAAGAGTGTAATGACCAGCTGCATCACAGCCTGGTATGGAAATATCAATGCCCTTGAATGGAAAATCCTACAGGAAGTAGTAGATATGACCCTGTCCATCATAGGTAAAACCCTCCCAACCATTGAGCATATTTATATGAAACACTATGGCAGGAAAGCAACATTCATCATAAGGGACACCCTCTACCCAGAACATGCTCTCATCTCACTACTGCCATCAGGAAGAAAATTCAGGAGCCTCAGGACTCACACCACCAGGTTCAGGAACAGGTACTACCCCTCAGCCATAAGGCTTTTGAACCAAAGGGGATAACTTCTCTCAACTTCACTTGCCCTATCATTTAGGTGTTCCCACAACAAATGGATTCACTTTCAATTTATTAATTCTTCTTTTTGCATTTGCACAGTTTGTTGGCTTCTGCACTCTGAGTGTTTAAGTTGGATGGCCTTTCATTGATTTTGTTATAATTATTATTCTATAGATTTGTTGAGTATGCCCACAAGAACATGAAGCTCAAGGTTGTATATGTTGATACATATGTTCTATGATAATAAAATTTACTTTGAACTTTGAAATAAAGTATTTAACAGAAAAGGTCATTATTATAATTTTATTGACTGATTTGATTTCATTAGCAATCAAGAAATGGGGCCACACCAGTTAGTTCTATTACCTTACAACTCCAGGGCCCTGACCTTCATTGTAGCACAGGTGAGATTTGCATGTTCTTCCTAAGACTAGGTAGGCTTCCACCAGGTTTCCCCTGGCTTTTTTGCACATCCCCAGATGTGCTGGTAGATCCATTGGTAAGTAATTTACTCTTCACTGTGGATGAATGGAAAAGAGAAGTAAAGGGGAGTTGATGGACATGTGAGGGAGAATGAGTTTCAGGAGGACTGCTGAGATAGCTGTGAGGTGGCATTGGGCTTTGTGGGCCAAATGGTTTCCTTCTACTTTGTCATATACAAATAAAGAGTACTGTATATTCCAATTTCATCTCCATATCCTCAAATATTGTATCATTGAAGGTAAACTGATCTGATCAAGGTATGTGGTAACATTAGAATTGATTATTAGTATTTCCATTGATGAACCAATTTATTCAATGGGTAACGTTAGGATAGCACAGAATCTTTCAATTCAAACTTATATACACAGTGGCCATTTGATTAGGTACACCTGTTCACCTGCTTGTTAATGCAAATATTTTATCAGCCAGTCACCTGTCAGCAACTCAATGCATAAAAGCATGCAGACATGGTCAAAACATTCAATAGTTCAGAATGAGCAAGAAATGTGATCTAAGAGACTCTAACTGTGGTGCCTAACAGGGTGGCTGGAGTATCTCAGAAACTGCTTATCTCCTTGGGATTTTCACAGACAACAGTCTCTAGAGTTTGCAGAGAATAGTGCAAAAAACAAAAAAAAAAACATCTGGTGTGGGTGAAAATGCATTGTTAATGAGAGAGGTCAGAGGAGAATGACCAGACTGGTTCCAGCTGACAGGAAGGTGGCAGTAACTCTAATAACCTTGCATTTCCACCGTGCTGTGCTGAATGGCATCTCTGAATGCACAACACGTCAAACCTCGAAGCCAATGGACTACAGTAACAGAAGGTCACAAATATACACTCAGTGGCCACTTTATTAGGTATAGGAGGTGTCCAATAAAGTGGCCAGTGAGTGCACATAACCAAAATAACTTGTTTAATATTCAATTTTATGTCATCAAGACTTCTTTATAGGCAAATTCTTACCATATGGAAGGAGGGTATTTAGCTCACTGGTTTGAAATCAGCTCTTCACAGGAGAAACAAGAGTGTAATTAGGCCATTTGGCCCATCATGGCTGATCCATCTTTCCTCTCAGCCAGTCTTTTGCCTTTTTCCCATATCCCTTCGTGCCCTGACCAATCAAGAATCTATCAACCTCTGCTTTAAATATGCACAAAGACTTGGCCTCCACAGCTGTCTGCGGTAAAGAATTCCACAGATTTCACCGACATTATCCAAATTGTCTTCCTATACCCCACTTTTATCCTACAACAGGGGTATCCTTCAGGAAGCAATTAATCTATCAATTAGCAAGTCGTGGGATGAGGGAGGGGACAGGAATACCCACAGGAAACCCACACAGCCACAGGGAGAACATACTATCCCCCCACAGTGATCACTATTGAAACCAGGTTCCTGGAGCTTGAGGGTACATCACTATTTGCTGTGCCACTCGGCTGCAATCAAAACTGCCAATTTGCTCACAGTTGTTCCAGACTAACAGCAATGAACTAAGTGACAATTGAACTATCTTTAAGTTGCATATAAAGGAGAATGGAGGGAGATCTCCTTTTTCAGAGAATTGCCTGTGATCACTGCTGGGGGGGGGGGGGGGGGTGGGATTGGATCTTAGCATGACGCTTTATAAAATCAATGGCTCAAACTGGCTAAAGTGGTGAATTAGAAACACAGCCGGTGGTCCATGTTATTTCTGCATTCATGTCCATGGCAGTGATCAGCCACCATGAAAATGCCCCTGTGTCACTGTCACTGCCAGATTAATTATCGTTGCATCAGGCAACGTGCTGTATAAAGGCCTTTCCGTTGCTGATGGCTGCCCACCTTGGTGGATTGTGGAAGAAGTGAGTGAGTTTGATGTTGGAGTGGGAGGGGAGAAGTGAGCATTTGAGGGCTGGGAGAAGGTAGCCCTGTTTCTCTCCCAAAAATCTCTTGATTTTAATTTTTATTTATCATAAATTTTGCAACTTTGATTCAAATTGAATTATAAAATACCAGGGGCATTTAAAAATGGCATATCTTACAATTAAATCATTATACTTGTTGATGAAATGAGCTTATCAAACGTGCAGCCTTGCTTTTGGTTTTCTCAAAGGCATTGGTTGGGTGTTATTAACAGTACCAAAACATTGAATGTATTCTGGACCCTGCCTGAAGTACAAGATCTGCATTCATTCTGGCACAGAGAGGTGTAAATTAATTAGCATCTTTGTGCCAGCTTGTGTTAGAGACCTATCCAATTTGAAGGCGAGAGATAATTAATGTGGAATAGATTGAGTAGTTGACCATTAACAGGACCTTGAGAGGTGAGAGAGAGTTGTTATCAGAGCATGTTTCAAGGTAGCGGCTAATGAGAACTGGAAGGGAAGCTGTTCCCAGAGGTGTCTGTGGGATAATGTTAACTTTTATTTGCAGGAAGAAAATGGATGATTATAAAGGCCACTTTATATATAGTTTGCCCAATTTGCTCTTGTTAGCGATGTGTAAGATGGCATTTACTATCATCTACTTTTTTTTGTGATAAAAGTTATATAATTTCACTTTTGTGATTTGGATAATGAGGTAAAACAGAAAGTGAGAGATAATGGATAATTGTTTCTTTGACATGTACTAATTAAATCTATTAGTTTTGCCTCCTGAAATGTATTTGTTTAATGGAGTAATAACATGGATTATGTTCTCTGTGTCTGAATATGCATCCTAATTTTCATTATTGGTTATGTCATTGTCCCCTCCTTTTAGATAGTGTTAAAAATATCCAAGCTTTCAAAAATTATAAAAAGAAGAGCTTTAACATGATAAAACCTTGGAGAGCTTTAAAAATGTTTTGTTCTACTGTGAAGCAGAAAATCTGAATATAGGGATAGCATTGCGATGCAGCTAATGCAGTTCTGGTGACCTGCGTTCTCTATGTAGAGTTTTCATGTTCTCCTTTTACCGGCATAGGTTTCTTTCCAAGGTCACCAGTTACCACAGATGCCCCCACCCCCATGGCCTTGTTCAGCCCAAAGATGTACAGGTTGACAGTTTAGCTGCTGTAAATTGCTCCTGGTGTGCAGCTGAGCATTAGAATCTGGGGGAGTCAATGGGAATGTGGGGTGACAGAATGGGATTAGCATGCAAGGTTGCTTTAATTGCAGAGTAAAACTCTCATCACCTCCTGCATGACTCTTCTTGATTAACGTTGGTAGGTCTGGTGCTCCTCCTCATCTGTCTTGACCACAAGCTTTCTGTGTTTCTTTGCATGATACACAACGGTCTTTCACCAACACATTGGAATCTTGTTCTTTTCCTTGCCTTAGTGTTTGTTGCTGTTTGTGCTGGGCTCTGTGCCTTTAAGGTCTGATGATTTTAGAAGTGTCTCCTACTTCACACAAAATGCTGGGGGAGGGGGAGCTCAACAGGGCAGTCAGCATATATGGACAGGAATAAACGGTTGGTGCTGCTGGCCAACTCCTTCATCCGCACTGGAAAGTGAGAGAGAGGAACCCAGAACGAGAAGTTGGGGAAGGGGAAGGTGTACAGTCTGGCAGGTGATAGGTGAAGCCAGGTGAAGGAGAGGGTGGGTAGAAGAGGGGAGGAATGAAGAAGGAAGCTTAGAGGTGATTGCTGAAAGAAGGAAAGGGCTGAAGAAGAAGGAGGAATCTGACAGGAAAGGACAGTACACCATGGGAGAAAGGAGGAGGGGCGTCAGAGGGAGGTGATAGGCAGGTGAGAAGAGAAGAGGTGAGACGGGAACTAGAATGGGGATTGGAAAGAGAAAGAAGTGGGAGACTGGATCAATTACTGGAAGTTAGAGAAATCAATGTTCATGTCATCAGGTTGGAGGCTGCCCAGACAGAATGAGGTGTTGCTCCTCCTGCCTTAACACACCATGACAACTGGATGTGTCCTGATAGCATGTCACAAAAATGCTGTTTTGAACATTTTTATCTAGCTTCATTTTTTTTTGTATAAGATAGGATTGTGCTTTATCACTAGATGTAACAAATAATGACCTGGTTTTAGACATTACTTCAAATTCTAGGCATAATTTAAAAAGGTTGTCTTTTGTTGTCCAAGATTATTCCCACAATTACCACTGTCAAAAATAAATAACCTGGCAAATATCATCTGTCATTTGTTGGATTAAGAGTTCGTGCATGACTTTTGAATGTGGGTGTTGTGGTCTGTAGATTCAGTCAGTGCAATTCAACCATTCATTCTCTTTACTCAGATTCTGAAAAGATTTGCACATGCTATGAAGTCAAATACTTTGCAAATACTGGACTTTTTTTCTCATCATATAATGTAATAAGTTATTGTGATACTGGAAGCTTTGAGCTCCAGCAAATTAACAATTGCTGGAAATTTAACAACTGCTATGAAAATACGTTTCGATTATAATGAGATTTCCAGAAGAGATTTGTTAAGATAACACATCAAAATCCAGAGACTAATCTGCACCAGTGACATACACAGCGTATGGCAAGGTCTGCACACCATCTCAGACTTCAAAAGGAAACAGCGAGATGCCCCCAATATTGCCGCCTCTGTCCCAGACGAGCTAAATCATTTCAAAGTCGTTAACACTGAACCCCCGAGGAGAGCCGTTGATGCAGCCTGCACCTTGGTCGTCTCTGAGGCTGAGGTAAATAGGTCATTCCAATGCACCAACAGGTGCAAGGCTGTGGGGCTGGATGACTTCCTAGGGCAAGTACTCAAAGTGCACACAGCACTGCTGGCTGGTCTGTCCACAGACATTTTTAATCCCTCCCTCTCCCAGTGTGTAGTGCCCACTTGCTTCAAAACATCCACCATTGTCCCTGTGCCAAAGAAAACCAAGGTATCATGTGTAAAGATTGGCTTCCTATCACACTCACCTCAGTCATAATCAAATGCTTTGAGAGGCTGGTCAAGGACTACATCTGCAGCTTGCTACCACCCACACTGGACCCCCTACAATTCACCTACCGACACAGCCGATCAACAGAACATGCCATAGCCTCAGCACTACACACCGTCCTCACTCATCTGGAGAAGAGGGAGGGATGCTTATGTGAGAATGCTGTTCTGGGACTACAGTTCAGCAATCAACACCATAATTCCCCTAGGTTTGACAAGAAGCTCAGAGACCTTGGCCTGCATCCCACCTTGTGCAGCTGGATCTTGGACTTTTCTGTTGGATCGCTGGCAGGTGGTAAGGACCCTCACCTCTGTCCCTCTAACTCTCACCACAGGAGCCCCTCAGGGCTGTGTCCTGAGTCCCCTCCTCTACTCCCCATACATCCATTTCTGTGTTGGTATGTACAGCTCCAATCTGCTGATTAAATTTGTAGATGACACGACATTGATAGACTTCATTTCCAACAATGATAAGATAACCTACGGAGGAGAAATCAACGCCCTGACCCAATGGTGCCAAGAAAGCAACCTCTCCCTCAGTGTCGAAAAACAAAGGAGTTGATCATAGATTACAGGAGCAATGGAGATGGATATAAGAAATAAAATTCAAATTCTAAAAAAATTCAAAGTTATTGTGGAACCAAACAGTTCATGCTGAAGGAGAAAACTTACTGATAATGATTAAAGGTGAGAAACCAAAAATAAGAGTAAATAATGAACACATGGGATTCTGCAGAAAATGGAAATCTAGAAACACATACAAAATGCTGGAAGAACTCAGCAGATCAGATAGCATCTATGGAAAGAAATAAGCAGTCAACATTTTGGGTTGAGACTCTTCATAATGAATTGAGACCCTTCATGAAGCGTAAATGAATCTTTTTTCCTTGTTGCCAAGAAGGAATCAGTGCTATGCTTCAGTGATCAGTAACTGGGCTATGGAGTTAAATAATTTTGGAATTTTGGGGTCTTTTGGAAAAAATTTTTGGGCTGCAATCATCGCGAGGTCATTTGTTAGTGAGGCAGTGCAAAGTTTTAAAAGAGCTTGGGGCCTTTTGGAGCACTTCAGTGGGCTGGAATCATCGCAAGAAATCATTTGATGGTAAGGTAGCATGAGGTTTAAAACAAGCTGGCAGCCTTTCAGAACCTTTCGGCGGGCTGCAATCATCATGAGAAGTCAATCACGGTAAGGCAATGCAAGATTTAAAAAGGGCTTGGGGCCCTTCATAACTTTTCAGTGGGCTGCAATCGTAAGAAACTCTTATGCACTCAGCAGGAGCCAATAAAAAGAAGTGAGGTGTAAGCAGTGCAGCCATTGTGGGAGAGGGCCAGCATTAAGTGCTCAGACTTTGGATCAACTAGCTTAGGCGAGAATGGGCACTGGCTAGAACTTAAGCTTGAGAAGCTAGAGGTGTAACACGCGCAAGCAGGGTGGTACTTAAGGCAGTAGAATGCTCCTCCTGTGAGATGTGGGGTTTCTGGGTACCTGATGGTCTCCCTGATGACTACATCTGCATCCAACTGCAGCTCCTGATTGATGAGATCAAAGGACTGGGGCAGGAACTGGATGTACTCGGGAACATCCGAAAGGCTGAAAGCCTCAGGAGTGAGACTTTTACTGAGGTGGTCATACCCAGAGTGAAGACTTCAGATAGTTGGTCAATGGTTGACCACCAGAAGAAGTAAGGGGAGTAAGCAGTTGGTGCAAGGTTCCCTTGTGGACATTGCCCTCCACAACAAGTATGTCCCCTTTTGATACTGTTGGGGGGGGGGAATAACCTACCAGGCACAACAGCAGCAGCCAGGCCAGTGGCACTGTGGCTGGCTCTGAGGCTCAGCAGGGGAGAGTAAAGAGTGATAGTGACATTGGAGGAGACTCGAAGTGCTAAGATCCAGGATGGCTCGGAGCGGCTGCAGAATATTCTCAAATGGGAAGGGGAAGAGCTAGATGTTGTGATGCACTTGGGTACCAATGACATCGGTAGCAAGTTGGAAGAGGTCCCTCGCATTGAGTATATGGAGTTTTGGAAGAGACTGAAGAACAGGACCTCTAAATAGTAATCTCTGGATTACTCCTGATACCACGTGCTAGGAATAGGATGATAGTACAAATGAATGCATTGCTGAGGAACTGGTGCAAGGGACAGGGTTTCGGATATCTGAATCACTACAATCTCTTTTGGGGAAGATATGACCTGTACAAAAAGGGCAGGTTACACCTGAGCCTGAAGAGGACCAATATCCTTGCAGGCAGGTTTGCTTGAGCTGCTGGGGAAGGATTAAACTAATTTGGGGAGGGGGGGGTTGGGAATGGGAGTGAGAGGGGTGAAGATGGGGCAATTGGTATACAAGACAGTGCATTGTGTAGTGAAACTGTGAGGAAGGATATGCAGACGATAGGGCAAAATTGCAGTCAGTGGGATGAGTTGAAGTGTAACATGGCAAAATCGAAAGGGGTAATGAATACAGGACTGAAGGTGTTAGATTTGTTTCAAAACAACAGGGAGGTAGGTAGTGGGTAGAATGAAGAAACTGTAAGGTTAAAAGGACCCTGATGGGAGTTATATACAGGCCTCTGAACAGTGGCTAGGATGTTGAATGTAAGTTACAATAGGAGGTAGAGACAAAGGACGATGTTACAATAGTCATGAGGGATTTCAATATGCAGGTAGATTGAGAAAATCAGGTGCTGGATCCCAAGAGAGAAAATCTGTAGCATGCCCATGAGATGGATTTTTAGAGCAGCTTCTGGTTGAGGAAAGGCAATTTTGGAGTGGGTATTGTGTATAATACATCTAATGTGATTAGGGAGCTTAAGGTAAAAGACCCCTTAGGAGGCAGTGATCATAATAAGATAGAATTCACCCTGCAGTTTGAGAGGGAGAAGATAAAGTCAGGTGTTTCAGTGTTAGAGTGGAGTGAAGGAAATTATAGAGGCATGAGAGAGGAGCTGGCCAAAGCTGATTGGAAGGGGACACCATCAGCAATAGCGGCAGAACAGCACTGGCTGGAATTTCTGGGGACAAATCAGGAGGCGCAAGATCGATACGTCCCAAAGATAAGAAGCATTATTGTAATGAGAGAGCTATGGATGGTGGTGAACCCAGGTGCAGAGTAAGGTCTAGTATTAACTCAGAGTCAGACTTGAAATAAACAGGACAACATGAATGAAATCCAAAGGCGAAATCACAAACAGTAGTCCAGTCAGACCCTGCATAGTACTGATTCGTTACAACATGGTTATTCAATTCATTATTGAAATTTTTAAAAAATGACAAAAATTCATTCTAAACAACACAAAACTTCTGAAGAGCAGCCACCATTACAGTAAACATTCAATCAACCAATGAGAGTGCTTTACTTACGCTCTGAGCCACTCACAGCCAATCGTATCAGTTCACGCTCTGCCTCCCCTGCGTGTGAAACGTTCTTGCTCCCTTACCAATTTATTCAATTTTTTTCACCCATAACGTCTGGAAAATGGATTTCAATTTCCAGTGAGGGTAGTACATCTAAGAAGTCTAGGAAAAGCATTAGCATGGATGTAAAACGGCAAATGAAACAGCATTTGGAAGCTGATGAGCGTGAGATTGATGCTGGCGCCTCTTTGAAATTGGCTATGTTGATGATCGGAACAATTATTAAAAAACGCAGACATGATAAAAGCTCCTGCAACAATGACATCAAAGTTATCATCAACACAGCTGTCTCGTTCAAGGAGACATTTGAAAAAATGGAAAACAGACTAAATATATGGGTGGATGACCAAACAGAATGAAACATGTCCCTAAGCCAGCTGATAATAGTGGAAAAGGCAAGAAGCATCTTCAATCATATTCAAGAAGAAGAAGATGAAGAAGAAGGTCGGTAACATTCACAGCCGCAGAGGTTGGTTTGGTAGATTTAAACAGCGTCGTAACTTCCATAGCATACACATTTCTGGTGAAGCAGCTCGGGGAGCCTTAATAACAAAGAGCTTCAGAGCAATGTATCCTGGATGAATCTGAGGACATAGACGGAGAAGAAGAAACATGAGCAAGAAACCACACCACAAAATTCCTCAGCACGAGCATCACCATGATCACACAAGTGATGGACCAGCTCATCGATAATGACCCTGACGGGGACTGAAGCAACAAGCCAAAGAGAAGTATCCTCGATATGATTTCCTGCTGCCGAGAACTGCTTCATGAAAGGAAACTTGAAAAAAGGCAGTCAAACCTTGACACCTACTTGAAGAAGAAGTCAAGGTTAGAGGAAGAGCCACAGTCTGGTCCCTCCTCTAAGAAGTAACCACCACTCGCTTCCCTCCACTGCTGCTGCCATGTGTTGCTGCTCCACTGATGTACAGGTTAGGCTTATTTGCGGGTTTGTTACTCCACGAATAACTGTGTATATATAAAATAATACATCATATATCTCGGCTTTGTGTTTTTTTTATCAGACACACCTGTCCATTTATGTAACATTATTATGACCCTCCAGAGCACTGATTTACATAGTGTTCCACCTCCAAGGACTGCATCCTCAGCTTGAAGTGGGGTCTGAGTGTACTAGAAATAGAACTCTTATGATTGAGCACTGAGTGCTCTGCATGAGTACAGGGTTCCCATGAAGGAACGTGGCAGGTAATAACTGGCAGTCTTGAGTCTTAAAGGAACAATGACAGCTAACCATAATCTGGGGAATTGGAGCACTGAGGCTTGGATGCCTGCTGCTGTTCAGCCGAGACAATGACAGGACCCTGCCTCCTATGTCCAGCTCCTAATGGCCCAGGCAATCAGAATGGTGCTGGTAAAAGTTCTCCATCAAGGGAGGGTCCAGAATGTAATGTGAAGAAATCCAGCTTCTTTCTGCTGGGCCTTGTCCCTGCCCATCCACCAGGTACTTCCTCTTACCTTCAACAATGGCAGTGTCCAAATGTCAGCTCACTGTGTAGGTGGATTGTTCCTCAACAATTCAGGGAGGTGGATGAGGATATGGGGACTGGAGCCAAGGGGCTGGCACTCAAGGGCTTGAGGGGGTGTATGTGGAATGTGAGATGATTCCACACGGTGTTCGGGAGTTGGAGACGATAGATAAATGTGTTGGTACATTGCAGGATTTCAAATGGACCATTGTAATGAGGGGCCAGATTTCTAGATTCAATCTGGATGGGGAGATCTCTAATTGAGAGCCAGGCCCACTGACCAGGGAGAAGTGCCCATCCCTGCCTTCCCACCTGGTCTTGTTGTCCTGAATTAGCCAACTGTTGAGGGACAACTGTGCAAGTGCTTGGACATCAGCGAGTTAGACTGACGCAAAGTTTACAGAGCGGACATCGTAGGAGTGGGCGATGGAGTAGAGGCAGACAGAGTAGGAGGGCTTTGGTTCAACAGGGCTTCAGTGATAACGGGTCAAGGCCAGTAGGTTATCTGTGAAGAATAGAAACAGCAAGTATGTCTGAGAGGCCGGTGTTCTGTACTTGGTGTCGGATGTGGGAAGTCCAGGAGACTCCCAGCCTCTCGGAAGGCCACATCTGCACCAGATGAGTCGAATTGCAGCTCCTTAGAGACCGAGTTAGGGAACTGGAAATGCAGCTCGATGGTCAGGGGAAGCGAGGAAGTGATAGAGAGGAGCTATAGGCAAGTTGTCACACAGGGGCCTTGGGAGACAGATAAGTGGGTAACAGTCAGGAGAGGGAAGGGCAAGAGGCAGATACTAGAGAGTACCCCTGTGGCTGTACCCCTTAACAATAAGTACTCCTTTTTGAGTACTGTTGGGGGGACCGGCCTACATCAGGGAAGCAAAAGTAGCTGCACCTCTGGCACAGATTCTAGCCCTGTGGCTCAGAAGGGTAGGGGAAGGAAGAAGGCAGGAGTGATAGGGGACACTATAGTCAGGGGGTCAGACAGGCCATTCTGTGGACGCAGGAAAGAAACTCGGATGGTAGTTTGCCTCCCAGGTGCCAGGATCTGGGATGTTTCTGATCACGCCCATGATATTCTGAAATGGAAAGGTGAACAGCCAGAGGTCGTGGTACATATTGATACCAACGACATAGGTAGGAAAATGGAGGAGATCCTGAAAACAGACTACAGGGAGTTAGGAAGGAAGTTGAGAAGCAGGACTGCAAAGGTAGTAACCTCGGGATTACTGCCTGTGCCACGCGACAGTGAGAATAGGAATAGAATGAAGTGCAGGATAAATGCGTGGCTGAGGGATTGGAGCAAGGGGCAGGGATTCAGATTTCTGGATCATTGGGACCCTTTTTGGGGCAGGCGTGACCTATACAAAAAGGATAGATTGTTCTTGAATCTCAGAGGGACCACTATCCTGGCAGGGAGGTTTGCTAAGGCCACTGGGGAGAGTTTAAACTATTGTTGGGGGGTGGGAACCAAACTGAAGAATCGGAGGAAGAGGCTGCTGGCTCACAAATAGAGAAAGCTTAGAGACAGTATGAGAGGGAGGATAGGCAGTTGATAGAGAAGGGATGCGCTCAGACCGATGGTTTGAGATGTGTCTATTTTAATGCGAGGAGTATTATGAACAAGGCGGTTGAGCTTAGAGCATGGATCAGTACTTGGAGCTATGATGTTGTGGCCATTACAGAGACATGGATGGTTCAAGGGCAGGAATGGTTACTTCAAGTGCCAGGCAATAGATGTTTCAGAAAGGACAGGGAGGGAGGCAAAAGAGGTGGGGGCGTGGCACTGTTGATCAGAGATAGTGTCACAGCTGCAGAAAAGGAGGAAATCATAGAGGGATTGTCTACTGAATCTCTATGGGTGGAAGCTGGAAACAGGAAGAGGTCAATAACTCTACTGGGTGTTTTTTATAGACCACCCAGTAGTAACAGGGACATAGAGGAGCAGATAGGGAGACAGATTCTGGAAAGGTATAAAAATAACAGCATTGTCATGGTAGGAGATATTAATTTCCCAAATATTGATTGGCATTGTCCTAGTGCGAAGGGTTTAGATGGGGTGGAGTTTGTTAGGTGTGTTCAGGAAGGTTTCTTGACACAATATGTAGATAAACCTACAAGAGGAGAGGCTGTACTCGATTTGGTATTGGGAAATGAACCTGGTCAGGTGTCAGATCTCTCAGTGGGAGAGAATTTTGGAGATGGTGATCACAATTCTATCTGCTTTACCATAGCATTGGAGAGGGATAGGAACAGGCAAGTTAGAGAAACATTTAATTGGAGTAAGGGGAAATATGAAGCTATCAGACAGGAACTTGGAAGCATAAATTGGGAACAGATGTTGTCAGGGAAATGTACAGAAGAAATGTGGCAAATGTTCAGGGGATATTTGTGTGGCATTCTGCATAGGTACATTCCAATGAGACAGGGAAAGGATGGTAGGGTACAGGAACCATGGTGTACAAAGGCTGTTGAAAATCTAGTCAAGAAGAAAAGAAAAGCTTACAAAAAGTTCAAAAAACTAAGTAATGAACATTATAAGGCTAGCAGGAAGGAGCTTAAGAAAGAAACCAGAAGGGGCCATAAGAGGGCCTTGGCAGACAGGATTAAGGAAACCCCAAGGCATTCTACAAGTATGTGAAGAGCAAAAGGATAAGACATGAGAAAATAGGACCAATCAAGTGTGACAGTGGGAAAGTGTGTATGGAACCAGGGGAGATGGCTGAGGTACTTAATGAATACTTTGCTTTCACTACGGAAAAGGATCTTGGTGATTGTAGGGATGACTTACAGTGGATTGAAAAGCTTGAGACATTCAGAAAGAGGATGAGCTGGAGCTTTTGGAAAGCATCAAGTTGGATAAGTCTCTGGGACCGGATGAGATGTACCCCAGGCTACTGTGGGAGTATTGGGGTCAGTTTGTAGGTTGCCATTAGATGTAACAAAGCCAAAGAAGGAGATTGTGGATACCATGGAATTTGCTCTTTGAGCTTGAGCGGCCCATCCAAGAACAACGACTCGAACCAGTGTCCCCTCTGAGGGCAGCGCCTCGAACCAGCTGCCCCTTGAGCGCCCTCTCTGAGAACTGGTCACTCTTGAGAACATTGGCCTTGATGTTTCAATCTTCCTCGATGCTTTGATCAGCTAGAAACATACTCAATCATGGCTCCTCTTCTCATCTCTGGTCTTCTCATGGTAGCTCATACTCCTGTTACTCTCCTGGAGTTTTCTCAGGGACAGCAGGGTGCTAGCTCATTTGATCAAACTACAGACTGTAAGTCACAAACTCCAACAGTTTCAAAAACAAAATTAAGATAAAAAGATAAAAAGAACAAGTAGAAGATGTAGAAAAGTTGAACTGATTGACTATCTGGAAGTTGTCACGAGAGGAATCATTGGCTGGCGTCACCTTGACCTGAAGTAAACTAATGCAAGGAAGCATTAGAACTTTGCTGCCCTTATTAGAGTCAACGGACTTGGCAGAGCCTGGAGTTCATAGCTGAGTTCTTCCTGTTGTGCATATTGTTATTACAGCACCAGACTATTTCCAAGAAATTTAACTTTAAAAGTGCACTTTTTGCCACTGGGGAGAGAGGGGAAAAATCCAATTTAGGGAAGAAGATTTATTTCAAGCAAAACTTATTTGAAGTCTCTTGCTGCCAAGTTTCTGACAATCGCGATTCCTGGTGTGTTCATCTGGTCCCTCCTGTGGGGATCCACTGAAATGAAGCCATATCATGTTCTTCCAACCAGGGAAAGTGACTTGTAATGGCTTTGGTCTGTTCAAATACCTCTGCATTTAGGACATTTTAAGCAAAATTGTGGAGCTACACATGAATCGCTTGGAAAATTCTGCAATTATCAGGATTTAAGATGTTGCATTTAAACCCAGTTACTGTAGTAGAAAGAAAACAAGTTACTTAAAATTGCTCATGAACTGTTTATAAATGAGCTCTGTTATCCATAATTCTATACATCAACCTCAGGTTGATGTCAACCAGGCTGTCTGCAAAGTTTTTCTTTTAAAATTAATATTCTCTAGATAAACCTAGGTCTTTCCAAACTGGACCATGGTTTTTAATGGTAATTAAAGTGTGCCAGAGTTATTGTCTTTGAGTCTGCCAGTATGAGTCCAAAGTGCTTTGGCACTTTGGCACTTTGGAACATCAAATACTTAAACATCACTGGAGAAGACAGTGCAGTATTCTTATTTTATCTACCAACTTTTCCCACAGATTTTAACCAAACTGTATATTGATTATTAGCGTAGATGGAGATATTAAGTTTGTCAATAGATGTCACTTGTACAAATTATTGTTTTGCTTTGCAGAGATTGGATTTCAGACAGGCACTAGACATGGACGCCTATCAATCCTGGTTTTTTTATTCTATTTACAGAACAATCTTTAGTACGTTGGAAATAGAAATTGAAAAGTAGAGTAATATTTTATATGGGAGGATGTTTTGCTCTGTGTGCTCAATCCTCTTTATCGTGAGTGATGCACAAAAATGGTTTCATCTATTTGGGGATCAGAATCAATCGATAAAAGCAAAGCACTAGCACTTGGCTGTACAAATGCCATCATTTTAATCCCATTTCTTCTTTAGTGGCATTATAAATAGTTTTTCTTACATTTGTTAATACCACTGATCATAATCGAGCTGAAATTTGCTCATATTGAATGTATTTTGATGGATAAAGGCCATGGTTTATGCATTTAAATTGTCTTTTAGAATTGTTGTATTAAATATGCATTTGCTTGAAGAAAATATTTTGTATGTTTGTATTAAATTCTTGTAATGTAATTTAGAATACCAAAAACATAGGCGGTAGTCCACTCTTAGAACAACTTCTTTTTATGAGGTGTTTTAAACCATTACCAATCTAGTTACTGTGTAAAACCTCATGATATGACATTCTTCCATTAGTCTCTTCATTAATTGCAAAGTGAAAAGCAGTGGCAATGTGAATATGAAAGAGAAATGGAAAATGCTGGAAACACTCAGATTTACTGGTAGTATCAGCAGAGAGAAATACTGAGTTGTTATTCTTTCTTGTTCTCAGAGAGATCAAGTGTTGGATTAGAGAGAAGTGTGGAATATCATACAAAGAGATGGCATGTCTACACACGCAGTGCCAACCTTGCAGTAATAGCCTGATCAGAGGCCGACCTACATATTCTGGTGCAGAGTGGACAAGAGTAAGTGGTGCCTGTGGTTAGTGGTTCAGCCCTTGGCTTTTCAGTCTCTCCTTTCACAGCTGCCACATGTTCTGTGTGGCACAGTGGAGGTCGTTCTCATGTAGCACAGCTCCCTCTTGAACAGATTTCTGCCAGCTGAATCTATTGTGTGCAATGTCCTCCCAGTTTTTAGATGTAATGTTAAAGTCCTTACTGACGCTGACAGCTGACATTGAAGTCCCCCAAGAGAACTCTTTTATCCTTCTTGAGGATGTTCAACAGTGTTGCATCTGGGCAAGCATAGAAGGCCTCTTTTTCATTCTCACCGACTTGTTAAGGCTACGGCACATAATAAAATTGGTGCAGAGCCACAGAAGACAAGCACACACAGATCTCATTGATTCCACAACTAAAGAATGTGATCAAAGCTCTTCAGTTTTAGTTTGTCTAATCATGAACGTGGGTGGATCATTTAATGTCTAGTTGGAGGAGGATGACTGTGCATTTTCAGCTGGAGGTTTCAAGCAAATGATTTATCTTTGTTTTCACTCAAGATCCCTAACACCACTGTGTGCCTATGTAACTAACTGCTAAAGGCAGAGAGAAAACAAATCTGCAGCTGTGATGATTCCTACATGAAGTGTTGTTTCTGAAGTACACCCCGATTTTCTATCAACAGCCACAGTGATTGCCCTTCTTCAGGGACGTGATATAAACAAAAAGATTTCGAATGACTTTCACTTACGTTGCATTTGATTTAATCATTTGTAGTTTGTTTATTTGTATTTAAATAATAGTAAAAATTTGCAAATTCAAGGAAATGTTAACAAGCATCTTCTAATTTAATGACAGATTCATAAGTGGCCAATTGAATCCACTAGAAAACAATTCTGTATAATGATTCACAAATTATGCTCTTTTGAATATAATCTTCCAGATAATATCTGAAATCAGTTAGTCATTTTAAAGTAATTTGCAAGAAGGCTATAACCAAACACATAATTAACATTGGGTATTGCATATTGTATTGCATTGCAAGCTGTTGGTGTAAAAGGGACATTAACAGCATGGGTGTGAAATTAAGTAACAGACAACAACTGGGTCACAGCGGACCGTTTTTTAGATTGGGGGGAAGGTGAGCAATGACTTCAAGTTCAAGTTTAATTGTCATTCAACCAGACACATGGATATAGCTGAACAAAAGTGTTCTTCTAGGGCCAAGGTGTAAAACGCAGTCCCAACAGCACAAGCACATATAACACATAATGTATGGTTAGAAGGAAAACATGCAGTCAGAAAAAATCTATAGCCCAAGTCCCAGAACATCATGGTCTGTAGATCAATGGTGCAGCAGTCGTCATCACACGCTAGTACCGTTGCAGACAAACACAATCCATCTCATCTTCCAATGAGCGAACACTGGAGAGCAGCAATAATGGGAGGGGACAGTCCTCCAGCTCTCTCCCACACCAGCTCCAGTGCCTCCTTCCCTGGCCCTCAGTAATCTGTGATATTTCAGACCCACATGAGTCAATCCACAATCTTTGAAGTTGCGGATGCTGTCAAATATTGCATATCCTGAAGCGGGGAGAAGATCTGAAACATTCTTCAGCAGAATATAAGCAGTTTGATGAGATTCATCACCTTATTCATCTGCCAGGGCTACAGTTTTGGGTGTTATTCGGAGATGCAAAGAGAATAAGCACAAAGAATTT
Source organism: Hemitrygon akajei (assembly GCF_048418815.1). Classification (NCBI taxonomy): domain Eukaryota; kingdom Metazoa; phylum Chordata; class Chondrichthyes; order Myliobatiformes; family Dasyatidae; genus Hemitrygon; species Hemitrygon akajei. The sequence goes on along the minus strand of NC_133150.1, from coordinate 13,920,581 downwards.
ATGCATAATTATATTAAGCCCTGGTCTAATATGAACTAGAGTACTGTGTATGGTTCTGGTTGTCACATTATAAAAAAGAGATGAAGGCATTTGAAAGAATGGAATGAGAATCTATAATTTTAAGAATAGATTATAATAACTGGGAGTGCTTCCTGTAGATAAGAGAAGATGAAAGGAAATTCAGTAGAAGTATAACAAATGATGAGAGGTCTGAACAAAGTGGATTGTGACAAACGGTTCTCTTTAGTGGAGGGTAGAGAACTAGAGGTCACATTTCAATAAAGGGAACAGTATGAAGAGCAGTGTGTGTCTGGAAACTGGATTGCACTACCTGAAGATGTGCTAAGGATAAGGTTCTATCGTTGCATTAACAAGAGAATAATGATACGGCAAGAAGAATTTGTAAGATCAATGTGTGGAGCTATCGAGTTATTCTTGTAGAGGGCTAGCACAGACATGATAGGTGAATGGCCTCTGTACTGTAATCCCTCAGATTCTATAGAAGTTCTTACTGTCTTGACACAGTGGGGTTATTAGAATGCCACACATGATTGACGAAATAGGTTATTTGTCACTATTAGTTACACCAACTTGAACATTTTGAGAATTAAGCTTTCAAAAGATTAGTTGAATATATATATTTTTAATTAATGTGCTTAGATTTGCCAGACAACTATTGCTGGGATGAGTCACACACTCTGAGCATTTTACTCGTATTAACCAGATGACTTTTTGAGGTCAATGTGGATAATTTATAGATTAGGCTGTTACCTGACACAGTAAGTGCAGGAGATTTGAGGAGAATTGGACAGATTCCTCATTCTGTCAAAACATAAGTTGCTTAAGGGTAAAAAATGAAATCACTGAGCATTTTGATTACAAACCAGAAAGTCAGTGGACAAATGGGTTAAGTAAATGTAAGAGTGCAAATGGGAGCAGGTGTAAATGACCAAGTGGAGCAGCCTGCTCCACCTTCCAATAAAATCATGACTGATCCGATCTTTGCCCTCATCCATCTTCGTGCCCTGTCATGTCCTTTGGGCTGTTTGAGTTGCTGCCTGCATAAGTAAATAACAAGGGAGAATAGTCAACAGAACATCCTTTATTGAAGGAAGTAGCCCTCAATGACGATGCATCAATGAATTGGTTGCTTTTACATGATGCACTCAGCTCGCAAATGTATTTTATGTACTACACTGTTCCCCTTCCACACAAACCACTTACTATTTACATAGACAAGAACTTACAGTGAATCATGTAGTTTAATTTCTTGATCTCAATATTCACTGAGCACTTTGGCAGAAACTGCACATGATATTTCTGAAGTAGCATTTCGATAGTGGTGCACTGGCTAATGCTGCTTTCTCAGAACTCTGGATCCTGACCTTGGGTGTTGAGTGTTTCCCCCCAACTGCTCCAACTTTCTTTGTACAAGCTAAAGATATTGATAGACATCGCTTACTGTAGGCCAAAGGCAGGCGACTATGGGTTGGGTGTGTTGATGGGAAGATAAGAGAATTTTAACAAAAAAAAGAATGCTTGATTATTGATGCAAATATAATGTGTTTCCTTGATGTATGACTCTGTGATATCAGTATTCCAGTGGAGGACTTGTTGAGGTAAGCTTCATACATGCCTGATTCATATCCTGTTCAGCAGTTGTGGCTTCAAAGTAACTCTCTGTAGGTCTGTTTCTGAACTACAGCAGATGTTCTGTAACTGATATATTCTGTCCTAGTATCTTGCGTCATGAAACAACACTTCCTTTACCTGCCAAACATGATGAGATCAAAAAGGCCCAGTCCTTGGTAACTGAAGAGGTAATAATGAATCCATGTATTCAGTATCGTGGGGGGGGGGGGGGGGGTGCAGATTCCTTCATTTCTCTGAAGCTATACTCTTTGTTCTCTGCAGATGTCCCATTGTCATTCACTCCCATGTTGCTTTAGCATAGTCCAGGTATCTGCATTGTATGATTTTTCTTGAGCTTTCTTCTAACTTTTGATAAACTGCTTCACAGGAAGATCTTTTGTTCAACATGCGGTATCCATAAAGAAAGAATGCAATCAATGGAGCATCCTTTATTGAGCACATCAACTTCCAAGTAATTGGCAGTATTTGGTAATTGATAATGTTGGGCATAAGTATTTCAAAATGATACCACATGCACTCATTTCTTACAGGTACACTTATATTTACATTTATTCTGTTCATGATCCCCATAAACCTTGATGGTGCCTGAAAATTTGCTGACCTTAGCCTTGTCTCAGGTCTCTGTGCCCTACACTTTAAAACTTGCAATGCTAGACCCTTGGTTAGACCATAAAATCACAAGATATAGGAGCAGAATTAAACCCTTCCACACATTGAGTCTGCTCTGCCATTTCATCATGGCAGATCCATTTTCCCTCTCTGTCCTAATCCTTTCATGCCTTCTCCCCATTTCCTTTCATGCCCTAACTAATCTAGTATCTGTTAACCTCTGCCTTGCATGTAACTGATAACTTGGCTTCCACTGCTGCCTGTGGCAATGAATTCCACAGATTCATTACTCTCTGGCTAAAGAAATTCTTCCTCATCTCCATTCTAAAAGGACATCCCTCTGCTTTGCAGCTGTGTCCTCTGGTCTTAAAATCCACCACCTTAGCAAACATCCTCTCCACATTCACCCTATCAAGGCTTTTCAGCATTTGATAGGTTTCAATGAGGGCATCCCTTATTCAAGCAACACACACACACAATGCTGCAGGAACTCAGCAGGCCAGGCAGCATCTATGGAAAAAGTATAGTCGGCCTTTCAGGCCAAGACCCTTCGGCAGGACTGGAGAAAAAAAAAGATGAGCAGTAGATTTAAAAGGTGGGTTGGGGTTGGGGTAAGGGAGAGAGGAACACGAGGTGATAGGTGAAACTGGGGGGGAGGGGTGAAGTAAAGAAGTGGGAACTTGATTGTTGAAAGAGATACAGGGCTGGAAAAGAGAGAGTCTGATAGAAGGGGACAACAGGCCATGAAAGAATGAAAAGGGGAGGCAATGTGCTGGCAAGGAGAGAGAGGGAAAATGGGAAGGGGAATGGTTGTGGTGGGGAGGAGGTCATTTCCAGAAGTTCGAGAAATCAGTGTTCATACGAGCAGGTTGGAGGCTACCCAGATGGATATAAGGTGTTGTTCCTCCAGCCTGAGAGAGGCCTCATTGTGAAGGGAAAGGGGACCATGGACTGATATATCGGAATGGGAATGGGAAGTGGAATGGGAAGTGAAAATGGGTGGCCACTGGGAGATCCCACATCTTACGGTGGATGGAGTGCTTGGCGAAGTGATGTCCCAATCTATGTTGGATCTTACCAGTATACAGGAGGCCACACCAGGAGCACCGGACACAGCATATGATCCCAACAGACTCTCAGGTTAAATGTCACCTCACCTGGAAGGACTGTTTGGGGCTCTGAATGGTAGTGAGGGAAGAGGTGTAGGGGTAGGTGTAGCACTTGTTCCACTTACAAGGATAAGTGCCAGGAGGGAGATTAGTGGGGAGAGATGGAAGGACAAGGGAGTTGTGTAAGGAGCGATCCCTCCAGAGAGCAGAAAGTGTGGGGGAGGGGATGGAAGGGAAAGATGTGCTTGGTGGTGGGATCCCATTGGAGATGGCAGAAGTTCTAGAGAATTGTGTGCTGGACGCAGAGGCTGGTGGGGTGTAGGTGAGGACAAGAGGAACTGACCTCTGGTAGGATCGCAGCAGGATGGGGTAAGAACAGATGTGCGTGAAATGGAAGAGATGCATTTGAGGTCAGCGTAGATGGTGGAGGAAGGGAAACCCCTTTCTTTGAAAAAGGAGGACATCTCCGTTGCTCTGGAATGAAAAGCCTCATCCTGAGAACAGTTGTAGTGGAGACAAAGGAATTGAGAGAAGGGGATGGCACTTCTGCGAGTAACAGGTTGGGAGGAGGTATAGTCCAGGTAGCTGTGAGAGCCCATGAGCTTATAATAGACATCAATAGAAAAGCTGTTTCCAGAGAGAGACAGTGAGATCGAGGAAGGAGAGGGAGGTGTCGGAAATTGACCTGGTAAATTTGACTGTTCCACGTAGCCGACAAAAAGGCAGGCATAGCTGGGACCCATGCGAGTGGCCATGGCTAGACCTTTGGTTTGAAGGAAGTGGGAGGAGCCAGAGGAGAAATTATTAAGAGTAAGGACCAGTAGTCCTGATGAAAGGTTTGGGCCCAAAATGTTGTCACTACCTCCTCCCATAGATGCTGTCTGGCCTGCTGAGTTCTGCCGGCATTTTGTGTTTTTATTTATTTCCAGCATCTGCAGATTCACTCATGTTGCCATGGATATGAGCTGGGATCAGAGAGGGGGAAGAGAGCTTGTCGTATCTGAGGAGAAAGGAGGTTTGGGGTGTTTGTGAGATGGTGGGATGAGAGGAATATGGAATATCCAAGGATCCAAGAGCTGGTGGTGGGATTTCAGAGAGATAGGGTCGCAGAATAGTGGTGGGGGAGAGGTAGACAGGGGTTCCAGCAGCAGTGTATGAAGACCCAGGCTGCAGGTCAAGGCTGGAGTCAGAGCTGGAAGTTGCTCTTTTGGCACTTTGGAGATGTTCGAGGTCGTTGGAACCTGCACTGATAGCGGTAGAGTCCGGATTTTGAATCTGTTCTGGATCGTTCAAGTCGCTGAGGTCAGCAGCAAGGTTTACAGTCCGGAGATGTCTGGATCTACCAGCATTGGGGACAGCAGGTTCTGTGGTCTGTAGTCAGGAGACCTTCCAATCCTTCCGGGATGTGAGAAAGTCAACGAATCAGTGACTGAAAGCGTAATCCAGAAGCGGTTAGAGTAGCAGACAGGTCCATGACGGGTGGCAGAGAGAGTATCCCACAGTTGTGGAGGTGACTGGGATAGGGACATCAGGTACCTCCTCATGCTGGAAAGCGTGGTGCATAGAATGTAGTGGGAGAAGCAATGGGAGAAGCAGTCAATTGAATGTGACTACCTGAGGTCCTCAGAGGGTTCAAATCAAGAAGCTTGAAAATGTATCTGGAAGCCATGTGGTACATGGCTTATGCTTCTGAATTCCAGTGAGCAGAGTCCCAGAACCATCAAACACTCCTCATATGACAAGCCTTTCAATCCCAGAATCATTTTCGTGAACCACCTTTGAACCCCATCCAAAGTCAGCACATTTTGTCTTTGATAAGGGGCTCAAAACTACTCAATGTTCCAAGTGAGGCCTCTCCAGTGCTTTATAAAGTCTCAACATTACATCCTTGCTTTTATATTCTAGTGCTCTTGAAATGAATGTTAATATTGTATTTGGCTTCCTCACCATAGATTCAGCCTGCATTTAACCATTTATCCTGCACGAGTACCTTTGCACCTCAGATTTTTGAATTTTCTCTCCACTTAGAAAATAGTCTACACTTTTATTTCTTCTAACAAAGTGCATAACCATACACTTCCCAACACTGTATTCCATCTGCCATTTCTTTGCTCATTCTCCTAATCTGTCTAAGTCCTTCTGTAGCCTCTCTACTTCCTCAAAACTATCAGCCCCTCCACCTATCTTCATATCATCCTCAAACTTGGCTACAAAGCCATCAATTCTGTCATCCAACTCATTGACATAGAACATAAAAAGAAGTGGTCCGGACACAGACCACTATGGAACACTACTATTCACGGGCAGCTAACCAGAATAGACTCCCATTATTACTAGACTTTGCCTCCTGCCTATCAGCCAATGCTTTCTCCATGTTAGTATCACTCCTGTAATGACATTCTGAAAATCCATGTACACAATTCTCCTTTATCTATCTTGCTTGTTATTTCTTTAAAGAAAACCAACAGATTTGTCAGGTGAGATTTTCCCTTAAGGAAACCAAGCTAACTATAGCCTATTTTACCATGTGTCTTCAAGTACTCCAAAGCCACATCCTTAACAATTGTATCCAACATCTTCCCAACCACTGATGTCAGACTTGCAGGCCTACGACTTCCTTTCTTCTGCCTCTCTCCCTTCTTGAAGAGTGGAGTGTAATTCTCCATTCTTCCAGAACCATGCCGGAATCAATTGATTCTTGAAAGATCACTACTAATCCCTCCACAATCCCTTCAGTCGCCTCTTTCAGAACCCCCTGGTGTATAACAACTCATACAGATGACTTATCTACATTCAGAACTTACAGCATCTCAAAAACCTTCTCTCTAGTAATGGCAACTTCACACCTTTCTGCTCCCTGACATATTGCCAAATTTCTGGCATATTTGTAGAGTCTTCCACTGTGAAGACTGGAGGAAAGTACTTTTTCATTTCATCTGCCATTTCCTTGTCCGCCATTACTATCTCTCCAGCATAATTTTCCAGCAATTCGATATCTATTGTCGTCTCTCTTTTACAGTCTATGTATCTGAAGAAACTTCTGGTCTTCTCTTTAATATTATTGTCCAGCTTACCTTCTTATTCCATATTTTCCTTCTTTATGACTGTTTTAGTTGCCCTCTGTTGGTTTTTAAAAATTTCTTAATCCTCTAATTTCCCACTAATTTTTGCTCCATTGTATGCCCTCTCTTTGGCTTTTCTTGTCAGCCAGGGTTGTGTCATCTTACCTTTCGAATACTTCTACTTTATTGGGATGTAAATATCCTGCACCTTTCAAATCACTCCCAGAAATTTCAGCCATTGCTGCTCTGCTGTCATCTCTACCGGTGTTTATTTTCTGATTGATTTTGGCCAACTCCCCCTTCATTCCTCGGTAATACTGATACATCTGACTTTAACTTCTCCTTCTTAAATTGCAGGGTGAATTCTATCTTAAGGGTTCCTTTACCTTAAGCTCTATAATCAATTCTGGGTCATTACACAACACTCAATCCAGGAAAGCTGATCCCATAGTGGGCTAAACAATGAGCTGCTCTTTAAAGCCATCTCGTATGCATTCAAACAATTCCCTCTCTTGAGATCTAGCACCAAGCTGATTTTCCCAAACTACCTGCAATTTACCTTTCGAAACTTTGGAAAGCACTGGTGAGGCCTCACTTGGAGTATTGTGAGCAGGTTTTGGCCCCTTATCTTCGAAAGGATGTGCTGAAACTGGAGAGAGTTCAAAGGAGGTTCTCAAAACCTCTTGAGAATGGCTTGATTGAAGGTTCTGGGCCTGAATTCATTAGAATTCAGAAGAATGAGGGGTGACCTCATTGAAAAGTATCGAATGATGAAAGTCCTGGATAGAGTGGATGTGGAGAGGATGTTTCCTACGGTGGGAGAGTCAAAGAGCAGTGGACACAGCTTCAAAATATGGGGCATCTTTTTAGAATGGAGCTGAGCAGGATTGTTTTTTTTTTATCCAGAGAGAGGCAAATCTGTGCAGGTCAAGTCTTTAAGGCAGAGGTTGATAGATTTTTGATTGGTCAGGGCATGAAGGGATATGGAGAGAAGTCAGGAGATTGGGGCTGAGAGGAAAATTGGATCAGCCATGATGTAATTGCAGAGTAGGCTCAATGGGGCAAAAGGCCAAATTCTGCTCCTATATTATGATGTGATTACAGAAAAGAGGAGGAATGTGGGGTGCATAAAAAACTCCTGCCCTGTATGAGCAAAGCTGTCAAGGCTGTCGGGAAGAGGCCTGGTCGAGGGAAATGCCTGGTGTGAAAAGTTCTAGTCTTTGGCTCGAGAGTCTTTGGTGAGGAGACTACGCCAGGCACAATTGCAGAGGGTGAAGACATGACCGCTAAGCTGATTCAGTGTGCTACGTGCATGATGTGGGAGGTCAGGGACACTGATGGTGCCCCCGGCTGCTACAGCTGTGGAAAGTGTGTCCAGATTCAGCTTCTGAAGGAGCATGTTGCAGCACTGAAGAAAGAACTGGATGACCTCAGGTTTATCGGTGAAAATGAGGGTTTTCTGGACGGGACCTACGGTGAGGTTGTTACACCGAGGATACCGGAAGAGAGAAAGGGGGCGACGATGAGGAAGGAAAGGATGCTTGAAATACAGGAGACCCCGGGGAATGTACCTCTCGTAAACAGGTTCACCCTCTTGGAAACTGTCAGGACAGAAGATACTGCCAGTCTGAGAGGCAGACAGGTCTGCGAGTCGAAAATTGGTGCAGAAGCAGAGCCGAGGAGTCAGACATCAGGAAGAGCCGTGGTAGTAGGGGACTCCATAGTGAGAGGTATGGAAAGAGGTTTCTGCGGCAACAGGCGAGGTTTAAGGATGGTATGTTGCCTCCTTGGTGCTAGGATCCAGGACATCACAGACAGATTGCAGGGAATCCTCAAGGGTGAAGGTGAACAGCCGGAAGTGGTAGTGCATGTCGGCACAAATGACATCGGGAAGAAGAGGAAGGACATTCTGCAGCGGGACTTCAGAGAACTCGGAAGAAGGCTGAAAAGCAGGACTTCCAGGGTGGTTATCTCTGGTTTGCTTCCAGTTCCTCATGCTGGAGAGGGCAGGAACAGGGAGATAATGGATCTGAATGTTTGGCTGAGGAACTGGTGCAGGAAGCAAGGATTTATATTCTTGGACCACTGGGATCTGTTTTGGGGTAGGGATGAATTGTACAAAAGGGACGGGTTGCACCTTAATAGGCGGGAGACCAGCATTCTGGCAGACAGGTTTGCCACTGCAACACGGATGTGTATAAACTAAGTAGTGGGGGGGAGGGGATGAACTGGAAATATAAGGATGGAGTTAAAGGGAAAGTGAAAATAAGAAAAGTTAAAAAGGACAACAGAATCAATGGAGTAGAAAGCTCAAGAAGAGATCATACAGTATGGCCAAGTGAAATAGGAATTGATATGAAAAGAGAGGGGAGTAATGAATTAAAAGTATTACATGTGAATGCACGAAGTATAAGGAATAAAGTAGATGAGTTTGAGGCTGAGTTGGAAATTGGCAAGTACGATGTTGTGGGAATAACTGAGACATGGCTTCAAGCAGACAGGGCCTAGGAAATGAATATTCAAGGATATACATCTTATTGAGAGGACAGACTGACTGGCAGAGGGGGTGGGGTGGCTCTGTTGGTCAGGAATGATATTCAGTCCCTTGTGAGGGGGACATAGAATCAGGGGATGTAGAGGCAGTATGGATAGAACTGAGAAATTCTAAGGGTAGAAAGACCCTACTGGGAGTTATCTACAGGCCCCCAAACAGCAGTCTGGATGTAGGGGGTAAGTTGAATGAAGAGTTAAAATTGGCATGTCGCAAAGGTAATGATACAGTTGTCATGGGGGATTTCAACATGCTGGTAGACTGGGAGAATCAGAATGGTACTGGACCCCAAGAAAGGGAGTTTGTGGAGTGCTTCCGAGATGGATTCTTAGAACAGCTTGTACTGGAGCCTACCAGGGAGAAGGCAATTCTAGATTTAGTGTTGTTCAATGAACCGGATTTGATCAGGGACCTCGAGGTAAAGGAACCATTAAGAGGTAGTGACCATAATATGATATGTTTTAACCTACAATTTGAGAAGGAGAAGGGTACCCTAGCAGGGAAGACAGTGGAACAACAATGGCAGGTATTTCTGGGAATAATGCAGAAGGTGCAGGATCGGTTCATTCCAAAGAGGAAGAAAGATCCTAAGGGGAGTAAGGGGTGGCCGTGGCTGACGAGGGAAGTAAAGGGCAGTATAAAAATAAAAGAGAAGTATAACATAGCAAAGATGAGCAGGAAACCGGAGGACTGGGAAACTTTTAAAGAGCAACAGAAAATAACAAAAAAGGCAATACGCCAAGAAAAAATGAGGTACGAAGGTAAACTAGCCAAGAATATTAAGGAGGATAGTAAAAGCTTCTTTAGGTATGTGAATAGCAAAAAAATAGTTAAGACCAAAATTGGGCCATTGAAGACAGAAACGGGTGAATTTATTATGGGGAACAAGGAAATGGCAGACGAGTTGAACAGGTACTTTGGATCTGTCTTCACTAGGGAAGACACAAACAATCTCCCAGATGTAATAGTGGTTAAAGGAACTAGGGTAAAGGATGAACTGAAGGAAATTTATATTAGGCAAGAAACGGTGTTGGATGGACTGTTGAGTCTGAAGGCTGATAAGTCCCCAGGACCTGATGGTCTGCATCCCAGGGTACTTAAAGAGGTGGCTCTAGAAATCGTGGATGCATTGATAATCATTTTCCAATGTTCTATAGATTCAGGAGCAGTTCCTGCTGATTGGAGGGTGGCTAATGTTGTCCCACTTTTCAAGAAAGGAGGGAGAGAGAAAACAGGGAATTATAGCCTGACGTCAGTGGTGGGAAAGATGCTGGAGTCAATTATAAAAGAGGAAATTACGACACATTTGGATAGCAGTAGAAGGATCAGTCTGAGTCAGCATGGATTTATGAAGGGAAAATCATGCTTGACTAATGTTCTGGAATTTTTTGAGGATGTAGCTATGAAAATGGGCAAGGGAGAGCCAGTGGATGTAGTGTACTGGGACTTTCAGAAAGCTTTTGATAAAGTCCCACATAGGAGATTAGTGGGCAAAATTAGGGCACATGGTATTGGGGGAAGAGTACTGACATGGATTGAAAATTGGCTGGCTGACAGGAAACAAACAGTAGCGATTAACAGGTCCTTTTCGGAATGGCAGGCTGTGATCAGTGGGGTACTGCAAGGTTCGGTGCTGGGACCGCAGCTGTTTACAATGTACATTAATGATTTAGATGAAGGGATTAAAAGTAACATTAGCAAATTTGCTGATGACACAAAGCTGGGTGGCAGTGTGAAATGTCAGGAGGATGTTATGAGAATGCAGGGTGACTTGGACAGGTTGGGTGAGTGGGCAAATGTATGGCAGATGCAGTTTAATGTAGATAAATGTGAGGTTATCCACTTTGGTGGTAAGAACAGGAAGGCAGATTACTATCTAAATGGAGTCAAGTTAGGAAAAGTGGAAGTACAACGAGATCTAGGTGTTCTTGTACATCAGTCAATGAAAGCAAGCATGCAGGTACAGCAGGCAGTGAAGAAAGCTAATGGCATGCTGCTTTTATAACAAGAGGAATTGAGTATAGGAGTAAAGAGGTCCTTCTGCAGCCATACAGGGCCCTGGTGAGACCCCACCTGGAGTATTGTGTGCAGTTCTGGTCTCCAAATTTGAGGAAGGACATTCTTGCTATTGAGGGAGTGCAGCGTAGGTTCACAAGGTTAATTCCCAGAATGGCGGGACTGTCAGATGTTGAAAGATTGGAGCGACTGGGCAGGAAGCATGTTCCCACTGATGGGTGAGTCCAGAACTAGAGGCCACAGTTTAAGAATAAGTGGTAGGCCATTTAGTACAGAGATGCGGAAAAACTTTTTCATCCAGAGAGTGGTGGATATGTGGAATGCTCTGCCCCATAAGGCAGTAGAGGTCAAGTCTCTGGATGCATTCAAGAGAGAGTTAGATAGAGCTCTTATAGATATCGGGGTCAAGGGATATGGGGAGAGGGCAGGAACGGGGTACTGATTGTGTATGATCAGCCATGATCACAGTGAATGGCGGAGCTGGCAAGAAGAGCCAAATGGCCTACTCCTGCACCTACTGTCTATTGTCTATATTGTCTATAAATCATAGGAGGTCACAAATGTCAGTGAGAACAGAGTGAAGTTTAAGTATTGTTTTGTGATAAACCAGTTATTTTTCTTACCGATGAGTTTTTAAATTTCACTGAAAGTACACTATGCTGGTTGCAACAGCATTGATGTCGTTTGGAACAGTTTATCATCAGAAATACAACGCCAGTGAGATGAAAATCCTGCTGAAAAATGAAACACATTTTCTGACAGCCATTAAGGCACACAGCAAATTATAATCAAAGAGATTCTACAGATGCTGGAAATCCAGAGCAACACACACAAAATGCTGGAGGAATGCAGCCAGTTAGGCAGCGTCAATAAAAATGAATAAATAGTCAATGAGGCCATTCCTCAGGACTGGAAAGGAAGGGGGAAGATTCCAGAATAAAAAAGGTGGGGTAGGGGAAGGAGAACTAGCAAGACGGGGATAGGTGAAACCAATGGCTGGGAAAGATAAAGGGCTGGAGAAGAAGGAATCTGTAGGAAAGGTGAGTGGATCAAAGGAGGGGCACAAAATGGAAGGTGATTGAGAAGGGATAAGAAGCCAGAGTAGAGAATAGAAGAAGAGGGAAAGGGAAGAAAAAAAAAACACCTGAAGGACAAATCGATGTTCATGCCATCAGTTTGGAGGCTACCTAAACAGAATATGAGGTGTTGCTCCTCCACCCTGAGTGGCAAAAGAGTTGGCCACGGACTGACATGTTGGAATGGGGAGAGGAATCAAAACGGATGGCCACCTGGAAAATCCACTTTTGACGAACGGAGCGGAGGTGCTCGACCAAGCCGTCCCCCGATTTATGTCGGCCCTCACTGAAGTAGAGGAGACCACATTGGGAGCACCGGATACAATAGCCAACCCCAGCAGATGTGCAGGTGAAGTGTTGCCTCGCCGGGAAGGGCTGCTTGGGGCCTGAATAGAGGTGAATGGGCAGGTGTAGTATTTCTGTCACTTCCAGGGATATGTTGCAGGAGGGAGGCTCATGGGGAGGGACGAACGACAAGTGAAATGTGGAGGCAGCAATCCCTGCAGTAAACAGAGAGTGGAGCACGCAGCAATGTACACAGATCAGCTTTTCTTTAAGTTAGTATCATTTCATCTGTGCAGCATTTTTGGTTGCTGTGAATGCATTCTGTACCAATAACTCCTGGTCTTATAGTTTTAATAAAATAAGCCAATGTTCCAGAAATTGAACTTGTGTTTACATTAGTGACGATCTATGTTAATAGGAATTATGTTGCAGAATGAGGAGCATTAACGTAAAGGCGGATTGAAATGTAAAATCCTGCAGAAGTAAAACCAGCAGATAATCTTTTATTGATGTTCCGTGCTAAATTGTTTTTATATCATACATCCTGAATCTACTAAATGTAATCATTAAAGTGGAGCTGCATTTTATTTCCTCTTTTTAAACTGATTTTAGTGCTTCCTGAAGCTGTAATTGTGCTGTTAAAATTCCGATCTTGAAAAATTAAGTTCTCCACTGTGCACAGGAACTTAAACAGAAAATGGAACTGATAGCAATGGATAATGAGATGTTTCAGCTTCTTTAAGTCAGGTAGTGACAGCTGGAAAGTAATTTGGTTTTAATATTAGTGTATTAGCAGAATTTCGGTTCACTTGCAGTTGTGATCTAATGATAGTTTTAGGAGTGAGTGCTTTGAATCAGGGGCTCATAAGATCTGTTACACTTCCAGTTGCTAGATTAGAGCTAACAAATTAATTGTGATGTAATCTGAAGTGAACAATAGGTAGAAGAAAATCAAATGATGTAAGATTGTTTTGTAAATGAATCGCGTAGTGTTGCCTTTCCTAAAATTACTGCCCCAATTGGACCCGTTCATGAGCAATTTATGGGCTGCACAGAATTGGTTTTCATACGATGGACATTCCAAAGCTATTTTATTATGAGGCTAGAAAGTATTATGGTGTTTTGATGAGACGCAACAATAAAAAATTGGCTCTTTGCTGGAGGATGATTTCATTGTGTTCCCACAGCCTCTGACTTGTGACAGGATCATGTAAATTTACAATACAGGAATATTCCACTTGGCCCATCGCTCGAAAAAAGTGAATCAGAGACAGGTTTGTTGTCACTGTTTTATGATGTTAAATTTGTTTTGTGGCAGTCCAAAGACATGAAAAATACCATAAATTACAATAAATAGTGTAACAAAAAGGAAAATGTGGTTATATAACCTTATAGACCATTAAGAAATCTGAAGGTGGAGAGGAAGAAGCTGTTTCTGAATCGCTGAGGTTCCTAGGTGTCCTAGGTGATGAGGGTCCGTGATGGATGCTTCCTTCTTGAAATTGTCCTCTGCTAGGTAGAGTTGATGGTGTTATGAGGTATCTTGTGAGGTAATTTAATACCATTTCCAGGTTTTGGTTTGTTGTCATGCAGATTGTATCAAATGAGGCAACCATGCTTCTAAATGTGATGATTATTTAAAGCACTGGTCATCCTTTCCAGTAGTGAGTATCGAACCTCCATCTCCCTGTGGGTGAAGAGTCCTCTGTCCTACAGAACATTATTGAAGTCTGTGCTTCTCAGCCAAGGGAACCTGGTCTTTCCTTGCAATGACTCCAGATGATGATACAATCCGCAGTATCCACAATAATTTTCTGGTGTAGGGGGGAAGTTCAGTAGTGCAGCCAGTAGCACCCTTGCCTCACAGTGCAGTGACCAAGGTTCAGTGGTGCAGCCAGTAGCACTCTCGCCTCACGGTGCAGTGACCAAGGTTCAGTAGTGCAGCCAGTAGCACTCTTGCCTCACGGTGCAGTGACCAAGGTTCAGTAGTGCAGCCAGTAGCACTCTTGCCTCACGGTGCAGTGACCAAGGTTCAGTAGTGCAGCCAGTAGCACTCTCGCCTCACGGTGCAGTGACCAAGGTTCAGTGGTGCAGACAGTAGCACTCTTGCCTCACGGTGCAGTGACCAAGGTTCAGTAGTGCAGCCAGTAGCACTCTTGCCTCACGGTGCAGTGGCCAAGGTTCAGTAGTGCAGCCAGTAGCACTCTCGCCTCACGGTGTAGTGACCAAGGTTCAGTAGTGCAGCCAGTAGCACTCTCGCCTCAGTGCAGTGACCAAGGTTCAGTAGTGCAGCCAGTACCACTCTTGCCTCAGTGCAGTGACCAAGGTTCAGTAGTGCAGCCAGTAGCACTCTTGCCTCACGGTGCAGTGACCAAGGTTCGGAAGTGCAGCCAGTAGCACTCTTGCCTCAGTGCAGTGACCAAGGTTCAGTAGTGCAGCCAGTAGCACTCTCGCCTCACGGTGCAGTGGCCAAGGTTCAGTAGTGCAGCCAGTAGCACTCTAGCCTCAGTGCAGTGACCAAGGTTCAGTAGTGCAGCCAGTAGCACTCTTGCCTCACGGTTCAGTGACCAAGGTTCGGTAGTGCAGCCAGTAGCACTCTTGCCTCACGGTGCAGTGGCCAAGGTTCAGTAGTGCAGCCAGTAGCACTCTTGCCTCAGTGCAGTGACCAAGGTTCAGTAGTGCAGCCAGTAGCACCCTTGCCTCACGGTGCAGTGACCAAGGTTCAGTGGTGCAGCCAGTAGCACTCTCGCCTCACGGTGCAGTGGCCAAGGTTCAGTAGTGCAGCCAGTAGCACTCTTGCCTCAGTGCAGTGACCAAGGTTCAGTAGTGCAGCCAGTAGCACTCTTGCCTCACGGTGCAGTGGCCAAGGTTCAGTGGTGCAGCCAGTAGCACTCTCGCCTCACGGTGCAGTGGCCAAGGTTCAGTGGTGCAGCCAGTAGCACTCTTGCCTCACGGTGCAGTGGCCAAGGTTCAGTGGTGCAGCCAGTAGCAACCTTGCCTCACGGTGCAGAGACCAAGGTTCAGTAGTGCAGCCAGTAGCACTCTTGCCTCAGTGCAGTGACCAAGGTTCAGTAGTGCAGCCAGTAGCACCCTTGCCTCAGTGCAGTGACCAAGGTTCAGTGGTGTAGCCAGTAGCACTCTCGCCTCATGGTGCAGTGACCAAGGTTCAGTGGTGCAGCCAGTAGCACTCTTGCCTCAGTGCAGTGACCAAGGTTCAGTGGTGCAGCCAGTAGCACTCTCGCCTCATGGTGCAGTGACCAAGGTTCAGTGGTGCAGCCAGTAGCACTCTCACCTCACGGTGCAGTGACCAAGGTTCAGTGGTGCAGCCAGTAGCACTCTTGCCTCAGTGCAGTGACCAAGGTTAAGTGGTGCAGCCAGTAGCACCCTTGCCTCAGTGCAGTGACCAAGGTTCAGTAGTGCAGCCAGTAGCACTCTTGCCTCAGTGCAGTGACCAAGGTTCAGTAGTGCAGCCAGTAGCACTCTCACCTCACGGTGCAGTGACCAAGGTTCAGTGGTGCAGCCAGTAGCACTCTTGCCTCACGGTGCAGTGACCAAGGTTCAGTGGTGCAGCCAGTAGCACTCTTGCCTCACGGTGCGGTGACCAAGGTTCAGTGGTGCAGCCAGTAGCACTCTCGCCTCACGGTGCAGTGACCAAGGTTCAGTGGTGCAGCCAGTAGCACTCTTGCCTCACGGTGCAGTGACCAAGGTTCAGTGGTGCAGCCAGTAGCACTCTTGCCTCACGGTGTAGTGACCAAGGTTCAGTAGTGCAGCCAGTAGCACTCTCGCCTCACGGTGCAGTGACCAAGGTTCAGTAGTGCAGCCAGTAGCACTCTCGCCTCACGGTGCAGTGGCCAAGGTTCAGTAGTGCAGCCAGTAGCACCCTTGCCTCACGGTGCAGTGACCAAGGTTCAGTGGTGCAGCCAGTAGCACTCTCGCCTCACGGTGCAGTGACCAAGGTTCAGTAGTGCAGCCAGTAGCACCCTTGCCTCACGGTGCAGTGACCAAGGTTCAGTAGTGCAGCCAGTAGCACTCTCGCCTCACGGTGCAGTGACCAAGGTTCAGTGGTGCAGCCAGTAGCACTCTCACCTCACGGTGCAGTGACCAAGGTTCAGTGGTGCAGCCAGTAGCACTCTTGCCTCACGGTGCAGTGACCAAGGTTCAGTGGTGCAGCCAGTAGCACTCTCGCCTCACGGTGCAGTGACCAAGGTTCAGTGGTGCAGCCAGTAGCACTCTCGCCTCACGGTGTAGTGACCAAGCTTCAGTGGTGCAGCCAGTAGCACTCTCGCCTCACGGTGCAGTGACCAAGGTTCAGTGGTGCAGCCAGTAGCACTCTCGCCTCACGGTGTAGTGACCAAGGTTCAGTGGTGCAGCCAGTAGCACTCTTGCCTCACGGTGTAGTGACCAAGGTTCAGTGGTGCAGCCAGTAGCACTCTCGCCTCACGGTGTAGTGACCAAGGTTCAGTGGTGCAGCCAGTAGCACTCTCGCCTCACGGTGTAGTGACCAAGGTTCAGTGGTGCAGCCAGTAGCACTCTCGCCTCACGGTGTAGTGACCAAGGTTCAGTGGTGCAGCCAGTAGCACTCTCGCCTCACGGTGTAGTGACCAAGGTTCAGTAGTGCAGCCAGTAGCACTCTTCCCTCACGGTGCAGTGACCAAGGTTCAGTGGTGCAGCCAGTAGCACCCTTGCCTCACGGTGCAGTGACCAAGGTTCAGTGGTGCAGCCAGTAGCACTCTTGCCTCACAGTGCAGTGACCAAGGTTCAGTGGTGCAGCCAGTAGCAACCTTGCCTCACGGTGTAGTGACCAAGGTTCAGTAGTGCAGCCAGTAGCACTCTCGCCTCACGGTGTAGTGACCAAGGTTCAGTGGTGCAGCAAGTAGCACTCTCGCCTCACGGTGCAGTGACCAAGGTTCAGTGGTGCAGCCAGTAGCAATCTCGCCTCACGGTGCAGTGACCAAGTTTCAGTGGTGCAGCGAGTAGCAACCTTGCCTCACGGTGCAGTGACCAAGGTTCAGTAGTGCAGCCAGTAGCACTCTTGCCTCAGTGCAGTGACCAAGGTTCAGTAGTGCAGCCAGTAGCACCCTTGCCTCACGGTGTAGTGACCAAGGTTCAGTAGTGCAGCCAGTAGCACTCTCGCCTCACGGTGCAGTGACCAAGATTCAGTGGTGCAGCCAGTAGCACTCTCACCTCACGGTGTAGTGACCAAGGTTCAGTGGTGTAGCCAGTAGCACTCTCGCCTCATGGTGCAGTGACCAAGGTTCAGTAGTGCAGCCAGTAGCACTCTCGCCTCACGGTGCAGTGACCAAGGTTCAGTGGTGCAGCCAGTAGCACTCTTGCCTCAGTGCAGTGACCAAGATTCAGTGGTGCAGCCAGTAGCACTCTCGCCTCATGGTGCAGTGACCAAGGTTCAGTAGTGCAGCCAGTAGCAACCTTGCCTCACGGTGTAGTGACCAAGGTTCAGTAGTGCAGCCAGTAGCATTCTCGCCTCACGGTGCAGTGACCAAGGTTCAGTGTTGCAGCCAGTAGCACTCTCGCCTCACGGTGCAGTGACCAAGGTTCAGTAGTGCAACCAGTAGCAACCTTGCCTCACGGTGTAGTGACCAAGGTTCAGTAGTGCAGCCAGTAGCACTCTCGCCTCACGGTGCAGTGACCAAGGTTCAGTAGTGCAGCCAGTTGCACTCTCGCCTCACGGTGCAGTGACCAAGGTTCAGTAGTGCAGCCAGTAGCAACCTTGCCTCACGGTGTAGTGACCAAGGTTCAGTAGTGCAGCCAGTAGCACTCTCGCCTCACGGTGCAGTGACCAAGGTTCAGTAGTGCAGCCAGTAGCAACCTTGCCTCACGGTGTAGTGACCAAGGTTCAGTAGTGCAGCCAGTAGCACTCTCGCCTCACGGTGCAGTGACCAAGGTTCAGTAGTGCAGCCAGTTGCACTCTCGCCTCACGGTGCAGTGACCAAGGTTCAGTGGTGCAGCCAGTAGCACTCTTGCCTCACGGTGCAGTGACCAAGGTTCAGTGGTGCAGCCAGTAGCACTCTCGCCTCACGGTGCAGTGACCAAGGTTCAGTAGTGCAGCCAATAGCACTCTCGCCTCACGGTGCAGTGACCAAGGTTCAGTGGTGCAGCCAGTAGCACTCTTGCCTCAGTGCAGTGACCAAGGTTCAGTGGTGCAGCCAGTAGCACTCTCGCCTCATGGTGCAGTGACCAAGGTTCAGTGGTGCAGCCAGTAGCACTCTTGCCTCAGTGCAGTGACCAAGGTTCAGTAGTGCAGCCAGTAGCACTCTCGCCTCACGGTGCAGTGACCAAGGTTCAGTAGTGCAGCCAGTAGAAACCTTGCCTCAGTGCAGTGACCAAGGTTCAGTGGTGCAGCCAGTAGCACTCTTGCCTCACGGTGCAGTGACCAAGGTTCAGTGGTGCAGCCAGTAGCACCCTTGCCTCACGGTGCAGTGACCAAGGTTAAGTAGTGCAGCCAGTAGCACTCTCGCCTCACGGTGCAGTGGCCAAGGTTCAGTAGTGCAGCCAGTAGCACTCTTGCCTCACGGTGTAGTGACCAAGGTTCAGTAGTGCAGCCAGTAGCACTCTCGCCTCACGGTGTAGTGACCAAGGTTCAGTGGTGCAGCCAGTAGCACTCTCGCCTCACGGTGCAGTGACCAAGGTTCAGTAGTGCAGCCAGTAGCACTCTCGCCTCACGGTGCAGTGACCAAGGTTCAGTAGTGCAGCCAGTAGCACTCTTGCCTCACGGTGCAGTGGCCAAGGTTCAGTAGTGCAGCCAGTAGCACTCTTGCCTCACGGTGCAGTGGCCAAGGTTCAGTAGTGCAGCCAGTAGCACTCTTGCCTCACGGTGTAGTGACCAAGGTTCAGTAGTGCAGCCAGTAGCACCCTTGCCTCACGGTGCAGTGACCAAGGTTCAGTGGTGTAGCCAGTAGCACTCTCGCCTCACGGTGCAGTGACCAAGGTTCAGTAGTGCAGCCAGTAGCACTCTCGCCTCACGGTGTAGTGACCAAGGTTCAGTGGAGTAGCCAGTAGCACTCTTGCCTCACGGTGTAGTGACCAAGGTTCAGTGGTGTATTCAGTAGCACTCTTGCCTCACGGTGCAGTGACCAAGGTTCAGTGGTGCAGCCAGTAGCACTCTCGCCTCACGGTGCAGTGACCAAGGTTCAGTGGTGCAGCCAGTAGCACTCTCGCCTCACGGTGTAGTGACCAAGGTTCAGTGGTGCAGCCAGTAGCACTCTTGCCTCACGGTGTAGTGACCAAGGTTCAGTAGTGCAGCCAGTAGCAACCTTGCCTCACGGTGCAGTGACCAAGGTTCGGTAGTGCAGCCAGTAGCGCTCTCGCCTCACGGTGTAGTGACCAAGGTTCAGTAGTGCAGCCAGTAGCACTCTCGCCTCATGGTGTAGTGACCAAGGTTCAGTAGTGCAGCCAGTAGCACTCTCGCCTCACGGTGTAGTGACCAAGGTTCAGTAGTGCAGCCAGTAGCACTCTTGCCTCAGTGCAGTGACCAAGGTTCAGTGGTGCAGCCAGTAGCAACCTTGCCTCACGGTGCAGTGACCAAGGTTCGGTAGTGCTGCCAGTAGCGCTCTCGCCTCACGTTGTAGTGACCAAGGTTCAGTAGTGCAGCCAGTAGCACTCTCGCCTCATGGTGTAGTGACCAAGGTTCAGTAGTGCAGCCAGTAGAACTCTCGCCTCACGGTGTAGTGACCAAGGTTCAGTAGTGCAGCCAGTAGCACCCTTGCCTCACGGTGCAGTGACCAAGGTTCAGTAGTGCAGCCAGTAGCACTCTTGCCTCACGGTGCAGTGGCCAAGGTTCAGTAGTGCAGCCAGTAGCACTCTTGCCTCAGTGCAGTGACCAAGGTTCAGTGGTGCAGCCAGTAGCACTCTCACCTCATGGTGCAGTGACCAAGGTTCAGTGGTGCAGCCAGTAGCACTCTTGCCTCAGTGCAGTGACCAAGGTTCAGTAGTGCAGCCAGTAGCACTCTCGCCTCACGGTGCAGTGACCAAGGTTCAGTAGTGCAGCCAGTAGAAACCTTGCCTCAGTGCAGTGACCAAGGTTCAGTGGTGCAGCCAGTAGCACTCTTGCCTCACGGTGCAGTGACCAAGGTTCAGTGGTGCAGCCAGTAGCACCCTTGCCTCACGGTGCAGTGACCAAGGTTAAGTAGTGCAGCCAGTAGCACTCTCGCCTCACGGTGCAGTGGCCAAGGTTCAGTAGTGCAGCCAGTAGCACTCTTGCCTCACGGTGTAGTGACCAAGGTTCAGTAGTGCAGCCAGTAGCACTCTCGCCTCACGGTGTAGTGACCAAGGTTCAGTGGTGCAGCCAGTAGCACTCTCGCCTCACGGTGCAGTGACCAAGGTTCAGTAGTGCAGCCAGTAGCACTCTCGCCTCACGGTGCAGTGACCAAGGTTCAGTAGTGCAGCCAGTAGCACTCTTGCCTCACGGTGCAGTGGCCAAGGTTCAGTAGTGCAGCCAGTAGCACTCTTGCCTCACGGTGCAGTGGCCAAGGTTCAGTAGTGCAGCCAGTAGCACTCTTGCCTCACGGTGTAGTGACCAAGGTTCAGTAGTGCAGCCAGTAGCACCCTTGCCTCACGGTGCAGTGACCAAGGTTCAGTGGTGTAGCCAGTAGCACTCTCGCCTCACGGTGCAGTGACCAAGGTTCAGTAGTGCAGCCAGTAGCACTCTCGCCTCACGGTGTAGTGACCAAGGTTCAGTGGTGTAGCCAGTAGCACTCTTGCCTCACGGTGTAGTGACCAAGGTTCAGTGGTGTATCCAGTAGCACTCTCGCCTCACGGTGCAGTGACCAAGGTTCAGTGGTGCAGCCAGTAGCACTCTCGCCTCACGGTGCAGTGACCAAGGTTCAGTGGTGCAGCCAGTAGCACTCTCGCCTCACGGTGTAGTGACCAAGGTTCAGTGGTGCAGCCAGTAGCACTCTTGCCTCACGGTGTAGTGACCAAGGTTCAGTAGTGCAGCCAGTAGCAACCTTGCCTCATGGTGTAGTGACCAAGGTTCAGTAGTGCAGCCAGTAGCACTCTCGCCTCACGGTGTAGTGACCAAGGTTCAGTAGTGCAGCCAGTAGCACTCTTGCCTCAGTGCAGTGACCAAGGTTCAGTGGTGCAGCCAGTAGCAACCTTGCCTCACGGTGCAGTGACCAAGGTTCGGTAGTGCTGCCAGTAGCGCTCTCGCCTCACGTTGTAGTGACCAAGGTTCAGTAGTGCAGCCAGTAGCACTCTCGCCTCATGGTGTAGTGACCAAGGTTCAGTAGTGCAGCCAGTAGCACTCTCGCCTCACGGTGTAGTGACCAAGGTTCAGTAGTGCAGCCAGTAGCACTCTTGCCTCAGTGCAGTGACCAAGGTTCAGTGGTGCAGCCAGTAGCACATTTGCCTCACGGTGCAGTGACCAAGGTTCAGTGGTGCAGCCAGTAGCGCTCTCGCCTCACGGTGTAGTGACCAAGGTTCAGTAGTGCAGCCAGAAGCAACCTTGCCTCACGGTGCAGTGACCAAGGTTCAGTAGTGCAGCCAGTAGCACTCTTGCCTCAGTGCAGTGACCAAGGTTCAGTAGTGCAGCCAGTAGCACCCTTGCCTCACGGTGCAGTGACCAAGGTTCAGTAGTGCAGCCAGTAGCACTCTTGCCTCACGGTGCAGTGGCCAAGGTTCAGTAGTGCAGCCAGTAGCACTCTTGCCTCAGTGCAGTGACCAAGGTTCAGTAGTGCAGCCAGTAGCACCCTTGCCTCACGGTGCAGTGACCAAGGTTCAGTGGTGCAGCCAGTAGCACTCTCGCCTCACGGTTCAGTGGCCAAGGTTCAGTAGTGCAGCCAGTAGCACTCTTGCCTCAGTGCAGTGACCAAGGTTCAGTAGTGCAGCCAGTAGCACTCTTGCCTCACGGTGCAGTGGCCAAGGTTCAGTGGTGCAGCCAGTAGCACTCTCGCCTCACGGTGCAGTGGCCAAGGTTCAGTGGTGCAGCCAGTAGCACTCTTGCCTCACGGTGCAGTGGCCAAGGTTCAGTGGTGCAGCCAGTAGCAACCTTGCCTCACGGTGCAGTGACCAAGGTTCAGTAGTGCAGCCAGTAGCACTCTTGCCTCAGTGCAGTGACCAAGGTTCAGTAGTGCAGCCAGTAGCACCCTTGCCTCAGTGCAGTGACCAAGGTTCAGTGGTGTAGCCAGTAGCACTCTCGCCTCATGGTGCAGTGACCAAGGTTCAGTGGTGCAGACAGTAGCACTCTTGCCTCAGTGCAGTGACCAAGGTTCAGTGGTGCAGCCAGTAGCACTCTCGCCTCATGGTGCAGTGACCAAGGTTCAGTGGTGCAGCCAGTAGCACTCTCACCTCACGGTGCAGTGACCAAGGTTCAGTAGTGCAGCCAGTAGCACTCTCGCCTCACGGTGTAGTGACCAAGGTTCAGTGGTGCAGCCAGTAGCACTCTCGCCTCACGGTGTAGTGACCAAGGTTCAGTGGTGCAGCCAGTAGCACTCTCGCCTCACGGTGTAGTGACCAAGGTTCAGTAGTGCAGCCAGTAGCACTCTTCCCTCACGGTGCAGTGACCAAGGTTCAGTGGTGCAGCCAGTAGCACCCTTGCCTCACGGTGCAGTGACCAAGGTTCAGTGGTGCAGCCAGTAGCACTCTTGCCTCACAGTGCAGTGACCAAGGTTCAGTGGTGCAGCCAGTAGCAACCTTGCCTCACGGTGTAGTGACCAAGGTTCAGTAGTGCAGCCAGTAGCACTCTCGCCTCACGGTGTAGTGACCAAGGTTCAGTGGTGCAGCAAGTAGCACTCTCGCCTCACGGTGCAGTGACCAAGGTTCAGTGGTGCAGCCAGTAGCAATCTCGCCTCACGGTGCAGTGACCAAGTTTCAGTGGTGCAGCCAGTAGCAACCTTGCCTCACGGTGCAGTGACCAAGGTTCAGTAGTGCAGCCAGTAGCACTCTTGCCTCAGTGCAGTGACCAAGGTTCAGTAGTGCAGCCAGTAGCACCCTTGCCTCACGGTGTAGTGACCAAGGTTCAGTAGTGCAGCCAGTAGCACTCTCGCCTCACGGTGCAGTGACCAAGATTCAGTGGTGCAGCCAGTAGCACTCTCACCTCACGGTGTAGTGACCAAGGTTCAGTGGTGTAGCCAGTAGCACTCTCGCCTCATGGTGCAGTGACCAAGGTTCAGTAGTGCAGCCAGTAGCACTCTCGCCTCACGGTGCAGTGACCAAGGTTCAGTAGTGCAGCCAGTAGCACTCTTGCCTCAGTGCAGTGACCAAGATTCAGTGGTGCAGCCAGTAGCACTCTCGCCTCATGGTGCAGTGACCAAGGTTCAGTAGTGCAGCCAGTAGCAACCTTGCCTCACGGTGTAGTGACCAAGGTTCAGTGGTGCAGCCAGTAGCACTCTCGCCTCACGGTGCAGTGACCAAGGTTCAGTAGTGCAGCCAGTTGCACTCTCGCCTCACGGTGCAGTGACCAAGGTTCAGTAGTGTAGCCAGTAGCACTCTTGCCTCACGGTGCAGTGACCAAGGTTCAGTAGTGCAGCCAGTAGCATTCTCGCCTCACGGTGCAGTGACCAAGGTTCAGTGTTGCAGCCAGTAGCACTCTCGCCTCACGGTGCAGTGACCAAGGTTCAGTAGTGCAGCCAGTAGCAACCTTGCCTCACGGTGTAGTGACCAAGGTTCAGTAGTGCAGCCAGTAGCACTCTCGCCTCACGGTGCAGTGACCAAGGTTCAGTAGTGCAGCCAGTTGCACTCTCGCCTCACGGTGCAGTGACCAAGGTTCAGTAGTGCAGCCAGTAGCAACCTTGCCTCACGGTGTAGTGACCAAGGTTCAGTAGTGCAGCCAGTAGCACTCTCGCCTCACGGTGCAGTGACCAAGGTTCAGTAGTGCAGCCAGTAGCAACCTTGCCTCACGGTGTAGTGACCAAGGTTCAGTAGTGCAGCCAGTAGCACTCTCGCCTCACGGTGCAGTGACCAAGGTTCAGTAGTGCAGCCAGTTGCACTCTCGCCTCACGGTGCAGTGACCAAGGTTCAGTGGTGCAGCCAGTAGCACTCTTGCCTCACGGTGCAGTGACCAAGGTTCAGTGGTGCAGCCAGTAGCACTCTCGCCTCACGGTGCAGTGACCAAGGTTCAGTAGTGCAGCCAGTAGCACTCTCGCCTCACGGTGCAGTGACCAAGGTTCAGTGGTGCAGCCAGTAGCACTCTTGCCTCAGTGCAGTGACCAAGGTTCAGTGGTGCAGCCAGTAGCACTCTCGCCTCATGGTGCAGTGACCAAGGTTCAGTGGTGCAGCCAGTAGCACTCTTGCCTCAGTGCAGTGACCAAGGTTCAGTAGTGCAGCCAGTAGCACTCTCGCCTCACGGTGCAGTGACCAAGGTTCAGTAGTGCAGCCAGTAGAAACCTTGCCTCAGTGCAGTGACCAAGGTTCAGTGGTGCAGCCAGTAGCACTCTTGCCTCACGGTGCAGTGACCAAGGTTCAGTGGTGCAGCCAGTAGCACCCTTGCCTCACGGTGCAGTGACCAAGGTTAAGTAGTGCAGCCAGTAGCACTCTCGCCTCACGGTGCAGTGGCCAAGGTTCAGTAGTGCAGCCAGTAGCACTCTTGCCTCACGGTGTAGTGACCAAGGTTCAGTAGTGCAGCCAGTAGCACTCTCGCCTCACGGTGTAGTGACCAAGGTTCAGTGGTGCAGCCAGTAGCACTCTCGCCTCACGGTGCAGTGACCAAGGTTCAGTAGTGCAGCCAGTAGCACTCTCGCCTCACGGTGCAGTGACCAAGGTTCAGTAGTGCAGCCAGTAGCACTCTTGCCTCACGGTGCAGTGGCCAAGGTTCAGTAGTGCAGCCAGTAGCACTCTTGCCTCACGGTGCAGTGGCCAAGGTTCAGTAGTGCAGCCAGTAGCACTCTTGCCTCACGGTGTAGTGACCAAGGTTCAGTAGTGCAGCCAGTAGCACCCTTGCCTCACGGTGCAGTGACCAAGGTTCAGTGGTGTAGCCAGTAGCACTCTCGCCTCACGGTGCAGTGACCAAGGTTCAGTAGTGCAGCCAGTAGCACTCTCGCCTCACGGTGTAGTGACCAAGGTTCAGTGGTGTAGCCAGTAGCACTCTTGCCTCACGGTGTAGTGACCAAGGTTCAGTGGTGTATCCAGTAGCACTCTTGCCTCACGGTGCAGTGACCAAGGTTCAGTGGTGCAGCCAGTAGCACTCTCGCCTCACGGTGCAGTGACCAAGGTTCAGTGGTGCAGCCAGTAGCACTCTCGCCTCACGGTGTAGTGACCAAGGTTCAGTGGTGCAGCCAGTAGCACTCTTGCCTCACGGTGTAGTGACCAAGGTTCAGTAGTGCAGCCAGTAGCAACCTTGCCTCACGGTGCAGTGACCAAGGTTCGGTAGTGCAGCCAGTAGCGCTCTCGCCTCACGGTGTAGTGACCAAGGTTCAGTAGTGCAGCCAGTAGCACTCTCGCCTCATGGTGTAGTGACCAAGGTTCAGTAGTGCAGCCAGTAGCACTCTCGCCTCACGGTGTAGTGACCAAGGTTCAGTAGTGCAGCCAGTAGCAC
Organism: Hemitrygon akajei; assembly: GCF_048418815.1. Lineage (NCBI taxonomy): Eukaryota > Metazoa > Chordata > Chondrichthyes > Myliobatiformes > Dasyatidae > Hemitrygon > Hemitrygon akajei. Next base: position 13,894,734 of record NC_133150.1, on the reverse strand, counting down.
TCTTGCCTCAGTGCAGTGACCAAGGTTCAGTGGTGCAGCCAGTAGCAACCTTGCCTCACGGTGCAGTGACCAAGGTTCGGTAGTGCTGCCAGTAGCGCTCTCGCCTCACGTTGTAGTGACCAAGGTTCAGTAGTGCAGCCAGTAGCACTCTCGCCTCATGGTGTAGTGACCAAGGTTCAGTAGTGCAGCCAGTAGAACTCTCGCCTCACGGTGTAGTGACCAAGGTTCAGTAGTGCAGCCAGTAGCACCCTTGCCTCACGGTGCAGTGACCAAGGTTCAGTAGTGCAGCCAGTAGCACTCTTGCCTCACGGTGCAGTGGCCAAGGTTCAGTAGTGCAGCCAGTAGCACTCTTGCCTCAGTGCAGTGACCAAGGTTCAGTGGTGCAGCCAGTAGCACTCTCGCCTCATGGTGCAGTGACCAAGGTTCAGTGGTGCAGCCAGTAGCACTCTTGCCTCAGTGCAGTGACCAAGGTTCAGTAGTGCAGCCAGTAGCACTCTCGCCTCACGGTGCAGTGACCAAGGTTCAGTAGTGCAGCCAGTAGAAACCTTGCCTCAGTGCAGTGACCAAGGTTCAGTGGTGCAGCCAGTTGCACTCTTGCCTCACGGTGCAGTGACCAAGGTTCAGTGGTGCAGCCAGTAGCACCCTTGCCTCACGGTGCAGTGACCAAGGTTAAGTAGTGCAGCCAGTAGCACTCTCGCCTCACGGTGCAGTGGCCAAGGTTCAGTAGTGCAGCCAGTAGCACTCTTGCCTCACGGTGTAGTGACCAAGGTTCAGTAGTGCAGCCAGTAGCACTCTCGCCTCACGGTGTAGTGACCAAGGTTCAGTGGTGCAGCCAGTAGCACTCTCGCCTCACGGTGCAGTGACCAAGGTTCAGTAGTGCAGCCAGTAGCACTCTCGCCTCACGGTGCAGTGACCAAGGTTCAGTAGTGCAGCCAGTAGCACTCTTGCCTCACGGTGCAGTGGCCAAGGTTCAGTAGTGCAGCCAGTAGCACTCTTGCCTCACGGTGCAGTGGCCAAGGTTCAGTAGTGCAGCCAGTAGCACTCTTGCCTCACGGTGTAGTGACCAAGGTTCAGTAGTGCAGCCAGTAGCACCCTTGCCTCACGGTGCAGTGACCAAGGTTCAGTGGTGTAGCCAGTAGCACTCTCGCCTCACGGTGCAGTGACCAAGGTTCAGTAGTGCAGCCAGTAGCACTCTCGCCTCACGGTGTAGTGACCAAGGTTCAGTGGTGTAGCCAGTAGCACTCTTGCCTCACGGTGTAGTGACCAAGGTTCAGTGGTGTATCCAGTAGCACTCTTGCCTCACGGTGCAGTGACCAAGGTTCAGTGGTGCAGCCAGTAGCACTCTCGCCTCACGGTGCAGTGACCAAGGTTCAGTGGTGCAGCCAGTAGCACTCTCGCCTCACGGTGTAGTGACCAAGGTTCAGTGGTGCAGCCAGTAGCACTCTTGCCTCACGGTGTAGTGACCAAGGTTCAGTAGTGCAGCCAGTAGCAACCTTGCCTCACGGTGCAGTGACCAAGGTTCGGTAGTGCAGCCAGTAGCGCTCTCGCCTCACGGTGTAGTGACCAAGGTTCAGTAGTGCAGCCAGTAGCACTCTCGCCTCATGGTGTAGTGACCAAGGTTCAGTAGTGCAGCCAGTAGCACTCTCGCCTCACGGTGTAGTGACCAAGGTTCAGTAGTGCAGCCAGTAGCACTCTTGCCTCAGTGCAGTGACCAAGGTTCAGTGGTGCAGCCAGTAGCACATTTGCCTCACGGTGCAGTGACCAAGGTTCAGTGGTGCAGCCAGTAGCGCTCTCGCCTCACGGTGTAGTGACCAAGGTTCAGTAGTGCAGCCAGAAGCAACCTTGCCTCACGGTGCAGTGACCAAGGTTCAGTAGTGCAGCCAGTAGCACTCTTGCCTCAGTGCAGTGACCAAGGTTCAGTAGTGCAGCCAGTAGCACCCTTGCCTCACGGTGCAGTGACCAAGGTTCAGTAGTGCAGCCAGTAGCACTCTTGCCTCACGGTGCAGTGGCCAAGGTTCAGTAGTGCAGCCAGTAGCACTCTTGCCTCAGTGCAGTGACCAAGGTTCAGTAGTGCAGCCAGTAGCACCCTTGCCTCACGGTGCAGTGACCAAGGTTCAGTGGTGCAGCCAGTAGCACTCTCGCCTCACGGTTCAGTGGCCAAGGTTCAGTAGTGCAGCCAGTAGCACTCTTGCCTCAGTGCAGTGACCAAGGTTCAGTAGTGCAGCCAGTAGCACTCTTGCCTCACGGTGTAGTGACCAAGGTTCAGTAGTGCAGCCAGTAGCACTCTTGCCTCACGGTGCAGTGACCAAGGTTCAGTGGTGCAGCCAGTAGCACTCTCGCCTCACGGTGCAGTGGCCAAGGTTCAGTGGTGCAGCCAGTAGCACTCTTGCCTCACGGTGCAGTGACCAAGGTTCAGTAGTGCAGCCAGTAGCACTCTTGCCTCAGTGCAGTGACCAAGGTTCAGTAGTGCAGCCAGTAGCACCCTTGCCTCAGTGCAGTGACCAAGGTTCAGTGGTGTAGCCAGTAGCACTCTCGCCTCATGGTGCAGTGACCAAGGTTCAGTGGTGCAGACAGTAGCACTCTTGCCTCAGTGCAGTGACCAAGGTTCAGTGGTGCAGCCAGTAGCACTCTCGCCTCATGGTGCAGTGACCAAGGTTCAGTGGTGCAGCCAGTAGCACTCTCACCTCACGGTGCAGTGACCAAGGTTCAGTGGTGCAGCCAGTAGCACTCTTGCCTCAGTGCAGTGACCAAGGTTCAGTAGTGCAGCCAGTAGCACCCTTGCCTCAGTGCAGTGACCAAGGTTCAGTGGTGCAGCCAGTAGCACTCTCGCCTCACGGTGCAGTGGCCAAGGTTCAGTGGTGCAGCCAGTAGCACTCTTGCCTCACGGTGCAGTGACCAAGGTTCGGTAGTGCAGCCAGTAGCAACCTTGCCTCACGGTGCAGTGACCAAGGTTCAGTAGTGCAGCCAGTAGCACTCTCGCCTCACGGTGCAGTGACCAATGTTCAGTAGTGCAGCCAGTAGCACTCTCGCCTCACGGTGCAGTGACCAAGGTTCAGTGGTGCAGCCAGTAGCACCCTTGCCTCAGTGCAGTGACCAAGGTTCAGTAGTGCAGCCAGTAGCACTCTCACCTCACGGTGCAGTGACCAAGGTTCAGTGGTGCAGCCAGTAGCACTCTTGCCTCAGTGCAGTGACCAAGGTTCAGTAGTGCAGCCAGTAGCACCCTTGCCTCAGTGCAGTGACCAAGGTTCAGTGGTGCAGCCAGTAGCACTCTCGCCTCACTGTGCAGTGGCCAAGGTTCAGTGGTGCAGCCAGTAGCACCCTTGCCTCAGTGCAGTGACCAAGGTTCAGTAGTGCAGCCAGTAGCACTCTCACCTCACGGTGCAGTGACCAAGGTTCAGTGGTGCAGCCAGTAGCACTCTTGCCTCACGGTGCAGTGACCAAGGTTCAGTGGTGCAGCCAGTAGCACTCTTGCCTCACGGTGCAGTGACCAAGGTTCAGTGGTGCAGCCAGTAGCACTCTCGCCTCACGGTGCAGTGACCAAGGTTCAGTGGTGCAGCCAGTAGCACTCTTGCCTCACGGTGCAGTGACCAAGGTTCAGTGGTGCAGCCAGTAGCACTCTTGCCTCACGGTGTAGTGACCAAGGTTCAGTAGTGCAGCCAGTAGCACTCTCGCCTCACGGTGCAGTGACCAAGGTTCAGTAGTGCAGCCAGTAGCACTCTCGCCTCACGGTGCAGTGGCCAAGGTTCAGTAGTGCAGCCAGTAGCAACCTTGCCTCACGGTGCAGTGACCAAGGTTCAGTGGTGCAGCCAGTAGCACTCTCACCTCACGGTGCAGTGACCAAGGTTCAGTGGTGCAGCCAGTAGCACTCTCACCTCACGGTGCAGTGACCAAGGTTCAGTGGTGCAGCCAGTAGCACTCTTGCCTCACGGTGCAGTGACCAAGGTTCAGTGGTGCAGCCAGTAGCACTCTCGCCTCACGGTGCAGTGACCAAGGTTCAGTGGTGCAGCCAGTAGCACTCTCGCCTCACGGTGTAGTGACCAAGGTTCAGTGGTGCAGCCAGTAGCACTCTCGCCTCACGGTGTAGTGACCAAGGTTCAGTGGTGCAGCCAGTAGCACTCTTGCCTCACGGTGTAGTGACCAAGGTTCAGTAGTGCAGCCAGTAGCACTCTTCCCTCACGGTGCAGTGACCAAGGTTCAGTGGTGCAGCCAGTAGCACCCTTGCCTCACGGTGCAGTGACCAAGGTTCAGTGGTGCAGCCAGTAGCACTCTTGCCTCACAGTGCAGTGACCAAGGTTCAGTGGTGCAGCCAGTAGCAACCTTGCCTCACGGTGTAGTGACCAAGGTTCAGTAGTGCAGCCAGTAGCACTCTCGCCTCACGGTGTAGTGACCAAGGTTCAGTGGTGCAGCAAGTAGCACTCTCGCCTCACGGTGCAGTGACCAAGGTTCAGTGGTGCAGCCAGTAGCACTCTCGCCTCACGGTGCAGTGACCAAGGTTCAGTGGTGCAGCCAGTAGCAACCTTGCCTCACGGTGCAGTGACCAAGGTTCAGTAGTGCAGCCAGTAGCACTCTTGCCTCAGTGCAGTGACCAAGGTTCAGTAGTGCAGCCAGTAGCACCCTTGCCTCACGGTGTAGTGACCAAGGTTCAGTAGTGCAGCCAGTAGCACTCTCGCCTCACGGTGCAGTGACCAAGATTCAGTGGTGCAGCCAGTAGCACTCTCGCCTCACGGTGTAGTGACCAAGGTTCAGTGGTGTAGCCAGTAGCACTCTCGCCTCATGGTGCAGTGACCAAGGTTCAGTAGTGCAGCCAGTAGCACTCTCGCCTCACGGTGCAGTGACCAAGGTTCAGTGGTGCAGCCAGTAGCACTCTTGCCTCAGTGCAGTGACCAAGGTTCAGTGGTGCAGCCAGTAGCACTCTCGCCTCATGGTGCAGTGACCAAGGTTCAGTAGTGCAGCCAGTAGCAACCTTGCCTCACGGTGTAGTGACCAAGGTTCAGTAGTGCAGCCAGTAGCACTCTCGCCTCACGGTGCAGTGACCAAGGTTCAGTAGTGCAGCCAGTAGCACTCTCGCCTCACGGTCCAGTGACCAAGGTTCAGTAGTGCAGCCAGTAGCAACCTTGCCTCACGGTGTAGTGACCAAGGTTCAGTAGTGCAGCCAGTAGCACTCTCGCCTCACGGTGCAGTGACCAAGGTTCAGTAGTGCAGCCAGTAGCACTCTCGCCTCACGGTGCAGTGACCAAGGTTCAGTAGTGCAGCCAGTAGCACTCTCACCTCACGGTGTAGTGACCAAGGTTCAGTGGTGCAGCCAGTAGCATTCTCGCCTCACGGTGCAGTGACCAAGGTTCAGTGGTGCAGCCAGTAGCACTCTCGCCTCACGGTGCAGTGACCAAGGTTCAGTAGTGCAGCCAGTAGCACTCTCGCCTCACGGTGCAGTGACCAAGGTTCAGTAGTGCAGCCAGTAGCACTCTCGCCTCACGGTGCAGTGACCAAGGTTCAGTGGTGCAGCCAGTAGCACTCTTGCCTCACGGTGCAGTGACCAAGGTTCAGTGGTGCAGCCAGTAGCACTCTCGCCTCACGGTGCAGTGACCAAGGTTCAGTAGTGCAGCCAGTAGCACTCTCGCCTCACGGTGCAGTGACCAAGGTTCAGTGGTGCAGCCAGTAGCACTCTTGCCTCAGTGCAGTGACCAAGGTTCAGTGGTGCAGCCAGTAGCACTCTTGCCTCACGGTGCAGTGACCAAGGTTCAGTAGTGCAGCCAGTAGCACTCTCGCCTCACGGTGCAGTGACCAAGGTTCAGTGGTGCAGCCAGTAGCACTCTTGCCTCAGTGCAGTGACCAAGGTTAAGTAGTGCAGCCAGTAGCACTCTCGCCTCACGGTGCAGTGGCCAAGGTTCAGTAGTGCAGCCAGTAGCACTCTCGCCTCACGGTGCAGTGGCCAAGGTTCAGTAGTGCAGCCAGTAGCACTCTCGCCTCACGGTGCAGTGGCCAAGGTTCAGTAGTGCAGCCAGTAGCACTCTTGCCTCACGGTGTAGTGACCAAGGTTCAGTAGTGCAGCCAGTAGCACTCTCGCCTCACGGTGTAGTGACCAAGGTTCAGTGGTGCAGCCAGTAGCACTCTCGCCTCACGGTGCAGTGACCAAGGTTTAGTAGTGCAGCCAGTAGCACTCTCGCCTCACGGTGCAGTGACCAAGGTTCAGTAGTGCAGCCAGTAGCACTCTTGCCTCATGGTGCAGTGACCAAGGTTCAGTGGTGTAGCCAGTAGCACTCTCGCCTCAAGGTGCAGTGGCCAAGGTTCAGTAGTGCAGCCAGTAGCACTCTTGCCTCACGGTGCAGTGGCCAAGGTTCAGTAGTGCAGCCAGTAGCACTCTTGCCTCACGGTGTAGTGACCAAGGTTCAGTAGTGCAGCCAGTAGCACCCTTGCCTCACGGTGCAGTGACCAAGGTTCAGTGGTGTAGCCAGTAGCACTCTCGCCTCACGGTGCAGTGACCAAGGTTCAGTAGTGCAGCCAGTAGCACTCTCGCCTCACGGTGTAGTGACCAAGGTTCAGTGGTGTAGCCAGTAGCACTCTTGCCTCACGGTGTAGTGACCAAGGTTCAGTGGTGTAGCCAGTAGCACTCTCGCCTCATGGTGCAGTGACCAAGGTTCAGTGGTGCAGCCAGTAGCACTCTCGCCTCACGGTGCAGTGACCAAGGTTCAGTAGTGCAGCCAGTAGCACTCTCGCCTCACGGTGTAGTGACCAAGGTTCAGTGGTGCAGCCAGTAGCACTCTTGCCTCACGGTGTAGTGACCAAGGTTCAGTGGTGCAGCCAGTAGCACTCTCGCCTCACGGTGCAGTGACCAAGGTTCAGTAGTGCAGCCAGTAGCACTCTCGCCTCACGGTGTAGTGACCAAGGTTCAGTAGTGCAGCCAGTAGCACCCTTGCCTCACGGTGCAGTGACCAAGGTTCGGTAGTGCAGCCAGTAGCGCTCTTGCCTCACAGTGCAGTGACCAAGGTTCAGTAGTGCAGCCAGTAGCACTCTCGCCTCATGGTGTAGTGACCAAGGTTCAGTAGTGCAGCCAGTAGCACTCTCGCCTCATGGTGTAGTGACCAAGGTTCAGTAGTGCAGCCAGTAGCACTCTCGCCTCACGGTGTAGTGACCAAGGTTCAGTGGTGCAGCCAGTAGCACTCTTGCCTCACAGTGCAGTGACCAAGGTTCAGTAGTGCAGCCAGTAGCACTCTCGCCTCATGGTGTAGTGACCAAGGTTCAGTAGTGCAGCCAGTAGCACTCTCGCCTCACGGTGTAGTGACCAAGGTTCAGTAGTGCAGCCAGTAGCACTCTTGCCTCACGGTGCAGTGACCAAGGTTCGGTAGTGCAGCCAGTAGCACTCTTGCCTCACGGTGCAGTGACCAAGGTTCAGTAGTGCAGCCAGTAGCACTCTTGCCTCACGGTGCAGTGGCCAAGGTTCAGTAGTGCAGCCAGTAGCACCCTTGCCTCACGGTGCAGTGACCAAGGTTCAGTGGTGTAGCCAGTAGCACTCTCGCCTCAAGGTGCAGTGACCAAGGTTCAGTAGTGCAGCCAGTAGCACTCTCGCCTCACGGTGCAGTGACCAAGGTTCAGTAGTGCAGCCAGTAGCACTCTTGCCTCACGGTGTAGTGACCAAGGTTCAGTGGTGTAGCCAGTAGCACTCTTGCCTCACGGTGCAGTGACCAAGGTTCAGTGGTGCAGCCAGTAGCACTCTCGCCTCACGGTGCAGTGACCAAGGTTCAGTAGTGCAGCCAGTAGCACTCTCGCCTCACGGTGTAGTGACCAAGGTTCAGTGGTGCAGCCAGTAGCACTCTTGCCTCACGGTGTAGTGACCAAGGTTCAGTGGTGCAGCCAGTAGCACTCTCGCCTCACGGTGCAGTGACCAAGGTTCAGTAGTGCAGCCAGTAGCACTCTTGCCTCACGGTGTAGTGACCAAGGTTCAGTGGTGCAGCCAGTAGCATCCTTGCCTCACGGTGCAGTGACCAAGGTTCGGTAGTGCAGCCAGTAGCGCTCTCGCCTCACAGTGCAGTGACCAAGGTTCAGTACTGCAGCCAGTAGCACTCTCGCCTCATGGTGTAGTGACCAAGGTTCAGTAGTGCAGCCAGTAGCACTCTCGCCTCACGGTGTAGTGACCAAGGTTCAGTAGTGCAGCCAGTAGCGCTCTTGCCTCAGTGCAGTGACCAAGGTTCAGTGGTGCAGCCAGTAGCACATTTGCCTCACGGTGCAGTGACCAAGGTTCAGTGGTGCAGCCAGTAGCGCTCTCGCCTCACGGTGTAGTGACCAAGGTTCAGTAGTGCAGCCAGAAGCAACCTTGCCTCACGGTGCAGTGACCAAGGTTCAGTAGTGCAGCCAGTAGCAATCTTGCCTCAGTGCAGTGACCAAGGTTCAGTAGTGCAGCCAGTAGCACCCTTGCCTCACGGTGCAGTGACCAAGGTTCAGTAGTGCAGCCAGTAGCACTCTTGCCTCACGGTGCAGTGGCCAAGGTTCAGTAGTGCAGCCAGTAGCACTCTTGCCTCAGTGCAGTGACCAAGGTTCAGTAGTGCAGCCAGTAGCACCCTTGCCTCACGGTGCAGTGACCAAGGTTCAGTGGTGCAGCCAGTAGCACTCTCGCCTCACGGTGCAGTGGCCAAGGTTCAGTAGTGCAGCCAGTAGCACTCTTGCCTCAGTGCAGTGACCAAGGTTCAGTAGTGCAGCCAGTAGCACTCTTGCCTCACGGTGCAGTGGCCAAGGTTCAGTGGTGCAGCCAGTAGCACTCTCGCCTCACGGTGCAGTGGCCAAGGTTCAGTGGTGCAGCCAGTAGCACTCTTGCCTCACGGTGCAGTGGCCAAGGTTCAGTGGTGCAGCCAGTAGCAACCTTGCCTCACGGTGCAGTGACCAAGGTTCAGTAGTGCAGCCAGTAGCACTCTTGCCTCAGTGCAGTGACCAAGGTTCAGTAGTGCAGCCAGTAGCACCCTTGCCTCAGTGCAGTGACCAAGGTTCAGTGGTGTAGCCAGTAGCACTCTCGCCTCATGGTGCAGTGACCAAGGTTCAGTGGTGCAGCCAGTAGCACTCTCGCCTCATGGTGCAGTGACCAAGGTTCAGTGGTGCAGCCAGTAGCACTCTCACCTCACGGTGCAGTGACCAAGGTTCAGTGGTGCAGCCAGTAGCACTCTTGCCTCAGTGCAGTGACCAAGGTTCAGTAGTGCAGCCAGTAGCACCCTTGCCTCAGTGCAGTGACCAAGGTTCAGTGGTGCAGCCAGTAGCACTCTCGCCTCACGGTGCAGTGGCCAAGGTTCAGTGGTGCAGCCAGTAGCACTCTCGCCTCACGATGCAGTGACCAAGGTTCAGTGGTGCAGCCAGTAGCACCCTTGCCTCAGTGCAGTGACCAAGGTTCAGTAGTGCAGCCAGTAGCACTCTCACCTCACGGTGCAGTGACCAAGGTTCAGTGGTGCAGCCAGTAGCACTCTTGCCTCACGGTGCAGTGACCAAGGTTCGGTGGTGCAGCCAGTAGCACTCTTGCCTCACGGAGCAGTGACCAAGGTTCAGTGGTGCAGCCAGTAGCACTCTCGCCTCACGGTGCAGTGACCAAGGTTCAGTGGTGCAGCCAGTAGCACTCTTGCCTCACGGTGCAGTGACCAAGGTTCAGTGGTGCAGCCAGTAGCACTCTTGCCTCACGGTGTAGTGACCAAGGTTCAGTAGTGCAGCCAGTAGCACTCTCGCCTCACGGTGCAGTGACCAAGGTTCAGTAGTGCAGCCAGTAGCACTCTCGCCTCACGGTGCAGTGGCCAAGGTTCAGTAGTGCAGCCAGTAGCACCCTTGCCTCACGGTGCAGTGACCAAGGTTCAGTGGTGCAGCCAGTAGCACTCTCACCTCACGGTGCAGTGACCAAGGTTCAGTGGTGCAGCCAGTAGCACTCTCACCTCACGGTGCAGTGACCAAGGTTCAGTGGTGCAGCCAGTAGCACTCTCGCCTCACGGTGCAGTGACCAAGGTTCAGTAGTGCAGCCAGTAGCACTCTCGCCTCACGGTGTAGTGACCAAGCTTCAGTGGTGCAGCCAGTAGCACTCTCGCCTCACGGTGTAGTGACCAAGGTTCAGTGGTGCAGCCAGTAGCACTCTCGCCTCACGGTGTAGTGACCAAGGTTCAGTGGTGCAGCCAGTAGCACTCTCGCCTCACGGTGTAGTGACCAAGGTTCAGTGGTGCAGCCAGTAGCAGTCTCGCCTCACGGTGCAGTGACCAAGGTTCAGTAGTGCAGCCAGTAGCACTCTTCCCTCACGGTGCAGTGACCAAGGTTCAGTGGTGCAGCCAGTAGCACCCTTGCCTCACGGTGCAGTGACCAAGGTTCAGTGGTGCAGCCAGTAGCACTCTTGCCTCACAGTGCAGTGACCAAGGTTCAGTGGTGCAGCCAGTAGCACTCTCGCCTCACGGTGCAGTGACCAAGGTTCAGTAGTGCAGCCAGTACCACTCTTGCCTCACGGTGCAGTGACCAAGGTTCAGTAGTGCAGCCAGTAGCACTCTCGCCTCACGGTGCAGTGACCAAGGTTCAGTGGTGCAGCCAGTAGCACTCTTGCCTCACGGTGTAGTGACCAAGGTTCAGTAGTGCAGCCAGTAGCACTCTCGCCTCACGGTGTAGTGACCAAGGTTCAGTGGTGCAGCAAGTAGCACTCTCGCCTCACGGTGCAGTGACCAAGGTTCAGTGGTGCAGCCAGTAGCACTCTCGCCTCACGGTGCAGTGACCAAGGTTCAGTGGTGCAGCCAGTAGCAACCTTGCCTGACGGTGTAGTGACCAAGGTTCAGTAGTGCAGCCAGTAGCACTCTCGCCTCACGGTGCAGTGACCAAGATTCAGTGGTGCAGCCAGTAGCACTCTCGCCTCATGGTGCAGTGACCAAGGTTCAGTAGTGCAGCCAGTAGCACTCTCGCCTCACGGTGCAGTGACCAAGGTTCAGTGGTGCAGCCAGTAGCACTCTTGCCTCAGTGCAGTGACCAAGGTTCAGTGGTGCAGCCAGTAGCACTCTCGCCTCATGGTGCAGTGACCAAGGTTCAGTAGTGCAGCCAGTAGCAACCTTGCCTCACGGTGTAGTGACCAAGGTTCAGTAGTGCAGCCAGTAGCACTCTCGCCTCACGGTGCAGTGACCAAGGTTCAGTAGTGCAGCCAGTAGCACTCTCGCCTCACGGTGCAGTGACCAAGGTTCAGTAGTGCAGCCAGTAGCAACCTTGCCTCACGGTGTAGTGACCAAGGTTCAGTAGTGCAGCCAGTAGCACTCTTGCCTCACGGTGCAGTGACCAAGGTTCAGTAGTGCAGCCAGTAGCACTCTCGCCTCACGGTGCAGTGACCAAGGTTCAGTGGTGCAGCCAGTAGCACTCTCGCCTCACGGTGCAGTGACCAAGGTTCAGTAGTGCAGCCAGTAGCACTCTCACCTCACGGTGTAGTGACCAAGGTTCAGTGGTGCAGCCAGTAGCACTCTCGCCTCACGGTGCAGTGACCAAGGTTCAGTGGTGCAGCCAGTAGCACTCTCGCCTCACGGTGCAGTGACCAAGGTTCAGTAGTGCAGCCAGTAGCACTCTCGCCTCACGGTGCAGTGACCAAGGTTCAGTAGTGCAGCCAGTAGCACTCTCGCCTCACGGTGCAGTGACCAAGGTTCAGTGGTGCAGCCAGTAGCACTCTTGCCTCACGGTGCAGTGACCAAGGTTCAGTGGTGCAGCCAGTAGCACTCTCGCCTCACGGTGCAGTGACCAAGGTTCAGTGGTGCAGCCAGTAGCACTCTTGCCTCACGGTGCAGTGACCAAGGTTCAGTAGTGCAGCCAGTAGCGCTCTCGCCTCACGGTGCAGTGACCAAGGTTCAGTGGTGCAGCCAGTAGCACTCTCGCCTCACGGTGCAGTGACCAAGGTTCAGTAGTGCAGCCAGTAGCACTCTCGCCTCACGGTGCAGTGACCAAGGTTCAGTGGTGCAGCCAGTAGCACTCTTGCCTCAGTGCAGTGACCAAGGTTAAGTAGTGCAGCCAGTAGCACTCTCGCCTCACGGTGCAGTGGCCAAGGTTCAGTAGTGCAGCCAGTAGCACTCTTGCCTCACGGTGTAGTGACCAAGGTTCAGTAGTGCAGCCAGTAGCACTCTCGCCTCACGGTGTAGTGACCAAGGTTCAGTGGTGCAGCCAGTAGCACTCTCGCCTCACGGTGCAGTGACCAAGGTTCAGTAGTGCAGCCAGTAGCACTCTCGCCTCACGGTGCAGTGACCAAGGTTCAGTAGTGCAGCCAGTAGCACTCTTGCCTCACGGTGCAGTGGCCAAGGTTCAGTAGTGCAGCCAGTAGCACTCTTGCCTCACGGTGCAGTGGCCAAGGTTCAGTAGTGCAGCCAGTAGCACTCTTGCCTCACGGTGTAGTGACCAAGGTTCAGTAGTGCAGCCAGTAGCACCCTTGCCTCACGGTGCAGTGACCAAGGTTCAGTGGTGTAGCCAGTAGCACTCTCGCCTCACGGTGCAGTGACCAAGGTTCAGTGGTGCAGCCAGTAGCACTCTCGCCTCACGGTGCAGTGACCAAGGTTCAGTAGTGCAGCCAGTAGCAACCTTGCCTCACGGTGTAGTGACCAAGGTTCAGTAGTGCAGCCAGTAGCACTCTCGCCTCACGGTGCAGTTACCAAGGTTCAGTAGTGCAGCCAGTAGCACTCTCGCCTCACGGTGCAGTGACCAAGGTTCAGTAGTGCAGCCAGTAGCACTCTCACCTCACGGTGTAGTGACCAAGGTTCAGTGGTGCAGCCAGTAGCACTCTCGCCTCACGGTGCAGTGACCAAGGTTCAGTAGTGCAGCCAGTAGCACTCTCGCCTCACGGTGCAGTGACCAAGGTTCAGTAGTGCAGCCAGTAGCACTCTCGCCTCACGGTGCAGTGACCAAGGTTCAGTGGTGCAGCCAGTAGCACTCTTGCCTCACGGTGCAGTGACCAAGGTTCAGTGGTGCAGCCAGTAGCACTCTCGCCTCACGGTGCAGTGACCAAGGTTCAGTAGTGCAGCCAGTAGCACTCTCGCCTCACGGTGTAGTGACCAAGGTTCAGTGGTGCAGCCAGTAGCACTCTTGCCTCAGTGCAGTGACCAAGGTTAAGTAGTGCAGCCAGTAGCACTCTCGCCTCACGGTGCAGTGGCCAAGGTTCAGTAGTGCAGCCAGTAGCACTCTTGCCTCACGGTGTAGTGACCAAGGTTCAGTAGTGCAGCAAGTAGCACTCTCGCCTCACGGTGTAGTGACCAAGGTTCAGTGGTGCAGCCAGTAGCACTCTCGCCTGACGGTGCAGTGACCAAGGTTCAGTAGTGCAGCCAGTAGCACTCTCGCCTCACGGTGCAGTGACCAAGGTTCAGTAGTGCAGCCAGTAGCACTCTTGCCTCACGGTGCAGTGGCCAAGGTTCAGTAGTGCAGCCAGTAGCACTCTTGCCTCACGGTGCAGTGGCCAAGGTTCAGTAGTGCAACCAGTAGCACTCTTGCCTCACGGTGTAGTGACCAAGGTTCAGTAGTGCAGCCAGTAGCACCCTTGCCTCACGGTGCAGTGACCAAGGTTCAGTGGTGTAGCCAGTAGCACTCTCGCCTCACGGTGCAGTGACCAAGGTTCAGTAGTGCAGCCAGTAGCACTCTCGCCTCACGGTGTAGTGACCAAGGTTCAGTGGTGTAGCCAGTAGCAGTCTTGCCTCACGGTGCAGTGACCAAGGTTCAGTGGTGCAGCCAGTAGCACTCTCGCCTCACGGTGTAGTGACCAAGGTTCAGTGGTGCAGCCAGTAGCACTCTTGCCTCACGGTGTAGTGACCAAGGTTCAGTGGTGCAGCCAGTAGCATCCTTGCCTCACGGTGCAGTGACCAAGGTTCGGTAGTGCAGCCAGTAGCACTCTTGCCTCACGGTGCAGTGACCAAGGTTCAGTAGTGCAGCCAGTAGCACTCTCGCCTCATGGTGTAGTGACCAAGGTTCAGTAGTGCAGCCAGTAGCACTCTCGCCTCACGGTGTAGTGACCAAGGTTCAGTAGTGCAGCCAGTAGCACTCTTGCCTCAGTGCAGTGACCAAGGTTCAGTGGTGCAGCCAGTAGCACATTTGCCTCACGGTGCAGTGACCAAGGTTCAGTGGTGCAGCCAGTAGCGCTCTCGCCTCACGGTGTAGTGACCAAGGTTCAGTAGTGCAGCCAGAAGCAACCTTGCCTCACGGTGCAGTGACCAAGGTTCAGTAGTGCAGCCAGTAGCACTCTTGCCTCAGTGCAGTGACCAAGGTTCAGTAGTGCAGCCAGTAGCACCCTTGCCTCACGGTGCAGTGACCAAGGTTCAGTAGTGCAGCCAGTAGCACTCTTGCCTCACGGTGCAGTGGCCAAGGTTCAGTAGTGCAGCCAGTAGCACTCTTGCCTCAGTGCAGTGACCAAGGTTCAGTAGTGCAGCCAGTAGCACCCTTGCCTCACGGTGCAGTGACCAAGGTTCAGTAGTGCAGCCAGTAGCACTCTTGCCTCACGGTGCAGTGGCCAAGGTTCAGTAGTGCAGCCAGTAGCACCCTTGCCTCACGGTGCAGTGACCAAGGTTCAGTAGTGCAGCCAGTAGCACTCTTGCCTCACGGTGCAGTGGCCAAGGTTCAGTAGTGCAGCCAGTAGCACCCTTGCCTCACGGTGCAGTGGCCAAGGTACAGTAGTGCAGCCAGTAGCACTCTTGCCTCAGTGCAGTGACCAAGGTTCAGTAGTGCAGCCAGTAGCACCCTTGCCTCACGGTGCAGTGACCAAGGTTCAGTAGTGCAGCCAGTAGCACTCTCGCCTCACGGTGCAGTGACCAAGGTTCAGTAGTGCAGCCAGTAGCACTCTTGCCTCACGGTGCAGTGGCCAAGGTTCAGTAGGGCAGCCAGTAGCAACCTTGCCTCACGGTGCAGTGACCAAGGTTCAGTAGTGCAACCAGTAGCGCTCTCGCCTCACGGTGTAGTGACCAAGGTTCAGTAGTGCAGCCAGGAGCAACCTTGCCTCACGGTGCAGTGACCAAGGTTCAGTAGTGCAGCCAGTAGCACTCCCGCCTCACGGTGCAGTGACCAAGGTTCAGTAGTGCAGCCAGTAGCACTCTTGCCTCACGGTGCAGTGGCCAAGGTTCAGTAGGGCAGCCAGTAGCAACCTTGCCTCACGGTGCAGTGACCAAGGTTCAGTAGTGCAACCAGTAGCGCTCTCGCCTCACGGTGTAGTGACCAAGGTTCAGTAGTGCAGCCAGTAGCAACCTTGCCTCACGGTGCAGTGACCAAGGTTCAGTAGTGCAACCAGTAGCGCTCTCGCCTCACGGTGTAGTGACCAAGGTTCAGTAGTGCAGCCAGTAGCACTCTTGCCTCACGGTGCAGTGACCAAGGTTCAGTAGTGCAGCCAGTAGCACTCTTGCCTCACGGTGCAGTGACCAAGGTTCAGTAGGGCAGCCAGTAGCAACCTTGCCTCACGGTGCAGTGACCAAGGTTCAGTAGTGCAGCCAGTAGCACTCTTGCCTCACGGTGCAGTGGCCAAGGTTCAGTAGTGCAGCCAGTAGCACTCTCGCCTAACGGTGCAGTGACCAAGGTTCAGTAGGGCAGCCAGTAGCAACCTTGCCTCACGGTGCAGTGACCAAGGTTCAGTAGTGCAACCAGTAGCGCTCTCGCCTCACGGTGTAGTGACCAAGGTTCAGTAGTGCAGCCAGGAGCAACCTTGCCTCACGGTGCAGTGACCAAGGTTCAGTAGTGCAGCCAGTAGCACTCTCGCCTCACGGTGTAGTGACCAAGGTTCAGTGGTGCAGCCAGTAGCACTCTTGCCTCAGTGCAGTGACCAAGGTTCAGTAGTGCAGCCAGTAGCACTCTCGCCTCACGGTGTAGTGACCAAGGTTCAGTGGTGCAGCCAGTAGCACTCTTGCCTCAGTGCAGTGACCAAGGTTCAGTAGTGTAGCCAGTAGCACTCTTGCCTCACGGTGTAGTGACCAAGGTTCAGTAGTGCAGCCAGTAGCACCCTTGCCTCACGGTGCAGTGACCAAGGTTCAGTAGTGCAGCCAGTAGCACTCTCGCCTCACGGTGTAGTGACCAAGGTTCAGTAGTGCAGCCAGTAGCAACCTTGCCTCACGGTGCAGTGACCAAGGTTCAGTAGTGCAGCCAGTAGCACCCTTGCCTCACGGTGCAGTGACCAAGGTTCAGTAGTGCAGCCAGTAGCAACCTTGCCTCACGGTGCAGTGACCAAGGTTCAGTAGTGCAGCCAGTAGCAACCTTGCCTCACGGTGCAGTGACCAAGGTTCAGTAGTGCAGCCAGTAGCACCCTTGCCTCACGGTGCAGTGACCAAGGTTCAGTGGTGCAGCCAGTAGCACTCTCGCCTCACGGTGTAGTGACCAAGGTTCAGTGGTGCAGCCAGTAGCACTCTTGCCTCACTGTGCAGTGACCAAGGTTCAGTAGTGCAGCCAGTAGCACTCTTGCCTCACGGTGCAGTGACCAAGGTTCAGTAGTGCAGCCAGTAGCACCCTTGCCTCACGGTGCAGTGACCAAGGTTCAGTGGTGCAGCCAGTAGCACTCTCGCCTCACGGTGCAGTGAACAAGGTTCAGTGGTGCAGCCAGTAGCACTCTTGCCCCACGGTGCAGTGACCAAGGTTCAGTGGTGCAGCCAGTAGCACTCTCGCCTCACGGTGCAGTGACCAAGGTTCGGTAGTGCAGCCAGTAGCACTCTTGCCTCACGGTGTAGTGACCAAGGTTCAGTAGTGCAGCCAGTAGCACTCTCGCCTCACGGTGCAGTGACCAAGGTTCAGTGGTGCAGCCAGTAGCACTCTTGCCTCACGGTGCAGTGACCAAGGATCAGTGGTGCAGCCAGTAGCACTCTCGCCTCACGGTGCAGTGACCAAGGTTCAGTAGTGCAGCCAGTAGCACTCTCGCCTCACGGTGCAGTGACCAAGGTTCAGTAGTGCAGCCAGTAGCACTCTCGCCTCACGGTGCAGTGACCAAGGTTCAGTAGTGCAGCCAGTAGCACTCTCGCCTCACGGTGCAGTGACCAAGGTTCAGTAGTGCAGCCAGTAGCACTCTTGCCTCAGTGCAGTGACCAAGGTTCAGTAGTGCAGCCAGTAGCGCTCTCGCCTCACGGTGCAGTGACCAAGGTTCAGTAGTGCAGCCAGTAGCACTCTTGCCTCACGGTGTAGTGACCAAGGTTCAGTAGTGCAGCCAGTAGCACTCTCGCCTCACGGTGCAGTGACCAAGGTTCAGTGGTGCAGCCAGTAGCACTCTCGCCTCACGGTGCAGTGACCAAGGTTCAGTAGTGCAGCCAGTAGCACTCTCGCCTCACGGTGCAGAGACCAAGGTTCAGTAGTGCAGCCAGTAGCACTCTCGCCTCACGGTGCAGTGACCAAGGTTCAGTAGTGCAGCCAGTAGCACTCTTGCCTCAGTGCAGTGACCAAGGTTCAGTAGTGCAGCCAGTAGCGCTCTCGCCTCACGGTGCAGTGACCAAGGTTCAGTAGTGTAGCCAGTAGCACTCTCGCCTCACGGTGCAGTGACCAAGGTTCAGTGGTGCAGCCAGTAGCACTCTCGCCTCACGGTGCAGTGACCAAGGTTCAGTAGTGCAGCCAGTAGCACCCTTGCCTCATGGTGCAGTGACCAAGGTTCAGTAGTGCAGCCAGTAGCACTCTCGCCTCATGGTGCAGTGACCAAGGTTCAGTAGTGCAGCCAGTAGCAACCTTGCCTCACGGTGCAGTGACCAAGGTTCAGTGGTGCAGCCAGTAGCACTCTCGCCTCACGGTGCAGTGACCAAGGTTCAGTAGTGCAGCCAGTAGCACTCTTGCCTCAGTGCAGTGACCAAGGTTCAGTAGTGCAGCCAGTAGCACTCTTGCCTCACGGTGTAGTGACCAAGGTTCAGTAGTGCAGCCAGTAGCACTCTCGCCTCACGGTGCAGTGACCAAGGTTCAGAAGTGCAGCCAGTAGCACTCTCGCCTCACGGTGTAGTGACCAAGGTTCAGTAGTGCAGCCAGTAGCACTCTTGCCTCACGGTGTAGTGACCAAGGTTCAGTAGTGCAGCCAGTAGCACTCTTGCCTCACGGTGTAGTGACCAAGGTTCAGTAGTGCAGCCAGTAGCAACCTTGCCTCACGGTGCAGTGACCAAGGTTCAGTAGTGTAGCCAGTAGCACTCTCGCCTCACGGTGTAGCGACCAAGGTTCAGTGGTGTAGCCAGTAGCACTCTTGCCTCACGGTGCAGTGACCAAGGTTCAGTAGTGCAGCCAGTAGCGCTCTCGCCTCACGGTGTAGTGACCAAGGTTCAGTAGTGCAGCCAGTAGCACTCTCGCCTCACGGTGCAGTGACCAAGGTTCAGTAGTGCAGCCAGTAGCACCCTTGCCTCACGGTGCAGTGACCAAGGTTCAGTAGTGCAGCCAGTAGCACCCTTGCCTCACGGTGCAGTGACCAAGGTTCAGTAGTGCAGCCAGTAGCACTCTCGCCTCACGGTGCAGTGGCAAAGGTTCAGTGGTGCAGCCAGTAGCACTCTTGCCTCACGTTGCAGTGACCAAGGATCAGTAGTGCAGCCAGTAGCACCCTTGCCTCACGGTGCAGTGACCAAGGTTCAGTTGGTGCAGCCAGTAGCACTCTTGCCTCAGTGCAGTGACAAAGGTTCAGTTGGTGCAGCCAGTAGCACTCTTGCCTCACGGTGCAGTGACCAAGGTTCAGTGGTGCAGCCAGTAGCACTCTCGCCTCACGGTGTAGTGACCAAGGTTCAGTGGTGCAGCCAGTAGCACTCTTGCCTCACTGTGCAGTGACCAAGGTTCAGTAGTGCAGCCAGTAGCACCCTTGCCTCACGGTGCAGTGACCAAGGTTCAGTGGTGCAGCCAGTAGCACTCTCGCCTCACGGTGCAGTGAACAAGGTTCAGTGGTGCAGCCAGTAGCACTCTTGCCCCACGGTGCAGTGACCAAGGTTCAGTGGTGCAGCCAGTAGCACTCTCGCCTCATGGTGCAGTGACCAAGGTTCGGTAGTGCAGCCAGTAGCACTCTTGCCTCACGGTGTAGTGACCAAGGTTCAGTAGTGCAGCCAGTAGCACTCTCGCCTCACGGTGCAGTGACCAAGGTTCAGTGGTGCAGCCAGTAGCACTCTTGCCTCACGGTGCAGTGACCAAGGATCAGTGGTGCAGCCAGTAGCACTCTCGCCTCACGGTGCAGTGACCAAGGTTCAGTAGTGCAGCCAGTAGCACTCTCGCCTCACGGTGCAGTGACCAAGGTTCAGTAGTGCAGCCAGTAGCACTCTCGCATCACGGTGCAGTGACCAAGGTTCAGTAGTGCAGCCAGTAGCACTCTCGCCTCACGGTGCAGTGACCAAGGTTCAGTAGTGCAGCCAGTAGCACTCAAGCCTCACGGTGCAGTGACCAAGGTTCAGTAGTGCAGCCAGTAGCACTCTTGCCTCAGTGCAGTGACCAAGGTTCAGTAGTGCAGCCAGTAGCGCTCTCGCCTCACGGTGCAGTGACCAAGGTTCAGTAGTGCAGCCAGTAGCACTCTTGCCTCACGGTGTAGTGACCAAGGTTCAGTAGTGCAGCCAGTAGCACTCTCGCCTCACGGTGCAGTGACCAAGGTTCAGTGGTGCAGCCAGTAGCACTCTCGCCTCACGGTGCAGTGACCAAGGTTCAGTAGTGCAGCCAGTAGCACTCTCGCCTCACGGTGCAGAGACCAAGGTTCAGTAGTGCAGCCAGTAGCACTCTCGCCTCACGGTGCAGTGACCAAGGTTCAGTAGTGCAGCCAGTAGCACTCTTGCCTCAGTGCAGTGACCAAGGTTCAGTAGTGCAGCCAGTAGCGCTCTCGCCTCACGGTGCAGTGACCAAGGTTCAGTAGTGTAGCCAGTAGCACTCTCGCCTCACGGTGCAGTGACCAAGGTTCAGTGGTGCAGCCAGTAGCACTCTCGCCTCACGGTGCAGTGACCAAGGTTCAGTAGTGCAGCCAGTAGCACCCTTGCCTCATGGTGCAGTGACCAAGGTTCAGTAGTGCAGCCAGTAGCACTCTCGCCTCATGGTGCAGTGACCAAGGTTCAGTAGTGCAGCCAGTAGCAACCTTGCCTCACGGTGCAGTGACCAAGGTTCAGTGGTGCAGCCAGTAGCACTCTCGCCTCACGGTGCAGTGACCAAGGTTCAGTAGTGCAGCCAGTAGCACTCTTGCCTCAGTGCAGTGACCAAGGTTCAGTGGTGCAGCCAGTAGCACTCTTGCCTCACGGTGTAGTGACCAAGGTTCAGTAGTGCAGCCAGTAGCACTCTTGCCTCACGGTGTAGTGACCAAGGTTCAGTAGTGCAGCCAGTAGCAACCTTGCCTCACGGTGCAGTGACCAAGGTTCAGTAGTGTAGCCAGTAGCACTCTCGCCTCACGGTGTAGCGACCAAGGTTCAGTGGTGTAGCCAGTAGCACTCTTGCCTCACGGTGCAGTGACCAAGGTTCAGTAGTGCAGCCAGTAGCGCTCTCGCCTCACGGTGTAGTGACCAAGGTTCAGTAGTGCAGCCAGTAGCACTCTCGCCTCACGGTGCAGTGACCAAGGTTCAGTAGTGCAGCCAGTAGCACCCTTGCCTCACGGTGCAGTGACCAAGGTTCAGTAGTGCAGCCAGTAGCACCCTTGCCTCACGGTGCAGTGACCAAGGTTCAGTAGTGCAGCCAGTAGCACTCTCGCCTCACGGTGCAGTGGCAAAGGTTCAGTGGTGCAGCCAGTAGCACTCTTGCCTCACGTTGCAGTGACCAAGGATCAGTAGTGCAGCCAGTAGCACCCTTGCCTCACGGTGCAGTGACCAAGGTTCAGTAGTGCAGCCAGTAGCACTCTCGCCTCAGTGCAGTGACCAAGGTTCAGTTGGTGCAGCCAGTAGCACTCTTGCCTCAGTGCAGTGACAAAGGTTCAGTTGGTGCAGCCAGTAGCACTCTTGCCTCACGGTGCAGTGACCAAGGTTCAGTAGTGCAGCCAGTAGCACTCTCGCCTCACGGTGCAGTGACCAAGGTTCAGTGGTGCAGCCAGTAGCACTCTCGCCTCATGGTGCAGTGACCAAGGTTCAGTGGTACAGCCAGTAGCACTCTTGCCTCACGGTGCAGTGACCAAGGTTCAGTGGTGCAGCCAGTAGCACTCTCGCCTCACGGTGCAGTGACCAAGGTTCAGTGGTGCAGCCAGTAGCACTCTCGCCTCACGGTGTAGTGACCAAGGTTCAGTGGTGCAGCCAGTAGCACTCTCGCCTCACGGTGCAGTGACCAAGGTTCAGTAGTGCAGCCAGTAGCACTCTTGCCTCAGTGCAGTGACCAAGGTTCAGTGGTGCAGCCAGTAGCACTCTTGCCTCAGTGCAGTGACCAAGGTTCAGTAGTGCAGCCAGTAGCACTCTCGCCTCACAGTGCAGTGACCAAGATTCAGTGGTGCAGCCAGTAGCACTCTCGCCTCACGGTGCAGTGACCAAGGTTCAGTAGTGCAGCCAGTAGCGCTGTCGCCTCACGGTGCAGTGACCAAGATTCAGTGGTGCAGCCAGTACCACTCTTGCCTCACGGTGCAGTGACCAAGGTTCAGTGGTGCAGCCAGTAGCGCTCTCGCCTCACGGTGCAGTGACCAAGGTTCAGTAGTGCAGCCAGTAGCGCTCTCGCCTCACGGTGCAGTGACCAAGATTCAGTGGTGCAGCCAGTAGCACTCTTGCCTCACGGTGCAGTGACCAAGGTTCAGTAGTGCAGCCAGTAGCGCTCTCGCCTCACGGTGCAGTGACCAAGATTCAGTGGTGCAGCCAGTAGCACTCTTGCCTCACGGTGCAGTGACCAAGGTGCAGTGGTGCAGCCAGTAGCACTCTTGCCTCACGGTGCAGTGACCAAGGTTCAGTGGTGCAGCCAGTAGCACTCTTGCCTCACGGTGCAGTGACCAAGGTTCAGTGGTGCAGCCAGTAGCACTCTTGCCTCAGTGCAGTGACCAAGATTCAGTGGTGCAGCCAGTAGCACTCTTGCCTCACGGTGCAGTGACCAAGGTTCAGTGGTGCAGCCAGTAGCACTCTTGCCTCACGGTGCAGTGACCAAGGTTCAGTGGTGCAGCCAGTAGCACTCTTGCCTCAGTGCAGTGACCAAGATTCAGTGGTGCAGCCAGTAGCACTCTTGCCTCATGGTGCAGTGAACAAGGTTCAGTGGTGCAGCCAGTAGCACTCTTGCCTCACGGTGCAGTGACCAAGGTTCAGTGGTGCAGCCAGTAGCACCCTTGCCTCACGGTGCAGTGACCAAGGTTCAGTGGTGCAGCCAGTAGCACCCTTGCCTCACGGTGCAGTGACCAAGGTTCAGTGGTGCAGCCAGTAGCACTCTTGCCTCACGGTGCAGTGACCAAGGTTCAGTGGTGCAGCCAGTAGCACTCTTGCCTCACGGTGCAGTGACCAAGGTTCAGTAGTGCAGCCAGTAGCACTCTTGCCTCACGGTGCAGTGACCAAGGTTCAGTAGTGCAGCCAGTAGCACTCTCGCCTCATGGTGCAGTGACCAAGGTTCAGTAGTGCAGCCAGTAGCACTCTCGCCTCACGGTGCAGTGACCAAGGTTCAGTAGTGCAGCCAGTAGCACTCTCGCCTCACGGTGCAGTGACTAAGGTTCAGTAGTGCAGCCAGTCGCACTCTCGCCTCACGGTGCAGTGACCAAGGTTCAGTAGTGCAGCCAGTAGCACTCTCGCCTCACGGTGCAGTGACCAAGGTTCAGTAGTGCAGCCAGTAGCACTCTCGCCTCACGGTGCAGTGACTAAGGTTCAGTAGTGCAGCCAGTAGCGCTCTCGCCTCACGGTGCAGTGACCAAGGTTCAGTAGTGCAGCCAGTAGCACTCTCGCCTCACGGTGCAGTGACCAAGGTTCAGTAGTGCAGCCAGTAGCACTCTCGCCTCACGGTGCAGTGACCAAGGTTCAGTGGTGCAGCCAGTAGCACTCTCGCCTCACGGTGCAGTGACCAAGGTTCAGTAGTGCAGCCAGTAGCACTCTCGCCTCACGGTGCAGTGGCCAAGGTTCAGTAGTGCAGCCAGTAGCACTCTTGCCTCAGTGCAGTGACCAAGGTTCAGTAGTGCAGCCAGTAGCACTCTCGCCTCACGGTGCAGTGACCAAGGTTCAGTGGTGCAGCCAGTAGCACTCTCGCCTCACGGTGTAGTGACCAAGGTTCAGTAGTGCAGCCAGTAGCACTCTCGCCTCACGGTGCAGTGGCCAAGGTTCAGTAGTGCAGCCAGTAGCACTCTTGCCTCAGTGCAGTGACCAAGGTTCAGTAGTGCAGCCAGTAGCACTCTCGCCTCACGGTGCAGTGGCCAAGGTTCAGTAGTGCAGCCAGTAGCACTCTTGCCTCAGTGCAGTGACCAAGATTCAGTAGTGCAGCCAGTAGCACTCTCGCCTCACAGTGCAGTGACCAAGATTCAGTGGTGCAGCCAGTAGCACTCTCGCCTCACGGTGCAGTGACCAAGGTTCAGTAGTGCAGCCAGTAGCGCTCTCGCCTCACGGTGCAGTGACCAAGATTCAGTGGTGCAGCCAGTAGCACTCTTGCCTCACGGTGCAGTGACCAAGGTTCAGTGGTGCAGCCAGTAGCGCTCTCGCCTCACGGTGCAGTGACCAAGGTTCAGTAGTGCAGCCAGTAGCGCTCTCGCCTCACGGTGCAGTGACCAAGATTCAGTGGTGCAGCCAGTAGCACTCTTGCCTCACGGTGCAGTGACCAAGGTTCAGTAGTGCAGCCAGTAGCGCTCTCGCCTCACGGTGCAGTGACCAAGATTCAGTGGTGCAGCCAGTAGCACTCTTGCCTCACGGTGCAGTGACCAAGGTTCAGTGGTGCAGCCAGTAGCACTCTTGCCTCACGGTGCAGTGACCAAGGTTCAGTGGTGCAGCCAGTAGCACTCTTGCCTCACGGTGCAGTGACCAAGGTTCAGTGGTGCAGCCAGTAGCACTCTTGCCTCAGTGCAGTGACCAAGTTTCAGTGGTGCAGCCAGTAGCACTCTTGCCTCACGGTGCAGTGACCAAGGTTCAGTGGTGCAGCCAGTAGCACTCTTGCCTCACGTTGCAGTGACCAAGGTTCAGTGGTGCAGCCAGTAGCACTCTTGCCTCAGTGCAGTGACCAAGATTCAGTGGTGCAGCCAGTAGCACTCTTGCCTCATGGTGCAGTGAACAAGGTTCAGTGGTGCAGCCAGTAGCACTCTTGCCTCACGGTGCAGTGACCAAGGTTCAGTGGTGCAGCCAGTAGCACCCTTGCCTCACGGTGCAGTGACCAAGGTTCAGTGGTGCAGCCAGTAGCACCCTTGCCTCACGGTGCAGTGACCAAGGTTCAGTGGTGCAGCCAGTAGCACTCTTGCCTCACGGTGCAGTGACCAAGGTTCAGTGGTGCAGCCAGTAGCACTCTTGCCTCACGGTGCAGTGACCAAGGTTCAGTAGTGCAGCCAGTAGCACTCTTGCCTCACGGTGCAGTGACCAAGGTTCAGTAGTGCAGCCAGTAGCACTCTCGCCTCATGGTGCAGTGACCAAGGTTCAGTAGTGCAGCCAGTAGCACTCTCGCCTCA
The DNA here is from genome assembly GCF_048418815.1 of Hemitrygon akajei. Taxonomy (NCBI): domain Eukaryota; kingdom Metazoa; phylum Chordata; class Chondrichthyes; order Myliobatiformes; family Dasyatidae; genus Hemitrygon; species Hemitrygon akajei. Next base: position 13,870,334 of record NC_133150.1, on the reverse strand, counting down.
CGGTGCAGTGACCAAGGTTCAGTAGTGCAGCCAGTAGCACTCTCGCCTCACGGTGCAGTGACTAAGGTTCAGTAGTGCAGCCAGTAGCACTCTCGCCTCACGGTGCAGTGACCAAGGTTCAGTAGTGCAGCCAGTAGCACTCTCGCCTCACGGTGCAGTGACCAAGGTTCAGTAGTGCAGCCAGTAGCACTCTCGCCTCACGGTGCAGTGACTAAGGTTCAGTAGTGCAGCCAGTAGCGCTCTCGCCTCACGGTGCAGTGACCAAGGTTCAGTAGTGCAGCCACTATCACTCTCGCCTCACGGTGCAGTGACCAAGGTTCAGTAGTGCAGCCAGTAGCACTCTCGCCTCATGGTGCAGTGACCAAGGTTCAGTAGTGCAGCCAGTAGCACTCTCGCCTCACGGTGCAGTGACTAAGGTTCAGTAGTGCAGCCAGTCGCACTCTCGCCTCACGGTGCAGTGACCAAGGTTCAGTAGTGCAGCCAGTAGCACTCTCGCCTCACGGTGCAGTGACTAAGGTTCAGTAGTGCAGCCAGTAGCGCTCTCGCCTCACGGTGCAGTGACCAAGGTTCAGTAGTGCAGCCAGTAGCACTCTCGCCTCACGGTGCAGTGACCAAGGTTCAGTAGTGCAGCCAGTAGCACTCTCGCCTCACGGTGCAGTGACCAAGGTTCAGTGGTGCAGCCAGTAGCACTCTCGCCTCACGGTGTAGTGACCAAGGTTCAGTAGTGCAGCCAGTAGCACTCTCGCCTCACGGTGCAGTGACCAAGGTTCAGTAGTGCAGCCAGTAGCACTCTTGCCTCAGTGCAGTGACCAAGGTTCAGTGGTGCAGCCAGTAGCACTATTGCCTCACGGTGCAGTGACCAAGGTTAAGTAGTGCAGCCAGTAGCACTCTTGCCTCAGTGCAGTGACCAAGGTTCAGTGGTGCAGCCAGTAGCACTATTGCCTCACGGTGCAGTGACCAAGGTTCAGTGGTGCAGCCAGTAGCACTCTTGCCTCAGTGCAGTGACCAAGGTTCAGTGGTGCAGCCAGTAGCACTATTGCCTCACGGTGCAGTGACCAAGGTTAAGTAGTGCAGCCAGTAGCACTCTCGCCTCACGGTGCAGTGACCAAGGTTCAGTGGTGCAGCCAGTAGCACTCTTGCCTCAGTGCAGTGACCAAGGTTCAGTAGTGCAGCCAGTAGCACTCTCGCCTCACGGTGCAGTGGCCAAGGTTCAGTAGTGCAGCCAGTAGCACTCTTGCCTCAGTGCAGTGACCAAGGTTCAGTAGTGCAGCCAGTAGCACTCTCGCCTCACAGTGCAGTGACCAAGATTCAGTGGTGCAGCCAGTAGCACTCTCGCCTCACGGTGCAGTGACCAAGGTTCAGTAGTGCAGCCAGTAGCACTCTCGCCTCACGGTGCAGTGGCCAAGGTTCAGTAGTGCAGCCAGTAGCACTCTTGCCTCAGTGCAGTGACCAAGGTTCAGTAGTGCAGCCAGTCGCACTCTCGCCTCACGGTGTAGTGACCAAGGTTCAGTGGTGCAGCCAGTAGCGCTCTCGCCTCACAGTGCAGTGACCAAGATTCAGTGGTGCAGCCAGTAGCACTCTTGCCTCACGGTGCAGTGACCAAGATTCAGTAGTGCAGCCAGTAGCACTCTCGCCTCATGGTGCAGTGACCAAGGTTCAGTAGTGCAGCCAGTAGCACTCTCGCCTCACGGTGCAGTGGCCAAGGTTCAGTAGTGCAGCCAGTAGCACTCTTGCCTCAGTGCAGTGACCAAGGTTCAGTAGTGCAGCCAGTAGCACTCTCGCCTCACAGTGCAGTGACAAAGATTCAGTGGTGCAGCCAGTAGCACTCTCGCCTCACGGTGCAGTGACCAAGGTTCAGTAGTGCAGCCAGTAGCGCTCTCGCCTCACGGTGCAGTGACCAAGATTCAGTGGTGCAGCCAGTAGCACTCTTGCCTCACGGTGCAGTGACCAAGGTTCAGTGGTGCAGCCAGTAGCGCTCTCGCCTCACGGTGCAGTGACCAAGGTTCAGTAGTGCAGCCAGTAGCGCTCTCGCCTCACGGTGCAGTGACCAAGATTCAGTGGTGCAGCCAGTAGCACTCTTGCCTCACGGTGCAGTGACCAAGGTTCAGTAGTGCAGCCAGTAGCGCTCTCGCCTCACGGTGCAGTGACCAAGATTCAGTGGTGCAGCCAGTAGCACTCTTGCCTCACGGTGCAGTGACCAAGGTTCAGTGGTGCAGCCAGTAGCACTCTTGCCTCACGGTGCAGTGACCAAGGTTCAGTGGTGCAGCCAGTAGCACTCTTGCCTCACGGTGCAGTGACCAAGGTTCAGTGGTGCAGCCAGTAGCACTCTTGCCTCAGTGCAGTGACCAAGTTTCAGTGGTGCAGCCAGTAGCACTCTTGCCTCACGGTGCAGTGACCAAGGTTCAGTGGTGCAGCCAGTAGCACTCTTGCCTCACGTTGCAGTGACCAAGGTTCAGTGGTGCAGCCAGTAGCACTCTTGCCTCAGTGCAGTGACCAAGATTCAGTGGTGCAGCCAGTAGCACTCTTGCCTCATGGTGCAGTGAATAAGGTTCAGTGGTGCAGCCAGTAGCACTCTTGCCTCACGGTGCAGTGACCAAGGTTCAGTGGTGCAGCCAGTAGCACCCTTGCCTCACGGTGCAGTGACCAAGGTTCAGTGGTGCAGCCAGTAGCACTCTTGCCTCACGGTGCAGTGACCAAGGTTCAGTAGTGCAGCCAGTAGCACTCTTGCCTCACGGTGCAGTGACCAAGGTTCAGTAGTGCAGCCAGTAGCACTCTTGCCTCACGGTGCAGTGACCAAGGTTCAGTAGTGCAGCCAGTAGCACTCTTGCCTCACGGTGCAGTGACCAAGGTTCAGTAGTGCAGCCAGTAGCACTCTCGCCTCATGGTGCAGTGACCAAGGTTCAGTAGTGCAGCCAGTAGCACTCTCGCCTCACGGTGCAGTGACCAAGGTTCAGTAGTGCAGCCAGTAGCACTCTCGCCTCACGGTGCAGTGACTAAGGTTCAGTAGTGCAGCCAGTAGCACTCTCGCCTCACGGTGCAGTGACCAAGGTTCAGTAGTGCAGCCAGTAGCACTCTCGCCTCACGGTGCAGTGACCAAGGTTCAGTAGTGCAGCCAGTAGCACTCTCGCCTCACGGTGCAGTGACTAAGGTTCAGTAGTGCAGCCAGTAGCGCTCTCGCCTCACGGTGCAGTGACCAAGGTTCAGTAGTGCAGCCAGTAGCACTCTCGCCTCACGGTGCAGTGACCAAGGTTCAGTAGTGCAGCCAGTAGCACTCTCGCCTCACGGTGCAGTGACCAAGGTTCAGTGGTGCAGCCAGTAGCACTCTCGCCTCACGGTGTAGTGACCAAGGTTCAGTAGTGCAGCCAGTAGCACTCTCGCCTCACGGTGCAGTGACCAAGGTTCAGTGGTGCAGCCAGTAGCACTCTTGCCTCAGTGCAGTGACCAAGGTTCAGTGGTGCAGCCAGTAGCACTATTGCCTCACGGTGCAGTGACCAAGGTTAAGTAGTGCAGCCAGTAGCACTCTCGCCTCACGGTGCAGTGACCAAGGTTCAGTGGTGCAGCCAGTAGCACTCTTGCCTCAGTGCAGTGACCAAGGTTCAGTAGTGCAGCCAGTAGCACTCTCGCCTCACGGTGCAGTGGCCAAGGTTCAGTAGTGCAGCCAGTAGCACTCTTGCCTCAGTGCAGTGACCAAGGTTCAGTAGTGCAGCCAGTAGCACTCTCGCCTCACAGTGCAGTGACCAAGATTCAGTGGTGCAGCCAGTAGCACTCTCGCCTCACGGTGCAGTGACCAAGGTTCAGTAGTGCAGCCAGTAGCGCTCTCGCCTCACGGTGCAGTGACCAAGATTCAGTGGTGCAGCCAGTAGCACTCTTGCCTCACGGTGCAGTGACCAAGGTTCAGTGGTGCAGCCAGTAGCGCTCTCGCCTCACGGTGCAGTGACCAAGGTTCAGTAGTGCAGCCAGTAGCACTCTCGCCTCACGGTGCAGTGACCAAGATTCAGTGGTGCAGCCAGTAGCACTCTTGCCTCACGGTGCAGTGACCAAGGTTCAGTAGTGCAGCCAGTAGCGCTCTCGCCTCACGGTGCAGTGACCAAGATTCAGTGGTGCAGCCAGTAGCACTCTTGCCTCAGTGCAGTGACCAAGTTTCAGTGGTGCAGCCAGTAGCACTCTTGCCTCACGGTGCAGTGACCAAGGTTCAGTGGTGCAGGCAGTAGCACTCTTGCCTCACGTTGCAGTGACCAAGGTTCAGTGGTGCAGCCAGTAGCACTCTTGCCTCAGTGCAGTGACCAAGATTCAGTGGTGCAGCCAGTAGCACTCTTGCCTCATGGTGCAGTGAACAAGGTTCAGTGGTGCAGCCAGTAGCACTCTTGCCTCACGGTGCAGTGACCAAGGTTCAGTGGTGCAGCCAGTAGCACCCTTGCCTCACGGTGCAGTGACCAAGGTTCAGTGGTGCAGCCAGTAGCACCCTTGCCTCACGGTGCAGTGACCAAGGTTCAGTGGTGCAGCCAGTAGCACTCTTGCCTCACGGTGCAGTGACCAAGGTTCAGTGGTGCAGCCAGTAGCACTCTCGCCTCACGGTGCAGTGACCAAGGTTCAGTAGTGCAGCCAGTAGCATTCTTGCCTCACGGTGCAGTGACCAAGGTTCAGTAGTGCAGCCAGTAGCACTCTCGCCTCATGGTGCAGTGACCAAGGTTCAGTAGTGCAGCCAGTAGCACTCTCGCCTCACGGTGCAGTGACCAAGGTTCAGTAGTGCAGCCAGTAGCACTCTCGCCTCACGGTGCAGTGACTAAGGTTCAGTAGTGCAGCCAGTAGCACCCTCGCCTCACGGTGCAGTGACCAAGGTTCAGTAGTGCAGCCAGTAGCACTCTCGCCTCACGGTGCAGTGACCAAGGTTCAGTAGTGCAGCCAGTAGCACTCTCGCCTCACGGTGCAGTGACTAAGGTTCAGTAGTGCAGCCAGTAGCGCTCTCGCCTCACGGTGCAGTGACCAAGGTTCAGTAGTGCAGCCAGTAGCACTCTCGCCTCACGGTGCAGTGACCAAGGTTCAGTAGTGCAGCCAGTAGCACTCTCGCCTCACGGTGCAGTGACCAAGGTTCAGTGGTGCAGCCAGTAGCACTCTCGCCTCACGGTGTAGTGACCAAGGTTCAGTAGTGCAGCCAGTAGCACTCTCGCCTCACGGTGCAGTGACCAAGGTTCAGTGGTGCAGCCAGTAGCACTCTTGCCTCAGTGCAGTGACCAAGGTTCAGTGGTGCAGCCAGTAGCACTATTGCCTCACGGTGCAGTGACCAAGGTTCAGTGGTGCAGCCAGTAGCACTCTCGCCTCACGGTGCAGTGACCAAGGTTCAGTGGTGCAGCCAGTAGCACTCTTGCCTCAGTGCAGTGACCAAGGTTCAGTAGTGCAGCCAGTAGCACTCTCGCCTCACGGTGCAGTGGCCAAGGTTCAGTAGTGCAGCCAGTAGCACTCTTGCCTCACGGTGTAGTGACCAAGGTTCAGTAGTGCAGCCAGTAGCACTCTCGCCTCACAGTGCAGTGACCAAGGTTCAGTAGTGCAGCCAGTAGCACTCTTGCCTCACGGTGTAGTGACCAAGGTTCAGTAGTGCAGCCAGTAGCACTCTTGCCTCACGGTGCAGTGACCAAGGTTCAGTGGTGCAGCCAGTAGCACCCTTGCCTCACGGTGCAGTGGCCAAGGTTCAGTAGTGCAGCCTGTAGCACTCTTGCCTCACGGTGTAGTAACCAAGGTTCAGTAGTGCAGCCAGTAGCACTCTTGCCTCACGGTGCAGTGGCCAAGGTTCAGTAGTGCAGCCAGTAGCACTCTTGCCTCACGGTGTAGTGACCAAGGTTCAGTAGTGCAGCCAGTAGCACTCTCGCCTCACGGTGTAGTGACCAAGGTTCAGTGGTGTAGCCAGTAGCACTCTTGCCTCACGGTGTAGTGACCAAGGTTCAGTGGTGCAGCCAGTAGCACTCTCGCCTCACGGTGCAGTGACCAAGGTTCAGTGGTGCAGCCAGTAGCACTCTTGCCTCACGGTGTAGTGACCAAGGTTCAGTAGTGCAGCCAGTAGCACTCTTGCCTCACAGTGCAGTGACCAAGGTTCAGTGGTGCAGCCAGTAGCACATTTGCCTCACGGTGCAGTGACCAAGGTTCAGTGGTGCAGCCAGCAGCGCTCTCGCCTCACGGTGTACTCACCAAGGTTCAGTAGTGCAGCCAGAAGCAACCTTGCCTCACGGTGCAGTGACCAAGGTTCAGTAGTGCAGCCAGTAGCACTCTTGCCTCAGTGCAGTGACCAAGGTTCAGTAGTGCAGCCAGTAGCATCCTTGCCTCACGGTGCAGTGACCAAGGTTCAGTGGTGCAGCCAGGAGCACTCTTGCCTCAGTGCAGTGACCAAGGTTCAGTAGTGCAGCCAGTAGCACTCTCGCCTCACGGTGCAGTGACCAAGGTTCAGTGGTGCAGCCAGTAGCACTCTTTGCTCACGGTGTAGTGACCAAGGTTCAGTAGTGCAGCCAGTAGCACTCTCGCCTCACGGTGCAGTGGCCAAGGTTCAGTAGTGCAGCCAGTAGCACCCTTGCCTCACGGTGCAGTGGCCAAGGTTCAGTAGTGCAGCCAGTAGCACTCTTGCCTCAGTGCAGTGACCAAGGTTCAGTAGTGCAGCCAGTAGCACCCTTGCCTCACGGTGCAGTGACCAAGGTTCAGTAGTGCAGCCAGTAGCACTCTTGCCTCACGGTGCAGTGGCCAAGGTTCAGTAGTGCAGCCAGTAGCAACCTTGCCTCACGGTGCAGTGACCAAGGTTCAGTAGTGCAGCCAGTAGCACTCTCGCCTCACGGTGCAGTGACCAAGGTTCAGTAGTGCAACCTGTAGCGCTCTCGCCTCACGGTGTAGTGACCAAGGTTCAGTAGTGCAGCCAGTAGCACTCTCGCCTCACGGTGCAGTGACCAAGGTTCAGTAGTGCAGCCAGTAGCACTCTCGCCTCAGTGCAGTGACCAAGGTTCAGTAGTGCAGCCAGTAGCACTCTTGCCTCAGTGCAGTGACCAAGGTTCAGTAGTGTAGCCAGTAGCACTCTTGCCTCACGGTGCAGTGACCAAGGTTCAGTAGTGTAGCCAGTAGCACTCTCGCCTCACGGTGCAGTGACCAAGGTTCAGTAGTGTAGCCAGTAGCACTCTTGCCTCACGGTGTAGTGACCAAGGTTCAGTAGTGCAGCCAGTAGCACTCTCGCCTCACGGTGCAGTGTCCAAGGTTCAGTAGTGCAGCCAGTAGCACTCTTGCCTCTGTGCAGTGACCAAGGTTCAGTAGTGTAGCCAGTAGCACTCTTGCCTCACGGTGCAGTGGCCAAGGTTCAGTGGTGCAGCCAGTAGCACTCTTGCCTCAGTGCAGTGACCAAGGTTCAGTAGTGCAGCCAGTAGCACTCTTGCCTCAGTGCAGTGACCAAGGTTCAGTAGTGCAGCCAGTAGCACTCTTGCTTCACGGTGCAGTGACCAAGGTTCAGTGGTGCAGCCAGTAGCACTCTCGCCTCACGGTGCAGTGACCAAGGTTCAGTGGTGCAGCCAGTAGCACTCTCGCCTCACGGTGTAGTGACCAAGGTTCAGTGGTGCAGCCAGTAGCACTCTTGCCTCAGTGCAGTGACCAAGGTTCAGTGGTGCAGCCAGTAGCACTCTTGCCTCAGTGCAGTGACCAAGATTCAGTAGTGCAGCCAGTAGCACTCTCGCCTCACGGTGCAGTGACCAAGGTTCAGTAGTGCAGCCAGTAGCACTCTCGCCTCACGGTGCAGTGACCAAGGTTCAGTAGTGCAGCCACTAGCACTCTTGCCTCAAGGTGCAGTGACCAAGGTTCAGTAGTGCAGCCAGTAGCACCCTTGCCTCACGGTGCAGTGACCAAGGTTCAGTGGTGCAGCCAGTAGCACTCTCGCCTCACGGTGCAGTGAACAAGGTTCAGTGGTGCAGCCAGTAGCACTCTTGCCCCACCGTGCAGTGACCAAGGTTCAGTGGTGCAGCCAGTAGCACTCTCGCCTCATGGTGCAGTGACCAAGGTTCGGTAGTGCAGCCAGTAGCAACCTTGCCTCACGGTGTAGTGACCAAGGTTCAGTAGTGCAGCCAGTAGCAGTCTCGCCTCACGGTGCAGTGACCAAGGTTCAGTGGTGCAGCCAGTAGCACTCTTGCCTCAGTGCAGTGACCAAGGTTCAGTAGTGCAGCCAATAGCACCCTTGCCTCACGGTGCAGTGACCAAGGTTCAGTGGTGCAGCCAGTAGCACTCTTGCCTCACGGTGCAGTGACCAAGGTTCAGTGGTGCAGCCAGTAGCACTCTTGCCTCATGGTGCAGTGACCAAGGTTCAGTAGTGCAGCCAGTAGCGCTCTCGCCTCACGGTGCAGTGACCAAGGTTCAGTAGTGCAGCCAGTAGCACTCTTGCCTCACGGTGCAGTGACCAAGGTTCAGTGTTGCAGCCAGTAGCACTCTTGCCTCATGGTGCAGTGACCAAGGTTCAGTAGTGCAGCCAGTAGCGCTCTCGCCTCACGGTGCAGTGACCAAGGTTCAGTGGTGCAGCCAGTAGCAACCTTGCCTCACGGTGTAGTGACCAAGGTTCAGTAGTGCAGCCAGTAGCACTCTCGCCTCACGGTGCAGTGACCAAGGTTCAGTAGTGCAGCCAGTAGCACTCTTGCCTCACGGTGCAGTGACCAAGGTTCAGTAGTGCAACCAGTAGCACTCTCGCCTCACGGTGCAGTGACCAAGGTTCAGTAGTGCAGCCAGTAGCACTCTTGCCTCACGGTGCAGTGACCAAGGTTCAGTAGTGCAGCCAGTAGCACTCTCGCCTCACGGTGTAGTGACCAAGGTTCAGTAGTGCAGCCAGTAGCACTCTTGCCTCACGGTGTAGTGACCAAGGTTCACTAGTGGAGACAGTAGCACTCTTGCCTCACGGTGTAGTGACCAAGGTTCAGTAGTGCAGCCAGTAGCAACCTTGCCTCACGGTGCAGTGACCAAGGTTCAGTAGTGCAGCCAGTAGCACTCTCGCCTCATGGTGCAGTGGCAAAGGTTCAGTGGTGCAGCCAGTAGCACTCTTGCCTCACGGTGCAGTGACCAAGGTTCAGTAGTGCAGCCAGTAGCACCCTTGCCTCACGGTGCAGTGACCAAGGTTCAGTAGTGCAGCCAGTAGCTCTCTCGCCTCACGGTGTAGTGACCAAGGTTCAGTAGTGCAGCCAGTAGCAACCTTGCCTCACGGTGCAGTGACCAAGGTTCATTAGTGCAGCCAGTAGCACTCTCGCCTCACGGTGCAGTGACCAAGGTTCAGTAGTGCAGCCAGTAGCACTTTCGCCTCATGGTGCAGTGGCCAAGGTTCAGTGGTGCAGCCAGTAGCACTCTCGCCTCACGGTGCAGTGACCAAGGTTCAGTAGTGCAGCCAGTAGCAACCTTGCCTCACGGTGCAGTGACCAAGGTTCAGTAGTGCAGCCAGTATCACTCTTGCCTCAGTGCAGTGACCAAGGTTCAGTGGTGCAGCCAGTAGCAACCTTGCCTCACGGTGCAGTGACCAAGGTTCAGTAGTGCAGCCAGTAGCACTCTCGCCTCACGGTGCAGTGACCAAGGTTCAGTGGTGCAGCCAGTAGCAACCTTGCCTCACGGTGTAGTGACCAAGGTTCAGTAGTGCAGCCAGTAGCACTCTCGCCTCACGGTGCAGTGGCCAAGGTTCAGTAGTGCAGCCAGTAGCACTCTCGCCTCACGGTGCAGTGACCAAGGTTCAGTAGTGCAGCCAGTAGCACCCTTGCCTCACGGTGCAGTGACCAAGGTTCAGTAGTGCAGCCAGTAGCACTCTCGCCTCACGGTGCAGTGACCAAGGTTCAGTAGTGCAGCCAGTAGCACCCTTGCCTCACGGTGCAGTGACCAAGGTTCAGTAGTGCAGCCAGTAGCACTCTCGCCTCACGGTGCAGTGACCAAGGTTCAGTAGTGCAGCCAGTAGCACTCTCGCCTCACGGTGTAGTGACCAAGGTTCAGTAGTGCAGCCAGTAGCACTCTCGCCTCACGGTGCAGTGACCAAGGTTCAGTGGTGCAGCCAGTAGCACTCTTGCCTCAGTGCAGTGACCAAGGTTCAGTGGTGCAGCCAGTAGCACTCTCGCCTCACGGTGCAGTGAACAAGGTTCAGTGGCGCAGCCAGTAGCACTCTCGCCTCACGGTGCAGTGACCAAGGTTCAGTAGTGCAGCCAGTAGCACTCTTGCCTCAGTGCAGTGACCAAGGTTCAGTAGTGCAGCCAGTAGCACTCTCGCCTCACGGTGCAGTGAACAAGGTTCAGTGGCGCAGCCAGTAGCACTCTCGCCTCACGGTGCAGTGACCAAGGTTCAGTAGTGCAGCCAGTAGCACTCTTGCCTCAGTGCAGTGACCAAGGTTCAGTAGTGCAGCCAGTAGCACTCTCGCCTCACGGTGCAGTGACCAAGGTTCAGTAGTGCAGCCAGTAGCACTCTTGCCTCAGTGCAGTGACCAAGGTTCAGTAGTGCAGCCAGTAGCACTCTCGCCTCATGGTGTAGTGACCAAGGTTCAGTAGTTCAGCCAGTAGCACTCTCGCCTCACGGTGCAGTGGCCAAGGTTCAGTAGTGCAGCCAGTAGCACTCTTGCCTCACGGTGTAGTGGCCAAGGTTCAGTAGTGCAGCCAGTAGCACTCTCGCCTCACGGTGCAGTGACCAAGGTTCAGTAGTGCAGCCAGTAGCACTCTTGCCTCAGTGCAGTGACCAAGGTTCAGTAGTGCAGCCAGTAGCGCTCTCGCCTCACGGTGCAGTGACCAAGGTTCAGTAGTGCAGCCAGTAGCGCTCTCGCCTCACGGTGCAGTGGCCAAGGTTCAGTAGTGCAGCCAGTAGCACTCTTGCCTCACGGTGTATTGGCCAAGGTTCAGTAGTGCAGCCAGTAGCACTCTCGCCTCATGGTGCAGTGGCCAAGGTTCAGTAGTGCAGCCAGTAGCACTCTCGCCTCACGGTGTAGTGGCCAAGGTTCAGTAGTGCAGCCAGTAGCACTCTCGCCTCATGGTGCAGTGACCAAGGTTCAGTGGTGCAGCCAGTAGCACTCTCGCCTCACGGTGTAGTGACCAAGGTTCGGTAGTGCAGCCAGTAGCACTCTTGCCTCACGGTGTAGTGACCAAGGTTCAGTAGTGCAGCCAGTAGCACTCTCGCCTCACGGTGTAGTGACCAAGGTTCAGTGGTGTAGCCAGTAGCACTCTTGCCTCACGGTGCAGTGACCAAGGTTCAGTAGTGCAGCCAGTAGCGCTCTCGCCTCACGGTGTAGTGACCAAGGTTCAGTAGTGCAGACAGTAGCAACCTTGCCTCACGGTGCAGTGACCAAGGTTCAGTAGTGCAGCCAGTAGCACCCTTGCTTCACGGTGCAGTGACCAAGGTTCAGTAGTGCAGCCAGTAGCAACCTTGCCTCACGGTGCAGTGACCAAGGTTCAGTAGTGCAGCCAGTAGCACCCTTGCCTCACGGTGCAGTGACCAAGGTTCAGTAGTGCAGCCAGTAGCGCTCTCGCCTCACGGTGTAGTGACCAAGGTTCAGTAGTGCAGCCAGTAGCGCTCTCGCCTCACGGTGTAGTGACCAAGGTTCAGTAGTGCAGCCAGTAGCAACCTTGCCTCACGGTGCAGTGGCCACGGTTCAGTAGTGCAGCCAGTAGCGCTCTAGCCTCACGGTGTAGTGACCAAGATTCAGTAGTGCAGCCAGTAGCAACCTTGCCTCACGGTGCAGTGACCAAGGTTCAGTAGTGCAGTCAGTAGCACTCTCGCCTCACGGTGCAGTGACCAAGGTTCAGTAGTGCAGCCAGTAGCACTCTCGCCTCACGGTGCAGTGACCAAGGCTCAGTAGTGCAGCCAGTAGCACTCTTGCCTCAGTGCAGTGACCAAGGTTCAGTAGTGTAGCCAGTAGCACTCTCGCCTCATGGTGCAGTGACCAAGGTTCAGTAGTGCAGCCAGTAGCACTCTCGCCTCACGGTGCAGTGACCAAGGTTCAGTGGTGCAGCCAGTAGCACTCTCGCCTCATGGTGCAGTGACCAAGGTTCAGTAGTGCAGCCAGTAGCACTCTTGCCTCACGGTGTAGTGACCAAGGTTCAGTAGTGCAGCCAGTAGCACTCTCGCCTCACGGTGCAGTGACCAAGGTTCAGTAGTGCAGCCAGTAGCACTCTCGCCTCACGGTGCAGTGACCAAGGTTCAGTAGTGCAGCCAGTAGCACTCTCGCCTCACGGTGCAGTGACCAAGGTTCAGTAGTGCAGCCAGTAGCACTCTCGCCTCACGGTGCAGTGACCAAGGTTCAGTAGTGCAGCCAGTAGCGCTCTCGCCTCACGGTGTAGTGACCAAGGTTCAGTAGTGCAGCCAGTAGCACTCTGGCCTCACAGTGCAGTGACCAAGGTTCAGTAGTGCAGCCAGTAGCACTCTGGCCTCACGGTGCAGTGACCAAGGTTCAGTAGTGCAGCCAGTAGCACTCTCGCCTCACGGTGCAGTGACCAAGGTTCAGTAGTGCAGCCAGTAGCACTCTTGCCTCACGGTGCAGTGACCAAGGTTCAGTGGTGCAGCCAGTAGCACTCTTGCCTCAGTGCAGTGACCAAGGTTCAGTAGTGCAGCCAGTAGCACTCTCGCCTCACGGTGCAGTGGCCAAGGTTCAGTAGTGCAGCCAGTAGCACTCTTGGCTCACGGTGTAGTGACCAAGGTTCAGTAGTGCAGCCAGTAGCACTCTCGCCTCACGGTGTAGTGACCAAGGTTCAGTGGTGTAGCCAGTAGCACTCTTGCCTCACGGTGCAGTGACCAAGGTTCAGTAGTGCAGCCAGTAGCGCTCTCGCCTCACGGTGTAGTGACCAAGGTTCAGTAGTGCAGACAGTAGCAACCTTGCCTCACGGTGCAGTGACCAAGGTTCAGTAGTGCAGCCAGTAGCACCCTTGCCTCACGGTGCAGTGACCAAGGTTCAGTAGTGCAGCCAGTAGCAACCTTGCCTCACGGTGCAGTGACCAAGGTTCAGTAGTGCAGCCAGTAGCACCCTTGCCTCACGGTGCAGTGACCAAGGTTCAGTAGTGCAGCCAGTAGCGCTCTCGCCTCACGGTGTAGTGACCAAGGTTCAGTAGTGCAGCCAGTAGCGCTCTCGCCTCACGGTGTAGTGACCAAGGTTCAGTAGTGCAGCCAGTAGCAACCTTGCCTCACGGTGCAGTGGCCAAGGTTCAGTAGTGCAGCCAGTAGCGCTCTAGCCTCACGGTGTAGTGACCAAGGTTCAGTAGTGCAGCCAGTAGCAACCTTGCCTCACGGTGCAGTGACCAAGGTTCAGTAGTGCAGTCAGTAGCACTCTCGCCTCACGGTGCAGTGACCAAGGTTCAGTAGTGCAGCCAGTAGCACTCTCGCCTCACGGTGCAGTGACCAAGGCTCAGTAGTGCAGCCAGTAGCACTCTTGCCTCAGTGCAGTGACCAAGGTTCAGTAGTGTAGCCAGTAGCACTCTCGCCTCATGGTGCAGTGACCAAGGTTCAGTAGTGCAGCCAGTAGCACTCTCGCCTCACGGTGCAGTGACCAAGGTTCAGTGGTGCAGCCAGTAGCACTCTCGCCTCATGGTGCAGTGACCAAGGTTCAGTAGTGCAGCCAGTAGCACTCTTGCCTCACGGTGTAGTGACCAAGGTTCAGTAGTGCAGCCAGTAGCACTCTCGCCTCACGGTGCAGTGACCAAGGTTCAGTAGTGCAGCCAGTAGCACTCTCGCCTCACGGTGCAGTGACCAACGTTCAGTAGTGCAGCCAGTAGCACTCTCGCCTCACGGTGTAGTGACCAAGGTTCAGTAGTGCAGCCAGTAGCACTCTCGCCTCACGGTGCAGTGACCAAGGTTCAGTAGTGCAGCCAGTAGCGCTCTCGCCTCACGGTGTAGTGACCAAGGTTCAGTAGTGCAGCCAGTAGCACTCTGGCCTCACAGTGAGGTGACCAAGGTTCAGTAGTGCAGCCAGTAGCACTCTGGCCTCACGGTGCAGTGACCAAGGTTCAGTAGTGCAGCCAGTAGCACTCTCGCCTCACGGTGCAGTGACCAAGGTTCAGTAGTGCAGCCAGTAGCACTCTCGCCTCACGGTGCAGTGACCAAGGTTCAGTGGTGCAGCCAGTAGCACTCTTGCCTCAGTACAGTGACCAAGGTTCAGTAGTGCAGCCAGTAGCACTCTCGCCTCACGGTGCAGTGGCCAAGGTTCAGTAGTGCAGCCAGTAGCACTCTTGCCTCACGGTGTAGTGACCAAGGTTCAGTAGTGCAGCCAGTAGCACTCTCGCCTCATGGTGCAGTGACCAAGGATCAGTGGTGCAGCCAGTAGCACTCTCGACTCACGGTGCAGTGGCCAAGGTTCAGTAGTGCAGCCAGTAGCACTCTTGCCTCATGGTGTAGTGACCAAGGTTCAGTAGTGCAGCCATTAGCACTCTCGCCTCACGGTGTAGTGACCAAGGTTCAGTGGTGTAGCCAGTAGCACTCTTGCCTCACGGTGCAGTGACCAAGGTTCAGTAGTGCAGCCAGTAGCACTCTCGCCTCACGGTGTAGTGACCAAGGTTCAGTAGTGCAGCCAGTAGCACTCTCGCCTCATGGTGCAGTGACCAAGGTTCAGTAGTGCAGCCAGTAGCAACCTTGCCTCACGGTGCAGTGACCAAGGTTCAGTATTGCAGCCAGTAGCACTCTCGCCTCACGGTGCAGTGACCAAGGTTCAGTAGTGCAGCCAGTAGCACTCTCGCCTCACGGTGCAGTGACCAAGGTTCAGTGGTGCAGCCAGTAGCACTCTCGCCTCATGGTGCAGTGACCAAGGTTCAGTAGTGCAGCCAGTAGCACTCTCGCCTCACGGTGCAGTGACCAAGGTTCAGTAGTGCAGCCAGTAGCACTCTCGCCTCACGGTGCAGTGACCAAGGTTAAGTGGTGCAGCCAGTAGCACTCTCGCCTCACGGTGCAGTGGCCAAGGTTCAGTGGTGCAGCCAGTAGCACTCTCGCCTCACGGTGCAGTGACCAAGGTTCAGTGGTGCAGCCAGTAGCACTCTCGCCTCACGGTGCAGTGACCAAGGTTCAGTGGTGCAGCCAGTAGCACTCTCGCCTCACGGTGCAGTGGCCAAGGTTCAGTGGTGCAGCCAGTAGCACCCTTGCCTCACGGTGCAGTGACCAAGGTTCAGTGGTGCAGCCAGTAGCACTCTCGCCTCACGGTGCAGTGGCCAAGGTTCAGTAGTGCAGCCAGTAGCACTCTCGCCTCATGGTGCAGTGACCAAGGTTCAGTGGTGCAGCCAGTAGCACTCTCGCCTCACGGTGCAGTGGCCAAGGTTCAGTAGTGCAGCCAGTAGCACTCTTGCCTCAGTGCAGTGACCAAGGTTCAGTAGTGCAGCCAGTAGCACTCTTGCCTCACGGTGTAGTGACCAAGGTTCAGTAGTGCAGCCAGTAGCACTCTCGCCTCACGGTGCAGTGACCAAGGTTCAGTGGTGTAGCCAGTAGCACTCTCGCCTCACGGTGTAGTGGCCAAGGTTCAGTAGTGCAGCCAGTAGCACTCTCGCCTCACGGTGTAGTGACCAAGGTTCAGTAGTGCAGCCAGTAGCGCTCTCGCCTCACGGTGTAGTGACCAAGGTTCAGTGGTGTAGCCAGTAGCACTCTTGCCTCACGGTGCAGTGACCAAGGTTCAGTAGTGCAGCCAGTAGCACTCTCGCCTCACGGTGCAGTGACCAAGGTTCAATCCTGATCTTCAGCACTGTCAGAGAGGAGTTTGCATGATCTCCCTGTGGCTGTGTGAGTTTCCTTCCACATCCCAAGTACTTGCTGCTTTGTGGATTAATTGGAGGTTACAGGAGTCAATGTGAATGTGTGGAGAATATAAATACATGGGATTATTATAGCTGTTGGTCCAAAGGTTCTGCTATCTGATTGCAATTTTCTTATTGCAGTAACTGTGTGCATAATTTGAAATGCAGTGGTTCAAACAAGGCAGCAAAGTATAAAAAGCAGGGCTAACGTTGCCAGCAAAAAGCATGTGTACAATGTCCTGTGTATGTTACTCAAAATGGCTTCTTTGGTTTGTTAAGAGTAGGAATTCTTCTTTGTCTGATAAATGTTTCTCTCGTAGTTGTTTAGCTTTAAACTTGCTGATCTGGGGATTGTATTCATTTGTTAACCAATGGGGAATGTTATTTTGTCTTGTGAGGCTGGGAACTTGGGGGGGGGGGTTTCGCGGCCTTTTGAGGAGAGTCGAGAGGAAGACGCTGAGGAAGGTGGACGTGCGCTGCACTGCTTGGTTGACCACCAGGGGTGGTCCCAGGTGCGAAGACGTGGAGGTCGGAGGCAAGCGACGAGGGGTCGAATGGTTCGAGGGTTGAGCTCCAACAATGTGCACTAAACTGACTGAACTTTGATAAGTTGGCGCCTTTTGTTTTTTTTCTTTCCTTTCATATATATTGTATTGCCTAGTACTCTTTTAGTTTTAGTAAACTCTTTAAAGTGCATTTCATAACGGTATCTGGTGTGAATTTTATACTGTGTGCGGGTGCGAGGCATAAACTTGATTCTCACAGCACCTGTGTGTACGGGAGGTGGAGTTGGTGTTAGGCTGGATCTCCTTTTCCCCTAGACATATACCAGCCTGTTGGTTAAGTGATACATTTGTGGGGGCTCATCCGGGATTGGATTGTCATGGGCTGTGGAATCGCGCAGGCAGCAGAGCGGAGATGGACAGAGATAAGATTGTTAGCTGGAGTGAATTGGAAAATGTACCGGTGCAGTATGCCTGTGTAGTGAGCGGAGTGGATTTTCGAGTTTCGGGAGACGCATTAGTGCGGGGCTTAAGTTTGGTAAAAGGTATTGGGCAGGTAGAATTGGTAGCTAGACGGTGTGGTAAAGAGGTGGAGTCTAGCTGGGTGTTGGTTCGTACGAGTGCTGACGTCATGACGTTGGAACTGCCGGCGACGGTCAGTGTTCCTGGGGAGGCGGGGCCGTGGTGCTCCACACCCTCTCCGAGGATGAGGCTGAGGAGACACCGGAGGAGGAGCTAGAGCTAGAGGAAAACCCCAGAGAGGTGGCAGGCACTAGCAAAGGGAGGAGGAAGGAGGGAGTCGTCGTGACTAGGCCCCGCTCCCCAGGTAGGGGGGAAGCCTTGGAGCTGGCAGCCGCACTTAATTCCCTGGTGGGAGTGGCCGAGAGGCCACGGCTGAAGCTGGGGGTGTTCTCTGGAGCCAAGCCTACTCCAGACGGAGAGGTGGACTATGAGACCTGGATTGAGCATACGTCTTTGATGTTAGAGGAGTGGCCAGGCTCGGAGGAGGAGAAGAGGCAGCGATTGGTGGGAAGTTTGAGGGGTTCGGCAGCCAAAACAGTCCGGGAGTTGAACACTGAGGCCTCAGTGGAGGAACGCATAGAAGTTTTGGAGGGAGCATTTGGGTTGTCAGGGGAACCCTGGCTACTTTTAGTTCCAACGCCTGGAACAATGCAGAGGGGAAAAGCTCTCCGAGTACATATTTCGGATGGAGGGAATGCTTACGGGGTTGCGGCGCCGGGGGGTAGTGAAGGCGCCTGACGTGGCTAGCGTGAGGATGAGTCAGATATTCAGTGGCTCTCTGGAGGAGGACAAGGTGGCGTGGACTATCCAGCAGACTTATAGGAAAGGCCCTCCTCCATCATTCGGGCCACTGATTAGAGAGGTGCAGGAGGAAGAGAGAGCGTTGGGGCGGAAAAGGGGCGCGGGCCTACGGGAGCGATCCTCAGCGATACAGGAAGTGGTGGCTGGGTGGAGGACTGACAACCCCCAGGGGAGTAGGGACCCCCCTCTGGAGGGGAAGGACAGGGGAGGAACCCACTCTCAGGTGCGACCAGTGCAGTGGGTTGGGAGCGGGAGCCGTCCTGGGAGAGGAGGGGCGGCAGGCAGCGTGTGCTTTAACTGTGGGAAAGAGGGGCATTTCAGGCGGGACTGTGGGCGGCCGAGGGTGTGCTATAGCTGTGGAGAGGAGGGACACTTTAGGTGGGATTGTGAGAGACCAGGAGTTCCGTGGAGGACAAGCCCCCCTGCGACTAAGAAGGGGGAGGTGTCGGGAAACTTAGGAGAGGCTCAGTGAGGGAACGGACTGGAGCCTCTGGAGGAACACATTCCCAGAGATCAGCCAGGGGACCACCGGGTGCCCACGCCTCTATTCCAGATGGGCTGGTAGGACCCCATGCCAGTGTGTCTCTACGGATAGAGGGAGTTTACGCAAAAGCCGTTCTGGATACGGGATCGCAGGTGACCTTATTGTACCAGTTGTTCTACAACAAATATCTAAAGCACTTGCCCGTAACCCCATTTGTCGCCCTGCAGATTTGGGGTGTGAGCAAGGGTGACTACCTGTATGATAGGTACCTATCGGTGAGATTGGAGTTCTCGGAGGGCGATGTGGGAGTGTCTGAAGCTATTGAGACGTTGGTGTTGGTGTGTCCTGACCCGGTGGAAACCGGTGGTGCTGCCCTCCTGGTGGGGACTAACTCTCCTGTGGTGCGACGGCTCCTGGGAGCTTGTAAGGAGAAAGGGGGGGGAAGACTTTCTGGAGACCCTCTCGGTGCATCCTGTGTTTTGAGCGGTGTTCAAAGAAGGGGTTGCCTCCCAAGGGCTGGACCCGGAGTGTAAACGAGGGACGGTGTGGTGTACACAGGTGAGGCCCAAGGCGATCCGACCAGGGGAGGTAGCATTTGTGATGGGGACCCCCAGATTCCCAGGAGTGCCGATGGACGAAGCCCTGTTAGTAGACGCCCCGGACGATCTTGAAGGGGAGACACGGTTTCCGGCGGGGGCGCTGGTGAGGCCCGAAGTGCAGAGACCAGGGGTGGTACATGCGAGGCGTATAGCTATAAGTGTCAGGAACACCACGGCAAGAGAAATCACTTTTAAAAGGGGAATGCCGCTGGCACATCTATTCCCGGTGACGGTAATGTCTAGCGCACCAGTGAGGACCCCTAACGGGGAGGGATTGGAGCATCGAAGAGAGCTGACCGCTGAAGCCTTTAACTTCGGGGATTCCCCTGTGTCGCCGGAGTGGAAACACAGGCTAGTGGAGAAGATGCTGAAGATGGAAGCTGTTTTTTCTCAGGGCGAGTTTGATGTTGGCTGCTCCAAAAGCACTCGCCACACCATCCGGGTGACGGAGGACACCCCGTTCCGAGAGAGATCCCGGCGGCTGGCTCCGGCAGATGTTGAGGACGTGCGGCAGCACTTGTGCAAGTTGAAGGAGGCCAGAATCATAGCTGAGTCTCGAAGTCCTTATGCGTCCCCAATAGTGGTGGCACGGAAGAAGAATGGGAGGGTGCGCATGTGTGTTGACTACAGGACTTTGAATCGGTGAACTGTCCCTGATCAATATACTGTCCCGAGGGTCGAGGATGCATTGGCCTACCTGAGCGGAGCGAAATGGTTCAGTGTGCAGGACTTAAGAAGTGGGGATTACCAGATCCCGATGAGTGCGGGCGATAAAGAGAAGACAGCCTTTATCTGCCCGCTGAGGTTCTTTCAGTTCGAACGAATGCCCCAAGGCATATCGGGGGCCCCAGCCACCTTCCAGAGGCTCATGGAGAGAACTGTGGAGGATATGAATCTGTTGGAGGTGCTGGTGTACCTGGACGATTTGATAGTGTTTGGATCGACTTTGGAGGAACATGAGGAGAGGCTGTTGAAGGTGTTGGGCTGGCTTAATGAAGAAGGGTTGAAGCTTTCCCTGGACAAATGCCAGTTCTGCAAGTCGTCGGTTAGCTACGTTGGCCATATCATTTCGCAAGAGGGAGTGACTACTGATCCAACCAAGATAGAGGCTGTGACCACCTGGCTGAGACCCCAGAAAGTGGGCACTCTGCGCTCATTTTTGGGGTTCTGTGGGTATTACCGCCGATTCGTGAAAGGATACGCCAAAGTGTGTCACCCGTTGACTCAGCTGTTGTGTGGCTATCCCCCGGTGGGAAAGAAAAGGAAGGGGGACCGGAGGCAAGACACTGGAGGATACTGGAACCCGGCGGAACCTTTTGGCTCGAGATGGGATGATCGATGTGAAGAGGCGTTCCGATCTTTGAAAAGGGCACTGACCCAGGCCCCGGTGTTGGCTTTTGCCGATCCCCAGAAGCCATATGTGCTGCACACGGATGCCAGTCGAGAGGGTCTCGGGGCTGTTCTGTACCAGGAGCATGGCAAAGCATTGAGACTGGTAGCCTTTGTCAGCTGAAGCTTGTCGCCATCTGAGAGAAACTATCCCACTCACAAGTTGGAGTTCCTGGCGCTGAAGTGGGTGGTGGTGGACAAGCTGGGCGATTACCTGTACGGAGCCAAGTTTGAGGTGAGAACGGATAACAATCCTCTCACTTATATTTTGACTTCGGTGAAGCTGGATGCCACAGGACATCGGTGGCTGGCGGCCTTGTCGGTATATGATTTCAGCCTGAGGTACCGCCCCGGAAGCACAAATGTCGATGCGGATGCTTTGTCACGTCGGGAGCCGGGGGAACAGGAGAAGGACGAGGAGTGGGAGAGTGTCCCTGCCCCTGGAGTGAAGGCGATGTGTCAGTTTGCTATCACCGTGAAGGCCGAGGGAAGAGGGAGGCTGGAACGAGCCGTGGACCATTTGGGGGTTTTTGACGACGCCATACCCCTGGCTTACTGTGGCCTGACCGCACTGCGGACTAAACAGTTGCCGGAACTGAGTCCGGGGGAAGTGGCAGCTGCTCAGCAAAATGACCCCGGCATTGGCACTGTGTGGAGAGCGGTCGAGAGGGGGGATGGGGCGTTGGCTGAGAAGGCGAAGCACCCATTCGTGCCTCTGTTATTGAAGGAGTGGTCTCGGTTAAAATTAAAGAACCAAGTCTTGTACCAGGTAACGGTGCCTCCGGACCAACCCCGCCGTTGGCAACTGGTCCTGCCGGAGGAGTATCGGCAGACTGTACTCCAGGCCTTACATGATGATTCTGGACACTTGGGGGTGGAAAGGACCCATGGATTACTCAAAGACCGGTTCTACTGGCCCCGGATGAGGGGGGAAGTCGAAGAATACTGTAGGGGCTGCAGTCGTTGCATCCGGAGGAAGACCCTGCCCGCGTTGGCGGCTCCACTGTCGCACTTGCAGAGTGCGGGACCTCTGGACCTGGTATGTATGGATTTCCTGTTGATTGAACCTGACACCAGCAACACCGCGAATGTCTTAGTCATCACCAATCATTACACTCGCTATGCTCAGGCATTTCCCACTAAGGATCAGAAGGCGACGACAGTGGCGAAGGTGTTATGCGAGAAGTATTTTGTTCATTACGGACTTCCCAGGCGAATCCATAGTGATCAGGGGCGGGACTTTGAGAGCCTCCTTATCCATGAATTACTGACTATGCTTGGGGTTGAGAAATCCAGGACTACCCCTTATCACCCACAGGGAGATCCTCAGCCAGAGAGGTTCAACAGGACCCTGTTGGATATGCTCGGGACGCTGGAGATTGGGCAGAAAAGTAAGTGGAGTCATCATATTGGACAATTGATTCACTGTTACAATTGTACTCGCAATGATGCTACAGGGTACTCGCCCTATTATCTGATGTTTGGGCGGGAAGCGAGGTTGCCCATTGACTTGTGTTTTGGGGTGGAAGTGGGTGAATTACCCGGGAAGCCCTATCTAAAGTAGGTGTCCGACATGAAGAGGGAGCTACAGCGGGCGTACGAGTTGGCTGAGGCGGCGGCTACCAAACAAAATCAGAGGAATAAGAGGAGATATGACCGAAAGGTGAAGTTTGTCCAATTATTGCCGGGCGACTGGGTCCTTTTACGGAATTTGGGACTCCCTGGTAAGCACAAGTTGGCAGATCGATGGGCGGCCAGCCCCTATGTAATAGAGAGCCAGATGCCGAACCTGCCAGTTTACTGGGTGAAACCTGAGGATGGGAAAGGGCCTATCAAGGTGCTCCATCGGAATCACCTGCTGCCCCTGGGTCAAGCGGTGCAGGTGGATAAAGAGCCAGAGTGGGAGGTTGCGCCTAGTACAAGGACTCTGCGAGGGCGCGGAGAAAGGGAAGAGCCCGCTGCTGAAGAGCGGGGACGGGTCCCTAACCCGGAAGATGACGACTCAGATGAGTGGCCCCTGTTCCCATTCGCTGGCGCTCCAGTACCAGAAGAGAAGGCTCCTGGCCCTTCCCATACTGAGTTGGGTGAGAGGAGGAAAGGTCTTGGGGGTCAGATGGAGAGGCAGCCAACATTGGTGGGAGAGAGGGTGGAGCCCGAGCGTGAGCCGGAGAGATCTCAGGTGAGGGAGGACCCCCGTGAGGAAGGGGGTGAGGGTCTGTCAGGAAGACCTGGGGTGTCCGAGACAGTGGGTTCGCAGGTGAAGAGGGAACCCAGTGGGGCAGAACGGGTACGGAGATCTCAGAGAAGTAGGCGCCTCCCGGAGTGGTTGACATATGTGGTGCCAGGAGAACCGAGTGTGATTTCTACTGCTCTGGGTAGTTATGTCGCTGCTTTCTGCACCTGGGTTGGGTTTTGTGTGTTGCAAGAAGCTTTGGGGAACTCTAGTAATGCCATGAGGGCATGACATTTGCTGGTGGGGGGAGAATGTACAATGTCCTGTGTATGATACTCAAAATGGCTTCTTTGGTTTGTTAAGAGTAGGGATGCTTCTTTGTCTGATAAGTGTCTCTCGCAGTTGTTTAGCTTTAGACTTGCTGATATGGGGATTGTATTCATTTGTTAACCAATGGGGAATGTTATTTTGTCTTGTGAGGCTGGGAACTTGGGGGGGGGGGTTTCGCGGTCTTTTGAGGAGAGTCGAGAGGAAGACGCCGAGGAAGGTGGACGTGCGCTGCACTGCTTGGTTGACCACCGGGGGTGGTCCCAGGTGCGAAGACGTGGAGGTCGGAGGCAAGCGACGAGGGGTCGAATGGTTCGAGGGTTGAGCTCCAACGATGTGCACTAAACTGACTGAACTTTGATAAGTTGGCGCCTTTTTTTTCTTTCCTTTGATATATATTGTATTGCCTAGTACTCTTTTAGTTTTAGTAAACTCTTTAAAGTGTATTTCATAACGGTATCTGGTGTGAATTTGATACTGTGTGCGGGCGCGAGGCATAAACTTGATTCTCACAGCACCTGCATGTACGGGAGGTGGGGTTGGTGTGTGGCTGGATCTCCTTTTCCCCTAGACATATACCAGCCTGTTGGGTGAGTGTTACACATGCAACTGTCCCCTGAAGACACAGCCAGGATGCAATTCATCGACGTCAGCTCAGCGTTGAATACGGTCATCCCGCAGATACTGGTGGGTAAATTGTCCTCGTTGGATCTCAACACCTCTATGTGCAAATGGATCTTGGACTTCTTGACGGAAAAACCATAATAAGCCTGTTTTGGCAGTGACATTTCTAGCTCCATCACGCCGAGCACGACTGACCCCCAGGGCTGGGAGCTTGGCCACTGCTATTCACGCTGCTGACACATGACTGTGCTGCCAGATCCAGCTCAAACCGAATCGTCGTGTTCACTGATGACAGTGGTTGGCCTCATCACAACAGCGTGTGTCTCAATGTGGACAACACTAAAAGATGTTTGTAGACTTTAGGAAGGTGGAGGTTGATCACTCCACACTGCATAAACGGAGAGAGTTAAGGAGCACCAATCTTCTGGGAGTGCACATAAAGGATGAACTTACCTGGTCCCTCAACAGCACCTCTTTAGCCAAGAAAGTACAGCAGCATCTCCACTTCCTCAGGAGATTGAGGCAGGTGAGGCTCCCACCCCCTCCACTACACTCCCCCCTCCATTCTAACCAGTTTTTACAGAAGCAACATTAAGAGAGTTGTGACCGGCTGTATCAGCATCTAATAAGGGAATTTCAAGGCATCTGACTGCAAGATCCTAAAAAGGATTGTGGGGACCACTGAGAGGATCTGACCACTCATTGTCTCTCTTCCAAACATGCAAGATATTTATCAGGAGCACTGCATATGCAGGGTCCTTAGTCAGTGGGCCCTCCCATCTGTCTAATCATCTCTTTAACACCCTAACATCAGGTAGGAGGTACCATAGTATTAGGGCAAGGACTTTTAGGATGCGACACAGCTTTATTATTTGTAAATTTACTTGTGGTAATATTACCTTCGTGCCTTGTGTGAGTTATATGTACTGTGATGTGAGGAACATTGTTTTGCTTGGTGGTATATATGTACCCACTTGAATGAAAATTTCCTTGAACTTGAACATCATGAAGACACCTATCCAGATGGCTTGGTCCTGAGCCATGAAAGAAGCAGACGATGCATCAGTGTACCTGATAATTTATCAGTCTCGTTTTATTTTGAGGTGGCACAGCAACCTAGATACTTGAGGCAGAAATGGTGCTGACAGCAAAGAGGGAGAAATCAGGAGAAAAATGGATTGTGTTAATGAAATCTAATTGCAGGCGGTTCATGCAGCATCTAGCAAACAGAGTTCGCACTGGAGTGGCAAACACACTTCCCATACTAGGAATTGCTGTGGATTCACACAAACTCATTGTACAGAAGGAAATCATTTGGCATGTTGCAGTTGTCTAAACTGTTAATTCTGCTTTCCCGTTTTTGTCTAAAACCATGCATGTTTCAAAAACAAATGGCATCTACTAAACTTTTTAAGATGATTAATGAAAACTACATCTACATTATTTTTCAGACAGATATTTCCTGAAACTCAAGAATCCTTGTTATTGATGTTGAATCTGTCATTTTTGATGATTAACTCCTTCACAGGAGTGATATTTTTTCATGAACTGTTTTATCAACACTTCTCAAACATTTTGAAAACTTCTATGTTATGTCATCTATTAACAATCACTGACCCAAAAGAAATATCTCCAGCTTTTCTAAACCCTTGTTTCTTTGAACTCTCAGCAACTGGCGGGACATGGTTTAATTTCAAAGGCCTTTAGATCCTGTGTGAAGTATGCATAAACTTGTTTATCATATGCCAGATGATGCATAAGCAGTGATTTTTAAAAGCTGTGGTATGATTTTTTTTCTGTGCTCTGAAGCTCCCTTCTGTTTACAGAACTTATTTTCTAAACTTACATTTATTTTGCCAGATAATGAATTTTGTCTATTACTTTTACCCCAAAAAGCTCTTTGAAGGATGAAATCGCCCTTTGAAACATTTCCAGACTTTTTAAAGGTTAATGCAATTGTTGCCCTCAATTTGGTCACTTACCTACTGAGAGGCCAAGACTGCTTAACTTTTCAGAGTACTTAATGACTGCCGGTAATCAATTTCCTACCCTCTCATTCTCTGACAAGCTTTCACTGTCAAACCCAATCTGAGCTGAGAGCTCTCTGAACCTCTGCAAATTAGACTGACCTCCAGAAGCTCAAAGTTAGAGCTTTGGTACCAATCAGCCAGTTGTAAATTGTACTGTTTCTGCATTCTCCAAGGTTTGAAATAGCAAAGTATCTTGCACTTGAGGTGTTTGGAATATTAAAATTAGAACATTAAGGAAGTGAAGGCTTTGCAATTGACCATGAAATGTTTTCAAACTTTAGATAAAATTTGAGCCTTGATATGGCAACTCTGCATTTATTTCTGAAGGTTAATGATAATCTATTAGATGATTTTATCAAATTCATTGTATACAAATAGTTGAGTTTAAGTAATGGCACCAATAATAAGATTGCTGAGAAACAGATTGGATAATCCTAGACTTAGCCTGTTGCCTGGAGTCACTTGGGCCAGATGCAGAGGGCCAGTTCTGCTATATCTCCATATCCTGGAGATGGGTGGTGAGTCTTCAGTGGCAAAAAGCATGAGATTCGCTTGTTCCCAGAAAACCCCTGTCTGCCTTGACAGAAGACATAAAGAGAGGGGAACAGATTTTTGCCTTCTGTTGTAAGGGCGAGGCATTTTAATAGCTTTTGGATATCGTTGATATTCTGAAACCATTTGAAATGAGTAGTTTACTGCAGGAGAAAACTTACTTGGCCCTACTGATAGCTTGAGATAAACAACAGAGTTTAGTGACTCAGCAGGTCAGGCAGTATCCATTGAAAGAAACAGTCAACGTTTCGGGTCGAGACCCTTCGTCAGGACGTTTTTGTACGTCTTGATTTGACCACAGCATCTGCAGTGTACTTTGTCTAGAGTTTAGTGACGTTGTCAGAAAGCACAAAGGCTCAATGCATTCTGGGATAAAGCCGTGCGTTTGACTGGTGTCCTGCATTCCTGGATTTTGGAGAAGGGCCTGATACTGCACTCAAAAATGAAGTGGAATTGTGGCATGGATGTCTCTCGAATTTAACCATCCAGCATCTACATTGGCTGAGCAGAAAACTGGATTGAATAATTCAGGCTAAGCAGGTTATATAAAATTCTGACTCCTGTAATCTTTTCAGCAGATTATTGAGAATGAACTAAAGCTTAATACACACAAATTGGCTGCAACTGGAAGTTGAGTTATCGTAAAGAATGATATTTTGAAAAGAATTATCCTGCATGAACTATACATGTAAGCAGTTTTCCGAGCTAGAGAGATTTGAGGCTCTCTGTTTGTCGGGGTCAACCATGGGTGTTGTGTTCCAGCTGTCCACTTGGTACACAAGCCAGGGCAGTACGATATGGAGAGCAGGCTGTACCCGTGTAGCAGGCTGTACCCATGTAGCAGGCTCCCCCTCTGCATGCCGGTGATGAATCCAACGGAACGGCAGAGGCTGATACAGTTTGACACTACTGGTGTCACAGGAGTAGTCAGTTTCAAAGTACATGTACTATCAAAGTGTGCATACAGTACCCCACCCGAGATTCATTCATGCTCCCACAGATAACCGTGAAACAAAGAAACACCAAGAAACCTGCTTAAGAATATCAAATGCATGAAAAAAAGAACAAATTATTAAGGATTTCAGGTTGTATATTGTATACATTCTGATATTAAACTGACCCATTGAACCAGCAAAAAGTGAGCAGATAAAACACACAGACTATTAAACGTCAAACTGCAGAGTCCCCAAAGCAGTCCGGGGGTGATAACTACTGAGTCAATTCAGTTTATTGCTGTATCAATGACCGTAGGGTTCAGTCACACAGACAATTCTGTGCCGAAACACCACAATCAAATCATGCAAATAGCAAAAGAGGAGTAACCAGAAACACATGGAACATGAACTGCTGAAAATGAGTCCACAGCCACAAAGTGCATTCAGTGCTGAAGACATTAAACATCAAACGGCAGAGCTCCCCCATAAAGGAGTCCCACAGCCACGAGTGCGATTGAACCTCGTGGCATGGTGCCCAAGGCTCCTGCTCCTTCTTCTGGCAGCTGCGCGAGGAGAACCAGTCAAACGCCGGCGGACAACGCCGTGCACCTGCTCCCCTTCTGCTCTTGTCCGTGTCCGTTTTGGCGACTTAATTGGGAAAGGGTACTGGAGTCGACCGGAGGTTTGTGTCCCGCCTTTAGGAGCCTGTTCTGCACACTCTGTTCCGAACCTCGCCCAACACCACAGGAGACGGCGAAAGCATCAGGTCGCTCTGTCAGCACAGAAGTCCATCATCAAAGTGCAAAGCACAGGCTGCAGTTGATCACAGTTCAGCAGAAGAAGAACTTTCATGAGCTGTCTGCAGGATGTTGCAGTTGGCGGTTGCCGCCATGTTAAACAACACAGTCAATATTGAACTCAATGAATGATAGTGGAAGGTTTGAGATCAGAGTTTTCCTTCCGTGACTGGTTTTAAGGTGCCAGTAAACCCACCTTAAGCAAATAGCAAATTCCAGTGACTGAGGTGTCACCTTGTGGTGAACTACATATACCTGTCTGGACACGCCCCCTGATGACTGCTCCTGTGGCTCCTCCCACAGACCCCGGTATAAAGGCGATTGAGGCCTGAGCCCGGCCCTCATTCTCCAGGGTGTAGTATGGTGGTCAACTACTGCTTGTTCTTTCTTCCAGTCAATAAAAGCCGATATCTCGCCTTCACGTCTCAGAGAGTTATTGATGGTGCATCAATTTTATTGACTGGAAGTTTTAAAACATGGAAACCGTTTTACGTCCGGAAAGATTGGATTTGGACCCCCAAGACCCTGAAGCAGCTCTTGCCTTTGAACTCTGGCTTGCATGCTTCCAGTCATACTTGGAGGAGGTTAGTGCAACTGAACCCGCTGTTATGCACTGAATTCTCCTCTCGAGGGTCACCCCGAAAGTTTACTCACTTATCAGAGGCCTGCCAACCTACGAAGGGGCACTGGACGCCCTCAAAAGACAGTACCTGCGGCTGGTGAACACCTTCTATGCAAGACATCGTTTAGCTACGCGACGACAGCAGCCTGCAGAGTCGAGCGTTGAGTTTCTCCGAGCCCTACAGACACTCGTGCGAACTTGCGACTGCAAAACTCCCACGGCGGAACAGCATGCGGAACTGCTAGTACGAGACGCCTTTGTTACAGGAATCAAGTCAGTGTATGTTCCAGCGGCTGCTGGAAAATGCTGATCTTACCTTACGCTCGACGATCGAGACGGCCAACACGCTGGAGGCTGCTCTGCACAACGCTGATGCTGTCCAGCCGCGCGATCCCCCGCCGGTTCTGTGGACACCTCAGACCCCGCCGCCGGTTCCCGTGAGCGAATTCGCCAACGCCGCTGCCAGTCGCGAATCCACGAACTCCCTGAACCCGACCACAGCTGCTGCCAGTTGCAAGTCCATGCAGTGTTACTTCTGCAGACTCGAAAAGCACCCCCGAAAACACTGCCCGGCCCGAGAAGCGACCTGCTCCAGCTGCGGGAAGAAGGGCCATTTCGCCAAGGTCTGTAAGTCTAAAGCACGAGCGGGGTCAGACGGCGCTGCATGTGAGGCATGGGGGTCGCCATCTTGCATGCCCGGATGGGGGCGGCCATCTTTGTCGGTGCCAACATACCCCGCCCCCTACCCACCAGTGCTTACCGGGCACCAAGACGGCGGTTCAACTCTGGCCACCGTAACCCTCGACCAAAGCGCCCCACACCAGCTCGCAAGGTCAATGATGGACATCCTGGTGGAGGGGCACAGGACTAGCTGCCTGTTTGACACGGGCAGCACTGAGTTTTATTGACCCGGACACAGTGCAACGCTGTGGACTCGTGACACGGCCGGTAAGTCACAGGATCACCTTGGCTTCTGGGTCGTATTCCACAGACATCCGGGTGGGTTGTGTAGCGACATTGGTGGTGCAGGGCACAGAATATCGGAACTTTGCGCTACTGGTCATGCCTCGACTGTGCGCACCTGTGCTATTGGGGCCGGACTTCCAGAGCCACCTCGAAAGTGTGACTATGGCATATGACGGGCCCCTCCCACCACTCACTGTCAGGAATCCTCAGTTTTGTCGGACTTCGCCATATACCCCGCTACTGACCACACACACACACCGACCCAGCACCATGCTGACAGCTGCGCTACTGACACCACTTGCAGCCTCTCCACCCTCAAGATCCCTCCCCCATCGCTGTTCGCCAACCTGACCCCCGACTGTAAACCTGTGGCAACTAAAAGCAGGAGGTACAGCGCGGGGGACAGGGCCTTCATTCAGTCAGAGGTGCAGCGGCTGCTCAGGGAGGGGATCATTGAGCCAAGCACAAGCCCTTGGAGGGCCCAGGTGGTTGTTGTTCGGACCGGGCAGAAAAATAGGATGGTTGTGGACTATAGTCAAACCATCAATAGGTTCATGCAGCTTGACGCGTACCCCCTACCCCGCATCGCGGATATGGTCAACCAGATAGCTCAGTACAAGGTGTACTCGACCATAGATCTGAAATCCGCTTATCACCAGCTCCCCATCCACCCAGAGGACTGCCCCTACACCGCCTTCGAGGCGGGCGGCAGGCTCCATCACTTCCTGCGCGTCCCATTCGGTGTCACAAATGGTGTCTCGGTTTTCCAGAGGGAAATGGACCAGATGGTGGACCAGTGCCAACTGAAGGCCACATTTCCCTATCCGGATAACATCACCATCTGTGGTCACGACTGGCCGGACACAACGCCAACCTCCAATGATTTTTCCAAGTGGCCAAAGCCCTGAACCTTACTTATAAAAGGGACAAGTGTGTGTTCGGAACCACCCGACTCGCTATCCTTGGGTATGTCGTGGAAAACGGGGTCATTGGCCCTGATCCCGACCGTATGTGCCCCCTGTTAGAACTCTCTCTTCCCACCACTCCCAGACGGTGCCTGGGTTTTTTTTCCTATTACGCCCAATGGGTCTCTCATTACTCAGACAAGGCCCGCCCCCTGGTCAAGTCCACCGCATTTCCCCTCTCTGCCGAGGCCTGCGCGGCCTTCAGCTGCATTAAAGGGGACATTGCCAAAGCAACGATGCATGTGGTGGATGAGACCATTCCCTTCCAAGTAGAGAGTGACGCCTCCGATTTCGCGCTTGCCGCTACCCTCAATCAGGAAGGCAGGCCAGTAGCATTCTTTTCTCGTACCCTTCAAGGCTCTGAAATTCGGCACTCCGCGGTGGAGAAAGAAGCCCAGGCCATAGTGGAAGCTATTAGGCACTGGAGGCACTATCTCGCCGGCAAAAGGTTCACCTTGCTGACCGACCAGCGCTCAGTTGCGTTCATGTTCAGCAACCAACAGCGGGGCAAAATCAAAAATGATAAAATTTTGCGGTGGAGAATAGAACTCTCCACCTACAACTATGATATCCTGTACCGGCCTGGAAGGCCCAATGAGCCCCCTGATGCCCTATCCCGGGGAGCGTGTGCCAGCGCACAGCTCGACCAGCTATATGCCCTCCATGCACATCTCTGCCACCCGGGGGTCACCCGATTTTACCATTTCGTGAAAGCCTGGAACCTGCCGTACTCCCTTGAGGACATCAGGACGATGACCAGGGACTGCCAAGTCTGCGCTGAGTGCAAACCGCACTTCTACTGTCCTAAAAAGGCGCAACTTATCAAGGCCACCCGCCCCTTTGAGCGACTGAGAGTTGACTTTAAGGGCCCCCTTCCCTCCACCGACCGCAATGTCTACTTTCTCAACATTATCAACGAGTACTCGCGGTTCCGGTTCCCCTTTGCCATCCCCTGCCCCAACACCACTGCCACATCCGTCATAAAAGCCCTGTGCCAGCTCTTCACTCTGTTCGATATATCCCTGCTATATCCACAGTGACAGAGGGTCCTCTTTTATGAGTGACGAGCTGCGCCAGTACCTGCTGGCTAGGGGCATTGCTACTAGTCGGACCACGAGTTATAATCCCCGGGGAAATGGACAGGTGGAGAGGGAGAATGCCACAGTGTGGAAGGCCACACTTTTAGCCCTTAAGTCAAAAGGGTTGCCGGTCTCTTGATGGCAGGAGGTCCTCCCTGAGGCACTCCACTCTATCAGCTCCCTGTTATATACGTCCACCAATGCCACCCCTCACGAGCGCCTATTCTCTTTTCCCAGGAAGTCTGTCACTGGGACCACCCTACCAGCTTGGCTGACATCCCCAGGGCCAGTGCTGCCCCGGAAACATGTGAGGAGCAATAAATACTCCCCGCTGGTCGAGAGGGTTCACCTTCTACATGCGAACCCCCAGTATGCCTACGTGGTCTTACCTGATGGGCGGGAGGACACGGTCTCCGTCCGCGACCTGGCGCCCGCAGGAGCAGCAGACCACTACCCCGAACACTCCACGGTAACTATGAACCCTGTACCCGAGGTGACACCGCGCACACCGAGCCCTACACAGATTCCTCATGACACTCCTATACCGGGCGTCTCGCACGCGCATATACCAGGCGCCTTGCACACGCATGAGGGATCACTGACGCCTAGTGGGCTGACACCTCCAGTTAGGCCGGAACCAGCACAACCACCGTCTCCGGTGCAATCAACACCGGCACCCGTGCAATCACAGCCGGTGCTACGTAGATCGCAGCGACAGATTCGACCACCTGATAGACTTAACCTGTAAACATACTTGTAAGAAACTTCACCCCATGGGGACTCTCTTTTAAAACAAAGGGGGGGGGGTGAATGTGGTGAACTACATATACCTGTCTGGACACGCCCCCTGCTGACTGCTCCTGTGGCTCCTCCCACAGACCCCGGTATAAAGGCGATTGAGGCCTGAGCCCGGCCCTCAGTCTCCAGGATGTAGTATGGTGGTCAACTACTGCTTGTTCTTTCTTCCAGTCAATAAAAGCCGATATCTCACCTTCACGTCTCAGAGCGAGTTATTGATGGTGCATCACACCTGTCCCCCTCTGATGCATTGTTGTTGTTTAGTTCCTTTCCACTCCTTGTGGCACACCATTTTTGCCATTCCCGTAGCGTTTGTCTGTTTTTCACAAGGTGTTGTTGCTGTTAAAGGCCAGACGTGTTAACGAGGATCACACCCAGATGTGCCCGTTCACTTTCACAATTGATATGACTGGAATTATCTCCAACACAAAATAATGCAGATATTTTCAAAATTAGACCACATACTGCCCCCCATCACCATTCCCCATCCCCCTTTCCCTCTTTTATCTCCTTGTCTGCCCATCGCCTCCCTCTGGTGCTCTTCCCTTCCTTTTCTTTCTTCCATGTTCTCCTGTCCTCTCCTATGAGACTCCCCCTTCTCCAGCCCTGAGTCTCTTCCACCAACTTCCCAGCTCTTTACTTTATTCCTCCCCCTCCCAGCTTCACCTATCACCTTGTGTTTCTCCACCCCCCCCCCCCACCTTTTAAATCTACTCCTCAGCTTGATTTTCTCCAGTCCTGCCAAAGGCTCTTGGCCCGAAACGTTGACTGTATTTTTTCGATAGATGTTACCTGGCCTGCTGAGTTCCTCCAGCATTTAGTGTGTGCTGCATACTTAGGTGTTTTGTGTCCAGTAACTCAGTGGGTTAATCTGTGGCCCGATCAATGTCTGTCCTTTTGGAGTAACATCACATAAAGTACTTTTCAGTGATAACGTCCTGACTGCAAAATATGCTATGGTTCAGGGTCATCTTAATATCAATGCCAGAAAAATCCCGAACCCTAATCAAAAAAATTGTCCAAACCCTCATGTCAAGTTAATTTTATTGTCATGTGCATAAGTACCGTGAAATACAGGATAATGGAAAATAATCTTATTTGCAGCAGCATTACAGGCACATAGGTACAGATAGCACACAGAGTATTAATTATACATAATTTATACAGTTATTACTTAGAATTATGCCATACAGGGAAGAATAAAATGATGGTGCAAACAGAGGACGTTTGCACAAAAAAATTGAAGACAATTCCGAGATAATGAAGTTGTCTGTAGTGTTTCGTTGTCGAGGTAGAGTTGCTCAGGTCAGTTCAAAGAATGAAAACCCCTGAATTTTCATAATGATCAGAAATACATGCAGTCATTCAAAATATATTAAAACAGTTACCCATGTTATTTCAGGAATTTTAAACTGTTAAAATATGAAAGAAAAACAAAATGTATTGTTTATTTAAATTAACAGACATAGATGAAACAGATCTCTCTCCCTGAGAGCCGTTCCTCTCCACTGAAATAATTTGTTGATCTTGTACTTGTTGAACCTGATGCCAGGTTAAGCATACAAATTGCCTGTGGTGCTGTTGGGAAGTGTCACTCCACTGGACTCTACTAGGAGTCCAAGGCTGTTGGGAAGTGTCACTCCACTAGGAGACCAATGCTGGGGAAGTGCTGTAATGAGACTGACAATTAGCTGCAAGGGAGTTCAGGACATCCATGCTCACAAATAATTATACAGGAGTTTCAAGTTTTCTGTCAGCTGCACAGAAAAATGCTGTTAATTATAGTTGTTGACCATCATATCCGACAATGACATAAACCTGTGAGCGAGAGCTTTTAAAGAGGAAAAGCTCTTACACTGGGACAGCTCCACTCTCTCGACCTGTTGATTACATTGTGAACAATTGTCATTTCAAGTATATTTCTTATTAGTCTGGATTGATTCATAGAAACATAGAAAACCCACAGCACAATACAGGCCCTTCGGCCCACAAAGTTGTGCCGAACACGTCCCTACCTTAGAAATTACTAGGCTTACCCATAGCCCTCTATTTTTCTAAGCTCCATGTACCTATCTAAAAGCCTCTTAAAAGACCCTATCGTATCCGCCTCCACCACTGTTGCCGGCAGCCCATTTCACGCCCTCACCACTCTCTGAGTAAAAAACTTACCCCTGACATCTCCTCTGTACTTACTCCCCAGCACCTTAAACCTGTGTCCTCTTGTGGCAACCATTTCAGCCCTGGGAAAAGGCCTCTGACTATCCACACAATCAATTCCTCTCATCATCTCGTACACCTCTATCAGGTCACTGCTCATCCTTCTTCGCTCCAAAGGAGAAAAGGCCAAGTTCACTCAACCTATTCTCATAAGGCATGCTCCCCAATCCAGGCAACATCCTTGGTTACCGGACTGAAAAGTGGCAACCGGGTACAATTTCTGACATAGACGAGCCACTGATGTATACGGTGGAGGTGAGAGAGAACGTATGGAGACGTCATGTGGACCAAATCCTCAATGGTCAGGTGTAAAACACAATGACATCTTGCCCTGACTCCCCGGACATAGAAGCAAACACTCCTGATGTGGCCACATCAGCCTCATCTACAGATAAATCTGTCATCAGTGCTGATGACCCACCTGACATACCTGTAGAGACTTATTCCCCAAAGCAAACGTTTCAGGACAGACATTACTCGAAGAGGTAGAGAAGACCTCCCCAGAGACTTGAGTTCTAAATGGATCTTAGACCAGAAGTAAAGAAAAAAGAAGGCATGTTATAATTTGATATTATTAAGTTACTTTACTATAATTAGTAAACAAATGGTAGGCCTTTGTATGTTAAGGGTAAATATACTTGTTTAGCATAGCGCCCCAGTAAAAAAACCAGTTGATACACTATTAAATTAAAAGGGGAGGAGTGTACCATATAGCCTACATTATAATAAGGGACTACTTTATGTTTTAGTAACACGTCGTTGCAAGCGCTATTAGGCGCGTATTGATCTGTATGTGTGTGTCAAGTTCGGACTCTATCAGTAAAGAACCATGAAACTTACTTCCTGTCTCCAGTGGTTTTGTGAATAATATAGTTGTGTAAACAGGCCACGTACACAACAAATGGAATTAGTATAATCAGCATGGATGGGGTGGGACAATAGGGCTGTCTCTACACTGTATGAATTTATTAGTAATTATGACAACTAAAACCATCCAATCACTCCACTTATCCAAAGCTCCTGTAGTTCCAAGTTTAAAGTTGTGGATGGAAAGTAAGTAATTTTTTAATCTGGATTGTGCCTTTGGCAAATTCATGGTATCCAAGATCCATTCATAAAATCTTCCTGAACCCCTCTATAGAATTTATTCTATTTTTAAGTTTTGAGACAATAAATTGCATTCAGTAACATCAGCAGAGCAATCACATTCAAAATTTGCAGGGATATGGTATAAAAAATCTTTTGAGACACTTCATTTCTCTGACCTCCATTGCTGATTTTGTCTTGACACCAGTAGTCTTAATGCTTGAGCTGGCAGGCATTGTCCAACCTCACTTACAGCGCTTAGGGGTCTAAATTTATACAAAATTAATGGAAGAGCATTATATTCTTTGGCAAACATCTTGCAATTATTTCAAACAACTTTAAAAAAAACTGATTCAGATTAACGTCACTTTGAGATGCAGAATGTGAAATAACAACTATTAATTCAGAACACACAGAACAGTGCTCCAGTTTCATTTTAGCTGAAAGATGTTTGCTAAAAATTATTTTCATTAATAATTCCAAAGCAGATAAGACTTGCCATTGTAACTGTGTCCAAGAATTGGACTAAGTTGTGAAATTCATTCAGCTTGATGACCTTCTTAACTTGCTTTGAAGGACTTTTATTGATCTCACTTCCTCGAGTTGGATTCACTGCTGACATTGCCCTAGAGACAGTCAGCCATGACCTACATATTCTGATTAGCTAGGCCGGCCTCTGCTGTGCCATATGTGTTATTACTGAAAGATTTTCATTGTGACTATGAGTTCAGTTACAATTATCTATGCTTTCCTGGAATAGAAAATTAGGATTGTTTTTTGTACACAAGTCTATTTTGTGCTATATATTAAAATCTCATTTTATTTTGATGTAAATCCAGTAAAATCATGCCATGGGCAGAAAAGAAATGACTAAATCAGCAAATCTAGTATTAACCCATTCAAATTAATTTAAAAAAAAAAAACAATTGTCTGAAATAATGAAGCAATTTGCCTGCTATTTTGCCTGAGGAGAGGGAAACCTAATGCACTTGATTTCATCGTCGAAAAGGGAAAAGGAAGAAGAGCAATTACTATTCATAATAGCTGCAAAATTTTCCATCAAACCTGCCTGCAATGTAGACAACACCTTTTCAGAAGCTAACTGTTACCTCATTTTACTATCTTGAAGAGAAGAAAAAAAGGATTTTAACAATAAAATCAAACTGTGGTGGGTCGAGCATGGTGAAGAGAACCACATGATTGGGGGTGCTTCAGAGTATATGTAACTATCGTCTCTGTAGAGATGTTCCTTGTGCAATTCTCTCTTCAGTCTGATGGTTTTCTTTCCTATTTAACTTACTCATGGCTCCCCCCCCCCCCCCATTTCATCCATCTATTATGAAGCGAGTGAGCTACAAGTTACAATTGCATAAAACAAACTGAGTGTGTTGGACTGCTGGGATTTATTAAAGGAGAAATAGTTATAGCCTGCAGGCTCCTGTAATACTACAGTGCTTCTGGCAGCAGGGTTGCTAGCTGTTTGAACATGCATGGGGGTGCAATACTAGGTAATAAAAATAAAAGTCATAATCTGACCTGAATAATAAAACATAATATTGTTAAAAAAGTGTTTAACTTCATAACTATCTTAGGATTATTTGATGTTTTGTATTTATGAATATATTTTGAAATCCTTTGGGATGATTTTCAATAATTAGTTAGTCACCTTTCGATTTAAGATACAACAAAATATATATGAGCTTCCTTTCAATAAACCTGTGGCACTGATTGATAATATTTATTTCTACATCTGGAGGAGTTGACATCTATCCAGATTTAGAATTGTTCATTTAAGTCAATATAATGCACACTGAGGGATATTTGAACTGATAATATTACAACTGATAGCATGCTTACTAGCTGATAATATATTTTGAAGACTGCAGTTTGCTTTCAAGGAGCCTGTATAAAATACTTAATCATCCTGATGATAAATAGTAAAGAATAATGTCCATTTTCAAAACAATATCTCCAGAACATGATTATTTGCTTTTAACTTGGATTATCAATTGTCATGCAATCTTAATTCTCTCTTCCTTCCACACATTATTTTTCCTGAACAAGTACTGCAGCACCCACTGCAGTGACATGCAACATCTCTCCAAAAGGAAGATTTTAACTGACGCCTACATCACACCGTGGCACTTACCTAGTGTTAGTTACTGTGTCTAATTGCCACTTTAATTAGCTGTCATGCATTCTAGAACATCCAAACTTCATTATTTCCTGCTGTTTCAGTCACGTATTCTCAGAATACAAGCTGATTTCAATTTTTGTCAGTTCAGGTTTGCAGAATGAATACTTGATCCAAATCAAATTGATAAGGAATCCATTAAATTTATTTTTGCTATCAAAAACTTTCCCTTGAGGAATATGGGCCATTTGCAGGAGCCTTTTTGTGAGCTGGTAATAATTGTGACCTGGAGCCAACCACTAGAGGTGTGCAATTTAAAACGAGCAGAACAACTGACCGGCATAGATAGCTTTTGAGACTCCTTGTCAATTTATGACAGGTACCTAAGCTTTTCCCTTTACAGAGTACATTGATCCTGCCCATGAACGTCCAGGCAAAAATTTATGTTTCCAGTTCCTGAGCTGCTGTATATCTCATTGAGGTAAATGGTAAGACATACGTATTTATTTACCAAACTAAGTGCTGCTGAACCATGTTTGACACACTCTAGGCAAATCGGCCTGCTTGATGGACACCTTGTCTACTCCAGACCTTCACCACAGATGAGCTGTGCACGGCAGCAAATCCTCAAAGTTTCTTCAACAGCACCTCCCAAAGACATGATCGCTATACCCAAGAAGAACAAGAGACGACAACTCTGGAGCTACCTCCAGTGTGGATTTCTACAATGCAGCATCTATATGTTTTTTTCTATAAAGTAACTTATGAAGGAAAGTGTCAAGGGTAGAGCTTTAAGCAATACATCCTTTACTGATGGCAAACTACAACCTAACAACAGTTTATCAACAGTAATATCATGTGGTGTACATAGTGCTTAAATATAAACACAAAGTCGCTGAATATTAAAGCATTCCCTCTCCTCCTCCTCCCCATCACCTCTAAAGTCCCATTGCCAATTCTTCACCAGTCCTACAATACCCTATCCAGCAGGATTATAAATCACTACGAAGACCGCAGTGCTCAAGAATTTGATTCACCACTGTCTTCACAAAGGTAAATAGGGAAGAGGATTAAATATTGTTCCTGTCAGTCATGTCTACATCCTAAATATGAAAAAGAAACAAATACAGGATGACATTTGCCATTCATAACAGTGCACTACTGAATCATTAAACGGGGTTAAAAGGAACCCTTCCTGCTATACTTGGTGCTCTCATCTGTATTTGTTATCCTATAAACCTAACCCTGCATTACGATGTCACTGACGTCATAATAAGATGCAAATATGTTTCGCAACTTCCTTGTTTGATCTGGGAGAAATTTGATCTGGGTGAAATTTCGTCACCGACAATGGGTTGATATGTGAAACCAAGCCTATAACTGGAATTCATTCCCCTTGTTCCTAACAAGTAATACTTTCAAGGTATAGGCCCAGAATATGGTTTTCATTGTATGCTGTGTGTTTACTTTTCACCTCCTCAAAGATCCATAAGTGTCAACTTCCTGCAATCTGTTGGCTGGCCCAACCTTTCATTGAAAGTCTTGCATCGTGGTGGAGCCTACCATGTGCCATGCCTTCATGTGGAAGGAATCAGAACAGTGGCTGCCCATGGATATGCCTTAGATTGAAAAAATCAAAAATCCCTGCTAGTTAACAGATAAATATTTTTAAATGCTCTTAAATACATTCAAAAACAATTAAAATTAAATAACCTATAATCTGAAATGTTGATTAACTAGACTTATTCTTGGCAACGGCAACCTGATGGATGGATTTCAGGGCCTCGGCCTGCAATATGGATCATCCCTTCACTTTCACAGATGCTGCTTGCCCCCCTGAACTCCTCCAACATTTTCCCCCCACTGTACTCTCTGGGGAACTGCTGCAGCATTGAACTCTTCCACAGGAATCCACAAGAAATGTAATAGCAAAGAGTATTACACAAACACATAGCAGTAAATTTGGGGTTTCCATGTTTGCATAAAAATCTTGAACTTGTCATTAGTTATTGCAAGGCAGTTATTCAGGGAAATATTACCACCAATATGCCCCCATATAATCAGGGACAATAGATTGGATTTGGTGCAATAATTACTTAATGGTACAGGTCCTCTGCGGGTTATGATTGCCTGACATATAGATGTCCGCATATATGAAGAAGTTCCCAAAAATATTATTAAATCCGAATGAGAATTAATCTTGGAAAATGCTCTGTTACAAATAAGCTCCCTTCAATAATCCAACACTGTTGACTTTCAAGAACTCAAGCTGTCAGTTTCACTACTGGAGGCCACGTAAGAGAGTTGTTTTGGAAATTGGCATGCAGTTGCTTATATTGATACTCATGCAATGTAACAGTCATTTATATTTCCAAGCCCTTCCAAATCAGCTGTTGGGAGTGGGAGATGTTGGATATTTACTTCCCAGGGCCTGAGAGGCTTATTACTAACATCAGCTTTCTACACAGCAGCGTGGCCTTTCCAAAGGGTCAGAGTTATTTGTGACAAAGTTAAACTTCTAACAAATATTCCTTTCTCAACTTCTTGTTATAAACAAGAAATGGTCTTCAGCACTTAATGTAAATTACAAGCAGTAATTTGCTTGAAGTTAAAAGGACACCTAGGTTGACTGCTAAGAGATGTGGTTTGCAAAAGTGAAGTGATCATGATATTTCTTGTTTGCATTAGCCAAAGGCAAGATAATGGGGCTATGTTAAATAGTGTACATTAAACGAGGCACCATTGTCTTGTGAAGCTTCTCGAACATCTGGGTCAATTACTTTGTCCCAGCAAAGGTATCTAGAAAATATCAAATGCAGATTATGTCATCTAGGAGCAAAACAACATAAATATAAGGAGGCAGTGGGGATTTTTAGGAATGACAAGGAGATTAACAGAAAGACAGAAAGAAGAACTAGATTTCATTTCACAGCTTTCAGTTTCATGGACTACCCATTCATCTGCAATTCGTTTTAATTTTCTCTTAGTTTGTAAGAATTATACCCGTGTTTGGAAATCCTTTGTAATTAGTTTTGTTTTGTAAAACAGAAATCCTCTGTGAGTGTTAAATATGCGTTAACAGCTATTTGTCTAAGTTTAAATGAATATCATAAAAAATAAAATGAACAGTTTAAGCAACTTTATTAGCTGGTAGGGAGATGGGACTGACTACTCAAGTAGTTGATATTGGCAGTCAGACGTCGGCACAGAGACAAGACGGGGAATAAGCCAGGCCTTCAAGAGTAGACTTCCTGTAGATATCTGTTTCCTGTGGAGGCCAGGTCACTGGGTGTATTTAAGGTAGAGATTGATAGGTTCTTGATTAGACACTGCATCAAAGGTTACAGGGAGAAGGCTGGGAGGGGGGATTGAGAAGGGGAGAAAAGGATCAGCAATGATTGAATGGTGGAGTAGACTCAATGGGCCAAATGGCCTAATTCTGCTCCTCTGTATATCTTATATCATATTTCAAATACAACTTTAAATCTTTTATTGTGTTTAGGCTTTGCGGACAGGAAACTCATGGACTTCCTGATTCTGTATAATTTATAACTAAGCAGGGAAAGATGATAAATAAATACTCATGTTAAGTGGCTCTTATCAGTGCCAATTTGTGGAGGACTTGTTATTGTATCGAGTGTTGTTGTGTATTTTCTGATTTATGGACAAAAATTTACTTCTGGAGATCTGAAAATGAAATCTGTTCATAACCCATTGATGGGTTATACTCGTAATTTGCCAATTTGACTCTCCTCTTCCCTCTTGATATTTTATTGTGACTCTATTATGTTTTTTGATCTCCTAATTTCAGTTTGTGCCTTTACACTTGCAGCTATGGAAATCATGAATCACATCTCAGCCTACCAGCTTCCGTTCCATAGTATCCTTTCTTATTACCTTCCTAATCCTAAATAGTGCATAGGCCTGTTACGAACCCCGTAACTGGGTGTCTTACCAGCAAAGATAGGAGTATCCGTTGAAGTCTGATGATACTATTTTAAAACAGTATTTATTAGTAAAAATACACAAAAATAATATCAATGCAAATATACAGATAATATACGTCATCAATACTAAACCTAAAAGTGCGGGTATAATAATAATCAATAAGAAATAAGCTCTATCGTTGTCTAGGGGATAATGAATTGTTGGATGGATCAGTTCATACAGGCTGCAGTCGTTGTTGATCACTGTGTTGCAATTGTTGGAAAGAGAGAGAGAAAAACTTGCCGACTTTCCTTGTACGATCTTGATCCATATCCGTCCTTTAGCTAGACCGTTCCGTGGAGTACTCGTCACCCAGACAAGGGTGGACACACACACAAGCCCCCACCGGTCTCGTAGTGTCTCTCCTGGTGCGTCTGAGGGGTGTTTCCCCAGACCCTACTTTTATCCCCACTCACGGGGTCTCAGATGTCAATCAGGTTGGGATGATGCAATCCCTCAACCAGACCACTCTGGTTGCCCCCTGAGGGGTTTCAATGAATAGTACAGTACTCAATACACAATTCCTTCTCCAAGAGACAATAGCAGTAATCAGTGGTCCGTTCCGCTTTTGTTAGAAGGAGACAGTTCACTTTTGTGTATTCCTGCATTGTCAATAACAACTGCCTTTTCTGTTATCCTGCATCTCTCTCTCATTACTGACATGCTGTGTATCTCTCTCATTTCCTGGGTATCAGACCCGAAATAATAGCGAGTTTGCGATTCTCAAAAAGGGGGGAGGGGCAGGCATTGGCGATTCTGTACCCTTCTGCCCATCAGAGTTGCTCCTCATTCATAACACCCCCATCCTTCTAAGGATTTTTACCACTGGGAAAAGTTAACTAATACAGAGTCTTACAGAATTTCAGAATCTAAAACAATACAAAAGAGTTTTTTCACTGCAGAGTAATACAGTTATACATTCAATTTAGCATCTAAACATTTAGCGATTACATTGTCACTTCTTTTAATAGCTTAATATCTTGTACCTTAATAAATTCCTGTAGCATCAGACTCCAATTTAATAACCACCTATTTTTATTCCTTTTCTTCAACAAAACAAAACTAAAGAATTGTGATCTTAGCTTACATGTATATTACAAAAGTTTATGCAAATACTAATCTTTATTTTACTTTCAAACTTAACAGTCAATCTTCAATGGTGTTTTTATTATTTACATGCTTTGTCAAAACCCCTTAAAACCAGATCCGGTTATCCAAAGTGGCATTTTTCAACCCTCGCCCCTTTTCCAGTTAACTCTCACGTGGTTAGCTTGCTCACCAGTGTGGAATAGGCTTTTGTATACTCCTTTCATAGGAGTTATTTTATCAACAATGTTTTCCAAACTTAGCCCATCTTCTGAACTTCCACACAATTCTTTATTTTTAAGCAAGTAGTTAGTTTTATCTTCAGGACCCTTCATTCTATTAGTTTTCAGTTTAATATCTGCAAGCGATCCCTCTTTGTCCAAACAACATTTCAAATTCTGCCTCTTCACAGCACACCCTTGAATAACATTAGCGAGTGGGGTACCTTTACATTCCAAATCAACCTGTAATTGATTCGCAGGCACCTTGTTAACAAGCCATTGTTCCTTCAGCCTGGTTACTGCTCCTGACACCAATCCAGACTTTAAATTTTCTTCATTCAATTTAGGAACTACACTTTTCCCTTCTCTTTCAATAATAATATCCACATCATCACCTTTTATCTCCTCACTAACTTTTAACACACCTTTGAACACAAACAACTGGGAATTCTCACTTCCCACCAGTACGAAGGTTAACCCTTTCTTCACTGAACCAAGTCCATCTGACCCACAAGGGCTGCATTCCTTTTTAACTGAATCAGATACCTCAGACCCTTCCTGAGTTTCATTACTAGGTTCAGTACCACGTGCATCCACATCTTGAACACACTCAAACGGGACATCTGCCTCTTTCAGGCTTTCAATACCCGTCCCCTTTTCAAATTCTAAGTTCCCCTGATCCTCCCAGTTACACTCTGGGCAACTCCCTTCCGGAGTAAACTCAACCCTGCGGGCTGAAACAACCTCATCTGCCAACCCAGCAGACTCCTTCAAGGTAATGGCATCCTTTTCATCTAGGACTGCCCTTATTTCATTATCGTGAACACATTTAAATTCTTCAACTTCTTCAAACAGTTCTGTCAAGCCAGACAGATCATCCATGTCCAATCCTGGACCTTCTAATAGCCTTATCTGTTTCTCATTTTTACTCAGTGTCTCTATAAATTTCCTCCTGGCTAAGGGTAGGTCTACCTTCTCTCCTTTACTCTCTTTCACC
This sequence comes from Hemitrygon akajei, assembly GCF_048418815.1. Lineage (NCBI taxonomy): Eukaryota > Metazoa > Chordata > Chondrichthyes > Myliobatiformes > Dasyatidae > Hemitrygon > Hemitrygon akajei. The sequence continues at coordinate 13,826,727 of NC_133150.1, read as the reverse complement.
TCCCTATTCTCCGTTTTACCACCCTCTAACCCCTCTTGGTACAGGGTCGGTAAAAACATCTCAGCCAAATCCACACAGGACTCATTTAAACTGGTCTCTTTCTCAGCTGCCTTTCTCGACATGCTGCGAGTGGTCGCGCATGCGGGATAGATCTTGGAACCTAGGGGCGGGTCCTCAACACTTACAGGCTGGCTCGTCAGCTTCATTGCTGACCAAACCTCACCACCAGCTAAATCGTTACCAAGAAGGACGTCCACACCTTCTCTCAGGAATTCTGATTGCACCCCTATTTCAACTGGTCCAGATACCAGATCACAATTTATAATGATCCTATGCAAAGGTACAGCTTCTGTCCCTTTTCCTATGCCTCTCAAAACTACCTCTCCCATCTCAGGACCAAAATCTAGTACCTTACTGAGAATCAATGACTGCTCAGCTCCAGTATCTCTCCAGATCCGCACTGGAACTGGTGCTTCTTCCTCTTTCACAGACACGGTCCCTTCTGAAATAAATTTCTCATGCCCCTCTCATATTCTATCTACCTGGGGCTTTCTCATCGATTTGCTGATCGACACAATACATCCTGTAGGGACTGCTGCTTTCCCTTTTCCTGTCTCCTTCCTCGGAGCAAAGCACTTAGATGCAATATGACCCACCTTTCCACAATTAAAACAGGTCAAGCCAGGAACCCTCCTGCCAGCTTGCCTTTCTTCCTCCTTACTTTTACCCCAAGCTCCCAGCTGAATTTCTGCCTCAGCCGGCGGGCTTTCTCTACTGTTCCTACGGTCTTTCTGGTAACTCTTAGTCGAGGAAAACTTTGTCTTGTGGGTTAGGGCATATTCATCTGTGAACCTGGCAAATTTGGATATGGACTTATTCGGCTTCTTGTTCAAATACATCCGGATATCATCCGAAACACAACCTTTAAATTCCTCAATCAGAATTAACTCCCTGAAACGCCAAAAATCCTCTTCCACCCTTTCTGCCACACACCAGCGATCCAAGAGCACACCCTTCTCATAGGCAAACTCTGCATACGTCTGATTCCACACTTTCTTTAAATCTCTGAACTTTTGTCTATATGCCTCAGGTACCAATTCGTAGGCCCGAAGAATGGCCTGTTTTACTTCCTCGTAATTCTCATACTCCTCCTCCTCCACAGACAATGCCGCATATGCCCGTTGTGCCTTCCCTTTTAACACACTTTGTAACAATGCAACCCACTGCTCTTTGGGCCACTTCTGATTCACTGCCACCTTTTCAAAATGCAAGAAGTAACTATCAACATCTGTCTCCTCGAACGGAAATACTAACCTAAACTCCCTACTAACATTAAACCTCTCCTCTCAGTCTGCCCCTTGAGCTCTTCACTCTTGCCTTAATTTCTCCATGTCCAGCTCATGCTGCCTCTGTTTCTCCTTCTCCCTCTGCTTTTCAGCTCTTTCCTTCTCCTTTTCAGCTGCTTCCAGCTCTTATAACCTAAATTCATGCTCCCTCTGCTTTTCAGCTCTTTCCTTCTCCTTTTCAGCTGCTTCTTTCTCCCTTTTCACCTCTAACTCTTTTAGCTGGAGCTCATACTCCCTTTTCCTCTGTTCCACGTCCAGCCTCAATTTCTCCAACTCTAACTGAGCCGTCCCAATAGCTGGTACCTTTTCAGGGATATTGTCCAATACCTCAGCCGAAAACACATTCGTCTCAATATAATACTGAGTTATGGCCCTCCGCATCTCCCACTTTTTCATTGACAACCTCACCTCTGCAAGATTTAGTCCTTTCGCAATATTTACCAAGTCCGACTTTGTGGCCCCCTCTAGTGCCTTCAAAGTCGGGTTTTGTGTAAATTCGTCTACGTCCATCTTTGCTGGTTTCCCGTCTGGTTACCTGCACAACCAGATCCAAGTCTGGACTTAAAAGCCCGATTTACTGGCCCTCCAATTTGGTATCAAATCCCGGACGAGCACCCAAGTTGTTACGAACCCCGTAACTGGGTGTCTTACCAGCAAAGATAGGAGTAGCCGTTGAAGTCTGATGATACTATTTTTAACAGTATTTATTAGTAAAAATACACAAAAATAATATCAATGCAAATATACAGATAATATACGTCATCAATACTAAACCTAAAAGTGCAGGTATAATAATAATCAATAAGAAATAGCTCTATCGTTGTCTAGGGGATAATGAATTGTCCAATGGAAGTATAAAGTTCAGTTCAGTTCATACAGGCTGCAGTCGTTGTTGATCACTGTGTTGCAATTGTTGGAGAGAGAGAGAGAGAGAGAGAGAGAGAGAGAGAGAGAGAGAGAAACTTGCCGACTTTCCTTGTACGACCTTGATCCGTATCCGTCCTTTAGCTAGACTGTACCGTGGAGGACTCGTCACCCAGGCAAGGGTGGAAACACACACAAGCCCCCACCAGTCTCATAGCGTCTCTCCTGGTGCGTCTGAGGGGTGTTTCCCCAGACCCTACTTTTATCCCCACTCACGGGGTCTCAGATGTCAATCAGGTTGGGATGATGCAATCCCTCAACCAGACCACTCTGGTTGCCCCCTGAGGGGTTTCAATGAATAGTACAGTACTCAATACACAATTCCTTCTCCAAGAGACAATAGCAGTAATCAGTGGTTCCGTTCCGCTTTTGTTAGAAGGAGACATTCCACTTTTGTGTATTCCTGCATTGTCAATAACAACTACCTTTTCTGTTATCCTGCGTCTCTCTCTCATTCCTGACATGCTGTGTATCTCTCTCATTTCCTGGGTATCAGACCCGAAATAATAGCGAGTTTGCGATTCTCAAAAAAGGGGGGGGGGGGGGCGGGCATTGGCGATTCTGTACCCTTCTGCCCATCAGAGTTGCTCCTCATTCGTAACAGACCATTCACCATGTATGCATTTACATTAATGTTTAGTGCTGAGCTGACAGTAATCTATCTTCTACTTGAATGATAGATTGATAACTTGAATGACAACTTTGCAAAAAAGAGTGATTTGGATCATTGTGTAGCCAACCAACTGCTTCTGAAATGCATTCTATTATAGGAAATACGGCAATCTCCATACGGCAGAGTCCAGCAAGCAGCAAGGGGATAATAATCAGATCCTTTTACTTTAGCTTTGCTATTTAATGGATAAATGCACAAGGATAATTTCATGCAATTCTAAGAATAGTATGGCAGTAAAACTCAGGATAATCAATTGGCATGCCCCTAGAGTGAGGGGTTTAGATGGGATGGAGTTTGTTATGTGTGTTCAGGAAGGTTTCTTGACACAATATGCAGATCAGACTACAAGAGGAGAGGCTGTACTCGATCTGGTATTGGGAAATGAACCTGGTCAGGTGTCAGATCTCTCAGTGGGAGAGCATTTTGGAGATGGTGATCGCAATTCTATGTCCTTTACCACAACATTGGAGAGGGATAGGAACAGGCAAGTTAGAGAAACATTTAATTGGAGTAAGGGGAAATATGAAGCTATCAGACAGGAACTTGGAAGCATAAATTGGGAACAGATGTTCTCAGGGAAATGTACTGAAGAAATGTGGCAAATGTTCAGGGGATATTTGCGTGGGGTTCTGCATATGCACGTTCTAATGAGACAGGGAAAGGATGGTAGGGTACATGTATGATGGTGTATAAAGGCTGTTGTAAATCTAGTCAAGAAGAAAAGAAGAGCTTATGAAAGGTTCAAAAAGCTAGGCAATGATAGAGCTCCAGAAGATTATAAGGCTAGCAGGAAGGAACTTAAAAATGAAATTAGGAGAGCCAGAAGGGGCCATGAGAAGGCCCTGGTGGATAGGATTAAGGAAAACACCAAGGCATTCTACAAGTATGTGAAGAGCAAAAGGATAAAACGTGAGAGAATAGGAGCAATGAAGTGTGACGGTGGAAAACTGTGTGTGGAACCAGAGAAGATAGCAGAAGTAATTAATGCGTACTCAAAAAAGGGAGTAAGCCCAGGAAATTATAGACCAGTGAGTCTTACTTCAGTGGTTGGTAGGTTGATGGGGAAGATCCTGAGAGGTAGGATTTATGAACATTTGGAGAGGCATAATATGATTAGGAATAGTCAGCACGGCTTTGTCAAATCCTGGTTGTGCCTTACGAGCCTGATTGAATTTTTTGAGGATGTGTCTAAACACATTGATGAAGGTAGAGCAGTAGATGTAGTGTATATGGATTTCAGCAAGGCATTTAACAAGGTACCCCATGCAAGGCTCATTGAGAAGTAGGGAGGCATGGGAACCAAGGAGGCATTGCTTTGTGGATCCAGAACTGGCTTACCCACAGAAGGCAAAGAGTGGTTGTAGATGGATCATATTTTGCATGGAGGCCGGTGATCAGTGGTGTGCCTCAGTGATCTGTTCTGGGACCCCTACTCTTTGTGATATTTATAAATGACCTGGATGAAGAAGTGGAGGGATGGGTTAATAAATTTGCTGATGACACAAAAGTTGGAGGTGTTGTAGATAGTGAGGAGGACTGTCAGAGATTACAGCGGGACATTGATAGGATGCAAAACTGGGCTGAGAAGTGGCAGATGGAGTTCAACCCCAATAAGTGTGAGGTGGTTTATTTTGGTAGGTCAAATTTGATGACAGAATATAGTATTAATGGTAAGACTCTTGGCAGTGTGGAAGATCAGAGGGATCTTGGGGTCCAAGTCCATAGGACACTCAAAGCTGCTGCACAAGTTGACTCTGTAGTTAAAAAAGCATATGGTGTATTGGCCTTCATCAATCGTGGGATTGAGTTTAGGAGCCGAGAGATAATGTTGCAGCTATATAGGACCCTGGTCAGACCCCACTTGGAGTACTCTGGTCAGTTCTGATCGCCTCACTACAGGACGGATGTGGAAAGAGTAGAAAGTGTGCAGATGAGACTTAAAAGGATGCTGTCTGGATTGGGGAGCATGCCTTATGAGAATAGGTTGAATGAACTTGGCCTTTTTTCCTCGGAGTGATGGAGGATGAAAGGTGACCTGATAGAGGTATATGAGATGATAAGAGGTATTGATCGTTTGGATAATCAGAGGCTTTTTCCCAGGGCTGAAAAGGCTAACATGAGAGGGCACAGTTTTAAAGTGCTTGGAAGTAGTTACAGAGGAGATGTCAGGGGTAAGTTTTTTCCATAATGACTGGTGAGTGCATGGAATGGGCTGCTGGCGATGGTGGAGGAGGTGGATACGATAGGGTCTTTTAAGAAAGTGCTGGACAGGTATATGGAGCTCAGAAAAATAGAGGGCTATGGTTAACCCTAGGTAATTTCTCAGGTAAGGACATGTCCGGCACAACTTTGTGGGAAGCTTGGAAGCCTTGATGGTTTGGTGGCTGGTTCACTGGCTTTGGATTACCAATCTTCCTTTGAGCACATTGGGACTGATTTCCCCACTCACTTCAAATTCACACAGTTTGATGGAAAATTTATTACACCACTGCGTAACATTACAAAAAAATCTAAAATAAAATTGTATTGTAATGTTCATGAGGGTACTCTCCAATGATTCAGAAATTCTATTAACCTAACACCACCAGAGTCCCAAGGTTGCTGGATTGTCAGTTTTACTGCACATGATCTTTCCCATCCACCTAAGATGGCAGATTTGGACAAATAAACTCCCTTCTTGTGTTACCTGATGAGGTAACTGTAGCCTTTGGCCAGGAGTAGGTGTTGTCAGATGTTGCCCAAACTTCATTTAGTGTTTCAACCATTGACCAATGCACTCCCCGGCTGGTGGGTCAGCAGTGTTGGCCAAGTCTCTGCCCATCTGCTCTTGACTTCCAGCTCAACTCCTCTCACCTGCTCCATATCCAGAAAGGGGCTCTTTCTGCTTCCCCCCACCCCGTGAGCTGCTTGGTTCTTGCTCTTTTCATCAAGGCCCGGTGCAGACACCAACCTCCATACTGACCTGCCGGGAATACTGTACACCAGATCTCCATGGGAAATAGACATGTCTCCTATCCTTTGTCCCTGAACTCTTGGACTGAGGACTCGTACTTCAGGGCCTTCCTCTCGTGAGCCTCCTCACACTCTTCCTCCTTTGGTACTGTGAGATTCACCAGGACTACTTTCTTGTCTTCAGTGGACCACAGTGCAATGTTTGGTCGAAGTGTGGTTTGCACCACCTCCGGGAACTGCAGCTTCCTCACCAAATATGGGGAGGAAGCTGCCAATGTGCAGCAGATTGGACTTCAGCCTTTTTGATATGACTGGTGTGGCAACTCGCCTTGATGAAAATGACCGCCCTGTTTGCCTCTCTGCCAGCTAATCTCTTTTCACGGCTCACTATCGGCCCGATCTTGTTTTGACTCCTGCTTGGTTTATTAGCTTGTCATCAGAGCCCCTCAGTGTAAACACAACTCTACACTTTTCCAACTTGAACTCTTCCACTAATGATGACAACAGGAGCTGTAGCTGGCCTGATCTTACGTGGAACCCCATTGAAGAAAAACTTGGGGGGGATCCCCAGCCAGCTCTCCAGGTGCTTGTTGACTTTCCTCTCGGTGCCTTCTATTGTGATCATGGGGAACCTGTACGCTGTGAAACACCAGACCATCCTTGGCAGAAGACCATGCTTGTACAACCAAGTTTTAAATTTACCAGGGAGTCCGGTTTAGTTGATCTTCTTCAGTCTGCTTTACAGTACAGGCAATATTGGCGCTGTCTGTCATTGCTGCACTAAACCCCTTTCCAAGGCACTTTACTGGGTTGTCCTCTATGGATGGAATGACTTCTCCCTGTACTTGAAGGACTGAACTTGCTAGTAACCTTGCCCTTTTTGATCACCATGCATCTGGACTTATCGGCTGTGAAGGTAATCCTAGCCCAAGTAGCTACGTTGTCCAGGGTTTCCAATACCCGTCTTGCTTGGACATGGGTTACAGTGGTAACTGTGATGTCATCCATGAACGCCCATATTGCAGGTTGTTGGATGCCGGGCTCCAACACTGGGCCTTGGGTTACATCTGCTGCTGCTGCTGATATGAGGAGGTTCATACCCATGACAGACATAATTTAAAAAGCTGAAATAAAACCGTATTGTATTGTTAATGAGGGTACTCTCCAATAATCCAGAAAATCTATTAATCTAACACCACCAGAGTCCCAAGGTTGCTGGATTGCCAGTCTTACTGCACATGATCTTTTCCATCTGCTTGAGATGGCACTTTTGGACAAATAAACTCCCTTCAATAATCAAGCCTTTCTAAATCAGCCATTGAGTGTGGGACATTTGGATTCTGTATAAATGATAACAAGTACAATCTGTAATACAGAGAGAGCTAGGCGTACAAGAACATGGGTTCCTGAAAGTGGAGTCACGAGTAGATGGGGGTGAGAAGCTTATAATTTGCTCCATGTGGAACAAATTTGAACAGCAACAACTTGCATTTATAGACCATCTTAAAATACCAAAGCAGAGCATACTGAAGTCTCAAAAGGGAATCTGACACTGATCTATATGAGGTGATGTTAAGGCAGAAGACTGAGAGATTCACCAGTCAAATAAGCAACATCTCAAGGGAGAAAATGATGGTGGAGGAAGTGAGAATAAGGACAGGAAATCCAGAGATGAGGACCTTGGTAGATGAAGGGACGATCTCCATTGTAGGGATGAATAAGGGACCAGATATTTTAGAAGGAGGTAAGAGAGGTGATGTAGGGATGGAAAATGTCGAAAATGTCGCAAGGTTTTCATCTCTTTGTTATCGGAAGTGGAGGAAACATAGGCACAGTCTGTGGCATGGTAGAAAAATTAAACACAGGGCGAAAAAAAACAGTAAATGGCAGGCCGTTGGTTTGTGTCATAATGCAGAGAGAACTAGAAGAACAAGTTTCCTGAAGGGGGTGTCACAAGTAAATGGAGGCAAGGAAGGTGTGTGGCATGCTGGCATTTATCAGACATGAAATTGGGTACAAGAGTTGAGACATCATGTCATAGGTATAAAAGTTGGGGAGAATGCTCTTGGAGTTTTGTGTGCAGTTTCAGTCGCCTACTTACAGGACAGATGCCATTAAGTTAGCATGGATGTTGCTGGGGCTACAGGGATTGAGTGATAAGGCGAGACTGGATAGCCTGCCACTATTTTTTTTCTTGGAGCTGAAGAGGCTGAATCATAATCTTCTCATGGGGCAGAAAGGACGTAAATAAAGCAGGTAGTAATAACCTTTCTCTCAGGGTATGGGAATGTAAAACTGGAGGGCAAAGGCTTAAAGTGAGAGGGGAATAACTTAAGGGGGACCTGAGGGGCAACTTTGTCATGCAGAGGATGGTTAATGTATGGAATGAGGTACCAGAGGAGTTGATAGAGGTGGGTGCAATTACATGTTCAAAAGGCATTTAGGTAGGGTAGGGAAAAGAGGGACTCAGGGTTTATGTTAATAAATGGTCAGGATGGATGAGTTGGGTTGAAGAGCAGCTTCTGTGCTATACTACTCGTAATAGTCTAATAGGAAACATTGCTGTTACATCTATATATATACATCTTTATTAACGTTTCAGGTCACGGCAGCATTGCGATGCCTGTAATGGCAAAGCTCATGGTGGAATCGATGCTCCCATTATCCATGTGGGTGGGATAAATCTTAATATTTTGTTGAAACATTGAACACAACATTCATTCTGTGTGGGAAATTTGATCATATAATTTTGCTTCTTATCCATGGAGTAAACAGGCATATAATACACATGTTAATAAGTATGGCTTCTGTATCTATTTAGTATGGATCTGTACCTGCAGGCAAAATGCCCAAGTAGACAAATGCCACTCAGAAAGTTTGTTGCTATTTGGACTGGATTATTCTAGTTCAGTAGATGATTCTGGTCTCCAATTTGAAAGTATTCCAGAAGGAGATTACCAAGATACGAAAGCAGGTTTGCTAGGCCTTTCTTCCACGCAGATGCTGCTGCTGTCCAGGTTGGGATCCGGCTGGGTTTGAACTCTGTACCATCTGCCCTGAAGTCCAGTACTGATGCCACTACACCACCAGCCAGCTTCAATTTAGTGTAGAAAATTACTATTAAAATATCATGGAAACTATATTTCACTGCACAAATTTACTGCTGGCATTACCCTATCTATTACTCTAAAAGGGCAAAGGAACATTCTATGTAGTTACTGCGATTTATCTTCTGACATATGACAAATAAATTGTTGAATATAAATAGGCACGTGTAAAATGTGAACAACGAGTCCCTATATCATCTCTGATTTGAAATAATCAGACCCGTGAAGCCACATTTCACGGTGAGGCAGAACTAGGAATGGCTCTGAATGAAGACTGCAGATCTAATGGCCTCAGGTTAGACATAGCTATTGCCTTCTCACTGGTATCCAAATGTAGCTTTGGTACACTGAACACGCATTGCTCTTTATTCCCAAATATATTTCTTTAATGTTTATTGGCTTGCACAAGCTCTGATTATTGCATTAGGATTCAGTTTGTCATATGATGCTACTTAGATTTATCCCTAACATATGACAAATAAATCACTTGATATAAATATTGAATTGAATTGACTTTATTTCTTACATCCTTCACATACATGAGGAGTAAAAATATTTACATTACGTCTTCATCTAAATGTGCAATGTACAATCATAATAACTTATAATAATTAGAACAGTCTGTGTAATATAGAGTACACTCAAAACAGTGTGAGTTCATCAGTCTGATGGCCTGGTGGAAGAAGCTGTCCCAGAGCCTGTTGGTCCTGGCTTTTCTGCTGCAGTTTCCCGGATGGTAGCAGCTGGAATAGATTGTGGTTGGGGTGACCAGGGTCACCAGTGATTCTATGGACCCTTTTTACACATCTGTATTTGTAAATGTCCTGAATCATTGGAAGTTCACAACTACAGATGCACTGGGCTGTCCGCACCACTCTCTGCAGAATCCTGTGATTAAGGGAGGTACAGTTCCCATACCAGGTAATGATGCAGCAAGTCAGGATGCTCTCAATTGTGCCCCTGTAGAAAGTTCTTAGAACTTGAGGGCACATACCAAACTTCCTGAACCATCTGAGGTGAAAGAGGTGTTGGTGTGCCTTTTTCACCACACAGCCGTTGTGTACAGACCACATGAGGTCCTCAGTGATGTGGATGCTGAGGTACTTAAAGCTGTTCATCCTCTCATGCCCAGATCCATTGATCTCAATAGGGGTTAGCCCATCTCCATTCCTCCTGTAATCGACAACCAGTTCCTTTGTTCTTGGAACATTGAAGTAGAGGTTGTTTTCTTAACACCACTGTGTCAGAAAGATGACTTCTTCCCTGTAGGCCACCTCGTTATTGTTTGAGATTAGGCCAATCAATGTAGTGTCGTTGGCAAATTTAATTAGCAGATTGGAGTTGTGGGTGGTGATACGGTCATGGGTATACAGGAAGTAAAGGAGGGGACTTAGTACACAGCCATGAGGGGATCCTGTGTTGAATAAGTGTGTATTAACTGCAATTGTTAAACATGATTAATCAGACAACTTTTCACTGCATGGTGCAGAACCATGGTGGCTCGTTTTATTACCACACCCAAAATGCTAGGACAAAATGTACATGCACACACAGTACACAGAAAATGGAAATGCATTCAGATAACATAATAATAATTCTGGCACCTTTCCTCTTCCATGTCAGCCCTGAGGAACGGTCTTGGCTCAAAATGTTGACTGTTTATTCATTTCTATAGATGCTGCCTGACCTGCTGAGTTCCTCCAGCACTTTTTTGTGAGTTGCTTTGGATTTCCAACATCTGTATGTTTTCTTGTGATCATAATAATAACATTGTATTCCTCCCCATGTCAATTCAAAGAACATTTTAATCCTTTCAGCCTTTATTATTATTTTGTCTCAGTTTATTAGGAGATCTCTTTCATGATAGCTTGAGCTTAATGATTTCCAGGTATAAAGATTTTGTTTTGACATCTATTGAAGTTGCTTGATTTATTCTTTAGCCTTGAGTTTAATTAGTTTTGATTAATCACAGAGAATGGTTGTTTGAGTGTTATGAGCAAATTTGAATGTTGCAGGATAATTTGTGAATCATTCATTGCTGCAACCGAGGAGAAGTTTACAGTAGTAACTTCAAATAACTGCATGTCATATTGGGAAGCTTGCTTCTTGAAGTGTTTCCAGAAGTGCTGTATCCTCAGGCAGTAGTGACCTAGATCTGAATTTCATGTGTTTGTCTGCATTAAATTTCATGGTGATTGTCTTGGCTTTGGCAAGCTCGTGTACATATATATTGACGGCCTGTCTCACAGGCTGTCTTTAAAAATCAAGTTCAATTAGCAATTTTCCTATCATTGCATGCAGCACTCCTTTCCAGATCTGTAAACACTAACAAATTTTAACTTCAGCAATTTCTTTTTACATTGGCACGAGCAGTATGGATGATATTCAGCAACATTTGTATCATTCTCTTTGCCTTACTATTGGTTTGTGGCTAATCAGGCTTGATCCTGTAACATATGAATCCTAGGTAGTATGCAAATGTCCTGACATCATCACTGTTGAATGGAAACACCCTATTATTCATCCTTACTTTTCATCATACATCAAACAATGCAAGGACATGATCAGGCTTTGGAATGGCAATTTTTGTAGGAGTAGAACTAAGTTTCTATTAAAAAAAAGGCCATACTATAGTGATTGACAATCATAAGTAAATTAACACCCGAATGTAGATTTGCAAGGTCAATATTAAAAGGAATTCTTGGTCCATTGTTGACTTGATATCAGAGTTATTGGACTATGAAATATTTGCTGAGTTTTGAATTCAAATATACCATCTATTCTGTCTTAACCGTTGTTTAGTTTTCATTAGTCTTTGAAGGCCTTCATCAGCAATGCCTACAATGAATTTGTATAGTACACCTAGGTGCAGTCAGAAGTCCATAATACATCCTGCAGGGGACAAATACAACACAAGGGGGTGTCTTCTCTGACCTGTTTCCATTTTGTGATTTGCTGTTATGGAAAGGGGTAGCAAAATGCGAAAACGTATCGATGCTTCTCCTTGGATTGGTGTCATAGTTAAGCATTACTCATGTAATTACTCAAATAAGGTTCCTGGACTGGATTCCCTTTCCTCAGCGCTAGACTAGCTCCGATGACTGTGAGCTCACTTTCGGGGACTGAGGTCAATATTCTGTGTGCTATTTGCTTACTTCGTTATTGTTCGCTCGATTTGTTCTTTACACATTCTTTGATGTCTTTGTTGTGTGGGGTTTTTAAATGAGTTCTATTGTCTTTCTTTGTTTTGTGGCTGCCTGCAAGAAAAAAGTCTCGAGATTGTACGCAGTATACATACTTCGAGATAATAAATGTACTTTGAACTTTGAATATCACATGTTGTTCTTTATGATTACTGGTACCTGTTGTAAGCACTTCATATAGAAGTGCGGGCACTGTGCCGGCTAGTTGGCCCAAGATGCTGAGCTGAAATGTAAAGAACTGACATTATGCCAAAAAGGGTGTCATGGTCATGGAATAGATGTTCACACACTTGGAACTGAATGTCTTCTGCAATGATAATATTCCCAGAGTTATCTAAAATACCTGCCCTGGAACTTCCTTAATCAGTAAAAGTAGGGTAACAATAAAGGTTGTTGATAGATTGTTCAATTATCTTAGTGGTGTGCCTTTTGTTAACCAGAACATTGCTTTGTGAGTTGCCAGCACTCCTTTCTACCCATGAGCGAGTGCTCTGACAAGACTGGTGAATAAAAAATATTTACTTAGGAACAACAGAATCACTGATGACCTCTGCATTGGCTTCATCGTTCACTTCATAATCTGATTAGCTCTCAATTGCTCTGTTCTCTGAAAGTGACAGGAAAGAAACATATTGTTTTCATTTGCTCGGGTCCTGCATAACTCCAGTCACCAGCTTGTTATTGTAAGCAGCCTGAGCACTTTGATATCCTTTTCAAGATGTCTCCTTGAAGTTGCTTCATGTGTATCCTTCTATGGCATACAATTCAACTTCCACTCAAGATCAGGAAATTGTTACTTTGCAGCAAGTTGCATGTAATATTGATGAATTGTTTTGTTTGCCTCCTGCTTTGTGTAATAAGGCAGAATTGTCTTGTAGCTTATTATACTGTGGTGGGAAGTGCAATGTTTGCTTCAGTGTGGTTAGCAGCGGTAGATAATAACTTGTTATAAATATCTTGTAATTTTTCATTGCGCACAGTATAAAAGGAGGTTGCCTTTTCTTACATCAATTGCCAGTTGATGCAAGTCACTTTTTCCTAAGGGGCACAATCATGAATAGCTCATACTGCAGACCTGATGGCCCGGAGTTAGACATAGTAATTGCCATCTCCCAGTGCATGAAAAGATTGAGAACTGGAGAATTGTTGCTTATTCTAATGTTTCTATATATATCAAAACACACACAAACCGATCAAGATGATGGCAAGTACACCTCCATTTTGTTCAGACCTGGTGCCATTGTAAACTGTGTATGTTAAACTTTTGAAAGGAGCGACCAAATGAACAAACTCATTTCTACATCATGTAGAATTACTGCTATTTCCTATCTTACTACATACAAGACAAAAGTACTCCTGAAACTACAGTATGCATTCTGCTGCTTGCGATACTGTATTTTTTCTTTTTGTTAAGTTAGTCAAGATGCTGTTAAAAGTGCCACAATTGTTCTTTGTATTTGTAAGACTGGAAGTTTGGAAATCTAATCGGAGCATTTCCTTTTGATCTTTCATACAATTTTACATAATTTTCTTTGATGTAGTGGACTTCCTGAAGTTGGCACAATTAGGACAACACATTAACTGACCTACAAACATTCTGCAGGACGAACTGTGCAGTCAAGCAGCATTTTCAAGGCAGAAGGAACTGTTGTCAGGTTGAAATTCTGCATCAAGTTACTGGCTTTCTTCCCTTTCCGCTCTCAGTGCTGGTGCAGGGTGTTGACACACAATGTCAATGGTTCCTTCTCCCACCCCACTCTCGATTCTGCTTGACCGACTGAGTCGCCCCACACTTTATTAGTTGTTCCAAATTCCAGCGTCTGCAGGCTCTTGTGTCTCCAATTAACTTAGCTAGGCTGCCTGACTTCTACTTCCATTCAGTCTGTTTACAAGCAGAAATGTCATACTAAAACGTGATTTATAAATGTGGATACTACTTAAGTAGTATGTAGAAAATATACAGAGGATTTTAAGAACTTGGGGACATTCTAAATCCAAGACAATCTTTCATTTTCTCTTCTGAATCTTATCTGTTTCAAGGGAAAAATGTTTTTTAGTGCTAGTGTCAAAAGTCAAAAAAATGATGACACCAGCAACATTTTCCAATTTCTAGAGTTGTGGCATAATTAATAATGGACTCTGACAGGCCCAGGCCAAGAATAACCCGAGAAACTGCATTTTCTGAGCATTTTTACCAAACTCTTTTCAGTCTCTCAAATGTTGGTCAATATGCCAGTACTAATAAGGCACATAAAAAAGATTTGTTATTTGGAACAGAAGTGATCGCAGAAATGCAAATCCTTCCTCTTAACACACAGAATGTATTTTACAGCATGAAGTTTTTAAAGTCTGACATCAAAATGCTGAGATGCTAACGATTCATAAAATAATCAACAACTTAATAATATTGGGTATGGACAACTGTAGTATTTAAGTATTCTGAACATTTGCCTCCGATATTTAATGAATTGAAATGCCAAACGTTATTTCCTTAGTCTGTGAAACTAAGAATGAAGTGGAACTATGGTATACCATAATTGACAGCTAATGGTCAATAGAAGTTTTATCATTTATAATGTATGGACGTTGTTGGCAAGACATGGATGTAATGCTGGTCTTGAGAAGGTCTTGGCGGCCACCTAAAAGCATTCCTATCTTTTTGATGTTGTTTATCCCATGGCACTACTAGGTGGGCTGGTCCAGGATTTATCTCTGGTGTTGATGATGGAGCAGAGACATTTTTTCTAATGTAGCATCTGGCTGGAAGTAAAGCTTACCTTGTTCTTGATTAGGATTTTGGTGGTGGAGTTGGTATAGCCTATGTATCTACAAATATTTCTTTTGTAGGTGGTACACACCAAAGCCTCAGTACGCCAGTGGTGCTGTGAGTAAATGTTAATTGTAATGGATATATTGTCAATCAAGTGAGCTGTTTGGCCTTCTGTTTGGAAGGTACTCATTCAGGAAGGAGAGAATATTCCTTCACACTGCTGAATTATGTTTTGTAGATGGTGCAAAGGTTTGCTTTGTGAGATGTCATATGCAATGGGATATCCAGCCATTACTGCTACAACATTTCTGCAGCTGCTTCAGTTGAGGTTGTTAATGCTGACTTTGGGATGTTGTTGGTGGGGATTTTATAATGTGATATAATGTTGATTCTTTACAGAGATATTTGTGTGAGCGAATTGCGATGAGTTACGTAACAGATTACGCCTGAGTGCTTTCTAGGTCTTGATGCATGTAGGGATTGACGGCTTTGATTGTTGAGGAGCTTTGAATGGAAATGAACTTTATAAAATTAAAAACAATCTTCCCTACTTCTGACCTTATAATGACAGAAAGATAATTAATGAATGTTACCTGCAGGTAGCTGAATGGGACTAGTGCCTTGTAGAACTTCTACACTGATGTCAGATTACACAGATGATTGATCATCAGCATCCAGGTCTACCTTTGTGTGTGAGCATGTTCTCATCCATTGGTGTATTTTCCCCGTAATACCCCATGATTTCAGTTTAATTGGGGCTCCTTGGTGCTACACTGTAAAGCACTGCCTTATATCATGGAAGCTCTTACCCCACCTTTGCAATTCAGCCAATTGGTATTTAGCTGGGTTAAGCCTATGATGAGGTCTGGAGCCAACTGGTCCTGGAGAATTATGACATGAATAAAAAGATTATTGGACAGTAATGAGTCATTCGGTAGCATCGTCAACAACACCTCAATTACTTTAATGATGATTGGGATTTGACTGATTTGCTAACAATTAGCTTTATTGGATATTTGTGCAATAGGCAATTTTTCATATTGTCAAATATGTTCCAGTAGTGAAGCATGTCTTCACGTTCTCTACATTTAGTGAGTAGGCTTCTTTCTCTCCACCTGTTTACTAATGTGTCTGGTGTAGAATCCGAAATTTTAAAAAAGTGGAGCAAGCCCACTCTTGTGCCATTTCTCAATGTCTCTCAGATACAAGTATGTTCCAGATTCACTCTCAGTACCTGCTCCAGCGATGATACATCACCACTTTCTGAAGTGAAGAGTGGTTTTAACTGCCTCAGGTCTATAATGACATCCAACCCGCCAGGTGATTGACTGCTGGCTCACACTATTGATGACTATGCAAATGCTCAATCTTGTATTGCAATTGCTGCTGCCTTTTTAAGTACACAAAGATCATTGCCCCCGTGAAGTTCATGTTAGCTGAAAGGGAGGTCTTTAGGTTAATCTATCTTCCCAGCTCCTGACCCTTCACCTTGAGCTCATTCATGCATGTTTTAAATGTGATGAAGTTTTCTGCAAACCTCTCCCACCCCCAACTACATCTCACTGTTCCCAAGACTCTCAAGGAGTAACCATCCAGATCCCTGCTCTCTTCGAGTGAAAAATGGTTTCCTCAATTCCTCTTAAATACTTGTGCCAAATACCTTAAGCCCACTTGTAGCTATTGATCTCCCTGGTAAGGTAAAAGAAAAAGTGACTCCTTTTCATCCTGAATGGCTTCTTATTATTTTATATATGATTATCACTGTAAAGTACTTGTATATCCCCTCCTCAATCTCTTTTATTGAACAGAAAGCAATCTCAGCCCCAGCAGTATCTCCTCACATAAAATTCTTCATTTCCTGCACCCTCTATGCAAATCCTTTCTGATGTCTCTAGAGGCTTTCACATCTTTCCTGTAAGGCAGTGAGCATCACTCTCAGACTGTGGCCTAACTAATGTCTGTTAGCCCATGTAACTTCTCATTAATAACTCCGTGCTGAGTCTTCTTGTTTAAACTGTGGCTTTTTAAATGATAAATTATGCTTCCAGTAATGATTGCTTCCAGTAATTCTCCCTGCAAATGTTAGATTGACTGGCCTGCAATTTCTCAGTCTATCCTTTTCTCTTCTCTATGATACTCAATTAGTAGACTTCTGACGCTCCTGTACCAGGCCTGTAAACAACAGGGTTGGGACTATTGTTCATTGTCTGTTTATACAGCCTGGAATACATTTAATCAAAGACAAATCACTTACCCAATTTAAAGATGCTATAGTCCTGAATAATTATTTGATCATAGCCAAGATTTCATCATCTTCCTCCTTAAGAACGTATTGTCCTCATTCTTTGCAAAAGCAGGTACAAAGCATTACTTTGGACTATCTCCACATCTCCCTACACAAAAGATTGTTTTTGATTTCTAACGGACTTTTCCCATTGTTAACTTCTTTCTCTTTAACATTTTGCATTGTTTGTAAGCCAATATCTTTTCACATGTCTGCTTTACCTTCCTAATTTAATTTCAAATTTCACGCTTGTACTTTCTATATTCCCCTAAGCCTTCTCCTGTATTGACAACATTTGTTGCAAGCTTCCCATTATTGATTTACTCTGTGAATACTGCAGCATTCAAATTGGTTTATGGGCTTAATCAATTTTCTTATTGGCAAACTGACATGACATGTTGCATTCCTCTATCCTTACCCAACAGTCAAAATAAAATATTATAATCACAGTCCTTACTCACAATGTAATGTTGAAGAAATAATTGCTTTTCATATTGCAATTTAAAAATTTCCTTGTATAATTTCCCAACCTGAGTTTGCTCGATAATATGTGTTGTGTATTAGATATATCAGTAACTTTTGAGTAATATTCTAAATTTATGTTTGATTAATTATTATTTATTGTTTAAATTATGCATTGTAGTTATCTGTAAAAGTATGTAAATGATACACGTTATCCTACCATCACGTGATATGTGTGTATCTTTTTAGACTTGCATTTTGGACTCCCCATCTTTTCTGTTGAATTAATCTTATGTTTTGGAGTTCCAAATAAGTTTATGTTTTGGTGATGAGGAAGTATTCAATGAATTCAAAATGACTACCCATTTGTTAAAGAGCTATGAGAAGACCGAATTTTTAAAAAAAGAAGTGCAACAGATTTTTTTTCCTTTGGAGCAGGGTGTTTGCTTCACAAAAGGAAAGATAATCAAGTTTAAAGAAAAGGCAGAAAATGTAAGAGTTCATAGGTTCATAAACAGTGAGTACCAGGTGATAATAATCATAAAAAAGAGCAGAAATGGTTGGCTATATCAGAAAGACAGACACATTTGATTATACAAAAGAGAACTGGAATATGTGTACTAAATGGATTGACCAGTATTTTAAAGCAACTGGCATAGCCAATAAGAAACATGTAACAGTTTTGCTGAGTGCATTGGGTTTAAAGGCACACAGTTTGCTTTTAAGTCTAACTACTGCAACCAAACCAACTGAAATGAGCTTTGCTGATATCATGAATGTAATGAAGGTACAATTAGAATTGAAGCTATTGTTGATTGCAGAATGTTTTAGGTTTCATAATCAGAATCAAAGGGAAGCAGAGTCTGTTTTGGTGTATGTAGCTGAATTGAAGAAGTTGTTTGACCAATATCAGTTTAGTAATGGGCTTAATTATGCACTGAGAGACTGTTTAGTTTGTGGAATCTTACAAGAAAGTAACCAAAAATAGTTCCTAACTGAAGTACAACTTACATTTAAAAGATGTTGAAATGGCTGTATCAATGGAAACAGCAGAGAGAGAGAAAATTGTGTTCCAGTCAGGAATGGAAGTAAGCATGAACACAATTGCAGTGTCTAGATCAAGGGTTCTAAACGTTTCTTATGTCATTGTCCACTACCATGAACCAAAGTGTCTGAGGACCCCAGGTTGGGAATCCCTGGTCTAGACGAAGGCTTGCCTGGCTAGACAAATTGTGTCCCTTCCCTCCCCACTGATCTCCCTCTGGGCACTTAGCCTTGCAAGCGGAACAAGTGCTTCACCTGCCCCTACACCTCCTCCCTCACTACCATTCAGGGCACCAAATAGTCCTTCCACGTGAGGTGCCACTTCACCTGTGAGTCTGTTGGGGTCATATACTGAGTTCGGTCCTCCCAATGTGGCCTCTTGTATATCGGTAGACCCAACATAGATTGGGAGACTACTTCACCGAGCATCTATGCTCTGTCCACCAGAACAAGCGGGATCTCCCAGTGGCCACACATTTTAATTCCACTTCCCTTTCCCATTCTGATATGTCCATCCATGGCCTCCTCCACTGTCGGGATAAGGCCACACTTAGTTTGGAGGAACAACACCTTGTATTCCATTTGGGCAGCCTCCAACCTGATGGCATGAACATCGATTTCTCAAACATCCAGTAATGCCTCCACTCCAGCCCCTCTTCATCATTTCCCCTCCCCTTGTCCCTCTCTCATGTTATCTCCTTGCCCGCCCTTCGCTTCCCTCTGGTGTTCCTACCCCCCCCCCCCCCTTCTTCTTTCTTTCATGGCCTTCTGTCTTTTTCACCAATCAACTTTCTAGCTCTTTGCTTCATCCCTCCTCCTCCAAGTTTCACCTATTGCTTGGCGTTTCTCTCTCCCCTCCGCCCACCTTCCAAATGTCCTTCTCAGCTAATTTTCTCCAGTCCTGCCGAAAGGTTTTAGCCTGAAACATCGACTGTACTTTTTTCCATAGATGCTGCCTGGTCTGTTGAGTTCCTCCAGCATTTGGTATGTGTTGCATGGATTTCTAGCATCTGCTGATTTTCTCTTGTTTGTGTTACTACTGTGGCAGGGGCTCGCATATATTCGATCAATTTAGGCTGAATGGCAAAACTTGCAGAAAATGCAATAGAGTAGGATGCATAGAAAGATTATAAGATTATGTTGGATGGACAAAAGTAAATAGACTGCACAAGGAAGAGAAAAAGGTAAGTTGCAGTTTCTAAAAGAGCACTAGTCTGTGTGCTATAGATGACAAATCCGATAATGACAAGATTGATGCTGGACTGAGGGGACCTTGAGGTTTACAATATGAAATCTAACAACAGAAAAGCCACATGGCTAACACCAGAAGTGAACGGCAAATTAATCAAAATGAAATTGGACACTGGCATGGCTGTTTCAATTATTCCACAAAATGACCTGGAACGGCATTTCAATGAAACTAAACTGAAGCCTGCAGATATCCAGCTAAGAAATTATACTGGAGAAAAGATATCTCCGGTGGGAATGATATTTGTAACAGTGAAATCCAACAAGCAACAAGCCACATGGGGCTTGTACGTGGTAAATACAGGAGGGCCAGCGTTCTGGGGATGTGAGTGGCTCAGACAACTACAACTTGATGGAGATTCATCCACCATTTGTATGGCACATCTGCAATAGTCACAACAAGGAATTAAAGAAGTTCTTGGATGATGCCACAACTGCATCCATGCCGTACACCATTGCCAAACAGAGGGCAAAACGCTGTTGATGCCAACCTCTGTGTCTCTGGTTGGGAAGCATATTCGACCTGCTACACAGAGGAATCATGAAAGTGATGAAAGCAGTGGTCCGACGACAACAGTTTTGATAGGTAACATAACTGAGAGAGCCTCTGATATCAGGCAATTGCTTGTGCGATGTGGCTTGCTTTTAAGTGGTAAAAGAGTTCAAGGTTGAAATGGGGAGTAGAGATAGGGAGGAAGGATGTGTGCGAGAAAGAGAAAGGCATGAAAGAGAGAAGGAATGAGTGAAAGAAAAAGAGCAGGAATAAGAGAGTTAGTAGGATTGGGACTGTGAGTGAGATCAGGATTGTAAGAGAACCAAAGATAAGGAAAGGGATCCTCAGGACTAACACAACCAGTTCAGGAACAGTTATTACCCCTCAAACATCAGTCTCTTGAACCAAAGTGGATAACTTCAGTCAACTTCACTTGCCTCATATTGAAATGTACCCACAACCAATGGACTCACTTTCAAATTCTCTTCATCTCATGACCTTGATATTTATTGCTTATTTATTTATTATTATTATTATTTCTTCTTTTTGTATTTGTACAGTTTGCTGTCTTCAGCATTCTGGTTGAACATTGATTCTTTCATTGATTCTGTTATGATTATCAATCTATAGACTTATTGAGTATGCACATAAGAAAATGATTCTCAGGGTTGTATATGGTGATATATATGTACTTTGATAATAACATTTACTTTGAACTTCGAACTATTGGATCAACTTCAAGCGGGAGACAAACAAACTGCTTGCAAAAGTAGATTCAAAGATCAAGAACCATCTGGGTGGATGGAAGGCCAAAAAGAAAGGAGTCAACGCAGATATGAAAACAAAGGATTCGACAGACAATATTTTGAATGAGGAAAGCAAGAGGAGAGATCAGATCATAAAGAGGGCAATAGAAGGATTAACAAGAGAATACTCCAGTGAACTAAATGCACCTTCCCAAGGTCAAGATACACAGACTAGAAAGAAGAGTAAGGAAGGCATGAAAAGAAAGTCAAAAAGTTGAAATGGAGAGTAGAGATAGGGAGGAAGAATGTGTGCAAGAAAGAGATTGAGAGTGGGATAAAAAGAGAGATAGAAGACAGGACCAGGAGAGAAGCAAGGATTGAAGTACTGTAGATCCAGAGAGAAAAGCTCAGAAAAGGAGAAGAAAGGTGTCCAAATTTCTGAAAACTACTTCCTGCAGTCTCAGAGTCAACTCCTACAACCACCATGGAGGAGGCCCCAGAACCCGAGATTGTTTCACAGCTTCAATTCTCACCTGCCAAGCGGAACGACCTCTCTTGTCAAGAAAGATGATATCTCACAAGAGTATGAAATCCTCCACAGCATTCAAATCTTTATGCATAAATGGGACAATTAAAATTTATTATGCTGCAGACGTCTGTAAAGTGTATTGTATATATAGTATATCTCTATAAGTTGAAATGCATTCTACACTGAGATGGAGCTAAGCAAAAGGGAGTGTTATGCATTTAATATTTCAGTAATATTTGAGTAATATTGTAAATATATTGTTTAACTATTCTTTGGTGTTTATATAATTCATTATGGTTATCTGTAAAAGTACGTAAATGGTAGACGACATGATGGCACCATATCATACATGAGCACCTCACCTTTTTGGACTTGCTGCCTTTTCCTTTAATTTAGTTTTTATGTTTTGGAGATATAAATCATAACAGTGTGTCATTGACGCTTAGGGGAAATCCTGCTCAGTTTTTAAGCATTAGAGTGTTATTGAGTATTTTCCCCCCAATTCACAGGTTTTGTGCAGTTGCTTGTTTGATAAATGGTTATTTTACCTTGTATTCTCCAGTGTTAATGTACCATTTATCAAAAACCTTCTAAAATAATGAAAGATAACACATAGAATAAATGATAAATGAAAAATGAAAAAAACAATTTTTTCAATCTCACTCAATAAAATATTAATACCGTGATTTCTAATGCATCTGAGTTAAAAATGGAAATCGTGACGAAATGTCAATGAATGGTATAATCTACTGCTTGAAAGAACTGAAGAAAATGTTCTAAATTATGACCTAATGAAAAATTTGAGTAGTCTTTAACATGCAATTAATTGAAATTAATTTAACATCTAAGGGAAAAAAGGGCCATTTGAAGCATGGTAGCAAGTGGTGAAAGCTTGGTTGAAAAATAAATTTTACTAAATATATTTATTTTACAGAGGTGGAGATAAATTGTTGGTAGGTAAGGTTTTTAGCATTATGTTGCAAGGTAGGGTAGGTTTTAGTTTAATGTTGGAAGGAAAAGAAAAAATGATCCTCAGTGATAAAGGGGCATGAATATTACCTTGGGGTTGGGTTTGGAAATCAAACCTGTTAAGTAGGAGGGGAAAGTTAAAACAGCTGTGAAGGCCTTACACTGAGAACATGCCACCAAGAATAACTTGAAAAGCACTTAGAACTGTTTGAATAAATAATACTTGCAGCACTATCGAAACATGTAAGGATTCTTTCCTGTCTGAGAGGAGTTGCAAGTGGAGTTGGTCGAGCTATATATGTAGATACTGCCTGTGGTGGAGCTTTGGGCAGTCTTCTGAGGCTCCCTCTGGTGGTTGTGCTCAGTTTGCTCAGAGTACGTTATTCACAAAGGCAAGCTATTGTGTGAGGGGAAGCCATTATGTTGAAATCCTACATTAAAAATAATTGAAAGTTTTTATTCAGTATTAAAATGGAGCAATACAGTAATTGTAATGTACCTCTGTTGTCTGTTTGAACAAAATTAGAGGAGAGAGCACAGTTGAACCCCGCGAGAAGTTTTGCTGTTGACACCTCTCCAGGTGCACTCTCCACTTCTCTTTGGACAGAGTCTCCAACTTCACGGTTATCAGTCTTGAAAAAGGGTCTTGGCCCAAAACATCGACTGTTTATTCATTTCCGTTGATGCTGCGTGACCTGCTGAGTTCCTCCAGCATTTTGAGTGTGTTGCTATGGATTTCCAGCATCTGCAGAATCTTGTGCTTTCACGGTCATCTGCTGCCTACAGTGGAGCCTGTCATGAGGCATGCCTGAGAGCATCCTACCGGAGGCGAAGTGGGAAGAGCCTCAGAAGGAAGGAGAGAATGAAAGGGAGGAGGAAATGCAGCGGGGAATGCATGTGCAGAAGTTGCTCTTGTGGGAGATGGGAATGAAGGCTCTATCTGGATGAGACATTTTAGTAGCACTTGGATTTCTGTGCACGTATTGCACTGCATTTCCCTTCTCAGTGCTGTCTGCCAGTTTCAGTCTAAACTTGTGCGAGTGCTACAACAGCCACTCCCAAGCCTTTAGCAATGCCTCAGAAACTTGACACAGTTTTTCCATTCTTTCTTTTCCTGCTGACACCCCCACTCAAAAACAGGGAATAGAAAGATATGTGAACAAAGTTCACCCTGCCTCTTGGGGCCTCTGTTTGTGGATGTAAATCACTTTGTCAGATGTCCAGTGAACAACTCCCACCACCGCTCCCCCCCCCCATAAAAAAGTTACCAAGATAAGCTTCTTTGCCTCATAATTAACCCTTGCCTCCACAGTTCCCTGTGCAATTACTCAGCCTAATTCATGAGGCTAGGCTCACCTCGAGCTCAGTACATTGAAATTGGTCCACAGGCATGATCAATCCTTTCACTGCAAACAGCTTCTTCCATTAAGCAACTGTGTATTTCAATCAACTGTGATTTTTAAAAAGAGGAGTGTGGCTAAGATCAATTTAAACAGTAAAGTGGTAGCCAGTAAGTTGCATAGTAACCTTACTGTCAATTCTGTTGGAATTAATGGCAGACTGAAGCATGGTGGGCAAATGCGGATCCCCTCGAACTTAAGTTGCATACCGTGATTACTTGCAGGGGATCGGTTAATTCTAGGACCAAGTTCGTAAGTCTCAGTTAAATACCAATTTTCCTTTTCAGTCACAATAGTAATGTATTGCACCTGTGAGACTGCTACAAGACAAGCAAAGGAAATGAAAACAGTGCTTTATGTTCCTCAAGACTGCATTCAGTACTGATCTGTTGATAGGTCTGTTCACGTGGAGGTGCAACTTTCACTGACATTTCATTTCCTGACCATTATATTTTTACAATAGAAAATGATACTGTAATTGGGATGTCAGATGCTGTGACATGGATTTTCTCTCTCTGTGGATAAATGGTAATGTCAATCTTCAGATATCTCTTACTTATGTAGTAACGAGGACTGAAGCAAGATTAGCATGGCTACAGTGAATTATCAATGTGCGAACAATGCATGACCATACTTTACTAAGTCTCATTTTGTAACGTAGACAGATCAAAGGTCAGGGTCAGTGTATGTAAACTTGTATCACCATTCATATCATTAATATTCTTCATTTGTTGACAATATCCTTTATTTTATGATATTGCACCTATTAGTGAGACTTGGGCAGGACTGACAGCTCAGTGTTCCAGGGTTTCATTGTTTTAGACATGATAGAGATGAAATTAAAGGGGAAGGGGTGGTGTTACAAGTCAGGGAAAATGTCACAGCAATGCTCAGTCAGGACAACCTACAGAGCATGTCTTCTGAGGCAATAAAAACAGATGACCATGTTAACAGGATTATATTATAGACCACCCAATAGTCAATGGGATTTTGAGGAGCATATTTGTAGAGAGATTGCAGACAGTTGCAAGAAACATAAGACTGTGATAGTAGGTAATTTTAGCTTTCCCAATATTGACTGGGACTCCCATACTGTAAAAGATCTGGATGGGATATTGTTTGTCAAATGTGTTCAGCAACGTTCCCTTAATCAATATGTAGAGGTCCCAACGAGAGAGAGTGTGAAACTGGATCTTCTATCAGGGTTATCAGGGAGATAGGGCAGATTGCAGAATTGTGTGCAAGGGAAATCTTTGGATCTAGTGATCATATGGCCATTAGTTTCAAGATAATTATGGAGAAGGATAGGTCTGGTCCTCAGGTTGAGATTCTAAATTGGAGAAAGGCCAATTTTGATGGTATCAGAAAGGATTTGGCAAATGTAGATTGGGACAAGTTCTTTTCGGTAAAGGTCTGCTTGGCAAGTTGGAGGCCTTCAAAACAAATTATGAGAGAACAAAGTTTTGTATGTTCCTGTCAGAATAAAAAGCAAGGCTAACAAGTTTAAGGAACCTTGGTTTTTGAGAGATATAGAGGCTCTGGTTAAGAAGGAGGTGCATAGTAGGTATAGGCAGCAAGGAAAAAAAGAGGTAAATGAGAGAATGCTTAAGAAGGAAATCATGAGAGCATAAAGAAGGCATGAGGTTGCTCTAGCAGACAAGATGAAGGAGAATCCCAAGAGCCTCTATGGATATACTAGCAGGAAAACATTTGCAAGGTACAAAGTTGGTCCTTTTGAAGATCAGAGTGGTCATCTTTGCATGGAGCCAAAGGAGATGAGGGAAATCTTAAATGGATTTTTTCCATCTGTATTTACTCAGGAGATAGACACAGAATCTATAGAATGAGGCAGAACTGCAAAGAGGTCATGGACTGTATATTAATTATGGAGGAGGAGATATTGCACTCTTGAGGCCAATTAGGGCAAATAACTCCTCAGGGCATGATAAGGTGTTCCCTCAGACCTGTGGGAGGTTAGTGCAGAGATTTCAGGAGCTCTAGCAGGAAAATGTCCTTAACTATTTAAAATGTCCTTAACTATGGTTGAGGTGCAAAATGATTGAATTAGCTGTCACTAATGTTGTTCCAGAATTTAAGAAAGGCTCTAAGAATAGGTTGGGAAATAATAGAATGGTGAGCCTCACATCAGTAGTGGAAAAGTTATTGGAAGGTATTCTAAGTATATATAAATACTTAAATAGACGGGACTGATTAGTGATAGTCAATATGGCTCTGTGTGTGGTAGGCTGTATTTAAACAATAGAGTTTTTTGAGGAAGTTACCAGGAAAGGTGATGAAGGAAAGGCAGTGGATGATGTCTATGCGGACTTTAGCAAGGTCTTTGACAAGGTCCTGCAGGGAGGTTGGTTAAGAAGGTTCAGTCATTTTGCATTCAAGATGAGGTAGTAAATTAGATTAGACAGTGGCTTTGTGGGAGAAACCAGAAAATAGTAGATGATTGCCACTTTGAATGGAGGCCAGTGACAAGTGGGATCCACAGGGATTGGTGCAGCATCCATTGTTGTTTGTCAACTACATCAATGATGTAGTCAATTGGATCAACAAATTTGTTTATGAAACCAGGACCGTGAGTGCAGTGAACAGCAGAGAGGGCTACCAAAGCTTGCAGTGGGATCTGGACCAGCTGGAAAAATGGACTGAAAAATGACAGATGGAATTTAATGTAGACAAGTGTGAGGTGTTGCACTTTGGGAGAACAAACCAGGGTAAGGTTTACACTGTGAGCAGTGGGGTGCTTAATAGTGTGGTAAACAGAGGGATCTGGGAATACAGATCCACAATTCTTTGGAAGTGTTGTCACAGGTAGACAGGGTTGTAAAGGAACCTTTTGGCACATTGGCTTTCATAAGTCAATATATTGAGTACAAGAGTTACAAATTTATGTTGAAGTTGTATAAAATATTGGTGAGGCCTGATTTGGTGTACTGCATCCAGATGTGATCACCTACCTTACAGGAAAGATATCAATAAGATTGAAAGAGTGCAGAGAAAATACATAAGGATGTTGCTGGGACTTGAGGACCTGTGGTAAAGGGAAAGGTTGAATAGATTAAGATTTTATTCTCTTGAGTACAGGAGAATGATTTGATACAGGTATTGTATACCAACTTATTAAAGATAAAGGTAGAATAAGTACAAAAAATATAGATTATCTACAGCACATTACAGGCCCTTCGGCCCACAATGTTGTGCTGACCATGTAACCTACTCTAGAAGCTGTCTAGAATTTCCCTATTGCATAGTCGTCTATTTTTCTAAGCTCCATGTATCTATCTAAGAGTCTCTTAAAAGACCATTTTGTATCTGCCTCTACCACCTTTGCTGGCAGCCCATTCCATGCACCCACCAGTCTCTGTGTGAAAAACCTATCTCTGACATCCCCCTTGTACTTACTTCCAAGCACCTTAAAACTATGCCCCCTTGGGAAAAAGCCTCTGGTGATCCACAGGATCAATGTCTCTCATCATTCTATACACCTCTATCAGGATAACTCTCATCCTCCGTCGCCCCAAGGAGAAATGGCCAAGTTCACTCAACCTATTCTCATAAGGCTTGCTCTCCAATCCAGGCAACATCCTTGTAAATCTCCTCTGCACACTCTCTATAGGATCCATATCCTTCCTGTACCAAAACTGACCAGGACTGTACACAGTACTCCAAGTGGGGTCTAACTAAGGTCTTATATAGCTGTAACATTACCTCACGGCTCTTGAACTCAATACCACAGTTGATAAAGGCCAACACATCATACGCCTTCTTAACAACTCTGTCAACCTGCGCAGCAGCTATGAGTGTCCTGTGGACATGGACCCCAAGATCTCACTGATCATCCTCACTGCCAAGAGTCTTATCATTAATATTATATTTTGTCTTCAAATTTGACCTACTGAAATGAACCACTTCCACTTATCTGGTTTGATCTCAATTGCCACTTCTCAGCCCAGACCTACATCCTATCGATGTCCTGCTGTATCCTCTGACAACCCTCCAGACTACCCATAACACCCTCAACTTTTGTGCCATCAGCAAACTTACTAACCCACCCTTCTATTCCCTCATCCAGGTCTTTTATAAAAATCACAAGGAGGAGGGGTCCCAGAACAGATCACTGCAGAACACCGCTGGTCATTGAATTTCATGAAGAATATGAACCATCCACAACCATCCTTTGCCTTTTGTGGTCAAGCCAATTCTAGATCCACAAAGCAAGGTCTCCTTGGATCTCATATCTCATTACTTTCTAAATGAGCCTCGCATAGTGAACCTTATCAAAAGCCTTACTGAAATTGATATACACTACATCCACTGCTCTACCTTCATCAATGTGCTTTGTTACTTTCTCAAAGAATTCAGTCAGTATTGTAAGGCATGACCTGCCCTTGACAACCCATGCTGGCTGTATCCCTAATCAGATTACGTCTCTCCAAATGCTCAAAAATCCTGCCTCTCAGGATCTTCTCCAACAACTTGCCCACCACTGAAGTAAGACTCACTGGTCTATAATTTCCTGGGTTATCTCTACTCCCTTTCTTGAACAAGGGAACAACATTTGCACCCTTCCAATCCTCTGGTACTTCTCCTGTCCCTATTGATGATGCAAAGATCATAGCCAGAGGTTCAGCAATTATCTCCCTTGTTTCCCACAATAGCCCTGGGTCTATCTCATCTGTTCCCAGCAACTTATCTAACTTAGTATCTTTCAAAAGCTCCAGCACATCCTCTTTCTTAATGTCTATACATTCAATTGTTTTAGTCTGCTGTAAGTCATTCCCACAATTGCCAAGGTCCTTTACACTGGTGAATACTAAAGAATAGTATTCATTAAGTACCTCTGCTACCTCCTCCGATTACATGCACATTTCCACTCTTACTCCTGATTGGTCCTAAATGGATATTGAACCCATGAACACGACCTCACTTTTTTAATATATTATTTCTGTTTTTGCCCAATTTAAAATCTATTCAATATACATATACTATAATTGATTTACATTATTATTATTATTATTATTCTTTTTCTTCTTCTTCTATGTTATGTATTGCATTGAATTGCTGCTGTTAAGTTAACAATTGTTAATACACCTGATTCTGGTCCTATTCTCACATGACTCATCCTCTTGCTCTTCACATACTTGTAGAATGCCTTGGGCTTTTCCTTAATCCTGCTTACCAAGGCCTTCTCATGGCATCTTCTAGCTCTCCTAATTTTATTCTTGAAATCCTTCTTGGCACCCTTGTAATTTTCTAGGGCTCTAACAGTATCTAGTTTCTTGAACCTTTTGTAAGATTTATTTTCTTCTTAACTAGATTTTTGTACATCCTTTGTACATCCTTTTCTACATCCTTTGTACACCATGGTACTTTGACTCTACAATCCTTTCCCTGCCTCAGTTGAACATACCTATGCAGAATGCCATGCAAATGTTCCCTGAATATTTGCCACATTTCTGCCATGCATTCCCCTGAGAGCATCTCCTCCCAATTTATGTTCCCAAATTCCTGGCTAATAACACCATATTTCCCCCTACCCAAGTTAAATGTTTTCCCAAATTTTCTGCTCCTGTCCTAGGCTTTTTCCATTGAGGTTGGGTGAGACAAGAACTAGAGGTCATAGGTTAAGGGTGAGAGGGGAAATACTTAAGGGCAACCTGAGGAGGAACTTCTTCACTCAGAAGGTGGGTGTGGAGCAAGCTGCCAGCAGAAGTGGTGGATACAGGTTTGATTTCAACATTTAAGAGAATTTCAGAATAGGTACACGTGAATGAGAGGGGTATTGGAGAGCAATGGGCCAGGTACATGTCAATGGGACTAGGCAGATAGTTCAGCACAGACCTGATGGGCCGAAGGGCCTGTTTCTGTGCTGTAGTGTTCTATGACTCTAATACAGGATTGTATCTTTTCCTCTCACCATTGAGCACCATCAAAACCACGACACCATCTTACCCTTTTATTATGGTCAATCCCAATATCTCAGCAACTGCATCTTGATGAATTGCTATTCTGACACCCACAGCAAGGATTGATTCTGGTTTGCAATAAGCAACTGCAAAATATCCATTAATTATTGAGTATGGCCACTCATTGTTTCATACCGTTTTGTTTCTCATGGGTTCTTGAGCTAAAATGGAAGCGCATTATTCAACATTAAAAATGAAAGTAAGCCTCATTTTAATATTAAAGCCTCTTCACTTATGACTAACTGATGAAATTGAGAATGTCAAATTGCATGTAGGTCTTAAACTCGAGAGCTTCATAATTGTACTTGTTTTCAATGCTGGCTTCACTTTCTGACACTCCTGCCCATTGGCTCTTACCAAGGTGTCTGGAGGGCTGCCCTTTTCCCATAACCAGAAGCGAAGAAGTCAGTGCTGGATGTCCTAAGCCAAGTCAGCTTCGAAAAGTTACATTGCACTAGGAGTAGTTACAGTCTGGAAAGGCTGAGAGTGGGGGTGGTCCCTGAGAGCCCATGGTGGGACGTGAACATCTTGTATTCTGAGAAAGGACAGGACTTCCCGGCTCTGCAGTACCATGGGAACTCTCATTGCTCTGGGCAGGAAAGAAAGCATGCAAGTTTGCTTAGACAAAGGTAATTTTCATGGCACGCAGGCCTCCGAACCTTTCCAGCAACTGCAGTGGTCGAG
This sequence comes from Hemitrygon akajei, assembly GCF_048418815.1. Taxonomy (NCBI): domain Eukaryota; kingdom Metazoa; phylum Chordata; class Chondrichthyes; order Myliobatiformes; family Dasyatidae; genus Hemitrygon; species Hemitrygon akajei. The sequence continues at coordinate 13,795,915 of NC_133150.1, read as the reverse complement.
CCGTTGCTGCTTGCAGGCTGCACTGCGGCCTGTGAGATTTCACCATGTTCCTACACAAAAAAAGAGACGCCCCATTCACAAGGTTGACCTCCTGTTAGCTCATCATGGACTGTGTTTCCATGGAAACAGGGGCCTGCTCCACCAGCTGCTGTGTTGCTTAAGTGTTTAGTATTTCCAGAGTTCTTCTCACGTTCTGTTTGATGTGAGTGGAGGTGTCCTTTATGTCACCTCATGATGTCAGGCTATCAGGTATGACAATGTACCTAACATTATATTGTGCATCCCCACTACCAATCCAACACAAACGGTTGGCTGTGTGGCTCAGCTACTCCACCCAACTCCCACCAGTCAGCCTGTGAACCCATGAGGACCCCATTCCTATGTGGAAAAATGGGCTGCAATAGCTTGCATCCTTGCCTTGTCAGACAAAATAGGAAAGTTAGTGAGGCAGTCACATGGTATGCTAGGTGCTATAGTGGCGTAGCAGTGTGTGTGTGTCACGCTATTACAGCTTAGGGTGTCGGAGTTCTGAGTTCAATCCTGGCATCCTCTGCAAGGAGTCTCCGTACGTCCTCGCTGTGGGATGCGTGGGTTTTCTCTGGGTGCGCTGGTTTCCTCTCACAGTGCAAAGTCGTTCCGTGTAGGTTAACTGGGCATTGTAAGTTGCTCTGTGATTAGCTTAGGGTTGAATAGGGGTTGTTAGGGGTCACTGGGTGTCATGGCTTGAAGGGCCTATTCTGCACTTTATCTCTAAATAAATAAAAAATAAAACATTTGCGAGTGTGTGGGTGTGTGTATGTGTGTAATAGGGGACAGATGATAGGTTAAAAGGTGGACAATAAGTGCTTGCCAGTGGCCTCAAGATTCCAAAACGTAAATACTTTTTTAAAGTGTGTGATGGATGTCCACATCCCAGGGCCTGAGAGGCTTATTGATAAACTCAGCTTGCCAGCACAACTGCATGAATTTTCCAAAGGGTCAAAGTTGCAATAGCTGTATTTGGAAATCCTATGTACATAGCTTGTAAAACTTTTGTAATTCGGACATATTTTATAAATTAGAAATTCACTTGGTGTTAAATGCGTGTTAAGAATTACCTGTCTGAATTTAAACATGTATCATTAAAAGTAAAATAACAATGTATAACTACTTTGTTCCTCCTTGGTTGGGAGGAGAGACCCACCACACAAGCAGTGGATATTGGCAGCTAAACCTCGCCACAGAGTCTAGACAGGGAACTACAAGGGGTGATGATAAGTTCATGGCCTAAGGTAGAAGGAGTCAATTTTAGAAAACCTAGCGCATTTATTTTTCAACATAGTCCCCTCCTACATTTACACACTTAGTCCAGCGGCCGTGGAGCATACAGATGCCTTCTTTGTGGAAGTTGGCGTCTTGGACCTCCAGAAAGTGTCCACAGCAGGGTGATTGATAAATTTGTGACCTAAGGTAGAAGGAGGTGAGTTATATAGCTCTCATTACATGTATGTGCAGTTCAACTCTGAGTGATTATGCAGAAAGTTTGAAGTTAAGAACTCATCTCTGTCTACCTTAGGCCATGGACTTATCAATCACCCCTGCTGTGGACCACTTCTACAAAGAAGGGATCCGTATGCTCCATGATTACTGGACTAAGTGTGTAAATGGAGGAGGGGACTATGTTGAAAAATAAATGTGCTAGGTTTTCTAAAATTGATTACTTCTACCTTAGGCCATGAACTTATCAATCACCCCTCGTAAGCTTGACATTGAAGAATAGCTAGGTACAGAAAAATATCTCTGTAGTGAGGGTAACCATACTATATTGGATAGGGTTTAAAACACTTTTTTTGTGTACAGGAAACCTAATACCATCACAAAAGGCAGCACATTTCAATAAAAATGTACAGAACTCTTACTATAGCACATCAGACAATGACTTTGCATAATAAGTGTACTCAAGATCCATTACATAGAATCATAAAAACCTCATTTAATCTTTAAGCTACACAGTTATTTTAGTTAATTTCCTACCTTCCAAAACTCATTAATTTTATACAGATACTGCATTTCTTGCTTTAGATGAACCTGGCCAAGATTTGATATGAAGAACTCTTCTTTGAGTCAGGGATTTGGAATCTTCTTCTGCAATTCTTGGTCTTTGAAGATATTATTGATCATCTCAAGAAGCACCTTCTTTTATATTTCAACATAGACTTTCCAGACATGCTTTGATTTTACAGTCAATTATGTGCCTATGTCAATTCTTTTTCCATTTCTGTACTTGTGTCTTTGATATTTCCAAATTTCTGTTGGCTTCCATAATCACCTTAGCCAGCTGGTCTGCAATCATCAGAGTTGAGACTTGCATAATTTAGTGGACTGTCCTTGGAGTCCAGTATCTCAAATATGTGTTTCTCATTGTCAGGAGTGGTTGGGGGAAATGTTCACAGTGCTATAAAGCTGTCTCAGGTGGAAAATTACTGCAATTATGTTCCCTCACTGACACTAAGCAGATGTTGAAATGTCAGCATGACCCTTTTTTCATATTATCTTTTCAGCTCTGTGCTGACCATGTCTCCTTGTTTTCAATTCTACCTCTTAACTCTTTCTTCTGTCCTCAGCTGTTTTACATGTCCTTGCAGAGACCTCCTTAGCCAAATCTCCGGAGGATCCTTGCAGCCCCTTGCACCAAGAATGTACCCCCTAAATGAGATTCTTCAACAGTCTATTCAGGTTCCTTTGATAAAAAGATGGCAGAGTTTTTCATTGAAATGTCAGTTACAATTGATACCTGTATCTGGCTGGAAGCCCGAGAAGAGCTTATTCAATTGTGGGCAGACTTTCCAACTGCATCTGCCCCTCTTTTCCTCAACATCACTCAAACATTCAGTAGCAGTAGTTACCTGTAGCTGGAAGAGTGCTGGTTGCAGGGAAGTCAATCTCTTTAAGAGCTGTCTGCACAAGAGCTACAAGAACTTACAACTCATCACCAAGAAACATCATTCCGAGACTGACAATGTCACCTTTAAAGTAATGTTACACTGGGAAGTGGTACTGTTCATGAATTTTACAATTGAAATTCTCACTCTTTATATTATTTCCACAATCAATTTTAGGATGAGGCAAAATGAAGTTTTAATGGCTAAAAGTAGGACTGAGGAATTTCAAATACATTTTTTTAATGTTCCTGTTTGTGAGCAAATTACTTTCTTGGCTGAACAACTTTAATACAGATAGGTAATTGCTTTTCATCTCATCTTTAAAATGTTGTCAGAAAATGCTGACAAGCAAGCACAATATAGTAACTGTTCTCTGTCAGCATAATAAGCACCTACCCTTCTGCCCTAAAATTCCCCATCTATCCTATTTTTCTCTCTCCCTGACCTTTCCCTTATTTTACCCACAAAAACTCACCCTCCATCCTCTCATCATCACAGATTATCAGTCCATTTTCTGCCCCCTTTTCTTCACAGTCCCCTAATGTCAGTATCCTGAATCCAAATCTGCATTTCATACAGGCTCATTTGGACTTTTCTGATTATGCTTTGGTCAGGCCACAGCTCCATGATTACGTTTGTCAGTTTATCGTATCACTTGATCACCTTATAACATATTCACAGATAGCCACTCCCTACCTCACACTACAGCTTCCTTTATATCATTAATCACATTGCTGTTCTCCAAAAATGATCCTCCTCTTTTGTTTATGATCTTCCTTCTGAACTCTCCAATTATGGTCCTATTCCTTACCTACCCTATCAGCCCCTTGGCAACATAATCTGCAGTCATGAGAATAGCTTTCAAAAAGTACATGGTTGACATCTGCTGCTATCCATCACTTATTCATAGAATGAGTCCTATCCTTGTTCTACATCTATATATGCATGAACTGCTGTTTCCTCCAGTTAAACTCTGGGAAGATCAAGCCACCTTGGGCTTTGAGTAAATCTTCAGAACAAGCTGGATTCCCAGTCCTGCCGAAAAATCTCAGCCCGAAATGTCATCTGTACTTTTTTCCATAGATGCTGCCTGGCCTGCTGAGTTCCTCCAGTGCTTTGTGTGTTTTGCTTGGATTTCCAGTCCAGCCTGCTCTTATAGATCTTCAGTATCTCATTTACAAGATGAGCTCATTATCTCACCATCATAAAAGCCATCTGCTGCTTCCTGCATAACCTTGTCATCTCCAACCCTAATTGTTAAAAGTATCCTCTAAGCAATTGTTAAACCCTCCATAAAATTCCATTATTGTGAAGAGATGTGGTTGGTGTGGATGTGGTGGATGGAGACTCTGTTCCTGAGCTGTACAGTTCCATGACTGTATGAAATTCCTTACATCTAGCCACACACAGATGTTTAACCTTCCTTCCAGCAAAAGTTTGCATTGGATTTCTTTGCTGGCAATTACACAATGTTCCTTTCTGTCTGAAATTCTTCAGCAAAAGAAAAGTTTCATATTTGCATATAGCAAGACCTAGACAACGTACGGACTAGTAAACAGAAAGCACCACCTATCAACCTTCTATTATTGACATTTTGTAATATTACCACTATTGAACTTCTCATCATTCATGTCATTAGGTCAGCAGTGACCATAAACCTATCCATACCAACAACATTAATATTGTGGTTACAAGATATGGTCAGGGCATCTTTGGTGAGTGATAGACAATATTCTTTCTAACATCTATAAGGTACAGGTCATGGAATCAGCTCAACTTGCCTGAATATCTGCAACTCCATCAAAGCATCACTTTATACCACCCAGGACAAAACAAGCCACCAATTTGAAACCCCATCTACCACTTTAACCATTGGTGTACAGTGACTGAAGTGTAAGCAACTACAAAATGATCTGTGGTTTTGCTCCAGTAACACCTCCCAAACCCACAACAAGCCCCACCAAGGAGCATAAGAGCTTCAGAATCAGAATCAGAATCAGGTTTATCATCTCCGGCATGTGTTGTGAAATTTGTATTGCAGTTCAATGCAATACATAATCTAGCAGACAGAGAAAAATAATAACAATAAATAAACAAGTAAATTACACAAAATAGATTATTAAAATGTGCAATAACAGAAATATTGTATACTTTAAAAAGTGAGGTAGTGTCCAAAGCTTCAATGTCCATTTAGGAATCGGATGGCAGAGGGGAAAAAGCTGTTCCTGAATCGCTGAGTGTGTGCCTTCAGGCTTCTGTACCTCCTACCTGATGGTAACAGTCAGAAAAGGGCATGCCCTGGGTGTTGGAGGTCTTTAATAATGGGAACTGGCTTTCTGAGACACCACTCCCTAAGGATGTCCTGGGTACTTTGTAGGCTAGTGCCCAAGATGGAGATGACTAGATTTACAACCCCCTGCAGCTTCTTTATATGAAAACATTATATACCTCCAGGTAATCATCCCAACTTGGAATTGGGGCAAGACTGCAATCATCAGGCTATGGTTCCTGGCTCACTCTGTACAACATCCATTTAGAAGTCAACAAAGCAAAATTCATAACTAAGGAGATCAATTTGTAATAATTGATAAAGCTTTGTTGACCTCATTATCAAAGTGGTCCTTTCTAGAAAAGATAAGAAATTGCAATTGTTCATTTCTTTTTTTCTTTGTCTTAAAATGGCTTGGTTAGTGTTTAATGTTTAGAATGGAATGATAACCATTACACTGATAATTCAAAGGAAAGATGTATTGGCTGATTATTGTGCTGGGTCCAGTTTGAAAAAGAGGATTTTCAATTAATAAAAGAAAACCAGTGCAGTTATTTAGAGCATTCCTAGCCGCTTCATGGTAATCAATTTAGAAGTGCATGTATGGTGATAAGATCAATTTTTCAATACAGAAACAGTGTTAAAGGTGATTTATATGTTGCAATTTTTATTATTGAAACATTAGTGTAACTGATCATTGTACCCATAATCTGTTAAATGTTACCATGTGATCAAGAAAAAAGTTTGCAATTTTAATTTTTAAGTCAGAAAACAACTTGGATTGAGATAATAACGAGCACCACTTCTATTTTGTTAACTATGTTCTCCATTTATATAAATGGTCATAGACCACGTGTTAATTCTGTCCCTCTTATAGTTATAAAGACAGCGGCTATACTTCATTAGGAGTTTGAAGAGATTTGGCATGTCAACAAATACACTCAAAAACTTCTATAGATGTACCGTGGAGAGCATTCTGACAGGCTGTATCACTGTCTGGTATGGAGAGGCTACTGCACTGAAAGAAGCTGCAGAAGGTTGTAAATCTAGTCAGCTCCATCTTGGGTACTAGCCTACAGAGTACCCAGGATATCTTCAGGGAGCGGTGTCTCAGAAAGGCAGCGTCCATTATTAAGGACCTCCAGCACCCAATGCATGCCCTTTTCTGACTGTTACCACCAGATAGGAGGTACAGAAGCCTGAAGGCACACACTCAGCGATTCAGGACCTGCTTCTTCCCCTCTGCCATCCGATTCCTAAATGGACATTGAACCCATGGACACTACCTCACTTTTTAATGTACAGTATTTCTGTATTTTTCACGTTTTTTAAATCTATTCAATATACACATACTCTAATTGATTTGCTTATTTATTAATTACTATTATTTTTATTTATTTATTTCTCTCTTCTATATTATGTATTTCATTGAACTGCTGCTGCTAAGTAGACCAATTTCATGTCACCTGTTGGTGATAATAAACCTGATTCTGATTCTGATTCTTATCACAGGTGACGCCTGATCTGTTAGAAGTTTGCAGTTTTATTTCTGATTTCCAACAACTACAGCATTTTGCAGGACAGGTATTAAGAAACACAACAGATGGCTCATGGTTGTGTATGCCTTTGGTGAACATTTCTATCTGTCAAGTGCAAACACATCACTGGCAATTCAAGGACTAAAGTCTGGTCACTGAGTAGAAAATTTGTATATTCAAGACCTGATTCAGAGACCTGATTGCATATTTTAAGCAGACAATTCAGCATAGTATTCTGGGAATCCTACAATGTTCCAGTGAGAAATTGAACCTTTGGTTCCTCATGGTTGTATGAGATTCTATAGCACTGTTTTGTAGAAGGGCAGGGGATGTTCCAAGATAGCTAGTCATAAATTATTCTTTAAGTAGCATCATCAAAAAACTCATAATATGCATCTATTATCACATTACTATTTTGGAGTCCATGTTGTATGCAAATTGGCAGTTATATTTGCTTATATTGTCATAAAAATTATGCAGTTGGACTGTGATGTGTCATGTAAGATTCTGATGTGAAATATACTATACAAACTTTTAATATTCCTTCTGTGTTTTTCTTGCAAACTGTTCTTTCATAAACTTGAATGAAAAAAAGGCAGTTAGGTGTAATATATTCAGTAGGACTTCTTATAGGGGAACAAAACTATTGACTTTTTAAAGTTCCTTGTCAGATTAAAAGATAAATGTAAAGGCAATGTTTTTGTTTGGACAAATACAAATCAATTAACAAAATAATGACAAAGTATTCCATAGAAGCTGAGGCCAAGGACAGACATCACTATTTTCAGGCAAGTATCACAGTAAATTTATATTTAGATAAATAAAGGAATTACTGAAGATGTGTAACACTATTAACTTATCAAAAAAAAGGGTCTAGCTATTTGGCTCTTCATTTAAACACAATGTGCTACATAAAGTTGACATATTTTGACAGAAGGAAAAGGGAAATGTACCCAGAAGATTTAGTCCAGACAATACATGGCTGAACGCCCATTTAGTTAGGTGATAAATTTTAATTATTGCAGTCACTGTGCATTCACTCTCTTAAACTATTATTTCTTTCCTAATGCTTGTTTATTTTCCTCTCCTTGATTTGACTTTCGACTTAACAGTCTGAGTTAAATTGCTTTAATCTTGCAGTGTTTCTTTCACAATTCTTCAATGTGATCATGCAAGGGGTAAAAGACTGCAGAGTCATAGATCTAGACATGCTGTATATAGCCTCCGTATGCTGACACAAATTTTCTTCAGGTCCAAAGGGACAAACATATCAATGCTGCTCCCTATGCTCTTCTTTAAAAGGTGCTAGTAGGTACCAAGGAGCAGGCTTCAGATAACATGTCCTGAGACGCCCATTGACAGCTTCAAAGGCTGTGAAAATATTTCTTAAACACATTAAAATACATCTGATGAAGACATTAAAATACTCTTCAAACAGTTTTAGAAAATTAGCTATTTACAAATGGAAAATACATTTAATTAAAATACACCAGAACACTAACAGTGAAAACATTAAGATAAAGCAATAATAAACAAGACAATGATATTTTTCCACATGGTTAGTGACATCATTTAAAAGAATGCAATTGTCATTGTTTTTTTTTTATCTAAGATAAAGCCATGAGCAGAATCCAAGGTCCACCCAAGGCCACTCCACAAGGTGTCATATCAGTGAATTCCAGATTTGAACTGGACAGTTGGATGCACTAGCACCTGGCGTCCTAAGCTGTCTCAGACTCTGACAGATGACCATACCTGCATGGATGTTGGAGACTTCCTGACTATGAGTGGCCAGTGGTTCTCTTCAGTATTACTACTATTGGTCAGGATGGTTGAGCCCACAATCTTCCCAGATGTCCTGTAGAGGGTGCTATGTCATTTTGTTCTTGTACCTCCAGCATCGTACCTTACAAAATGTGTTGGCAATTAAACAGGCAAAGCGACTGGTCAGAATCTTCATTCACATACATTGTATAATTATCCAAGGAGTGCTTCCAATTAACTGACAGTTAATTTTAGTGGTGGTGGGGAATACAAAATTTGACAAAATAAATAGATGATGACATAAGTGCTTTGTTTCCTTCAAATGGGGTAGTTTATTTCTAACTTTATAAATTAAATTGAATTAAAAAAATATGGCAATCAAAGATAAGCAAATCCTTAGAAAGAGGTGACATGGGATCAAGAGAGGTAGAATCTTTGTGGGTAGGATTAAGAAATGCAAGGGTGAAAAGACCCTGATGGGAACTATATATAGCCTCCAAGCAGTAGTCAGGATGTGGGCTACAAATTACAATGGGAGATAGAAAAGGCAATGAGGGGCAATGTTATGGTAGCCATGAGGGAATTCAATTGGCACTCAGATTGGCACTGGATCCCAAGAAAGGGAATTTGTAGATTGCTTTTTAGAGCAGCTTGTGGTTGTGCTCATTAGGGGAAAGGGAATTCCGGATTTCTTGTGTAATGAATCAGATTTGATTTGGGAACTTAAGGGAAAGGAACCCTTAGGAGGCAGTGATCATAGTAAGACAGAATTTAGCCTGCAGTTTGAGAGGGAGAAGATAAAGTCAGATGTATCAGTCCTATAGTGGAGTAAAGGGAATTATAGAGGGATGAGGAAGGAGCTGGCCAAAGTTGATCGAAAGGGGACACTAACAGAGATGATGGCAGAACAGTAATGACTGGAGCTTCTGGGAGCAATTCAGAAGGTGCAGGATAGATACATTCTAAAGATGAAGAAGTATTCTAAATGGAGGATAACACAAGCATGACTGACAAGGGACGTCAAAGAGAACATAAGAGCAACAGAAAGGGCATACAATATAGCAAAAATTAGTGGGAAGTTAGAGGACTGGGAAGCTTTTAAAAATCAATAGAAAACAACTAAAAGCCATAAGGAGAGCTAAGATGACTGGATTTACAACTTGGATTGAGATACTACAGAACAACAAGTGATTTTTTTTTCAGGTATATAAAGAGTAAAAGAAAGTTGAGAGTGGATATTGGACCACTGGAAAATGACGCTGGAAACAAAGGAATGGGGTATGAACTTAGTAGATATTCGGTGTCAGTCTTCACTGTTGAAGACACTAGCAGAATGCCAGAAATTCAAGAGTGTCAGGGGGCAGAAGTAAGTCTAGTTGCTATTACTAAGGAGCAGGCACTTGGGAAGCTGAAGGTCTGAAGTTAGATAAGTCATCTGGACCAGATGGTCTACAACCCAGGGTAGCTGAAGAGATTGGGGAGACATTTGTAATGATCCTTCAAGAATCAATAGATTCTGGAATGGTTCCAGAGAACAGTAAAATTCAAAGTTTGAAAGTTCAAAGTACATTTAGAATAGAGCCCATTAAAAAAAAACACCCAACAAGATGTCAAACACCCGATGTGTGGGGAAAGAAGGACAAATTGTGCAAAAAATTTTAAAGACTCAACAAATAACACAGAGAACATGAACCAATGAGATCCTAAAAGTAAGTCCACAGCCATGGAATCATGTTCAGCTCCGAGGCAGGTAAAGATGGTACTGAACCCTGATGGCTGCAGGCCACAGCCATGCACTGCGGGAAGGCCGTGTGCTGAGCATGGAGGTGAGTAAACCTCACGGAGTAGTGAGCTGAACACCAGTTCCTCCTTCACCCTCGGCGCTTTAATTTTTAAAATCTGGCTCAGCACTTAAATCAACCAAACATCGGTTCATTTTTTGTTCTCGGGCCTAGGACCCACTGCTTCAGTCTAGCCCCAGGCCTGCACCAGCAATGGCTGTGGTGGCCAAACCTGCATCCTTAAGAGTCTGGTTCATTGAATCCTTCAGAATACGTTAAGTTGTAGGGATTGTTCAAAAACACAGCTGTCAAGGGAAGTTACAGTCTGTGGGTTGAAGTGATCATTATCCAGAAAAAGTGTAATTAATAGAATAGTTAGCAGTTTTGTTTGCTGCCTGTAAAGCATCACTGTGACTTGCCAGCGTCACCTTAATAGACAATAGACAATAGGTGCAGAAGTAGACCATTCGGCCCTTAGAGCCTGCACCGCCATTCTGAGATCATGGCTGATCATCTACTATCAATACCCGGTTCCTGCCTTGTCCCCGTATCCCTTGATTCCCCTATCCATAAGATACCTATCTAGCTCCTTCTTGAAAGCATCCAGAGAATTGGCCTCCACTGCCTTCCGAGGCAGTGCATTCCAGACCCCCACAACTCTCTGGGAGAAGAAGTTTTTCCTTAACTCTGTCCTAAATGACCTACCCCTTATTCTCAAACCATGCCCTCTGGTACTGGACTCTCCCAGCATCTGGAACATATTTCCTGCCTCTATCTTGTCCAATCCCTTAATAATCTTATATGTTGCAATCAGATCCCCTCTCAATCTCCTTAATTCCAGCGTGTACAAGCCCAGTCTCTCTAACCTCTCTGCATAAGACAGTCCAGACATCCCAGGAATTAACCTTGTGAATCTATGCTGCACTTCCTCTACAGCCAGGATGTCCTTCCTTAAGCCTGGAGACCAAAACTGTACACAATACTCCAGGTGTGGTGTCACCAGGGCCCTGTACAAATGCAAAAGGATTTCCTTGCTCTTGTACTCAATTCCCTTTGTAATAAAGGCCAACATTCCATTAGTCTTCTTCACTGCCTGCTGCACTTGCTCATTCACCTTCAGTGACTGATGAACAAGGACTCCTAGATCTCTTTGTATTACTCCCTTACCTAACTTTACACCGTTCAGATAATAATCTGCCTTCCTGTTCTTACTCCCAAAGTGGATAACCTCACACTTATTCACATTAAACATCATCTGCCAAGTATCTGCCCACTCACCCAGCCTATCCAAGTCACCTTGAATTCTCCTAACATCCTCATCACATGTCACACAGCCACCCAGCTTAGAATCATCAGCAAACTTGCTGATGTTATTCTCAATGCCTTCATCTAAATTGTTGATGTTAACTGGAAGGAAATGTCACTCCACTTTTTAAGAAGGGAAGGAGGCAGAAGACCATAAGACCGTAATAAGAATTTATAGGCTAGTTGTGGGCTCAGTGGTTGGGAAGCTGTTTGAGCCCATTATTAAGGTTGAGGTACTTAGGGCACTTGGAAGCACATGATAAAATAGGCCAAGGTCAGCATGATTTTCTTATGGGGACATCTTGCCTAACATATTGTTGGAAATCTTTGAGGAAATAACAAATAGGATAGACAAGGGAGAGTCAGTAGATGTTGATTACATGGATTTTTAGAAGGCCTTTGACAAGGTGCCACACATGAGGTTGTGGACAATACAAAGATAGGTGGAGGGGCAGGTAGTGTTAAGGAAGCAGGGAGTAGGAGTGTGCAAATAGACTTGGACTGATTAGGAGGATGGGCAAAGAGGTGGCAGATGAAATATAGTGTAGCAAAGTATATGGTCATGCACTTCGGTAAAAGGAATAAAGATGTAGACTATTTTCTAAATGGGGAGAAATTCAAATATTAAAGGTGCAATGAGACTTGGGAGTCCTTGTGCAGGATTCCCTAAAGATTAACTTGCAGGTTGAGTTGGTGGAAAGAAAGGAAAATTTCAAGATGAATTCTATCTTTAATATTTCTATCCACAGTACTGTTGCTGTTAATTGATATTAAATTGTCTTTCTCTTTCTACACATTGCCTAAGAAAAAGTTGACACAAAAATTTAGAAGCAGACTTTGCTAAATGAAATTGATGTACATCCTGGAAAATCTTCATCCTTAGTCTATCCCTGGCAAAATATCACACAACTATTTCATCCAATTTTTCTAAGTGGTGCATGATTGGACAATGATGTATTTAAATAATTTCTATACATTTCTCTTTGTTGTTATATCTAGAGGCTGCCTTGGTTATCCAGTGCTCCAGTCACTGTTCTTAATAAATCTTGGCAAGTTGTTCCATCAAAGAAAAACATCTAGTATTGGAAAAAGAAGGAAACAATATTCAATTTTGCTCTTCTTCACTAAACATACACCAACAGTAGTGACAATCACAGTAACATGTTTGATTGCTTTGTCTGAATTGTAAAATTGAAAAATGATGATGAAGTAAAAGGGACAGTTCAGATTTTTTCCAAGTATTTTATTTTTAAAAATTACTTATTCAGCCATAATATTTAAAGTGTCTTGCAATGATTATACAATTGAATATAAAGGTGACTATCAATTAAATATTCACTCCTTACAAATTAAGACCAACCTTTACCAGTGTCATAATGTAATTGTTTAAAATGTATTTTCATGTATACTGTAATGTATTTAGAAGGTAGTGAAAGCCTTTAATTATCTGACTGAGCCGGAAGCTTGTGGTAGGTTATATTTTTGTTATAGGTCATAGAGAATTACAGCATAGAAACCTTTGGTCCATCTACCCAAGCTGAACTATTACTCTGCCGACTCCCATCGACCTGCACCTGGACTACAGACCTCCATACCCTTCCCATCCATGTACTTATCCAAACTACACACCTCTTGAAATCAAATCCACATCCACTATTTCCGCAGGCAGTTTGTTCCACACCCTCACCACTATGTGTGAAGAAACTTCCCCTTGTGGTCCCCTTAATGATTTCACCTTTCACCCTTAACCCATGACCTCTAGTTCTAGTCTCACCCAGCCTCAGTGGGAAAAGCCTCCTTGCATTTACCCTATCTACTGCCTACCACTCATAATTTTATATACCTCCATAAAATCTCCGCTCATTCTGTTATGCTCCTGGGAATAAAGTCCTAACCTAGTCAAACTTTCTCTGTATCTTAGATCTCAAGTCCCAGAAACATCCTTGTAAACTTTTGCTGTACTTTTTCAATCTTATTGTTATCTTTCCTGTAGATAAGTGACCAGAACTCTCCACAACACTCCAAATTAGGTCTCACCAACATTTTACACAACTTCCCAAGTCCTGTACTCAGTACTTTGATTTATGAATTATATTTTTGAAATATTTGATTAAAATGTCTTCATTGAAGATATTTACAGTATATATGCATATTTAAAGGTTTTGCATCAGTGAGGAAAATAATTTCATAACTAAATATGCTTTATCTGCAAATCTTCCGTGGGGCCTGAAGAAGTTATAGCTCTGCCAAGGGTAGTCAATATTAAATTATGTTTGCATTGCAACAATCAGTGGGATTAAGCAGGTTGAGGAGTGGCCTCTTTCATTTGAAACTAAGCTGTTTTTTTCCAAACAACAACACACACAAAATGCTGGTGGAACACAGGAGGCCAGGCAGCATCTATAGGGAGAAGCGCTGTCGAGGTTTCGGGCCGAGACCCTTCGTCAGGACTAACCGAAAGGAAAGATAGTAAGAGATTTGAAAGTAGTGGGGGAAGGGGGAAATGCGAAATGATAGGAGAAGACCGGAGCGGGTGAGATGAAGCTAAGAGCTGGAAAGGTGATTGGCAAAAGTGTTACTGAGCTGGAGAAGAGAAAGGATCATGGGATGGGAGGCCTTGGGAGAAAGAAAGAGGGGGGGAAGCACCAGAGGGAAATGGAGAACAGGCAAACAACTAAATATGTCAGGGATGGGGTTAAGAAGGGGACAAGGGGCATTAACGGAAGTTAGAGAAGTCAATGTTCATGCCATCAGGTTGGAGGCTACCCAGCTGGTATATAAGGTGTTGTTCCTCCAACCTGAGTTTGGATTCATTTTGACAATAGAGGAGGCCATGGATAGACATATCAGAATGGGAATGGGACGTGGAATTAAAATGTGTGGCCACTGGGAGATCCTGCTTTTTCTGACGGACTGAGCGTAGGTGTTCAGCGAAACGGTCTCCCAGTCTGCGTCGGGTCTCACCAGTATATAAAAGGCCACACCGGGAGCACCGGACGTAGTATAGCACACCAGCCGACTTACAGGTGAAGCGTCGCCTCACCTGGAAGGACTGTACCACACCAGCCAACTGATGTTTTTTTTCATCTGGGTATGTATTTTGTGCTAAAACCCAAGAATGTATTTTAATACACAACACATAATTATATTACTTAAAATCACAAATAAAGCTCATTATAACAATCCAGGGAATGAAAAACATAAAACAACAAATGCTGAAAATACCCAAAAACATCTGAGAACGAGAAACAGAAGGTTAGGTCAATGAAAACCTTGCTCTCTTCCAGCACTTGGAAATGCCGCCTGACCTGCTGACTGTTGCCAGCATGTTCTGTTTTCATTACAGGTCTCCAGTATCCGCAGTGTTTGCTTTTTGGTTACTGTGAAAGTTGAGATTATTCAGTGAACTTTAGAAGCCCAAATTAACCCTTCTAATACTGGAATAACCAAGTGATCAGATGGCCACAGTGGACAGCAATGGTTCGTATTTAAACAATGACATTTATTAAAATGGGAATTAATTGTTTTGACCCATGTCTCACAGACCCTGAGCAATCAGCTCCTGATGAAAGGCTCATCAGATTTTCTGCATCTGTATGTTTTGCTTTTGCTTTCCCTTTAGATCACCCACTCATTGACGGGCTATGTTAGTGTACTCAGAAACTTCATATCTTGAAGAACAATGACAACAAAGAAAGGTCATCGATGCCGGCAATGAATTAAATTTCTTTCCAGGGATTTAAGAATTCCTTTTTAATAACTTGACACTTCTCGGGATGGCTGATTTGCTAGCCAGACTTGGAAATAGGTGATTTTAAGAAATATTTTACTTACAAATTCATGGCATATTTATATTTTGAATACAACAAATTATATATCCCATTTTTTTTCTTTCTGGAAGAGTGGTCTTAACTTTAATTTGAACCAATATATTAAATTTGCAACATTTAGCAGATCTAATTAATTCATAATTAACTAGATAGCAATTTCATGGTCCATGGGATCTCTGGATTCCTTCAGGAATGTAGTAGTCTGGTCCATTTGGTTGATAGTGAAAGATGGGTCCACGGTGACAGCCTTTTTTGCATTCAATAAATACAATGCCATATTTGCCTAGAATAATAGTGCTTTTTACTTTATGGATGTCCATCTCTGTGATTGCTGACAAAAATGATCTGGACTGCTTCACGTAAAATCGGGAGGGGGTCATGCTCATCACCTATTTTCCCATTTTAGGATCTTAATGTTTTGCAATATAAAAGGTGAGCTTTTATTTAATTTTCATATTAATAAGATAACCTAGCAAGTGTTGACCGATTAATACCATATTAATAAATATGGTTTACATGCTGAATAAAAATTAATACCTTCAATATAGTTTAAAAATACACACTGATTTAAAATAAGGAAACATTACTTCATCCATGCATCTTGTCTGATAATGATGCCTATTTACCTTCTTTATGTCAGTAAATGTAAACCTATAAGAGAGCAGCCTATCCGATCATTTTTACAATTAATAATGTACTGTGCAAGGTCGACAGGAACCAGAATCTTTTCCTTGTTGTCTGTTTTCAAATTAGGATGCTGCTTCTGTTCAAATTGCATTATCTATTGATCAATTCTGTTAGTCTGTCCTGCTGAACCATTTACGTATACAACACTACCACTGAAAGGTAGACTCCTCATACAGTATGCAGGTGCTGGAGTCTGTTGCCGGTTCAGTTGTATTTGATTTTCCCTCATTGTGCTGATCCAGCAATACTTGATGCAGGGGTGGAGAGTGCACCACAAAAGGGACCATCCCCAATTAATGCTGAGATTCGACATTACCGAACAGCACAGCAACCAATGAGCTGTGAGAGCTGTGAAATACAGCAATGTATCACTAGAGGGATTTCTGGGAAACTGCAGTGCTCTTACTATGATGCTGACCTAAACATTTCAGCACTTCTTCCCTCTCTCTCTCTTTCTCTCTCTCTCTCTCTTTCTCTGTGTTTCCTCTTCTTATGTCGTGAGTCAGGTCTTATTTTTTAAAAAAAAAAGTAAAGTTGGCTTAAGTCTTTAGGAACCAGGTTTCCTTTCCCTACTCTGCCTGCACGAGTGTCCTGAAAATCGTTCTGATGAGAACTTCTCCATAAGGAGCACAGGCTAAGGTAAGACTGCCCAGCTGCAGTAGATGATTGAAAGTACTTCTCTCAATTGCATGCATCATTGTCAGGCTTCTGCTGTCTCAGTCCGCACTGCTCTGCAGCCAGAGGTTTCCCAGTATTATATAAAGCTATTGCTGAATGGAATTTGGTAAGAGTTTGATGCCTTCGTAATGAACTGAGATGAATGACATACATGAGAAACAATGCTACAACGTCTGAAAAAGGAAATGAAATTGTACTGTAGTATTTATTTAAACATGTAGATTCCTGATAACAGCCTCTGCTTTGCTGTAGATCATTTGTGTCTTTTTTTACATAGGTTTAGCAGATCAGGTTTGATGTATTTGTACAGCCAGCATTAATATTACTTTTTTTTTCCAGTCTTGAAAATCAAACAGTTGCCTGCCACTGTTATAGCGCTCTCCATTTTATAAACGAGGTTCAGTGTAATTTGGAGAATCTTAACTGCTATGTTTGGTTGCATTGAAACTAGATTTAGATTTATATTCTGTAAAACTATAACCTGACTGTGTTTTAATAAATAAATTACATTAATTCCAATGATTGTTGTATTGTCAATTTATTAAATGAGTGAAAAGTTAACTATTTGATCAACATTTTCCTTCCCCTTATATAAATGTGGAAAATGAACCAAATAAGGAGTAAGTATGAATGACCTGTAGAAAAGACGTGAAGATGCCATGGACAAACCTGAAGTTGACCCCACCTCAACTCCAACTTTAAGCCAATCTTGAGAGAATTTTTGACTTTTCATTAATATGGGAGATATTTTTCAAGAGTTAAAGCATCATTACAATTGCTTTGGGTGTAATGTGAGGGTAGATCATGTTCAGAACAGAAGCTGCTTACTGAATTATTGCTGGTTATGCGAGAAAAGACAAACACATGCAGAAGTAGAAAAGATGGTGAGACTGAAGTAAAAGAAAAATGGTAAGAGGTTTCTCTTCAAAGTTTAATGGTGCATCAGCCAACTAGCTTTGAAACACTAGATGAAATAAGCACTCAGTACTCTAGTGTTTGAACAATATTTTCCCTATAAACATCTTGATTCTTCGCTGTTGACAATAAAATGAGTTGATCTCATGAATTCATACTGACAGCTGGTCAGTTCCTACTTTTTCCAGCATTTTTGGAATGTCTTGGACTCAGTTAAAAGTTTAATTGCTTAATATTAAATTAATTCACATTTTACCATTAAGTCCATTTCATGCTTGATATATTTTAAATATTGTGTATGAATCTTTATTTAAGTACAGTATGAGCTGAACAATGTTATTAAAGAGAATAATGAATTAAGTTTGTTGAGGTCATTCATTTCTTCAGTATGTTTTTTTAAGCTAATTACTTCAGAAAAATATAAATTAATACCTTATAAGCTAGATAAAGCATACTATCTTAATATTATATTTGACAAACTATAATTGAATTAGGATTTAAATATTTTATGGATGTTTGTCCTGGGATCATTTTCTAAAATAAATTAGCATGAAAAATCCTGATACATGTGGTACAGTGAGTCTTTTTATTGCTAATAAGTTACTGTCATCTACTGTCACTGTCACCTCCTTTGTTAATGAGAGAGTTGTGTTTCGAGACTTTGATCAATAACAGCTTTGAATGGAACCTGACTTTATGCATTTTATCTTTTGACCAAAAACAACTTGTTAAAAAAATCTTCACTTGTGTTTCGGTGAAGTGGTTTGCATCGAATCATGAATTATTACATTATGTATTTTCCTCTTGACACAACTGGAACTGGAAAAGAAATAAATTGTTTCACACCAATATGCTGGTGTGAAAGAATTCATTACTATTGTTAATATAAGCTTACTTGGTTGAAGTGAAGTGTTTACATTGCTCTGCTTACACAATGGCCAGCTGATAACACATGACGTACACTCCACTGACTTATCCTTAACTCAGTTGATGAGACTTTCTCCAAGTCTCCCTAACCAACCGCAATATTTCACTGAGATTTGACAGTCCTAGCCAAAGTTATATTGGTTCCAGGTTTGAATATTAACTGCAGTGATGGGCTGGACAATGTAGGAACTGATAGGTTGTGCTCTTCCATAGAATTAGTACAAGGGTCTGGTGAAGATTGAAATAAGTGGGCAGAGAGTAGACTGAAATTAATGGTTTAGTGCCAATCCAATCCAATTTGTTGGAGTTTAAATTGATTTTCAAGACTCAAATCCTCTTTGAAGCACATATAGATTAATTCCTTCCAGAAACCATCAATTCCTCTTTTAAGTTTGCACCCTGATTTAAAATGTTATATTAAGTATGGTTCTCTCTCCAGTCTGATAACAAAGTAGAACTGTGATGCCGGCATGGCAGTTGATTTTGTGGGATCAAGCAAGTCGAGTGCTGGATGTGCTGTATATGGATTTTATTAAAGTTTGACAAGGTACAGTAGTTCATTCAGAAAGTCAGGGGGCATGAGATCTGTTGAAACTATGTTGTATGAACTCAGAATTGGCTAGTCCACAGAAGACAGAGAGTGGTAGAAGAAGAAGTGTAGTTTGCCTGGAGGTCAGTGACCAGTGGTGTTCTGCAGAGATTCATTCTGCAACCTCTGCTCCTTGTGTTTTTTTATAAATGACCTAAATAAGCAAGTGGGTTAGTAAGTTTGCAGATGCTATGAAGATTGGTGGTGCTGTGGATAGTGCAGAAGGTTGTTGTGATTTATAACGGGACATTGATAGGATGCAGAGCTGGGCTAGGAAGTTACAGATGGAGATCAATCCAGAGAAGTGTGAAGTGATACATGGGAGGTGCGGGGGTCAAACTTGAAGACAGAGTACAAGGTTAAAGGCAGGATTCTTAGCAATATGGAGGAACCGAGAGATCTTAAGGTCCACATCCATAGATCTTTCAAAGTTGCCATGCAAGATGATAGCTTGTTAAGAAGGCCAATGATGTGTTGGCCTTCAGTAGTTGGGGGACTGAGGCAATGTTGCAGCTCTATAAAAGTCTGGTTTGGCCATACTTGGAGCATTGTGTTCAGTTTTGATTGCCTCACTTAAGGAAATATATGGGAGCTTTAGAAGGGGCGCAAAGGAGATTTACCAGGATGCTGGCTAGATTGGAGAGCATATCTTACAGGGAAAGGATGAGTGAGCTAGTGCTTTTCACTTTGGAGCGAATGAGGATGAGAGGTGACTTGCCTAATGATGATAAGAGGCATAGATAGAGTCATGTTTTATTTTTCTGAGAGCAGTGATGGCTATTACGAGGGGGCAGAATTTTAATGTAATTGGGGAAAAGTTTAGGGCAGATGGCAGAGGTAAGTTTTTTTCCATGGTGAATGCTGTTTGCATGGAATGCACTGCTAGAGTTGATGGACGAAAGAAAAATAGAAGGCTATGTGGAGGGGATATTATGCTGATGTTGGCGCAGGTGAAAGCATTGTGGGCCGAAGGACATGTACTGTGCTGTACTGCTCTAGGTCCTACAACAGCATTCATTGTTCTGGTGAATCAAATGGTGTATTGATGCAAATTTACTCTGAATTTAGTGCAGTCACACAGTCACAATGTTCTTTAACAATATTAAAAATTACAAGTAATTATCATAAGGCAATGTTAACAACACCCAAGTCAGAGTTAAGACTTCAAAGTGAGCTGCAATGGACTTAGAATTTATGGTCAATATCAAAGTGACGTATGTCCTACTGACCAGGAAATACTTTATCCACAACAATCTAATAGCTTTTGTGCAAAAAAAAAATTATTTAACTCGCATGTTCAGAGAGATAGTTGGAATTTATCAGTTGCCATATCATCAGCCTGGCAAGTCACATTAAAGATACTCTTACAGACAAGAGGCTTGCTTAAATTAAAATTTTAAAATTATACAAACTGCTAACTGAAGATTGCACCACACACAAACAATTAAAATAGGATAGAGAGCTTCCTGTGGGTACCCCAGATTTCCTTCCACAAAGATGTGCAACTTAGTAGATGAATTGGCCGCAGATAGAGGATCGGGAGGATGTTAATGGACAAATGAGAAAAAGTAGGTTACAGGAAAGTGCATGGGAAATGAGATGGATGGAATTGCTATCGGTGGGCCAAATGGTCTCATTTATGTTGCACGGAGTGTGGAACCCAAAGCTTTAGCAGCCATATTAGAAAGCTGCTGCTCATTTTCTACTTTTAAATTGATGAATGAGTTATAAATATTTAAACAAAGCATTTTTTATTTTTATCTTTCAAGGATCCTCATGTAATATCAAGTTCCAGGGAAAGAACAGTTATTGGACTTATTTCAAAATGCTGTTCTTACGTACCTTGGTGCAAAGTCATCCTGTTGTAAAGCCAGAGGAAGTTCAGTTGCTTATATAATATTTTTCCGACTCAACACAGTATTGTACTCATTAGTATTGGAGTAGTTATTTTACTAATTTGCTTGTTCAACACCAGAGACTACAGACTAATACAGAATATACGGTCTACATGTTTATAGCAAAAGGCCAAATGCTTTGAAAAGTGGCAGTCCAATTGGTGTAAGTGACAATAGCTAATGAGCTCCTGGCAACTTCTGAATGTAATTCGAATCATTCCTGCTGGTAGTCTTGTGTTAGCAAATTGTATTAATATGCTTTCTCTTGAACTTGGATCTTTGTGTCATATGCACTTTGCTTGGTATCACCTTACCTTTTAGGCATATATGTAGTGTTATACCTCTAGTATTCTGTCATGGTATGTTAATTTAAATGGGAAGAAAAACTGATCTAGTTTTTCACCCATTATCCATGCAGCTCGCTTCCTATCTCCTACCATGTCTACTAATGCATACTACCTGACAAAGCCTTGATTTTAAAATTCTTGCAAAATTTCTGAGGTCTCATCCCTTCCCAACTTCTGCAATGTCTTTCAGGATCTCTTCACTCCACCAGTTCTGGCCTTCAGTGTGTCATCATTTATCACCACTCCATGGTTGTCTGTACCTTCATTCCCCAGGAGAAATGGAGACTTTGCATTTCCCAACTTCCCTTCATATCCTGCCACAACTCATCCTCACTATGTTTGCAATCACCTCGTGGCCGGAGAAAATTCATTTGACCTCCACCTTCCACTTTGACCTATCTCCTCATCATTCTCTATCACCTATGGCTCTGTTTCAGCCATGCTCTCATTCACGTTCTTCCTCTCTTAGCACCACAACCTTGCCTCTGTCAAGTTATCAAACCACTCACTTTGGCTGACTCTCCTTGGTTGCCCTTCCACTGACATCTTGACCCTCCTGCTGTAGCTCTGTCCCAACTTTAGCACTGCCATTATATTTACCATTCTGTGAACCGTTCAAAGAAAGTTTTAGAAATATGTTACTGTTACTTCTATTCAATAATAGCTCACATCAATGTTTATGTTCCAGTAATATTATTATGAACTCCCTAGTTATATCACTAGCTCTCATGCAGAGTAACTTCTATGAAGGTAATCAGAATACTTTTAGGAATGGGTTTCCCAATGGAATTTCATAGCTCAGTCAACTTAAGATATCTGATGATGATATCTGATTTTGGAAACTATACTGTGACATGCAAAATCATACAATAATAAGATCGAAGAATTACACCTAGTTTTACAGTGATGAGGGCTAGATTGAAAATGTTCAAATTGAGTTTACTATAAGACATTAATTATTGATAAAAGAAAATGATTTTGAATACTATAAACCTGCAAGTAAATAATTATTGTGCATTGTGTATTGGAAGTGATGGTCAATGTGAATTGTTAGTTATGTAAATTAAAATCTAAAAGTTTGCTATGATGGTAATAGTGCTTAAAGATGTTTGAAAGTAAGATAAAAATTATGGAAATTATTATGCATTTTAAATGTTGGTAGGCAATGATTTATGTGACCACATGTTATGAATATGAAGCAAAGTATGAACCATGATGTAAATGTGGATGAGTAAATAATCACTCTCAAGAAAGGATAATTTACATCACATTATCCGATAACAGAACTGAAAATGGCTGCTATGACTAAATCATCTTTCACCCACTTTTTGACAATAAAGACAATGCCATCTTGGGGACTAATGCTGGCATAACTGCTGACTGCAGTCAGCACAGATGAAAGGACTGATTGAGAGAATGATGGATGATACTGTAAATCTGATTTTAATATGATGGTTAACAAGCTTTCTGCACAGTACATCTCAAATGAGAGGTCATTTCAGTGGACGGAGCCTGGAAATCTACTGGCAGTTCTGTTTGCTGTGCCAATATGTTCACGTCTACTTCTGATAATCCCACCGGAGTTAGAGGCACTGCAGAATGCTGCACATAGTAATGGGTTGTACAGCTGAGGGAAATGGAACAGGAACTCTTCTGCCACAGGCATTTCATTTCAGAATATTATAATTTTATCAATGTTTTTATTTGTAACCTAATGTGGAGAATCTTACAGGACTAACCTTCAGAAGCTTTGAGTTAGTCAATTTGATGTAGCAGAATAGCTTACTTGAGATATTGTTTAAATTTTTTGACAATATATCTACTTATTAGTATAATACATTGGGACACTGCTTTAATAGCAAACAAATATGGTTTGTAAACACAAGTTTTTTTAACTGTTTGACTTCAGTAGGGTTTGTATATTTGGCATGCTATTTTACACTACCTTGATCATTCCTCTCTCTACATTATTTCACTGAAGACCTTCAACATGGTTTATTGGCCACATGCAATTATACAATTCACTTCTGAAGTAATTTGATTTAATTGTTATGTTAGCTACAAATATGGTTACTAATCTTTGGCTTTAATACATTCAATATGAAATAAATCCCTGGGAAATAAATGTTCTGTATGGTAGCACGTACATTGAATAAGGGTGGTCCTTTGAATCCTTACTAAAATAATTAAAGAATATTTAAACTTCTGTCTTCAGAACATCTGAAAGAGGATTGTCATTTAAATGACAAAAAATTAGACATTTACTATATTATGATACATGATGATCAAAACAAATTGTTATTTTTTTCTTTTCATCAATAAAAGTATAGTATCAAAAGTTAAAGGCAAATAAAACACTTGATACCGATGCTGCAGTGAGCTACAATTTATAGGTTCCTATCATTCTTTAAAAAGTCATTGACGAATTATTCCAAGTTACATCAATGTCAAAGTTATATATAACCCAGAGTTGAAAACTAGTTATTGGCCATGATCATCTTCTATTCAAGTTCCTATTTCAGTTCTATTCAGCTTCAAGTTCCTAAGAGTGAATGTCACCAACAACCTGCCCTGGTCTAACCACAAAGACACCACAGGCAAGAAACCAAGGCCGCATCCCTACTTTCTCAAGCGGATAGATACCTGTCGACCTTTACCAATGTTTATTGATGCACCATAAAAAGCATCTAATCTGGATTCCAATCCCTATTTCATTTGACATGTCAGACCCTGGCCTTCTCTACTGCCACAATGAGGCCTCTCTCAGGCTGGAGGAGCAGCACCTCACATTCCATCTGGGTAGCCTCCAACCTGAAGGCATGAACATCAATTTCTCTAACTTCTGCTAACTTATCTGCCCTCCCCTTCTCTCATTTTTCATTCCCCATTCTGGCTCCCCGCTTACACTTTCACTTTTCGTCACATGCCTATCACCTCCACCTGGTTCCCCTCCTCCTTCCCTTTCTCCCATGGTGCATTATTCTGCTCCATCTTAAATAGAAGTTTCCTTATATTCCTTCAGATATCTTTCTTCTTTCTTCCCCTATCACCTGGCTTCACCTATCACCTTCCTGCATGTACTCCCCCCTTCTTACTCTGCCTTCTTCCTATTTTCTTTCCAGTCACGATGAGAGGTTTTGGGCCAAAATATTGACTTATTATTCCTTTCTATAAATGCTGTTGGACCTGCTGAATTCCTGCAGCATTTTGTGTGTGTTAATCTGGACTGCTAGTTTCTGAAGAATCCTATGTGTTTAGTAGTTCAGCTATGCTGTTCACCAACTCCAGAAACTGCAGAGCGTTCTGGACTCAATTCAGCAACCTCAGAACCAGCCTTATACCTTGTTCAATTGGCCAAAAACATGTAAACAAGCACAGCCAGGCTCAAGGACAGCTATATAAGACAATTATATGGTTCCCTAGTACAATAAAATCGACTCTTAATCTCACAATCTATCTTGTTACGATCTTGCACCTTACTGTTTACCTGCACTTTTTAGATGTTATGATTTATTCTGCACTGTTTTTGTTTTACCTTGTTCCACCTTAATACATTGTGCAATGGTTCTTATGATTTTCTAGATGAGGTTGAAAGGGAAATGGATCAGCCGTTATGAAATGGCAGAATAGCCTCGATGGGCTAAATGGCCTAACTTTGTTCTTTTGTCTAATGATCTTTTGGTTTTATGTAATTAATTAATCTGCATGAACAGTATGCAGGACAAGCTTTTCAAGTATCTTGGTACATGTGATAATAATAGACCAATTCCAATGAACCCCAAAATCATGTTT